>NC_141868.1:2208333-3681666 GCF_024713525.1 Acromyrmex echinatior
TGGATTTGAAAATAATTTTGTTGGACCACCAAATATTATATTCTAGGCTTTTATTCTTGAAAAATATCACATACAAATTATTGGGGAAATTTATCCGACTGATTCCTGTTCGTGCAAATTCTTTTAAATTTCTTACAAGTTCAATGTATAATATATACTATATACTATATTATTATATATATTTTCCAAAATAAAGTTTAAACATTTGTTTTAAAAAGTTAAAAGTATATGAATTTTTAGAGATGTTTTGAACTATTTTAAATAGGTGAGAAAACGGATTCCAAGATATCCAGATTTCTATCGATAAAATACTGTCTTATCATGAAAGATAATTATGTTGGAAACTAAAAAATGAAGAGCAAAGCTGCAAAAAATTTGATGTTCTAGCAACCAGTTTGAGTGTCCGACAAAATTATTTTGTGTGATGGTACAATAAAATTATTTTTAAATATGTATCCAATAAAATTTTAAATCATTCAAAATTATTCTTTCATAATTCATCGAATCGATAAATTTCAGAAAATTGTCATTATGCTAACAATAAACTCTGGAGATCTCTTAGGTAACTTTTGGGACATAAAATTCGATTTAACAAGAAATATCGATACCTGCTCGATACAGAATCACTCGTGTAGAGTGATTCTAAACATCTTATCAATGATTGTCGCTATCGTTAACTAGCGACAGCCAATGGCAAGACAATCCTGGAAAAAAGCACGGCTCTAATTGGCTATTGCTAGTTAACGATAGCAACAATTGTCGATAAGGTTAAGTTTAATCTACAATAGAGTCGCAAGCCGTAGAGATGTAAGCCGTAAGAAATCATAACCAATCATAGGCGATTATTTTTGTCATTTCAACTGTGATTGGCCAATTTCTTATGTCTTATTACGTCTCGATTTGCGATCCTATTGTAGAACAGGCATTAGAGAATCGCTGCTGACATCGTCATCAAAATGCCGATCGCCAGTCATTCTGCCAAATGATAACCGCCCAGTTTAGCTACGTCGAAACAATCCGTTTAGGCCGACAATCTCGTTCACAATTACGAAGTTTGTCGCGCTTGACGAAAATCCGCCGCGGGAACGAAGCGGCCGGCGGGGAATCGGTGCCGAGGCAGAACAAGGAGGCAAAATCCATCTGGTGATTTCACAGGCAATTATGCCGCGTCGCCGTGGACGGGCGCGGATGGCTTACTCTTATTTAACGCCAATGTGGGCGCGCGGCACACGCCTCGCCGACCACCGCACCGGCGCCAATCGCTCGCCCAACCGCCATCCCATTTGCGCGAAATTGTCAATGATAGAATGGCATGAGAGATCAAAAAAACCCCTCATTCAACGGCCCCGATCTTCTCCCCCCCCCCCTCTCTCTTTCTCTCCTCTTTGCAATTCAAATTTTTTTCTTTCTCATCCTTTCTTTCTCCTTTTTCAACCTAAAAACTGACCGCGGATTTCTTCTTTTATTAATTTAGCAGCTACAAGTAATATTGATGTATGTACAATCGTTTTCCAAAGCAGCTTATGTGAATTACGTAATTGTGTGTGTGTAAAATAATTTTAAAAAGTTCTTTGATTTCTGAAGATATTCGGAGCTATATTTTTGAAATTATACCTTGATAAACTAATGTACATAGATACGTAATGAGAGCTGATTGTAATTCGAAATATTGCAATTGTATTTAATAAATCAAAAAACGAAATAAAAATACAAATAAAATAGAATATATATAAGATATTAATTTATTTATTAAAACATGGGATATATTTATAATATATATTTTGTATTAAATATAGAATATATGAATTTATGTCAAGATATAATTCTGAGAAACAAAAAATTCAATATTCTAACAATTAAAAATAAAATTTAAGAATGGCTCAATAGAATTAACAATTAATATGTTTTATCCTCATATTTACACCACATATCATGCTTAAAATACGCCGTACATTTATACTCGTATATTTTTAAAATGGATATGCAATATCAAACCTGTGTGCTCTGCCATTCTTAATGACAATGTCATTATATTGTCATTGCAAAGATATTATATAATACGTAAAAAAATTGTTTTTGCACTAATTAAAGATTTATAATAGTACATTAAAATCGATACCTAAATCTGTTCACCTAAATTTTATAATAAATTTATTTTACTTTATACGATTTAAAATACAGAAAAATTTACAAATTATTTATGCTTATGACATCACATAATAATTGCAAAAGTGCATTATTATATATTGCATTTAATTATATATATGATGATAAATGCTTCATATAGTGACATCGTAAAAATATTACAAATCTGAAAATAATTTTTCATGCATATGTTATTGTAATACTATGACAAAATAATTATTGCATAATATAAATTTTACAGTTATCTTGATGTAAATTTTTTCTGCTTTTATAATGTCATAAGTGATCATAAAACATGTTCTAAATTTTTAATAAATTAATTTTTATATATCGTGATACTCATATCAGTCGATCTAACCATATAACTCATTGTCAGTTTCACTGACAATGACGTAAAATTAACTTTAATCTCGGTTTAACTTACTATTTATCTTTTTCTGATCTGATTCTTTATAGAACAAAAAAAAAGATAAACAATAAATTGAACTTGAAATTAAATTTAATCTTATAGTGGAATAGGGCCCAAAAAAAAGATAAAATAAATGGAAAGAATAAATTAAAAAGTTTATATTTGTAGAAATTGGAGTTCCATGTTAAGCTTAACTTTAATCTGTTAGATCTAGTTTTACAAATGTAAGCTTAATTTTAATCTCGGTTACTTACTCCTCATTTTGTTTGGACAATTTTAAAATTGGAAAAAGATAAGAGTAAATCGGAAAAGATTAAAATTAATCTTATCATTCTTCTTACATTGATAAAACCGGGCCTTATTCTTAAAACCGAGTCTTATTCTTAAAACCGGGCCTTATTCTTAAAACCGGGCCTTATTCTTAAAACTAGAAAATGAAAAGTAAATTTAAAAAAGTAAATCGAAAAAAAGATAATCCACGTTGGTAGAAATAAACATTGTTTGTGATTATTATTAGTCCGATCAGCGTTGATGACCTAACGATTAGATATTTCTATACAAACATATCTATCTTTTCTAAATCAATATAAATTATATAAAAATATCTAATTATTAAGGCCTAAAATCAATGATGATTGGATAATATCCTTTTTTATTAGTAGATTAATTTTAAAGATAGATTAATTTTAACTTACTTTTATCTTCTTTTAGTACTAATAGAATTAAAAAAAGATAAAAAGAATAAATTAAACTGAGATTAAAATTATTCATTGATAAAAATGGGCCCAAGTTTTGTGTTAAAATTTTATGGTTTAAGTTGTATAATTTTACTAAACAATGGAAAGAAACATATGTCTGTTAAAAGACAGATAGAATTATAGAGGTGCCCTTCACCGTAAAGAATTTCTGTTTGTTCTATTTTGAAAATTAACAATTAGGATTTGTCGTAACTTGCGACAACTCTTGGATTTAATACGCACTCAGGTTACGAGATTACGTCATGGCGGAATCGCGACGCGTTTCTTGTCAAGTCTTCGTAATTTCGCGTGCGCGAGTTGTCGCTGCCTGTCGTTATAACGCCACAAAATTGCGTCTAAGGCGACAGCCCCGAAGACATGCTCCTCCTTTTACTGTCGCGCGCTTCTTTGCCTAGCGTATTCCTTCGCGCAAAAGAATCCAAAGGAACGCGGACAAACTCATTCTCCCGATTATTCACGAAAGAATTGGCCTGGAAATCACGGTTGTATTGTAACGATTTCTTTCAAACAAATTTTCTTTTACATGAGAAGAATCTCATTTTTCTCACCAAGCTGTTGAAGGATGTCAAATATTACCTCCTAGATCAGACTTTCGGATGCTTCCTTAGACTTTAAACTTTAAATAATTGTTATTCTGTTCGGTGTAATTTATAAAATTTTCGAAATGCCGTTATCATTTTTTGTTCCTGAAGTTTTAATTCCTTTAAATAGTTGCACTTTCGAAAGTGTTATAAGATCTTTTCAACTGAACTTCTCATTCATTTTTTTTCTTTTTCTCTAATGTAGAAAAAAAGAGGAAAGATGACTCTCGTGAGATAAGTTTATTTTATGTCTTTCAAAAATTCATATCCACAAAAATAAAAATAAGGAGTTCTTTCTGAGCTTATTTTGATGAAGACCAACAAAAGATTATATAAAAAAATTCACTACTTAATTGCAAAATAACAAATTCAATGTGACGGATCAAAATATTAATTTTTATTGGATTTGAATGAAACTTATTATTTCCCAGGAGTTTTTTGAATCGCTGAAAGTCAAAATTTTCAAATTCAAGACGACAGATTTCTTACTAGTAGCCTTAAAAATTTATAAGACTGATGAATTACTAATTATTCTTAGGAAAAAGTCACACGAAAAGATAACAAAGAAGAGGCCTATATTCTTGATAAAATTACAAGAGATATTTTTGTGTTTCCAGGAAGAAGAATACCAATCCTCAAGATTATCGTCCGTTTTCTATATGGCCAACCAATGTTTCATAAACCTCAGGTCTTACTGTTTATCTAAATAAATACCTATTTCCTTTATATCCCTGTGCCTATATACATACATCTACAGCCCTCGTTTCTTCCTCTTCCTTCCTTTCCTCGTCCTTTTTCAAGGACAATTTGTTGCCAGTCGTGAAGTCGAGTTTTCCCGAATGTCGTCAGAGCGAATAGGATTAGCGCGGCGAGAAGCGGTAATCAGGAATAAAAATGCGTCAACCGGCGGCATTTACGCTAACTAATCTTCTTCGGCAAGCGGAGAGACGCTAACGGAGTTAGCCGGCTTCTTCGCCCAACAGCTCTCTCTCTCTCTCTCTCTCTCTCTCTCTCTCTCTCTCTCTCTCTCTCTCTCTCTCTCTCTCTCTCTCTCTCTCTCTCTCTCTCTCTCTCTCTCTCTCTCTCTCTCTCTCTCTCTCTCTCTCTCTCTCTCTTCGTCGCTCGACCGTCGCTTGTTAGTCAGGTAATTGGCCATTTTTATGCTAAGCAGAACCTCCTCTTCGTCGTCGTCGTCGTCGTCGTCGTCGTCGTCGTCGTCGTCGTCGTCGTCGTCGTCGTCATCGTCGTCGTTGTCACCGTCATCGTCGTTGCGAGCATCCCCTTGCATCGCGCGCTTTTCTTTCGCCATTTCGCGGCTTAACCTTGCGAATTGCGCTATCCAGAGACTCCTTTCGACTATGTGTTCATGACAAAAGAGTCGTCCTTTGCCCATGGGGCAAAGGATACAAAGGTCGCGCGCGAATTTCCACGAGATCTAACAATGGACTTAGACTTATATAATAGACTATGCATTTTCGTATGTGGCAGCTGAAGCTATTACAAGAAAGACAAAGATATGTGTAGTTCATTATTCCTTTCTGTCACATTTCTGAACAACTAAGAAAAGCATCAAACCAATTATTGCCTTCTCTTTAAGATTATTACCTGGAAAACCTGGAATTTTTAGGAAATTTCTTCATTATTCTTAAAAATCAATAATTTTCTTGGAATTTTATCGGGACTCAGAGAAATTTTGGGAATTGTACTTTTAAATTTAAATTCTGTCTTCTTCTGAAAATTATTTCTTTAATCATTTTTTCTTGATAAAAGAAGTGTGTCTTATGTGTAAGTTTTTATTTTAAAAAAATTGAGTGAATAGACAATAGAAGACAATAAGTTAGTAGACTAGAGTAGAGAGATAGAATATATTATAAACAGCTCACTGATACATTATACAGGGTGTTTCATTTGAAGCTTCAGACGCAATTATCTCTCAAACTATTTGTTAGTCTAAAAAATGTTTCAAGTGGAGCTTATTTTATTTCGAGGAGAACATCTTTTAATGGTTACAGATTCTATAAGTGGACGTAGTTCTAAGATTTTAAGATGATCTTTATATTTTTAAATGGAATTATATTTTTTTATATAATATGATTCCTCTATAATTGTTATGCATATAAAAGTCTTAAGATAGGGATATTAAAAAATCAATAGTTTATGAGATGTTTTATATTTTATTCTAGCACATAATTGACATGAAATAAGCAACTGTATGTTTCATTTCAAATGCATTAACCCCTTCAGACCTGACTTTATTGGAAAGTATGTAAAAAAAATATTTTTTAAATTCAGTTCATGCATATGCATATTATTTAAAAAAATAATTCATACTAAACAATTAATTTTTTTTCAAAATTTTGACTTTTCAACATATACATTATTATGTACATCAGATGATGTCAACAGAATAAAATAATTTCAAATAATTTCGAATAATGTCTTCAAATTTGATGTTTATTATAATGTGTGCTGAGGTTAAACAATTTTCTAAATTTATTTAGAATTTGGATTAAAAATACTTGGACAAAATCCGGAAATTTTCAAATCAGGGAATTTTACAAGATTGCAATAAACCCTAGCTGTTTCTTAATTACTTATTCTTACGTTTCCAATGAAAACGTGCTTTTATATACAGTCTTTTATATACAGTCTACGATCGTAACACATAAATTGAGTCTCAACGAAACATGCAGCATAACAATACGACTACGACGTTACATTCTATATTTTCGCATTTACGCAAGCAAACTCATTATCTATCGCTGCGCAATGCGCTCTTAGCCTCGGTCCACTTTTCCTCCCGTAACCGAGCGTAAGCGCGAAGCATAATCCGGATGCTTGCGCGACCCACCCTCCGGGGCCATCCCGCGAAACTCCGCCGCGACTCTCCTCGTGCTTGTCGACTTAGCGCCGGGCAACTTTTCGTATTAATAATCGGTATAATAATTAGTATTTTCACGCGCGACTTAACAGGAAGGACGCGCCGGCGTCGACGTCGGCGTCTCGGCGTCTCGCGAGAGGGGTGGAAGGGAAAGGGGTGCTGGGAAGTTCGTCTAAGATCTTGATTTTAAGTTCGCCGGAGCGAAGGAGGCGCATATTTCACCGCGCTAATGTCCCGCCAGATAAACTACAATATTAGCTGCCTTCGCCCGTGATTTAATTTAACTTTGCCCCGGTGCGACATCCGCCTCCTCGAGCTGCCGCCGCGGTTCGCCATCGGGTTTACCTGGTAAAATCTCCGTCGCGAGTTACGTTCGGATGGGTGTGGATTCTTACTTGAGATCGATTCCTCAAGTCCGAAGAACATGGACAGCAAATCGTAGATTTAATCCAATTATTATACGTTATTTTATGACGTCATGTCTCTGTTTGAATGATTAACATATCTGAGCAAAGAAAAAAAATGATTTGTGTTTCAGTACGAAAATATATTTTTTCCTTCCTGAAAAATTTTGGCTTACAATTTAAGAAAAGATTCGGATTAAGCCAGTGTCGCCTTCTGGTTCTTCAACACATCCTCCGTGAAGTTATCTGCCTTGGAAAACCGAGCGTAACTGTAATTATAGAATATGGTATAGTTTATAATAATTAAATATAATAATGTGACTTCAATTTTTTAAGGTAAATCAGTTAAATTTTTTATTACTCTAATTTTCTTCATGCACGGCCACTTACATCTTGGTATATTTCAATTTTTCAGCAGTGGACAAGGATGGTCTCGTCGATTTGATAGACTCCACGAGATGTGTTTGCGTAACTTTGATGGTAGTCTCACTGACTTTGCCGTCCTGTCATCGATAAGCAAAATATATAAAATATAATATTAGAAAAAAAATATTCATCTACTTATATTAAGGTCGCCAGCAGTTACAACGAAACCAACGCTTAACTAATAGGTTTTCTACAATAAGTCATTATCTAAGCTTTAATTCTTAAGTCGTAAGAAATTGACCAATCATAGTTGAATGTGAGAAGAATAATTGATTATGATTGATCAATTTCTTACGGCTTAGGATTTAAAGCTCACATAATAACTTCCTAGATAGCAAAATGTCTGCAGTCTTTTAGCAAACTATCAGCAGGTTCGAGCAGAAAATAACAGCAGTCTGCCATCAACTGCGTCCGTATTAGGCTTGTGTTCTGTTAACATCGCTTATCGACATAATGAAGGCAAATTGTTGACAGAAACTGAGCAGATCCTGTCGATTTTATTACGTTTTTTCTAGCAGTCTGTCAACAGTATTATGTACATCTAATTCTGTAACAATTCTGTTGTTATTTTATTGGCATAGTGTATAGCAGATATTAAAAAAAAAATCTGCTTTCTACAGACTTGGCTATCTGGGTTAGTGTAGAAAACCCATAACAGTATACTATGACTGTCAATTAACGGCCAATGTTTGTCAACCAATACTAGGTTAGTATCTGAACTATGGCAATTAGTACTGGCCCAGTACTGGGCCAATTGTAAAACCCTATATGGATAAGATACATCTACAAAATACATCTTATATATCAAATATACATATATCTAAAAATATATGTATAATATTTGTATTCCTATTTTAATTGCGTCTATCATCACTCATTGTTCTGATCGCGTGAAAAAATATTGCCAAGTTTTCTCAAATACTGCAAAAGCTTAATGTTGCGCGTTAACAGCAGCGATTTGAATTAATTATTGGAGTTAAACATAACCCACGCCGCTTCAGAAGACACCCTCCCATCTTCCTATCCGCATAATCACTTATCACAGATAAGCAAGACACTTCTCTCTCTCTCTCTCTCTCTCTCTCTCTCTCTCTCTCTCTCTCTCTCTCTCTCTCTCTCTCTCTCTCTCTCTCTCTCCCCCCCCTCTCTATCTCTATATCTTTCTCTCGGGATGCGTCATGCTCTCCGGAAACTCACTCGCTAATTAGACGCACAGTTTGGATACTCTCTCGCGTTCTTCCGGGAGGTAAGTGCCGCCCTGTAACTTCGTTTTCTCCGATGCGTATTAATTAATAACTTCCCGTGAGCCGCGCCACTCATTCCTCGTATACCTCGAAGACGCTCCCTACCTTTTAACGCAGGCCCGATTAATTCGGATTAATTCAATCAGGTGCACATGCACGCACCAATGAATGACCGCTGAATTTACGCTTATCTCCGTAGATCATATGCAATCGCGCGCTCTTAATATTTTCACGTTTTTTAAATAAAAGTTAGAAAATGAGGATAATAAAAATCAAGAAATTCAATTGACCTTTGACTGCATTACAAATTATGCAATATCAATTAATGTATTAAAAAAAAATTTCTGATTGAAAATGAACGAATCAGAATTTCCTTAAATTTATTAGAATTCTAGTTGAGATAACCGGAATTCTGGTTGATACAATATTTCTGATAAAATCTACTAGAATTCTTATTTTTACCAGAATAATTATATCAATCAGAATTCTAGTTATCTCAACTAAAATTCTAGTAGACTTAACTTAGTAGAAATTTCTGATTTTGAATGAAATTTATCCATCAGAATTATTATTTAATCCAATCAGACCATTTTTCTTAGTATAAATTAATAACTTGCAAAATTATTTCACATATAAACCATATAACAAATAAGTAATTATTATACATTAATTTTCAATCGAAAGTGTATCTTCATCAAAGAAATATCATAAACACTTTTATACCTATTTAGCAGAAAAATTGCTAAAATTGGATTAACAAATAAACAATTAAACATGCATTCGCGAGGGTTGATGATAGACACGTCGAATGTGTCTGAGAGATTAACGAGCGCCATAACTAGTGGAATGGCTGTCTGGCTTTCGATCTTGCAGGACTGCTGCGGGGCCCTAAACCGTGTATCATTATAACGCATAAGATAATAACCCCCTCGACGTTCAGCGAGGCGTGGGGAGACCGGGGGATGAAGCGAAGCGCCGAAGGGGGTGGCCCGGTCGCCCGGCGCTCTCGGCACCGTGTGCTAATAAACCTGGTCTACGTTTCCTCGGTTATATCGCGGCACCTTCAGCTCCCTCCACCAACCCCCTTCGATCTTCTCCCGTATCACCAGCCCGCGCCCGGGCGCGCCCCCGTGTGTACGCACACCGTAAGGGTGCACACCTAACGATATTATCGTCATTACGCACTATCTTACTTCGGAAGCTACCCTACAAATGATTCTCGGGAGTCGCGCGAGAAGCGCTTTTCATTACGGCGTTGCACAGATACTACCACCGACAACGACAACAACAAGAAAACGGTTCGGCCATTAGCGAGGTGATCTGCTGTTCCGCAAGAGAGTCCGAATCAACGTATCGATTTGAAAGATCGATCACGACGAATTGACAACTGAAATTACTTAGCTAAATTCTTATTTATCCAAATATCTTTCTCGAACTTATCATTAATTAGATACGCAAGATTTTTATCTGCTTTACATTTTTTATATATTTTACATATTTTATAAACATTATTTTACATTAATTTCTTATATTTAGAAGTTATTTCTGCAATATACAAACAATAAAATGATAAATAATTAATTTCTAAACCAATGATCAAACAAATGAGACTCAAGCATTGATTAAATCAATTAACGAATAACGCACAAATAATATACAAATTAATATTAACCCTTTGATTATGGTTGAATTGATCGCAAAGTTGTACTATATAGTGGCACATAGTAATCAAAAGATTATATACAAATAAAAGGTCTCTCAAAAACTAAATAAGTCCATTTTTTTAATTTGTCAATTTAATCTGTCAGATCATTTATTAGTGTCATGTCGTGAATAATAATTTTATTTTAATAATAATTATAATTTTATAAAAATCAAACAGAAAACAGGAAATATAATAAGAGTTAAATATTTGCAAAGGATGCTTTTATTTAGAGCAATTTGTAAAATTTACAAAATAAAAAAATGAAAAAATTATTGCTTTATACTTCATAATATATATTTCCTTCTTCACTTTTTATTCATATTGATATGAAAGGAAGGTAAAATATTATGAGATATATAATAAATTATTATTTTATTCTCATCTAATATTATATATTTGGAGAAAAATTACTGCCTATACAATGGTTTGAAGATAAGAAGTCTTTTTTATTTCTTGAAAATGTAATTTATTTGTTTCTGTAAAAAAAAACTTCAAGTATGTACTACTCACCGTAGCAATCGCCAAGGCATCCTCAAACGCTGATAATTTTGCCGAAGTAATCGCCGCATTGATGTCAGCCCCAGTAAATCCATCAGAGAACTGGACTAATATTTTCAGATCCAGTACGGCTGTATCTATATTTTGAGCATTGCATAGAACTGTGAAAATCTCCTCTCTTTCCAACTGAAATAAAAAGTGAGTATTAGTTATTAATGACAATAATTAATAAAAAGTCGCGCTAAATTGAGAAAGTTATAAAAAATGTGTTTACCTCGTTCGGTAAAGGGCAATGCAAATACTTGTCGAGACGTCCTGGTCTCAGAAGAGCCGGATCCAATAAGTCAGGCCTTGAAGATGCTGCCACGACCGCCACTCCTTCGCGATCTTCGATCCCATCAAGTTGCGTCAGTAGTTGATTCACCACTCGATCGGTGACTCCAGTACTGTCATGTCCGCGTCTAATTAAATTAAAATGCACGCGTTTGATAAAATTAAAAAAAAAGTGTATAATTTTTTATATATTGAAAATAAAAGAAAGATTAAAATAAATATAAATTTCGATAAATATCAAGATATATATATTTGTATTGTGACGTGACGTTTTCTGTCACAAGGACCGTATGGCCTGACCGAACAGTGCAGTCTAGCGTCCTGAGTCCTCTCACATTTCGGGAGGCGGATGCACCTGCGCTTTTTTCCGCGACGTTGTTTGCGTGCCTTACGCGTTCCGCGTCGCCGCTTTCGTTTTCCCTTTCCTGTGTATTCCCATACCGAGGGTCACAGAGGCCGGCGATTCCCGCGATCTTGACAGAATGATGCCACCTCACTGGAGAGAAGAGGAAAAAGAACGACCAGGAATGAGAGTCAAGAGACGACCGCTGCTGACGGACCCGACGGGACGCACGACACCTGACTCCGGGTCGCATCATTCATTATTATGCCCTTTTGGTTGTCGCAAGGCATTTCCTATCGCACCCTCTTCCAGGCGCAAAGCGGACCGAGAGTTGGCATGACGGGGATGGCCACTGTACGCCCCAAGGACGGCGAGAGCCCCGAATAGGCACCTCGAGGCCCGAAAAGGATCCCGCGGCCTCTCGAATTTCGCGCGCCAGGACATACGACACGGGCATGACGCGGTTCCCGCGATTAGCGGAGCCACGCGCCAATCAGGCGCGATAAGGCCCCCTCGCGGGGATTATGAGCCCTGCATGCCCTCGGAAGGATTAGCGCCCGGCACTTGTGCTGTGGCCCGCTTGACGAAAGCACGTGAGAGGACGTAAAGGAAACCAGAGCCTTCCGAGGACGACCCGGACGAGTATCTGCGGGGGAGTCACGATGAGACGAGCGTCACAACTGTACAGTCGCCGGTTTCCGCGTCCGGAAGGCGTAGTCTTATCGGAATTCTGTCGGGCGTATAATAGTGAGTGTACGTGGTATTGCCGTGCGATAGATTTTCGGGGGATTCAAGTACGCGTGTCGCCTCCCGGAACGGCCCTTATCGTCGGGATAATCCTACCGCGTCCGCCAAGGCCACAGCCTCGTCATTCGTTGTAGATTTTTATCGCGATCACATGTTGCGTCGAAGTTCCGTACCGTAATATTGTCGCGTATCGTGTCGTCTCGGACGCCTGTAGCGTAAGATTTGCATATCTATTAGGGCGTCGGTCCTCTGTGTCATAGCCATTAACGAAAATTTATAATAGCAGTTGGTAATTGTGCATCTTCTGTCGTATCGAGACTGCGTAGTGTCGAGTTTGCACGTATTCAAGCCTTCTCTGCATCTCAGCTGAGCGGCGCGAGGCCTCGCAAGCGCATACGAGGTCACGCCGTGTCCACGCTACAATCGTTGCCGAGTTCCCTAGTATTTTCGACGAAGTCTTGTTCGTACTATTCGCGAGAGTATCCCTGTGTGGCGTGTCCCTCGTGTCGCGAGAATCTAACGAAGTTGATACGTCTAGCGTAAAACCTCGGGGCCTGCGTGAATCCGTTATCGCGCTCAAGTAGAGTTTATCGTCTCGATTGTGTCGCCAGATGTAAATACAAGTCGAAGACTTATTTAATATATTTTGTTACTTTTGCTATTGTTGATTCGTGTGTACTTTATTCTCGCCCCTATTCGCTCTTCCAAACGATCCGCTATCCTTGATCGCGAACCACCCCCTCTGCCATTTCCGAGACTCAGCTACCGGTTGAGAGCCCGTTGGCATTCACAGCTCATTAGAATATGGCATAAAGAAAATATCGCGTAATTTCGAGAAAGAGTGGCACGCTCGCTCGTGCCTGGCGCCCAACTATTATTTTGTGATTATGTGCTGCCCTTAAGAGCGGCCGCGTGAAGACGCATTTCTATCGCGTTTCGTTTAACGCCACCCGTCATCCGATCGCCTACGAAAATCTTAGCTGTGAGTGTGCGACGAAGTTGCCCCATGCTCGTGAGTGCGGTTGCAGTATATATATATATATATATATATATATATATATATATATATATATATGTATATTTGTGATAACTATGAATACATTTGTTTATTTAGTTATTTATTTATCAAATACCAAATAGATACAGTATTTAATATGTAGAATACTTATGTTATATTTATATCATTATAATTAGGATACTAACAAATAAAGTATGAGATAAGTAAAATTTATATAATCATTTGTTTCATGACTCACCTTGGTGCAAGACTGTCGAATTCATCAAAGAATAAAACGCACGGCTTGGCGCGACGGGCTCTATAACATAATATAATATATAATAGTTACAATAAATAACATTAAGTGATATTAGGCCGATATGTGAATAACATAATTAATTAGATAATAGGTAAAAAATGCCTTATTTTGGCTAAATCTTGCAATTAATAATATTTCTATAATTATGAATTTCTATAATACGAATTTAAACCGATGAAAATAAATCTAATTAAATATAAAAATTACTATATTCAGACAAAGCGGATTTTAATGTTTGAATATTTCTTGTGTGAATTTATATATATATATATATCTGGTTCTGTAAACTGCGTGCCAATTTAATTTTCGATCTTCTCGATTCTCTAATACGCACTCCTGAATTAAGATAGTAATATCACAAATTAAATTGACAAGCAATTTACTGATATCGATGCTAATTAAGACATAAAGAATTTCTTGCAAATAATATAATAAGCGAATAATATAATCTTTTTAAAATCCACATCCACACAAATCCAACATTAAAAGAACAGAAAAAAGTCTTGAGGAATTATACCTTTCAAATACATTTCTGACAGACTCCTCACTGACGCCTATGTACTTCGACAATAATTCTGGACCCTAAAATAAAGCTTAATATTATTTAACAAATAACAAAAGAATCACCGCATATATATATCGTCATTAATTATAGTTAAATTATTATTTTAATTAAGTGAACTGACGCGTAAAATAAACGTCATAAATAAAATATTATTAAGAATTACTGATAAGTTTCATTTATATATGCCTAATTAAAAATTGCCAAGGTAGATTTTCTAAAAAGTAACTCCGCTTGACCTCATTATATAGTATAACTAATTATAAAATTATTCTCCATTTTAATTATCTCCACTATTATTTAATCTTCACTTAATGCTACCAGCAGATCTAAAGAAAATTAAGAAAAATTGAAGTCCATTTTGCATCTGATTAAAAATAAGTCTTAATTCTACCTTGATGCTGATCAAATTCACACCACACTCGCTGGCTATCGCTTTGGCCAGCATAGTTTTCCCAGTGCCGGGCATCCCGTACAACAAGACACCGCTCTGGAGTTTTATTGGAGCATTCTTGAAGATCTCTGGGTACTTGAGCGGCCACTGCAAAATTTCCGTGAGAGAGGTCTTCGTACTCGCCAGTCCGCCGATGTCGGACCAAGAGTGACCGCTACTTTTGTACAACTGTACGCCCTGCAAGGACATTGGCGTGAAACCCTCCAATGCGGTGTTAACATCCTCCTCCGTCACGATAATCGGCACTTTCAATCTTTCTGCCGCTTTAAGTAGACAGAAATGAATAAATATAGCACATAATATTAAATAAAAAATATGTACGTTGAGAATACAGTGATCTCCATAAAAACAATCAAATTAAGAAAGAATTTCTCTGAACTTGAGATAAAATACTAAAAGATTTAAACAGATAATAAAATAGTTTGTGATCATCTACGATAAAAATCATCACTACTTAAGTATATTGCCATTTGCTTTCACAAATAATTTTTTTCAAATAATTCTTACAAATAATTTCTTACAAATAATTATTTGCTTTTATTTGACCTTTCTTCCTTTTATTATTGCTTAGCATATTAAAAATTAGCTAGAAATTTTTAATCCAATTTTTTTCCTTTTTCAGTTAATTTTTTAATTTTAAATTTTAAATTTAATTTAAAATACTGCGGCATTGATATTTTTATAATAACTCGTGTATCTCGTTACCATGGCGCTTCCATGTGACGAACCGCGCCTTCTCCGCCAGATCGACGATATCCTGGGGCATCCAGCCCTCGGTCTTGTTTCCATAGTAATTCCAATTCATGTCTCCGGGCACGCACAACTTGTCCTCGAGCGTTAATCGCAAAATATCGATTCTATCCACCTGGTTAGCCATGACATGAGTTAGTGTTACGCAGAAATCAACGAGAGAGAGAACTGACATGGGATAGAGGGAGTTTAATTAAGAAGGTGTGGAAATACGAAGACGCGTAATCGTGAAATGCATCGACAAATAAGATATTAATGGCACAAAGAAAGGAAATTAGAAAATATAAATGTAATATGTATCATATATTTTCCTCTCCATTCTTTTTTTCGAATAAATTGGATCGATCGAGTTTCGTATAAAGGCGACACGAACTAAAAATTAAATTTTGCAATATTTAAATTAAACACAATATACAAATATATAACATGGTCATAATGTCTCAAAATAATCTCAGGAATCTATCCTCAAGTGTTGTTACAATCTTTACTGGATCCTATATAAATTTTTAAATTTTCTATTAATTTACGTAAAAATTATAAAAGGTTAATTTTCCTTAAATTTCACGCATGTTATTTTTCGCAATGATTTGAAATAATTTCGAATCGATTTATACCTTCTCGAGATTCGGAACCTGCAAGACAGTCCTAAAAAACTGCACTCCTCTAACCGGCCGTAATCTCGAACCGATTTTGCTCACATCGGCACAAGTGGCGACGATTGAGATGTAATGACATTCTTGATATTGCATGATGGTTTTGATCAGCATATCGGTAATTCTAAAATTAATTTAAGATCAATTAATTAAGGCTTCCTATCGATCAAGACGATGGTTGAGCATTTCGCCAATAAATAATAAATTGGAAAGTGCTTTTTTGTATTATTTTTTTCAAAGACCAATTTTTGAAAAATGATATCTATAAATGTATCTGTGAAATACGAACAATAATCATGAGCATCAATTTGTAAACCACACAGTTCGACTATCAGAAAGGTTTTGCCTCGCTTTTCAATTAAATTAACAATTATCATTCGGCTTAAATTAATCAATAAATGCAATTGCGTACCTAGAAGCGTTCGTTGCATCTATCGTATTTTCCTCGTCATTTAATGACGCATTGGTAATGCTCTCCAAATTATCCAGAAACAGGATGGATGGTTGATAATACACGCATTCGTTCATAACGGACGTAATGATCTTCTGCATTGTTTCTACCTTTTTGCCTAATCAATAATTGCTGTATTTGATAAATACCGTAAAATATGAGCAATATGATAGAAATTTGAAAAAAACAAATTGCCTTCTTAATCATTTTCCATAATCTCTTTAAAAAAATTTTATTTTGATTATAATATAGATGTAAATTTAATTCAGATGTAAATTTGGAAATATATAACAACTTTAGTAAATTCTATTAAAGCAAGAACTCCAAAGAGACATCTTTATGAATGAAACAATATAGTAAATTTTATTCTAAATTGTAATGAATTGAAATACGATTGCCATGAATTTTTTAATGGATTTATTATAATTTATTAAAATTAAACGAGAACAATCAGGCTTCTCTATGCACATTATACAAGAAAAAAAATAATCGTTTGCATTTAAAGTCCTTCAAAGATTTGGAGTAAGTCCAACAGAGATCAAAATTTATCGCAGTTAATTCTGCTAATTGCATGGAAAAGCCGGCGCGATATTACCTTTCAGCGACCTGCAATCGATCACGTGCGTATGCACGAAACATGGTGCCTCGCAGTAACACTCAATTAGCTTTTTGCAGATAGTCGTTTTACCACAACCCATGGCGCCGCAGATCAGAATATTTTCCCGGTCGTACCGGAAGTCCACTGCTCTTCGCAAACCCAAGCTGAGGTCAAGGGCGATTTCGCAATTTTCAAGGATACCCTCTATACATCTGTAATTTTTTTATCATCACTATTGATGCAATATATATCCAAGCAGAACAACAAGTTATTATGATATCAAAATAATGTCAAAATGACTACAAAATGATCTTTAAAAGTCATTTTTCAATTATTTACGATTCATTTTAATGCCATTTTGACGTTATCGTGACTTGTTGTTCTGCTTGGATAAGTCTACTGACTCAAAGATTTATTAGGTATTGCGAGTGATGATTCAAGGCCATAATTATATTATCATTAACAGTAATCATTACAGTTTCGGTCATAAGTATAAAGCACTCCCATAATTGGCGTAAACGTTCTAACGAAAAATAAATTAAGTAGTTTTATTGAAAAATAATATTTATTTTTTATATTTTGTTCTCCATTTATTCTTATTTTGCTCCACCTTTTCAAGAAAATGCAATAAAAAGATGTTTTATATTTATGACTATATAAATATCATAATACGTCTCATTATCAAAGAGCAAAGAGAAACAGAAAGAAATGTATCAATAATGAGGGTAGCCAAATCCGCGGACGAATGTACGTCATGGCAGCCATCTTAAGCGTCCATTTTTTTTACGTTTATACGACAGTAAAACAGTTTAACAGGAAAAAGATCTTGAGCAACAAAACAGTTCATTATTAATAAATTATAATATTAATATTATAAAGAGCACCATGATGCATTGCTGGGCGTGTCGTGTAACAACTTCAGTTCGAAATTATGATAACCTTTCATCGGTTAGTATTATCAGTAATAATGAGAATTTTATATTTTGGAGTTTTATATTTTATCGTATGTATACTCAAAGAGTAAAGAGAAACAGGAGGGAATGTATTAATAATGGGAGCTAAATCCGCGGACAGATGTACGTCATGGCAGCCATCTTAAGCGTCCACTTTTTATGTTAGATATATAGTTACTTCCGTTCGCTTGTTTAGAACCAAACATTCTCTCCTGTTTCTCTTTACTCTTTGCTCATTACCTTGTGAAAATTTTCTCCATTCTCAAATTTTGCTCAGGACAGTTCTGAGGAATTTTCCCGTCGCTCGGATCCGACGCAGACGAAACAAGAACGACCAAGTCTTCCGCATCCTTTCCATCTATCGTCGCGTAATTGCAATCCGCGGGCGACATTCGTACAACGCACTGTTCGCCATCCTCGAGTAAAATCGTCGCACCCGAATTAAGCAACAACGGCTCGTGTCTCGAATGGAGTTTCACGTAATTTGCGAAAACTTCTGACGTTACCGATTGATTGAAGGGAAAAACGTTCACCGACGACGGCCTCGGTGGTGACTCATCCCCCTCGATCATCTGCACGATCACTCTGCTTCCGACTTTCAATCCTAAAGTGATCCTCAAACTCGCTGACACGTAAATGCAAGAATGGATCGAATTCAGATCGAAATACTCCCTGTCTAGCGACGCAGAGCACTTGTCTAATATGTCTTCGAGAATGTAAATTTTCACGACAAGTTCTTGCGGAGGCTTGAGAGAAGAATCATCCTTTAGAAAATTTGTACTGGTGACATTAACATACTGCCGATTTTCCGGCACTTTTTTTACTTTACCTGCAAATGAATTTTAAATCCTATTTGTAGAGAAAAAATAATTTTGCTAAAGTTCAGAAAAACTAAGTCAGAGGTGCAGATCTGAAAATATATTCTTAGTTACGAGAAGAGGACACACAGTGAACTTGTCAATGACAGTTTATTGTGTCCTTTAATTTTTTTAAATCAATTATTTGGTTTGATCTTGATCTCCTAATGTTTAAATTTAATTAACTTTGGTTACTGTTGATGCAGAAATGTATATTTTTTATTAAGCCGATGCGACGGAATCAATGACTGTCTCTGATCTGGTTTTAACTCTTTCACAGGTAATGTTTATTTCTCATTCTGATATTTCTCCGATTTTTTTGAGACGAGATGAGAAAAACATAAAATAATCTCGGAAATGCCACTTTTAATGACACAGAGAAGTTCTGAGACGATATTCCGAGATTCTCGTATCGAAATGAATCACTACTTGTCACAGATTTTAATACTTATTTACAGAGAGTGTATACTTATTACTTTGTTCTTAATAAAAATAAATTAATTTAATAAAAGAATATATAAGAATATATATATTATTATAACAAAATTTGACTGATCTTGGCTTTGTTTATCATATTTGATGTACTTTGTTCTTATTTATGTTTTATATCTTATACTTGATCAAGCTGTTGACCAATTCAATTATATTGAACTATGAAAATAATTATGTGAAACTCTCAATCATAATAATAATATAAAAAATTTGGACATTTCAGCAATCAACTTGAACATCTAACATAATTATTTTCAGATTTGTAACCGACCTAATTTTTATATATGTACATAAGCAAATATACTTCAGCAAAGCTATTTTTTCTGTGTACAATAAAAAATTAGCGCTCGCGAATTGTTAACAAAATAAAATTCTTTTATGTCATAAATTTACACATTATTATTCCGCTCGGTCTGTTTTTCGGCGCACAGCTCCTCGGAATCAGAACGTGACAGGGACCTTGCAGGATCATGTCGTGTGCATTCAATTGGTCGGAGGACCGGAAGTCCGGCAGAGGATACACACGAAACACGCGAGGCGCGCTTCTACTGCGAAAGCTCTGCAGTAACGCATAATTTGTGGTGTTGTCCCTCGAATCGCGATGATCTTTTCTTTTGGCGAAGTAAGGCAAGATCTTGGCCAAAGGATTGCCTATCTTCGTGTTAGCCTCCTCCTTCTTAACGACCTCATCCTTTATCGTTGCGCTTGCGATTGCATCAAGCACGTGCACTTCTGTGAACTCCTCGAGCAGCCCATACGCGAATTTCGGCTCTGAATCCTCTGCAAGGATCACGTACAGAATATCTTCTTAATATCCTTTGCATTAAAATATTAAAAATATATTTAGATATATTTTTATATTCTCTCAACTCTGAAGAATTTAATGAAATCATTTGATATTATTGATATATTAATATATATCCCTATATGTTAATATTTTAATAACGAACAAATGACTCCATCAGTTACTTCGACTACTTCCTTTGCATAAATCAATAACTTTCTAAAATATGATAATATTAAAACGGACATGGTACAAACAGATCAATTCAATATTTACGTAATCGAAAATAATAGCGCTATTTCTATAATGTTATATACTCAAATATATTACGAAAAATAAGTGACTTGCCCGCAATGAAAGCCACGGAGGAAAACTTTGAGATCCACGCCACGAGCGGCTGTCCTTTCGCGACGATTCTCACTTGGTTCAAGAGACTCGATTGTACTCTTTCCATTTGTAATTCCTGTTACCGAATACGGACAATCGATTAATTCATTCATCATTAGCATAGTAAGTCAATCTGTAAGAATTATCATACCAAAAGCTCGCGATCGCTTGTCGTGCGAGGAGCAATCTGAACGCTGCTTAACGAGGGAATACTTTTCACAGAGGACACGAGTACTTCATCTCCCTCTTGGATGTTCAAACTTCTCGCGAATGTTGCCCCGATACATAATGTTTCATCATTATTAACGCGAGCGATGCAAGAAAGATAGTATTTTTTTCCGTTATGTGATATTTCGATCGCATTTTCCTGTAATCAAATCGTCGCTGTATAATATTTTCTAAAAATCCAAAGAATTTCGTCTATTATTATGAATTATTATGAATTATTATTAAATTAATTTTAATTATTCATTTTATTATTATTTCGAAATTTCTTGTACAATCAGAAACTATGCGTTTCAAACCCATTATTAGAGTGCCAACGATTTGTAAATGTTGCAGTTTACATAGGGCGAAAAACAGCCTAATGCCCGTATCACACTACGCATTGGAGATTAAGAATTGCGAATTAAAGATTAGAATTCGACCAATCAGATAGTTTTAATTTTAATCCGTTTCGTTCTAATTGAATTCTAATCCTCAATTCGCAATCCTCAGTCTCCAATGCACAGTATGACACGGGCATAATGTATTATTTCATTTACGTTTTTGTCGTACGACAAATATGTGCAAAACAGAGATCTTCGAATCTCTCTATCCTACAGCCAATCAACAAGCTTGAAAAATTTTAAAGTTAAAAGAAATAGCGGCCTAATACTTCTTGTACAATACATTCACTCGTCGATCATTGTCACTCGTAACTGCAATAATTATAATTCATTATAACCGTTTGTAGAAATCTGAGAAGAAAAAGACGTTTGCATGAATTTTTTATTTTAGATCTGTTATTATTTTATGTTTAAATTGTTATTTAATAATTAATATTTATTATTATGCTGGGATGTATCGAATAAGCGTGACTAATATTTATATCAATTTAAATGTTAATTTCATTAATTTATAAATTTCTAAGAGATTAAGTTTCTTTCTAAATTTTTTCTATAATGATTACAAATTGAAATGATAAAATAATATTCTAATTAATTAAACTTACAACTGAGTTAACATTAAAATTGATACACATATAAAACCTGTTATTTTAATAATTCAAATAAATTATTAATTATTTTTGTATAATAGTTATAATAGTTAAAAATAACAATGATATAAAATATAATGTATTTTATAAATTTTTAATTCATCGCAAAGCTATTTGGCATGTTTGAAAAAATTTCCATTTCTTAAAAATTAGAATTTTTCAAATATAACTTCATCTATGTAACAAATGATTTCTGGAGGCATATACTTATATCATATAATCCAAATACTTCATTTATGACAGCAAGGTATGTGACAATTGAAGAGAATCTGACATGGATAAAAGATAAGAATCTAATTCTTTAGATTTAGATTTTTATAACATAAAAGTACTTCAATATTAAAAAAATTTTCTTTTCTAAAATAATTGATGAAAGAGAAAGTAAAGAGAATAACACATTAAGTCAATGCTTCGAATTACAAATCCTGGACAGCACTGATGAAAAATTTGGTTTATTAAAAGGGAAATTACGTTTCAAAATCCTATACGGAGGAAGACATGCTTATAAACTATACATCAAGATAATTTGAAAAATAAGATAACTTCTTTCAATTAATATTGTGAGATAAAGATGGAAGTAATAAGATAAAAACAAAAAATGAAGCAATTTCTTCATCTAGAAATAACTATATATATATATATCTAAATAATTTTATATAGATGTAACACCAAATAATGATTATATGTTTTTATGTAATATCGTTTGTGTGTGTAAATAATCTATACAGGTACACATCAAAGCCTATGTTTTTCTTTCATTACACTGGACTACAAAATTTCTATTTCGCTTATATATTTTTCAATATTAGAGTCAAATATACCAATTATTAGAATCAAATATTACAATCATAAAACTTAATTAACTTATTTAATTACTTCTTTCTGTATTCTATTATTCAAATTGTAATAATTTACATATTTTATATTACTTGCATCGTCAAAAAAGATTCGTGTAAACTTAATAACATAATAATAAATAATATATAAAACTTCTATATAAACGTAAATCTTTAAATACATTATGATAAAAACTATTTTTAATTTATATTGAAGATTGCGCTTTTATCGACGATCGAGTTTATCATATCATCCAGATGATGCTTACTGTATTGAAATTTTTCACTACAGATCATTAAGAGCAATCAAATTAGACCAACTAAAACAAAAGGAAAAAATTTCTTTATCCTCATTGATTAAATTTCAATCTTTAATCTTAAATCTCAATCTTCAATACGTAGTTTAATTCCGGTATAGGTTTTCCTATCTATGAAATACATAGTTCGCGATTCGCGCCACGCCCGCAACGAGCGCTAGTGTAGCGGAGAGCGCGCAGCAGTCACGTGACACTTGTTTTGACGACGGAAAGGTTGGTAGAGGTTGGGTATTGATGACAGAGATCGCTGATTACGTAAAACGAGAGCTAACCTTAGTTTCCAAACGGCGCAGCCAGATAGCAGACAGATGTGCGAAGCAATTGTTCGCCGCAATGTATTTCACAATGAAACATTCGTGTTGCATGTCGATGTAAATGGCACAGCTCGCACAGTCATGAACGAATGAAACATACAGTCTAATGACGTGCTTCTCTGTAAAGGAAATCAAATAAACTTTGCACCGGATAGCTGCCGTACTCTCTGTACAGCGACTGAGAATGAGAGTTGTTTTTTTTTTATCGGACTGATAATTTATATTTTATCTCGAATAAATTGATCCAACAAATTGCAGAATAAAGCATTTATATAGTAATGTTTATTTAAATTAGTTGAATTAAAATTACACCACAAAATATAAGCAAATATTTTGAAAAATAAACTCGGTTTACATAAAAATTTTACACTGATATAATAAAACTTCATGTTTTATAGAGAAAACAAATATAAATGCTGTCTAAAAAGAATACCATAAGAAAATATCAACAGTAGATAAAAGAAATCTTAAAAACGTTCCTTTGTATAAAATAAAAACGTATTTATCTTTGAATGAGCTATTATATTTCACTGAAATAAAGAGCTCAGTTGAGAGACTTGGCACTTTGGAAGGAATAAATAATCCAATGAATCCAAGCTCTCCGATTTTTCTTTGAAGGATTTTTCAAAGCTGACGCGATCCAATCTTGATGGTAGCGTCGCCGCGAGGTGTCGCCCGAGATGGCGCTGCCGATTGGCCCGGGGCGCTCTATGTCGGCCAATCGTCGCGCCGCGATTGGCCGTAACTGTGAGTTTGAACTAACATCAACTCAGTCAGCAGCGAGGTAACCGCACTCCGCAGCCAGCGTGAGCGAGTCGCGAGAGAAAACGGCGACATTGCACAGCTGTACGACGCGTGGCATGCCAAGACCTTGTGAAACAAGCGACCTTTCGTCGTTCACGCACGGATATACGAGGATCCTGAGTCACGTAGGTACACACGATTCGCACGTTCCTAGTACATGCCAAGCGATCCGCATGGAAACGGTGAGAAGCACCCTCAGGCACCCATCGCGACTCCACCATATTTGCTCATACATTTCGGATAAATATTTTTCTCGCGTCTTTCGTGCCTGGGCCAGCCTTCGACATCGCGATTGTTTTCAGCCGTCTCCTGAAACCGTCGAAGGTGACAAAATAACGATCTCGCGACCGAACGAAGGCACGGAGTGGAGCTCGTTCCCTTTACTTCCCGCGTTTTCTGTCCCAACATGCCGCGTCTCGAGAATCGAAAATCACTAAAATCGATGGATTTATCACAGAGAGTCATATAAATTTCTGTATCAGCGGAAAGCGGGATAATTCCACTTTATTTTGGCGACAAGTTCGACGAGTTTTTCAGTACGATTCATACGAGAAACTCGTATCGATCCGAACGACCGAGTCCTATATGTCGTTCATATGCGTTAGTCTTTGATTGTTCTGAATCAAAAGCATCTTGAATCTACTTTGAAAAAATGTAGAACGTTCCCATAACCTCATTGCACTTCTCTCACTATATCTAACCCAGGAATAGTCTTAATTTTCTTTGCATAAACGAATCTATTACCTGTTTTTTTCACCCACTATTTAAAACCTATTATTATTATTTAAATATTATATATTATTGAGTGCCCTATTTGTGAATATTCGAGATCATATTGTAACTTTGCACAATATTTTCTTTAAAATTTAAAAAACAAGTATTTCTCTTGATCAGTAAAAAACTGCAACAGCTTCAATTTTTTTATAATTGAGGTATAAGAATCACCAGGTGGTTACCCGCATATTAATAATAATTTTTTAATTATTTTAATAAAATCGAATTATATTAGTTTTTGCTAAGAGAAAAATACTTGATATTCTGATTACAATTACATGATTATAAATATGAAAATAATTAAGATTAGGAACTCGATTTTTTTATGATTATTAGTAATGATATAACATGATAATATAATTCTATCAAACATGAAGAAATACTATAATTTATGATAATTTAATGAAATATTAATAAAATATCAAGATATAAGTTGTGTGTGTGTGTGTGTGTGTGTGTGTGTGTGTGTGTGTGTGTGTGTGTGTGTGTGTGTGTGTGTGTGTGTGTGTGTGTGTGTGTGTGTATATAAATAAAGTAAACATTTTTACTCAGTAAATACAATTGCAATGAATATAATTTTTGTTTAAACTTGTTTACTACTATAGTAATAAAAAATATATATGGTAAAAAATATATATTTTTATACATTAAGAAAAAATTAAAGATATTCAATGTATGTACTACATTAATAGCATAATTAACTATATTTGCATTAAAATAACAATAAATATATAATTGTCTCAAAAAATGATTATAAATTGTAGTTAAATTGCGGTAATTGCATTGTAACCATTTTTTTCTTTCATTATCAGTGTCGAAATCGTTTTCACATTAACAAAAATACATACAGAAAATTTCTTTTAAAGTATTTTGCATATCAATTCTAGATTGCACTAATTTAGTTCAGTTCTAGTGCAATCCTCGTGCAAGAACAGAAAAACTATAATGTGCAATTGTTTGTAGTTGCTGGAGTATGTCGCTTTCACTCTCATAAGGAATGTGTGGTATCTTAGTGCATCACTACTTAAATTCAGATCAAGGGAGGATCTAGTAGAAACCTTATTGGTAAGTTTTTCGATATTAGTAATAGCAGGAGGAAGAATAGATTAAGTTCTTATAAAATGAGATGTAGGAGGAGTAACATCGGAATTGAACCCGGAATATGCCAATATTTTTTTCTCATTGTTTAATTAGCTCTCGGTCCCGAGAGTCAAAATAAAAAATGGAGTCAAATTGGCCAGTAATAAATTCTCACTTAATTTAAGTCTTACATATACTTAATTAAACTTGTGTAAATGTGACAGTATAGTAAATAATGTCTCAGTGTAGTAAATAATGCCTTAATCTAAATCGGGATAAAAATATTAAGTAAAGGGCATATAAGAGTATCAAAAACAGTAAAACTTTAATAAACATATGTCAATATACTAATACTTATTCTCGATATCATTATTCTAAAAATTTTTGATGGTATAACATATAAAATGTCTTACAACAATAAAATATCTCGATTACATGTTTCGGCTTCTTAATCGAGCCATCTTCAGATTTATTATAATCGCAGTTGCAACAAAGTGCCGCAGTAAAGTGAAACAATAAAAAACTAAGTAAAAATAAAAATAAAAGTAAGTTAACTTAACCATCTCCGATAAATTGTACGTTGACCGACGGAAATTGTTCCCAATCGGCTGCTTGACTGAATGTTAAAATGAATCTATTAGCGTTTTCTCTTAGGATACACTCGGTGCAGCCCTCGCACCGCATCAGTTGCGTGTAAGCGCTACACTCAGCTACACTGCACTAGAGTGGTGTACACCATGATGTACACTACATCATTATTGCGCTAAAACCCTATTCCCGCTTGATTTCCATTTTCAAATTTTAAATGTCACACTGACTCTACATCATCCCTTTGAGACGGTATAGTAAAATCCCACTTTGTGCATAAAATTTGCACTACTAGTGTAGCCATAGAAACACGGTACACCGAATAAGTTTGCTTACCATCAGCCATGGAAACATATACACTGTCTGAGTGTTGCACTAGTGGGCAATAGTGCAGCCAAGAGAAAATGCTATATGAGTAATATGAAAAAATTGAGAACAATCCAGACTATTTATATGCTCGTCAATCAAAATAAAATTCACCAGAGAAGTCACAAAGTACGATAATGTTAAAAACATGTGTTCAGTGATAGTCAATAACATTCTTAAAAAGAGTCAATCGCATAATTAACAAACGAGATGGTCGGATTAACACATGTTAACGTTACAAGAGACTAGCGACGACTAAACAAAGGCTCGCAAAATTAAGACAATAACCGGTGATGCAAAGTCATATACCGTCATATATATTTATTATTGGTAAGTACGATTTATGAAGACTTGTATCAGTCTGTAGATTTAAACTATTTTTCAGTTTTTTAATTTTAATTAATTACAGATACTAGATAAGTCTTCATAAATTGTACTTACCAATAACACCGACGAGATACTATTAAAGACCGACATCCTTATGGGATATATATTCACGTCCTTGAGAATATTGAAGTGATTAAGAGTTAAAACTGATAATATAAAAATTACAATTTTTTCTGCAGTTATCATCTCTGTTGATAATCAAATTTTGACGATAACGCTGAAATCACAAATTATACTTACGAAGTGATTAAGAGTTAAAAACTGATAATATTGTATTAATTTTATGATTTATTTCTTTAAAAAAGAAAAATTGAGTATTATTGAGTTCTAAATGCATAAATACATCTATTAAACTAATAAATCATAAAATTAATACAATATTATCAGTTTTTAACTCTTAATCACTTCGTAAGTACAATTTGTGATTTCAGTGTTATCGTAAAAATTTGATTATCAACAAGAGATGATAACTGTAGATAAAAAAATTGTAATTTTTCTGCAATATATAGGATATTATAGTTTTACAAGTATGCACATTTATTTATGGAACATTTATATAATAAAAAATCATGAATTTAATAATGCATAAGCCAAATATTTATGTTAATAATAGCAAATTTATATCAATTGTCGATAATGTCAGTGTTCTTCAATTACCTCCGGGCTCTTTTTATACCGTCGAAAATTTGCCTAGGGTTGACGATCTTTAATAATATCTCGTCGGTGTCAATAACAGTATATGACTTTGCATCACAGATTATTGTCTTAATTTTGCAAGCTTTATTTAGTCGTCGCTAATCTCTTGTAACGTTGACATGTGTTAGTCCGACCATCTCGTTTGTTAATGCGATTGACTTTTTAAGAATGTTATTGACCATCACACATATTTTTAACATTATCATACTTTGACTTCTCCGATTTTATTTGATTGACGTATATATAAATAGTCTGAATTGTTCTCAATTTTTTTATATTACTCATAAATTATATTTACTCATAGCTTCATAGAAAAGCTAGAAAATTTTAAGTTAGTCGAGCTGATTGGGAACAATTTCCGTCGATCAACATACAATCCATCGGAGATGTTAACTTAACTTACTTTTATTTTTATTTTTATTTGATTTTTTATCGTTTCACTTTACTGCGACACTTTGTTGCAACTGCGATTATAATAAATCTGAAAATGGCTCGATTAAGAAGCCGAAATGTAATTGAGATATTTTTTATTGTTGTAAGACATTTTATATGTTATACCATCAAAAATTTTTAGAATAATGATATCGAGAATAAATATTAATATATTGATAAATATTAGTATATCGTGTGTTTATTAAAGTTTTACTGTTTTTGATTCTTATATGCCCTTTACTTAATTTTTTATCCCGATTTAGATTAAGAAGCATTATTTACTACGCTGATCACATTTACACAAGTTTAATTAAGTGTATGTAAGACTTAAAGATTAGATGAGGATTTGTTACTGGCCAATTTGACTCTATTTATGCGACCGAGAGCCAAACAAACAATGAGAAAAAAATAATTAACAAATCCTTGGCTCGATTCCGATGTTACTCCTCCTACATCTCATTTTATAAGAACTTAATCTATTCTTCCTCCTGCTATTAATATCGAAAAATTTACCAATAAGGTTTCTAGATACCTTCCTTGGTCTGAGTTTAAGTAGTGGTGCACTGAGTAATATTACACATTCCTTATTACGCGAGTGAAAGTTTATATTTTATATTTAATAATACAAATTATATAAATTGACATAAACAAATGTCACAAAAAAAGATAAAAATGTTTTCTGAGAACATTCTACCTGTGGGCATAAAAATATTAGCACATTTTATTGTAATAGTGAAGAAAGTTTATAAAAAAGGAAATAACATTTAGTTAATAATACTTTACATTTAGTTACTTTCTTCAATCTATTTGACATTGAATAAAATTAAAGAAACTAAGTTGTTAAACAAATTTTATGGTATTTTATTTCGCTTTTCTAACAGTGCTTCTTCATGGCATTTTATTCGCAGTGTATTTTATTCCATTCTTCTAACACTATTTTATTTAAAATTATGCGTTTCTAATCGATTTTTGAGTTTACTCCACAAACGTTCAAAGAAGACTTGAAATGTATCTGAAATGTTCGATTTCATCCTCTAACTTAAGAATATGTATGAACTTTAACGCACAAAATATCATCTTATTAGTCAATACCACATTGTAAATTGTACTTTTAATATTGAGCACTGTACTTTTTCATTCTATTACGTATGTTATTACGCGTATTATAGATTTTCAGCATTGAAAAGACTTACAGCCTAAAGACCCTATTGTTTTTAATTTTTAATGATATACCGAACGACTAATGTTAGTAAATAACATTTTCTTTTTGATAAATAATAACTTATTCATTAACAATGGTAACAAAATTATCGTAAACATTTTTTTAGTTGTTGAGTTTGTAATAACTTAAAATTTTCGTTATTTTGTTATTGAATAAAGAAAGTTTACTAACAATTGTTCAATAATAACACCATAAACTTTGTCTGCAATGTGAATTCTTTAGCATAAGCGAAATTTCATTTAAAAATTTTTCCGAAGTAAAGAAGGGCAGATTAAATAAAGGTTTTCACATTTGAGTTAGAAATTATTTAATGATGTAATAAACACGTTGAAAAGTAGTCCCAACTTTTTTTTGGAAGCCTAGAGTAGTAAAAAAGCTTGTATTGAAAAACAAAAGAGACTTAGATTGTAGATGGAAGGAGTAAAAATATGCAAATGAAGAGTTAAAAATAATAGAAAAAGGCTCTTGGATTTCATTATCACAAGTACACTATATGTATAGAATTTTATTTAAATTTTCTAGATCGACTTTTTACTTTAAATCGTTATATAGCTATTTATGTCATACAAAATTCCATATATGACTTTTTATAAACATTTTAAAAAGTTTTAATGCGATTAATCATTCCTCCATTAAAGAATATAAAAATCATTAGTTGGATGGCTGGATGGTATTGAATGACTAAGAGATTTCATCAAAACGCAACTGATCAGTAAACAAACAAAACAATGTTTTTGGCTAATAATAATAGTATAGTAAAATATAATAAGAAATAATAACGAATAAAAAAGTAACACATATCGTAAATATAAAAAACACAGCACTGTAGTCACAGTAAATTAAATTAAAATTACCAGGTATAATAAATAAATATTAGCATGTGTGTTGTCAGAATTTAAACTCACTCTCTGAATCATTATGCCCTATGTATATTATGTATACTATGAATTGAACTATAATTTATGAATTAATTATATGTATTTTTATGAATAATAAGGATAAGGAACCGAAGTACCAAAGTTTAAGCATATCTGAAAAATGGCACCTCCAAAAGTATTACTTGGACAAAATAGACAAAACGGCACTGCAACCTTGAGGAAAGGAATAACAACCAGGAGTCAAAATTCTTTATTGAGCAATGTATTAAAACCATCCAATAGCAAAGAATCTCGCATCAAGCGGAAATCAGATGTATTTTCGCCACCTAAAGAAAAAACGAACAAGAGATATGCTTTTACAAATATCACCAATGTATGTACTCTGCAAATTATTCTATCAATTTTTATAACAAAATATAAATATAAATTTATACTTTAATTTAGTGATCGGATTTTAAATCGGAATTTAAATGCAACTTTCGACACTATTTTCGTGTCTACTAATTCTTTCTTGCTACTCGTATAACAAGTTGTCGAACAGAAGATACGATCCTATTTATGCGTAGTATTCTTGAAAGAGCCTCACATATCAGTTACATAAATCCAATGGCTTATTGTAAAAATAAGTGGCAGGCATTAACATGAAAATTGAGAAAAATGATCTAATTCCGATCACCGTTTTAATTTATTTAAATCATATCGTTTTAATGTTCAATTCATGTTTATTTTATTTTATTATTTATGTATTTATTTTTTTTATATTATGAATCTGACAGGCCATTACTACGTCGCTAGTAGGGCATAATCCAACAAAAAAGGTAGTTACTCAGCCCAAACCAGTTGGAAGTAATGTTGCTTCAGAGAAACCCGCAGATGTTACTACATCAAAAGTTGTACCGGCGAAAGTAAAACCGGCGCCTCGTATTAAGTCTATTCTCAAAAAGGATGATAAAACAGAAACTATTAACAAAATTGTAAATATTAGACGAAGTGCAGATTTAGAAAAATCTGAGGATAATTCGTTATACGTCAGTGCTTTGGAAGACGTTAATGATAGCATAAAAAAAACTCGCAGGAGTAGCAATAATAAGGTATATATATATATATATATATATATATATAAATTTTCTGCAATATATTATTATGTATAATATCTTAGAATTCATGTTTTTCTTTAATTTCATTTATGTACGAAAACTTAAGATAACTCAGACTAAAACTTACAAAGAAAATTAGATTAAAGTAATTTTATTTTAGAAATTATATAAAATTTGTTTATTAAATTTTTATATAATTTCTAAAATAAAATTACTTTTAAAAAGGAGTAAGAAATAATTTTTTAAACTAAGACAGGATTACACTATATATTTTTAACATTTTATTATTTATATTTTTAAAAATCCTGAGAAATCGAGCAAATGAGAGTGTAACGCAGTTGGAGCATGATGAAATAATACTGTTAATCAGTGCAGTAATTGATTGCATATATTTTTATAAAAACAATAATTTATATTTTATATATTTTTACTATACAATATTTTACTTTATACTGCCCACAGAAACACCTCTCGAAAAATCCGCCGTTCGGAATCGGCATTAAAACTGTAGGTCCCATATGCTCGTGACAATTGAATAATCACCGTGCCCACCACAAGCATATGAGAGAGGTGTAGCACAGACCAGAGGTTTAACATAAGAAGAGGAAGAAGAAGAAGACTTTATACTGTTTATGCAGTAATAATAGCTTAAATATATATTATAGGTTGATGAAAAAACCAACGACAAACCAACAGCAATAGCAGAAGAAAAAGAACCCACATCCCCTACGAATGAGAGTGAAATTTCAGCCACTACTTTATTGATCGCTATACCTGTAAGAGAATTACCCGAAGGCGTTCAATGGGATTTTGATGTTGAAAATTGGCTAGATCCATACCAGATATCACACTATGCAATGGATATTTTTGAATACCTGAAGGGACGAGAACATCTATTCCTCATCAGCGATTACATGGACCGACAAGTATGTCTCTCGCAATGGATGAGAGCGTTACTAGTCGACTGGATGGTTGAAGTTCAGGAATCATTTGAGTTGAACCATGAGACCCTATATCTGGCTGTAAAACTTGTCGATTTATATTTGACAAAAATGACAGTCGGAAAAGAAACTCTACAACTGCTTGGCGCTGCAAGTCTTTTCATAGCGAGCAAATTTGATGTAAATTTTATAATTATATATCCACAAAATTTTTGCCTAACAAAATTGTACTCCTGTCACGAACAATAAGTTCATGATAAAAACTTTATAACTTTGACTTTAGGAAAGAATACCACCAATGGTGGAAGATTTCTTGTATATATGTGATGGCGCTTATACACAGAGAGAGCTGATAAAAATGGAAATGAATGTTTTAAAAGTAGTCAATTTTGACCTGGGAGTGCCTCTTTCTTACAGATTTCTTCGGCGTTATGCTAGGGTAAGCAGCAACAAAGTTACCGATTTATATTTAGGAATATTTTGTCTTAAGATTTAAATGAATATATTAGACGATATAATACTTCTTCCAATAATGAAATAATTTTCTTTCAAAGAAAAAGGTTGGTTTTATTATTCGAAATTAGATTTAAAACTAATATATTTTCGAATCAATAGGAATTAAATAAAATTAATGCATAAGGCCTGACTGACTTATATTGTTAGTTATAATAACAATTCAACAATTGGAAGCTCCATGTTCGGTTTCTCGGAATTGCAAAGCGCATCTGATCTTTAGGTAGATTTTCGATCATTTTGAGACGAAAATTCTAATACCAAAATGTCGAAAGTATGATTCGATAACTTTAAATACTTATAATTCGAAAAACTATTAAAGCCTCGACATTTTGATATTAGTTTTTTTTTTTTCAAAATGATTTCACGAATCTACTCTTAAGCGTTGTTATGGTTTTTACTAAACACTCTGTATGTGTGTATATTTTCAAATCACATCAGACTGTAAAAAAAGTACAATTACATTCTTCTATTGGAGATCAGCTACTTTAATATTTTAAAATTTAGTTTCCAATATTAATTCTAAAAAATCTGATTATCTTATGCGAATAGGATCTATACATTAACTCAATCATTACTATCTGAAAATAGTGTGCCAAGGTCTCCATGCCCACGTTAACTCTGGCTCGGTATATATTGGAACACTCATTGATGGATTATACGATGATCAGATTTAGTGATAGCAAAATGGCAGCGGCGGCGTTGTTATTGGCATTACTAATGAAAGATCTAGGAGGATGGAATCCAACATTAGAATACTATAGCGGTTATAAACTGGACGACATAAGAGATATTTGCAATCTTCTGAATCAAAGTTTACATAGGAAGCATAAAGAAACATTAAAAACTGTCCGCAGCAAATACAGCCACAAGTAAGTATTTAATTGTATTGATTTTATGTATTATTTATATTTAATTTATTTCTTTTATGTATTTCCTTATATATATATATATATATATATATATATATATATATTTGTATAGAATGTGATCCTTAAATTGAAAACTTTAAATATTTTACTTATTTTTGATGATACAAAAAAATGTTTTAAATGAAAGAGAAATGGTTTTGAGGGAGATATTTTGATCACTTTTTTTAAAGGTGTAGATATCAAACAAAAATATGAAGATTTTTTTAATGGAATTATATGATTTTTTTTTACAAAATTTGAAGTTTTTAACTAATCTACGCATAAAAAAATTAAAGTAGAGATATCAAATAACCAACAGTTTACGATTTACGAGATATTTTATACTTTATTCTGGCATGACATGAAATATTAAATATCTACTTAGTCGTATCCTTAATCGTATACTAAAATTAATTTTTTAATAATCGCGTACATTAATATAATATTATGTGCAGAATAATTAGAGATCATATTATCTAAAAATTATATAATTCTATTTAAAAAAAGTGGAAATAATCTTCATATCTTTCTAGCGTTTCCACCTAGAAAAAAACGTGATCAAAATATATCCTCTTCGAAACCGTTCCATTTTCATTTGAAACATTTCTTGTATCATTAAAAATGAATGAAACATTCAAGGTTTTCAATTTAAGTGTGTGCGTGCGTGCATGCATGTGTGTATAGGGTGTCCAGTAACTCTCGTGACAACACTCGAGTGCAGATAGAGAATAGATTAAAGTAAGTCAAAAGATCCTGTATCATTTTACAATTTTCGCAATAGTTAACAATTATTAAAAAATTAAACAATGTCATTATTTCGAGCTTATAATTAGAATAACTTTAAATTAATATAATTAACATAAGAATATAAATATTAAATAATATTCTACACAAACATTTCAGCTTACAAAGCCTTCTTCAATATTAAAACGCAGAAATACAATATTAAATGAACAAACCAAATAAATAATAAATACAATGAAAATTTAAAAAAATCAGTGTAGTGTCAATATATAAAAAATTCAAACATCAAAAAGTATTATGTCAGATTACAATAAGATAAAAAGATTTTAAATACGAGAGCAAGTCAATAAGTTCTTAGAAAATCTGTCAGAGGGCAGTGTCATGTCATACTTTTTGACAAGTAGCATCTTTCAGCTAATTATCAAATTACGAACGGAATTCACCGCGTAGTTTCATTTCTGTAGACGATTAAAGCGAACAACCTTTATATTTTTTGCAAAATGGAAAAAAAACGAGTTTCGTGCAGTGATCAAACATCTACATATGAAAGGTTTAACACCGAAAGAAATCAAAATCGAATTGGATAATGTTCATAGCACATCTGCATCAACGTTTGCGACTGTATAATTGGGTGAATGAATTTAAACATAGTTGTACATCTACATGTGATACATCTCGTTCGGGACGTCCAATTGAGGCTGCTACGCCAGAAATAATCGATAAAGTTCACGATATTGTTTTGACTGATCGACGAGTGAAAGTGCGCGAGCTTGTTGAGGCATATCACATGGCATAGTGATTTCAATTTTGCACGAACAATTGGGTATGAAAAAACTATCGGTAAGATGGTTGCCGCGTTTGCTCATTGTGGACCATAAGCGCGACCGTGTGACGATTTCAAAACAATGTTTGGAGATGTTTCAACGTAATCCAGATGAATTTCTGCGTCGATACATTACTGTAGACATGGATCCACTTATTACTTCACACCCGAGACGAAGGAACAAAATAATGGATTTCACCGAGCCAGCTCCGAAGAAGGCGAAGACCGTGAAATCGGCCGGAAAGGTGATGGCCACAGGGACGCGATATAATTCATATTGATTACCTTCCGTCGAAGCAAATGATCAATGGCGATTACTACGTAGTCTTATTGGACTGTTTCAACAATATTTTAAAAAAAAAACATCCCCATTTGGCGAAGAAGAAAGTGCTCTTCCATCAAGACAATGCACGGGTTCACACGTACCCGGCACCGATGGCCAAATTCAACGAATTCCGTCCTACGAATTGCTTCGCCATCCAGCATATTCGCCAGATTTAGTCCCCTGCGACTATTTCCTGTTTCCAAATCTGAAGAAATGGTCAGAGAAAAGAGATTCACTACCAGAGAGCAGCTCATCGCTGAAACAGAAGCTTATTTTGAAGGGTTGGACAAATCATATTATTCGGACGACTTGAAAAAGTTAAAGAATCGTTGGATCAAGTGTATCGAGCTGAAAGGAGACTATGTTGAGAAATAAAAATGAATCGGAAAAAATGTGTTTTACTATGTTTTTCTAAAAACTTATTGACTTCGTAATACTATTATTTTAGATTGATATCATAAAAAGACATTCTCGAGTATTTATCGTTCTATTCGAATCATTCTACATGCTATAAGATTGGAACTATATATAATTTAGTTAATAGAACGATTTTACTGTCAAATCTTAATAAGAATATAGAATTTATAATAGAGATTTTGAAGGATAACGGTTATCTTTTAGGAAATTTTTAATTATATTAATAAAAGGATTAAAAGTTTGGCTTGTAAAAAATCCACAATGGTAAATAATACTGGCTCAGTTGACACTGATGGAGTTTTAAGAGAGTTAATAGTTTTTAATGGTTAAAAACCATTTAATAGTTAATAGTCAAACCGCCTATCGCCAGATATACACCCAGACTGTGATCACTAGGCGCACAGAGCTTGTTTACTACAAGCGACAATTAGTTATATACAAGTGGCAAAGGAAAACAATTCCCCGCTTTAATCGTATCTCACGCGTTTGCATTAAACGGTAGGCCGGATGAATATTCAGCGATCTTTCGAAATTAATATTTCATTAACTATTGCGAAAGCTATAATATACTAAAGGATTTCTACTTGATCTGCATACGAGCATTGTCCAAATATTCTGGGACATCTTGTATACAACATATTTTTCATAAATTATCAATGTTTACTTTATTTTATTTGCATTCTAGGATTTTCTTCGAAGTTGCGAAGCTGCCCCTAAAAGAGACTTTAGACATATGAATAGAAAAAATACAATTAAGAGTGAGAGTGCGCTCCCATGGGATGCGAAACTGCAAAACGTCTATGATTGGTTGTGGCATCATTCCGCCGATTCCGCTCCGCTAAGTGTTTTCCTATGTCACATTAAGTGGAATTTGTGGAATACGCAATTAGCGCTGACAAATCGCAAGAGCCTTCCCGTAGATCACTTTCATTGGATCTATCGGAATAGCTCTTGTCATTAGCTCGCATTGATTGCGTATTTGCAAGTTTCGTTTAATGGGACATAAAGAAACAACTCCTGCGGATCAGAAATCATATAATACATACAGGGACATCTGCCAACTTTTATGTATACATTTCGATTTTTTTTATTTACATTTCCATCTTTCTGTATATTATTTGACATTCATTTTCTGACCGTATTGACGTCCATATTTCTTTGTAGGCAGAAGTCTGTAATTTAATAAAAAGTTACAGGAGCACTACGAATAGCTACGTAGTTTTAAACGGTTCGACTTGTGATCTATGGCTCGATCCCATGTGTGTCTTGCATATTATTTACAGCTCTTTCCGTTTCTGATGGCTCTCAATCGATTTGCCTTCGATTAAATATATATTCTTGTAGAAGACAGGTTTTCTTCGTTTAAAGGTTAGCGTCGTTAGCGAGATCCACACGAATCCGCTAAAAAACTAAAACTGTGGGAAAGAAACGACGGAATCGGCAGAATGAAACCATTATCAATCACAAATATTCCGCAGTTCCGCATCCCATGGCCGCACTCTAAGGAAACTGAAGTAATTAACTGTAAAAAAGAAAGTACTCCAAATTCAGCACAGACAAATAATTATCTTAATAGCATGACAATTAAGACAATAGAAATTAAGACTAGTCGTAACATTTGTTGGACAACTTGAATGTTTGTTAAGTGTTGTAATATTAGCACGCGAATAGCGACGCTACCCTCTAAATTATATAATGCATGAAACGAAAGCGGAAACGTAAAAATCTCGAATGTATGTCAAAAAGTTTTATCGTGAAACTTCACCGAGTTTTTTTACGGGTACACTTGATAGCGTATGACTCATCTTTATTATTATTATTATTATTATTTATATATATGTATATGATGCAGTAATCTCTATATCACTTTACAGTCTTTGCTATTTGTATAAGTCATTTTACTAATTCTTTTTCTTTTTTTATTAAATATTTATTTTAGCGCCACGCTTTTATATCTTGCGAGATGAATCCTCAACCCGAAATGTGATATCGGGTTTTTTTTCAATCGCGAGAATAGACTGAAAAGTAATGCACGTATGGTGAATTGACTCGTGAATGAAAAAATGTACATTTTAAAAATTCAAAGGGAAGAAAAGAATAAATATTAATCTATTTTTTTTTTACATGCTCGTTTTGTAATCCAATAAATTGTTCCTAATAGATTAGAAATTTTTCTTTATATATGACACCATTATTTACTTAGCTTTATCATCTGCGGAAAAATAAGATGCCTTATAAGTCAAGAAAAGAAATACAAATCACACAATGTTAGACCTGAGAAGTGAAATCTTTTATTTCTGTTACAACAACTTTCTAAAATTCGTACATAATTTTAGAGCAATTGAGTTTACATTCACCAAAATTTTTATGTTCAAAAAACCACTACTCTTCGAGTAACAACATTCATGCCCTAAATCAGACCTATTTAATATTTTGCTGGCAAGTTAAACGCTTCGATTTCTCCAATGTCTCATTGAGCGAAGTAAAGAGAAAACAGAAAAAAATAGATCCCAAAGCACTGCTCAGTGATTGGTTGCTCTAGCATCTATTTTTTGTTCTCTCAATATCTCACTCAGTGAAAATATGGAGAGGGGAAATCGTAACTGACAAATTAAATATTACGCCTGCTCTAAAGTCTTTATAAACTTTTCTCTCTCTCTCTCTCTCTCTCTCTCTCTCTCTCTCTCATTAGATTGCAAATATTAGTTCTAATTAGCGTAATTTATATATATATATATACATATTTTTTTTTAGCATAATTTATATATATATATATATATATATTTTTTTTTTAACTTCGATTGTTTGAAAATCATTGATTACACCAAAATTTTTTTATGCACATTTATTAAAAATAACTGAATAAATACAATATAATACTGTTCTCCATCTCATTCCTTAGAATAGTTGACCGCATGCGTTGCTTTTCAGCCTGTCTCCTTGTAATTAATTTTCACTTTTCGATGTCTTTCACGATAATATTTTAAAATTATATTGTCAATCGCTGATTGATAATATGAACATGATTATGCGCAAGCGAATGACCGTATGATAATTCTCACTGAAGATATCGTCATATAAAGAGTGTGGCGCGTTGTTATATATCATTGTTGTATTTACAGTTAGGTTTCCAAATTTCTTTCTCGTCAGAATCAAGCTAGTTTTTCTTGTCTTTTCGCTCCAGTCTTCACACATTTCAATATTGACAATGTAATCATTGAAATATGATTGGAAGTTGAAGTACAAGAAGAAGAACGCAGAAAAACTAACTCATATCGATAGGGAAAATGCAGTGGAAGCCTGACTGTACATGGACTGAATGGAGCTTATGTTGTTGGATGAGAAACTCTGATTTCTATTACAGTCATGAATGAGAAAACGAAATATTTATCGCAGATAATCGGATGATGTGAAGATTCAATGAAGGATAGAGTATTCTACGTCTGATATCTAGCGATCTAATTTAGGTGTATTTATACATTATGGCAATTTGTTTTAGATTTAAACTCTCCTGTTTTATATATTTAGCGAAGTAAGATCTCTTTTCTATCAAACTCATAATTACTAAATTTGTGTGGCAAATATCAGCCATTTCTATTGCCAAATGTGGTTTGTACAAGATGAATCTAAAAGGGCACCAGAGTACCGATTATATAATTTTTTCCTTAAGCCAGAAAAATGAAAAGTGAAAAAAAAATTCATTTCCGCCATAGGGAAAAAAATTAATCGATACTCATTTAAGCTTATCATTAATTTATTATAATACACCTACCATTCGCTACTTTAAAGATCAAAGAAAGAGAAAAAGTTAAAGATTTATATATTCTTGTGTGCCAAAACAATAAGTGTAATAAATTCGGAAAAGAATCGCAGTTCTGACGTTTCGAAATTATATAATAGAGGTGACATAGTTCTCTTTTCCGAACGAAAAAACTTTCAGGTAAATATTAATAGAAATCGAAAAAAATCTGTGATATCAAACACATTCGCTCATAATGTCGCAAAATTGAAATGAATGCGCGTGCGTCATGTATTTTTCTCTTTCCAAATGCAGGGTGGCCACGAAATCCTCTAATGTAAAGTTGAATGGCCGGTGTAAAGAATGAAATAAGTCCGTAATTTGAACGCTTTATTTTAAATATTTAGCGTCTAAAATGAACCTATCGCATTCTTACGTTCGATGGGGAGATGCTTATTTGACATTCGTACAATATAATCTGTTTGTATAATTAATATTATTTATATTTTGAATGTGAAGAAATACAAAACCATTAAAAAATAATATAAAAATCTTTTAGTATAAAAAATAAAATACTTAGAAAACTAAGAATATATACATATATAATTAATTACCTGATAGATATATATTTTCGATTATTTTCATAATCAAGTTCTGTGTGTGACATCCTTTGTATTTCTTGATAAAAATATCAAATATTTGGTAGTGAATATTGATATGTATAGCACATTTGACAATAATGGCTAATTATACAAAATGAAACAGGAATTTTATGGCTACCCAGTATAAAATACATAATAGTAATTATTCAGTATTTATACGATTATTCTTAAGCAAAAATATAAAATAATGTAATGCGCAACTTCAGAATGAACTTTCGTTAGATTTTCTAGTTACCTCAAAAAAAGCGAATATCTAAGTAAAAGTTACATACTGTACATATATAATCAATCACAGATTTTCATCTGTATATATATTGTACCCAAGATTAATTAGGACAAAATTAAAATAAATTTATGTAACAAATATAGATATATATATATATAAAAAAAATACATGCGCGATCATAATTTTGGTCTAAATTAAGCCAGTGTGTATATAATATATTTTTTTACTATCAATAAATTAATGTTTATTATGCTGAAATAAAATGTGTGCACTATAAATGAGATGTAATTTAATAAAATCATAAGAATATACTTGTTAGTTCGTTATGCATTATTTTACCAGAACAAATATTACCAAGAAAATGGAATTTTATCTTTTATTATCAATTCGTTCTTAGTCAAATAAGACGATTATCGAAACTACCCTGTACACTTTAGAGATCGATATTTGCAATCAATCTCTATTCTAAAAGTAAATTGTAATTTTTTTCTATAAATCATAATTTGAATTTCATGACTTTATTTACATGTTTTACATTTCTTTATAAATGTTTTGTTAATAATAGTTATATCAAGAATTATAATAGAACTATATCGCGATAGAGAATGTAATAGAAATGTCAAAATTTCTTTCTGAAAATTATTTACTGTTATACATTGCGCGCTTTTTAAAGCTTTTCATAAATAAACAAATATACTTTAAATTCAGTAAAAATCAGGTACTTATTATTACTACTATTTAGTTTTTACATAAAAACTTTATATATATTATTTGTATTAATCGATAATATCTGCAACTTTAAAATTACTATTGACTTAAGAAGCTTATTGCCATTTACAAAGTAATTGCAAGAAAATAATACTTTTTGTTTATACTCGCTATGCTCTCGAATAAATATTGAAATCTCTCTAAATCTATCAGAATCTAAAAAGAACAACTACACGAATGTATAAATTAAGTTTTGGAAAATTCGTATGAGTTTCAACAAATGTCTTTATAAAGCGTTGCATAAGTTGTTAAAGTGATTGAAAGTAGATGACATTTATTGGGTCATTTAAAAAGTATCCGCGGTTTTTTCATTCAAAAATTGAACAAAAAACCGCGGATACTTTTTAAATGACCTAATATATATCATAAAAAGTAACATTTTAACATATAATTTAATAAATAATCTTACTGAGATTATATCTTTTATATATTAGCACCAACTAGACATTCTTCATTCTTCGAAGATGGTTATTTTTGAAGTTTGATTGAGAATCAGTTGTACGTGTTACTAAGCTGGTAATAAGTTGTGAAGACGGAGGATGAAAGGTACATTTTCGATATGTGCATTTTTCTACTATTGCAAACAACGGAAAAAACTTACAAAATCTATGGAAATTATGCTATATATTCCTTTATGTTCAGAAATAATTTACAAGATTTGAAGTGAGTAATTTTTACTTTAAAGACGCAAAGGGCAAAAGTAAAGACTGCTTCCAAATTACCGATATATATTAGCCAATTGAACAATTTAAATCGAAACACAAGCAACCATAACTGATGAATAAAACGAGTGTTATGTTTTACCAAAACAATTCTTGATTATCTGAAGAAAATTGCATGCGTTTGCAAACAGTAAAAAATTGTGTCAATGACTTCTTTGCTTTCAAATCAAACTCTTCCAAGACCGAATCCTACAGTTGCCTAATATAGGTTAAAGTAGTGCAAAACAAAATATTTTCTTGAATAAAATTTTCATTCAATATTATAAAATTGTTTCATTTGAATTAAAAACTCATACGAATTTCTCAGACAATCCAATAAACTATTTGAACAAAATTATTATATATATTTCTCTCTCTCTCTCTCTCTCTCTCTCTCTCTCTCTCTCTCTCTCTCTTTTATATAATTTTAGTATATTACTTTTTAAAAAGTTTACTTTCTCTGTAACAGTTTGTAAAGTATAGTGTATCTTTTTAATTTGCTTGATAAATTATGTTTATATTTTTCAATAAATCACCCGATATCTTTTAAGATTTTTCATAAATTGATGTCTCTGAATAATATATTCAGGGATGTCTAAAAATGTCTGTAGATGTCTGCATTATGCAGCTTATTCCAAAGAAAATCAAAATCCAACACGTATATATCACAACGCTTCAGTCTTCGCTAATGTACGTCTCGTTCACACATTCAATATTCTTTTCTCGAGACTGAGGCACAAGTAGTATTTTTAGTTGCATAAGTAGAGAATAGAGAACAAAAGAAAATCTGAACTTTTACTATGGAACTCTACTCCTATTATACGTTTTTACCTAATTTAATTTATAATTTAACATCCATCTTTAACTAGTTTTGCGGCCTACGTCGAATATGTCAGTTATAATTATATCGAATGAATTGACTTTTATATTAATATCTAAAAAATCGTCCAAATACTGCACTTGAGGTATTCAAGAAATTTTAATTAATGTCTTGAGTATGTTGATGTTAATATATTTTATAAATTACTAATATCCCAAATAATCAAAAGTCCAAAAAATACTTATAAAACTTAAATGTCTCTTAGGATGTTTTATTATCCGAAATAAGTCTTATAAGATATCTTCTGGACTCGAATCAACTCGAATGGCTTATCGTGCTTAATATACATATTCTATTCCGAATAGCGCGACAAAGTACGCCCTCGTCATTCGTCAGGGCTTCTCATCCCTTGAAATTCGTCTGGCATGCAGTCTCACGCATCGAGGACACTCGACCTTGTCAGAACCGTGTTTGCAATCGATGTGAAAGCAAGCGCCACATTTTTCACATCGTATTACTTTTGATAGATCCCACGGAAATATCACGTCCTTAGAACAACATAGTTCACAGACGAATCCTCTAGCTTGGCACAACTGAAAGAAAATACAGCAATTAAAATATTCGATATCTAAAGATGAACGATCGATGTAGAATAAAAAGAACTTCAAAATCTTTAAAAAAAATTCAAAATCTTATTCAACTTATTGAATGTAACGCACGTATTCTGCTGTTAAAAATATTAAGTAAAATTTAAAAGAATCCGATAAGCTTTTTTGCAATATTTATGTAGTTATTTGAAGAATTAAATCCTGAGTTAAGTTGAAGATTATTCAATCAATTAATCGCGATACCTCGCAATCTACAATATGAGCGCAACAAATTTGAACGAGCTCCTGCAGTCTGACGAACAGCACACCGAGCTTGACGTTTATTAAATCTTGAATCGAGTACACATGTGGATCGTTTATGATGTAATTTGATTCCTTCTTCAGCACATCTTGAAGGCTATAACATCATAAAAACGGATCATCAAACTGTCATGTTTATTTCATATTTTGCAAAAAAGATTGAGATTTACCTGGTCGCGAATCGGCACGCGAATAAGAAATCCTTCAAAAAAAATAACTTTGTGCGCAAAAGTCTCGTTTTGTCTAATTGCTTTATTCGTCTATATAGTAATGGATTTAAGTCGTTCACTTGGAACAACGGATCCGACATCATTTGATCCAGTAATCGATATGAGAAATTCGATACGGGATATCTGCCAAGCATCAAGAGACATTAAAGAAAGATCAAAATATTTTATTTATCTTTGCCGAACCATTTTTAAAGAAATCCTACCGGTTGAAATCCCATTTCGATAGAATTTTTCCTGGTATAAATGCCACTTGATTTGTATGACACCCCGTACAAAAGTATCGACCCAGATACTCGCAGTACCGAAATCGATTGGCATATTTCACAGCAACCTTCATACCGCAACCCGCACATCTATAATTCTGCTTGGCTATTAGCATCCGTCTTCTAAAAGAAAAATAATCAAAGCACTGACTAAGAAAAATTGTCAGGTGAAGTTCCTATGGAGGAGGAAGAATAAATATTTACATAGTAAAAGAAAGACGAGTAAATATCTACGCAATGAAATCCAATGTCGACATTATTGTTTATAAAACGCTTTAAAGATATTATTTGCAAAAATATTGATATTTATAATGATGCAACAATATTCTCATTGTTAGTGATGGGATGTCTAAGAATAAGAATAAAAAGGTATTAAAGCATGACACTAAAAAAAAAAATATATAATTACTATGCTATTTTTTTCTCTTTGCACTTACACCGGTGGTGGATGAGGCGTGAAAATAATCTGCGGGCGCGGCGGAGCCCATTCGATTGTCCCCCTCAGCGGGATAGTCCGCGCATCTTCAATCTCAATCTCGTCAGGACTAACCGGCCAGCTCTTCGGCATTGGCAATAAGCGTTGTGGTGCATCCTTCTCCGAAACCAACCATTGCAGCTCACTCGCCCTTGGCAGCTGCTTCTCACTGAAGCGACTAATAAGAGATAGAGCTACCCCCTCAGCGGACACGCTACTCTCGTTCACATTGGAATCCGTAAATCTTGCCGCACGTGATTCTGCGTCCGAGAACAATGACGCGGTTGACGCAGACGTACCGCCGTTCTTCAACCTCTGCTCGTCGTCCAATTCGGAGTCCTCCGTGGGCACGCTATCCGAGGAGTTACTCGAAGACGTGGACAACGGACTGACGCTCTGATCAGTGGTCGTGGTCGTGTCGGTCCTGCCATCGCTCAGCAAATCACCGCGACTCCAACGTCTACCTCGGCACTTCTCTTCCTGGCGCTGCCGACGTCGCAATCGAATTCGTTGTTTCAGCCGGTTGATCTCCTCGTCGCTCTCATCGTCGGCTACGTCATCCAGCAAACGCCGCTGCAATCGGTTGCACTTGACTTGCTCGATGGCGGCAATCATCGCCTCGCAAACGCTAAAATGCGCGTTTTCGCGGTCCAATTCGGCGTCATGAGCGCGTGAAAATCGTGCCGAAGACAGGAAGCTAGTCAAACTCTGACCTTCAGCTGGACGTGGGAAATAACCGGTCGCCATTGGCTGCACACTACTACCGCCGTCCTCCATAAAACTTTTCCGCGGCGTACGAATGTCTTTCTGACCTTCTATTTCCAAGCTCCAGGAACCCGTAAACTCGGGTGCTGAACCTACCAAGAAGGACGTCTTCTTGCGTGTCGTCCATTGGTGCAGCATCTTCGTATCCACCGATTCTGTGATTGTGATTGGCCGCGACTCCTCAACCATGTCCCTGACCTTTTCGTGTACACTTGAAGAAACCTCCGACTTTTCGGAAGCCTTTTTACTTTGACTATGTTTAGCTTTCGTTCGATTCCTCATTTTCCTGATAGGGGTTTTCGGTTTCGCTAGTTTGTCTATATTGGAATCAACAGGCTGTTTCGAATCCGAATAATTGACATTGATGATCTCTGCCAATTCAATGGTACGAGTTCGATTATTGCTATTGTTGCTATTGCTACTTTCTTGAATTGTCGGCGAGTTTGGGGCTGAACTTTCTATAATTGCGCCACTGTGGCTCTTGGCCAAAGCGGGCAAACTGTTCCACGTTTTCAGAGGTGCATCATCGACCTTGGAATCTCTTTGTGCATCATTGTCAGTAATAGCTTGTATGGATTTTGATATTTGATTTTCAGCGCTGTCCGTGTCGCATAAAACAGACTGTGAAATATTTAGTTTGTCCAATTGACATCTGCTGAGAACACTCATGCTCTTATCTCGCGCGAAAATGTGATTGACGCCAGAAAAATTTACCGGATATGAGGATGAGCGACGATGTCGCCTGGGGCTCGTTTTAGGAGATATCCATGTTGGTAAAAACTGCAAATTAAAATATAAAAATGAAAAAAATTATCTAATAAAACCCATAATGTATCGTCATATATTTAAATAAATATTTGAATGTAAATGTTTAAATTGTAAATGTTTGAATTCCAAAATCCTAAGAATTTTTATTTCAGTTTTTTAAAATCTCATGTGTGTGTAAAAATGCTAATTATCGGTACACAATTAGCTTGAACTGGAAATTTTATAAATTCAAATTTATAAATTCAAATATTATTAGCACGGAAAGCGCCTTGATCAAATATGACATTTTTCATTCATTTAATCTCGTCAGTTCATTTTTACTTAATATTGTTTAAAATTTAAATTTTTTTAAATTTGCATTTTAATGCAAAGAGATTAATCAAATGAAAATTAGTATAAAATAACTATACTGCATTTACGAAATGTGCATTGCACAAAATAAGAAAATAACTTTAAAATGGTACTTACTAAGCAAGGATCGATTTCTGCGAGCAATACAGGTTGATTTCTCTCAACTGCTCTTAGATACAAAAGCGTTGCCTCTGCCAAATTCTCTTGGCAAAGGAATGCCCATGGTTCCAAACAAGAAAGCAAATGTTCCTTATCTGATAGCAGCCACGATAATTTATGTGATAAGGAATGACCCTCTAAACTGTAAATTAGTATTCAGATTTTTTTAAAATACGGACTCATTCAAAAATATGGCATTATATATATATATATATATATATATATATATATATATTATATATATATAATTTATTATATATTTAATAAAGAGAAAAGTACCTTTTGTACAGCCACAACATATCCTTCTTGGATGTTATCCTAGCTGGTAAATTGCATAAATAATCCTCATTTTCTGACAATATTGGTGAGGTTGCTAAAGATGGTTGAAGCCAATTCAATCCTTGAATGAATATCCAACAATCCGGTTCACCCTTATAAAATTTGTTCACAATGTAAGATTTGTATATTCATATGAAAAATATTTTCACATATAGTAGAATTCTGTTTATGTGAACATGTCAAGGGATAAGGCATCCCGATAACCAAATGGTTCGAATAATAGAGCTCTCTCCTTTATCAAGAGACTCATTAGTTGTGATAATGTCCAGATAGCTACGTGTCTATATGTTAATATATAAAAAGTCAATATATAAAGAAAGTCAATATATAAGAATGCAGACAAATTTTATAATTCATTATATAAGCATCCTAAATTTTTTAGCATGTATAACAATTTGGCTCTCTACAATTTTCCATTGTTTTTCTCGATTATTTAAAAAAATCAGATGTAATAAAGCAAAATGATTTACGAATTCGGATTCAATAACCCAAAATCTATAAGAAACACCTACTTTGGTTCCAGTAAATTTTGAAAAAAGTTTTTTGTAGTCCACAGTATAAGTGTAACATATTATTATACATCATAATAATTAGAAATTCAGAGATATCTTCAATAAAAAAAACTTTGGGAGCGAGAAACTCAACTAACATTAGGATCAAATATGCGACAGCCATGCTTGAATATCTGTTCCATTACACTGTGCAGCCGATTCAGACCACCATAAACATTCCACACATTGGACATCCCATCGATCAGCAGACCCTCTACAGTAGATCGAAGACTGTGAAGAAGCTGCCATTGTTCCTTGTTGTGAGTATTCTCAGACATGCCTGCCGGCAACAAAACCATCAGTACTTTTCATTTATAAATACAATCTATCTTAAATTCTCTGCTTACCTCGTAATTGACTATGACAAAAAGGTAAGGACAAGCTTTACCACAAAAGTGATACAGCCTTCGATGTAAGATGATCCTTGCTCATGTTTATTTTCTCTGTCAAAGATACACAAGACTTTTTATAAATAAATTAATTCATCTTGATTGTGCAAGTATAAATAAACAGGAGCAGAATTATTACGCCGATTCAAGTAGACATTCACGCTTAAATGAGGAGCAAAAGTTGCTGTCACAACTTCTACCAGAGTTCACCGTCATTTATTAATAACCGAACGCGGATTACGCACTTTTACGCGATAACTGCCTGCCATAATCGACAACACGCGTGACGCGATAACCCAGCAATGAGCGGGTAACTCTCGCTTGCAATGGCTTACACTCGTATATGTAACTTGAGATTTGTTTTCTAGTTTTACTTGTTCCTAGTTTAAAAAGTGTACACTAAAACATTTTCTGTTCCCAAAGTCAGCGACTTGTTTTTTGTTCCAGTGCAACAGAACTCAATGCATGAGTTCACTGTATTGGCTGTACTACATGGTTTTCTGCGACTAAACTAGTGTACACTTTTGAAACTTAAAATGAGATAGATATACGTTTGATATTTGTTTAAAGCGAGAAAGAGAGTTCTAAAACAGTCTAGTGCAGGAACAGAAAACAGACCACTCTCTTTCTCGCTTTCGACAGATATCAACATGTATCTATCTCACTTGAAGTTCTAAAAATGAAACACTAGCTCAGCCACAGAAAACAGACCACAGAAAACAGACCTTGTATAAATAGTACGAGAATTGGTAATTATTTAGAAGATACTCTTCACCTTCAATTTCAGTGAAATTATGCTCATTCGGCGCGTTTTTGCATGAAACGAAAGAATCTGGCAGTAAAATGTTACGCCTAGTTCCGCGAACCGAGATAATAAGCGTTGAAATTGATGACTATTGAAGTTAGGAAATCTGTCAGCTGCGAAATATCGCGATGAAAGCATGTGCTGCGATCACATTTTCATGCTTTATGGCTACATGTACATAGGTTTTTTATTAATTTGCTTCTACAGCTAGATATATTAACGTTTGTTTATTAAGATTCAAATCGTCTTCCTTTCATCGTTTAGAGGTTTACAACTTTTCGCACATAGCAAGAACAGAACAGGTTTTCGTTTTGAATAAAAATGCAACGAATAAGCCTAATTTCATTAAAATCGGAGATGAAATAATGATTCTAAATAAATACAGACTAAAATACGTGTACGTAGCACTGCATTAAGTCGGTGTGACAGGTTTCCTAACCACAATGTCGTCAATTTTAACGCTTAATATCTCGGTTTGCGGGCTTAGGCATGACATTTTACTGCTAGATTCTTTCGTTTCATGCAAAAATGCGACAAATGAGCATAATTTTATTAAAATTGAAGGTGAAGGCGTTTTCTAAATAATAATCCGAGAATTTATAAGTAATAAGATAATAAATATATATAAATAATAGCAAGCCTACATATAAAAACATTTTGTGTCATCATTATCTTTAAGAATTTTTTATATTAAGAATTTTTTTTAATAGAATGCATTCATTTTCATCACACGAATCTAACACTTCCATGTAAACAATATGGGACGCCATTTTTATCTTGCACTAAAACGGTTTTCCTTGCCTGCATGCTTACACTCGTCAGTTCTGGATTGCACTAGTTCAATTCAGTTCAATTCTAGTGCAATTCTCGTGCAGGAACAGAAAACAAACCTTTGATGTTGGGTAATCGCAATGAGCTTGCGATAGCTTGCGATGAGCTATCATGTGATTCACAGAATCGCTGTTTACGCTTATAACTGTATATACAGGTATATAGATGGGCGATTCGATAACGAAACTCGCTACTGAATGGAGATCGCAGCAATACAGTCGATAATCGTGAGTGATCGATATCGTCAGTATCAGTTATAGATACTTTTCGAAATTTATTTCGGCAAAAATGATTACTGACAGTCGACAAGTTTTATGTTGGTAAGTACATTTAAAAAATACAATTTAACGACATTGTAAAAATTTAATTTTTTTTTAAATTGAACGAATATTAGAAAATATAATCAATTAAAAGATGGAACTAATTAAAATTCTATAAGAATTACGATTTAAGAATTTTTTAGATATGAGAATTAGATAAAAATTTAAATACTTGAAAACATAAATATAATCTATCAAGAAAATCTAATCAGATAAAAAAGTATAGTTATAAATAAACTCTCATTATACAGCGCACAGAATAATGAGATAAATATATTTGATAATAGAAAACAATTTTATTTAAAAATAGTATCAATTGCACATCGCAAATTGCATATTTTTCTCATTTCCATACAATTTTTTTTATCTATAACATAATAATTAATAATTAATTTTTAATTATTATTTTAGTGATTTTTCTAATAATATTTTATTTAATTTTCTATATAATATTATAATATAATATTATTATATATCATATTATATTGTATATGTATATATATATTATATTATATTATATTATATTTTAAACTTTTCAAAACAATTAAATATAATTTAATAACAATAAAGTGTTAAATATACATATTATGCATTTCGATTTCACATTGCAGCTAATTCTTAGCGTCAGTTACCTAAATATCTTCGCAGAAGGCTGACCTTAATGATATTCATAGCTCTTACATAATAGGGAACACATATGATATATACAACAAATATTCAAATTAGATCAAGGAGTAACAATTAAATCAATTCAAGTTAAATAAATCAGTTAAATACATTCTATATAGTGCAATTATACAATTTATAATTATCATTATGCCAATTACACTGTTATAGCATTTATTTGCAAATATTATAAAACGAAAACTATATTAATTCGATATTTATATTAATACAAGCTATATAAATGACGTTGGTCAATTAATAACTCAGGAACAAAGTCCGCGTGAGCCGAATAATTCATGCATTTGCATGAGGATATAAACGTGCGTTCAAGAATATCAAGATATTCGATCGATTATATTATCGATGAAAGAATCAGTTTAAAAAGGTTTCTTTCTTTTCATTAAAATTAATTAATAAATTTACTTAGAAGAATTCAAACAAATGTTTATGTAAAATTTAATATTCTTTTTTTCGCGTTGTAAAAATCTCTCATCATTATTTCTAAAATATATAAAAAGAATTTTTTACTTTATTTAAAAGAGAACAACTTGAATTTATTATTCTGTTCGCAGAGTCGAAGAAAACATTATACAGCATAATCAATTGCACTTAATCGAAACGCAGAATCACTGTCGCCAGAGATTGAGAGATCTTTTGGGGGTATAAAATGTTATAGAGAACTTTTAGGAGAAATACAAAGAAACATTCAAATTACGGCTAAAACATTGAGAAAATTGAATGAAGATAACCCGGATAATTTTCAAATAGGCATGACAACAGGATTAAAATTACAAGGGTCGCGATTCCTCGCTTATCAATCGATTCTATCTCGAACGTTCCCCCTCCTCTTGCTCTCCCCACTCTCAAAGTCACACTGTAGTGTACGTACATTACCACAAGCGACAGCGACGACAGCGTTCGCAGATAAGGCGATAAAGCACAACACGACTAAACACGATAGAGTGTCGTCGCACGCGGTGCCGTGCGTGACTCGTGGATTTTCTGGGATTTTCGTTTCTCTCGATGAGAGTGAGTGCCCGTCCGACCTGATCGATCGAAATTATGGCAACCTGCAGGCTGTTCGGCGTCCTGGCGCGCTGCTCCCGCGCCAACGCGAGTTCCGCTTTCAAATGCACAGGTGATTACGTGTCCACTCTGCGGTGGAAAGGAGTCGAAAGGAGTTTCGATCAACGCAATCTCGGGCAAGTTTTACTCGAGCCACGAGATAATTGCGTTCTTCTGAATCGACGTCCACGCCAAAATGTCATTTAGGAGTCACGTAAAACGCGAGAGAGAAAGAGATTGAGTACCTACAAAAGTAGGAAGGTTGAACAACAATCGGGCAACAATCCGAAGTAAACGGACGTTCGAGATTGCGAATGGCAATGGCGAATGATTTATATCGGCTCCAAGACGCGAATTATTCGTTAGGGAGCATCGTGAAGTTACGAAAGAGAATCAGAGTAACTGATTCAATTTTCTTCCTGATACTGAATATAGATGGATGTGTCAGACCGGTCTGGCAAGATACCGATAGGTGTGAATTCGACCTTTGTTCTCGTGATCGGAGAGAGAGAGAACTAACTGGCGATAAGGTCGAATAGCGCTAACTTTGGGTTGACGACTGGCACCGGCAACCGAAAGTTATGTTATTTTGAGGAATGTTTTACTATGTTTATCTTAAAACATGAAGACAGATATACAAACATATATTATGTGATTTCATGCTGCACTTTTGTACTTTGGACCGAAAAGTCCAAAGTACGAAAGTTTGAACTTGATTAAATTCGAATGAATTGTCCGAAATGATGTCCTAGAACTCAATTGTTTAAGTGAATAATTGAAAAAGGATTCCAACATAAATTATATTCATTGTAGAAATAACTAGCTTTTGTTTTCTTTTACATAATTTATATTATGTATCGCTTATCTTCATATCACACTGTTTCGTTTACTGTTTGAATTACAATTTGAATCAATATTCAAATAATGTTCTGAGAGACTCAATCACTAAATGATTAATTTTGCACCAAGTTGACAATCAACTGTATAAAGAGGAACTTACTATGTATAATAAGAATGTTTTCATTCAAGTTATAAAGATGATAAATTGACATTTTTTGTTTAGAAAAAAATCTTATCGATAATTTAATATTTAATCTGTATGTAATATTGAGGACATAACAGTATTAAATTATGGTTGCAACATATGATTATCTCTATTAACATTGTTTAACAAAAGACTCCCAGAGATTTGAACACTTGTTTATTTACTATTTGAATTTATATTCGTTAGAATCTTATATAATTGTTTTAATTGTTAATGTTTTTTTTGTAAGACTACATAAATTTTTAATGTTCTATATACATTTACAGAATTCACATTCAATTCAAATACTCCAAACTTAAGGATATTTGTATTTTATGAGAACATTCATAGAATATTTTGTGCTATTTATTTTGATAAGTGAATTATGAAAATATAGCACAATAATGACATTATGAATTAATGACAATTTTTCAATAATTGTACTAAGAGGATTCGTCATAATGCTATGGTTTTGTCAAAATTTCTAAATAATATTTATCAAAAAAGAGACAAATCCAATTTGAGATGTAAATATTTGATAACTCATTTCCTTTTGAAAATATAATTAATGTGACGTTGATAACATATTAAAAAAAACAAATAAGAACATGTTATTCGATTATTTTCAAACGTTCGACGAATATTTCTGAAAAATCGATTAATATGCATTCTGAAAGCCATTTGACTTTACAATTTTAAATTAATTATGTTGAATGTATAAAACTTCATGGAATATTTCTACATTATAATTTATGAATAATTACGCATTTTTATAAGTATTTATGTTTCTAATATTATACAATTAAAAAATTTTTCTTAATTATTCGACGATCTCTTTCTGTAGCAAATATGATTCGCCATATCATTAAGATGATTCGCTATATCGCTATTATTTTGCTGAAATATTATGTCGAAATTAATTGCGCTCGCTTTTTAATATTAAAAAAAAATTAGATTTTCTACATTTGTTTTTGTAAATATACCCGTATAATTGCAGATTACTAAGTTTTATGTATCAAGATCGTGTAATTTTATAAACATTGACCTAATGTCGGAGTAGAAGTTAGATTCAAACGATTAACGTTTACATACCAGTATTTTAATATTCGAATCGAAAAATTTTGTCTTCGAAAAATTCCAAGATTATTTTCTACACTTCACATACAAACACAGATAAAAGTGTAGATAATGGAAATTAAATGATTTGTTTTCCTTACCCTTTGAAATAAAAGTAATATTGATTTAAAGACTAAATAGCCAAAAATATAAAAAATATAATTAAAAGAAAATATTTATAATAAACATGTGCAAAAAATATATTAGGTGTTGGAATTAATTCGTAGCGTTTTACAAGTGATGGGAAGTACTTTCATTAATGTATTTTTTAATGCTCATGTGAAATAAATAACATTCTTTCATTAAAAAACGCTACGAATTAATTCCAACACCTAATATATCAAACTGTTATTGGAACCAGCAGTTGATCAGATTACATGTATAAATAAATTTCCAGATTAAAATTTTTTTAAGTTATCATGAATGAAATGAATTGTCCAACATTGGTAAATCTATATTCAACGTTTTGATTAATTAAAACATAATAAATATAATGAGATATACATGCCTATGCGTTTATGTAGTTTTATGTAGATATTTGTTTTTATAGATATTCAAATAATGACTGCAGGTAATACAATTATGTATGAGACTTTATCACAACATAAATAATATAAATTATATATCTCAAAATAAAAAAATTAGAGGAATATAGTTTATGATAAACATCACAAAAATTATTACTATTTTAAGTTATTATTTTAAAGTTAAAAAAAGTTTATTAGATGAAATTCTCTCTTTTATTATAATGAAATTATCTTACATCTTATTTAATTTCTTTATATTATATTTAATTACTTATTTCTCATATTTTTACATAGGTTTGCAACAATCAACGAGAACACTAGCAACTGAAGCAAATAAGAAATATTTTAAATACAAAACCGTTGGCGATGTAGCAGTTATCACCATAGATTCACCAAATGCCAAAGTAATATACAATAATTTGCAGTAGTATACAATTTTGATGCATTAAATATGATGCTAACACAGATCTCTATTTTATTTATTGTTAATATAGGTAAATACCTTAAATAAGGAACTAATGGTGGAGATAGCAGAATTACTGAATGAAATTCAATCGAATACTCTTGTAAATTCAGCGGTGTTAATTAGTGGAAAACCAGATAATTTCATAGTTGGTGCAGACATTACTTGGTTACAAACTATTCCGGATGCAGAAGCTGGTTACCAGATAGCGAAAGAGGGTCACAGAATTCTGGATCTAATAGTGAATAGTAAAAAGCCAATTGTCGCTGCTATTCACGGTCCGTGCCTTGGTGGAGGATTAGAGGTAACTTATTTTTAAAAAGAAATTACAACATAAATAATATCAATTCTTTTCGCTCGTATAACAACAAAATTAATAATTAGTAAATCCAGGTTTTCAGTCGCAGAAATAACATAATTTTTACAACATTATATATTTCTGATGAGGACTAAGTCGAAACGTACCGTTGAAACTTATCGTCAGAAAATTATAATTTGTTAATAATAAATATTATTTGTTATACCTAACTATAGTTCGTTTAATGTATTGATCTGGGTTTACTAGTCAATAATTTTGAAATTAAAGGTGTTTAGCTAAAATTAGAAAATAAAAAAATCGAGATAAAATTATTAATTACATTGATTATTTTACAGGTCGCATTAGCGTGTCATTATAGACTAGCCGTTAATGACAAGCGAACTAAATTAGGATTACCGGAAGTAATGATCGGACTCCTTCCTGGCGGCGGTGGTACTCAGCGCCTACCTCAACTAATTTCCCTTCCTACTGCTTTGGATGCATTACTCACCGGTAAAAATATTCAACCAGACAAAGCGAAGAAACTTGGCCTAATAGATATCGTTGTAAATCGCCTTGGACCGGGAATCCAGTCGCCCGAAGAAAAGTAAATATATATTTAACTACCACCATAATATCTATTTCTCTAAAAAAAAAAAGTTTCAATGATGCTGTGCACCAAAATTATTTAAATTATATTGCGCATTTAAAAATCAAATTTAATTCTTCAGTACGATGAGATATCTAGAAGAAACCGCAGTGAAAACCGCGCAGGATCTCGCAAACGGAAGATTGAAAATTGAACGCGGTCCGAAATCTCTTATAGACAAGATAACGCAACAGATTCTATCCATCAACTTTGTCAAGGATCAGGTGTTTAAGAAAGCGAAGGAGCAAGTGATGAAAATGACGAATGGTTTGTATCCAGCTCCGCTTAAAATTCTAGAAGTAGTGAGGGTCGGTCTGGATAAGGGTCCTTCTGCCGGATTTGATGCTGAGGCCAAGGGATTTGGTCAGCTAGCAGTTACTTCGGAGTGTAAAGGTCTTACCAGTTTGTTCTTTGGCCAGACAGCATGCAAGAAAAATCGTTTTGGGCCGCCTAAGAGTGCAGTCAAGTATGTTTTTTAGTAACTCAAACATAACTAATTGTCGATATTAATCTATTGCTATTTAATTTGTACAGAAAAATTGCTGTAATTGGAGCTGGTTTAATGGGCGCAGGTATCGTCCAGGTCACTATCGACAAAGGCTTCAATGTCGTTATGAAGGATACCAACGATGCTGGATTATATCGCGGCATAAATCAGATTCAAAAGGGCCTGGATAACGCTGTGAAGCGTAAACGAATCCTTAAGTTTGCATCTCTTTCATAAAAAAGAAACTGTACATTAAAAAACTGATTGTTTTAACGGAAATTTTTTACATAGTATCGAAAAGGACAAATATTTGTCCCATCTCGACGCGACGTTAAATTACAACTCCTTCAAGGATACAGACGTAGTAATTGAAGCCGTTTTCGAGGACATCGCTATCAAGCACAGAGTCCTGAAGGAAATCGAAGCAGTGGTGCCGAATCATTGTGTCATCGCGACCAACACATCCGCTATTCCTATCACAAAAATTGCTGCTGGTAGCAGCCGTCCTGACAAAGTAAAATCTATAATAAATGTGTAATTCTAAGCTATAATGGCGTTTAATAAATATTATTATTATTATATAAAATATTTAATTTTTGAAATTAAATTATAATCAAGAAGAATATATGTGATTAATTAAATGCCATTTAATTTTGTATAGCAATTTATTATAATAGTAGTATTTATAAATATATATGGATGATGAGCTACAAGGCATATTTTTTTACAGGTGATTGGAATGCACTATTTCTCTCCCGTCGACAAAATGCAGTTGTTAGAAATTATAACACACAAAGGAACATCGGAAGAGACAATTAAGACTGCTATAGATATTGGTTTGAAACAAGGTAAGACCGTCATCACAGTCGGTGATTGTCCTGGATTTTATACTTCAAGAATACTTTCTTGTATGATGACAGAAGCAATTAGGCTAATGCAGGTAAGAGTTATTAGAGTAATTAACTTTTACAGAAATTATGAAATACACAATATTTCTCTTAAGCATCTAAATATTTAAAGAATTGATTATATTATAATTATTAGAACGATTGATCTTATTCTACAATAATGTCACAGTCATGTTGGTATTCATCGTTCCAATACAAATTACTAATATAAACGTAATATAATCTATTCAATAGGAAGGTGTAGATCCAGTGCAGTTAGACAAATTAACAAAGAAATTCGGCTTCCCTGTCGGCTCAGCCACTTTGTCCGACGAAGTTGGCATCGATGTAGGTTCTCACATCGGTGCCGACCTCTTGAAGGCTTATGGTGAACGCTTTAAGGGAGGAGACACAAATATTCTCGCCGATATGGTCAAAGCTGGATTCCTCGGTAAGATTTTTGTCGTAGCATAGATAATAAAAAAGAAATAAATACGAGGGCAAATCAATAAGTTCTTAGAAAATCTGTCAAAGGGCACTGGCAGTGTCGTGTTGTGGGAATAAGTGACTCGATTGATGAGTGAAATTCTCAAGACAAGCTCACGCTTGTCGTGTGATGTGATATGAGATGTAATGATCGACACTTTTCTTGTACTAATAATGATGAATTTTATTACTCGAGCTCAAAGGAATATGACCGTACAGGACGAGCGCCATAATCTATTTAATGTCTTATTTTTTCTCTGACGCTGCTTGTAGGCAACTCGCAACCTACAAAATCCCTAGGCTTTCTACTCGCTGCGCTAGTGAGGTATTGAGAACGTAGTTCCCTACAGTGTCACATTACTTTTTGACAAGTAGCATCTTTCAGCTAATTACTGTCAAATTTTGAGCGGAATTCATCGCGTTTCATTTCTGTAGACGATTAAAGCGAACAACCTTTGTTTTTTTTTGCAAAATGGAAAAAAACGAGTTTCGTGCAGTGATCAAACATCTACATATGAAAGATTTAACGCCGAAAGAAATCAAAGCCGAGTTGGATAATGTTCATAGCACATCTGCACCAGCGTTTGCGATTGTATACAATTGGGTGAATGAATTTAAACGTGGTTGTACATCCACATGATGCACCTCGTTCGGGACGTCCAATTGAGGCTGCTACGCCAGAAATCATCGATAAAGTCCACGATATTGTTTTGATTGATCGACGAGTGAAAGTGCGCGAGTTTGTTGAGGCATACCACAGTGATTTCAATTTTGCACGAACAATTGGGTATGAAAAAGCTATCGGCAAGATGAGTGCCGCATTTGCTCATTGTGGACCATAAGCGTGACCGTGTGACGATTTCAAAACAATGTTTGGAGATGTTTCAACGTAATCCAGATGAATTTCTGCGTCGATTAATTACTGTGGACGAAACATGGATCCATTACTTCACACCCGACGAAGGAACAGTCAAAACAATGGACTTCACCGAGCGAGCTCCGAAGAAGGCGAAGACCGTGAAATCGGCCGGAAAGATGATGGTCACAGGGATGCACGCGGTATAATTCATATAGATTATCTTCCGTCGAAGCAAACGATCAATGGCGATTACTATGGCAGCCTTATTGGAGCGTTTCAACAACATTTTAAAGAAAAAATGTTCCCATTTGGCGAAGAAGAAAGTCTCTTCCATCAAGACAATGCACGGATTCACACATACCCGGCACCAATGGTCAAATTCAACGAATTCCACTACGAATTGTTTCCCCATCCAGCATATTCGCCAGATTTAGCCCCCTGCGACTATTTCCTGTTTCCAAACTTGAAGAAATGGTTTGGAGGAAAGAGATTCATCAGAGAGCAACGACTCATCGCCGAAACAGAGGCTTATTTTAAGGGTTGGACAAATCATATTATTTGGACGAAAAAGTTGAAGAATCGTTGGATCAAGTGTATCGAGCTGAAAGGAGACTACTTGAGAAATAAAAATGAATCGAAAAAAATGTGTTTTACTATGTTTTTCTAAAAATTTATTGGCTTGCCCTCGTATTATAATAGAAACGAATGGAGAATTGAATCTAGGGAAGTAATGGGAATGAAAGTTTCGAAAAAGATTTAATGAATAGAGAAAAGGATTTACAGAGGCAATGGGAAAAGGAAAGAATAGGTCAAGGTATAATAAAAGATATAAAGAAATAAATATGGAAAATAGAGTACCAAATTATTTGAGGGTGGAGAATATGGAAGGGAAAAGATGAAATGAGATAAGAGCGTTATTTAAATTAAGATGCGATAATTTAGAAAAGAAGAATAAATATTGGCTAGAAATAGAGGAGGGAGAATGTCTTTTCTGTGGTGAAAGCGAGGATAACCTCTTATGTTAAAGAATACGAGGGGACAAGAGGTAGTTTTGAAGAGTTAGGGAAGGATAAGGACGAGATTGTAAGGAATTTATGGAGAGAAGATTTGAGTGAATTTAAAAAAACGCTAATAAAATATGGAAGGATAGAGAAAAGGAAATAATAAAAAGAAAAGAAAAGAAAAGAGAAAGGAAGGAAAAAATATAGAGACTACTGTAAAAATAAGGATAATGTAATGACAAGGAATATTTTGTATTTTATAAGACAACAAGGCTGTGAGTATAAGATAAGATTGTAGTATAATACAGTCAGCTATAGGTAATTTATTATCTATTAGGTATATAAATAAGTTTTAAAGCGTTTTTAATGAAATTTAATATTTATTTATTTAGAAACGAAAATACACTTAATTCATCAAAATAATCTCTATCATTATCTATGACCTTTAGCCATCTTTCGGGCAGCTTGCGAATTCCAGAAGCGAAGAAGGTTTCGTCTTTCGATGCGATAAAATTATCCACCATTTTCGCACTTCTTCAAATGCTCGAAAGTGTACACCGGACAAGGCGTTTTGCATTGACCGGAATAAATGATAATCAGAAGGGGCTATGTCTGGGCTATACGCCGGATGCGGCAGAACTTTCCAACCAAGAATTAGCAACGTTTCCTTTACAGGTTTACCAACATGAGGTCTAGCGTTGTCATGAAGCAATTTCACAGGTTTTCCTTTGCCAGTAAATGGACGATTTCTTGATTTAAACGGATCAATTGTTGACTGTAGCGATCACTGTTAACCGTTTCATTCGGATGGAGCAGTTCATAATATAGCACACCCTTCATGTCCCACCAGATGCATAGCATAACTTTGCTGCTGTGGATGTTGCGTTTGGCGTTGATGTAGTGGGTTGTCCTGGATCCACATAATGTTTTCTCTTTTTAGGATTATCGTAAAAAGTCCACTTTTCATCACCAGTCATGATTTTCCACAAGAAAGATTTTCTATGTTGTTTATTGTACAGATTCAAACACTTCTCAAGACGATTATTTTTGTTTTTTTCACTTAATGCATGCGGCACCCACTTTCCTTCCTTCAGAATCTTTCCCATCTACCGTAAACGAATTGAAATATCTTGTTGAGTTACTCCAAGTTGCTGTACAAGTTCGTTTTGTGTTTGACATGAGTTTTGATCGAGTAATGCTTGCAATTCATTGTTTGTAATCTTCTAAGGAGCACCATTACGTTCTCTATCGCTAACATCAAAATCATCCTCTTTAAATCGCCTAAATCAAAACTCACACGTACTTTTGGATACAACATTGACTCCAAGAACAAATTGATTTACATGTTTTAGCAGCGCTTTTTCCTTGATGAAATTCATATCGAATGCAGTGTCGAATAAATTGCTTGTCGCTCACCATTTTAAAATCATTTAATTTTGAGATTCCAATTTTGTGAAGTCAATTATGTTTTTTAATAGTACACATTAAGCGCCACAACATATCAAAAGAGCGCGAAAATATTTGAATTCTAAGTTTAAATTATACGTTACACAAAAAACACTTTAAAACTTATTGGTACACCTATTTATAAGTTAAGGAAATGCATCGTAATGAGATCAATAGAAAATAAAAAGGATAGGAACGTGCAGTTAAAGAATATAAGGGAAGATAGAGAAGTAAGTACGGATAAAGAAATGATATGTAGAAATAAAGAGAAATAAGAAATGAGATATGGACATAAATAATAGACTGTGACAGAGATTATGTATAGGTAAAAGAGAATGTAATAATAGTTTAGGTTTGTAAGATAAATGTGGGAGAGGAATGTAAGTGTGAATGAGTTAAGTATTTCTGTAAATCAAGTCCCCTTCGTAACATTTTTTAACAACAGAATTTATAGGACAATCATAGAATTATGTTTATGAGAGACCTTTCACGAATTAAATTATATGGAATTGCATGTAAAAATCATACTTTTAATTTTTAAGAGAATCCCCATAATTTCGAGATTTTAATCAACTTTAACTTATTCGGAAAACAGGTTTGTTCGCGTCGCATGCTCCATAACATGCTCCTACTTGCTTCTCTCTATATAACTCCTACTCGCTCCAACGCCATGATCGCGTACAAACATCTGGGCCCTAATCACGTTGCCTGGTCAGTTCCTAATTAGTAGAGAAAGACTAAAGCATACCTTATCACTTCCTGATCAGGCCCAAATGAGAAATTCCCAACTAGAGTCTATATTCCCTGATCAGAATCATTTGATACGTGGCGCTACATATAGAGCATTTTAGAACCCTATTAAGGCACCGCATCCGTACCTGATCTGAAATATAGCAAGCCATACGTGAGCCCTACGAAAATTTCTACTCGGGTAGATTTTAGGAAAATGTATTTTATTTTTTTAATTTTAGGACGCAAATCCGGCAAAGGTATATTTATATACGAAACTGGCTCCAAAAACAGAGATGTAAATCCTGGTGCAGTAGATATTCTAAGAAAATATAAACTCGAACCTAAAGGTAGTACGTCTGACGAGGATCGTCAGATGAGGCTGGTCTCACGATTCATCAACGAAGCTGTATTGTGTTTGGAAGAAAATATTTTAGCTAATCCCGTAAGTTAATGTACTTCATCCTCATTGATTATATTTTTTTGCTCTTTGCATTATTTAATAATTATTTATATTTCAGTTGGAGGGCGATGTGGGAGCTGTGTTCGGCCTGGGCTTCCCACCATTCTCGGGTGGTCCATTCCGTTGGGTAGATGCATATGGTGCCCATCGACTCGTTAAGAAGATGGAAGAATTCCAAAGTCACTACGGCGACTCTTTCAAACCGTGCCAATTATTACGTGATATGGCAACTGATTCTAAGCGAAAATTCTATCCAAAGTAAAAGTTCGATATAAATTCATTATCGGCATGTCTTCATATTGATCAGTGTTCATCCGAGAACTGTATTATATTTGTTTGCTTGAGGCTTAGAAAAAGAAAGCAAACACCTCGAAATAGGTGCAAAGATTAAACTTATGTGTTAGCCTGCAACTCAGATTAGAGTTTGTATTTGTTACATCTCGAGTGTATTAATTTGTTGAAAGACTACTTCGTGCTCCTAATTGAAAGAATGTTTATCATCTTTATTCATTAAAAAGATATTTTTTTAGCCATTGTAATAGTATAAACATAAACAATTTACAAGCGAATTTATATGTATATCATAGGACTACATACTACATTTTTGTAAATTATTTTGCGAGTCATATTTGGCTTAGTTCTATCAGAGCGTGAATCTTTTTTAGCCGCGAATAATTTTAACTCTGGTGGAAATGTACATATATTTTTTAATGAATTATTTTCTAACAAAATATTAAACATCAGATAACATCGAAATTATAAAATCAGTCGAACAGTTCAAGTCTGTTTATTAAATTTTAAAACAGATATAAAGATCTAAATAAGAAGTTTTCAAGAATACTTGAAATTTTCATTGGAATTTACACTCTTTCATGTGTAAAGTTCTAAAGTTAATAATATATCAATTTCTTAATAATATGTTATTTCTTATTAATATTTTCGTAAGGAAAAAATTCATTATTGGAATAAAAAAAGAAAATATTAATAGGAATGCAGCTTCAGCATAATTTTATTCATGCGAGATACGATACGACGTGATTCCACGTGCAAGTCAAATGGGAGGAGCTATGCGTGACATACATAATGCTTTGAAATCACTTCTAGAGTATCATATATTTTTGGATTTGGTATTTACATATTCCACGCCCAACAACTCCCTGCGAACACATTGTAGATAGACTCGTGCATTTATTAATTTCGAGAATTTTATATGCAGCAAATATTTGATACCTTTATAAATGCCTTTACAAATTGTTGATTAGACGAAGCCACAACAATTGTATATCTATTTTTGCAAATTAGAAATAAAGAGTTTATATATTTTAAATGTACTGAGAGTTTCTAAGAATCTAAATGTTTTTCTTTATTATTTTTTAATAGACTACATTGTCTATATTATTATGTGAAGAATAAAAAGAGTTTACATTCTTTAATAATCCTCCTAAATATAATTATGATTCGTAATTATATATGATTTATCTTCAAAATTTCATCTATTAATTCACAATTTTGAAATGTTTTAATCTAACTATGTGATTATGAAGCAAAAAATTTCATTTTTTTGTACGTGATGATCCATTAATTGCTCTGATTTTATTTTTAAAAAATCCAATAAACCAGTTCAATAATTAATCCGCACATGCAGACGTAATATAGAAATGGAAATATTTAGCTTGATGCAACAGTCAAGAGATGTTGCACTCTTGTTTATGTCGATATCATTTCTTCCAGTCGATTCTGGAGCATAAATTAGATACGTTTTACGTCTACATTAATTACCTCGTTATTTCTAATTAAATCTTCTAGTAAATTTCCACAATTCTTTATGGTATAAAAAGTTTTAATAACATCATTATAGATGATGTTTTCAAAACTTAACACTTAAGTAATTATCATAAATGATGTATAATTTATAAAGCAAATTAATTTTCAATGAACTATTATATTTATAATTGTATAAGGTGAAGTATTTAACTTACATATTCTGATAAATTACTAAATTATATGTTTTATAAAAATTGTTGTTATGTGTAACAATTTTTTATAAAATTATGCAACAAAAGTTGCATAATTTTAATAATTTCAACATTATGTGAAGTATACACTTTTTCTGTAGTGAAGATATTTCTGAGATTTAAATCAATTTTGTTTTTTCTTTTTAATAAAATGTCATATTTTTTGTGCCAAAAATATATAAAAATGTCAAATTCTAAATTAAAATATATTAATTTTTATCTTTTATTAGTTTTAAATGTAATGTTAGTCCTAAACCTAATAGTTAATATTTTTAATTGAAGCGCGATTGGTAAAATCTCTAGAACGTTCATCGGAATGACTGATTTCAAGATATTTTTCGGCATTTAGCTAGATCTTTTTGCATTTCCATCCATATCCTATAAATCAGAAACATATAAATCTTTTATCACTATTATTAAATCTTTATTCTTTGCATTCTTTTATCACTAGTATTAAATCTTTATTCTTTACATTCTTTTTCTTGATAATCACGTATATCATGCACAAAGATCAATCATATCTCCAATAATGAATGGCAGACATGATAGAAAATAGACAATTACGTTAAGATAAGACTTTATAAATAAACACTATCAAGTAAGTACCGTTGTTTATTAAAATTTATAATGTTATTGAATCATCAACTTAATGTTACATATAGTCCTGGGAAAAAATATTTTATATATAATTATAAAATCATAAAATTATATATAATCGTATATAATTTAATATAACGTTATAATTAATATATATAATTTTTCATATGTAAATTTTATCATAATTATGTTTGTTACATAATTTATTATATCATTATATACAATTATATATAAACTATCTATTTAGTTAACATTATTAAAATTATATACATTTTTATATAATTTTATATAATTATATATGTACAAAACATTTTTCCCCGGGGTAAATTTTAATGTAAACACAACGAAAAGAAAACAAATGCTTAAAAACATGTTTAGCAAATATGCAAATACATAGACATTATTCTTATTAAAAACAGCTATAATACATATTTTCTTTCCAATTGATTCCTCTCATTATATTAATTCATAAAAGTCATCGAAATTAAAGGTTATCGAAAAATGAATATTTTATAAGTTATTTCATCTCAGATAACATATATTATTTATAATTTACAAAATTTATATTTTTATCTTAGATTGCACAACTGATCATAAATGTTTATTATAAATATTATGAAATATTTATTTATATTTATCATAAATATTACATAAAATATTTATTCTATATATTCTATATTTTAATAATATTTCGAATAAATTATATAAAATATATAAAACATTATGTAACATTTTAAAAAATATACAGTAATAAATATTTATCATAAATATTTTGTGCTGTCTGGAATGTTTTATATAAAAATACGTCAAACGAAAAATACGTCATACAGCAACAGTCTCATAAACTATGCAACTTTTTATTACTTTATATTGTTTTAATTTTTTTACAAAAAATTTATTTTTATACAAAATATTTCCAGAATCGATTTATATAAAAATAATCAAAGGTTTCCATTTAAAAAGTATGCTGTTGCATTTTTTCATTTGTATTAATAAGGAAAGGAAAGAAATACTCTTATGAGATATTATTCTATACAATTTCTTTTTATATTATATGTTTTTCATCTTATAAATAAATAGATTAATTTATTTAGAAAATATATATATTTAAAAGAATATTTATTATTGCTCCACAAAATATAACTTTAGTTTAAATTTATTTTAACATTTATTATATAATAACGAACATAACGAAAATCAGCTCGTATCGAATAGCGACCTCGTTCGAAAATTTCCTTCGTCATGCAAAAATATCGCGATTTTGCATGTGTGTTTATATTCTGTCTCATGAGAATTTGAGACGGCCAGGTACACGCGCCAGGTTCTCATTGCCAGACGAATTTCAATAAAGGCGGATGCTAAGGGTAATCATGAGGATATTTTGCATCATCTACCGGTCCCAACACACCTGTTTGTGACATTAATGTCGCTCAATGAGACCGAGTCCTTGGCTGACGCAAGAAAATCGAAAATTTCACGAGAGCGTTATGTGCAACAACAACAACGTCGACGTTGTTTTTTGCTCGTCCTGTTTCTGGCACGCCCGGCCCGGAAAAGTCTAAGAAAAGCGGTTAGTCTACCTTCTAAGCGGAACGTTAAACGCGGCAGTATTTCATACTGCAGTTTCTCTTCTCAAAATTAAAAGTAACATAACATTCTATGTTATAATTTGACACTTAACAATATAAATGAATATAAATATACGAAAAATAAAATATATTCACGCGCGCGCGCGCGCACACACACACACACACGAATATATATATAATATCTGTTCTTTTATTTATAAAATTACTGTTTGGTACAAGAAAATTAATAATAAAATAATAAAAAAACAAAAAAATTATTAAAAGGATAATTTTTGCATTGTTTTCTTTACAAAAAATTAAGTTTGGAGAAATGAGAAAAAAATTGTCATATTAATCTCATTATATAATTTATACATATATAATATGAGCAATTCCTTCTCATTTTTTTCAAACAATTTTTTTATAAAAGGAACATGAAAATTATTTTGATTTTTTTGTTTTCTCATTATTCTATTATTATTTTTCTTGTATCAAACAATAATTTTACTATTTGTTACAAGAAAAATAATAATAAAAATAAATGAAAATTTTGCACTGAGAAATCTCATAATCCTTTATTCTACATAATCCTTTTATTCTATTTGATCTTATATATTTATAATTATCTCTTATATATAAACATATCAATAAGTTTCTATATCTCACTTATATTTTTAATTATCAATATTAAAGTCAGATATATTAACAATCATAAAATTTTATTAATTTTTTCTGTATTGTGTATTATCTAATTTATAATAATTTACATATTTTATTTAAACAACATTATCGGAAGAAATTCCACGTTAATATGTAATAAGCTGTTGATCTATAATCAGATTCTGAAACCGGAATGGCTGTACGGTATTCAGCTTTGGAACAGAGATAGTAATATTAAAATCTCTCATCCGGATGTTTCAGAATAATATGTAACATGTGAACGCCCTTGGTTCGCAAGTCAGATATTCATCGGGACTTCGGGATCGTAACTGTTGTAAGAAAGAGATCAAGAGAATGCTGGGAAGTCATCATATGAACATAGAGGTTCTTCAACTGTTAGACAATCAACCATGTCCAAAGGCTGAAGAGGATCAAACTTTTTGATCTTATATAAAGCTGTGAAAGCAAGAATACAATATATGAGAGAGGGAATGTATTGTAGCTAGGAAAATCTAAAGGACAAGTGGATAGTCTTTAATTAATAAGTATAATTAACATATCAGAGTAAAATTAATGATTAGTCTCCTAGACTACAGTTTTAATATTGCAAATATTAGCAAAAAAAATATATTATGTTGCTTCATATTTGTCTACATGAAAGATCCATTTAAATTTAACAATACAATAATTTTAACATGTATGTAAATAATACAATAATTTCATATAAACGTAATTATCTTGAAGTATACGATACAATCTTGCTTTTAGTTGGCATCGATGCTACATTTTTCTCATGTGTGACGTTCTATTATCAGATCCAAACAATTATCTGCGATAAGAAACGTCTCATCGATGCGTATGTAAAATATATACACAATTTAGATAATACGTATGATAAAAAATATCGTCACCGTATGTCTGGCAAAAATTCGATAAAATCTTGCTAGAGATACGCTAATCCTAATATGAACGTAAATACGGAAATTCTCTTTTCTTGAAAAGATACCTTCCAAATTTTGCTCTTGTATTTCCAAGATATATTTCGAGTTTCCATTATCTCGTAATTCTCAAATGCAGAAAACTTCAGAGTATAGAATAGAATAGCACACATAAAAACAAGAATATTTTTAACTAGAAAAATGTTTTAAACATTCTTTAAAAAATGGCAAAATGATGTTTTTTGTATAAGAATATTATAGTTAGATAAATTATTTTTCTTCTCAAAATGTTCTCTTTGTCTGTAATTAATGTTGTATCTTTTGCCAGTAATTATCAAAAGTATCCTGGAAGCCATTTTGTGAAAGACATTTTCAGCTGTAGTCACTAAAATCTAGCAACGCATTCTAAATGAAGTTTGTCACGTCAGTTTCGAAAAATTGATTAAAGTTGTAAAATATTTCACGAATCACAAATTTTCACATTTTTTAAATCTATTTCAAAATGGAGTATTTTTTTAATAATTTATTTTACTTTAGGAATTATTATTTGAAAGAATGAAATAATATATCGTTCTGAACTAATAATTATTATAAAATATTTTCCATGCAAATATTTTTTTACGCTTCTTCAAATGGAATTATTTTCTCTTTTTTGTCTCTTCCAAAATAATATTTTAAAGAATACTTTATATTATTATTATTTTTCATCGATAAATTAATTTTATTCTATTAATTATAGGTCATTTATTAATTTAACTTAATATTAAATATATTCAACCACATTGATTTCACTGTCTGTTATTTTGAAGTATTTTTTCAATTCCATTTCGATAAACCCGATTCATTATAATGACTTTTTAATATTTTTGATTCTCACACTTACAAGGATAGATCCAGATATATATCTTACGGATTTTGAAAAATTTGATATTAAGATATAGAGTTTAATGTCGTAAAATGTAATACGTAACAATTAGCAAAAGGATTAAAGTTACAAAATTTTTTAATTTGAAATGGTCGCACGCGCGCACGCATGATTATAGATTATAATGGCGAATGGCAAATCGTTTTAAATTGTCATGTTCATTGTTCAAGACCGATTAGATGATATCTTTTTTTTGTTATTTTCCTTAATGTTTATTTCTTTTTGCGTTCTTAACTTATATTATGACTCTGCAAATTAGAAAATATTTCAAAAAATTTATTTCTGTAAGAACTATGAACCTTTGTCATAAAAAGTAGAAATAAAATTAAAAACAAAATTTTTAAAAAGATCAAAAGATGCAATATTTCTTTATAATTAAATGTACTGTTTAATGAAAACTGTAAATTCCTATATAATAATAAAGTGAGACACAATTTCAAATACAAAATAAGAAATTTAATGAAAATTTGTGATATTATACAATAGACATGTTAAAACAAAACCGAATTTTTCCCCAAATTCATTCTCCTATACATCCATAGATATGTTATACCTTTGTTTTTACATCAAGATTATCAAGCGAGTATAGCTACTTATGTTGCATAATGTGAAAATTTTATTTGAGCAATCAACTTAAATCAAATTAAAAGTATAAAAGAATTGCATTTTTCTATAGAATAAAGTACTTGTATATTTTTTTCAAGTAATATTGTATGATTTTATATGTTACTTTTAGAATTTATATAAATGTTTATTTGCATTAATAAAAAAAAAACAAATTCTCCTTCGTCAATATTTTCATCTACGACGGTAGAAATCTTAATATCGATGTCGGCGAACTCATGAAATACGTCTGACAAATTGCGATAATGCGTGTAGAATTATATAATAAGATTTTGTTATCTTTGCGTCAGCTTCTAATTCGTGCCCTCGTGACTCTCATATAGCTTTATTGCATTATTACATCAACAGCAAAACGAAATAAATTTATAGATTCTAATACCAATTTTATTTCTGTTGAATTTAAATAGATATTTGTGAGATATAATATTAAAACATATGTAATCAAATATAATTTAAAATATTGATGTAATCAATAAAATAATTATTAACAGTTCTTAAAAATTTACAAACTATCATAATATATACAATATATAAAATTAAAAAATTGATTTAAAAAATTATTAATTTAATGTCATCAATATTTGTATTAACAGATGGATGTTCAATATTATATAATCTGCTTGTTAAAATACTAGCCTGCCAAAAAAATTGTTTAAACAGTTTTAGCTATTTTTAATATATTTTTTCCCGCTAAATATAAATTCGTTTGAACACGTCACAATTTTGGGAAAAAATCACATTAAGAAAAAAAAAAGATAATTTTGAAGGTTTTTGACATGTTGTAGCATTGACAACAAAATTTCTTTTTAAAATTATTAATGCCACACGAAAGTAACAATTTTTAATCTTAAAATACATTTTGTTTTATTTCGAAATAATTTTTCATTTCTTAAATATAGTAATTTTTAAACAGCCATATTGTATTTTCTCAATTTCATATTTCATTTCATAATTTTTAATATAATCCGATTATGTAAGTACAGCATTATGTACAAAAGCACTTACTTTTTACATAATACAATGTTAATTTAGAAAAAAAATATTATTTTACAACGTCTCATAAAAACTCTCAAAATTCGTTTTTATTTCTTTAATTTTTTTATTTTTTTCACAATTATGAAAACAAAAAAACAGATGTATTCAGTACTTAAAAAAGCTACAAGAAATAATAAAGTTCATTCAGATAATAATTAAAATGTATAAATTTGCAAGTAAATTAGTGTATTAGCATATTATTTAGATTGTATTGTATCATATTGTTATTATATATTTCCGCTATTTGAGCGAAAATGTGAGCAAGAAAAACTAAAAAGATTACTAAATGAAACTGAGATCACATACACGAGTTTCCTAATATCAATCGGAAATGTCTGAATATTGACACACAAATGATAATGCGGTTAATTGATTCTTATCGGTAAAAGAAACGATATCGCAAATGTCTAACAGTCACGCGCGTTCACGTGATGGAAATTTTCTGGAAACAAACCTAATTATCTAACGAAAATCCCTCCATGCAAAAAATAGAATATCTCATTACTGCTATCATACATATCTTGTTACAAGAGAGTTTTTTATATCTTATTATCTTATTCAATTCTACAAGTCACGTCTTTTGCCGGCAAAAAGCGATCTGCGTAAATTAATTAGAGGATATATTTTTTGTTATTTCTTCTTTCGTCATGATCGACGTAAATACAAGAATTTTTCGTAATACAAGTTGGCAACCTTTCGTTTATTCTCATTACTGTTATTTTGCAAATTATCAAGTTTCTAAATTCTTGACAAAAAATAATTATATGATAATTTTTTATATAATAATGCACATATTGAATCAATTTATTCTATAATATATTCTATAATAATTTGTTCAACGTTACTGGCTCTTTTTTTATCATATTTTATGCAGCACACAAAGTATCGTCCAGCATTCCAACACCGCATCAAATATCAAAGATCATATATATGTGAAACAAATCTTTATTTTAACACTCTTACATTAATATTCGATGCATCTTATAAAAATGCATGTAATAATATCTGACATAGAGTTTAAAACGTCAACGACTTGCGTGCTTAAATTTTCTTTGAAATTTTAGAAAAAAAAACTGTATCTTTATAATTGTTCGTTGTTTTATGGAAATGTAAGTTGTCAGCCTTATCGGCTTAGCGAACCTATCAGGCATTTCATGTTCACGTGGGCCTACGTGTCCTTGAGCTGTATGCGCCTCTCGAGAAGGACGTAATACGTACCTCTCGAAAGCGGCGCGACGTACCTCTCCAGAGGCGCACACGACGTCATCAGTTTTCTCATATCACACGGTGTACATTCTTCCCCATCATTATCTTGATCACCTCGGACCGCGACCTTCCTCACAGAATTTAAATATTACTTCCATGTATCTTCGTTTTCATATTTCAAAAATTCTTCGTTCTTTCGTTAAAAAATAGCCATACAATTCTTCTTTTTTAGAGTTTTTCTTGGAAAAGAAAACGAAAATTTACAAATTCCTTCTTGGATTCGTTTGAAATTTGTGCATAATTATTTAGTTTGTTAACAATGAAGACATTACAAATAAACATTTTGCTAATTAATTACGATAAAGTCAAAATTTAATAATTTATGACTTTTGTATTTGTATAGGAAGGTAATTTTTCTTTTAAAATAACAATTAAGCTTTTGTTTAGAATTTAGAATAAAGATAAACTTATAATGGCTTAATAATAATAAATTCTATTATTCATTTTTGTTTAGAATTTAGAAATTATTGATGTCAATTAATACTTGCAAAATTATCAAATCTTGCAATTAAATGACATATAAAAGATATCGATTTAATATAAAGAAAAACATAAAAGGAATGAAAGATATATAAAAAAATAATAGAAAAAGAAAGAAATAATATTATTCAAAATGATTTATGAAAGTATATAATTTATTTAATTGTAGAAAAACTTTTATACAGTTTAACGATACACTGAAGTCTTATAACGTCAAGTGAAGTTCCTTCGCTTGACTGTGACACAAATACATATACATATATACATGTCGCAATTCCAGGAGCGAATGCAATATTTTACAAATTATCATATAAATTAGCATTACAATAATCATAATCTGTGTGTCCCTTAAAATACATAAAACATAATAATCTCTGGAAGAAAATAAATAGCTCATAGAAAATAAAAAAAATAGTAGTTACAATTTTTAAAAAATCAACAGAACCGATCAAGGTGAGACGATAATCTGCATGATATTGTTTATTACATCCGCTCCATATTCAATATGTACAACTAGTTTCGTTAGCGTAATCATAATCTTAGAATCCTGTACATAACCGTTATATATATAAATCAATAATGTCTCCTCATAAATAAATATTCTTTCTTTCTGTCTCTCGGTCAACGCGCTCGAACTTGATGCTAAAGAGTTCCGTTCACGAAGAACAACTATACCAGAGTAGGTTACGCAATAGGAAAATCTAAAATAAGTTGAAAGAATATCTGAGAAAAAAATATCGCTATATCTTTCAAATAACTTTTAGATTTCTACATTGTTTATAAAGAATCTCCGACCAGCGAAGAATCGAGGGATTTTAAATGGTATCCTTCGAAATTCGTTCTCATGTTCCATATGTAGTGTTAAATGCTGTTCATTTAATTTGTTTAACGCAGTTAAACTCACATTCCACATTGTTCCATACTGAAAAGCGTGCGGCTGCATTTAGCACTGAATACACGCTGCGAATTCGAGTGCGACTCATCGTAAGTGACTCGTGAAATAGCAGAACTCTCGAGTGAACACTAATCTTCACGTGTCACAGATCACAGACACATTTAGGTACTCGGTTTGCGAACGACACGAAATTTTTTGCGATGGACTAATCGTCTCGTGTCTTCACTCCATCCCTTTACTCTGCTTTTTTCTCTCCCCGCTTAGCTCAATTTATGTTTTTTTTCCACTTTCCTTTTAGTAATCCCATCTTGAAACATCGAAATCCATTTCTTGACCTATCTTCCAATTAATCAGATTAACGTCAATCGATCGAGGTTCGCTATCGTATTTTTCTATCCAATTAATATCACTCCAGGATGAATCAAAATTCATTTTTCATATCTTAAATATAATTTTTAAAATGTTGAATGTTTTAATTTTTGTTTTTAACATTGCCTCAATTTATTGAATCAGTCTAGTTTTCTATTTAAATGCCGGAAGCAATCCAATTCGATGCCTGAAGTCTAAGGCACACATTTGTGTTTGGATTGACAAAATATGACTCAAGCGATTTCGGAAATCGCGAGTGCGTCCTTCAAGCCGCCAGCTGAGGAGGTACCAACTGTTGAACGGGTCGCGTCAGTCGCGGCGCCAACACCGGCAGTAAACTCACTCTCAGCGGCGTTGGAGTCATTTGGGAGGCGACGATCTGACCATTCGAGGAAGACGACGTGGAGGACTTATCCCTAGCATGACGTTTCACGTGTTTCGCCAGGTGGTCACTCCTCATGAATCGCCTCTGGCAGACGGCACAGGCGAACTTCTTCTCGCCGGTATGCGTGCGCTTGTGCCGCGACAGTTCGTCGCTGCGTGAGAAACGACGATTACAATCCTCGTACGGGCACGGAAACGGCCGCTCGCCGGTGTGAGTGCGGGTGTGAGCCTTCAGGTGTGACGACTTGAAGTAGTTCTTGCCACAGTCCGGGTACTCGCACTCGTAAACGCGACGCCGTGTCTCCGCCATACCTGTACTCATCGTCGTGGTCGTAGCAGTGGTGACAGTCGGCCCTGCACTTGCGACTAACAGAAGGGGTGTCCGTGGGAGGACCAAAGATGAGCCCAATAGACCAGCTACCACAATAGATGTGGGTTTGGGCGCCAGGGGTTGCAATTTCGGTAATTGTTGCTGCTGTTGTGGTTGGTATTGCTGCTGTTGCTGCTGACAGCTTTCACGATCGGTGTTTTTGCTGTTCACGATGATCTCTTCCTTGCGCAAGCTCATCTTGAACTTCAGGCTGCGCAGCACGTTCTCCACCGGTCCCGTTACGTTCGCTCGCACGTTCGCCTGTGGACTGATTGACTGTCGCGCGGGCGAATCACGTGGTACCGATCGGTTGCAGGTTGCGGGGCAACCAGCGAGATTGGCCGGGCTGTAGGTACCGTCTCGATTGGCGCGCATTATTACTGAAACCCGGGCTGGCTCCGGACTTGGCGGCGGCGTACCGTCTAGCAGCAGCTGAAACAATAAAAAAACTTTGTATTCGAAAAGTTCGAGAAAATTATGAAGGCTACGTCCCAGATAGCACAGAATATTTATGATAAATATTTATTATTATTCATTTTTTGAAATGTTATATAAATATTATATTTTATATATATTTTATATAAAGCTTTATTCGAAATATTATTAAAAGATACACAAAATATTTTATGTAATATTTATAATAAATATAAATAAATATTCCTGTTAAGTATTTTTTATTTGAATTGTAATGTCTTATTAATAATAACTATTTCCCTAGAATTTACTACAAGGTTTACAATAAATTTCATAATACAATAAATTTTATAATAAATATTTATGATCTATGCAATCAAAAATATTTACAAAATATTTAAAATAAGCTTTATAAATATTTTGTAAATATAATATTTTATAAATATTGTGTGCTATCTGGGATTGTAGTTTTGTAGTTCTGAAGAATTCCTTTACGCTCGATGAAGAAACGAAAGAATCATAAATTTATTCAGTATAGTGAGTTTATTCAAATGGATAACTACAATTATGTGTATCTCAAAGTCCGGTTTTAAAAATAGAGCAAATTTGAAACATTCCGTAAATTGAAATGACAGACAGTTTAGAAGAAATAATTTGAAGCTATAGATAGACATACTGAAGAATGCTAAATATACATATATCATCTTATCAGATTGTAGCTGCGCAGAAAAAGCAGCTTTGCAACTGTTATAAAATTCTTTAATATAATTAATTTATATATTTAAATCCAGTGAACTAAAGGCAAAACTAATCACATGAAGAATTTTACATCAGTTGCAAAGTTGCTTTCTCTGCTAAATAAAGAAAATATTACAAGCTATTTTATCAAGGAATCGACATAGCAGTCAGCATTTTTGTCGAAAATATCGTCGGAAGGTACGGCTACTCGAATGATAAAAAAACGAAAGGATCAATGAAATGGTGCGCATTCAAACGGAGTCATATTATAATTCTGACCCGCTCTCCAGTCGATTAAAACGAGTAAATAAATTGGGAAACTAAGAAAAAAGGAAGAATAAAATGAAGAGACTCACAAGAGGAGGTTCCGGAGTGACCCTGACTGATTTCAATGAAATGACTTGACAGGATTGTAGAGTTCCCCTGAATGAAAATCATTCCTCATTTGGGCGTTCTAGATAGACGTTCTATCGTTTTCGAAATATTTCAATATTAAAGTTGATAACGACAGTTCCTTTAGAGTTTATTAGAATGTTCATATTCGAGTATTTGTAATGGATATGATAACAACTTTATTTTTATTATTTCAATGCAATATTCATAATAAACTTTATGTACTATCGCTTGATACGAAGTATTATTAGAAAATGATTATAAATAATGTAAACAGAGCAGATTGTCAACGAAACATTGGAGAGTTTCCATCACTACGCTACAAATGCTCGAGTATAAATATTCTAATAAATCTTTAAAGGAAATGCCGTTATCAATTTTAATATTAAAATATCTTGTAGACCATCTACGTCCAAATGGGGAATGATTTTTTATTCAAGGGAAAACGCTTTACAATCCTGCCAAGTTTCATTGAAATCGGTAAGGGTCACTCCGGAACCTGCCTTTGTCAGCTAACGCTAATCATTCATGGAAAGTTTGATCCGATTCCTAATATGTCGAATATTCCGTAACAGCTAAAGCATTTTCGCAGAATGTTCAAATATTAATGAAATATTCGGAATATTATATGAAAATTTCTTGTATATATCACGAAAATCACTCCTCCGCGAGTAATATACTCATCTTTACTAACAGAGAATCGCGGCAGAAATGCATTAACTAGTGAAGAAGGATTACATAAGAAAGAATAAAAAGAGCACATTTTACTTGAAGTGAAATGAATACCCAAAATTGCACTCCAAGGTAAAAGTAAAAAAATATGTTTCTGACATTATAATTTTATTTAAAAATTTATTCAAGGCCCTCCGGACTTGAAATTTTTGGGAAAATTATAATTTTGAATATATATGGAATATATACGGGACATTCTCCGAATATGTAACGCTGTACAAATAATGAAATATTTAGCAATTTAAATATTGTTGTTACATTCTCAAAATATTTCGAGATATACCGGAATATTCTTAGTATATCATTTGGAGATTATAGAAACATTTTGCGAATATTTCCGAAATACTTAGCGTTAACTGGGAGAGAGAAAGAGAGAAAGAAAGAGATAGAAGAAAACATAGTTATCTTTTGATAAGGCATTCTGCTTTATTTACCTTCGCCAGCTCGCATTGCTCGACGCATCGCCGCTTTCGGGGTGGCTCATCTTCTTCCGAGTCAGAGGGCTGAGGGGTAGGCGGTAGAACGGTGTGGGAACCCGCATCCTCTTTATTTTTCTTAGATCTTGTCGACTGATTCGAAAGCTTTTCTCCTAACAGAGCCGCAACGCTGAAGGATAATTGTAGTGGTTCCATCTGCGAAACAAAAGAAAGCATGAGAAAACAATTTTGCCAAAGGAACAAATCATCGTGTAAATGCCTCCTGAATGAAATTATCTAGTCCAAGACACGTAAGATATTAAAATAAAGTGTAAGTCAGGATTTTATTTTTGTAAAAATATGCCTAGTGACAATAACACGCAATTATAATGTATACATACAAGATAAATGTGATTAAAGAGTAAAATAAATGAATACTTTTATTTTTCTAATCTTCTTTTAAAGATATTCAAGTTATTAAAAATTATATACAGACGCATATTCCTAATATATATACATTATTTATTGATAAATATTAATTTTTATATAAATATTTTCTTTATTCCTTTTGTTTAATTTCATTATGTCACAATTCTTTTGTTTTTAAGAAAGAATATCGATAAGCATCAACTATCAAACAGAAAATAAAATTTAATTTTCAGGTAACTTTAGACTAAACTTTAATAAAATTTAAAGTTATAATGTAGAATATTAAAAAATCAAATTTACATTAATGAACTTAATTTAAAATACAATAATATATAAAAACTTATAAATTTCATATAATTGTTCTGATATCGTAAATAAAAATTATTATTTTACTATAAATATAACGATTCACTCAATCACAAAACTCTTTAACACTGTAGAAACGAAGACGTTCAAGTTTCGCGGGCAACGGCGAGCGATGTTATGGCGGTATATTTAATTCGCTGCCACTTACATGTTTCAACTGGGGCGAGGCCGGTGGGGAAAGAGGCGCCTGATTCGTATCCATATTCACGCAAAGAATGATGAGCACGATTCGTGACTCGAGATAAGAAAAAAAAATGAAAACCAGACACCGTTTCTCAAGTCAAAAAGCAAAATAGGAGAGAAGAAACTAGAAAGAACGGAGCGAGCGAGTGCGCGCGCGCGCGCACACGACGAGCCCGCGTCGAGATAAGACTGGAACGACGAGTGGGTATGCGCGAACCCACGGGTGTCTCACGATGCAATGAGGCTCTCTCAGGTCGGCGCGCCTGGCTATGGGACGCGTCGATCCGCGCCCGTTGCGTGTGTAAGTGCGTGATCACGCGGCGCGCGCGGGCGCGACCAATCGCGACGAGGGGCTCGCCGACGGCCAGCCAATCGGCGCCGTCCGGTCAGCCCGTGGCCGCGTGATCGCAAGCGTGCTGTTCACGTGCTCCCAGTCTGACTTGGTCCGACTCGGATCGTGATCGTGACGTCAGCGCGCGTGGCGAACATAGTCGATACGTCATGGCGCGCCCCGCGAGCGTCATGCCTCTGCACCCCTCTCCCTCCTTTTCTCCCTCCCCCGCCGTTCTAATGTTGTGTACGTCTTTCACTCTGTCGGATCCACGATTCTCTCGTCTTTCTCTCTCTCTCTTTCCATCTCTTCATTCGCATACCGTGAACGGCCTCGTCTCTTAACTTCTGCGAATCTCTTCGTCCTTCACTACAAACTCACTTCTCTTTCTTTCTCTCTCTCTCTGTTTTGCTTTATCCCTTCCTCTAACTTTCTCGTTGTTTCTTATTTTATGCGAACGCAATGACCTACGTCCTAAGCAATAAAGATCCGCACATTTTTCCTCGTACCATTATAATTGATATTTTTTTGCAAAATTACGTAATTTTATTCGATTTATATTTTGTTTCTCAGTTGAATAGTTGCAATTTCGAAGCTCATATACACATCGATATAATTAATCCTCTTATTGTTTTTCTTTCTCTTTTATTTATCTCCTTTTTCGTTTCACAATCTTATTTTACTAGAGATACATGAGAAAACTAACCGAATTAAAATCAATCATTTAATTTTCGAGAGAAAGCAAATGAAATCAGATTCCATAGATTATGCTCTAAGTTATACATATTATACTTATCTAATAATTAAACGATTATCGTTGGAATTTCTTTCGTATGTTCTTAATCCTTTTTTAGAAAACATGGTTCTGATAATCTAGAAGTCTAGATAATTCAATAAAAGTTATTTGTTCAATGTATAAGAATAAAAAAATTATTAGAAATAAATAATATATTGATTATATTATTACATATATTTATATAATATATATCTATATAATCTTTAGTCACCTTTTAACTAAAGTTCCTCTTCCTCGCTTACATGAGTAAATTATTAAAAAAAAAAAGTGTTCTGTACTCCTACATTATTGCGTTGTTTACATGACCTAATATGTAGCGACAAACCCGCATCCGGAGTAATCCAACGAGCGCCGGAAGGAGCCTGCACAAGTCTTTTCGGATCGACCATGCAAGCAGCCGATACCTTGAAGCGAACACTTTGTTCTATGCTACTTGCGTATGCCGTACAGCGTCAAAACAATGACGCATCGGAAAGTCAAAAGAAATATACGTATTATACTTCGCATCTCTTGAATGTCATTGCAGCGAAAATCTTACACGTGAACTTTTTAAATGTTAACAGAGTAGATAATAAATATATTAGAACTTTTTAAATCTTAATAGAGTAGATAATATAAATATATTAGAAAAAAATTTTGATATTCTTACTTCAATATATCTTTCGAGCCGAAATTCGCATATTGCGAAAGTTTCGACGTCGAAGTTATTTATCAATTTACTATTGAAGGATAAAAATAGAAATTTGTGTGAGCGAAATTAGTAATCGAATGAAGAATGTATAATGTAACAAATGCGAGATAAATCACTTCGTCAGTTGACGTTGTCTTCGTCCTTCTTTCGACGATAACAGATTCGATGAACGCATGTTGTTGATTACATTGGTTGCGTTCAACAATTGGTGGCGTGATTTTTCGTTACAATGAGTCGATATGCAAAATACATATTTTTCCGAAAACTATTCGAGCAGAACAAAAAAAAATCATGATGACATCAAAATAGCTTTAACATATTTTGATCAATCAAAAGGCATGTTTTGATCAATCATGATTCATTTTATTATCATTTTGAGTTAAAATTTCATAATTGTATACACATACTCTAAATTTTTTGCAATGAAATCTCATTCCAAGAGAGTGAAAATGCAATCACCCTGAAAAAAGTGAAAATATTTCACTTATTGAAAAAAAAGTGACATCTTTACTCTTATTAGAATGAAATTTCATCTTTTTTGGAGTGAGACTTCACTCCTTTGAAGTGAGAATTCACTCTAAAAAAGTGACAATAGTCACTATCTTCCAAGAAGTGAAATATTTTAGTTGTATTTTCATTTTCTTGGAGTGAGATTTCACTGTAAAAATTTTAGAGTGCATTGTAACAAAATTTATAAAAATCTTTCCTCTACAATTTTTCTTATTTTTTATTTAAGTGGAAAATGCAAAAACACAATTAAAAAGAGTACTCGAAAAATTCGAAAAAACCGAGATTCCTGATTATGAGGAACTAACGAGGAATGCTTCTTGGCGACGATTGTGTTAAATATATCGGTCGCCCACTTCGCAGAATGGTTAATTCCATTCTCTCGGGCTTGTTTTCAATTTGTATGCCGAACGCAATGGATTCGGATCCGCGAGTGTAATTTAGACTAGATTAGACAGATTATATTCAGAAAATATTGCTGAATGAAGCAACACCTTGCATGTCTATGTTAGTTACATGACATCAGTATAGTTACTTAATGTAATGACTTTTCATTATTTCTAACATTTTACAGAAACTTGTCACATACATGTTTCAGCAAAAATCACAATCGTCTATTATTTCGAATAAGATTAGCAAACTGCTATACAAAAAATGTGAGTGCGGATTTAACACCATGTAATATCCATATAATTCTCACCATATTGGTGAGAATATTAACACTAACATGGTGTGGATTTAAAATTCCTGATGTTAATATTAACCAACACGTTGAGAATTATATTGACATCTTATGGTGTTAAATTCATATCATATTTTTTAGACTGTGCAAACAATCGTCATACAAATAATGTCGAGTGCATTACAACTGGTATTTTTATCGAAGTTAATTTCCCTTAAAATGATGGTATTTGACAGAAAAACCGATACAGACTCACGCCTCATCCCAAATTAAATCGTTCGTTTATTTCTATTTCAAAATGTATCTCGTTACTATTTATCATTATTACGTTTCTGCGCGATGACCACGAATCAGCCGTCGTGCTCGTGATCGCCGATCGCGTGGTGGAGGCCTCAACGGCTATCTGCGAGTTAAACAACTCGCTGGCGCGCAAAAGTGTCGTTGATCTTGTTGCGAATAATAAGGGTATCGAGCAACGCAAAAACGCGATCGATCCTCATGATTGTCGAAACTTCTGCAAAGTCCTATAATAGACGAATTTTTTTTGAGATTTTCACAGGGCACGAAGATCGTGTCTCGATAAAGTTGATATGCGAAAGAATTCTATGTCAATATTATTTGTTACAATAATATAGTTATTGTTGTCGCAAGTAGATAAAGAAAGTGGATTAAACAAATAGATAGATAGCTTTATTTATTACGCGATCTAGGATAAAATTCTCTCAAGCTAAAAACATTTATATCAATAAAAATATAAAAAAATATATACAAATAATAAAAGAAAAAAGTTACAAAAAATAAATATATATAAATGAAAGAATAATCTATTTATTTGTATTATTACAAATTATTATTACGTTATATCAGTATGTAAATTTGTTATTTTGGCTCGTGGACCTTCTTAACATACTCTTATTTAATTTCATTACTTGAGCCTATATTATATTGGGTCGGGGAAAAAGTTTCTTCGTATTTTTTAATTCAAAATTGTATATAGAATATCTTCATCAAAAATGAACGAAATTTAAATTAAAAAAAAAAAGAGTTTTAAAGCTTCAAATCTCTACTTTCGAAAGGTTACCCTTTTAGTTTTTAAGTTTCTGTGAGTTTGGTAACTTTTATATTTAAAAAACTACGAGCTGAAAAAGATAAAAATTTTTTTTTCCACTTTGGAGGCTTTCACGTATCCAAAAAAAATTTACGAAAATTTTTGATTATCATGAAAGCTTGAAATTTTCCCTACAAAATCATTTTTTAAAATGTTTTTATGATTTTTGATTTCTGAATTATTCACGAGTTAAGTAAAAAAGCATTTTGACTTTGATTGCTCATAACTCCGATAAAAATCATCATATTGTAACTTATATAAAAAACAGATTCTTAAAACTGAAACTTTGTTCTAGCGAATGATATAATTGTAACGAAAATTTCGCAACAAATGAAAAACTTTTGCAAAAAAAATTTTTTAAATACGAAAAAATTTTTTCCCGACCCAATATATTATATATTTTAATTTAATGTCTTGTATGCAAGACTGGGCATGTATTCGAAATACTTTTACTTGAAAAACATTTGTAAGACAATTAAATTTTGTATTTTGTATTTAATTGGAGCATATAAAAATATTTTGTATTTTATATTTCAAATATTATAACAATCAATCTCATTATCTGCATTAAAAAATACAAAAACTTTCAACCTTTCGATTTTAAATACAAAGTACATAATACTTTTATGCTTAAATACAAATCTAAGTAAATACGTACTGCTCCGCTGAATACAAAATACACTTGTATTGACAATACTATGTTTTAAATAAAAATATTTCAAATACATGTCCAACTTGTCCATCTATTTGAGATATATAATATTTTTTTTAGCATACAGGATTTATGCCCACGATAAGTACACAAAGTGCGCAGATTGGATTCAGTGCAATAGATTATATGAATACAATACGTTATATGAATGCCTTATATTATAACACTTAATTGTAATATATGCAAAAGATTAGAATTATTATCTATTCATTCATATATATATTTATCATTTTTATTATTCCTTAATAAAATTTTGCGAATACATTTTATAAATTATTATATCATTTTACATCTTTATAAGAATTATTGGTAATTTTTTTATTGAGTCGTGTACATTCAATTCCTATGACATAGGATATATTCTATTTTGCATATAAATCTATCATACCTAAATTTAAAATCGCAAAAAATGAGGCTTCATTTCATAAAAGTTAAGTATAATAATGAAGTAAATTAAACATTACACATAGAATACTGACTCTTGAATTCAATTTTCAGTCAATTCAATTCTTAATCGATCTAGTTTGCGAGAAATCGTATAAATAGAGAGATAACTAATAAGTAGATAAAAAGTCTTGTTGCGCGAGTATGATATCGAGATTCGAAATGCGAAATAAAATGGCGCGCGAAAAATGAATGCTCCTTTTTCAATTTTCTGATTATTGAGGATTACTCATTGCGTGCGTTTTGGACTGCGCAACATTTTTGTCGTACATACATTTTTGGATGCGTTCAATATACCTATGGTTTTCTATTTTTTTTTCCTATTTTTGTTGCACTTATCGACAACAGATGGAAATTCAACTTTGAGCGCTGAAAATCCTGTGCGTTTCATTGAGGCGCACCCGTGCAGTCACGCGCGTTTCCGTTGACATGGTGTCGCAATAAATAATTTACGAGACGATTAACGCTCTTTAGATGCGACGTTTGTTCGCGACTTGCGAGACGCAAACGATCACTATTTAACAGGCCGAAGGTGGACTGTGTGCGTCAGGATGATTTTTAGGGTCGTTGTGATTGGAAGGAGAGATGAGGGAGAGGAAAAATCGATGGCTGGTCCATAGATAAATATGTTAGTAGGTCAGTAGCGAAACTTACGTACGTACTTGACACATAAAATCGAAATCATGTTACGATGATGTAGGAATGAAAATCGAACCTTAACTTGAAAGTTCACATTGATGCTTTAATTAATTTTAATAATATAAATATCTTAATAATGTAAATGATTCATTTGTTTGTTGAACTTTGTCCCACTTCCATGTTTAAAGCAGTCTTTTTTTAGAAGAAGTATCTTTCTTTAGAAGAGATATTAGCTATGATGTCTAAAATAAAAAATAATCTTGAAGTTATAGGTGTGCGATGTATACATTTCAGTTTTAGAAAAATTTCAACCAATCATTGAGAAAAAATAATTATATTATATATCAAATAAGCTATATATTATTGATTGAGAAAAAGATATACAAAAAATTATCTGTGATACAATGTTTATTTTATTAAAATGAATTTTTATTTAAATATATAATAACAAAATGAAATTTTATTCCTAGTAAATAAATCATTTATTTTATTCAATTCAGTATTAAATTTATATTATTTATTTTATTTTTTACAATTAATAAGATATCTCTAGACAGAAATGTATATTTTAAATCATTACGTTCAAATAACCAATAAATATCGTTTTCATAACCAATAAATATCGAAGAAATTGGAAAACGTCACATAATATTATTTTCACGTAATATTTATTTGCGATTTGTTTTTTAGCGTACAAGGATTTTCACTGTTACTTCATCATTAGTCACATATATGCTTATTTTCTTCACCACAATAATTTTAAATTTATTTTACTCCAAACTACTGTCACGTTACTGATTTTATTTGTATTTTTAACGCTTTATTTATTCTTAGTCATTAAATAATTAAGAATTAATTCCGATTGGATACGTATACATATGCATAGGTCAGCTTATCAGACAAACGTCACAATAACTTCTTGTGAAATTTTTCTTGACACACGAGGGGATTGCATAAAGCAAAACTATAAATGGTAACGTTATAGATAGATCTCTTTGCACATAAAAAAATTATGTTGTATTAATAGTATTAACTAATAACAGATTAATTGAAAATTATCTAAATTCAATTATAGTAATAAAACAAAACATACTTTTACTTTAAAATATCATTTTGTTTAATAATAATTAGACAAATAAAATTGCTTAATAATTGAACAAATAGCATTTAATTATAACCAAATATTTAATTATAATTAATAATATCCTTATCAATCCTAAATATATACTATTGCATTATTCGTATCTCCATCGTTTTTTTCTTAGAATTTTTCTTTCTTAAAATATTTAAACAGCTGACTAAACTGATTTATATTCTTTTCGTAAAAAAACTTGGCATTTAAAAAACAAGTTTTGTGCGTTGTCGGCTTCTCACATATCCTTCGACGAGAATGTTTTAAAAATTCACTTAGGTCATGAAAGATTTATTATATAGAATGTAATTTTTTGCAGCTGAAAAATTTGTATTTTTTAAAATCTTTAATTGATTCCCATTTATATTGCAAAAATTTCATAAATTATTAAAAAATTGAAAATAAAATAATTTTTTGTGTAAAATATTACAAATAATTATATTTAAAGAATGTAATAAATATAAAAATAAAAAGTACTCAAATAAAAATTCAAAAATATTTTTTTCGAATTAATTGTAACTTTTTCCAATGCAATATCAATGATAAAATACATTAAATTTAAAATGATAATGTAATAAACGCTCTATTTATGCATTAAAAAAAATGTCAGGTTACTCAAAACTAAACTTTTTAAATAACCAACACTTAAACTATTTTTTTCTTTTGTAGTTTGGAATGTCAATTTTAAGATATTAAAACATATTTTTTCTTTAAATACATTACATTTTCTGTTTCAGAGTTTTGCATTTTTGTATAAAAAGTTTCAACCCAAAAGTATGAAATCTAACTTAAAAAAAAGAGTAAAAATCTGCCATTCTTATTCAGGAGTGCAAACTTTTCACTTTTTTTTAATAATAGCAGTATTTTAACTCTTTTGGAGTGAGATGTCATTTTAAAAAATGTAGAGAGCATGAAGTTGTGTTTATCAAAGCGCGCATATACATTTTCTATGTATTATAAGCTCAATAAGCGTTTAATTCACGTGTAAGGATATATATTAACGGCCCCACATTGCGTTGCGATATGCCGTGTTTGTTTTTCCGCGGCAAGGTAAAGCGCGTGGAATCCAGTGCAATCGCGACAAAGAATTTCACATCAAAATCATTCACGGAGCAGAGCATGCGTGCAGGATACTTTACAAATATCATTATAGCATTCATTGTTTCGTGAATGCCGCGAATACCGTTATCGAAACGGGCTGCCTTTTAGAATGATGTAAACTAATATTTAAACAAATATTGATATTTTTCAGTTTCTTTGCCACTTCTAAAATACGTGCATGTTTTTGGATTTACATATTTTTGGAAAAGATGTTTTTTTTTTTTTTTTTAAGGAGACGAATATGGAATTTTATTTGCAATTTTTTTATGATTTCCACAATTCGCGAATCGTAAAGTTCACAAAGCGAAACACGTGTATAGTCCAAGTTTAATCGAGACTTTGTAGCTTTTGTTAGCTTCTGCGCATTGAACCATTACTTGCCAGCATGTGAATACTTTTCGAATCGCACGTGCGGCAATTGTTCGAATTCGATAGACCACAAAGCGCCATCTCTTGGAGTCTCAAACAATCTTACATTGGATTAAGAAGATTATGGATATTAATCTTGCATCTAGCAATGACTAACATTCCGTTACGGATTGTTGGCGAGATCACTTGAAAAAGGTAAGTGTAGTTTATTTAAAAATTTTTTAAATTTTAATTAATTTAAATCTGTTTTTATTTGAAATATTTTATGTATTCGAATATAATTACACTTTGATAATTGAAAATAATCTGAATATTGTTACATAGTAAAAAAAAGTTGAATAATCCCACTCAATTATTATCATTATATATAACATTTTTTCTAATTTTCATTTATATTCATAATAGTTATATATGTGTGTGTGTGTGTGTGTGTGTGTGTGTGTGTGTGTGTGTGTCCTAGACAACACATAAAATTTTTATTTATAAAATATTTACAAAATATTTATAAAGCTTATTTTAAATATTTTGTAAATATTTTTATGTCTTAGATTGCATAATAGAACATAAATATTTATTATAAATATTATGAAATATTTATTGTAAATTTTGTAATAAATGTTATGGAAATATTTGTAATAAGACATTACATATAATTCAAATAAGAAATACTTAACAGAAATATTTATTTACATTTATCATAAATATTCTGTGTCTATAAGATTATACCAAAAGAGAATGTAAAGCCCCAGACACAATTTCGATAGCACACAATTTCAACCTATTAAAAATTAAATATACTATTAGAATATACAATTTTTGATAGATTGAAATCGTTATTTTTATCGCTATCGCTATTCCTTCGCATTATATCCGGGACTTAAATTGATATAAATGCAAAAAGTGTAGAGAATAATCTTTCGCAGCTCGCACCGCCCCATACTAAGAAAAGATAATAATGAATGTGCAATACTCGAGAACATGAACGAAGTTCCAAAGTGCGCTTGCTCTTTTTGTTTTTCCTGACGTACATCGCACGTGTAAACGAGTCAAACAAAGTAATTATGATGTCCTTAACGAATCTGCCGCCAATCGCAAGGCTTTCCAGCAAAGTGATTCGAATCTTGGGATGCAATCCTGGTCCGATGACGTTGCAGGGCACAAACACTTATCTCGTAGGCACTGGACGCAGGTGATAAATTCTATTTTTATGCGTTTGAAAGACATTGAAGTGCGTTTGAAAGTAATTTACTGTTTGACAACACGGAGAAAATATCGAATTAAATAGAAATTGAATATCGAATTAATTAGAAATTGTCGTTTTCTTTAACAATATCGAAATTGCAATATTTTTAGAGAACATTAAATGAAGATCGAGAGAAATGTTTAATATAAAGACATTTTAGGTTAAAAAAATATATCAATCTAACATCGAATGAACAAATTTGAAATTTACGTGAAACTTTAAAAATTAAATTGAAAAATAATGTTATGTAAGGGCAAGTATCGTGATTCAAATTGCTGCTGCTATGTTCAAAGATCAGAGGAATTTAAAAAAATAAATAAACAGGCATTTTTTTCTTAGGTTAGGTTTTACGCATTATATGCGCATGCGCTAATAAATAGCGCGCCAATTTTAAAATCTTAAGAGTAAAATAACATATTTTGTTTTATTCAATCTCAAAAAAAAGAATGAAAACATTTTTCTCGATTATACTATACAACAAACTTTCTTGAGAACAAGGTTAATTGTTTTTCGTAATTTTTTAGTCGCTAAAAATACACTCTCCATTTATTAAATTGTTTTATCGTTTTAAAAACTACAAGAATCGATTACCTTCGTTCTTGTGCACTTTTTTTTTATTTGAATGATGTCTCATTGTCCTTAATTTAGTTTTGAATGTTAATAAAGTTAAAAAATATCAAGGAAGGAGTTACAATAATTTTCAATCATATTATTACTAATGATTATAATAAGCTATACTTTTGAAAAACTGGTGTAATAATAAAAATAAAACAATAAGTAAATTATTGATATTAAAAAATAACAGACATTACACAAACTGCATTTTTTTTTAGCAAATAATGTCCTTATATTATTAGAATAATCGCTCTATTAAGCTATTGTTATATCTCTTCTAATTTTTTAATCTTATAAAAATCGCATGGAAAAGCAATAAATGAAGTACATATTTATAATAAGTATATAATAGAAATTTAAAATACCTATTACGGTCGAAGCTGGATTGCTTTAAATAATTTAAACTTGAATTACTAATATATACTACATATGTACTTGCATATATCATATTGTAGTCTTTTAAAACTGCGCGCCGAATTGTTTTTCCACACAGACTATAAACGCAATTAAAACTACCTAGTATTTGTAATAATTTATTTGCAAATTGTATTATAAATTGTATTACAAATTGTTATAAATTTTAAATTATCTTTATTTTAAATTATATACACTATATTATATACATTATAATAATTTACAATAAGTTATTATAATGTATATAATATATAATTTAAAATCATTTGAGATAATTTTAAAAATTGAATGCGCTATTTTCTGAATGATGCAAATAATTGTTTTTATTATTGCATAACGATTTGTTATTACAGACGTGTGTTGGTTGATTCTGGAGAAGCAAAGACAGCCAATGATTACATAAAACTCTTGGACAGTGTGTTAAACGAAGAAAATGCGACTATTGAGCATTTGGTGGTCACACATTGGCATCACGATCACATTGGAGGAGTGGAGCCCGTGAAAAACTTACTAAAGAGATTGTTTCCCATGGAAAAACAGCCAATCGTGTGGAAATTCCCACGAGCGCCGAATGATACAAATAGCTCGGATGATGAGAAATCAATTCAATGGAAATCTCTGAAGAACGATCAAATTGTGGAGGTCGAAGGAGCAAAACTTCAAATAAAATACATGCCAGGGCACACCAGCGATCATGCATGTTTGCTGTTGCAGAACGAGAATATTTTGTTCAGTGGGGATTGCATCCTCGGGGAAAGCACGACAATCTTTGAAGATCTCCACGATTATATGTTGTCGCTAAATAAAATCCTGGAGTTGCAGCCCAAGATAATTTATCCGGGTCATGGGCCAGTTCTTAATGATCCTCTGCCACATATACAGTATTACATTAACCACAGGCAGCAAAGAGAGAAGGACATTTTACAGATCTTGCAACAACAGGGAAATGATAAATCGATGACGGAGATGGATGTTGTTAAACTGATATATAAGGTAAATGATACAATAAATTAATTACTTGTGCATGTAATTAATTTGTTTTTCTAAAGGAATTAATTGAAATTAAAAAATATTTGCACAGGATACTCCAGAGAAATTGTGGCTAGCTGCAGCATTTACTGTGGGACATCATCTTCGCAAGTTAGAGAAAGAGGGGAAAGTGTTGCAAGAAGAAGGTGGCTGGCGGAGAATTAGAGGCAAAATATAGATAGATGTGCTATATGAAGCCAAATTTTTGTATAATAAATACTTTTTTCTCTTTCATAGATTCGAAAATTCTTTTCCAGGATTAAAGTATATGCATCAATATGTGTTTGTAAAGTGAAGTTTTTGATCGAGACCGACCAAAAATTTCGAAATTGATATATTTTTTACCATTTCTTAATGTAACATGGCGTCTCAAGTCATTGGACTATAAACAATTAAAGCGAAATGGCGATTGAAATAACCAATAGGAAGGCTGTCGGCATTTCGGCTCAGAGGAATGCGCTACTTTGATATCTAGAACTTTAGATGCTCTTGAAAAACAGCAATCTCTAGTGACATCGTCGGAGTTCGAGCTTCACTTTAGGATCCCCTTAAGGAGCCGAAATAAAATTTTTATTGAAAACTTATTGTATAAAATGTTAATCCTGGAAAGAAATCTCTAATTGTATTTTATGTATAAATATATAAATATAATTCAAATATATTATATTAATAAAATATATTTTAATGTAGATTTAATTACGATTATATAATATATATGTATATATATATATATATAAATTTAAATTAAGTTTTTATTGAAATTATAAGAACCTCATTCAAGACAAAGAAATTTTATGGAATGCGCGAGAATACCGTTGTGAAACATTTATTCAACTTACAGGAGTAAATAATGATACATTGTTACGAATTTCTGTCGAAGTTAGGCTGGTATTTGTTATCAATGACGTGCGTATAACGAGAAGAGCACACGTTTACGACAATTTCACGAGATACATACCGCAAGTGATACACAGTTTTCTTCCCAATTGAGGCGAATCATTAATCATCGCGTGCAGCTACGGACACATTACAACGGTCAATATAAAATATATATATATGTGTATATATATATATATATATATATATATATATATATAATATATATATATATATATATATATGCGTGTATACTTGGTTAAAAAGACATGTTGCTGTCGCGACAATAAATGTTTCGTTACATTTTTCATTATAAAATCTCTCTTTCTCTCTATCTCTCTTTCTTCTACTAGCTACATAATCTTGGCGAATATTAGCACCCCTCGTCTTGAACATGTGGGGAACTACCCCGAAAAATTCGATGTGGCGATATACGTACAAGAGACATCGCTAAAGTGCGAAATATGAAAGCTCAGGTCAATGTTTTTTTTTTAACATCTAGGAATACGGGAGATCAACAATATGTAATCAGAAATTCAGTACAATACATGAAATTCAATATAATACATGAAATTCAATAATAATACAGTATTCCTAGGATTTTTTGGAGGGTCTATAATCCTGAGAAAACGAAAATTAAAATTACAAATTAAAAATAAAAATATTAAAATTAGGAACATTAAAAATAAGACATGTTCTATAAGACTTCGAAAATTCAACAATTCGAGGACTTCTAGAAATCTAATTTATAGATTATTTGATGATCATCATTGATCTTAAATCTGGAAAATTAAGAAATCAGACACGATCATGTAATTTTCCTTTAGAGACCCAAAAAAGTTTCATATGAACTCGATGTTTAATTATGTTATTCTTTATTTTGACATTTTAAAATTTTAATCGATACGTGTAATTGTTTCGTGATTCGTGAAAAAGTTCATGTAGAATCAAAATGAGCGAAGAATTAAAAATTACTGATTATGATTGGTATCCTGATGATTTATATAGGGAATCTAAAATAGAAAGAAAAGTATAATCATTGTTAAATTAAAGAGCTTCACAATTTAACGCACTTTAGTTACATCCAATATATATAATTATATGGACGTATATGTCCTTAATAAGCTCACTTTGTAATATTTAGCCCGTTCTCTACTCTCTCTTTGGATAAACATAAAAAATATATATATATATATTTATATATATATTTATATTTATATATATATATGTATATATACTACTTCAACATGCAACATAATCTCTCACTCTCTCTTTCATTCCCCGTTTTCTATTCCTCTATGAAAATAATGATAACATTAACGCATTCACATAACTCTATTATCATTATCAATATACTAGATAACAAAAAAGAGAAGAAAACAAAATAACTTCAATTATCAAACAATATACATATTCTAAATATATGAAATATATACTTGAGACATGTGAAGGCCACAGCGACGAGATGATCCATTCTTTCGCAATGAAATCAAGTCAATAATAATCACAACAGCGTAAATAATAATGATTCATATAATTACGCGTTTATGTTTCCGGCATTTTTTTAACTTTACAAAATGCAAGAAAAGATTCCAAGATTCGAGAAATGAAAACTGGAAACTTGGCCGGATTTTTCTTCTTCATTATCCTTCGATTAATTTCTTAATTTCTTTTGTCAATATTAAACAATTAACATTAATTAACTCTAAAACCATGCTGTTGGATCTCCCAATTTTACGTGGGATTTACATAGAATTGGGTAGTTTTAAAACGCGACATTCAAGGATCAATTAATTATTCGAACATTTACAACATATTTCTCTACGTTTGCATTATTCATTCGATTCCTGCAAATAAAAAGAATTTAATTAGACCAAAATAAAGCACAAGATAATATGCAATGTACTTAGTCGCGTATATCATTGAAGATAAATAACGAATCGCCAAGAAAGATTGACAATTCATAGAAAAAAAAACATACAAAGAAAGAAAAGACGTGTGAAAGAGAAGAACATCTGAATTTGTCGCGCTTTCTCGTGCGCCCGTCTTATACTTAAATATTAATAGTTCTCGATCTAAGACGATCTACTACTGTGGACTTACGGCATTTCCTCACCGTGAATCACAGAACGATCAGGAAGTATCTCTGAAAACTTTGGGTCATTGAGAAATTTATTATAATGCTTTAAATAGCGAAATGTCTCATAAACATAGTAGTTTTATTGTAGTACAAAATCAATTATTAACTTTTTGGGAAGGATAATGAATTCTGAAAAGTATATGAAAACATTTTTATGTCTTCAAAAATGCACGAAATTCTCTAGAGTGCATAGTAACTATATGCATGTAGTAGCTATATGCTATTATATGCTAAACACTCGTTTCGAAACGCTGTTCACCTGTCATATCGAAAGGATTAAGATTAGAATGTCGGAAATTGAGACTTTTAAAATCTCAAAATTAAGATAATTCCGAAGATGATAATATGCTCAACTGAAGATAAATATGCTGAGACCCAAAGTTCACTTAGTGCACTTCTACTTTCCCTTTTTATAAAAGACTTCGCATCACAAATGTGGCACAGAATTGTCAATATCGGAACAAAGTAACGACCTTGCAATCCGAGTCGAGATTAATCCTGCACAATAACAAGTCAAGACAACACAAGGAAAAGACATACGAAGGGCGCTCAAATCTAAATTTTAATTTAAATTACGCGGCCAAATAACGAGGCGGGAGTGCAATTCGCATCACATGATCCTTTGAAATGTGTAAGTACTTTCTTAAAAAAATCGATAAACCTACGCAAAGTTCAGTAAAAGCGGCAAATATGAACGAAAAAATTCATCTACGTATGTATTATTATTGATGTTTTTAAACAGCGAGAATGCGGTTTGTTCTCGAAGCGTTGTTGTCCTTCTTTAATTCTTTATTCCATTTATAAATATTTATATCCAACATTTCCGCACCATACTGTGCTTTTGTCATTGTATATATTTCATATGGATTTTATTCCTTCCTTGGTAAAAAAAAATTTAGTTATTATAATTCCACACTTGGATAAACTTCTTCGCTCATAGGCTGTTCACATTACTTATATTTTCTCAGTATCTTCATTTTCTTTCTCTTTAACACTCGAATATATGTACATTATTAAAAAAAAACAGAAATTTACTTCTGTTACATGTAATGGAAGTAAATTTCAAACAGATACATTCAAAATAATTAATGTTGTCAATGAAAATGAAGCTATAAATAATTTAAATTTAACGTTTACTTACATTAAATCATGCATATCTACGTAAAATTTAATGAAAAATGTACTGTACTTCGTAAAATTTTATGAAAAGTACATTAAATTTCATGTACATGTACACAAATATACTTTTCAGTTGCAGATACATTAAATTTAATTTAGTGTCATAAAATTGAATTTAATTTATGTAACTTAAAAGTACATTAAATTTCATGATATTTTCGACAGTGTATAATTATCTCCGTTTTTTAAAGGGATTTTAAGCAACTTTTAAAACGATCTTATATTCACTTCTACTGAACTTCGCATTAGCAGATCTATCAATTTTTTCAAGAAAGTACATATTTCAGAGCATTATCGCATGCATTATTATTTGAACGTGCAATTTAAATAATAATTTAAATTTGAACGTCCGTCTTATATTCACCTATAAGACGTTTTAATTGTTCTTGAATTTTTGTATCCCACATTTAGCTAATTACGGCTAAGTCTGGAACTTAGTCTAGCTCCATGTAATATTTGAAACACTCTTCAATATAAGGCAAGTGAAATTTAAAACCAACCGTCTATGTTTAGCATCAAATGCAGGACACGGAAGGCAGTTCTTTAAACTTTCATTCGGAAATAAATTCGTTGAAGAAAATCATCCTCTTTGTCTTTGTTTCGAAACGCAATAGTACTACAAGAGGAATCCACTTTGCGGAAGCTGCTCGAAACAATTGGGATTGATGTAGCTTAGAAGATCATGTTCCGACATGGAGGTGAGTTCTTGAGGCAGCATTCCATCCTCCGTTTTCCTACTAGTTGAGGTACTCGGAGCAGAGTTGGGAATCGGAGCGTTTACAGTTTGGCGATTTGAAGTGACTGGGAGTGCGACTGGCGGTGATTTGCTGGCGACTTGTTCGATGATGTTGTTTTGTGCGGAGGGAGATTTCGGTAGGATTCCCTCCATCGCATTATTCATCAATTGCGCGCTTTGAGTCGCCACGCTGTTCAGAATTTTCTTTGTGGCGATGATTGCGTGAGCGGTAGTTGTCGAGATCGGCCGATTGTTGATAATATCCTTTGTGGCGTTGGTGATGACACTGTTGATAGCTTGTTCCGCTGCATTGGTCAAACGCTGTTGAGAGGGTTCCTGAGCAGCTCCACTAGCTAAAGCGGAACTAGCTTCGGCCACAAAACCCGCGGGCTGATTCAACATGGAACCGATGTCTTGCTGAACAGCCTGCTGCATGGCTTGGGCTGCTTGAGCCTGTTGGACAGCTTGCTGCACTGCTTGCACCTAAACAATTTTTTATTTGACATTAATTGCTAATTTGTCTAATTTGGAATCATAATTTTTAATAACTAATAATGATAAAGAGAAAGAAAAGGAATAACTTTTTTTTTAAGTCTAGAATTATAAAAATTTTGTATTTTGATTTTGAAAGAAAAAATATATACATATATTTAAAAGTTTGCATTTATTTCTATATTTCTATTTATTATAAATTAAATATATGATAAAATTACCAACCTGCTGCACCACTTCTTGCGTTGCTTGCTGCACTGCTTGTTGCACAACTTCTTCAGTCGCCTGCTGCACTGCTTGTTGCACCACCTGAGCCGCTTGAACTTGCTGCACAGCTTGTACTTGTTGTACCGCTTGCTGCACTACTTGAGCATGCTGCACCACTTGCTGAACTACCTGTTGCTGAGCCTGGTGCACTACTTGGACCGCCTGTTGCTGCGCTTGCGCAACAACTTGCTCAACTTGCTGCTGCGCTTGCGCTACTACTTGCTCTACTTGTTGTACCTGTTGCTGCATCACAGCTACCTCTTGTTGCGTGAGTACTTGAATCTGCTGTTGCATACGCTCTGCCGCGACTGCTGGTATCGCATTACCAGAAACCTGGAAAAAAAAAAGAAAGAATATGTTATATTTATTTACATTAAAAGGAATTTTATCCTAACTCGAAAATTTTGTTCTAAAATTTTAGATTATTTTCTAAGCTTTAATTTTAAATTCCAAATTTTGTTTTTGCTACAAACTTTTTTGTTCAACTACTTATATCTGTATTATTTTTGGATAAGAAATACCGTAGAATTTGGTGTGGCAGTTGCTGCGGTGACTTGTGTTTCTGGTAATGGCGGTAATAATGCAGCGTTGATAGTAGTCATGAGATTATCTCCTGATTGTTCTACTGTCGTCGCAGGTGCTACTGATGTTGTACCCGCAATTTCTGTTAATGGCTGTACCGTCTGCGACGGAATCAGCGCTTCCAGCAACATTGTCTTCACCGGAATCGGTGGACTATTTCTAGTCTGTTGGCCGCTACCCATTGTTTCGTGTTCTGCTGTCACATGGCTCAACATTGCAGTGGGATTGGAATTTACCGGATGCAATGGAGAGACCATCTGTTCAGCCGCAGAGTTTACTAAAGCATCCAACTTTACAGATGTTTGTCCTGAAGAGAATACCGTCACAATGTTCTATTTTTATATATATTACACAAAATAAACTTGTATTTTTTAAATTATACATAATTGCAAAATTTTCAGTAAAAAAATGAAAAACTTTAAACTCATTATAATAAAGTAAAAAGAGATTATGCCTATATAAATAAAGCTTTTAATTATATGTTATATCTATCATTTTCTATGCAATGTACCTGTATTGGCTAAAATTCCCGGGGGAGCCGTCGACTGTTGGCTGCTTCCCGAAATGATGGAAGCTCGCTGCTGTTGCATAGCGAACTTATTTTCTGGATTATCTGATTCCTCGGTGGTGCCAACTGAGGATTCCATATGATTCAGGTACTTCTCCACTACATGACTGTTTGCTGCCGACAATGGCTGCGTCCCGGAAGCACCAGGAAAACTCGATAATGTGCCGAATTCGGGATGATGGTGATGTTTCATCCGAAGATCGACTACACCGGCACCTTGAAGGGCAGCTCCATTGGAGCTATTGTCCGTTGATAAGACACCATTTGTGTCCTTAAGGCAATGAGGACTAAGAACTTGAACTTGATTTGATTCATGCATGCCTACAATCGACAATTAAGGAATGTCTATTTTAAGAGAACTAAAATTATTTAAAATTTAATTAAAAATTTGAAAATAACAGTAATTAAGATTGTAGTGATTGAATTTACTGAATATTCGATTTAGTTTTATTCAGTCAAATCAAAGACTTGTTACACACCTCCAAACGAAGTTGGATGATGTGCAGTCACCATTGACAGAGGATGCTGAGTACGTATCAGATCCACTACTCCGAGAAGGCCATTTACAGTCTCTTGCACAGGGCTGTTATTAGCCGTCGCAACGGCAACAGTCCGGATAATATCAGTTTGCGAAGTTGCAGCTTCTCTAGAGTTCTCGTTAACCAACTGTTGAAGAGGAGAGGTGACCGATGTCGGTCCGTTTGTGGCCGTTGTCGGAGTCGGAATGCTTTGCATGCTATTTTCACTTAGCATACTATTTTGACTGTTTTCATCCAGCACTTCTGTTTTTAAGTTATCCGGCAGGATCAGCTGAAGATTAGACGAGGATCGTCGGTTCATTAGAGGATTTGCTACGAGCACTGGGGGTGGCATCATGACATCGGAAGGTGAATTTGAGGATTGTGAGGCCCATAACATCACGGGAGTCACTTGAGATGTTCCCGCTGGTGGTGGGCTGGGGTCGCTCTTTAAAGTCTCCGAAGAGGTGTTTTGTTGCGCCTGAGCCGGTGCATTCGACAAGAAATTTGCAGCTCCCGCAGCTGTTGGCGTTAACAGACCTGATAAATATAAAATACATCACGTTCAGTTAGCTCTCAAAATATTAAAATCTTCTAGAAATTTAAAAAACCTAAAGTTAGAATAAAAATTTTAGAATGCAAAAAAATGGAAGAATTCAAGATATGAAAAGATATAATATTTAAACATGTATAAGAGTCTAAAATTAATCTAGATCTACAAATATAGAAATCTAGGATCTAATAATCAAACTTACTGCTGGATGCGACACCCGTAGCTAACGCTACTGCGGAGGAGGATGTGGCCAAGTGATTAGTGTCACCGTTTGTTAGCGGAGGTGAGATAGACTCGACTTTACCTATGGACGGCTGTGGGGGAGTAGAAGCAGCCGTATAAAGAAAGGTATGCGGTTCGCTGGTCTTTCCGGACGACACCGTGAACAATTTGACGCTGACTGTTTCTGTAGGCGTTAGATCCTGCCTACGATAAGGCGGTATCACGCATACCAAGTGTACTGGGTGCAAGTGCTCCTTGTCCGGTAGCACAGTGCACTCCCAATGCGATTCCAAGCTACTCGATAGATCGTCATTGTCCAACTGAAAGACTATTCGAGTGTCTTTCAGGAAGTTCTTACCGAGTATGATGAGTTCTAAACCGCCCGTGCACGGACAGGACGTCAGAGACTTTTTGCAAATCTCCGGAATACCAGGTGGTTGGGCTGCGACATACAAAACTTTATAAGAAAACTGAACAAATCGTGAATGTTCTTTATCGAATTCGAATCTCCATGTTCAACTTTTTAATTTAAATTCAACGATTCAAAAAATTTTTAGAAAACAATCTTCTACAAGTTACTTTGTTAGAAAGTAGCTTTTCAAAGGATTAAATAGCATAATTAAATGACACAAGTTTACGATAAAAATATGTGGCTCGATTTTTATTATAGCCGTAGTTTACAGTTAAGTGATATAACTAACTATATAATATATACGCGGATCACAAAGTGTTAATCAATTCTCTTATCTGCTTTTCTAAATGTCTGAATAAAATATCCATTGTATCAGTCAACTTACTGCAGACTATCGGCTGGGAACAGATTTGCAGGGTCTCTGTAGTTCCGTCGGCGTGCTTAATAGTCGTGCGGAAGACCATGCGGCACCGCGTAGATTTTTTCTTGCTTCTTCCTTGTAACAGCCCGGCTTCTTGAGGAAACCTATGCTCGACGTCAACATTACGCTCTTTAAGAATGCCAACGCAGTCACAGGTAACATCTTTTGCTGGATCCATATCAATCTCTATTACAATAGTGCCATCGATCTTCCGTTCGACACAGGGTGTCGAGTTTTTGCCGCTTACTCGACAGGCCTGGTAGAACATGTGGGGTGCCACTCGGCCAAGATCAGTGCCGATAAACACTTGTAGACTCGTCGATTTGTCGTAACCGATCAGTCGAACGATGGGAAAGCCATTTCCGCTACGGTCTTTCACTGCGCCTCGCGAACCTTCCGTTTGATAGCGAGCTCGATGCTGTTGCTCGGGTTGACAAACGATCTGCAGTTGAGTTTTACCGTCGGCAGAAACGTTGGCTGAAGATCAAAAAATACCATAAACAATATTAGATCGAGATACTGCGTGGGTTTATCTGGGGAGTAAGACAGGTCAGGAATAATTTACGAAAGGCATTAAATGCAGGTGTGAGCAAATACAGAGTGCTAGATTGCTGGGATCTTTGGATAGCGAAATGTTTACTGTTGAACTGTTGAAAGAATGCCAAAGGAAAATAGATATATTATAACATTGGAAATAATCCAAGAATAAACTAGACGCATAATAAATTAACAGATTCTTGACTATTTCAGATTTGAAAGACATCCAGAAGATAGATAAAGACTCTATCTATAAAAAAAATAAATTATTTTAAATTTAAAATATTCAAACTTTAAAAAAATTCGCAGGAATTTAAAAGAAATCTTTTACAAAAACTTTGAAAGTTCCAAGTATTTCAAGTTCCAATAATTCTTATTTCTTAATTTAAGAACACAGAAATCACAAAAATTCGAAATTTCAAAATTTTAACTTTGTAAGATAAATCAGTTTGCAATAACTTATATCAATAACAACGAATTCACCATTAATCAATTTGACTTTTTTAAAATAACGCGCAAGAAACATTTTTATTATCATTTTTGCGCAATTATCTATGATAAAACACATTATTCCAACATTTGTGGATTTATAACTACTGCATGAAATATACTTGTTTGACCTATATTTGGTATCAAAAAGAGAAGTATCGAATTTCGCGTATGTTGTCCTTTTTTCTTATCGCTGTAAGAGAAAGAGAAAAAGAAAGTGTCAGCTCTCGAACCGAAGAAGATAACTTATCGGTGGTGAAAGCGATAAAATAAACAATTTTGCCGGAAATAAATCCATCACTGAGTTTGCTCTTATTGTAAAACATTGAAGGTGTCAATGCGACTTCTGCGATCAAAGTAATGAATTGTTTACCTGGCAAGACAAACGAAAGCTTTTAAAGAGAAGCGACTTTATGAGATGCAATAAAGTCCACGAGACTTTTGTTGATATTACTTCAGTTAATACTGAACATAAACCATATCTTTTGCAACTTTGTTTATTAATATTGATAAACAAGTTGCAGAAGATGCATTATTTTTGTACAATTGTATCAACCAGCAGCACACACAATACACTTGAAAATATGAAATTATATCCAAATATCTCATTTAAAAAGAGAAATAAAAATTGGAATTATTCTTGATAAAAGACAAAATGTCTGAGAATCCGCAGACATTTTAATCCAGATAATACGCATGTCTGAAAAACGTTATAAAGATTTCACAAAGTATTATATGAAGAATGAAGTCTTTTAGAATGCAAGTTGTCTGGAAAAAATTCAAGAATCTGAAGATACAAACCCAAGTAATCTAAAGACCAAAGGTTTATAGAGTCAAGAGTTCACGACTTGAAAAAATTAAAACAATCGCTAGAAATGATTCAGTATCTACAGTCTGTTTTAGAGTTGGAGTTGAATTTGTTTCTACCACAACATATAATTCATGCTTAATTCACTTATTCTTAATTCATTTATCTAAAAGACGTACATAGTTGTGAAATAAGAGTAACAGGTCCCTGATGAGTGATCGGTGTCTTTTTGGATAACACACCCATGGCAGGTCGGGGTCTAGTTACTCCCACAACTCTACCTATGGAATTAGCGTTTCCGGATCTATTGCCGGATATTCCTCCCAAACCGATTCCATTGACGGTGGTTCTGACTGTCGGTGATTTATTGTCGGGGCTGGTTCCGGGGGCTACTTCCGGAAACGCAAAGTTTGCGTCTTCGGACTCTAATTTAATATCCATTTTCCTTCTCTTCGAATCCTCCTCGCCAACGTTGTTCCAGAGCTGATAAAATAATCACAGAATTAATCATTCTATGTATATACTGGACATTTTATGATAAATATTCACTAAGAAAAATTTCGAATTAATTTAACAATTAAATAATCAGCAGATGAAAGATAGTGCTAAAACCTGAAATATTGTATCACACAAAATTTAGCAGTGGTTAATATACTAGTATTGATAACTCCATTATTTTATTTTTTTTTTAGTAAATTTTTAATCAATAAAAATATCAAGATTATTAAGTTGAATTAAAATCGAACTAAATTATTTTTCTTATTAATTTCATTTATTTTGAATTAAATTATTTTTTATGCATATTAAGTTAAATCGAATTATTATAAAGAGTTCTCAACGTGAAATATTAAAATATAGCATCACATTTTTCGCTCAATACTATGGGAAAGAGCTGAACGATCAGTATAACGGGAACACCCCGTATGTGCGTGAGCGTCTGTGTGCTTAATTTAACGAATCAGAACTCGGCTGGGTTCAACTACCGTTCGAGCGGTCGGCGATCTCCGATGACGATATTGATGACGATCACGCGTACCCTCGTGAACACATTAAATAACTTCATCTGGCTTCTAACGACAGGGTGACTCAGTGCCGTAATCGTAGTAAGAGTGAGGAAAGCGCACGGACCACAAGAGGGGCCCGTCAACTCTTCCTCCTTCTTCTTCTTCACTTTTCCATCTTTCAGCAAAGAGAAAAAGAAAACAAAACGAGAAATATATCGGAAGCGAAAAGCATTAGATTCGATTAGTAACTTGCGGAATCTTGAAAATTTTATCAATATTTTCAAACGGATAAGTTACTCAAGTTGCTCTTTCAGGTAGCTTCCATTATATTCTTAAGATTTCCTATAAATCGACATAAAATTCGAAAACAAGTTTACGGGCCCCTGAAATCTTCTAAGAACTTCTACATAAGATAATAGAATTTTATAGTACAGATGTTAGAATTTTTACAATAGATATATACTGAACTGTTATAATAAATACTTAGATAATTACTATATACATATTCTAAACAAACAGGATTAATTGAAATTATTTAGTTTGTAGAATTTTATTTATCATTAAGAGGTACTAACAGTGATGTTGTTGAAGTGCTGCTGACGTTCCTCAGAACCAAGACCGGAGTCGTTCGAATTGTCGTCTTGCGTTGTACCGGTCCTAGATCCGTGTTCATCAGAACTCCTCGCAGTTATACCGAAGGAGGATAATAAAAATCTTGATTGTTTTGGTTGTTGTTGCTGTTGTTGTTGTTGTAGGGTTTGCTGCTGTGACTGCTGATTAGGAACCGTCCTCCTGGTCGCGGAATGAGCACGATTACCTACGGTGCTTCTCGAGACGGACGATGTTGTCACCGTTGACGACGCACCGCCTGCATTGCTACCTGCAAATTAGATCTCGTTATTCCAGTATCACCTTTCACTATTACAATTTTCAAGTGAGATGAAGACAATTTCAGCACTTGAACAGGTGAATAGACAAACACATAAATGAAACACACAGATGTAAGGGTGTAAAGATAGATCTTGTAAAATATAAAATTATCATAAATTCTATTATTCTGATTGTCATAAATCCTCAGAAAGAATCCTTAAAATTGCCCATAAAACCACAAATCCACAAATCCTCAAATCCTCAAAACTTCAAAGTCACAAATCTTCAAGTCCTCAAAAATGTCAAACTATATAAATCCTCAAAGTCATCAAAACCACAAATCTTTCAAATCTCAAGTTTCATCTTTCAATCATCAAGTTTCATAGAGAAGAATTAATTTTTAGACCATTTCTAAAATCGTATTTGCTTGAATTTCAAGATTTTAGCGAATTCCCCATTACTTTTTGAAAGTAGCTCAATCAAAACACTAAAATTGCAGAAAGTATACTACCGATCAGTAGAATCATTGCGGTCCTCAAACTATCGGTCCGCTCGCCGATGAGATTAAAAACCATCCCTCGCTAAATTTACGAGAAACCGCTCGACGCAACATTGACAAACCGAGTCTCGATTTACGCATCAGACGCGAAAAGTTGGCGTCGTTATGCATCGTCGAGGAACGAAAGAGAGAGATAAACTCGGAGGGAAAAAAAAGGATATGAAACATACCGAGAACAGGGGCGAAAGAGGGATAAAAAAGAGAAATGAGAGTGCAGGAATACGCGGGGGAAGAGAAGCAAAGCAATGTCGGACGGTCTATCTATAGACCACCTATAGACTACTAGGACGAGATAATTGCGTGGGGGTGAAGTTGCAATCGCGGACGCAACTAGTGGCGACGGGGTTCGATTCTTCTCCCTCCCCCCCTTCTCGACCTCATCTCCCACCATCGGTTGCAAGGGGTGGGCACGTAATCGACGCGTGCACATACGTGCATAAGAGATGCATCTGTGTGAACATCGAGGAAAATCACGGAACGATGTCAACGACCTGACTGTTGGTTTCCAATCTCGTTTCTCTCGCTTTCTCCCTTTCCCCTCGTTCCTTTTCTGATGCCGATGCCGCCGCTGTTGCCGATCATTATGTCACGTTGCAACAAATATACTCTTTCCTCCATACGTTTCTTCCTACGCTCTTTCCTCCGTTCGATTATTCAAGATCTAGATCAACTCTATGTGGTCTTCCACTTTATTCCGGTATTACTCGTCGTTTTTATTCGCGTCGCTGCATCAAAATTTATGATTCGTGAAAACTTATACAGCACACTTTACTTGAGGAACGTTTTGGGATTAACATCCTTAAAATGACATTTACATGAAATTTTAAGGCGTAAATCTTAAGTCCTAAGATATAAGAAATTGATCAATCAAAATTAAACGTGAAGACTATATTTCTTATGGCTTATTCTAGAATTGGAAAGAGACAATGAAGTTGAACCTCGGTTAAGAATTAACGGATTTAAGACTTAAAGCTTAAGTTTTAAAATCTCATTGTGCACGCCGCTCAAGATATATATTAAGGTGTCTACCAAAGGAACATTGAAGAACTTTTTGTTGGAGCAATTTATTACTGCCTGTTATTACCTATGTACTGAAAACAAGCGGTTTTTAACAGCTGGTACAAACAATTTCTCTACTAAGTGAATTCAATTCGGAGGAACATTTTAGTTTTGTTTCAGTTATTAAGACAACAATTTGTTTCCGCAACTTAATGTATCCACCAGATCAACAAAGACTACGTTTTGTAAAGCATATAATGCGCATGATACATCAATGAAGTAACATAGAAAACAGAACATTGCCAATTGTAGCCTATACTTGTTGCTTCTATACAGAAACAGGCAACGTATTGTGACGGCAATAAGGAACATACTGGAATATATAATATCGAAAGATATACTAGAACTTTATTTATGAAAACAGGCAAAAGAAACAAGTGTTGCTTTAAGTTCCTTCCTAAGGTGCACCTTAGGAAATAACACATAGTATAAAATTATCTTTAATGATACAAATTAGTACAAGAAAAGTACTGAATATCTCAACAGGTTCGATTTTTTATCTTGTTGATTTGGTCCAGCTAACTCAATAGAGGTAGACGTAGTCCTCTGTCTTTTGAAAATCTGTGCTGTATAAGCAGAAAGTTCTTTTTTTCTTCATTTCATGAAGAATTCGAAGCAAATAAAATTTGTCTATGACTAATACTTGGAACTGCTAAAGAGATTCTTTAAAGTCCTATCTAAGATAAGTAAATGCTGGCTTTAATTCAATTCTATACGTTCTTATCTACTTAAACTGAAGAAAATCAACTTTAGACACTTAACACCATCAGTTATGTGATCAACAGGTCTATGACTTGTTGAAGATCCATTCCAAAACCGATTAGTTTCAATTTCAGTATTCATTTAAATCAATGTTTGCACGAATCTTCCAATTTTACCGAGAATGTAAACATGACATGCATGCAAGCAATATCGCAAAAAAGTCTGAAAAAGTATCCTAATTCTGTAACGAATGTCAATTTTATTCCAAAGACAAACGTTACAAATTCCGAGCTTCGCCCGCATTTTCCTGCAAGAAGAACGTAGCCACTCCTTGTCCCTCCTTCGGATGTCTCGCAAATAACCGATAGCTGCATAATCAAGCGGCAATGTCATAAAGATAATAATCGCGAAGGTCTCGCGGGTGGCGACGCTCCGATGGCTTTAATTACCCTGGCAATCTCGCCAGCCGACAGATAAACGCAGCAGAACGTCTCTGTACACCTGCGAGCAGAGGTGAATGTATCTCTTTATCGTACCGCAGGACGCGAGCGCGAGCGCATGGAAGGGTACCACCAAGACGAATTAGGGCTCCCACCGGTATATTTGCGTCTCTCTAGCGTCCTCGAGCTCGACGGAGGCAGAAAGGAATAGAGAAAGAGAGAAAGAGAATGTACCCTCGATAACAGGATCGATAAACATCGTTACTATTACACGACAAACAGAGCACGAGCGCGCTAACTACGGCGCCTCTCCTCTCGAGTCTCAAGGATATATCGTTACGAGGACGAACGGACGGAAGGACGAATGGAACAGACGGATGAACGAATGCCCGATCGATTGTCATGGCATTATTGGACGGCCACTGTCCGATAATGTCCTGAAAGCACGAAACAAACCGATTGCTCCGATTCTCACACTGAGAAAAAAAAGTTGCTGTTTCAAAAAAATATTAGTTGATTCAACTAAATGTAGCGATCACGGACTGTCAAGCAAATATTTGTTAATTCAAACAAACAACACATTTTAAATTATAAGATTTTGTTAATCTAAATATATAAATATTTGAACTAAATAATCATTACGAACTAAACGTATTTAATCAAGTTAACAATTTTTTTTCTCAGTGCAGTATTCATTTTGCATGTATCCATGATCGAAAACTCGCGGAGAACGTAACGTGTAAAGGGCAAAAAAACGAACATTGCAGTTCTATTATAGTCTGTTATTCCATAGACAACAGATAACGGATAATAGAATTTTACAAATAATATGGATGATTAACGTTCTATAACAAAACTCTCGAAACTCTGATAAGTAACGAATTGAGCCACAGATATCATATTTCTAAAGTTAGATACTCGTGCAGACATTTAAAAAGTATATTGAGTCATAAATACAATAGATAATAAAATTTTATGAAGATGATTAAATGGAAGTTTGTAATAGTCAAATAAAATCATTGGTTTTAATGATAAATCATGTTGTATTACTAGAGTTCGATATTATAAATTAGAAATGTCTGAATAGCTACAAATAGATGACGAAGAAAACTGGTGGTCAAAGCGGATTTTGATGTCTGATAATATTTCTTTTACGTAGATTTTACAATTTCCAGTTCATGCCATCTGGGCATTTAATTTTTCTTTCAGAAAGTATAGAATCACCGAGCCATATAGATTCGATGAAAAAATATCGCTGCAATATCCACTTAAATTCACCATTATTAAATTAACGATTATTATACGGATCTATAACTACTTGTATAACTTCTTCTGCCGAACAGTACTTCAGCGAGACATTTATCCCTTTTCTCTCTGTCCCTTTCTTTCGCGCGCAAATACTTTGGGACCTCCTTGGAACGGAATAATTCGTTGTGACAATGCAAACTCGCGTAGCGGTTTGTGTACACTTAATGGCATCTCTGATAGCCTACTTAAGTAGTCGAGATAAGGAGCTGAAGAGTCTCCAGGAGCTCGGCACTGCTTGGCACCAGTACTGAAAGAAATAATGCAAATTGATAGAAACGCAGTACTTCTTACTGCCCATGCAATTTCGACAATTTCGAAAGTAACAGAGTTTAAGAAGCGCGTCTAATGTCTTGCGACGATATTAACAATATCCAGATCGCTTCCAGATCGATTAAATTAGGTTAAGATAATTCAACATGTAAATGAGAATAAAACAGAGAGAAAGTTAGGAAAAAAATAAAAAAAAGCGGAATATCAATGTTATTGATTATTTATAGCTGATTAGAAGCACAAGAATGACTTAGCGATAAGAACATTATATTATATATCTATTCGAAAGGGTCTCGATAAGGAGATAATGAGTTCAATGATTGCAGGCACACATTTGTGACGAAAAAGGGATTCTCCAAACTAGACTTTTACGACACTGCGTGAATTTTTGTGATTTTTCAATAATGACAGTGTCGTCAATTTTATCTGATTTTATCGCGATGTCAGTGACATGTATACATACATTGTATTGCGACCTTGAGAATTAGAAATTCACAGAAGAAGAAAATATGCATAATTTGTAAACTTGTCCCAAACACGCATCTTCTCTTTACTAAGAACGAAGATTTTACCAATAATAATCAAATAATGATAAATTAAAACGTCATGTCATTTAAATTAGAAAGATTATTAATTATCAATCTCTCCAGTTATCAGTTTTTGTTAAATGCCACTTATCTTTGGAGACTTTATAATTAAACATAAAATGACAAAAATAAAAATTCTTTATATTCGACTAGGAGAAATTAATGTCATATAATTTTAATTTAATCAAAATCTGGAAATTCTTGTTCTACACTTCTCGATATGACTATGGGCGTTATAACATTTTGTACGAAGCATCTTCACACTAAAAAGAACATGTTATTTTTATTACAACAATGGACTGTTGAATTTAATTTCAACTAAATGTATTTTTGCGGTTTATGAAGACTATTGTATTACTGAAGATGGCCAGATTGTGGCCGAAACGTTTAATGTTTTAATTAATATAATAATAAGTAAATATCACAAATTACCTGTGGTGTGGTTCTTTATGCTCTTTTTGTATCTTGTTTTTTTAAAAATAAAAAAGTAAAGTTTAGAAAGAATTTATTAAAATAGTCTTAAAAACACCATTAAAATGATTACTTAAAATTATAAAAAGCGAGAAACGAATGTCAATATTAAATTGTATTTTTGTCTTAAAGAGAGCAACTAATTGACTAAGAAAATGATTATATTAACCAACTGTATCAATGTAAATATTATCACAGTCTGTATTGATTCATGTTGTTGAATATGAAAGCAATTCCAGCAAAATAAAATCACCGATGTTAACATATAAAATGCTCCATTAAAAATTTTAGACAAACTGTTCTGTTCTGTTCTGCTATTATAAAATAAATGAAAATAAATGAAATAAATGAAAAGTTAACATAAATAATTTCTTAAATAAAATTTTTGAATAAAATCTTATTATATCCAAATAGACATGTTTTTAAAAACACATATTTCTGTATACTTAAAACACATCTTTTTTAAAGACATAATTATATATTTTATATATCTCGAAAAAATTCAATCTAATCTATTTTCTTATAATTATATCCCTGATATACTTAATTTTAATAGTTACAATAATTGTATTTTCCATTAAATTGCAACACGACAAATTTCTGCTGGTCACAAAATTCTGTAATTCGCTAAGAGAAGTTGCATGTTGACAATTAACATAATCTCGTAAATACTTAACTCAAAAGAAGCATCCCAAAGTGTTATTGTCGATCGCCCTAACTATAATCGTCTCGAAAAACCAGTTTCGTCTAATCAAATTTATCAATCCACCGCCAATTGAGTCAACTGTCGTGTATGTTTGTATGTACACGGCTCCGTTATTCAACAAATTATAAGTGTTATTCAACTATGCATACAGCGCACCGTTAATGAACCGCACCGCGTTCGTGTTTACATACAATTTTAGCGATCATTGAGTACAAGCCTCCGTTCGTGTCAATTGGAGGTGACGATCGCAAGTAGATCGTCAAAACTGTTTGGTAACAAGCATACATGTTTATGATAATACAATTAAAGTTAATGAACTTTTCAGACTGAGCTAATATCACCTCAGACATTTACATAACATTTTCGAGCAGTCGAAACCTTGAAACTTTAGTGATTTTCAAAATCACAGGCTTCAGATTCTTCCTTCTCTCTCCCTTTCTCTTTCTCTCTCTCTCTCTCTCTCTCTCTCTCTCTCTCTCTCCCTCTCTCTTTCTCATTCTATCTTTTTTTCTTCTTTTATCTCATGGATTTTGTTCCTTTTGGGACCAAAAAAGAAAATACTCACTATATTATTAATATACATATTCGAATCTCTGAGTTTCAAATTTTCACAGGCTGTGTTGAGAAAAGAAACGGTTGATCATTCAAATTTTTTGAGTAAATAAATTTAATTAATGTAGAAGAAATCCGAAAGTACACGACGTTCTTACTCATATTATCTTGCATAAGTATATTCCGTTTTTAATATTGAGTTTTTACCTTCGTTCACAAATTTACTTAATTAATTGAGACTTGTAGTGACGCTAATAGAGTGCATAAATAATTTATCGCTTTTTTTTGTTATCAATCCTCTTATTTTCTCATTCAATGTATGATCGATTTGATTCCAATCGAATGCAATTGCTGATATCAGTGTCGTCATTTACGAACACGTTCGTAAACAATGACAAGAATATAACTGCATTAATTAATTAATATTCGCCTTGCAAAGATATATCTAAGATATTAACTTTTTATTTTTTAATTTACAATTTGCAAATTGTAATTTTTTTCAGTCATCAATACTTAATAGTTAATTTTAAATTCTCAGTTTATTATATCTTCAAACTTTTCGAAGTTCAAAAGATGTGTACATTTTTAAAGAGTGCAATCACACTACCGGTTACGGTTGCTGGTTGTCGATTCTGTTTTCACCAATCATGTTGCAGTTAACCTGCACTCGCTGCATCATGATTGGCTAAAATAGAATCGACAACCTATAGCGATTACGGCCTAATAGCTTATTTAACTTTCAAATTTCAGAAATTGCCCTTTTTGGAATTTTAATAATAATGTGAGCAAATTTATTAATTTTCTGAATTTTCTTTTTTTCTATTAGCGATTAATCGAGTACCATTTTTGCATCGATCAATTTGCTTCTAATATCTGCATTAATTGTGTTTGCTCCTCCCGCATCTCTATTCCTTGTTCCTTATATCTCGTTCTCATATTTCATTGCATCTCGACCCTTAGACTCATATCGGAAACCGCGAAGGTTATCTTGTAGAACCGCGCACATATAACAGCCATTTTCCCCGCTATCCGGTTGCGATACTAGCGCCAAGTATTTTCAACAATAATACTGCCGGCGGGAGATAGTGCGGAAAAACATTCATCAAAAGTCCATTAACCTCGCAAAAGAGAATACGCACGCAAGCTTTGTTTCATAAAGACCATTTTAGATAATTTATAGTTTGTGGCAGATTTCACACGGAATAAAATCCCATTTGTAATTTTTACAGTAACCATTTGCCGTACATGTTGTTCTGATTATTTCATTTTTATATTATATATACACATGACATATTATATAATTATAAATAGATTTTATCTTAATTAATGTAAATTATAGATTATCTAAAATATATTTAAAGCATAAAAAATATAGTTTTAAAATTTCGAAAAACCGTTTTTTTTTCAGTTTTTTGGCTGATTTTCTCAATTCCTTTCCCAGGGATAGAAAAATTCATTAGAAAAATTTATGTATAAGATCTATCACATTTACTTCTTTCCGAAAAGAAAATAATTTTAGTTGTTTCTGCAGTTTAAAAAAAAATAGCTCTTTTAAAACTATAAGAAAGGTTAGATATGATAACTTATACGTTCTTATATAATGTAATATACTATCTGAAACAAAAAGTTAAAAATTCGGCTAAAAACGACCATAGAATAAAATAAGCATAGACGTGCAATATATTCTACGTTTCAATATCTAACCAATCAGAAAAGAAGAGAAAGATGCTACAGCACCATCAGAATTATCAGCCTACATAAAAATAATTTTTTATGCGAAAAAATGCGTATATGAAACTTAAAATTAAATTGTTTTTATAAAAAACTTTCTTCATCAAACAAATTTAATTTACGTCATTTTATGAACCGGAGCCGGTAAAATACATACACCGGCAATCGATCGGAGAGTGAAAATACGGTTAGGCCGGTTCATTACCGGTTGGCAATCTTAGACGTGTATAATAAAAATGTATTTTGGTAAAACTAAGCAGAATTTCTGATTATCTTAATAGGACTTGATATTTTATAATTAGAATATTTGATAACCTCAATTATTTATGTTATATTCATTAAACGTTCTTTCCTCGCGAGCTGTAGGTATGAGGCACCGCCGCCAGATGGACACAGTGGAGTTCTGTTTCGCGTAAGTAAGCAACTATAGGGTCTAGATATCAGGATAGAATAAAAGGCGCAGCATTATAAGATTTTTCATCGATATTTTAATAAAATCTTGAATGTAACCCTAAAATAAAAAACAAAAGTAAATGAGAGACGTACTTTAATAGTACAGTTTTTAATTTTGTACAAAAATTAATTCAAGAATCTCTGTATGTGCGCGTGTGATAATTTCTGAAAGTATATATGTCACACAAGACATTAATACAATCTAAAATATTATTAGAAATACAAAAATTGATGTTTCCCAAAATAAAATTAAGTGAATATTAATATTATTGATGTCAAGAATCGAGCATCAAGAAATTCTGGTATGTAATTAACAGGAAGGAATTAATCATACTCTTAATAATAAATTTTATTTCAATAAGAATTCTGATTCCTTCATTTTTAATTAGACATATCATTTAAATCTATTAGATTTCCAATGAATGCAATCAGATTTCTTTTCCAGTGTGCTTTATTTCTGTTCTGCTTTTTATGATAGATAGTTATCCAATCTTATTATAAGAATGAAAATATTTGTACTTGACTTGTTTTTTCTCGAGTGATTGTCATACTGAATTTATAAAGTTAGAGATTCTATTTTGTTTTTACTTGATAAAATGAGGAGTAATAAGAAAACAAACAAAAACTTATAAACAGATACTTATAAATAAAAGAGAAGATGTGAATAAAAAGAAAAGTAGACTACTCTGCAAAAATTTCAAAATGTGAAAAATAAAACGAAAGATAAAGCGTGATAAGAATGAAAGCGTCTCTTAAGGATGTATCAGATGTATATGTAATGATAGTTTTCGCTGCAAGAAGTAACTGGAATTAAAAATTTGTACTTTTCACTTTTTTAAAATGAATGTTATATACTTATGACACAGATTAATAAGATCCATATTTATATTTAACAATATAATTTTATAGTTTCAATAACATTTTTCATTTCATATTAATTATTTTTTAAAAACATATTTTCTTCTTATTGAAATAATGTTTGACCCAAATTCTAAACTTCATCACCAAACTTCTCGTATTATTTTCAAATACAATGTAAAAAAATCTGTAATTTTTCATGTTAAAAAATAAGTGTAATAAATGCATCTTTAACCTTTAAATGCTTTATTATAAGAACATGGCTATGACGTATGGCATAATTTAATTGCTTATAATTTATAATTTTCATAAAAATGAATATATACATTTTTTTCAATCAAAACAGATATCAAGGAACATAACAGTACCGACTAAAAATGTATTTATAAATAAATTTATATATTTGTAAATAGAAGTATTTATTTAAAAAAAAAGTTATAAGCAATGAAAAAAGTATTGGAGAAAAAGCCAGGTATATCATATTGAAAAGGTTGTGATACATGAAAAAAATTAAAAACAAATCGGCAATCACAAATTGATGACTAGTTTCTGATACGCAGTTAATAATTTGAAAACGCGCACGCGCTGCAATTCTCATGAATATGAAAAGAAAATCGAAGGAAAACTTAACCTCTAAAAGAGTTCGAGATGAAAATTCGCACGTAGGTGACTTGCAGGGAGAGAAAAATATTTATCACTGCCTAATCATCTTTAATAACGCACTGCGATATGAACATCGGATAAATATTTCGTTCCGCAAATGTAAACGACAGCTGCAAACGTATAACAGTAATAAATATTGTTGCGCAATGTGATTGATAATTTGTTTTTGGCTCACACTTAATAGTTCGAAGAAACCTTGAAAATTATAAGACCAATGAATCTTAAATATTGTCTTTAAAGTAAATAATTCTACAAAAAGACTCTTTAATTCTTCATGAATCAAATCATATAAAGATAAAATCGAAGAAAATATGAGAAATCGACCGATAATCGATTTACTTGATGAAACTGGTTTAGTTCATTAAAAATCATATTTCAAAGAGATCTGAGCTCAGACTTTGCTCAGTCCTTGCGATGAATGGCGATTCTAAGCTATACAAACAATGAATGTAGAGGAAAAAAGGAAAACTAAGGGCAGACAAAAGAAACTTGAACAATAAGACGTAAGCAGTAAAGCGATGTCTACAATGAGATTTTAAGGCGTAAAACTTAGACTTTAAGCATTAAATCGTAAGAAATTTACCGATTATAATTGAGTTTTCACATTTCTTCTCACATTTGATTGTGATTAATCAATTTCTTACGGCTTAGAGTTTAAAGCTTGAGTTTTATGCCTCAAAATTTCATTGTAGACGCCACTTAAGAAAATCAACATGTTGAGCCGATTCTACAGCCATAAAAATCGATCGATCACAGTGGAATGTGAGGAGAATAATCAACTACGATTGGTTCAATTCTCATAACTTACAACTTGAATCAGCTTTGAATTTATTATTACTTATATTATGGCCTTAGAGCTGCCACACACATTTTGCGTAACAATACCCTTAAGACGTACCATAAAAATTATATCTGGTTTATGCTTCGGTCTTAATCTTAGTCTTAAAAGTTGGCAATAAAGAATGCCATAAGATCGTTTATGCTTCCTTAGTGTCTTAACCGTATTCTTAATCTTAGTTTCAAGAAAGTTCCTATCTTTTAATCTTAGTTCTTAAGATTAAGTTAAGACTTGATTCTAAGACTAAGATTAATTAAGACCAAAACATAAACCAGACATTATCCTGTCTATTATGACTGTCTAGAAAAAACTCTCTGTACTGATTGGTTAATTCTTATGGTATGTCTTTTGGTGTATGTATTTATGTGTATGCGGAGTCCTTTATGGTCTCTACTGTGATTGGATAATTCGCTTAATGCTTACATTTTATTGCTTAATTTTTTTGTGTCATGATTCCAAAAAGATAAATGGAAAATTGACATTTCTATTAAAAATGGACGATTAAATTCGGAGTTTCTGAACGAGAGCTAGATAAACAAACGCCGTTAACACGTGGACGATCCAAAACGTGGTCATAATCTCTAATTACCATGACGATGAAGATCCGTCGTGCCGTCTGCACACCTCAACTGTAAAAGCATGCCCGATTGATCATTAACATGTTCCAAGGTCCCGCTGCTGCCCCTCCTTAATTCCTGGCGTCTTTTCTCGAGATCAGGTGCCATCAGACTTTCAAGAATATTTTCGCAACTACGTCGTCCTCTTGTCAAAAAAAAAAAAAAAAAAAAAAAAAGAACAAATTGCTCACAAATCACTGGACGATCTCGACTAAAATTTCTTTCTGTTCATTCACATTCAAAATCGTCCTAAGAATCCCCGAATCGTTTCTCTTTGCAGTAACGAATCTGATGAATCGTTCGATAATCCATTCACGTTTGACTCTCACAAATTATCGCCTCTTAAAATCGTCCTAGAGTCTATGCTAATCCATAAGATTCTTTCCACTTCTTATTCAACTCCACATACAAATCGTTCGATACAGTCACATGTCACTTAGCGATCTAGCGCAACTAATAGGATATTTTGAAATGTTTATATCAACAAGTCGTCCTTCCTTTGAATTATTACGCGCCAAGTCCCACAGTCCGCGAGATTTCACTGCGAGATATTGATCCCACATCGATTGACGTACTTGATATCATCGTTCGAATTTCTACGAGGATGAGTCGCGTCATCGTCCGAATGGCGCGGAAACGGCGAACAGGTACGAGAAAAAAAAAAGGAGAAGCAAGTGTGAACGCGGAAGCGGAGAGGAATGAATCACCAGAGGAAAAAGCACGACGCGCATCATGCGCGGACTAACGCCACGCCGTTCGCCCGAGATCGACGCAACCTGGACGCGCGAGTAAATAAGCCCCCCCACCCCCGCATCGCGACGTACGTCAACGGCGGCGTAGTGATGGCGCGCCGGCGAAGGTGACCAATCAACAGGCGCTAATTACCCCGGCCTATTGGCGGTGACCGCTCGCAATGCTCGCATTCAATTGAGCATCGATACCTTCTCCTCCCTCTTCTCCCTCTGGCGGATCCTTGCGAGAAGGACGAACGATAAGGTCCAATTTTAATAAGGTACGTGGACGTATCACACACAAATGGCTCCAACATGATAACGATTGGCTCCAGAAATTTTTCCATAATTGTTAGTTACAATATTCAAAACGTAATAAACGGAGAACGTTGCCGCGTGCATGATTCCACGCGCTATAATTTCAGGCGTTGTAAATAGTTATTACGTAAAAAAAGTTACATAAAATAAACGTAAATTTATAATCACCGAATCGGGAGAAATCTGAGGGGGACAAAATGCTTTCGCGGAATCCACGCGTTCGAAATTCAAATTGCACAACTCGGATGGCGTTTTCTTCATTGGACGACAGGTACCTCGATTCAACACGAATGCGCCGCATTTTTGTATTATAGAAACTATTTAATCAGAATTAAAGACACTTTTGATGGAGACCTGCTATGTTTTAACACCTAAGAAATAGATAGATATTGCTTTATTGAATTTATTATGAGCTCCAGGATTATCCTCACAGAGAATAAGATTTTGGACTCGAGAGTTCTATTTACATTTGTTTCATATTGAAACAGATTTAATTTTAAGTAACACACATTTTATTTAATCAACAAAATTTTGGTTTTAATGCAAACAATCACATTCTTAATTTAAATACGTCCATTTGATTGAATTATTCAAATGCATAAAAATTTTTAATTTAAAGAAACCTTTTCTCTGTACTCTAAAGCGCCAAAATTAAACATATAAGATTATGTGTGTTTATTATATAATATATATTTACATGAACAACTAAACTGAAGTAAAATACTATAAGTAATACAATAAAAGAAAAAACAAAAAATTGAAAGAAAATTAGATAAAAAAAAATAAACGACTAAATGAATCATTATTTATTTTGGGCCCTGAGGTATAACTTTTTTTTAAACGCAGAAACGCTACAAAGCCATGAAACATGAAATAAAAAAAATATTATATAAAAATTAACATTTGGAGGATCGGAGGTCCCGGAGGGATTCGATATGGCCGCCACTCAACCCTATGACATTAACAATAAAGTTCTAGCTCTTAAAATAAAAAAGTCGATCAAAAATATGCCGCTCAGAAGTTAAGAAAAAGAAATGATAATAATAGACTAACATAAATAGAAAATATGAAACAGAAAAAGAGGAAGAAATATGTCCTTCTCTCTCGCGTGATTTTGCTAAAACTAGAAACTTGCATACAAAACGCATCTTGTATTTGGATTCCGATTAGAAGGCGTCTACTTCGCGCGACTCGCGTACGAGTTCGGCTGTATATATAATCGCCTGCGAATCTTCGCGGGCTCGTGAGAGAATTTCGTTCCATCGCGGCGCACGACAATTAGATAATCGAGACAGAGCGTGATCGATTAATGCACGTGCGCGCACGCGCGCACGCTCACTCGTTCCGGAACGTGTCAACACGTCATGATCATAGTGGCGTCGATCGTGTGACGTCAAAGGTCGATTATAAGTTTATAATACGGCTCATTTATGACCGCGTAGTGACTTAATGCAAGATGCATCGCAATAGCGTGCGGTTATCAATCTGTTGGATAATCTATCATAATTATTATTTATTACATGAAACCATAATTCTACAGTTTCAGTAGATTTCATCGCCTATGTCCCTCTTACCTTTCCCTTTACTCATGGGATCGTCACAATACACTAATGTGCAAGGCGCAGGAAAAAAAACGCGTTTCTCGAGATAACATCGAAGTTTTAAAGAGAAAGGATATTCTCTGTAAATGTCGGACTGAAAAAGTTCTTTTTTTCCCTGCCTTGAATAACATCACTCGCGAAAGTGAGTGTATAATGGTGAACAGAATGCGATACTTTTTTTTCGGTGGATTTCGGAATGCAACTTGCTCACCGAGTGATTGATTTTCACTTATGGATCACCATTTACATTAAACCGATCTACGACTGAGTTCCAAAATCCATTGGAAAAAAAGCGACCATTCTGCCAACAAAAAAGTTGAAAACTTTTCTTCAATGCAAAAAGCGAGATAGTCGCTACATCTAAAATAAAACGCACACTCTGTATGTATAATTTAGCGAGATGGTTACACAATAAAATAATGATTCCAGTAAATCGACGTCTCCGAGGTATTACATAACAAGAGAAAAATCACGTATGGTGGGCAGTTTTGATTTCCGCGGGATCGCCATTAGACACAAAAATCAGTCGGAGGGAAAGAGGATTCCCTCCCCCCCCTCCCCATACACATACACACACACACACACACACACACATACAATAATCTGCGTTCACAACATCACATTTGTCGACTCAATTTTGGTTTGACGTTCATTCGTAAATCCGTGCGTCTTTGCGGTCTGTTTATGTTCCGGTTTCACGACGCCATTTAAATAGCAGTTTTTCTTCCGCTTTTTTATTTTTACATAATGATCGGTTTGCCGGACTCTCGCGATCGAAATTCGCTCGTCAAGAAACACCGCGGCGCGAATATTCACAATCTGCACAGCGCGAAGACTCGCATGGACACTGGTGCGCCACATGCCAAGCGTGTAGGTATGCTTATTATTATTTATCGTTATTGTTATCTCGGTCGTCACGGAAACTCGAGACATCGATCTAAAAAATGTAGAAATGCGACGACTGAGAATTGTTTACAGCAATTGTTGTTAACACTACTTGCTTCATTAACATGTCTATAGAGAGAGAGTCGCAATCTTCTCTTTTCCCTTCGAGAGACTTAAATTCTACAACGTGTATCTAGACTTTGTTATTTTTAATTCTGGTTTTATTGTCTGCCTCTTCATTCAGAGATGGGAAATTAAATAATTACGAAGTAATTGACGTGGCAAAAATGTAGAAAGAAAAATGAGAAAAAAGAATATTTAAATAAAAAAATACTATCTTTCCTTTAAATCTTCTTTTCTATATTTATTTCGGATATTTATATGCAAATTCTGCTTGTTATTGTCTAGCGTTAGTTCCATATCAGTTATATATCATCATATAAGCTGTGTTCTCTTTCAGAGAAATATTCTAAACTTGTGTACACAGATATAATAAGTTAGAATGAAATTAACCATATTTGTTTCACTCCAATTCACAGCATCAGCGTACACCAGTTGAAAACATTTTTCCAAAAAAAGAGCAAACCCTAATTAAATTTACTGGCATAAATTTAGATTAAACTACTAACGTTATTAAAACTTCAGGGTTACTCAAACAAATTACTAATGTGACTGTATAACTTTATTAATATAGTTAATACAGATTAAGTAAATTGTAAATGCAATTTGACGCAATTATAGATTACATTTACCTTAATCTCCATTAAAAAACTAAATTCTATATACATAATTATATATATTAGATCGAAATGTTCGTAATACTACAAACTTTAAAATTTAAATAACTATAATTTCGAGAAAAATAAAATTTAAATTTTAAAAAAGATTTTAAAACTTAAAATTTCTACTTTCGAAGAAATATTGGATCAGTGCAAAAGTTCGTGCCAGATTTATTATTCAAAGTTCAAATAGCTGCAATTTTATTAAAAATAAACGAAATTTAAATTTAAACAAAGAGTTTTAAAGCTTGAAATCTCTACTTTCGAATGGTTACTATATTTTTTGAATTATGTAAGTTTTGTAATTTTTACATATGGAAAACTACGAAAAAAATGAGAAATTTTCTTTTTACTTTGTACGTACCCAAAAGAAATTTGAGAAAATGTTGGATTCTATATCGTAAAAGTTTGAAGCTTTCCCTACAAAATCGTTATTTAAAAATATTCCTACGATTTTTTGTTATTGAGTTGCTGCAAATTAAATAAAATGAATATTTTGACTTTGATTGCTTATAATTCTAGCAAACCATCACAATTAAAAAAAAATAGATTCTTAAATTCTCTTACAGATATAGTAAGATTTAGATTTTATTTTATTTTTAACAAAAAATAGCAGCTGTTTGAAGTTTGAATAATAAATCGAGCACGAACTTTTGCACTGATCCAATACATGTCTTAAGTTGCGTGAGTTTGGTAATTTTTATATAATAGAAAACTACGAGCTGGACTAAATAGGAAATTTTCTCATTTTGTGGCCTATCAGGGCCTAAAAAAAAACTTGCGAAAATTTTCGACTTTTTAACACGAAAGCTTTGAAGTTTTCCCTACAAAAAAATCATTTAAAAAAAATATTTCTAAAACTTTTTGTTACTGAATTCATCGTGGATTAAATAAAAGGAGTATGCTGACTTTTTTGCTCATAATTCTATTGAAAATCGTCATCAGCAATTAAAAAAACAAATTCTTAAAACCAAAACTTTGCTCTATCAAATGTATAATTGACAAAATTTTTTTAAAACGTATAGATATGATAAAAATAAAATAGCGCCATAAACTTTTGTGCCAATCCAATGTCACACATAGATTTACATATATAGATATTACTTATATGTGCGCACATTCGCGTATATAAATGAGTACAAATTCTCTCCTACCTGAACCATCACAAATGCCAAGTCATATTTAAATGCACTATATATGCAAATATGTACTATTCAAATTTCCTTGTAAGTTGAACCTTACAGATATAAACACCTCATTCAACTGCCTCATAATCTCTCCTAAAGATATGAATAATTCGAGTTTATCCCTCTCCCATCATCTCCCTGCGATCGTTCCTCCGATCGTCATTCCGTCGCTCTCGCGGAAAGGCAACGAATGCAATAAAGTCCAATGTGCGCAAGACAATCGCGCTCAACGACATGTTTGTTGCTTGCTCTTCTCCTCCTCCGCCGCCACCTCTTCCTCTCGCTCTTTACACGCGCCTACCGTTCAATTATGCGCTTACGCATACACACGCGTATATGCACGTGTACGTTCACCTACGAAGGAGGAACTTCTGTATGCTCGCTGATAGCGCGGTAAACGTCTGTAAGCTCACTACTCCCATTAGTCACGCTAAACGATTACCAGTCGCTTCGACGATGTTGATGGGTCACATGGAAAACCTGGCGAGTTTTTGCGAAAAATCGATCGCGGACGAGCGTGTTTCCCCAGATGTTGATTATTAGGTACACGTCATGCATCGAACAACTTACATAAAGTTTATTCTTAATTCAGAGATACAGAATATTTTTATGATATCACATATATATAACAATATATAATATATCGGATAACATCCTCATTATCTCGAACGTATCAAAAAACAAAGAAGATTAAACTTTAACGAGTTATTGAGAATACTACATTAATAACACGTCGACGTGACGACATTTGAAATATTCAACAATCGTTATTAATTCTTAGAAATTAAATCTAATAAATATCAATGTTCGATGATATTGATACTTTGATGCTATAGAAATAACGTCGGCATCATGGCGTCCGCGTGTGCATGAACGACGGCGATTCTAGCACGGCTCGTTGAACGTGAATCTCGTCTACCACTGGACGATGACCCGTCTTGCTTATTTATCGTCGCGCTTTTACGGCTTAATTGTTATTCGGTGTTTGCACTACGAGTCGTTCGTCATGCACGCATACACATATAAGTACGCGAGCACGCGTCGCTGGCTATAACATCGATCGATCGATACGATCTGGATGGTAGATATTTATTATGCAAATTGTTTTCATTGTGAGTTTATTTATTCACATATGTTATTTTCATGTGTACATTTTACTGCATGTAAAAAAAAAATAATCTAAACCTTAAGTTTTTCATTCGGATGAATTATTGTAACGCTTAATTGCGATATAATTATCTACAATCTGATGCCAAATTATTTCAAATTAATTACACAGCCTCAAGTAGCAAACTTAAGTAAACGGTTACAGTCCGTTTTTACTAATGTAGATTAACTTTAATTAATTTCAACTTACATTTTTTTTCATCTTTTTCTAATTCTTAGAACTAAAAAAAGGTAAAGAGATTATTGAACCAAGATTAAAATTAAATTACATTGATAAACATATATATACATATTATCATAATTTAATTAATTATATATATATTACATATAATTTAATTAATTGTGAATTAATACATTAATAACGTACTCTAGCGAAATGTAGAAAGTTCTGTAGATACATTTTGCTATAATTTGATATGTCAAGGTTTTTAATATATAATCGATTTAATTTGAAGAAAGTTATAAATACATTTAATTAATTACATTTAATTGCAATTGAATGCAATTCTAATTAATTGTATTCTTTGCAAGTCTTCCAATCCCAAAAATCCTGCAAACAAACTTTGAAACAAATTTTGCTATGATTTGAGACAATAGAGAACGTTTCAATGTGATAGATTGAATTTGAAAGAAATGCTATTTTACTTGTTTCACTTAATTATTACAACATCTCCACTTCATTATATAAGATTGCGAAACTAATATACATATATCGAAACCATGTATCTGTGAACCATTCGATTAAACGAAGAAAACACGCAGTTTGAAAAAGGGGAGAGTAGGGGTCTATTTCGCGACGACCATGAGAGTAAAATGAATACTAAATAGACACATTTTTGTAGACTGGACTTGGGACTTTATCTCTAGGTGGACGGCCTGCTATCGTTGGTGGTTCTCATAGAATGATAACGCACGCGATACAAACGTGAACAGAGATCCAGAAAGTCCTTTACCATCCGCTGCATGTATTCAGAATATTTAAAGAAAAAAATTCTAAGTATCTTTCATGTTTTCACTACAGAGAAATTCTTGAAACAATTAAAAATCTTGTTAATAAACAAATAATACTATTTTGATGAATCCTGCAGAAATTTTTAATGCTGCAAAATCTTATTGGGAATTTCTCAAAATATATATTTAATTTGAAAAACTCTTGAAGATTTTAGTCTTTGAGGAGTTCCGAAGAGAGTTGAGAAACGTTAAAATGATTAAAATTCATTGAAGAGTCCTGAAAAATTTCAAAGACATTTAAAAATTTGAATATATTATATACAAGAAATTTTAAGAATGCTATTATCTATTCCAGAATTCTGGAAGTCTTCTGCAGAGAATCTTTGAGTGATCTAAGAATCTTTGAAGCTATTAAAGGATCCTTGACTATCTTCGATAAAAATATTTATTTGAGCATCACTGCTGCGTTCAAACTATCACGTTTCGTGAACACGTGCGTCGTTGTACATTTCTCATATTATTCATTGGATTCGCTCAGCTGCTCGCTCAGCTGAGCATCACTGATTATAAACAGAGTTCTGTTCATTAGCCTATAAAACGGTTATTTCGAACATCGATCAGCCTTCATATCAAACAATTACGCAATCGGCTTTTGAGCAACAAAAAAATCATGTAAATTGATGAAGTTCAGCTCGCACATGATAAGTGATTTCGACATATTAACTTCGAAGATCAAAACTGAAATTTTTTAAATTAAAAGGCATGAAAATGCGCCTCATGCAATTCCTATAAATGAATAAAAATGTATTGAGATTGGAAAAGATTCATTTCAACGTACATGAACGACACATGAATGAGTACTTCTGAAAATCTAAATCCATTTTTCAATTTATTTTAATTCATTCTCGTTTCCTGGACCCTCTTTGCTCAGTGAATTTAACTGTGTTAAGATACTTCCGATATATATTGCCAATATTAAAAATCTGTAATATACATAATGTAAACTATAGATGTTCAATGCTGTATAGTTGTATATCAAAACACAATTTAAATGTAATCAATGTATTTGAAGTTTAAATATCGTTTGATACCTATAAAAATAGCAGACTTCCGATGAATTTGCTCCACTTTCCCTTGATTCTCTCTGGCTTATAATAGAGTCCATATATAATAAGAATCTGAACACCATCGCGCTGTGGCGGCTATGTATGGGTTCAAACCGGAAGTTCATAATCATAAGGTACGAAATATTAAAATATTAAAATAGATGCAAACTAAATACTTATTTTTTTTTTCTTAAGTTGTCAGTAACTCCAACCTTGATTTATTATCATATCAATTGTTTTAAAAATGCATAAGAGCGCAAGGTGTGGCATTATTTCAAGGAAATAAATATGAACACAGTAGAATGTAATTTATGTGGAATAAAACGTATCGAGTTCTGTGACAACACAACGAATATGATGAAGCACTTGGATTTTACAGGATAGGAAAGGACCATGGACAGAAAGGACAACAATTCCACACTGAGAGAAAACGAGATAGTTGTAATGATTATAAATTTGGAAATACTAGCAATACTATATTGTAGTATCTATAACTAGTTTTATAGAATAACAGCTACTAATGTAGCATTTAACATTGTAAAAAGTATGGTTATGGCAACAATATTCGTATACTATTAATTGATAATGAAATATAATAGCACCTTAACTACATTAAACAGTTACTTAAACTTAAAAAATAAGATATAACAATTATCTTTTTCCAATTTAGACTTTTTTAAAATAAAGCACATTATATCATAATAACTAATTAATTATTGTTGAGATAACTTTAAAAATATATTCAAAACCTTTTCACTAAAGTCACTTAGCTACGAGCAGTACGCGGCATTGTCACCAGAGGGACGCAGCGGAAATCAGTTTCGCTTAAGAAAAAAACCTCTCAGCAGACAATAAAAAGCGCAGCATTGGGTTCGAACTTTGAAGACAAAAGTAAATGAGAGATGTATCGCGATAATTTTTGGTTCTGTACCAAAATTTAATAACCTTAAAGTTTGTAGAAGTTATATATATAAAAATTTGTGCAACTACATTATAAAGTTTCAATAAGAACAATAAATAAAATGAACTAAGAAAATACAATAATATTAATAATTTGTAATTGGTTAATATTACTATATTTTCTTGGTTTATAATTCATTTATTGTTCTTGTTAATAGAACTTTATAACACATAATTGAGACACAATTTGTCTTCAAATTTCTAATTGCTGATACTTTTTTCTCTCAGTATAAGGAATCGAAATTGAAGAGGAAGAAAAGGTCCATTGATCACACATAAAATAATATTAATAATAATAATGCATTTTTTCTTTTTGCTATATATATTTATAAACGGATTTTATAAAATCCTCTTTTACTTGCAGTTATTGGCTGAAGAGAAATAACGCTGATAACACTGCGACTTCACACGCTGGAGCTAGAACAAGTTATAAAACTGAAGTTGAGATACTTTGTCATTAATCAATCAGTTTTACATTTGTGAATACGTTTGAATTTTATTTTATTCTGGCTCATGTTTATAGGAAAAACAACTTTCTGTACAAATAAAGTACATTACTTGTAGTTGCAACTTTTAAGAAGATATCTAGTATAGTGAGATTGTATTCTTACACAATGATAACTGGATAACTATAAAAAGGCACAACTAAGAATATAATCAATATACATATGTCAATGATAAAAAGAATTAAAATGTTTAATTTCTTGTAAATTTTATATAAATTGTCTTTTAAATAACTATCAAGCCAAAATACCTATTAGATGTCATCTCTATTTTATCTGTATTGATCATTGATCGTTTATATTAATGAACATGAGGGGACATGATTCAAAAATCTGACTTTTATAAAATTCTTTATAAAATTTCTTATATACTGAAGATGTAATAAAAAAATAGATGTAATCAAGAAATAGTTTGATGAGAAATATGATACATTGACCCAAATTTTTAAGCAAAAACTGAATGAAATTGATTATATGACCATCACTATAGATACTTGGTTTCCGAAGTCGCATTAGCAGAAAATTTCTTGGGAATCACTTGGGTGCATTTCTATTTGCATTTCATAGCAAATAGAAGATAAAATCAGAAAATATGAAGTTATCGAGTTATAAAGGGTTGCCAAAGAAAATAAATTTTAAAATTTTTTGATTTTTTCCAAATGAAAATGGAAAATTTTCCATGGCCAATATAAAATAAGTAAATTTTAACATTTAGAATCAAGAATTGTAAGAAAATTAGCCTATATTATAAAAAATAATGCAAAAAAGTAATATAATGAAATTTGGGGTACAAATTCAAGTCAACAAAAAATAAATTAGTATTGAAAAAAGAATGCAGTTCTGATGAAAAAGAACGTTCAAATAAAAATACTGAATAAAATATAAATTTTAATTATTTTATTGAAATCATGTAAAGTGCGCGAGTTTTGAACATATTTGACTATAAATATTAGATAAATATAATATTTAAAAAATTATAAGAATTATTTGGAATAGGAGCAGTTTAAGGAAATTGTGAGCAAATTTCTTATAAAATTCCAGACTTTTTTACATTTTCCCCTGACTTTTCTCGATTTTCCATGACCAATTTCAATTTCCCTGACTTCCCGGTTTTCCCGGTTTTCTAAGTCTGTGACAATCCTGTTATTTAAATACATTATAGATTATATATTGCTCATACAATCCTGGAATCAATCTGAGAAAATGATACATTAATATTGATAAAGTAGTAGCAGTGTGACTAATAATATGAGACTAGTGGTTAATGCCGTCACCTCGATATTTATTCAGAATAGACACATAATTTGTTTTGTTCATACTACCAATTTGATGACAAGAGAATTATGAAGAATTGCAAAGGCCTTAATAATCTCGTTAATAAAGTTAGATCATTTGTAAAATTTATGACAAGCAACACCTAATAAACGAGTTATATCAATGTCAAATAAACTCAGGTACATTTGAAGATGAAATAAAGAAACGCATTCTGGATGTTAAAATAAAGTGGAAAGTACATGATAAAATGATTCGTCGAATTATGGAACGTGATCAACAAAGTTCTATTTGCAAAACATACGACTGCAGACGTTTTGAGTTCGTCACGTTAAAGAAGATATTGAATCTGCTGAAACCACTAAAATTTATTGCTCAAGAATACTTGGCCAAGAATTATATTGCAATATCGAAGATAATACATTCATGTGGTGCATTATGAAGGCATACAGACTTGGAATTATGAAATTAAAAGAAAACATCCTACCAAAATTGAAGACAGAATTGTGGTTCGATCACATAGAATTCATCCATTCAACTTCTATCGTTACAATACTTGGATGCCTGCTTTAAGACCCTTTACTTATAGAACGCGCAGGCTCTGACTGATGCCAAATACTTGTTGCGCGACATGATAAATAGTCTAACTCTAGCAAATCTGAACAGCAAGGAACCAAATACGATCTTCGGCTCATCATCGCAGTATTTTGATGTATCCATGGAAGAAGATAAAGGACGAGCCATAACTTCGAAGGACGAGCTGTCTTCGTACCTGACTAATCCATTAGCTTATTTGAAAAACAATCCTTTAGAGAAATCGAAGAGCTTCAAATACAATATACATAGTAATGAAATCCCTTACGGCTACATTAGTCCCAGTTAAAAGGATGTTCTCAAAAACGAGAATTCAACAGTCCAATCAAGTAATCGATTAGAAAAAGATTAAACTATTAGGTGTTGGAATTAATTCGTAGCGTTTTTAATGAAAGAATGTTATTTATTTCACATGAGCATTAAAAAATACATTAATGAAAGTACTTCCCATCACTTGTAAAACGCTACGAATTAATTCCAACACCTAATATTATTTTTTAATTCGGTGAACAAAAATTAGTTTCAAGAAATCATTAATCTTATTGATCATGACAATAATTCTTGAAACTACAACACTTTTTACAGATATTTATCTTCATATTTATCTACATATGAGGCATTCCACGTCAAACCGGGCACCTTTGAACATCATTATGTTTATATAATATTCATATAATTCACATTGAATTATTTAAGCATTAAAAATCCAGCTTCGACCATTATAGTTAATTTCTAGTTCGTATTGATTGTATTCTCATATGTACAGTCTAAAATAAGATTTTTTATAGTCATTTTAAATTATTTTTTAACTTTCTGACATATTTTATAGATTCTACATTCTATAGATAAAAATAGAGACACGTGTTTTGCAAAAAAAATTTGAAATTTTTTTGTGTAATTATTTACGCAAGTTGTAGAAATTCATAAAAAACTTATGTAATTATCGCTTATGTAATTATCGTCGAAACTATTAGTCATACAAAAAAAATGCAATACATGTACGAAATTGTGCTGTCATAATATACAATAGAATTTTTTAACATTTTTTAACTATACATTTCATTCGAGTTCCATTTTGTTATTTTCAGAGTTACTTCATAATTGAAGTAAAAATATGATGATAATTTTTACAAAATTTTTAATTAGTGAGTTGAGAATGAAAAATGTTAATAAAAATTGAAACAAATGGAAAATAATTTATTTATATGAAAATGATAAATTAAAAATAATCCATCCAGAACAATTTAAAAATAGTCTATTGTATTTTTTATACGACTAATGGTTGATATAATAATTTGAATAATAAGTATAAATAAGTATAATGAATAATTTGAGTGTTCGCCTGAGCAGTTTTTCTGCAATTTATAATACTATACAAGAATAATTTCACAAAAAATCTCAAATTTTTTTCACGAAACACGTGTCTTATATTTTTATCTGTAGAATATATGAATAAATTCAAAAAAAAAAAAAAATTAAAAATTATAATATTTCAAAAATGCCCGGTTTAATGTGAAATACTTCATATATTTATTTTAGGTAATACAATTATAAAATACATAATAGTCATTTTCTTTTGAAGAATAATATCTATTGTGTGTGTGATATAAAAAAATACGGAATTCTATATTTTTATAATAAACCATTACGGTTAACAGCATAATCTTTTGTTATTGCAAACCATTGAATTCCTTTCAAGAAAGAACATTTCCATCAACTCTGATATCATTAGACATTCATCTCTGCATTATTTTCAAAATATTGATATTATTAATAGAAAGACCCAACAAATAAAATCCGTATGAGTATTGGTGTGTGGTAAAATTCGGTAACAAATTCAATGTATACACTGATATTTTTGGTAAAAATATTCAACGCATCAATACTTGAGATTCTTCCAAGTATCAATGATGTAAGCGAAAGTAACTGAATCAGGCGTCCTTTTATTCGGCATCTGCGATACTTTGCGATTCGCAGATGCCGCTTGAAATTGTTCGAAGAAACAAATTGCTAAGACCCTGCAGATTGGTAGTGATTGAGTCTACATTGCAAAGGCCTTGAAGGCGTTTAACGCGCTGGCATCGCGCCGTTTGTGTGATCTGCAAAAAGCTTCTCTCGCCATTCGATTAGACTCTTTGCGGGCGTTAAATCTAACAACTTCTTTACATACAGATTTTTATCTTTATATATATTTAATTCTTATATTTATCTTTATATATTTAAAAATATCTTTAACATATATAATTTAAACAAAGGTCGACGTTTAATAAAGTGCATTATTTTTAATTCTTTATCACACAATACTTTTATATTTAAATATTCAATATTTAAATAACTTTTATCTTTACTTATTAGCTGACTTTAATTTACAATTATTTAAACAAAAAAATATTTTAAAAAATATTTTATATATTAAAAAAATATTTTAATATTTTAATAAACATTTAAAAAAAACAAGGAAACTAAAGGTATTTTTAACTTTGCTCGATTTTAATTCCAAGTTTAAGCAGACTGTGTAATGATTTATGATCGCCCGTTAAGTGATACTCGTTTACATTTACGACAATACTGACAACGTCGGGCACATCATTTCGATAACGCGAAGTACTTAATTCGGGCACTTAAAATCGTTACTTGACGCCTAAGTATTCACCGACGATAATGAACGCGCAAATTTATTTGATACATCGTGCCGCACACCCAGTATTAGCTAACACGTTCACGTGATCGCCGAGAAAATCACGTGACCACCGCTGATACCGAAAGTGGGCTAACTTTTCACGTGTCATAAAGAATTGGCATAAAGGTATCTCTTACAAAAATTTAATTACCGATCAATTAATCATTTATTTTTAATATTAAAAGTAAACAATATTTTCAATACTTAATAAAATAAGCGATTGATTGGCTAATACTAATATTAAATTTCTATGAGGAATGTTTAAAAGATTTTTATCAATATTACGCCCACTTCAGAGCTCTGCTTTGGGTCTGTAATTCATTTAATTACAGGCCAATTAATTATTTATTTTTAATTTTAGAAGTACTGTTAACAATACTTTTAATATTTAAAATAAGTTATTAATTGGCTAGTACTACAAGGTGCGTCCCAAAATTTTCCCAACTTTTGAAATAAAACAACAACGGTTTACTTTTTTTTTCAAATTCAAATTGTTTATTCAAAGTAGTCCCCGTCGGACTCAATACAACGTTTGGCACGATCTAAAAGCATTTCAAATGAGTGTTTTATGTCGTTCAAAGGCACGTCCTTCAGAATAGTGGTACAAGCCCTTTGGATGTCTTCTACGTCCACATACCGCTTTCCTTTCATGGACAAATGCATTTTGCCGAATAGGTAGAAGTCACAAGGTGCCATATCAGGCGAATACGGGGAATGGTTGATTGTTAAAATGTGATTTTTAGTCAAAAAATCAGTGACAAGTGTCGAACGGTGAGATGGCGCATTATAGTGTAACAAGCGCCAACTTCCTCCTTCGCGATATTCTGGCCGAATACGACGAATGCGGTGTACCAAACGCTTCAAAACGCTTACATAGAATACAGCATTAACTGTTTGGCCTGCTGGAACGAATTCTTTGTGCACAATACCCTTGGAATCATAAAAACTTCGATGGAATTTTCGTTAATTGTCGATTTTGGGCGACCTGTATGTGCGTCGTCATTTATGTCCTCACGACCGTTCTTGAATCGCGTATACCACTCATAAACACTGGCACGGGCTACACAATTATCACCATAAACTTGTTTCATCAAATTATGGGTTTCGGTAAATGTTTTACCAAGTTTAAAACAAAACTTAATATTGGCTCTTTGTTCGAAGTTCATTCTCGTACCGATGTATACAACATACTGACACTTGAGACGCCATAACTTCGTTTCCACTGAACCAAATGTCATGAAATTTTTACTGGAAATCAGCTAGGGATGTACCTTTCAAACGCGCAATCGAACACACGGATGGCGCCACCCGACCTATCCCTATTGAAAAAGTTTGGAAAATTTTGGGACGCACCTTGTAATATTAAATAAGTAATTTATTTAATTAGAACTCTAGATAGAAGATCTATGTCTATTTTGATATGTATCGTTTAATACAAGAAACATTCGAAAAATCAGAAGTACAACATAAAATGTACATTAATATTAAAGACATAGAGCTATGGATCGCGCTATCCATATCTAAATAGTATATCTAATGTGGTCAATAAAAATAAGAGAGAGGAAGCGTAAAGATGGACAATCTCTCTCTCTCTCTTTTTTTCTCTCTAATAACATTACCGTCGAATAGAAAGAGACAGTAACTGGTCGTCTTCGTGCCCTATCTCTCTAATTTTTGTCGACCAACTGTACACATGGATTACGCAATCTATGCTCTACATCTTTGATTACTTAAAACATGTACAAATATGTACACACAAATAAAATTATAACAGAATTCTAAAAAAGCGAATTGTAGAGCATTTAAAACAGACTTCAATCTCGGTCTTGTAAAATCGTTAAGGTTGAATTTAATCGGTAAAATCTATTGCTGTCCGTGTATAAATTTCTATTTTCGCATCTTGGAATAATGAAATATCTAAACGATAGTTTCGTGGAGCGTAACATCTTTAGATTATCGGCTTTAGATTATCGGAATTCTTAGCTTTTCGAGTTTTTTTAAAATTATATATCTCATTTTATTAAACGTAGAAAGTGTAACATATTGCGGCCGCAAATAACAGACTAACATACATGTTAGAGCATGCAGCTATTTCTGATAATGACCAACTCATGAATATGCCACAAACGATATATTAATGCTATTCGTTTCATGAATAGTTTAAAAATACTTATTAAACGTTGTATCATTTTTATACCTTAATATTTTTTATATTATTTTACTTCTTTATATTTTTAAAAGTAGGAAAAATACGAACAGTCAACAATGTCAAATATTGACAAACGATGTATCTTATTAAAAATATCAATTTTAAGCTAAAGACGTATAGCGAACTTTCTTAAACATGCAGAAATTAACATTTTTTTTGTCTACTAAGTGTTCAAATTAAAATTAACATTTTATCTTTAACAGTGTAGTCTATTCTGACGTTCTAAAACTTTTATCGTTAAGTACCATCGATCGTTCACGGAAAATATTTACATAAATAACTGTATAATAAAATACATAGGAAAAGTGTATGGAAATGGTGTAACTGTATTATCTGTTATGACGATCCACAATGAGCGACTTAATTACGCACACGTGATTCTCTATGTATTCTCCTGTATTCGTTATCACATTACGAATCGTCCTTACTTCCCCTCTCGCCGCCCATCGCTCTATTCTTATCGCGGCGCGCCAAGAATGCATTTTCGCGGCGACGTATCTTCGGGTGACACTCGTAAGCCGCGAGCTCCGCCGAAACATCTCCGGAGATATTTTTAACGGACTCTTATTAACGAATTGAATCGTCGCGCCGAAACGGTTCCGTTGCAGCCGGATGCGAGAAAAGTCTGCATGATACCGTTGCACTGCCTTATACCTTTTCTTTTTTCATACAAATAAGTGAAGAAGGCTATAAAGTAGATCTTGGTGCTCGATAATATTTTTTCGTGAATCTCAATTTTCATTACAAGCAAACTATTTACCGATTATCGGTCTTGAAATACAATGCTAAACTGAAGCTTGAGTACATATCACAATCGTTTTTTTTTTATTTTTCTAATCAAATTTTCGAATAGTTCGCCTTGAAGTTCATATTGAACTATATGAATTCAATATTGAGGATTGTGAATTTGAGATTAGGATTCAACTATAATAATTCCAAATGAAACGGATTAAAATTATATGGTAGTGATCTACCATATAGTAGATCTATATGCATTCTAATCTTTAATTCCCAATTATTCATTGCGTAATCTGATAAGGGCTTAATTTTTCGCGATCCAACGTTTTTTTTACTTTTTAGTTCAATCATTAACCTCATTATATTTTTCAAAGGATTTTTGAGCTCTGAAATATCTGAAAAATTCTGTGTACAATTTTATAACATTCAAAAATGCGATACAATATGACGAAACGTTTTTCACTTTTTTTATACGAGCTGAATTTGAGACAGAATAATTGAAAATTCATATGGGTCTTCAAATCTTCATTTGGATCACGAAAAGCTAACAGCAAAAGTTTCAAGAGATCAATTCGCAGTAAATCTCGAGGGTAAAATTTTCATTGCCCGCACATTACAGATCTTTAAGGAACATCCAGAGGATGTTCTTATGTTGTTTGAATGTCCTAAAAATGTTCTCAGGACATCTCTTAAAGTGTGTTGAATGTAGGGTTGCTAACCGTCTTTTTTCCCGGGATATTGTTTTCTTTTTTAGAATGCCCGGAGATTTTCGAAAGGCGTTCGACATAATTATAAGTGTCCGAAGTTTCAAGGAATCTTCTAAATGTTTTGCTTTGACTCGTCCCGTGGTAGCCTCTTTTATCCAATAGGCTTTCTAAGTCATTACTTAACCTTTAAATTTTATGAGCTTCCAATAAGTTATTATTTAAGTTTTAAGTCTTAAATCATAAGATATTAATCAATCGAATGTGAGGAGAAAAATCGATTTGTTAATTTCATTAAGTAATGATTTATTGTAGAAAGCCTATTAAGATAATAAATTGACCAATCATGATCGATTATTCTTCTCACATTCAATTGTGATTAGTTAATATCTGATGATTTAAGACTTAAAACTTAGGTAATTAGCTTATATTATAAAAAGCTCATAACTGTAATCGAAACTGTTGCACGATTGTGATTGGCAATTACTTTTCAACCAATCAGATCAGTCATTTTGCTTTGCATTAATTATTTGAAAAGTAATCGTTAATCACTAGTGTGATTATGACTTTAAACAATAAGAAATGAATTAATAACAATTGAATGTAAGGAAAATAATTGACTATGATTGGTCAATTTTCCACGTTAAATTAGTATATTCCTAATGAGCAATTAATTATGAAATAATTATTCACTGACTAATTTTACTAATTTACACGCATTTTTGTATGCGTTTGTATTGCAAGCGAAATGCTGAGTATTTTTAGCTTGTAAGTTCTAATTTAAAAAATGTTGTGATACGGTGACCCTAGTTGTGTCAGCGTTTAGAAAAATATCAATCTACTGCTAAGAAAAGTGATTACTCAATTTATTTTCTTTCTTTTAAATAACAGTTAAATAACAGTCTTAAAGAAAAAATATTTTCTTGATAATAATCTTAAAATATATTTATTTTAGAAAAATTCGTTATTATGTTACTCAAAACAAGAATTTATTTTCTTTTGAAAAATATTATAAATTAAATTGATCGAAGAAACGAATTTTTTAAGCAAATCGAATTTGTATTAATTTAATAAACTCAATTGAAGTATTAAATTTACTAGGATTTACACAGAATATATTTTGAATAAATTCAATTCTTTTGATGAACTTACGAAAGATTTGCGGATATATGAACTTTTAAAGACTTTTGAAATAAGTAATTATTACTTGCATAGAGTAATTACTTGCGTATCTTTCTGCGTGTCGAAAATGCACTTGGACCGTTGCGTTTTGTCTTAATCACGCTCCATAATAAATAAAGTTGCGAGGCGATCCGACTCCGGCCGAAACGACTGATATCGCGTGCGTTCAAGGCTCGCCGATTGATCGAAGAGAAACGAATCCGGGAAGAGCGATCCGAATCGTTCTCTCGCCGCCATATCGCGCGTACGTACTGTACATATCTACATACCTTGCACGCACGCACGCGTGTGTGTTTGTACATAAACCACGCTTAAGAATGACCGATTTTACGATATTCGTGGAGTACGACTATCCATCCTATACGACGAACAAACGAAACGTAATACGATGTCTCGTCGACACTCGTATCTTCGTTTGAACGATAAAAATATGGAGTCGAATGGTGATTTGGAAAAAAAATATCGCGAGATTCGTGAGATGCGATAATGCTCGTCGCAAGTTTGAATCTTGGGCTTGCGTCTAAGACAGATCCGCGATTTATCACCTCAGCAAACGAGAATGGATTAAAATGGATTAAAATTTTTTTAATGCGTACTTTAAATCCATGAAAATTGAATGGATTAGATTCGAGCTGACACTAGTTTAATATTAAAAAAAAAAATACATTCATATTTTAAGGATTACAAATTTTATTCCTAAGCATTTATAATAATTATACCTAAAATTAACTACTTCAAATTGATTAAAAAACGCACCTTAGTGGGGATTCGAACCTGGGACCTCTGGATTATGTGTGTGAATCTTCTACGTTATCCACTACACCACTTCTTCAATTGGTAAATGTGTTATTCATTCTTTACTTCAATTACAACCAGCTAAACTATTAACAAAATTATATAGATATAATAAAAATATCATCATTTGATAAATGTAATAAAATATAAACAATTTACATTGCTATGAGACAATATTGGATAAGTGTCGAATAAACTAATCTCGCTTGGCCGATGTCGCACGCAATGATTAGCCTAATATTCGGGCTGTATTCGACTTGGTTTGCGAGTGTTCACATTGATCATTCATTGTACTTTTAATCAAAGAGAAACAAAAGAACACAGCTTAATTATTTTTACGTTACAACTTTTTTGAACTTAGTTGGATTAAAACGAAAAATTTTCTACTTATAATTTTGAATTATTTAAGTAGCATTTATGATCCATTTTTAAACAAAAACTTTTTTTATTCAATTAGATTGAAAAACTACATTTTATAATCAGAATATTGAATTGAGCAGCATTCACGTTGCACAAATATTGCTGATATTATTTTTGAAATTAACTAAATTAAAAAAAATTGTACTTCCTATTCACAATTCTGAATTGAATAGTATTCACGATGCACAGAAAATGCTAATATTATTTTTAAATTGAAAGGCATAGAAATATGCTCTACGCAATTCCTATAAATGAATAAAAATGCATTCAGAATTGAAAAAGATTCATTTTAACATTTATCCGTATTTTTGAAAATCTGAATCCATTTTAATCCATTTCAATCCATTCTCATTTGCTGGGACGCGGCTCACTGTCGTGCATCGTTCCAGCTGGTGTGTTTCAGTGTGTTTATATACATGGTCGATATCGCGGGTAACAGGAGGCCCTCACGACATAGACGAGCGGCTGCGGGGGGGAACCTGAATGCATGAAGGGGGTGAGCGGGAGGTCGAAATGAGAGAGAGAGAGAGAGTGAGGGGGGAGGAGGAGTGAAACGGAGACTGGTGGAGTGAGTGAGAATCGTGCGGCGATCTCGCGGGTTTTGTGCGTAGCGATCGCTCGATTGGCACTTACCGGCCGCGGATCTGGCACAGTTTCTTCCATGATGCCTGCGATACTTCTTCGCCGTCGCAGTCCGGCCCTTCAGTAACATCATATACGCACTCGCACGCGATCGCTTCCAACGGCGGCGAATTCGCTACGCATTATTATGTGGCTGTGCGGCAGCCATATTTGCTTGCTCTCCGCCGTTCGACTGGTGAAGCCCCGCAGCACCGCCACCGCGGTCACGCCGCTCGTAGTTCGCCTCGGCTCAGCTCGGCCACTCGCTCGGCTCGGCCTTTGGCTCGCGGCCATGCCGTCACTCGTCCGTTCGTCGCTGCGCGCCACTGACGTCATGCGGCAAGTTGCTGCACTCGCCACGTGTCAGGACCGTCGCGCATCGTGCGCGCGCCCGTCATGACGTTCTCGATTGTTCTCGATCTGTCAATGTTCCTTCCCTGGTGCTCCAGAATTCTCTTACCAGTTCTTACAAAAGAGATTTATTTTATTTAAAATCTTTTCGATGTTCTTGATTGTTCTCGCTCTATCAATGTCTTTTCTCGCTGGTGCTTCAGAATTCTCTTACAATCAGTTCTTACAAAAGAGATTTATTTTATTTAAAATTATTAAAAATTTTTTCTTAGGTAAAAGAAATTGTATTCAAATAGATTGCGTGATGTTATTTAAATTTTTTTTTGTATCTCCTCTTTTCGACGTTAAACGTGGAAAGTTATTGGAAGATATTTTTAAAAATTTCTGAAAAATATTGATTATTGAATAAAATAAGATGAATCTACTAAAATGATTATTGAATAAAATAAAAGAAAATATTGATTAATGAATAAAATTAAATGAATCATAAATAGTAACAATGCATCTTATTATAGTGTGAAATTTATTCTTGGGAAAAACCGATATCGATTAGTAAATTTTTTGAAATTTGTAAAGGAGAAGAATGAGTTCACAGATAATGACGGAATAACAATTAAAAACAATCCTGCGTGTATGGCTTTTTACTTCACACAATGGGGTTCTTATTTGACACACACTATCTCGAACAGAAAATAAAAGATTATATCGAAGGCAGTCAGTGCAAAACACGTATCGCAGTACGACAATCTCGTCCCCATGCACTACATTTATATACATAATTATATATATGAATATATATATATATATATATTTATATATATAAAAAAAATGTTTATTTATATAGGGTGTTCAAAAAACCATTCAGCATTTATATCTCTATACGGAGAGAATTTTTTTTTAGAATTTACCCTGAAAATATGATAGTTGTGGAACAATATTGTATTTCGAGGAATTTTAATGTAAACTTCTCTCATTCATTAATAAAACTACAATAAAGTATAAAATAAGCTCGATTAATTTTTTTGAAATGTATGGTAAACATCTTTAAAATATTATATTGGACTACAACTACTATATTTTCTAAATTTTAAAAGATAATTCTCTTCGTGTACAATTCATCGGCACAACATTGGTCCAATATATCTTCTGCAATATATGCCAAAATTCAGCCAATGAATTGTGCTACTCGGGATGATAGGCAGTAAAGCTTTAATAAACATAGATCGAAAACTGAACTGTTTTTGAGAAATATAAATAATTTTGTAAATTAATATCATTATTAACTAATTGATTTCCTACATGTCGTATGCGACGTGAAAAGAGATTTCCTCAAATCTTATTGCTTCAACATTTATAGAAGTAAACAATGTTTACTCCGTATATGTCTCCCTTTCATTTCCATACTTATTTAGCATTTTACAGAATCGTGAATTCAAAAATTTTAGATTTTTAGGATTATTTGATAAGCATGCTGGATTCGGTCATATAATTTTTTGAATCATTGGCAAAGAATATATGAATATATGCTTATAAAATGAAAAAAATTTAAGGAATTTAAATCAGGGCATCAGGAAGCCAACTGATCCAATCTACTTTTGACCGAACAATGTTTAAGTATTTCCTTACATTACGTATAAAGAGAGCCCATCATGCATATACTACATAAATATACTAGATAAATTTTTCAGCTGGAGACTGACTCTAAAACTGAGATAATTTCTGGTGAATATGTTACGGACAAAGTCCATATAGTGGGCAGTACCTGCATTGCCCGAGTCGTATCAATATTGCTAATCAATTGGGCAATATACTGACATTGTACAACTCCCCAGATAACATTTATGTTGCATGAGATATCTGAAAGACGTTTTTTAGATATCTTATGTCTAAAAGACATCTTTTAGATTATGCAACATAAATGTTATCTAGGTCGGCAATGCCGACACAGCCCACTGTGGACTTTGCTCGTAACATATTCACCCAGAAATTACTTCAGTTCTTATAGAGTTTATGCCTCCAGCAGAAATATCCATGTGTAATTATATACATGATTATATATATAATTATATATATGATTATATACATGCATGGACTCGAATTCTTTTATGCGCAATGTAAGGGAGTATTTAAATAAGGTATTCGATTAAAGACGAATTGGATATGTTAGATCAGTTGGCCTTCTATTCCCCTGATTGAAATCCACAATGCAAATTTTACCATAATTGGGAGCATTCAGAACGCGATTTGTAAATTCAGGCAAATCACGTCGCATGCGACACATGGAAACTAATAAGTCAATTATGACACTAATATATAAAATTGTTTATAATCTTAGAAACGGTTCAATTTTCAACCTACGGATATTAAAACTTTTTACTCCATATTGTGTACTATTTATTATATAAATGCTTTTTTGTGAGCACTCTATATATATTATGTATATATATTATAATGTATATCCTCATCACGAGATGATAAGCTCATGAAATATACGATATATCGAATGTGGACCAAAAGCCATTAAAAAAAAAAGGATTGATTTGTAACAACGATATATACAGAAACACACTTTTATTAATTTATATACCGAAAATAATAAAAAAAATCACGTATCTAAAATAATTTGTACATGTAATAAAATTGCTTGCGATGATATAATTGGTACTAAAGAGGAATCACGACTCAAATAGTTTTTCGTAATTTATTATCTTTTTTAATAATAAAGAAGCTTGAAGCTTTAATTTCCGAGATGACAACTGTTGGCCCACACTATACGGGTCGTCGCGCAATTATATTTATACAGGATGTCCTTAAAAAAGATACGATTCGATCGGAAACGAATTCCTGGCGCTGTTATCTACTTTTCTTTTTGTAGGTCACCCGGTATATATTGTAACGCAAGTCAAGAGACATACGTCACGTAGCATATAATTATTACACGAGAATACAATTTCCAAAGAATTACAACAACGAGATGCAAAAATATAGACGTTATCCACCACTTGTCGTGACACGGCAAGATAAATTTCTCCTCGACTCTTCTTTGAAAGTACGCCGGAAATTTCTCGTCGCTCACCCTTTCACCGTCTTTTCTCTCTCTCCCTTTCACTCATCATTTCCATGCTTAATTAGTATTTATGCAATTAGGCGTTCTCAGTGAGGTTTACTTACATCTTGGAAAAAAATGCGCGTTTAGCCCACTTATTTAAGTCATAAACTTAATCAATTACATTCACGTGTAATCGTAGTCATTAAATAATGAATATTAGAGCGAATATTAAATTAATTTCAGTTTACGTAGAATAAGATACAATTAATTAAAGGCTACATATATATGTAAAGGGTTTCTCTCAAAAATTAAATAAGCCAAGTTTTGAAATCTGAATTATGGCACCAAATCATTCTCTATCAGTGTCATATCATAAATATTTTTGTTCCGACAAGAATCGAACATAAAAGAAATATAAAAGGGAAATATAAGAGTTTAACATTTGCAAAATAGTTTTTGTTAAGAGCAATTTTATAAATAAAATTTTGTAAACAATTTTGTAAGTAAAAAGTGAAAAAAATATTACTTTGTATTTTATATATTTCTTTTTTTATCTTTTTTAATCATTATTAATATAAAAAAAAATAAGTACAAAATATTATAAGACAAATAGAATAGTAAATATAAAATTTCTGAGAAATGAATTAAAAATACGAAAATAACACAAAAAGTGTATATAAATAATTATTTTATCTGACCTTGTTTCTGAGTCGCAAACGTTTTTATCAATTCGTTCCAAACTTAGCTAGCATAACATCTTCTCATAGCGTCTTCGCGTCTTGACTTCTTTGAAGACAGAAATGTGTGAAGACGCTATGTTAGCTTAGTTTGTAACGAGAATTAATAAATACGAAAACATTTGTCTGTAACTCTCGGAAACAAGGCCGGAAAGAATAAACGTATATAGAGGGTATCTTAAAAACTTTTCTGACACACCATGTAGGCAGGTAGATCGAACTAAACTGAATCGAAAAGTCCTCTCATTTTCGAATTTTCACATTTTTTTTTAATTATTCAATATAAGATAGAATGTCTAGAATCGACGCAAAAAATAACTTCAAGGTATCTTTAAGAATTCTTTAAGAAACATCTCGATACTTCATTAAAAAATTCTAAAAGGTATTTTAAATTGTCTTATGTATATATTGGTAATTTTTACCTGCATATTGATAATTTTTAGAAATGAATATCTCATTAACTATTGCGAAAATTGCAAAATAGTAGAGAATTTTTTGACTCAATTTAAACCAGTTAAAAATTTACCTGGCTCACAAGCAGCGTCAAAAAGTTTGAAACATCTTGTATACATCTTGTATACATTTTTATATTCTAAATTTATTTCCGAAGTTATGACTGTATGTTATGAAACATCCTATATATGTATAAATAAATGCAAAGCTTCACTCTATATTGTAATCTAATCTATTAAAAAAAAGGGGAAATGTGTGAATCGATTCATTCAATTAGTAAAAGATACTTACAGAATTTAACAAGCATTTATAAAAATTATTTTCCAAAGCTATTTTTCAAATTTTCGTTTAAATTTTTGAACATCTAGAAGTGCAGAAGGGCTAAATGCGCGTCAATAACGCAAACGATCAGACGTTCCCAAGAATATAATAAAAGGAAAAGGATAACAAGATCTGCTATTCATAATATGAATTATTACAAAAACTAATGAAAGTGCACAACATACACATTATGATTAAAAAATAAGTTAATTTAATTATTCATTACGAAATCAATTATTCCTTGCAGAATCTTGGACCTAAGAATCTTCGTCTCCTAGATTTTAAAGATACCGCAGTAATTTAAAAGCTTTTATGGGATCTTAAAGAGTAGCTTGGGAACTACTGATCCGGATTATGAGATGAAAGCTAATAAATATCATGATTATAATTGCGATCTGTTGTGTCCTACTCCTTGGAACTGTAGCGGCACTGTGACTAAGGCTTAAGTTTTCCAAGTTCTTTCTTATTTTTTTCTTTTTTTTTTATATTCAGAGTATTTTAGATATTTTGGAAAACCTCCAGGTTTTCACTGTGTAGACTTCTAGAATTTCAAAGCTTGCTTTTTTTTCCCAAAGCTTTGACTCTTATTAAATCCTAATTTCTTGTACAAGCAGAGGTTATACCAAATTTCATTACACTCTATTTCTATTGATCTCAAAACGTTCTGAAGATTACTTAGAAGTTACTTAAGCTTCAAAGCCACTTTGCTTCAGATGCCACCGGAAAATCGTGTCGTCGGAAAAATATTGTAACGTCTCTGTTCTTGCCTTTTTTATTTGTTTTATTTTTTCCCTGCAAGCATATAAACCAGCAATTGTAACAGACGCTACTTCGTGTGGGTCAAGATTGGCTCCCAATAAGATTATATTATATGCCATACGTGTTTCAAATCTTCCATGCAGACTTCTCCTGGTCACGACAACCGTGCTAACTTGAAAAAACAAAATGTCTTTCATTCTCTTTCTATATTTTCCGCACTCTCTCATTCATTCAGTCTTTCTTTCATTCCTTCTCTATCACTCTCTTTCGCTCATAGTTAAACATTACACATTTTGACAAATAATTAAAGTCATCACAGAAGCGTCACATTATCATATTTCGTTAGACTACATTTCTCAGTGGGAGTGTTATTCTCATTTTGGTTAGCGCAGTAATATTACAATGAGTACAAAATGTTTTCTCAAGTTTTTCAAGCCTAGTATAAAGCACTATTATCATTATTGTTATTAATATATCATTATAATTATATGTATATTATATTTATATGTAATCATAAATGTGTGCTTAACACGCCGGCACACATCGCGTACACACATTATCATCTTGTGTGTGCACACGCACACAAAGCTGCAGTCGCACCACTTAGTACCTAAGTTGTAGCGATAGTGATTTTATAATAATCAGTTAATCTCTATCAAACCAAATTCTCTTTCTTTCTCAGGAAACGATGCATTATGTTGCGATTTAAAAGGACCAGCCGGTAATCACGGTTAATCGATCGTTAGCCATCGTAGAGATCTTTTCCCAGACTTTATACTTTTTTCATTAAGAATAAGATTGTAGACAATCATACGTAAGTATAATAAAAAAATATTTAAAAAACGAGATGAATTTAATTATTCACAATACATATAAAAAATTATAAACGACTAAAAAGATCATTTTTGTATTTTTGGTTTCTTTTTAATTTTCTTCGGAGTCTGTGGACTTTTCGTCAATTAATCAAGGAAAAATATATTTTTAGGACATTGTATCTCATAAATTAATAAAAACTAAATAATAAAAATTAAAATTGAATGTCTCAAATATGTTTCAAAACGTCATTTTAACTTCAATTTGAATTATTTTTTTATGTAAAAAATGCATATTTCTTTGGAATATATATTTTCAGGTTGCTGCGAAAGTACTTGATATTTTTCATAAGCTCTTGTAAAAAAATTTCTAGTTCCTAAACTAGTTTCTCGATATTCTAATATTGAAATATATCGATATTATAATAGCTGTGATTTTTACAATTTTAATGAATAAAAAAATAGAAGAAAGTTCTTAGATTTTGAAAACTTTGAACTCTTCTAAATCTTTGAATATCTCAATCTTGTAATAATTCTTTTAAAAATTCTTATACTTTTTTCGATTCATAGAACTTCATCTTCAAGTCTTTGTGCCCCACATATCTTAATGTCTACAACTCTGTCATATATAAAGCCCAGTCAAAATTAAACTTTCGCAGCAACCTCGGAATTGTCAACTACCCTCGCTCTTTCCCTCCAAAAATTCAAGAAACCGTGCGTTGTTTCTATGCCGATCGTTGCCGAAATGAGAACGTGATGAAGGCAGTATTGTCCATGCGACATCCAGGAACCGTAAGGAGACGATTCGGTTCCGCCTACCTCTCTCGCTCGAAATGCGAAACACGTCTGATACGCGGCGATCGACCTCCCGTTTTACTTCGAGTCAGAAAATAATGGCACAAAGCGAAACGGAGCTTTGCGGGGCATTCGAGCGGCCTTAAAGAAAATTTCCGGATACTTAGCCGGAACTGGCGGTCTCGTTCTCTACCGGTAAGATCGGATTCGCTACGTCCGTCAGATTATCCTGGCGCTCCTTCTTATTCTGTCTAACGATCTCGGCGCGCCTCTCCTGCGAAAAGAAAGAAAAAGATTTACAGAATTAAAATAATATTCTCTGATGCGATCCTATTAAAGACAGAGGTCAAAAAGTACGCCATGCTTTCTAACAAGCTGACGAGTCACGAGTGGTTTACACAGGATGGGTCGAAGAAGTTTTTGGAATTTCTCTGAACGTCTAGTCATTTTGATATTACATGATCGTTAATTTTAAACTAATTGATACTGAATTTATTGCAGATAATGAATTTAATTGTAATTAATTAAACCTTCGTATAAATTACATGACGGATAAAAAAATTTTAGCACCAAAATTTTAGCTTTCTGCGGCACATCCTGTACATAAAACGATTAAGTATGAGTTATAAATGAGCACGATTACATGCTGAAAGAAAGATAACTGATATGAAACGAAGGTTGCAACATAATACAGCGAAAGCACGACAACAACATTCCTTTTACAAACGCAACTATCGATGGCTTCGTGATCCTATATAAAATATAACAAGCTATTTGTCGCGACGGTGGAAGGGAAGAAGGTATACAAAACTGGGGAAATAATTGATACGTAATTCAATGCAACCCACGCATTACAATTTGTCGTACTATTTGACTTTGTCATATTAATTTTAATTAACCACAATTCTAAAATCTCTGTTTATGTATATAGCATGTATACAAATTCAAAAATAAAATATGAAAATATATAATATATGAAATCAAATATATAAATACAAATGCAAAACAAGTTATTTTTTATATTTTCATTCGTTCATATTTATTGGAAAATATCTCAATAAAAATAAATATTATTTAATAAAGAAATAAATATTATTTAATAAACTTTAAAATAATATAGATTAAATATGATCAATATTTACAATTTAATTTCCGACTTAAATTTTAACGACTGAACAAATAACGATTGAAATAATACCTTTAAAATAATATCTCTAAAACAATATTTCTAAAATAATATCTGCGAATTAAATATATTCAATCATTATAATTTATATATAATATCTGATTTTAATTTCACTAGGAAAGCTATTATCATTATGATATTTAATAAAAGTTTCAATTTCTGAAGCTTTTATGACAATTATATAAAAATTTTAATTTACTAAATATTTTTATGCTTTTACCATATTATTTAATATAGGGGAGTCGCTTGCGAGCTATCGTCCTATTCAGACGTATTCAGACGTCCTCGCACGTATTTACTATTTGCTCTCTTCTTCCATCTGATTTTCTGGCAACATTATATTGGAAATTTCTTTGGAGAAATGTCTTAGTGTCTAGTCTAGTGGCGATTTCATCCATCTGCCTGCATCCAGCTTTTCAAGTTTGCTTCTGCATCTGTTTGATTGCTTTACTACATTCTTTGTCATTGGATAATCATTTGGCCTGCTGCTCTGTGGCTGTTTTGTCATGACTATTTAAGACTGCATCTGTTCTCTGGGGGGGGGGGGCAGCTTTGGCGGCACTATTCGACGCATTTTAAGCCGCATTCGGCAGTGGTTGCATTACGATTTATTGATAAAGTTAATTTTATTCAAATTAACTATAATACATAAGATACATAAAATTGCTTTGCTTTATTTCTTTGTCTTTACCTATACATTTCAAGTTAATTAACGGTTGTATTATTATTCTTTTCTTAATTTTTAAACGACGTGTAAATTTTATTATCCTTCATCTTAATCCTATCACTTTATTTTGCTATGATGTTCTCTCACAACAAAGCAAGCTTGGAGTTTCGGATCGAACTGTTTGTTCCAAGTTCTAAGCGATCTTTATCACGCAGCTGTTTATGTTCTTTTTGTGGTGTTTTTTGCGTAATACTCCTCCTTTCACTAACCGTGGTTCTATGAGTGTTAAGAATGCTGCTGATGGATGTTCTACAAGCATTATCAATGTTGTGCATGCGCTCGCTGATCTGGCTGACCTGGCACTTGAGCTTGACTTGCTGGAAACTAGACTTGAATCTATAGAGGTTAGATTCAATTCGATGGTGGATCTTGACAATAGACTGGAGGCTCTCTCTTCAAGATTACGTGGTCTCGAGGATGCTGTTGTCTCATCTAATGATGTGAGCTCGGCTATAGACTCGGCTATCGTGTGGAAAGCAAGAGGTCGGAGCCTGTAGAATTTCATTGATGGAGAAGATCGTTGGTTTTGAAAACTGTTGTGTCGCCCTTGAAGACTTCACTAAAGCAATCAATCTGCCTTTTTCGTCATCGACTGTTGATAGCCTGTAGTCTCGCATACGAAGTTTTGAGTTTTCACAGTGTGACTGAGATCAACATCTCCTTAATCCTAACAGTTTAAATAATTATTTCTTATAATCCTTTCCCTCTTCCTCATGTTCCAGTTCTGTCATTAATCACTTTTTTCATACTCAATCTGTCACTTCGAATAAATTTCATTTTTCTCTAATTAATATGATCGACCTACACTGAAAAAAATGCATGTAATTTTACATGGAAATTACATGACTATGATCAGAAAATTACCGAAATATGATTGGAAATTTATTATACAATTTACAGTAAATTTCCAATTATATTTATGTAATTTAAGTAATTTTTCAGCCATAAACATGTAATTTCCATATAAAATTACATATATTTTTTTTAGTGTATATAATATACTTAAAACTATTAGGTGTTGGAATTAATTCGTAGCGTTTTTAATGAAAGAATGTTATTTATTTCACATGAGCATTAAAAAATACATTAATGAAAGTACTTCCCATCACTTGTAAAACGCTACGAATTAATTCCAACACCTAATATAAGACTTACTTCCTCTGGACCTTATGATTTCTCTGGACGCATGTTACTTCTTTCTTCTTCTAATACAATTAATAAAATATAATTAATCCAAAATTCCTGTCTTCGTTTTTCTTATGATGTTAGAAAGTACAATTATATTACTCCTTGTTTTCAACTGGTTGGCTGAATATTTTTCAATGTTTCACAGTTCATTTATGTTGCTTGATTTATAATGTTCTTCGCACCAATACTCCTAGATATCTTCGTGAGCTAATCCGTTTTAATATTGACTCTCATTCAGATGCTCTGCCTGATACTCGTCAGCAATATCAACTCTCATGTCCTATTCATCACAAATCTAAATTTCAGAGCGCCTTCTCCTATACGCAGTGAAATTTTATAATAATATACCATGTGCTTTACGCTCTCTACCGCGGCTTCCTGTATTTCATTCTGAAATTATTCAACACATTGTGTCAAAATTTTAATGTCAGATCAACTGTTCCATGCAATTCTTCTAGTTGTTCTCTACGAGTATGTTATGTTATAACGTTTCTTTCTACCTCAATATTCTTACAGTAATTTGTGTATTTATGTAATTATAATATTCATTGTAATTATAATATTCATTGTTTTTATTAATTGTTATAACGTTTTCTTTCTTTAGTGTTCTTCGGTAATTTGCGTATTTATGTAATTGTAATATTAATTTTGAATTTAATTTTTATAATTCACTTATTTTAATATATAGGTACGGTTTCAAATTAGCTGCTCAGCTGTCGCCCAGTCTATTGTAGTGTAACTGATACGTGATACCAAATAATATTGTATATCTATTTGTATATAATAATACTGTAATTCTATCTAATGTATTATGTTAACAGTGCACTCAATAAAGTTAATAATAATAATAATAATAACATGGTTAAATGATAAATCAATATATTACTAATAAATTAATAAATATAATTAAATAAGAAACCAAAATTAGGAAATCAGCGAAATCATTCTTAGAAATCGTTCTAGCAATCTTTCTTATCGCAAGCATCGATTTATATAGATCGTACGACAAATTGTCTGCAGGGGTGCGATTGCGGTTAAAAATGCGTGTGGGAACGAAATTACATGGTGGCGGCGAATCGCCTGCACGCGACGCTGGATCTCTCGCTGCCGATTCATCTCCGCGGTCGACACCCTCTTGTCGAACTCGCACTTTTTCATCAGGAGCTCGCGCGCCGCCATCTGACGCATTTTCGCTATCTTCACCGTGTTCTAAACCACCATCGCACAAACGCCTACGTTCGATCAGTGCTTTCTTACGCAGAAAAACCTCGGGGCAATCCGAGGTAATCCGATTCGCTTTTTTGTTATTTTCTTTCTATTTTTCAAAAGCTCGGGAATACAATGCTTTAAAAATTTTAGGTTGTTACGCAATTCTTCGTCGCTTTTTTTTGCAATCATTCCATCATTTGTCGGAAAACTTTCATTTATATTAAATACATCGACATTTCAGGAATTTAGAAATTATTTAAAATTATTTAAGTTTTAAGATTATATTTTGCATGTAATTTTACTGATTTTATATTTCTTTAATTCATGAATTTTTAAAATACATTTTATTTAATTTTGAAATTTTGGTGATTTGAATCTTCGATCTATTCAATTTTTTCGAAAGTCTTAAATTTAAAAAATATCAACTAAATGAAAAAAATTGAAATACATAAAGTTTCGTACAACTTTATATAACCACAAACTAATTTAATTTTTTCATATCGATCTGGAAACCGACGATGTTTCGTAACAACCTGATAGAAACGTACTGCCTAAAGCTACCACATCAACTTCGAGAGCTACATTCGGCCGGAAACTTACATGATTGCGCAGCTTCTCTTTCTGCTCGCGCTCGATAGTCTCACGACGTTCGCGTGCCTGCTCCAACTTGCCCTGGATTTGGGACTCCAACTGCTGCACGCGCTCTGACATACCTTGACGTACGCGAGCGACTTGCTCTTCCTACAAACAGGGCGCTGAATCAATAACTTATTCTATTCTTGTCGAGTCTATTATCTACCTATATGGCCTTTTGCCTATTATTGTAAAATATGCAAAACAAAATAGCAGCCTTGTAGAAAAGAAAAAAACCATGGTAGTTGCAAATACAAATTTAGAAGCGTTTCATTGTTGCTTCAATCACTTCAAATATAACGAATCTTATGTAAATAAAAAATATTGTGTATTAAATAATTATGAATAAAAAAAATTAAATTCTTCATATAATAAAACCCTGGACTCTGCATCTTATAATTTATTTATCTAATCCTCACGTTTATAATATTGTTCATTTCAGATACTAACATGTTCTTTGAGACGATCCAACATCCTCTTAATATTTTCATCACGCTGAGCCGCGGCAGTCTTCAGTTTCTCCTCGACGGCGCATCGCACTTCCTCAGTTTGTTGTTCGAGACTTAAGCGAGTCTTCTCAACACTCTCCAACTGCAACGGAAAATCAAATTAAATATTACAACAGTCATCTGAAAGCTTGTTGAATAGTTTAATTATCTACGCAATCAAGCGAAGTTTAATAAACGACAATTAATTATCGACAACTATATAAAAAATAATCAATTAAAAAGACAAATAAAAAAGATCTCATGCGACTCTACTCACATGATCCTTCAACTTGTTCTTCAGCTCAGCGATGTGGGCCTCCCGCTTCTCCTCCGTGTTATTCATTTTCGCGTCCAATGACTCGCGAGTGGCAGCGATAAAAGCCGCACTGAGTTCATCCTTCTTGCGGGATGCCTCCTCAATCTTGCTGAGCTTGGCAGCAAGGGCGGCGAGCTTGTGCGCCTCGATGGATAGTCTTCGCTCCTCGGCGGCCTTCAACTTGTCCTCAATCGCGGTCTGCTGCGTCGGACTCGGCTGCGGCGGCGAGGGCGCTCTCTTAGGCACCGTCGGCTCTGCCAGGATCACTTCATAGCACAGCCCACCCTTGGATTTTTCCTGGCATCGAATCTCGGTCGCTGTAAAATTTCCATCGGTGCAATGTAACGAGTATTCAGTATAACATAATAATCTTATATATCGAAAGATAAAAGGTAATATTATTATATATTTTCAGTAAGGCATGCCATTTAATAATTAATACCATTAATTATTATTATATAATTATTAATGGTTGAGAGATTATAGGCTCTAACAAAATCAATAAATGGGAAGTGTCAATAAGAGCCGACACTTGGTGTTGATGAGTTTGATTTTATTTAAATATAATCGTCCATGCATCAATATAATTTTTCAAACGTTTCAATCTTGAATCTTCTTCAGTGTAAGTTCAATGTAATTCAATTTAATGATCTAATGGACAATTAAGCAAAAGACAGATAACATAATAAATTTTTCAACAAAAGACAGATAACACAGTGTACATACAATTATATAGTTATTAATAATAACACTATAATTACAAGTAATAGAAATATAATAATGTTTGGTTTATCTTAAAATAGAATTTCTCTGTCATGGTGATAAAAATATCCGAACATACTTAGATGCTCGTAAGATCGATATTTTCTAATTTTAGATGCTTTTGAGCAAAAGACACAGATGCTACGGTGTAACATAGTGAATCATTTCATTTACTTGTTAACATTGGCAAACAACAAGGATATATAAAAGTTCACTGTATTACACTTTGTTCCTTGAATGCTGAAAAGCACTTTTTGTATGTTAGGACTTTCAGATATGATACTCAAATCTTCAAATGATTGGTATCGACGCCACGTCTCGGTGCAACAGTCTCATTGGCTCGAGATTCGCAATTTCATGATTTCCGGCGCCGGCTGGTTGCGGAAGCATGACTCAGAAGAGCGGCGCGACAAAGAGAGATCGATCAGAGGGAACGATCGTCCGTAGGCGCCGCGACGTCTAGCGTCGTCGCACGCACCTCCTCTACCTCCCTCCTCATCTCGCATCGTTCACCTTGCCGTTGCCAACGGTACCGTAATTACGGTATATCATAGCGTGTTGCATTAATTTCCTTGCCATGGCAATTTTTAAGAATTCCAGTAATTATTCAATTATGAAAAGTGAATCGTAATTCGTTATATTGCCTCTTTTCTTTGCTCCATCTTTTCGCCATGTGTCTCAAGTATGGGTAAAGTATAAATTATTGACATTCAAACGAATGTTTGATTGACGTCGTTTATGATTATTTTATCATATTTTAATATCATAATATTATTTTATAATTGAATGAAGTTTTGACTTCGCGTTCCCAATATATATTTTTCTTTACTTGGTAGATCGGGATAGCGTATTAGATAGAATTGCTGTGTCATTACTATAAGTTGTCGATATCACCGTACATCTCCAGGTAGTACTGCACAATATAAGTTTGCAAATGTTCCCCGCGTTCGATTTATAATTCAACGGCGACACATTGACGCGACCATTCTTGCCGAGGGCATTGCACCGATCTTTAACACAGCAAAGGTGCTCCCTTTTAATTCTCAGACGTAGGAATTTTCATATATTACGCGAATAAACTACACGGCGCAGGTGCATAACGCGATCACGTAGATCACGTAGATAAAATTAAAGTACAAGGAAGGAACTTGACCAAAAAAAAAAGAAGAAAATAAGACGTTCCCTAATGCATTTCCCTTTTTGTATCATCAATCAAATCTTCATCAACACAGCTATGTAATTAAAAACGGAAATAAAATTTCTCGTAAATAAAACATCCCAGAGAAACCTTTTTGCAGATTTAGAAAGTTAATTTCTCGTAATAAAAAAATGTATATATATCTTCAATAATAATAATAATAATAATAATCGATAACACATACAATTTTTTTCAAATCGATCTTGGAATTTTTCTCTGGAATGTTTAGCGAAAAAGGTCCTAGGATTCTCTAAGGAAATCGATGCGATTCGATCGGAATCGGATATATAGATGCGTTTCTTTGACGTCATCCAAAACTCGCTCAATTATCCAGATACTCACTGATGAACTTCACCTTTTTCGGCTGCTTGGTCCGCGGCTTACCCTTGCCGCTCGGCTTCTTAAACGGCGCATTATTCCTCCTCTGTCCCGCTTCGGAAATTCAGACACGGTCAAAGAACTCGAAGAGTTTTCGAGAGAGATTAATGAGAAAGAAGGAAGGAATAGAGCCGGAATTGCGCTTTGACCCACTGAGAGACCATCTCACTCGTTCATGCAATTATTATCGTATAAGATACTATTTGAGCAAAACGCCGCAATTATAGACTTTTAAAAGTCGTAATCCATTTTTACGGTAATTCGACATACCACAAATATGACAAATATCGATTTTACTCGCCTCTTTATCTCTTATTTTCAATGCAAATGTTGATTGTGTAAAATTTATGAAGGTTTTATGACGCATTAATCATAAAACGAAAGGAAAGGAAACGTCTATGGATCGTGTTTCGCATGGCATAAAAATTTCACTCGTATTTCAATCAAAGCATAAGTATTTTAGAAACAAAGGAGCTATAAAGAGGACGAAATTAGCACCGTGCATGTCATTGCTCGGCTGAGAGATCGATTGGTGTCCCAATGGGTTAATTATCGGGAAATCGATGCGACCGTTTCGCGTAGCCATGTTGGACCGCACCCTGATCGTTTCGGCGAACCGAGCACGTGCGTATCAGCATGGAAAAATCCGGGATATTTAATTAAAGTGGTTAACAAAAAAATCAGTTAATCAACAGTTGCCGCATTGGCGTTCCATATATCGCTGCATCGAAGGTAATTCATCAATAATTCTTCAAAAATAAAAAAAAAATTATAAAAAAAAGATCGTTTATTTCTTAATGTTAGTGTCAACGTTATTAATAACAAATAAGTAATCCAGGCGGTAGCTATATTGCCTATTGATATAAATATATTGAAAAATATTATAAAAATGCAACATTAATTTATTTATAAAATAATAATATTTATAAATGCTATTTTTCTTGTGGTATCTGTAAGATAAGAACGTCTTATATTAATTTGTCGAATCAAGCAAGTGTAATAAATTCGATAAAATTGAAAGCCAAAAAAATTTTTTAAATAACTAGCTATTTACAAAATACTTTACGTCACTGAAAATAACTTGTTTCATAATTTATTTCAAGTATGTAAAATATCTATTTCTAAAGTTTTTTTTTTCATGCCTATGAAGTCGACTTTTTTTTCAGAGAAATCATTTTATTATCTTAAAAGTCATATCAACAAATAATTACATATCTTGATTTTTATAAAGGACCGGTGATGTTTCGCGACACCCCGTAGAGAAAAATGGTAGACCGTAAGTATCGATTCGGACGGTCTGAGAAATTGATCGAACTGCAGGTGCCCCAGGATAATGTCACGATACCACCGTGATGTCGACCGTCGTGCACTGCGGTAAGGACAGTGCTCTTCGCGTGCAGAGGGCACGAAAAAGCATAATTTCTTCTTCGAAAAAATTGATGTAAATTCAACGAAGTTGAATAAATTCCTTCTCTGTATCGAAATCAAGAATAATTATACACATAGCAAAGCAAAATTGAATAATAAAATGAACTACATAAAATAATCTCAGAATGATTAGTAAGAATATTAAATAAACAAGAGAACTTTGAAAAAATCAATAATACATATAAAACATTAATGAAGCGAAAAATGATATAAAAAGTAAGTATAACTAAAAATAAATAAATATAGCATACAATTAAATTGTATTAATTAAACAAAATATTTATAGAATGTATAATAAAAATAATACTAATTTTGATTCGCAATTTAATAAATCCGAGAGATCAAAGTATATTTTTCCGCGAATATTTCCTTTCGATAAAAAACGGTCGCATGTATTTCCATTTGACTCTCATTTGGTAAATTTGTTCTCTAAGGATAAGGTAAGATAAAATAGAATAATTTGTGTGTATGTGTTAGGAATTTTTTCTGAGAATATGTCCAGTAGTTGGCGTTTAAAGATCACATTTACTTCCTTCCGGTTTCCGACTCCTAAATTTTATACTCTTTAATCATCCAAAATTTAAAGTAATTGTAAAAGATATTTAGTATTAAGTTTTTGTTCTAAAGAATTTAAGAAGAGGCAATGTATAAAAAAAAAATACAAAATCCATCAAGAAAATCCTACGAAAATTCGTGAAGAAAGCAATATCATTTAAATCTAAGGAAAAAGGAATGCGCTTTAAGACCATAAATAAAGTTTATAATAGTGTTTAACTTCGAAATTTATTTATAAAAAGTTTTAACAAAGATGAAAGCTGTCTCTGAAAAGCAACGAACTGTACTCAGTACTTTATTCTATAAATAATATCAATAAAAGTTATCTGAGCAAGTTTGGCTCAATAAATTAATTCATGATTGTTCTGTGAAGAACCATTATCCATACTCTAGTAGATAAACTTCCTAAAAAACCGACGAATCCACGACTTAATCTTATACAAAAAAAAATAAATTGCAGCATAAAGATTGGCTTTGCCGAGAAGACCATCATAAAACCGCTTTTCGAAGAATTATTCAGAAATAAGAAAATATATAATATATTCATGAAACTTTAAAACAATTTTAAAATCTTTTGCAAAGGACAGATTACAACTACAGATGTCTTATGAAGGACTACTTTTGTAGAGCTCCACCCTGAGAAAGCTTTGTGACAAACCAGTGCCGAAATCTCTACCACAAATTATAATATTTTTCATTTCTTTAAGCTAGAGCCTTAGAATTAAAAAAAACAAAGTCTATATTTCTCCCACTGTTCGAAGACATTATTAAGGTCATTGAGAATTATGATCACCCAAGGTAATAAAAAATCATAAAAAATCAGCAGATTGATTTTCAAATACTTCAGGATTGAGTATTAAAAGCGTTTTGGTAGCCAATCTTTATGAATCTTGGAGAACCGGAAGGAAGGCAGTGATAGAAGGCAGTGGTAGATAGGAGTAGTGGGCCTCATGCGACAGGGACTCACTCACCTACGACGCCCAACGGGGCCTTGCAGCTGTGACAGAAGCACTGGAGCACCGAGTCGCGCACGAGACCGATCAGCATATTGTCGTTTCGATTCGTACGAGGGGGTTGTTTCGCGAAGGGTGTCTCGGGACAGGTGATCTCGACGATGGGATCGAGCGCGCGAGACTGAGTCGCGGGTGGCTGGAAGGACGAGATGAAGAGGACTAGACCAGAAAAGAGAAGAGTTAGGCACGCCGGAAATGTCGCTCAAGTCGTAACTGGGGCGGTGGCTGGAGGGCGACTGGCCCGCACACTGCGCCGCGACGCCCGGCGTCGCTCAATATTCGACCACTCTCCTCCTCCTCCTTTTCCTTCTCCTCCTCTTTTCCTCGCTTTTCCCCGCATCATGCAACCAGCAGCCTACCCGACGACAAGCTACCCTTCCAACTAACCAACTTCAACCTGCTATCGCCACTACTACTAGAACAGCCGACAGAGGGATGTTATTGGCTATACGGGGTGTTCCGCAAGAAGACCGCGTTAGACGTGAGAGAGGACTTAATGGATGCGCAAGAGGGGAAAAAACGTCAAACAGAGGGATGGTCGAAGTCGTGGAATTAAAATGGGTAACTTAATTGAGGGTACTTTGGAGTTTAGATATTTTGTGAGCTTTTGGACGTTGAGATTCTTCTTTCGAGGCTCGTTACGTAGATATCTTTTATGCAATTGTACCTAAAGAAACTTTTTCAGGAGTCTGAGATACTTGGAAGTTGAGATTTTTGAATGACTTTTGTATGTCTCAAAAATCCAATGTGCTTGGATATTGAGAATTTCGGATTCTCAAGATTCCAGGATGTTAAGATGTATTTGTTCTTCGGAAATTCTACGTTCGTGAAAGATTCGACTTAAAGATCCTGCTATTTTTTTTTTCTGGACACTCGGTATAGCTTGGAGCCAGTCGCTAGGCACGCATGCGAAAGCCTATGTGCAAGCGTAAAATACCATCTGTCTATTTCCCATTCTTTTCCCCTCTTTCCGAATCATCCCGACTCATTGGAGATGTACCATTCTCTAGAATCCTCCGATCTACCGTCGCCATTCTAACGAAGAACTGGCTTCAATTTTCAAAACGATTGAAGAAAAAATCCGCTTGAATAAAGTCCACATGAGTAGCACGGAACTTCGCAAAGTACCACGGTGGATTCGAATTGATTTTGCTCTCTCACGTTTTCCTCCCATCTTCGTATCTTCAATTAACTATAGTAGTACCAACATGTCTTACTAAAAGGATTTGTAAGAGAATAAATTATGCAAAAAAAAAAAAAAAAAAGAAAATGATGAAATTCAAATATTTATAATATATAAAGAATATAATTATTAAAAAATCAAAATAATTTAAAATCTTATATTTTTTATACAAAAACATAATATTAATCTAAAAGATAGAAACGATCAATAATGACTGTTTGATATTTCTAGTGACTAGCTCGTATTAGATTGTTGAGTATTTCGACATCTTGAAATTCTTGAATCTTTGAATCTATTAGATCTGCAAATTCTAAAACCGCTATTCATAGTCCGTTCTTATTACAAGATCGTCTTAAAATGCTAATATGTCTCTATGATTAATTTATGACTATGATATCTGAAACCTGTCTTGAAACTGTCTTGAATATAAGAACTTATATTCAAAACAGAACACCAACCTAAGACTCTGGAAATCTGTGTGGAGTTCTTGATTTAATTTTGAAACTACCAGATATGTTTCTTTCTTTAAATTCCTTTTTTTGAACTCAGATTTGCGAGAATAAAATTGGAATCGTTATTCACATCCTTAAGATAGGACAGAATGTCGCGACAGAGCGACTAGAAAATATGGGCCATGTAATGATCGCGCTTTGTGTAAAATTTTCCACTGGATAGACGATCGAAGGCACTGCTTTGTTGGAACTCGCACGTTGTGATGCAGTCGAGAAAACACCAGCGAGTCGATTACCCGTGGAAATCAATGAAGAATGAAATTTTCATGATGAATGACGACCGAAGTCATGGTCAGATTTATATTAGAGCGATAAACAAAGAAAAATCTTTTTTTACGTATTACGGTTCTTATCCTTCAGTTAACTGCTGAATCCTCCAATTAATTGTTTTGCACAAAAGGCGATAATTTCATTGACTTAACGCATCTTTATTGTCAAATGGCTCGATTTAGAAATCGAGTCGGTGAAGATGAAGGCAAAAGTTAATAACTGTCAATGTTCTAATAGGTTCCTAGTAGAAGTTTATCGCTCGAGATAACTAGGATTAAATTATTTAAACTCCATATCACAATAGAATTGATTCAATGCAAGTTTTATCTTCGATAAGATTGATTATCGAAAAAAATTGCCCAAGTTTTTTCAATGCTCTTATTAAAGATAAAATCTGCATTGAATCAATCCTATTGTGATATGGAGTTTAAATAATCTGATCCTAGTTACAAAAACATACAATAAAAAAATAATGATATGCCCAAAAATAATGTGTTTATTTAACGAACTTCTGACTATGTATTAAATTAAATTTTTAATGCAGATTTAATAAAACAAGAAATTGGAAAAAATATATATTCTAATATAAAATATTTTTATACGTATAATAAATTAAGTTTTAATATTATTAATATAATATATAATTATATCGATTCTATGTATATACATATATGTACAATAATTATACACAATAAAAATATTAATTATAATATATAATTATTATAACATAATTATTAGTTTATGTTAATCTAATAATGTAGCTTAATTTTCATATTATATCTGGAGATTCAAGATTAATTAAATCGATGAGTGCAGAAAAGGGGATGAATGATAATTATCTAATTTTTCAGTATTAATAAAAAATTGTTTAGTTTTAGTTTCAATGAAAAAACTGACAAAATTATTTTTAAGAGAATTTAAATATGATATTTAATAATCCCTGATTCCTGATTCGTTTACCTATTAAATGAAAAATTAAAATTTTTTTCATTTAGATTTATACCTTTTCTTCACTTAAAATAAAAAAAATTTTATAGTGCGCTCTACTATTTACTTTATTTATCTTAAATGCTCTCTCATTATGTTAAACAAAATGTAATTTATACTAAACAATTTCGAAAGCAGCGAGCTAAAACACTGACTATTAAAATATCTCTTCTAGATATTTTAATAAGCTTTTCAAGTTTAGTCCATTAACCATTCGAAAATTTCATGAAAAAAGCTTCTACATTCTGAAGGATGCAGCATTTCATTTTTTTCAATCTTGAATTTTGCGAGTTTTGAACTAATGTCCTTATTCATTTTCAAAGTCTTCTTTAAGTCTTAGAAGAGCCTAGGATAAGTGCTCTATTTGCACTGAAAATCCAACCATTTCAAGATCAATGAGAAGAAAAACTTATTTTCGAAAAGGATTAGTCTCGTCCTCTTTCTCTACGCGTTGATTCAATTATAAGATTTGGGAATCAAAGCTTTGAGAAGCTCTCAAGATTCTTTCTTCCTCAAAACTTTATTCTTCTTTAGAATTCTTTCACAACATCTTTTGTCCTTTATCTTCACATTTTCATAATTCAAAACAAAGATAATAATAGTCATATACGCTTGAAGATAATTTTCGTGACTTACTTTGGCAACAAAAAATTACACTAAAGTTTTAAGTACTGCAATCACAAAAAAGATGTATTTGTTATGAACGTCGGAGTAATCTTAATCCAATAAGCTCCGTGTAATAAATTGGATTCGATGGTTACAGTTTAATAACATCCAAATGGCAATAACGAGAAAAAACAAGCAAAAGAATTGAAGAAAAAATCAGTTTTATCGTCGCGAGTTATCCCTCTCATTGGTTTCTTCCCAATAAAAACTCGTGTCAAGGACGAAATTCTCTCTCTCACTGTGAATCCCATTCAATAATCTCTCCCTTTCATGGCTTTCTTCGTTAGATTAATCGGAAAGTGTTTGATTCAAGAGTAAGTATAACAATAATATTGAAGAAATATTTCTCTCATTTTTTCTCTTCTCTTTTATTAACTAGCAATAAAGATTATTATTATTATTGTTGTTATTATTATTATTATTATTATTACTTCCTAATTTAAGACAGTGTTTTTGTCTGCCGTAACAGTTATACACTTCAATTTTTAATTCTTGACCGACCATTTGATACTTTTTATTTCTTTTGACAGCTCAGTTTTTTAAAGTTACATTTACAATATAATTACGCTGACTATTATGTCATTGTGACGAGCATCTTATCAAAGGATAAGTGTATGGCCATTTCGGATATCAGAAAATTTCCAATAATCCGTCTTTCAATCGAGCAATTTGTGTCTATAAATTTTTCATTGTGTTATATCTAACTCTGCTTTATGACACTTCTCTACTTCTGCGTTTTTTTGTTCATTTCTTATTTCACTACTGCATTTATTCGAATATCTGAAGATGACTCGAAGAAGCTGAAACATATAATGTTACCGAGTTTATAGCTTACTTATAATTATACTGTAATTTAATAAATTATTTTGTTTTTCATATATTTTTGAAACTGATTCTTATATGCTCTTTACTTTCTTTATATTATTATTATTACTTCAAAAATTGAAACTTCAGAAACATAATCACTTTCATGTTTATTTTATGTTGTTCAATTCAACTTGTACAATAAACTCATGTCAATCTTTCACATAAAGGGAATAGCTGCGAAAGGATCGAGTCCCTTCAAACCTCCTTTCAGGTTGCGTTTCTTTCGCACTCCACGATTAGCGACTCCAAGTTGAGAGCCACGGAGGCGATGGGTCCCCGACGTGCACCACTGCCGTTGTCAGCCGTCTGATGCAGGCTCACAGCAACTTCTTCCTCCACAGCGCTCATTCTTACTCGCTAACCACGAGGACGCGGCCATCGGGGTCCGGGGGCTCTGACCTCTTGTCCGTATGCCGCCTGCCGGTCTCGCCGGTCTCTGCAGCGTTTAGGGTGTGTTCTCCGGCACGGCGCCGAATCGTCCGGGCGCCTTGGTTCTCCTCTCTAATTGTCGAACTTTGTCCTGATATATTGTCCAAGGGACACGCACTCATATGCATGTCGAGCGTATCATTCAAAAAACAAGGGACGCACCAAAGGATTAAGAATCGACATAAACTAACGAGTATTAACTTTATCTCATTATGTGTATATGAGAGATCCGTCCATTACGAGTCAAGGGGTATCATGGGTTATTGACCGTTTAAGATAAACCAGAGTGTTAGATAACATTGTATAACTCTCTGGTACTATACAATTGTTACTTTGTTGTCCTCGTATGTATGTGACAGAGATTAAAAAACTCCTTGTTTCGGGACGCACGTGCGTTAATGATTTTGTAATGCCATTTAAAAAAAACAATCATAACTATCATATGATCATAAAATCTTTTTTTTTTGAAAATTTCATTTTGCCATTATTTATCCTTCTTTAGACCAAACAACTTTTGTTTAACATGGTTTTCCATTTACCTTCCATATTTATCTTTCCATTGCCTGCAGCAATTAAAATGGGATACCTTGTACACGATTTAATTATTAGTAATAAATCATAAATCAATTCTAGTGAATAAACGAATTTTCCAAAAATAATGTACGTTTTTTGACAATAATGTACGATTCAAGTTTTTGAGTATATTTGTGACTTCATTAATCAATATTTGTTGAATATATAGGATAATATATGTACTATCATACGTCTATCGATCGCTTAATATTATTTTACATATCTTTAACCCTTCAGTACAATGAAAATTAGTCTCTTATCCGTATAAACCTGAATAATTCGCGTTCGATCACTTTTTCATGTATTTGAAGTGGTTTAAAAAATCTCTAAAAATTCATAAACATACTTTCAAGTTTCTAGAACAAATGTACTTTATTTTGGAAAAAATAAAATGTATAATATAATTACTTTTGAAATTTTGAGAAATTTCCATAAATAGAAATCGATCAGACACTATTATCCAGATTTGTGCGCAAGAAAAAGATTGTTACTCACATTCATTGGAAACGGGCGACTCCGTTACGGTGGCCATAGCGTTATCTCTGCAACAAAAATATTAGATAAATATATATTCAAATGAACCGGAAATGAGAACATTGGATGTACGAGGGAAAGTAAGTATATAGAACAAACACGAATCTGTTCTATATTCCTAGGATAAGACTTTATGCTTTTCAATTACAAATATGACTCCTGGCATCATTGGAATATCTACTATTCTTTTAGATTATATTACACTTTCTCAGTTCAAAAATAAGCGTCCCGAGAATTTTCGGAGAAATAAAGAGAAAGAGGAAATTTATAAATGGAACTGCAGAAAGCGCAGCTTATAAAAAGAAAGACCTATTATGTATTATTGATTAGTTCTTCTGAATCTTAAACAGGAAAAGAAGATTTGCAGCCGTGATATCATCGATTTGCTTTACGTTAAACTTGTACGTATTAATTAAAAAATTTTTTTTAATAATGCAAGATATTATTACTTACAGTAAATCTGTTTAATGCTGAATAATATGTACAAATTTTAGCATTTTGTTATTATTAGTATAAAATCTTCATGCGACTTACACATAATGATCTTTATTATTTTAATGTAATTAAAACTATAACTACACTCGTAGAGCAATAAAAAGAAATATTATTACAAATGTTATTACACAAATATGTTTTCTTTTTCATCTCAATCAAATATAGTCTCACATTGATATGAATCTAAACTAAACTGGAGTATCGCTTTTTTATTTATATTTTGTGATTCAAAATGATAGAAGCATCCTTTTTTATTATTTTTATTATTTTATGCGATGCAGAATGTACTCAAGCAGAACGAGTCATTATGATATCAAAATGATGTGAAAAAATAACTTCAAAATGATTATTAAAAGTCATTTTTCATTTCTGATTTATTTTAATGTCATTATGACTAACGATGTTATCGTGACTTGTTCTGCTTGGACAGTTCAGTGTATATAACATGGTATATAAGATAATTATTAAGGACGTTAAGGTATGTGTCTTCTTTCCATACTTCAGCACTGAACTTCTTGCACAGTCCATCTTTTGTCTCCTTCTCTCCAATGTGAAAAGAAAAAGGAGAAAGGTGAACTGTGCAAGAGAAAGAGAAGTTCAGCTATGTGGTATAGAAAAGGAACAGGTCTTATAAGACGGTCAAGATAGATTATATAGCGACATCTATATATAGTGACTATCATTATTTACTTGAACATGCTCCTTCGCATTAAAAATATCTTTTTAAAATTAATGGTTTTCAGCGATAATTCTAAAAAAATCGCTTTTTTCAAATTATAGAAAAAAAACTAAAATTATTTTCTTTTCAGAAAGAAGCAAATATGGCAAATATTTTACGAACATATAAATTTTTCCAATGAATTTTGCTATCCTTAACAAAAGAAGGACCGAGATAATCCATAGAAAATTTTGGAAAAAAAAACAGTTTTTTCCAAAATCTTAAAACTATATTTCCAGCAAAAGAGATACAATGCAACACAGTCATTTAATCTTTGTTTAACATTGAAAGGCAATAAGAATGAAATGATTCACCATGTTAAACTGCATCATCTATGTCTTTTGTTGAAAAGCACCTAAACAAGAATTGAGAAAAAATATATATACTTATATATATCTTAACCTTAAAAAAAAAATTAATTTCTTACATGTAGACCAAACAGTTTAATTAATCATAACAGTCAATATATAAATATTAAATATTTTAAGATCTACTTGGATTGAAAATAGGAATTCTTCAAACTTAATTAAAGTTATTCTCTCATAAGTCCTATTTCAAATTGTAATTGTTTAAATATTTGGCTTCAATTATTTAATTAATTGACTCTTTCTTGGTCCAACTGAAGCTTTAAAGATCCCGAATTTTCAATTTTGAATTATTCTATCTCAAACTCAGACACATACAAAAAAAGTGAAAACGTTTCATATAATTGTAAAATTATGCATATATTGAATGTTGAAAGTGTACCGAATTTTTTCAGATTTTTTAAAGCACCAAAAAACACTTTGAAAAATATAATAATCACCCAGTTATAGACCAAGAAAGCAGTGGAAAAAAATGTCAAATCACTTAGAATTAAGTCAATTATACCGTCAATTTATCATTATTTAAATCAACTAATAATGAATTGGTTAAATGAAAAGGCAAACGATATTTGAAACACCCTATAAATTCCTTTGTCCATAACGAATTTACTAAATAAATAACTACAATAACTACAATAATAATGTAAAACACAAGTCTATACGCTAAAAATTAAAGATACCTTACAAACAAATCAATGAATTTTACATCAGCCTGGTATATTCCAATTCCTACCTCGATAAAAATAAACAAAGGCCTAACACTTTTTATTTACAAACGTTCCGCCATGATTTCCTGTCATCATCGCTCAAAAGCCATTAATAACCGCCGTTTGTTGTTTACATAATCCGAAAAGAAGCAGTAACTGCATCACAAAACCTCACCGTCTCAAATATGAAAAAGCGATAGACGAGAAACAATATCCTAATTATGCTCACAGATCAACTCTCCAGAAAGACGTGCCGACGCATTGCGTCGCTTCAATAAATCGTGGCGCGAAGGTCGGAGGCGTCTCTTTGTTTGCGTCGGAAAAAGGGCGAAGGGAAAATATTTACCTGCTTCCTTCTCTTTATCCTTCTCTCGCGAAATAAGAAACGCTGCAGCTCTCTCGACTCTCCAAGTCCGATTCGATGACGGGCCTGTCGATTCACGAATCACGGACGTAAACTCGTTCGCACGCGAATAAAACCAGATGCACCAAATACGACGCCGACGCGACGGGACAGAACGAACCGAGTCGTCGTGTATGTATACCAAACCGGTCGCTTCGTACGCTGCTTTTATCGCGCGGTGTCTTTGTGCAGTATTCGAGTCGCCGAGGACGACCGAACGTTGCCGAAGTCGAACGAGCCGTCGCCGGCGCGAGCATCTCATTGGCTCGCCGGCGGCGCCGCCTCGCGCTGATTGGCCCGTTTGAACCGTTGAACGTTGTCGACACTGTACCGCCATATGCATTCGCCAAACTGTTCTCGATTAACTCGGCGGCTGCTCCCGCGACACATGTTGGTCCATTTGTCTCATTTTTTTTTGTATTTTCTATTTTTATTCTTTAAAAATTCTTTCTTTGTTTTATAATATAACTATAATTGCGAAAAGTGCTGCTGATACATTTATCGTTGATTTTTTAAATGCCGCACCTGAATTTAAATATCGATTAAAATTTGTCATTGTAACGAGTGTCAATTAAATGACAATAATAATTTTGAGATCTATATTTTTACACATCTTTTTAGTTATTAACTTTATAATATTCTGGAATTTTGTTCTTATTTAGTCTCTGCGATTTACGAATTTATTGCCTCGGAAAAATCCTATATATGTAATTATATATAATTTTACATACTTAATTATATATAATTACATATATAATTATATATAAAATTATATATAAAGTTTTTCCCGGGAGATATTAATTCTTCCAATGTCTTTCCCGAAAATTTCAATAAAAATGAAATTGCTCGGCTTATGATGGACGATTTTACGCATAATTTGTTACCGATTTAAATAATCTTTAAATATATTATATATATGCTATGCAAATTTCATTCTTTTTTTACGACACTGGAATGATTCGCCGGTGCGCATCAATGGATCGCGATTATATTCGAATAGCAAACCGTTAGAACCGTCTTAAAAAAAAAAAAACAATTCCGGATGAATCATATGACTGCATTCTTCAAGGAGTGTGTGGGACGTCGCGACCGTTGCGCGGTCGCGACGTGCTTTGTCGCGTAAAAAAAGTGTATCCCAAATATGGACGGAACGTTCGCGACTGGTTCCACCAGGAATCCGACACTGTCGTCTTTTCACTCCGGGTGGGGTGCGCCTACGACAAAAGTGGCGAGATTTGCTACGATTTACTCCTTCCGTGGTCTTCGATGAATTTTTATCTTGTATACAACGGGCTGCGCAACTGATCCTTGTTTTTATACGTAGCCTTGTTATTGCGCACTTAGATCTGCTATCCGGATTTCCGCATGTATGAGATAAGATTGTGTTTTTTTAATTTTGTAAGATTAGATTATTGTAAAAATAAAAGAGTATTCGATTAGTCTTTTTTTAAATTATAAATAAACCATGAGTTATTATAAAAAAAAATAATGACAAGATCGAGTCAATAGACTAGAATTATAATAGAATTATAATAAAATGTAGTAGCAAAATATGATGGCAGATTAATTACAGAAATCGAATAGAATTTATTATTATTGGAAACACGCAAATAAGTTTTTTTTTTATAAGATTTGAATTTTTTACAGCTGTTGGATTACATTACATTAAAGTGTGAAATTTTACATTCAGATTGAACTAAAATAACTTTCGTATTTTTGATTCAATACAAATTGTAGCTTCTCATTTATGCTGCGTAAATTTTCGTACTTAAAATAAAAAAGACAATAGTACAATTAAACGTTGAAGAGAAGAAAAAGTTGAAAATGCAGAAAGTTTAACTATAAAAAACAGAATCATATATAAGAATTCAATATGATCAGATGCGAAGCTTCCAAAAATCGTACACATTGACATCATATGCCTATATTAACATCTACATTATAATACAGATATATATATATATATATATATATATATATATGTATATATATATATATACATGATATAAACAACTTACCTATGGTTGCATATAAAAACGTAAGTGATGAGTCCAGGATATGAGCGTCTCGATAAAATATTTAGTTCGATCTCTGCAAGAGATAATGATGTTTTAAGCTGACTCACTGATCAAGATATATGTTTTTATTCATTTATGTAAATTTACATGCACAAAAATCTTTATGCTTCCCATTATTTTGCATTATAAATTGCGTGTGTGTGTGTGTGTGTGTGTGTGTGTGTATGTGTGTGTGTGTGTGTATATACACAGTATCCCAAGTAACGCAGCATTTTCAAAATATGTTTAATAGATATAAACTGTAAAATAAACGTTTAAAATTTAATATGTTTATTAAACTATTTAATAAATGTTAAAAAAGGGTATCATTCAATCTTGAAAAATTGAAACATATAGATCCTGATGATCTTAGAACTTTTTTCTAATTTTTAAATACTGTAATTATTTAGAATAATTTTACAATCTTATTTTTTATTTACGTAAGCTAATTATTGTATATTTATGTTAAGTTCAAGTATGCAATTTCTCATATATAATTGAAAATTTTAAAACTAAAATAACAAAAAACTATTATATAGTGTGTACCAAAGATTTGTGTTTTTTTAATATCACAAAAAATATGTTTTTCTATTACGAGTTAATAAACGTGTATTTAACATTAATATTAACGTTAAAAATAATTTAACATTTTTATACAACATAAAAACATTTCAATTAACGTTTTTTAAATGTAGATTTTAAACTGCTTGGGATATTAATTATACTTCAATTTATTACGCGTGTATATTTAATATATTCATTAACTATACCATATACATATAATACATATTATGTGATAATACAAATTTATCACGGTAATTTTTTTAATATCTTAACTTGAATTTAATATATAATTATACATAAGTAATTTTTCTTATATTTCTTCAAACTTGATTTTTTTTAAAACAAATAGTGTGAAAATTATTCTTTTAATTATTTTTAATGTTTTCACATTACTATAATTATTATTTATATTACTATAATTATTATTTATATTACATTAAAAAGTAATTTTACAAAAAAAGGAGGGATGTATGAATATAAGAATACGTGTGGACATATTCCACATATGATTATACATGTGTATGAATATTTATGTACATTTATACATATTTATACATATGCATGAAAAATTTTTTGTAAAGAAGACATTAATAACCTCGCGTGTTATACTATATGTATGTATACTTCAACTATAGGGAAATAATTCTTTATTTATAATATGCCATTATCATATTATTATTAGGGTCATGGAAAAACTTAAGCTGCAGTAAGATATATAAACAATTCCATGATGGAAAAAAATTTGTCAGAATTTGTCCGAAAAATATAAAAAATAACAATTTCTAACAAAGACAGTATTGTCAAAATTTGAAAGTATTTCATTTTATCTGTAACCGTTCGAATTTATACATTTGAACAATTTTCAGAAAAATTTAGGATGAATTCGGACACATTTTAATTACATTTCGGACAATTTTGAACACATTTTTCCATAAGTGAATAAATAAATCAATATATTGGAATTTTTATTACTTACGTTTTACTATAAGTTTTTTTGTGTGCCTCTTACTTTTTTATAATAATGATTTAGACTTTAAATTTTTTCATATCGGCAACAATAATTTGAAAAAAGATTTGTTATAATATGCATTATTCATTAGAAAAAGTAACAGCTTGTTTTAAATAATCATCTTGAAGAAGTTGCTACATCTTATTTTTATCTAAATTATTAGAATATCTATTATCTTCATCATATCATCTTAGATATAAAAGAATTCATTTATAAAAAACGCACAAAAGCTATTACTTTTTTAAATAAATAACCCATATAGTAATTATGAATTACTTTTTTCAAAAGTATTTATCTTTTTTCAAAAGATTTTTTCACTCCTGACATTATCGTTACTGAAAAAAATGTAAAATCATTATATTCATTATTATATATATATATATATATATATATATATATATAAGTGATGACGTTACAATTAAGTAATTTTCTAATCGTTATACTTACTTCTGTTCAATTGTAACGCAGTAAAATGTCTCTTCTATCGGTCAATGGGTAATTGTTGCCTAATTGACATAGCTAATGCAAGCTAATATGACATCGTAAATAACAATCGGGAGGTATAAAAGTGTCCACAAGAACGATATATCTAATCGTCCTATTGAGTATCTCTAAAGCCTCTTCCCGCCGTTTCCCACCCACACTATAATGCGCGAGTCTCACGCTTTCGACTCTCATCTCCGTATGTCGCCATTGCCGCCGTGTCATGTCGCCTCGTTCGCCACCAATCGCGCGCGCCCACCGGTGTGAAGTTGCGCGCGATCGCTGCCGAGCGAGTGTTGATGCGCCGCGCGCGCACCCAAGTTCACGCGAGTCAATCCAACTCGATCGTGGATCGCAGGCGTGTTCGCGTTCACGTATAGAACGGATACGGCGTGAGAATTACACGTGTCTTTTTTTTGCCGATGGTGGTCGAACAAGACTGAGACAGAGAGTATCGTGGAAGGATGGCGACAACAATGCAAGAAGGCGATTTCAAGGCGACCACCATCGCCAACACCGTCGCTAACACCGTCGCCGATCATGCCGAGGAGTACAGACTCCGCACCGGGACCGACAGTTTTCCGAGTATCAACGAGAGGCCGGTCGATGACATCTCCCTCGAATTCTTCTATAAACCGCACACAATCACCCTGTTACTCATCTCCATTGGCGCCGTTATATACTCTGCGTTCACCAGGTAGACAAAGGCCTCACTTTGCCTCACATGGCTCTTTGATCCTTTGGAATTCTTGTGGATTATATTTCCTTAATTTCTTTTCTCTTTCCTCTTGTTTTCCTTAGCGATATAAAATGTATTTCGATTAAAAAACCTACATGATGCAAGTGACTGAAGAAATTTCATGTTTGAATGTTAATTAGATTTATATCCGGTATGTGAAAATCAATATCTAATTTTGATAAGATAATCACCTGAAATACCTTGACAATGACTGAATGTTGTGCTTGAATAATGCAACTCATATGTTAGCATATACATGAGAATTTTAATTTTTTATGTGCAATGAAATACCGATAAAAAAGGTTTCATTAAAATTTTTTCTATAGAAATATGTGTGCAAGTAATTCTATATATTACAATTTTATATATTATGATTTGAATTTGTCCTTGGCTTATCTATTATAAGCCATTCATGATTATTCTTCTATTTAGCTTAACTGTATTGTGTATTATGTAACTTGGTTTTTTTTGCATTATATTTCTGTTAAATATTTTTATGTTCTTGTATAGACAACAGTTATGATTGTTATTAGAGATTTTTTTTTAGTTTAATTTAGTTTGTATTATTAATTATAATATTTTATATAGCAGATATAGAAAAATATGTATCATGTTGTTATGTGTTTATTATGACTGATAAATGCAAATAAATTTGGAACTTGGATTACTCCGATTTTAGTCACTATTTATAATTCAGTTTGCAAGAAAATTTATGTAAATGGAATTCGAAGGTCACATAAAATTTTGTCGTATCATTGGAATATGCAGAATATTGTTACATCTAAAAACATTTCTTTCAGGAATACCACCAATGTGGAGGACAATATGTGGGCGGGTATATTGTGTGTCATTTTCTTCTTCCTCATCATATCTGTCTTGACATTCCCCAACGGCCCATTCACTAGGCCTCATCCTGTGGTATGGCGGATAGTTTTCGGCTGCAGTGTACTCTATTTGATGGGTCTGCTGTTCTTGTTGTTCCAAAACTATGAGACAGTCAGGAGGATCCTGGTATGGGTGGATCCAGGTTTAGCTTCCTTCCACATCGATATGGACAAGGAGTATGGTGTCAACTGCTCGGATGTCACAGTGGAAAGGATCTGGAATCATCTGGATGTATTTGCGCTAGCACATTTTCTTGGCTGGGCCTTCAAGGCTATCTTAATTCGTCATCTTGGTATCCTTTGGGCCATCAGCGTCATGTGGGAAGTGACAGAAATTGCCTTTGCACATTTATTGCCAAACTTTATCGAGTGCTGGTGGGATGCCTTGATTCTCGACGTTTTAGTGTGCAATGGATTGGGTATCTGGGTCGGCCTGAAAATTTGCTCCATATTGGAGATGAGGGAATACAAGTAAGAGTTTAAATCTTGAGGTTCACGTTTTTCAAATTTTCATCATTTATTATAATAAAGAATTTATTTTATTGCTCAAAGTATATTCTTTCTATTCAGAATTCTTTTTTTATAGAAAAATTTTATCTTTATTTCATAGAGAAAGAAATTTTTTTTTCTCAATAAAGACTATTGAATAGTAAATCTTTTAATTTAAATACTTTCTTAAATATAGGTGGGTCAGTATTCGTGATATTGAGAGCACTACTGGGAAGCTGAAGAGAGCAATGTTGCAGTTTACTCCTGGCAGTTGGACATCTGTTAGATGGCTGGATCCAACTTGCACACATATGCGACTGGTTGCTTTATGCCAGCTAGTGATATTCTGGCAAGTTTCTGAGCTGAATACGTTCTTCTTGAAGCACGTTTATGAGTTTCCTCCATCCCATCCATTTGTTGTCGCCAGATTAGTATTGGTCGGCGTTATAGTCGCACCATCCGTTAGGTAAGCACAAATTTTAACAATATAAATAAGATTAGTTTTTCAAATTTTAAAATTTGACTACTTTAAAATTTTACATTTGTATCATATATACATATGAATAATGAATATTGAAATTTCAGAATTGTAATATTTCAATCTTATTAAGTATTATATATAATTTTGTGAATTAAATTATACTAATATAAAAATAGGTATAATTGGTACTTTAAATTTTCTAATCTAATATTATCATACATATTAACAAATTAATCTAATAAATTAAAAAAAATTTGAATATACGATTGAGTGTGCGGTTGAGATAATATTTGTTATAAGTGCGTTGTAATTGCAGGCAGTATTATATGTTCGTAACTGATCCGACATGTAGTCGAGTGGGAACTCAGTGTTGGGTCTATGGAGCAATTATGGTGACAGAAGCTTTACTGTGTATACGCCATGGTGCAGCCCTGTTTGAACGCACTCAAGCTCTCAATATCCTCCTTTGGCTGCTTTGCCAGTCTCTAGTCTCTGTTCTCTGCGTCTATGGCTGTGTTTTGTGGCATCAGTACTTTGAGGTAAATACTAACATGTTCAGATTTAATGTCTCCGTAAACTTCCAGAAATAGGATTTAAGAAAAATATTGCTACAGTATTTTTACTCTCGGAGAAAAAGAATAATGATTGCATAATAATTTAGAACGGAAGTAAGTATCATATATAAAGAATTCTGTATTATATGGAAAATTGGGTTGTAATGGAATGACTTAATTTTCACATTTAATGTAGTTGTAATGTGATGAATATAAGATCTCATAAACACAAGGCTTAATAATGAACAGTTTTGAGCTATGGTACATCAAAAATGTAAAACTTCTGCTCAACGACTCATGGAGCATTTTTGATATCATAGCTAAAAAAATTATTAAGTCTTGTGTTTAGACAATCTTTTGTTCCATATTGTAAGTTACATTATATGTAAAAACTAACTCACTTCATCGGGATGATAGCAATAATTTTTTATATAATTAGTACGAGATCCTTTTTTTTTAGAGCAAACTTACGTAGCAATTTTGTGTCACTTAAATAAGTATTGTTCGTCAATAGCTGATTAATTTTGGTAACTAACTCTTGTTGCTCCTTTTAAATGCATGGTGCTGATCACTGCAGACGGGAAAGAAAGCCACTATAAGACGATCAGTCTCCCATCTAAGCAAGTTTGACACGGATGTGAGCGGTATGAGTTGATTGATTACATCATGCGATGTGTAATCGCTTGATAGTTTGCAACAATCTGAGTTTGCGACATTTGATTAATCGTTCATTGCTACTGCCATTCTTGTCACAGATCTAGTTTCCACCGAGGGTTTAATCCGGATTAAAATGTAAGAACCAACCAATTACAGTAAAGTATTCTCCTGTTACAGACGAACGACAGGGGAATGCTCGACTATAGTTAGTTGGTTCTTACATTCTAATCCGGATTAAATCTTCGGTGGAAAATAGGCCACTGTTACTGTCAATCATCCCGAAATTTGTTCGTGATTTGTTCATGTAATATCCTAACTCGAATATTTTATTTTTGACAACTTAAAATAATGAAAATATAATTAATCATTTGGAAATCAGGATTATTTTTTATGGGGACTGGATGCTTTTATTTTAAATTTTACTTTTAAAATTTCAAATCTTTGAATATTAGATTCCTGAGTCTCAGATTCTTGCATTTTAAAAAACGTAGACTTTTTGAATACTGATCATAAATACTGTAATTTTTATAGCTAAAGTTTCTAAAACTTCATCTTATTAAATTTTTAGATCTTTTCTTTAAATTAATAAATATAATAAATATAATAAATATAATAAAACATTAATAATAAAAAAATTTTTATTATTCAGATTAAAGAAATCAGTCTCAATCAGATTTTTAAAAAAGAATTCTTAATCAAATGCCACAACTCAGTTGACATTGGAGCGGTAATTTTTATGTGTCATTTACAAATGTGTTTATTTCAGGCAATATGGCTCGTCGTACGAAATCCGTGGAGGAATTGGATAAGAAGAAATTGTGAAAGGAAGAGAGAAAAGAACTGCTTGATGGTGAACTGAGGACACTAATTACATTTTCTAGTCGAATAGGACAATCGCGCGCAAGAGTAGAATGAATGATTAATATGTCCAATTCTTTGTGATATGAGTGGTCTCCAGTGTTACTTTTGTTCCTCAGAATGAATGAAGAATATTATTGTTATTATTGATCCATGGACGCTTCAATTTAGCGTTCGATCAAATTCAATGTGAACATCGCGTAAAAATGTTTATTGATTCATATTCATTCAGCGATTACGTTGTTCGCTTATTTTTTTCTCTCCAACGTTAATTATAACGTTACCTCGCAAACAATGCGTTTGCGGCAACGTGTTCATCAAAGCATTGCTTTTAAACTTAAGATACACGTTTTTATTATACGTAAATGAGAATCTCTTTTATGTATTAAAGGATACAGAAACAAAACACATGTTCTCCAATATCTTTTTTAAAATTATAGAAACAGGTTTACGTATCAACCGCATGAAACTGATGCTTTTAATTCAAAATATAATTAATAATCAAATCTTAAAAATGTTCATACGCGAATTTCGCAGGATTGATGAATTCGAGTTTTGTTTCTGTGCCCATCGATTAGCATGTTTTTCGACTAATCGTATGCCAATTGACTCATTTGCTATAGCGTAATGTCCGCGGGTATTCTTTTCCGCGAACGATTCTCACTCCGGAATCATCGAGGTCTCTTTAATCTCTATGTATGGGAACACGTTGCAAACGTCGTTGGGTGCAATCTGCGAGCCGAGCGGGCAATTCCACGCCTTGGCAAGGAACTTGTCATTTGATGCGGAGACGAACACGCGGATTCGACTAGGTAGGTTCTCGCTCTCATGCAAGGAGACATACGACGATGTGAGTGATGTCTTCGTGCAATACATCTGCAACGATAGAGATACAAAAGCATTAATAAGTGTTAATTATCTGGAACGACTCGATAACGGTGAAAGTTTCGAGGGAACAGAATCAACCATGATCCTCGCAAATCTTTGGATTTTATTATTGAATTGCCATCCAATATTTCTGAAGATCCGAGGATCACAGGATTCTCCAGAATATCACGAGGGACCCCCATAAAATAAAACTGCTGTTAATGTAAAACGAACTGTGAGAACAGTACCTGAGCGTAGGCGAGATAGAATAATTGGTCGATGCGGAGTTGTATCCATGGTAGTCTCTTCGCATTCGACATCGTAAGAGCCAAAGTATCATAGGCTAGTCTGAGTCCTATAATTTCAGACAACCGCTCGTTCAAGGTCAACCGCGGAATCTAGAATATTTACAAATGTCGACATTTTGCGTCTGCGATTCAATAAATCAAGCATTACGCAAAAAAAGTACACTTATTGTGTTAAATTTTACTACACAAAGTGTTTCTAACAATCCCTTCTCCAATTTTGTTATTTATTGTACCTTATTTTCTCGAACTTTTACAGTGAATCTCACTTCTTTGAAGAAATGAGATTGAAAATTGAGTCACTCTTTGAAAGACTGGTTCAATTCTCATTGTTTAGAGTGAGATTCTACTCTAAAGATTTTAGAGAGTACAATCAGGAAAATTGCATTATAGAATTCATCTATTAGTTTGACATTCCATAATGATTTTTCGATCCTTTACTATACACGTTCATTTCTCACATTAATTTTCATCGCTTTTATAAGTAACAAAAATTTTTAAATGATTTTTATATACATAACATTTTTAGAAAATATTTATAAAGTTGTGTGTATTAAAAGAAATTGTGTATAGATATTATAACTAATTATTTGGTGCTCCTAGTATTTCAAAGAAAAGAAATGCACCCAGTTGTGTATATTAAGGATTGAACAACTCAACTTACTCTAAAGGACACGATTTGATCAATGAAGGGTAACGTCATGTTTATAGATTCTTGGTACAGATTCTCCTTTTGACAGTTAATGTAATCATCGAAGTGAGTGTTTGTAAACTCGTTTTCAAACATCAGGGAATCTTGAGCATTCCTAATTTGATTCCAATAGTGTATACCTGTTGCAAAGAAAACGATTGTAAAAATTCAGGTAATCAACTAAAAATAAAAAAAATGATTCTTATGATTTATATATTGTATAAATGTAGTCAATTAAAATCAATATTACATACAATAATGTTCTATTTTAAAAAATTATAACATAAACCATACATGAGGTCTAAGAATACTATAAAAAAAATGTATGAAGAATATCAACAGTTGTTAATAACTGATGAGATTTTTATGTATTTATATAATTACATTATTGCAGTCATTTACCATTTGTGTCGAAATGATGGGCAATCTGATGAGCTATTAAATTCCCAAGGGTTGCTAGCAGAAAATAGGATAATTCACCGCCGTTTATTAAGTCACTCATTAAAGACCAATCGATAATACCGTAAGGAATCACGATGAGATTTAGAGCATAAATCACTTGGGCTTTCGATTGGAATGGCGTAGCATAATATGTCCAACTATAACATAATTTACAAAAACTTAGAATCCAAGAGATTTTCCAAATTAAAAAAATTTAAGAAATTGAAAATGAAAGCTTTCAAAATTAAATAATATAAAAATTTTGAACTTATTAGAGACATGAGTGTATGAGTATACATAAATAAAATAATCTAAAGAAATTTGAAAGAAATATAAATTTACAGAGTTAAACATCTAGGATTTTATGAATTTATTTAAATTGAATTAATTCATTGATCGTGAATTAATTTGTATTCTATTTACATTTGCTTTGGACCACCAACTTCTCTTCTTAATTCGGTGTACATTAAAGTTCTGTATCTTTTTAGTAATATCATTGAGTTGTTAAAGTAATTGTCGTTTAAAATTACCTGAAAGTTGATTGTCAATTAGAACGTAATTCAAACTAATTGAAACATACAGAATGATTTTTAATTAAATACCAACATAAAAAAAACAATTTAGCATTCAAAATAAAAAAATATGTTATATAAATCTGTTAAAATGTTTAAAAAATGCCTTATACATTCATATAATGATGTTTGTTTTTATTGCAGATTTTCTAGATATGTTCTGTTTTTAATAATTTAATAATTTAATATCAATAATTATTTTAATAAAGTAATAGTGAAGAAGAATTAATGTATGACATATATATATTTTTTACCTCTGATACGTTATATTCATTATATAGTGAGTTTCTGTTCTTGAAATAGGAAACAACAGGTAATGCGAGTTTCAGACTATTGATCTTGTTTAGCAATTCTTTTCGTCCTTCCTCTTTTGCCCATTGTGCTTCTTGCATTTTGTCTGATAACGTTTGCTTCAAGTTGTTGAATGTCTTTTTTATCTGTTGAATGAAACAATAGTCAAAAAATGAAAAACAATAATTTATAAATTCGAAAAATTGAGCACTTATTTATATTTATTATATTTTAGTTATATTTTAATTCACTTACTATTTCATTCATTTGCGTTATTTCGTAATCAGTAAAGGATGATACGTATAAACTGGACGCTTCCAACCGTAGAAGGTAGGTAGCAACATGCAGACAATAATCCTTTACATTATCACGCTTTGGCAAGACCAGCTGCAAAGAATTTCATTTCATTATATCAATAAAAATAAAGAATAATTTTTATTAATACAAAATATGAAACTATTAGAAAACAATTCCATCATTTATTAAACTATTTGTAATATAATATTTATATTTATATACTTTTATTTTATATTTTTTACATTTTATTTAAATTTATATATGATTATTTTATTTTTATTTTATATATTTTTATTATATTAGGTGTTGGAATTAATTCGTAGCGTTTTACAAGTGATGGGAAGTACTTTCATTAATGTATTTTTTAATGCTCATGTGAAATAAATAACATTCTTTCATTAAAAACGCTACGAATTAATTCCAACACCTAATATATTTTTATTTTATCATATTTAAAGACGATCTTAACATGTAAGTTACCTCATGATAAAGCTTATTCGCGTATAATGCCATTATCGCGTTGTTAAGATTCATAGAATTTTTTTTAGCATATTTTTCTAATTTGCGTAAACCTTTAGTTAATGCGGCATGGAAATACACTTGAATAATTTCATTACTTTCCACGTGTACTCCTGTTAACAAATGAATTAATTGCGCCCAATTTACCTGCAAGAGAAAATTGAAGTAAAGGATAAGAGATTGTTAAAAATTTAATAAACACTTTAATCTAAGAGATTAGAGTTAAATACTTAATTTCACATTTTTTTCGTTTTTACTTTTCAGAGAAATTAAAATTCTTATGTGTTTTTACTTACGAATGTACTACTTCTCTGTAAATCCTCTAAACTGACTTTACTGTAATCGTTCATCAAGTACGCCTCTCGTACTTCACTCTTAGACGGAAAATTCTGTAGAGTTAATAGTTTTATCGATAAATAATATTATTAATGTTACAAAAAGCTATAATATATATTTAATTACCGAAAAATATTCTTGCATTACAGACTCAATCACATGAATAGTATTTTCTATGTTTTCAGATTGTATACTCCATTCTAAATCACTGTCATTTAAGCCCTTAAAAACATTAAGCTCTGTCAGCGTTTTCCTAATGGATCTCTCTCTCATAAATTCGCTCGTATCATTCTATGAAAAAAGAATAATTATTCTCACTTAACTCTTCTATATATATGCTCTTTCCTTATATTAATCCATTTTATTAACTTTTTAATTTATACTTTATAATTATCTACTTGTTCTTCTATAATATATGAATCTCAAAAGAAACTTACCAAAAAAAGATCATTGATTGAATTAAAAAAATTGAGAAAGGATATTTTATAAAGAAAGGAAAAAAAGCTTTATAAAAACAAAAATAAAATTGCTTTTTCTTCCTTCAATACTAATAAAATCCTTTAACTTTCTCGTTAAACAATTTGCAATAATTTAACGTACGTAATGTTTTGTACCTTGCATTTTTCATAATTATGATATAAAATTTCGAGATCCACGTACTGTCCTTCCGCCTCGAACGTATTCTCGAAACAGGGATCCTCTACGTACATCGCTTTGAAAGGACTTTCATACGTTGTAGGACCTATTTTCAATGTGAAATTGTTTCGACGATATTCATCCAATTCTGGCACGACATCAAATAAAAGAGCGCTGCAAAATAATTCTAATTTACAATATGTTAATAAATCTTTCTGAGAACTTACCTATGATGTAACATTAATTGGGCGAATAAATTGGTGAAACCCGCGTAATTATCAGACCACGTATCAGATACATAGAACTTTCCTATTTTTCTTAACGCGTCATTTGCTGTAACAAAATTACATCTATCTACAGCTGACAATTAATTATTCTTGCATTACAATTATAATATTATATATATAATTAAGATTTCATTTTATTATATTAAATTTACTTCATATAAATCTTTATTCAATTATTGACTATCCATTAAATACTTAATAGCATCAATTTACCCATTATAATTCTTTCACTGAAGTTCATATTTCTTTCATATTGCACGCAACTGTCGTAGTACGTTGCGAAAGTTGAACGCACGTTCTCGCGTTTCTCTTTTAACATTTGATCTAAAATTATTTAAAACAGAGTAATAAATGTGTAAATATTCAATAACTACTTTCAATAGCTAGTCAACTTTTTCTTCTAAAAAGAAATTAATGTTTCCTGGATTCCTGATGTAATTATATATATTTATGTAATAAAAAGTTATTCCTAGCTAAAAAAATAATTAATAATTACTAATTTAATAATTGATTCTTATAATTATGCAATAATCTTTTTAAGACTTATTAACAATAAATTAATTATATATCATTAGTAATTAATAAATTTACTGGCGATTCGTTGGTAATTTCTAGATCTTCGAATTAGATCTCCGTCTATCAGCTGCGGATTTGCTTCAAAACTACCGCAAGCGTACTCATAGAAATCGTCGCAAGGATCGGCTGAATGATTCATGTAGGACAACATTCTGCTGGCAATCTGTTTGCAGTGTCCTGTCTCACAAATGTTCGTGTCTTCGTTAGAAAGCGTAGTCCATCCTGTGGTGATAAGATCCGTCTCATTGTAACTTATTGGGATGGCTGTTCTAGTTGTATGGTTGTAAAAAATGGTACTGGATGTATTAATATAATTGGATATGGATGATTCGTTTTTCTCCATTCCATTAGAAGTCACATTGAATTTCTCGGTAGTGTAACTGTTTATACTAGTAATCGTTTTGTTCATCAGATCTTCAGCTTCCTACATAAAATTAAATATTATTATAAACATTAATATGACTTCCACAGATTTGAGAATAGATCTATAAAATATATGATTTAATATATGATTTCTTCTATAAAATATATTTAATATATGATTTTTATAGATCTAGATCATATATTAATTTTATAAATTAAAAAATATCTACATAAGAAATTAATATATTGAATATCAAATGCAAATCAATTTCAATATTAAATTTTAGTATTAAAATTTAATTACACTTTTAACTTTTGTGGAAAACTTCTCATCCATAAGTGAAGTATAATTTATTGCGGAAGGAGAGTTCTCTCTCGTTTCATTCTCATTAATTAACATCGCATTGTACTCCGTGACTGCAGATTCTTCATAATTTAAATCTTTCGTTGTAGAATTTCTAGTATCTTCATTTTCTTGAGAATCTGATCGAGTTAAAATATTACTCGTTGTTTCAGATTGCAAAATCTCAGAATAATTGTTCTTAATGGAAGAATGTTTAGCACTTGTACTTTCTTCAAGATCAGTTAGAAGACTCGGCGTTGTTGAAAATGTAATATTATCAATACCAATTCTTAATTTCTCATATTTTTTAGTAGAATTCTCAGAAACATTCTCTTCGGTATCGTTTGACTGTGTCAGCAATGTTGAAGTTATAATGTTATTAGTCACAATGTCAACTTCTGATTTATTCGAATTGTAATATCCGTCAGTAGAATTACTTATAAATTCCTTAGTAGTTGATGACGTATTTTTTATAATATCAACAGTTGAAGTGTATTTCATAGTGACGCCAATTGGTCCACTTGACGATATTGAAGTTGCATTATTGATGACATTATCAATTGTAATATCATGTGACAACGTAGTCAAGCCGATGCTTTCTTTCGTAGTTTCTACATTTTCTAAGATTTCGTTCGAAGTATAGTCTTCAATACTTTTTTGAGATACAGGAGCAGACAATGTTATTTCATCGATACTCGTCGTATTTTCAAAGTAACGCTCAAAATGAGATCCTTTAACATTCTTCTTCGAATAGTCTTCAGTAATGACATTGGCTTCTTCTGTTGGTCTATTTTCTGCAGTAGATGTATCCACTGGGATAATCCAAGTTCTTGCTAAAACTGTCTCTTCTGTCGGAGTTTTTTGAATTGTTGATGTTGTTGTTGACGTTGTTAATGAAATTGTCGTGATTGTTGTTTCGTTTGTGCGTTCTTGAGAATAATGCTGTTTAAAATACTCAATAAAATTATTCACTCAAAATTAAATTAAAATTTTTTGTTAAAAAAAAGTGCTAATTATATAATTGAAACAAACATGAATAAAGAACATGAATAAGAAAAGATTGTATAAAGTTTGTAACGGCTTCTGAAATTACTTGTAAATAAATTTCTTTTATTTTTTTATATCATTTTCTTATAGATCTACATTTGTCTCTCTAAAGATATTCTATTCAATATCATACCTGTGAGTCATGTTTAATATATGACTCCCTGTCTTCTCTTTGATTCTGCACTTTCCAGGGTTTGCAGGCAAGGATAAGGATAAGGCACATGAAGAAGAAAATGAGCAGGGCGATGAGACAGCTTCTATATGACTGATCCCGTTGAGCAGCCTTGCCCTGCTCCCGATTGTTAATCTGATATGTTTTACGAAACGGCATGATTCCTTCAACTCGATTAACTAGCAACTATACGTTAATTTGAACACTACATTTGTGCAACTAAAAAGTCTCGATTTTTATAATAAAGCATATGCGACATACTCTTGCTCCTAATCTTTCAAAGATTGCGGTTTCACTAACCGCTTCCTTCCAAATATCATAAGAATTATCACAAGATAATAGCTTACACAACAAAGTGGATTGATTTGGAGCTGGTAAATTTAACCTTTTATCATGCAATATAAAAAAAAATTACTTAAATACTATGTAAATATTAATTTAAGAAACTAATAAATTAGTTTGAATTTGATGAGATTATTAGTTTAAATGTTATAATTGAAGGAACACTAATTAATCAGGAATCGAATTTAAAGGAATTTTCAAGGACAATTATACTTCGGTTATCTCTAAAATTAAATACAAACTTTGACTATTTCATAAAATTGATATTTTCTTAAAAGTTATTTTACACCTTCGCATTTGTGACTTCCCGTCTAGATTTATTATTTTATAACAAATAAATTAAAAAGATGTCGCGCTGTCAAACATTTCGTTACAATTCTGATATCATACGTATGACCTTGTAATCGTAAAAAAATTTAACGAACGAAATATTCGAAAAGATACTTCAGAAGTATCAGTTATAACTATAGCTGTGCCTATACGACGAGTTTCTCATAGAAGAATCGAAATCAGCGACACCGAACATTCGGTATGCGCGTAAATGTATATAAGTTACTTATATCGATAGAGCATTATAATACAATTATCACAGATATGTAAACTACAAAATACCGTACGCGCGAATATAAAATGCAACTTGCGCCTTCGCCGATGATCCCATTGCACATACTACGACAATTCGTCTACATTCTAATTGATGTACAATTTAAATACGAATCAAAAAAATATATATGCGTGTATGTATATATATATATATATATATATATGTATATTGCAAAATTTTACTCGCTCGCGTGGGGCGAGTAGAATTCTATGTTGCGTTTGAAATCGTTCTCGAAGTCCGTAACTGGCGAGTCGGATCGCTCGTTTAATTCACCGCCAGTTGATTCTGTTTTTAAGACGGGAGGAATATTTTCCATTTTCTTGTTGGCTTCATTGTCGATATCATCAGATATGAATGTTTCGGAGGCAATCTACAATTGAGAGGGATGTGATATGATTGAAAGACACAGAAAAAAAAAAGATAATAGATATAGATATTTTTAAGACATAAGATTTAAGGGAAAAAATTAAGCGAAATAATTATATTAATCTTTAAATGAGAAGAGTATAAAGCAGGAATAGGAGATAGAAATGCAATAAAAAAATGAAAACGGAAAGATCAGTCTAATTGTAAAATACAAATTACCTTTCTTTCCATCTCATCAGTCTTAAGCTTTTCTAATTTCTCTTTGTCGGCAAGCGGGATTGCAGTCTTTGATAATGTTTGTCTCTTTGGGGTGGGTTTCCTCGGCTTAAATGATCCGGATGCTTTTTTCGGTAATTGAGAGCTCGTGTGCTTCTTGGTCTCATTCGATTGTTCGCAATTATGAGTAACCAATTGCTCCTTAGTCTTAAAGGCCTGCGTAATGTTAATAATCAACTTCATAGAAGAATTATATGATTGGAGTTTTTTGTGTTTACATGAATTAAGAAATAGGACTCACATGGGAGCAAATGTCACATTTAAGACTGTGCTTATTCATTTCATGGTGTTTGAGAGCTTGCGCTCGGTGGAAGTTGCGATTGCAGTGGCTGCAACTGAATCGTTTGACATTGCTGTGCGTCAGCAGATGCCGTTTGAGCTTGTCTGGTCGCGAAAACTCACTCATGCAGCCCAAGTAATTGCGAAACGGGCACTTAAGTCTCTTCGTCAAATCATGGATCAGCATATGCCGGCCCAGTCGATCTTTTCGTTTAAATCTCGCTGGACAATGCTATGATTTAAAATATAAAGTACAAACATCAATAAACAATATGCAACTATATTTCAGTTTATTAAATGCCAGTATAGTAAAGTTTATATTTCATTTTCAGTGTTGGTCCCTCCGTCCATTCGTTTGTTTTCTCATCTGTAAGATTTTTTCAGAAATAGCTTTTTCAAATTCTGTTTCCGATAATAAATATTCAAGGATTTAGTACAAAGAATGGAGGCAAAATATGAATGAGTCAAGTCAGTTGGTCATAAAGGAATCGAAGATCAATTTTTTTCTTAATGTTTACAGATTTTTTTTACTGCACTACTTGGTTATATCCATTGCAAAGAATTTATTTTTATATGTTATTAAAAAAAATATCTATATCTATAAATAATAATTATAATATTAATCTAATGTACTTGTTTAATTGTAGAAATTGCCTAACATTTTAAATGTAGTGTGGATATCTGTACGAATGATGTTCATATTCACTAAGGAGGCCTGACTCGAAGCTTTTTGATCGGCCGCGGCGTTTCGTCTCGGTCCCACACTACTAGACTTATCAGTAAGGCGATGTAGTGTGGGACCTGTCTTATCCTATATCGAGATACCTGGAATGAATTTAGATTGATGTTCTATTTAAAGAGAATTTATATGGCTGCGGTGCTCATGCGAATCTCGTTGAACTTCTGGTGGCGAGTCGAGTAATAGTTTACTTCCACAAAATATATCCTTTTGAAGTATAGGTTGAATATTAAACGCAAAATCCTAATTTTTTATATTCATTGCAATTATTCTTACTTACCGGACATGTAAAAGGCGTCTCTTCGCTATGTATAAGCTTATGATTAGCCAAATACTGCTCGGTTTTAAAAGCTTTGCCGCAATCTTCACAGACAAATCTCGCCGATGCCGAGTGAGTTTTGAGGTGACGGCGCAGAAATCTCTCGATGAGAAAGCTTTTGCCACAATGCAAGCATGCATAGTTGTGTGTGGTGGTTTCCTTATGATGCTGCAATGCCTCCAGATTCGAGAATGACGATTTGCAAGTCGAGCAACAGTAATACTTCTCCGTGGTCTTCTGCTTCTGGACGGAGTGGACGTACTGATGGCCACCAAGATCCGACAGGGTACTGAACACTTCGCCGCACACGTGACATCGATATTCCGAGCACTTATGGTTGCGCGTGTGCTCGAGGAACTCCTCCAAATCCGAAAACATCATGCTGCAGCTGCTCTGCACGCATTTGTATACTTTCAGTGCCAGATGCGAGACAATTAGATGGCCTTTCAGAGCTTTGTACGAATCAAATGTTTCTTTGCAGAATTGACAATGGTACGTGCGGTCGATACTTCCGTCCGGAGGCGCCTAAAAGTATTCAGAAAAAGATGATTAAAACGATATATAAGAAAATAATAGGTAAAAATAAACAATATAAATATTAATGAGTAAAAAATTATATATAATTACAATTAAATTGTGTTTAATATCTGTGCTTAAACTCTTAGTGCTTTAAAACCAACATAATATTTGAAATAATTTTTTCTTAGAGATGTTCTTATTCTTGCAAGGACATTTTTATAAAAAAAAATATTCATAAATTTTCTCTTCGTAAAAATTCGAAAAGAAAAATAAATCTTAGTAATTAGTTTAATTAAAAATTTTGTACCTCTGGTGGTAATGAGTGAATGGCGGTGCCAGGCCATACTTTGTGTGAGGACATATGCTTCTTCACATTTGATTTTTGCGCAAATGCACGACCACATACTACACATTGATAAGGCTTTTCTCCAGTATGAGAACGTTCGTGCTGTTGCCAATAGAATTTTTTTGCAAACTGCTTGTTGCAATAACTGCACTTATACTGTAATAACGTAATCGAATATATGTATCTTAATAAAAAATTCGCATTAACCTCTGTAATTTATTTAATAATTTAAATAAATTCGCATTTTAAAAAAATTGTTTGAAAACAGATTTACATTATATTTGTTATGAAAATCTCACATTAAACTTTAATTAAATTGAATTAAATTTTATAATTAAATAATATGAAAACATTAATTACAATTTAATTTAAAACTATAGAACCAAGTTTTATAAATTTTACTTTTTGTTTTGGAAACAGAAAGTCATCAATATAATGATACCCTTAAGTTCTGCATTCGATTGATGCCATTTTCTGATACATTGAGTGAATTATCCTGGAGGGATGTCTCGTTGTTCTCAAGAGAGGATTCGTTGTCCTCTAAAGGCGGCTCGTTGTCTGCCAGAGACGGTTCGTTGTCCGTCAACGAGGCGCTAGGATGTTCGGATTGACTCGAGGCGTCCTCCTGTGAACTGATGTCATTTTGCAGTATCGTCGGCACTTCGCTTGAATCTTCCCTCGTCGCCTCGATGGCAGCATTATCGAAAGTATCCAAGTTCTCTGTACTCAAAATGATCGGCACGCTGAACGTGGAGTCTGTCATGAAATAATTAGCAGCCTCCTGATCCACACTGTAACAATCAGATTAAAAAAAAAAGATAATACACATTAAAGAATAAATTTTACAAAAGCAAGGAATAATTTATATATTCAAGGTGGCACGAAAATATTTAATTCAAATTTATCGAATTATAATTATAATTATCAATGACAACATACCTAAATAACATGTCTGCTTCTTCGAGAATAATAGGTTCTCCAAGCTGAAAGGTTTCCTGCGAATTGTACTGCGACTCATCTTGAATGACATCTTCCACGTGCATTACCTGACTCTCATCGTTTGTTAGAAATTGAGTCAAGTCTACTGTTTGCTGCTGCGTTTTCTGGTGCGTTCTCTTGTGGAGTATGAACAGTTGAAGTGACGTAAACTGACTTTTACATTTGCCACATTGAAATATGTCTTCCTCATCCTGATCAATTGCTGGTGAAGATATGTTGATATTATGTAATAAACGATATGTACATGAGAAAATATTAACATATACATAATTATATTATTTTTAGAATATTTGTATTCATAAAAATTTGTCTCTTTTCAAAACAATTAATTAGTAGATTAACTAGAATTGAAATACATATCTTTCCATATCATGAAAAAAATGTTAGAGATATTTTTTCAGAGAATATATTTCTAGGAGAAATATAACATAATTAAATACATTTCAAATTTTCGCGCTATTAATATTAAAATTCTATCATTAAAATTTAAATTTGTTAATTATGTTTTACCGTGAAAGACAAACACTTATTTAATAAGTTTCTTAATTTATTATAACTCAAAAAAAGGAGTCTAAATAATACATTTTTTTTTATTTTTTAGAGATTCATCAGATTCATCTTCTCAAGTATTATACCTGACTGTTCGACTTCAGCTATCAGGTTTTGAGACTCCAGCAAGGATTGCACAGAGGAGCCATCCAGCGAGACATCTGTTAAAATAATTAAGATATGAGATACAATTGTTCACTTATTTATATAATTAGTTTCTTAATTAATTAAATAAATCGTTCATTCTTCTTATTTTAATCATTGACTCAAATTCAATTTCATTTTTTAATTTATATAAATATACGTATTAATTTTTCTATTTTAAATTTTATAATGAACTATAACGAATCTCAGCAATCAGACCTATCATATTTCCATTGATGACTTCAATTTTTTAACAATTTGACTCTTTTGACTAGAGAATTTATGAATCCTAACTTAGTAATCATTTTCTTATATATGTATAATATGCACTGAAGAGGATCAAATCCGAAATAATTTGCAATATGTTCAATATATATTAATTATTGTCAATACATACAATAATTTATGCACAAATAACTGTATTCACTTTTATAGGCTTTCCTTTTAGCCTTTGAATTATTATTCCAGAACCTTACTTTAATTTTCAAATATATAATTAAATAAAAACAACTACATTATTCATTGCATATCAATTATTGCAAATAATTCACACATGAATAACTATGTTACAAGCTTTCCTTCTAGTTTTTAAATTATTATTCCAGAGCCTTACTTACTTAAATTTTCAAATGTACAATTAAACAAGATCAATTATTACATTGTTCAATACTAATTATTATAAATACGTACCACAAAATAGAAGTGTGTGTTATTTTTATCGTTACTTTATTATGATAATGATTTGGTTATGACATTGTAAATTTTTTATGATGGTAATGGTAACCAGAAGAAGTCATTAATTGTAATGGATTGGAAAAGTTACTTGTTGCAATAAGTTACTTTTACTATTATATTACTTGTAATGAATAAAGTAATGTGTACTGCATTACAAATTACTTTTTTCAGTAAAACGCATAGTGGTGACAAGTTACTTTTCAAAGTGACTTCTTCAATCTTGGTACAACCTTAGTTATTGTTAGTCATAAAAAATTCCAACGTCATTATCAAATCATTATTATAAAAAAATAACGGTAAAAGGAACGGGGTTACTGTACTTCCATTCCCTGGTAAATACACATAACAATTCATACACGAATAACTGTGTTGTAGACTCCTTTCTAGCCTTTGAATTATTATTCCAGAGTCTTACTCACTTTAATATTCAAATAATTAAACAAGAACTAGAAGAGTACGGTTTTGGAAGTACGCAAAGCGTAAATCGCTACAAATTTATAAGATGCATCGAGGCAGGTTAAGTCGATGACCCCCATTTTCCATATCCTTCAAACCCTAAAAATCTGCGCACTCTCAGTCTCTCGTACTACCTAGCGTACTTGAAATCGTCGTCGCAAGACGAGCTCGTGGAGATGCGATGCAGAAAGAAAACGACAGTCTACTCCATGCCCGAGGAACGAAGGCTCGAGGTGGATTGTTGACGTTTCCGGGATCGGTCAACCCCGCCTATTTCGATCGACGCTCGCCTTACCTGTCAAAACATCGAGGATAGACTGCGCCATGTTTCGCTGTAGCGATCAGCACACTGTCATCGTAGCGGAGGCACCGACTCCTAACTCGCGCGGATCGGCGAGATCCGCCGAGATGGAAACATGACGAGCATCACTCTCGCGTCCCCGTCGCTGCCGAGACGGCGCCAGCGCACTGATCGATACTTAACCTCAAAACGAAACATCGTATCGCGGAGCGATCAGGGATGCCATTTTACAGACGCCAGGTGTTCGAAATGGTTCCAACATGCGTGACCCCGTTTACGTCTAACTAGTAACTTTCTATTAAATTATCTTAATTTCAACGTATTTAAAGAACGATGCACTAAATTGGTACATCAGAATGTACATCAGAATGATTAATTAAATACTCATATCATGTATTTATGTTTATACGCATCGCCGAAATTAAGATAATTCGATAAAAAATTACTAAAAGTTGAAAAGGTATTAGTTACTATTGGGTCATCTAAAAAGTATCCGCGGTACTTTGTCACTAGATATATGACCATCAACACACATCTAGTGACAAAAAACCGCGGATACTTTTTAGATGACCCAATATTACGTGAGTTATGGCCCTTTTACAATGGTTGGAAATTGACGACTGTGATTGGTCAATTTCCAGCTTCTAATTTCTGATTTATGATTAATGGCTTATTGTAGAATGTGTGTAATGGTTAAGATTGATTAAGACTTAAGACTTCTGATTTGTGGTTTATTGTAGAAGGCCCATTAAGCCGGTACTATATTAGTCGCAAAATGATCGCAAGTTTGTTGCGACAGCCAATGAAAGTTTGCATTTAATTTGCTATTATTAACATAAATATTTGGCTCAAGCATTATTAAATTCATAATTTTTTATTAAATAAATGTTCCATAAATAAATATGCATACATGTAAAGGATACTATAATATCCTATATATTGAAGAAAAATTACAATTTTTTCTCTTAGCAGTTATCATCTCTGTTGATAATCAAATTTTGACGATAATACTGAATATTGTACTTATTTTATGATTTATTAGATTAATGGACATATTTATACATTTAGAACTCGATTTTTCTTTAAAATTGTGATTTCAGTGTTATCGTCAAAGTTTGATTATCAACAGCGATGATAACTGCAGAAAAAACATTGTAATTTTTCTGCAATATATAAAATATTATAGCTTTATAAGTATGCATACTTATTTATGGAATATTTGTGTAATAAAAAATCATGAATTTAATAATGTATGAATCAAATATTTATGTTAATAATAGTAAATTTATATCAATTGTCGATAATGTCAGAGTTCTTCAATTATCTCCAGGTCCTTGGGACCCTTTTTATACAGCCGAAAATCTATTCAGGGTTGACGGTCTTTAATAGTATCTCGTCGGTGATGTCGGTCTTTAAATAATATCTTATCGACAAGGATGAATAAACAAAGTTGATTGTTCGTCCTTGTCAACATTTTCCTGGTGAACATTTTTAAAATAATTTTTATAGAAATTGAAACATTTTTCAGAAATATTCGAATGGTTCACATCTCTCAGAATTTTTCATATTCTGAAATATTCTGAGATTTCTCATCCCATAATTAAAAAAAAATATATTTTTAAATTTTTTAGATTTTATAACATTTCATCAGAAATTATACTTATAAAAAATCTTAGAAATCTTATGAATATTTCATAATCAATTCATATATGAAAAATTTTGAGAAAAGACGTAGATTTTCTGAAAAGTGCTCTAATTCGTATAAAAAAATATGAGAAAATTATAAAATTATATAAAAATTCTGAAAAATTATATGAAAAATTCTGAAAAAAATTTTCAGCAAGGAAACCCACATAATAGCATGGAAAAGAACCACAAAAACGTGGATATTACCCTGGTTTGATACAAGAAAAAGACTATAATATTCATTCTCAGGTGTCTCTCTATACAATGTCTATTCCGTCATGCATGGATCTATCTTTTTTTTTTTATACCGGCGTCTAAAGTATCCAGATTGGCGGTGTTCTTTGATACTCGTAAGATTATTATAATTATATCAATAGTAAATAAAGTTAAGACAAATGTAATTATTAGAAAAGATATGCATTATGTAAGTTTCCGTACGGAAACTGATCATATTATATGGTGATGACTCTGGAAAATCCGTGCGTTATTTATAACCTTGAATATGCTCTAAATTTATAATATTCCATTCAAGGTTACTACGTATTATAGAATTATAAGATATATACAAAATCAGCACAATGTCTCTAATCGGAAATATTGAACCATTTAATCCAGATCAAGCTGACATAACGACTTATATTGAAAGAATAGAGCAATTATTTATTTGTAATGATGTCAATGAAAAAAAAGTGCCACTTTTCTTGACTTTGTTAGGGGGAGAAGCTTATAATGTTTTAAAAGATCTTTTGTCCCCACAATTACCTAGTCAAAAGACGTATGCTGCTTTAAAAGAGACGTTAATAAATCATTATAATTTAAAAAGGCTTGTAATAGCAGAACGATACAAATTCTACAGTGCAAATCAAGATAGTAGTGAAGATATTAAATCGTACCAAACTAAATTGAAGAATCTGTCAAAATATTGTAAATTTGAAGGATTCTTGGATGAAGCTTTGAGAGACAAATTCGTCTTCGGTTTATTTTCGGAACAAATTAAACAGAGATTATTGACGGAAGATGATTTAACATTTGAAAAGGCATGTGAAATAGCTACAAAAATGGAATTTACTGAAAACCAAATACTTATCATATCTAGAAATGATGAAGAGAATATTGTTAATCAATTGGATAACGATAAGAGTGATGACAAGCTGAATGAAGAAAGCAGTCAGAATAAATCAAATGAGTATTTGACTCAAGCAAATCAAGAGTCAAATAGTAAAACAATGCCTATAAGACAAATGTGTAAACGATATACCAAAGTCAATAAAGATTATAGTGCTATGAATTCAAAATGTGTTTCATGTAATCAAATGGACCATACATCATCTAAATTTACATCTAGAAATAGAGCTTGTAATATAGAAAATCAAGAAGATAAACAAAATGAGGAAGAGAATAATCATATTCTTGAATTAAAGTTTATAGATATTGATACAATTGGTGAGTTTGAAAACAGCAATTTGAAGGTTGAAATGTATATTGAAAAATAATTAGTATTCTAATAGAAGAAAGTTGCTGATATTGATAGACGAATAATTCCCATTTTTTTCAATTCATTGATCTTCCAAGTAACATAGTGGCTGAAAATTATTTAATTTGATTCCTCTATATTCTGTGAAAAAACATCTATATACACTTTATTTTTTAACATGATCGTTATGAATAATTATAAATAATTTTTTGTTTAAAAAACCTAAACTTTAAATTAAAATTCCGAAAAAATTATATAAGCTTAATTGGATCAAAATGAATATTTTTTATCTTTTAAACTTTTTTCTTAATCAATAGTTTTTTAGATAAAAAATGTCTAAATGAAAAATTGACTACTCTTATAATTTTTTTTACAAATTAATCGTCTAATTAATATAAATAAAAACAAAAATATAGATTATTTATAAATATAGAAATTTGATTATCTATAAATTTAATATTTCCTTTTGGTCAATTCTTTTACGACTATTTGCGACTTCTATCATTTTTACACATCTTTTAACATTCTAATTTTTTAATTTTTATACCATAACTTGTTAAGTTTAATTGAAGTTTAATTATTAATTGAAGTTCAATTATAATTTATGCGACTGAAGAAGACTTTAAAGTTGAAATTATTTTCGCTAATTTTCATGTATTGAACATATTAAATTTTTAAAAATATTTTATAATGCCTTGTTTTTATTTCTTTTGACCTTTCTAAATATTATTATATTTATTATCAATTTAAAAAATGAGCTGGTTATTTGTATTTATCTTTTATCAAATTTCCACTATACACTCACAATTAAATAGATTGATATAGTGGCAAGGGAAAATACAAATTGTCAAAAAATGTCTAAACAGAAGTTTATTTGTTGATTGAAGGAAAGAAATAATAAATGATTTGAAAATAAATAATTGTTTATTACATTTTCGATTTATATATAGAATTACATCTTTAAAAATACTAATCATCAACTGGTGTATCATTAGCAGACTGCATTTTTGGCTTAGAATAACATTTGTTTTAATTACATTTTTGTCGAATGTAAATAAATATCGATTTTATCAGTAAAAAAAAAAAAAATAAAAATGTTCCATAGGAAATCTTATTTATATTATAAATTGAGAATTATTAGACAAAATTATGGCTAAAAAAAAATTGCTAAAATTCTCAAACTTTTAATTTATACAATGAAGTACATACAAAATGAGTAATTTATTGAAACATACAAATGATATCTCCTGTATCTCCAATAGGGTTGTGTAAATATAGAAAAAGTTCTACACTGTACCAGATGTTGAAATATCACCAACTTGAAATGTTATTAATAATAATTTTTTAATTTTAATCCTAAAGTAGTAATTATATCTGATAGAGAGGAAGAGTTTGTTGGAACGACATCCTTAGCAGATGATAACTTAGAACACCTGTTTATTGAACCATGTTTATACCCTACCTTCTTAAATTATGATAGGATTATGAAATCTTCCAGGAAGTTTATAAAGGAAAAGAGAAATGATATTTAAGTAATGAGTGTAAGCTAGCCTTAAGCTTGATGTAAGCCAAACTTAAGTTAATCTTTTGTATAAGTATTCAAATTGATGGCTCTTGCAAGACTATTGTAATTATCAGTAACGTAATAAAATTAAGCTGTCAGAGAGTAGATGCTTTATGTAAGTTTCTAAGGATAATCAATACAAAATTTCATATTTACAGATTCTTTAGAAGAGACACGGAAAAAAGCAGATCCTAATTACGCAACTTGTGATGAAAACAGAAGGCATGAAAAAAGAGTCATACACGAAAAACAATTTGACGATACATATGATACTTATGATGACAGTATAGATGAAGATTGTGGTAATTTAATTTTATCAAATTATATTTTGTTTCTATTGTTTCAGAAATCAAAGTTTTTTTCAATAATTGTAATTTTTAAATTCATTTTAAAAAATAAACTGTTCACACTTAACTAATTTTTATTATATTTTTTATCAGATTCAGCTTCGCAATTACAGACTTCATACAAGAAGATAAAAATAAATGAAAATTGGGAGTCGTCTGGAAAGAAATCTTTGCATGACAAACAATTGTTGCATAAAAAGCAATTCTCTTGTAATAAAATTTCACAAATTGCCACCTTATCTACATCAAAACATTCATTGTATGATAAATCACAAACGCAGATAGTTGATCCACTACAAATAGTACAAATGGATGAGTCGTCTGAATTTGGACCGCAAGAAATGAATGTACAAAGTAAAAATTCAAAATTATTTAATTTTTTTAAGTTGATATGTAATATCTATATATATGATAAAATGTCCACAATTGATACAATAACTTCTTTTAGATCTTGAATTTATTTCAACTACTGCCCCGTCAGTTACGGTTAGTGACATTGGTAAGAATATTTTATATTTATTTTTCTTAAATTATTATATACGTTATAAGCATATAATACTAACTCAGTGTGTTTTGATTAGAAGCAATATGATAAAAGAAAATTTATACGTTGTAATTAATTTTATTTCAGAAAAGTTGATTCCGATTTGTGAAGAAACATTAAGGTATGTAAAAAGCATCGATAGGAGGCTGAGAGTTTTGGAAAAAGGCGTTATTAATGAGGAAGAGCCTGAAGGAATGAATGTATTCGATGACCTACTTCCGATCAATTCTATACAAAATCTTAAACGATTTGAGGAAAGCATAGAAACAGCTGAAATAAAAACGAAATTTGTAAGTTAATTTTTAAAAGTATAAATATTATTTATTATAAATATTATTTATTATAATTATTTATTATAGTAGTATGTTAAATTACATTTCATTTATTATTTATCTAATTGCTTATGAATATGTTTATGTGATCTAATTAAGTTGTATGTTTTTAAGATGGAATTTATAAAAAGAATTGGAGGCAAAGGCAACAAAAATATGATACAACGGTGTATGAGCCGTTTATTTACAAATGAATTCGGCATTAGTTGTTCTTGGTGTGGTCGCGGGAATAATTATCGCATGTGCGATTTAAAATGTATCCAAGTTCTAAAAAGTAAGTTGCATATTTTTATTCTTTATCAAAATTCATAAGGATTTTAGTTGTAATATTAACTGTACTATTGAATGTTTTGTTAGTTGTGTTAAGAGCCAGGGGTATCAACGAATGCGAATTTGAAACTATAGCAAGCGAATGGTTCCGCCTTAGCAAGCTGCGATATGATCGCGAAAATAAAAAGGTATTGCCTACTGACGATTGTGATACACAGGAAAAGGAGACATAATCTATTATATTGTAACGATATCTCGAAGATGAATCGTTTCTCAGTGGCACACTTGTCATATGTCCAGTTGATCATCCGCACTTCTTTTTAATTTTTTAAATCGCTTACGGACTTTTTTAATTTTTCAAATCGTGAACGTTAATTGCAAGGCTTCGTAGGCCACAGTGAGTGTGATGCGTCGAGTGTGTGCTCGCTAAGAAAACGATTTTGATTGAACACTTGAGTGGTGTGGGGATATCAATGAAATTGACAAAATCCATTCAAAAATTTCGAATTAATCCTTATAGAGTACATTTGTAGAACACATTTTTTCGATACATGATTTTTATTAATATTTGTATTTATATATTATATTTTTTATATATATATATTCTTGGATCGCTGATTACGAGACTAAAGTCCAATTTTAGAATTTCAAATGAAATGGATTCAATATTGACAAGCAAATTTTTTATATCAGTAATTGTTTTACTAAATTTAATATTAAATTAATGTTAATATTTGTGCTAAGAGATTGTGCGAGATATGCCATAATGGATACGTCATTTTTAATTTTGAAAATTTGACTTTTTTTTTTAAATTTGATCTAAATTTATAGGATTGGATCGAATTAGATTCAAAAGTATTTAAAAATCGAAAAGTATTGAATAAATTTATATATTTGCTATGTTAAACATAGTTTTTTTTTCTTTTTCTCTTTTTTTGTATATAAGGATTATTATTTTTATAAAAATGTAATTTTTATACAATTTTTTTATTATACATAAATCGCTTTTTTTTCTAAAAAGAAAAACTTTCAGTATTTTTACGTATTCAATCGCGCTAATTAAGCAAGTATCGACGTCGAAAAATAGCAACATCCGATTTTTTTTTAATTTAATGGTATATTTCCTCGAACAAAGGACAATACTAGCTAGAATCTTCTCGATAGCATACAGAAGAAACGTTACACTGCTGCAATATTTGCCAAATTCCATATGGTTTTCTCTGCTCTTATGAGGACAGTACGACCAAAATGTGGATTATAAAAATCATGGAGTATGTAATTATGAATATCTATAATGTAAACTCTTCAGTATAATGCTCAAGTCCGCCTGTTAATCGTGGCTATTGTTTGGGAGCGTTTAATTATCACTTATGCACGTCGCGATTGCAATCCCGGCCGATTTGTACCGATTCACTGTAATAGAATTATACTTGTCTTTACAATCATTCTCGATCATCTGTGATCGCATTATAATATTCACGATCGTTGTAAATATGTGCGTATTGCATCGTCTATTCATCATCATGCGCATTGTTGTATTATATGATGATAATATTTCTTTCTTTCTACGTATTGAAAATTCTAGAAAAAGAATTCGTAACGTTTCGAATCAATTCAAGCAGCTATAATCATATTCGTTAAATATGAATGAAATTTAAATAAAAAAAAAAGGTTTTAAAGCTCAATTTCTGAAAGGTTATTATATTTTGTAATTTCTGAGTGAGTTTGGTAATTTTTATATATAGAAAAATATGAAACACCTCTCGAAAAATCCGCGGTTCGGAACCGGCATAAAACTGTAGGTCCCGTATATTTGTGGCAAGTGAATAATCAGCGTACGCATTAGAAGCCTAATGTAAAAGAAAGAAAAAGAAAATTATGATTGAAAGAAGAAATTCTTTTTACTTTGTGAACATGTTACTTTGTGAACCTATTACATATCCAAAAAAATTTTTAATTTTCAAACGTGAAAACTTAAAATTTTTTCTACAAAATCAGTTTTTAAAAATGTTCTTAACATTTTTTTTTATTAATTTATGACAGATTAAATAAAAGGAGCATTTTGATCGGTTATAACTTCATTAACACTCATTGTATCGCAATTCGAAAAACAGATTAATGTTAAAACTTTGACAAATATAATTACCAAATTTTTTAAAAACATATAGCAGCATGTGATACTAATGAGTAATAACGCTACGAATTTTTGTTCCAACCCATTATATTGCTAATTTCTAAATAAATATTTGAAATGTGTTTCGCGAGTGTATTTCTCCTTTCCGAACACTTTTTAGATCCAGACATCCAATCAATTGATCCGCACGTCGAAAGGCAGATTGTTTTCATGTGATTATTTTAATGTACTTGATTTTTTTTTTACATTTATTGTTATCAAGAATTTTAAATCAAATTTTTTTAAGTTATAAAGTAAAATGCAGTTAATATTATTTATTTTAATATCCGTTTTCTTAGCTGGTAATAAAATTGCGTGCCTATTTGACAACTGTTGATACATGTGCAAGTCGTTACCCCTAAATGCTAATTTTGACAAAATCTATATCGCATTCGAGTGACCGCAATTTATCCATATTAGTGCATAAAAAATAATTTTTTGTTCACCTTCTAAAAAAATTATAAATAAATCAAAAATTTTAAAATGGCAAATGTAAAATATTTAAAATGCAAAATGTTTTTTCGAATCCACTTTATATGTAAAATAGTTAAATAGATATTTTAAATAGTTTTCAAATACAGAATGATTTTTCCTACGTACATTTTAATGTATAATACATTTTTTAAGTATTTTATATTTAGCATTTTAAATAGAATTACATTTGAAATGGAATTTTAAATGTAAAAATACCAACCCTGTTAATAAATAAATATGCATTTGCTATGCAAATTTGTTTGATCAGATTCTAATCGCGCGGCGGTATCGTTTGATATCGATAAATCGTACGTGCGATTCTAATATGTCAATGGAGCCTTAGCGGCTTTTAGGTTGGATAACCTATATTAATTAGTTTGTGCGATGAGTTTTTCACGTTATTTGAAAAGAAGTTATCTTATCGCATAAAATGGCGGTGTCCTTTTTGGGTAAAAGAATCGCTTTAACGCAACGGAATTTCTTGAAAATTCCGAAACGAAATGGATATATAGTTTTGTAAGTTTATTTTCCTTTATTTTATTATCATAGAGGTTAGGTTTCACTGATTCTCGCGTATTCTTTTAACGATTACTGCGTTTTATATCATTTTATTGTGTTTTCTTTATATATTTGTGCATATATTTAGTACTGGATTCTTTTTTTATCTTTAATAATTAGTTACATTTTAACTATACTTTTGGTGTTTAGAGATTCATCTTGTCTATATTTTCATTCATGTATTTTAAATTTGTATTCTTTGTTATTCACTTAATTTTCTTTGATTATTTAATTTATTTATATATTTATTGTATCTTTATGAGTTATTTTTATTATTTGTTTAATATTTCTCATCTATTTGATTATATATTTATTGCATGTTACATATAATTTATACATAATTATGTTTACATATTGTATAATTTATGTATTATGTAATATAAATAAACTTTTTGTAATGTTATTTAATTTATGTTTTTAAATATCTACATTGTTATTTAATGCATATTTTATAAAAATGTATTCTAAATATAATTAATATATATAATTAAATTATAAAGTACAAAATTATTTTAGATCCGTTTTTTTATATTTATGTTTTGTTTGATTATATTTATTAGATATATAAATTGAGTTTATTTTGTATATTTGCATTTGTTTTGTACATTTATGCACCTCATACAATTTTATACTTTTTTTCCTTTATGTCAAGACTTCCAGAAATAGGTGAAGAATCATCAGAGAAAAATCCTTTACTGAAGGATGACAATTTACCAGAGTTTAACACAATTACAATCGAAAAATGTATAGCAGCTATTGGAAAACAAACTGTAGATTTTGAAGAAAAGTTGAAAAGTCTGGAAAAAATAGTCCGTAAGTATTAAGTACAATCAAAGAAATATTACTTAATTATTAAAAGATATTCTATATTGAAAACATTAATTAAATATATTTAAGTATTAATTTTATTTGAATGCTGTATAATTAATATTTAAATACATTGTATAAGCAAATTTTGAATATGATATGAATAGAAAGAGAATAAATAATATTAAGAGATTTTCTTATAATCAGTAATAATAAAATTAATATAATACAAATCTTGAATAAAAAGAAATATGTCCTAATATGTATAATTACGATTTTTAATTTTTATAATCTTTTACAGCAACAAAAGATTTAGATGTATTTAATGAGTGGTTACATCCAATCGAGGATGCATATCTTCCTCTTGAGACGACTTGGGGCATAGCAAAGACTTTGTATTTTGGCAATCAAAGTTTGATGCCGACAAAATGCTATATGGGTATTCACGAACGCGCTACGAGAGCCATAGCTAGCAAATTTGGCAGTACGCCACTCTTTAGAGCATGCAAGGAAGCATTAGAGAATAAGGACATCAAATTAACACATTCGCAGAGGAGAGTGCTTACCAAGTATGTGCTGGAAGGAACTTTAAATGGCCTGAATCTGCAAGATAAAGAATTCGAGAAGTATTCAGCTGACTTGAGTTTCATTCTGTCGAAAATCAAGGAATATAAAGCGAAATATGAGGTCTCTATCACATAACTTGTAATAGATTTATAATAATTATAACATAGCAAAATTAAAGAAGGCTAATTATATTTAAGACTAATTATATTTAAAAAAGCACCGTATTAGGATTTTATTTTTGTTATTATAGTATATTTTTATTATAGTGAACATTTGTCTCGAAAAAAGCATAGCAACGAACTGAAATTTAACTTCATTTTTTTAGAGTTCTACAGCTGTATATAGTATGGTAATACATAACAAACGTGTCGTGGAAGATTTTCCGGAAGACTATCTCAAATCCATAGCGATTGACCCTAGGCAACCTTACATGGGTCCTTGGAAAATCACTTTAAAGCCATATATCCTGCAACCGTTTATGGGTATGCATCCTTCGTATTTTTATTTAAAAAAAAACTTGAAATTTTTAAGACTTAAATTTTTATCGATTTATATTTTCTCAATTAGAATATTGTCCTGATCGTGAACTGAGGAAGGCGATCTGGGATGCTGATGTCATCCGGTGCTCTAATTATCAGGAAAGATCCGTTCAGGCCAGTGTGACATTGGAGGAACTCCGATCAAGAAGAATTGAACAGGCGAAGCGCTTGGGATTTAAGAATTACGCAGAGATGAGCATGGAGACAAAGATGGCCGGCAGTCTGGAGAATCTGTATAACACGCTAGAAGTTCTTCGGAGTACTGGTAATTAATTTATTATGAATGAAAAATATAATACAGAGAAATAATCGAAAATTTATTAGAGCATTTATGTTTTTTAAAATTAATTTGTTGACAACTTGTTGAAATTATGAAAGAACAATAATGATTTATTATTAATTAGATTTGTTAGAAAAAAATATATTTTTATTAATATATTATTTTAATAATAATTATTTAAAATTATGAATATAGAATATTATAAATAATAGACAATAATATTTTTGATAATATTACTTGATTAATTAATAATTACATGAAATTGATGAATAATTATCTGTTTTTTTTAAGCATTAGCGATTCAAGAAAAGGAAATTGCAAATTTAACCGAATTTGCAAAGGCGAGAGATTTCAATGATATTATAAGGGTATGGGATATTGCATTTTGGGATAGAAAACAACGTCATAGCATGTATATGTAAGTAAATTGGCATAAAAAATATCCTACATATATTTTTTTAATACTATATTGAAAAGTTTTTTTTTTTTAGTATAATATATGTATTTGTATTATATATTAAAGAATTATGTTGCGCTCGCGCGATTGCATTTTAAAGAGAATATAATTATTTGAAAGAAAATGTAAAATATCCTGCATTGTAGAATTCAAATATCATTTAAAATACTTATTGATATTTGCTAAAAGTTTATAATGTCGAATAAAATATTGTACAATAATATATCTTTAAATACTTTGTTTAATTCCGTGTTTATTCAGTGACGAAAACAAGTGGAGAGAGTATTTTCCGTTGCCGACTGTGTTGACGGGCCTCTTCAAACACATCGAGACGCTCTTTAATGTGAAAATCGTCGAAAGCAAGAAAGCGGACATTTGGCATAAAGATGTCCGGTTCTTCGACATATTCGATTTGAACGAATCCAATGCAGCGCCCATCGCAAATTTCTACCTAGATCCTTACGCCAGAGGAACGGAGAAATTCCGTAAAGAACAGGCATCGGGATGGGTGTCCACGATCAAAAGCAAGAGCAAAGTCGGCAATAGCACTCCATTGATCGCTATGATCTTCAATTTTCCGCCACCGATAGGCGATAAACCTTCTCTTCTTTCCTTCAGGGACGTACAGATTCTTTTCCAAAAGGTAATAGGCTACATATATTATACTATTTGTAAAATTATAATAGATATATACATCTTTAATTTGTTAAAACATTAATCTTTTATTTGTTGCACATTACAGTTTGGACACGCTTTACAACATTTGCTGACTACGATCGAGTACTCTGACATTGCTGGATTATCATTTGTGGAATGGGACGCGGTATTCATTTGTGATTTCTTCATGGAGAACTGGTATAAAATAAAGTTATTTTTATTTATTCTATTCATTTATCTACTTTCCTTATATTTTTGATATGCTTGTGTTAATATTGCAATTAATTAATTAATAAGTTAATGTCTAATATGTAATTCAATTTTGTGTATATATTTGATGGATATAGGTTGTACGAACCATTTATGTTGCAAAAAATCTCTGAACATTACGAAACGAAGGAACCATTACCTGCGCAGGCTATCAACAGTATTAAAAAGACGAGGTCGCATTTGGCTGGCTATAAGCTTTGTAAAGAACTTTACTTGTCACATTTGGATCTGGAGCTGCATTCCAGGTGAACTTCGATTTGCATAAAATCTTTATTGAACTAAATCTTGAATTTTTTTCTTAAATTATTTAAGAGAAATATAATTATGCTTTATCGAATAGTAATATTTTCAACTTATAGTTTCAACTGAAAATGGGTTACTCTACTGGATGAATTTTTTTAACGTAACATGTTATTTTCTAGTGTAGATTATATGTAAAAAGAAACTTGTTTTAAACTTTTTTTAAATGCTTCCATTGATCTTGAAGTAATCTTGAAAATAAATGAAAAATAAAGGAGTTTAAAAAGGAGTCAATTTCTATTCAAAAAGGTGTAAATAAAAGGAATAGTATTTTTTTCATTGTAAATTTTGATCTTCTGGATACGATAAAATTATTAAATATCATTGCGTTTAGAGAACACCTCGAAAATTAAGCAAGAATATCGAAATTTAGATAAGTTTCTTTGTTTGTGCTCAATTTTTGAAGTATTTTTTAAACGCTACGAATTTCTTAATAATTGTATCATCGTATCCAAGAGGCCAAATCTAAAAAAAAATTTTTTTTACTTACACCTTTTTGGCAGAAATCAGCTCCTTTTTAAAATCCTTTATTTTTCATTTATTTTCAAGATCAATAGATCCTATTTGTTATTGGAACCCGAAGTTGAAAACATTTGATGAAGGTGTACTTAATATTGCTAAATTTTAGAGATTTTTGATAAAAATCACTTTGCTTTATCTTAAAAGTGTACAGATGGTCTTAAACACCATGTATATATTTATATCTTATTACATCAATGCTTACAAAATAAACAAAACACTTGTCGTTCTCTCAATGTATTATATTAGGTGTTGGAATTAATTCGTAGCGTTTTACAAGTGATGGGAAGTACTTTCATTAATGTATTTTTTAATGCTCATGTGAAATAAATAACATTCTTTCATTAAAAAACGCTACGAATTAATTCCAACACCTAATAATAATTCGACGATTCTGAAACAATATTGATCTTTACGTCACTTTATTTTATTTTTGAAAAAATTGTAGTGAAAAAACATTTTGGGTGACTATGATGAAACGCCTATGGCCGAAATATTTCATATTGCCACTCGAAAAAAGAGACGTTCATGTTTGCAATTTCGATGTTATATGGAGTGGCAATTGGGCAGCCGCGTATTTCAGGTATCATCTATCAATTTTATACGAATTAGAGAATTTTTGCAAATTGATTTTAATTTAAGATAGTTATATATAATTGTTATCTCAAATTATACAGGATATTTCAAACTTTTTGATACATCGCTTGTAGAGTGAACTAAACTGACAATGAGTCGAGGTCTTCTATCATTTTTGCAATTTTTGCAATTTTTTTAATTACCTGATGAGCAGAATGTCTGAAATTGAAGCATAAAACTTTAAGGTTCTTTAAGAGTTCTTCAAAAAATATCCTTTAAATATAATTCATAAAGATCTCTGAAAGATAAATAAAGAAAAAAAGGAATAAATTTTATTTTATAATGAACTTTGAAAGATATTTTACACGCCAATTTTACTCGCTTATTCGGCAGTCTTTAGAAATTAATCTGTCGTTAATTATTGCGAAAATTGCGAAAACACTTTTCGATTCAGTTTAATCCGGTTTACTTGTCCACAAGCGGTGCCAAAAAATTTAGGATACTCTATATGTATGCGAAATTTTTCTATTAATGAAGTAATAAAGCACAGTTATTTATTTATGTAATTGTTAGTAGTTGTTTACAATGTAAAAGCGTTGATCTGTTTAATCGTTAAATTGCAGCAAAATTTGGTCCGAGATGATAGCTGCCGATTTATATACAGCTTTTCAAGAGATCAAATTCGATGAATCACAGCAGAAGGAGTTAGGCATGAGGTTCCGTAACACGTTTTTATCTTTGGGCGGTAGTTATCCTGCCGCCGAAGTATTCAGGCAATTTAGGGGAAGAGATCCGAGCCCGCAAGCATTATTAGACAATCTTGGGTTAACAAAGACGAAGGAAATTAAGTGATGCGAATATGGTTAGATATAGCAATACTCTTTAAGAGTACGCAAACATAATTATTAATTCTGCACAGTAACGGGTACTGTTACTTGGATCATACATAATATAGATCCAGGAATTAATTCTATTGTGAAGTGATCATATAATGCAATAAATTATCATTTGTAAAGTACTAAAAACCTACGAATTTTCCGTTTAAATTAACACTTTCGCTACCACGCGTCACATATGTGTGACACGCTAATTTGTTTCGAGAGTTTGGCGTCATATATATGTGACATCGTTAAGTTTTATGATTATGTAAAGAAATAAGGTTTGTTTTGAACGTTGTTGTGTAAAAGTATCGTAAGAAAAGCTTGGGCTGTGGGTGGTAACGAACGTGTTAAAGTGATGTACGGAGGTTAAATAATTTGAATAAAAAAATATTTAGTGTATTATATAAACAAACTTCTATTTTTTATACTGTGCCTTTTTTATACTAAAATACTTTCTTACCTCTCTTCCGTCCTAAACGCATGTACATAAGACAAATTGTTAATATTTTTCCAAGAAAAAATTATAAATGTGTAAATTCTGTTAAATTTAACATTGCATTCTTGAATCTTGGTTGTTTGATTTTATTATCTGAAATGTAATATTTTTTATTGACGGATGAAGCAATACTATTTTATCATGTATCGATAATTTTTGTTCTGATTAGTTCATTTGACCAGTCAAAGATGATGCATCGCGAATCTCTAATATCTGAATTAATATTCAGAATAATACTTTATTTACTTAATTTATTGTAATCTGTATAGATCACCAACTTAAACTAATATGAAATAATAAATTTATCTTTTACAGAAAATAAGCATTAAATGGAAAAAAAATCGAGTCAAGCAAAGGTTCTTGTAAGGTAATTAAAATAATGCGATATGTGGCACTCGATAACAAGACATATCTATTTCCTGGAAAGCTATCTGTTTCTTTTGGAACAGAAAGTTGCAATCTCCTTGAATAATATGTGTATTATATTAATAATTCCTGGAAAACGTTTTACACTTTGCTAATTATTAGTAATTATTAGACTAGCATAATTATTATTTTACAGATATACATAGATTGTCTCCGTGAAAAGACTATCTGATTAAATTCTAATTGACTTAATTGGCAGTTATCTCAGAGAATTGCTAATTGTTGCAAGATTTCCAATTGTAATTTTTTCAAAATATCTTCTTTTATGTATGCATCGAACAACAAAAGATTGACAGTGCATATTAATGAGATATTACACTACTGTTATTGCACTATAAATCATTAAAATAATAATCAGTCTTTAAGCATCCTTCGTGTCGAAGTACTAGCTACACCCGATGGATGTTAACGATATCCAGACAGGATCTGGTTTTCGTTCTCGTTCTGAGATTAATTACTTAATTAACAGCCACGGACAAGCCGGGTTTTTCCGCCGGGCATGCACGTTTTTATCGCGCTTGCTTGTCATCGTCGTCGTTCGACTCGAGATCTTATTTACACCCGTTATATTACCCGGCGCGGTAGGTAGATAGGATTATGAGTCACCTTCTCCGCATGAATACTAAATGCCTCGCTGCATCATTATCAGGCGTCGCACGTGCAAAATTTATTTATGAGCTCGTTAATCATGCTTATTTATAGTGAGCGCATTTATTTACTATGTCAATTCTTTACAGAACGATCAAATTCCCTCGTCGCGATTGTTTGTAATGGGAACCTAAACGTGTTTTTGCATTGCATATCCGAACATTTAAATTTCAGTTATTTCAGAAATACAAAAAAATCTAATCTTTGAAGAATTGGAAAAAAACGGTCTAGTTTTTGCAATTATATTATTAAAAATAATTAAAAATATGTTTAAATTATCTTATCATGTTATACATTAAGTGATAATGGTACATATCATTTTCAAAATTTATTTTAAGAAAAGTGAAAAATAGCTAACTTTGAAAATATAACTTACGGTGTATATTTTTTAAATAAATGAATATTTTTGTATACATAGATTTTTTTATCAAGAATTCTGTAATGATAGATTTCTCTAAAGATGTTATAAAATAAGTTAAAGAAGATATTTATTTAATTTTATTGCTAAAAAATGTACACGTTTCAAAAGGAATAGCAAAGTGATAAGTTAAATTTCTGTAAAGTGATTCATATAGAGTGTATTTTTATAGTATAAGGAAAATATTTTTTATGTAAACGACGGTTTCATAATCTATAATAGTATCTAGGAATGTTTAATTAATATAATTTTTGAAAGAGAGAGAGAGAGACAGAGAGAAATTGTCTCCCCTGATTCTGAATCGGACTTTATATCGTTAAATTTATAAGTAAAATTATATCTAATTTGAATTTTTTTAAAATCATTTTTATAAATCATTATTTTTAAAAACTCAAGAAAATGTATTAAATTTGACTAAAATTTAATGTGTTATTTACTAATTGCACACATTAATATAGACGTATTGTTTGCTTTGAAACCACAGAGAAATGGATGATTTACATTTTCATACATGGAAATTAAAAAAATAACAAATATTTTTTATAATATATATATATATTGCATTATCATCCTTTGATATCTAAAATATCAATGTAATATCAATTTCGATAAAAATGACTTTGATTCTCAAATATGTGATTCACTTGTATTTGTATCTTGATAAACTACACTTCAAAGAAATCGTAAAAAAAATATGAGAGAAGTAAATGGTAACATAAAATATACTTAACTAATTAGGACAGAATCAGTGAAAGGAGTTCTTAAAAAGGTCTTAAGAAAAAAATCGAATTGGAATTATAAAAATAAAATTAACAGAAACAATCTCGAATCTATCGATGGAGAACAAAGTTGTATTCAAAATTTCCATTCGAAGTTTCCATCGACTTCGCTTTGATTTTAATTAAGCTCCTTCAATTATTATTATTATCTTTTAATTTTTAACTTTGCCATCCCGCGGCTTACTGCATCTTCAGCGAAGGTTTTATTTGAGCCAGCAGTTGTGGAAGTTGGATGGAGGCCGGTGAGCGAAATACGAGACCGTGTTTCTCCATTCGGATTCGAGAACTGACGCAACTCCACGAGTGCGAGCGACCCGTGCTGGCTGTGCTGCTGACGCGTCGTTGTCGCGGCGCGCGCTTTTCGTTACAGAGCGAAGTGACCGCGATGTTTCCTGGAATGCAAGACCCACACACGCGCGCACGTTGCAAATGCGCAACGAGTGCACCAGACTGTCTAATCGCGTCGAGAGAGCGCGAAGGAGATTTCGACGAACAGAGAGGCCAGAATCCGTGCTCCTTCAACCGTGATGACGCGCGTCTCTCTCTCTCTCTCTCCCTTTCTCTCTCTTTCTCTCTCTCTCTCTTCCTCGCCTCCTCCCCCACATATAACTCTCTTTCTCTTTATCTGTCCGTCTTTCTGTCTCTATTTTTCACTCATACAGTATTACATCTTCCTATACCGGGTGTCTCTTGTTCAACCAATGCTGCAAGGTTTTAATTTATGTATATTCATAGTTGGAAATTTTATGTTAAATTGAATACATTTCACGTGTTCCAAACAGTCGAAATTTTTGTCTTAAAATTAAAATTTGTGTATTAATTTAATATAAGATGATATGTCAGGAAGTGCAACACAAATATTATGTAAAAAATCAACATGAAATGTAATTGACACAATTTTTAAGTAAATTGTGTATATAAAGATATATTCTTTCAGTAATATTTATAATATATTTAATTAAGTCTTGTTGATTTATATTCAAAAAGTTATTTTAAAATACATTGTTTCTATGTCTTTTTTCATTTCATTTTTTTCATAACGCATAAAATGTGTTATGTTATTTTAACAGTAAGAAATGTCAGTATAACATGAAATATTCAAATAACAGTAGCATTATAGCAAATTAACATTCGGATATGTTAAAAATTCAACACAAAGATTTTTGCACGAGGACAGGTTTCCAACATAAATATAAAATATCTTTTTACTACGTACGTCAAATGTGTAGGAGCGTGTACAAATAGATAAGTGCAAATGTTACAAATGAGGTAAGCGTGTTAATTTTTGGCATTGGAAATATGTATGTACGATATTAGCGCGTCGTAATTCAGAATTTCATCTGACAGTTTTAGCATCCGCGTATTTTCGTACGTATGAGAGATTAACGCGCAAGATTAGATATAAATAACTGCTCACGCACGATATTGAATCAATCGAGGAAAAATTTTCTATTTTTTAACCATCGATCATGATGTAAGAGTATTTAAACGCAATGTGCGTCGCAAAGTGTGTCGAAATTAATGCAACTTTATTTCAAGCTAACTTTATTTGATGCGTCCAGTCACGTCACACATTTGTATTGTATTTTTCTTTATATTTATCTGATAAGAAAAATTGTATTAGTCGTTTGAAAAATTTATAACAGTTTTTTATAAAATACAGAGTTTCTAAATACGGAAGTCCTCGAAAATGAAGTAATAAAATAATTTCATTTTGTATATTCAGATTTATTTTTGTATAATTATTATTGCCCAGATTTTTTGCAATTTCGGATTTCCTCCTATTTCTTTCTCTTCATATGTGTATGTATAAAATAATTTTTTAATGAATAACAAATCGATTTTATCGTTAAATTACATTTTGAGGTTTAAATTTGGAAATTGGAAAATATACAGTATTAAAACCTGCAAAATTATAAAAGCTAGTAATAAATGATATGTTTTTCAAAATTCCGTTAATGAAAGTATTACACGGAAAATCGATTCGAAATTTATATACATATATAATAATAAATCGATTTTGATTTTATTCTAAAGTACACATTGCAGAAATATAGACAATAATAATAATTAGATTAATTAGTGTGTCTAATGAATACATCTAATATTCGACTAAATAAATAAATGATGAATATAATGCGAGTATGAATACTTTTTGGAGAAATAAATTACTTCGATTAATAAATATTTTTGTAAACATGATTACAAATATTTTCAGTTTCGCATTCATCTCTCACTCTGCATTATATGCATAGAGTAAACAATAATTTAAAAAAACAACCGACAGAGAAATAATATTCAGACTTCAAACTCTTTTTTTTTTAAGTTACATAAAATTATTCGCACGTTCTTGTTACATCTAATTCTTCTATTAACATTATGTCTAAGAAAACATTTGTAAAGGAATATAAAAAGAATATATTATACGCGTAATAGAATTATCATCATCATAATTGTATTGTTCTTTCCAACTAAAGATTACAGATTTTATAAATGACAAAATTTAACATTACGTTGTTCAAATAGATTCATCAAAATATGGTTACAATTGGTTACAATTAAGGAACAAGGGTTGTTTATTGAAATTTTTTTAGTATTACAATATTTTTGAGTTATACTATCCAAAGGAAATCGTCTATTATTACAAATTTTCCGATAGTTCAAATGTTCATACTTAATTGTTACTTGAACGTTTTTGATATTTAAAATAAGTAAATAGATTTTTGTAATGGTTTTGAATGAAACATATTTTTTAACGTGAAATCTCAAATAAATATAGCTTGCAGCTAATTACAAATTCATAAAGTACATTATAATAATAACGGATATTTAATAATACCTCAATTATATACACAACACATAATTTATCATTGGAGTTTTTATTTTACAAATTTTCGTTCCTTAAAAATTCATTGCGGAATATCGGAAAAAAATTTGAAATACAGTGGAAAATATTGAAAGAGTACATTTTGCGTTTGCACATAATATATCCTCCCAAAATCGCCGAATCGATCGTCTCGCGACATCGCGGCAATTCGACCTAGTTCTAAATATTAAAGTAGCACATAGGTCCTCCATTTTAGACTTACTAACCACACCCTATATCAATAATACTAAGCGCTTATTGGACTACAAACAATTAAAGCGAAATGGCGATCGAAATAACTAATAAGAAGGCTGTCGGCATTTCGGTTCAGAAAGTCGATTCTGTATCTTCAAACAAGATGAAAATTACAAAAGCGAACAAATTTAGATGTTGAACAATGAAATAATCAGTATTCTAGTAAATTCGCTTACTTTCATAATTTTCATCTTATTTCAAGATACAGAATCGATCCCCAGATAAAAGGAATGTACTTTGGTATCTACAGCTTTAATTCGACCGGCGCGTTTTTCATTTCGAACAATCACGTTCGTTTGCCTATTTATAAGACAAACTTTCGTTCTCGCGGGCCCGCTTGTCGCCACTTATGTATAAACACGCGCCGCGTCGCGTCGAGTGAGTTGAGTCGCGTCGCGCGCCGGCCGGCCGGCCGGCCGAAGACGGCCGAGCTCGGCCGAGGTCGGCCGAAGCGGCGTGAGGCAACAGGCGGCTCGTTTGAAATGGCAGGTGGGGAGAGTCGGTCGAATCGCGCGCGTCAGTGAGTCGTCGGAGTTCGCGGCGCGAGCATCGTTCACTTCGGTGTGGAAGTTCCGTTGCTGTCTTCACGTCGCGCAGTGTCCCGTGTACTTGCACGCGTGCGCGCGCGCGCACGCGAGATATTCCGGAATCTCGAAAACGAACGAAAGGCTGTAATATACATCGCGGCGCTCGGACAAAGCCGTTGTAAGCCGCCACGCGCAAATATTAGCCGTGCCTCTCGAGACGGAGAGAAGATAGCGGCGGACTGTAGTTGGACGACCGCGAATGAGAGAAAGAAAGGAAGGAAGCTCTCGCTGACGTTTCGAGTGTTTGACGTTCCCAGGTAAACGTGCTTCGCAAAACGCTCCGTGTTTGACGGCAAACACAACGGCGGACATACGCTTGTCTTCGGTCGGGAGAATTCCGAGAGTGATACGGGAAAGAAAGAAAGAGAAGAGAGAGAGAGAGAGAGAGAGAGAGAGAGAGAGAGAGAGAGAGAGAGAGATATTGTTTACTGCCGCGGTGATACGGCGTTCGGGCTTCCGCGAATTTCGAATCGCGTCGCGTGAGACGCGATAGAAAATCCGTTGGCGCGACGTTCGGCGTGAATTCGAATTTCAACTCGTCGCCAACTTCGCGCGATTGCGCGGCGGAGTTCAGGTGGTTCGCGACGCGACGTGAACGCGTATTCGCGGATTCGTGAATAGAGTGTTGTGTGTCTTTCGGTAAACGCGGAGGAAACGCATGACGCGGACTTGCGGGTCATCGACGGTATGTTGCATTGTTGTGAACTCGTCGCGAGCCTCGATGGCGCGATGGTGCGCGAATTGTGAGAACGTAACGAGGTGAATCGCGAACTGTGTGAAGTTACGCACGAGAGGTGAGTTTCGCGCGATCGACGGAATTCCCGATACTCTCGAACGTCGTTGTTTCGACATCTGAATATCGGGCGGAATACTCGCGAGTGTGTCGAAAGTGTGGATCGTTTAAGCGTATCGAGAAAAAGTGGTGCAACATATGACGAACGCGAAAATGAGAATGTCGACGAGCGAGTTGCAGGCCGTTATCGCGCTCGCGATACTGTCGACCATCAGTCTCGGCAATGAGATTAAGGATTACTGCTCGATACACAAGTACGACAATTTGCCGGGCGGCCTGAGTTTCACGAAGGAGGTCGTTACCATGGAGTACGCGAACGTGGGTGCGTTCAAGGCTCTTCATTGCTGCCTCAGGGGATACAGGAGCATCGAATGGTGAGTCTCACATTGTCTTTTCACGTACATCGCGAAACAAAACTCTAGCCAGTATTCATTGGCTTGATGTTTCCTAGTTGGATCTTATATTCAAAATCGTCTTAAGAAGTCACGAAATAAGAACGGATTCTGGCTGGTATTCATAGTCGGTTCTTATTTTAAGACCCTCTTAAGTAATGTTTTAAGATACTAATGCGGCTGTCTGATTGATTCGTGACATCTTAAGACTGTACTTAAGACGATTTTAAATATAAGATCCGACTATGAATATGAGTATTGCTCATAGTTAATTCTTATGTTTAAGATCATCTTAAGTTCTGTTTTGAGATGTCGTGTAGTTAAGACGGTTTTGAAATAAGAACTGACTATGAATACTTTTTTTTGAGATGTCTCAACGTTTAATGCTCGTGTTACATCACAAATTGGAGATTGAGGCTCGCGAATTGAATTGAAGATTAGAATTCAGCCAATCAGAATGGAACAGATTAAAGTTAAAGTTGTAAGTGATTGTAATGGGCTTTTTACAATAAGTCCCAATTGTGTGTGCACCAATGTTACTTTGATTTTAAAACTCTCTTTCTCTTTTTTTCAAAGCTGAGAAAGAGAAAGGCAGAGATGAAGAGAGTTTTAAGCCTCGCTCAAAGTTAAAGTAACATTGGCGCAATCGAGCCTAAGTGCATTCTACAATAAACTTAAGTTTTAAGTCTTAAGTTGTAAGAAATTGACCAATCACAATCGAATGTGAGAAGCATAATCGACTATGATTGGTCAATTTCTTATGACTTAAAACTTAAGCTTAGGTAATTGTAGGAAAATTATAAGAATTGATCAATTACAGTTGAATAATCTTTGACCAGTTACAGTCGGATATGAGGAAAATATTCGATTATGATTGGTCAATTCTTATAACTACAATCTTTTACAACTACGTTTAAGCAATTGTAGAATGGATTTAAGAATTGCATTGTGACAAAAACTAGAGCACTCTGAAAGTAATAAAAGAACAGTGACGGAAATTGAAGTACGTAAAATATAGAGGAAAGAAGGCGGTTATAGAATAGGTAGGAAATTGTGGAATATATCACGATATCTCTTGTATAGTTTGCGTTGCATTCTGAAAGTAATTGTCAAAATTACTTCTATATAGTTACTTAGATGTTATGTGTTGTGGCCATTAATTAGTGTTTATCGTGTTATCATAAAAGCTGCATTTTAATTTTGTAGATTAGGCACAGCTGCAGACAGTTTTACAGGTGGTATTGTTTACCTCGTTTTGGGAAGTATATTGGTATGGATTTTGTAACTTTATTCTATAGCTTGGGATCTTGAATGTGCTCTTTGAAATAATATAATCGTATTGAAGGAGAATACAACTTTTTTCGCGATCGTTTGTTTTGTTGGGAATTGTTTTATTTCTTATGGTTTTTTTTCTTCATTCTTCGGAAACCAAAAATGATCAATACTGACGCTGCATAGTAAAAATATTTTGTATTTGTGATCATTCAAGTCTTTGTTAAAATTCTGTATTGAATTTTTAACATATTTGAGTGCTAATTTAATATGTGATTTAAATATTTTGATGTTATTTAAATATTTTGTGTTAAATTAACATTTCTTAGAGTCAATTAACAAAATTTATGAATAAATGGATAAATAATAAAAGTAATGCGTTTTAAAACGTAAATTCTGAGATAAATTAATAAAATACTTGTCGATTAAATATCATAAATGTTAATTTTATTATTAAAAAATAATGTTTCTACAATTTGCTTATAAATTGTGTCATATTACTTTCTTATATTAATTTTTTTACTTAATACTTGTGTTACTTTCTAACATATTTTGTGTTAACACAAAGTTGAGTGAACGTTTGAGACTTTGAAATATGTTACAAATTTTTTAATTGTCTATATTCGAGAAAAATTGTATGTACATTGAAATAAAGTCTAAAATCCACAATCACGTTGTTACGAAATCGCTATCAGTTATGTTTTAATTATTTAAAAACTAATTCAGAATTGTTGATCCAACTCTCTGAATTAGTTTTTAAATGATTAAAGGATAATTGATAATGATTTTGTAACAATATGAGTATTTAGACTTTATTTCAACGTACATACAATTTTTTCTTGAATATTGACAATTATAAAGTTCGTTATAATTGTATCGTTTAAATATATTTTAAAACGACGTATAAGGAATAAGAATTTTATTCCTTGCATCAACGAACCAATTTTTCTTATAAACATAATAATGATAACTTTCGATTTCTACGAAGAAAAATATACGTATATAAAGATGTATATGAGAAACAAAACGATCCCCAAATGATCGCGAAAAAGTGAAAATTTACTCTCTTTTGTTAATGAAAATAATGTGTGCGTGCATGTATCCGACGTGTAAAGTTATATACTACATACATATATTAATAATAGTATTCCCTTCTTCTATTCCATAATCGCATTCTTTTTTACTTTTCAGTTTTTTGTAAATTGCGTTTGTTCTACCCAAGAATTTTTGTCTATAGCATATTTGCATATTTGTTATTTAACATTCTGCATCTAGCAAACTTGTACTAAAAGTAGTTATGTCGCATGAATATCTACTGGTATTCCATATATAACTCTCTTCTTTTCTCTGATAATTGTAAAAAGCGAAAAACATTAATACATGCAAATAATGTATTAATAAGACAGAAAAAAGCTTAAAGTAATAATAGATGCATAATTAGCTCTCGGATAGAAATTTGAATATAAGAATATGTTTATAAGTCTCTAATTATCCTTTATTTAAACTTTTTTTAACGACTCTCTCATGTAACTCCAATTTTATATTTCTCAATTATTCTCTAATTCTGTCAATTTATTTAACGATTATATATATATATACTGCCGAATAATTAACTGAATTTGTGCTGAATAATTTGTTAATAAGAAAGCTATATTTAAAATAATAATATTAATTCTCGAATAGAAGATTAAAGTTTTATGCCTGTGATTATCCTTTATTTAATTTTTTTTATTCTTTAATCTAATTTCAGTCTTATATCATTTATTCTTTAATATTTCCAATTTATTTAAAAATTATATATATTGCTTAATATATATAATTTAGAAACTGAATTGAATCTTGATTTTTTACTGAATAATTTATGATTAATAAAGAAAAATAAAAGCTATATACATATACTTAAAATAATATTTTATTATTAATAATGATATTTTTCGCAATAAATTTCAAGATATTCATTAGCATCGTTATTATTAAATTAACGATTTATTTTGTGACTACTATTCTACAACTTACTATTCTAATTTAGTTCAGGAGTGCGTTTTTAAAGATCTGTTGTATTCGGCATTCAGTTTGAAGAACTTGGAGAATGTATTAAAAAATTTATTAGAAATATAAAGTATTAAGCATCAAGATCTTAACGTAAAGATTAAGTCTCGACTGTATTTAATTCTTATTACTTGATTTAATAATATATTAATTCTCGGATAAAATATTGAATAGAGAATAATATAGTTGATGTTCTATTTCTGTGTGTGCAGATTATCTTTTATTCAATTTTTTTTAAGCGACTCTCTAATCCAACTCGGCAACTCCAGCGTTACGTTCCTTCCATTGTGTTTTAATATTTATATTTTCAATTTTTACTTGAGAATAAAAATCGTGCTTGACAATTTGAAAACGCGAAGAGAAGAATACGTTTCTGCGCGGTTTGAGAATCCCTGTCACACTGCGTAATATCCTTCCTCGCGTTTCTTTCGCGAAGGAAATGCTTCTGCTCGTTCTCCACCTTCCCAAGAGCATTTTACCTCCCCTTTATTCGCACACGATCCGATGGGTGATAAATGCGAATGAAAACGAATCGAGGACTGCTTTCGGCACAAAAGCTGCCGCACGGAGAGCGTTCGCATTATGCGAATGACATTTTCCTTTTAGCGCCAGGTATTCATACCTTGCCTCATACCTGAAGCACCTGCTAACAGATCGCGAGCGACACCCTTATCGATAACCCTTTCATGCTACCGAAACGTTGTATAGACCCGATTCTAAAATGAGTCCCAGAGAATCTATGACTCTTTGAGCAGCGAGCACTTTCTTCTCTCTCGTGGACGATCTTTTTATTTGTTATCTCTCGATATTTCCAGTCGAGTCTGCTAATGGAGCTAAAATGGCATCTTATCTTTACTAGAATATATACTATCATTCATTCATATGTATTTTAGATAAAAAATATTCTTTCCAAATTACCTAGTTATTAATCTAATTGGTGATCTTAGATAATTTGAAAAAGATAATTATCTAGATAATTTGAAAAAATCTTTTTTTTTATCTAAGATACAGATAAAGATAATATATATTCTAAAATACAATGAGATGGAGCCATTTTATTTCGATTATCTAGACAATTTCTTTCTATCTAGATAATACTGTGAGTTGCTTTCGTTGATTAAAAGCTATCGATCTATTATAAAGCAGAAATGTTTTTTTTTTTTACGAAACGCCCGATTTAACTATCGGATTTCACGTTAGTGGTGCATTTCAGGCTTCAACTATTTTTTGACGTTTCTATTAATTACGCTCTTCGACGTATCGAGATTCGGAATCAATTCGGAATTCCTCTTTAACTACTCGACTACTCGACCTTTTTTTTTCTCTCTCTCTTTTGAAAACCTCAGCGTCACCCTTTTCACCGCCCTTAAGACGTTTCCGTTACAGTCGGATCTTTGTGCCCGCGACTACTTATATCTCGAGGATCCTACCAGCGCCATTCTTCGTGTCTGACCCACATTTTTCTCATCGCTCGCGCAATATTTCCCGGAGGCGCGCGCTGAAAGACGGCGCATTAAAGATTTATAAGCTTACGACGCCCGGTACGTGACTTGTAAATCTCCGCGAGCTCAGACAGAAATGCGGAAACTTCTCTCTCTCTCTCTCTCTCTCTCTCTCTCTCTCTCTCTCTCTGTCTTCTTCTTTCTTCCTCACGGAAAGTTTCGCGGATCCGCATTCCAACGTTTCGTTCGTTCGTTCTCCCGCGCGAAATCTTTATTTCGCGCTCGCGTCGCCAGAATCCCTTTTCGCTGTGTTTTTACATTAAGAGCTCGTCTAACGTGAAAATAAGACGCGTATTCCGTCACGAGATATATTACGGAATAACGCTGGGGGAGGGGAGGGGAGGGGAGGAGAGGGCAGGAGGAGGAGAAACAGAGAATCAAGTTTTTCTTCGAAAAATTTGTAATTTATCTCGTATATCTTTTTTTATGGGGGAGAAATATTTGTTCTCGTCGTTTTAAAACAGATGGAAAGAGATAAAAGGTTTTACGAAAATGTACAAAAGTTTCAGAGCAATAATATCAGTTAGGAATTGAATAGCAACTTTATTCAAATTTGGGACACGAAGAGAGTTGAGATTTCGAACTTAAAAATAAATATAACTTGTAATGTAATTCAAGAATAGATATATAACGATCTCTTATTTTAAAAGTGTGACCAGCTCAAAAAATTATTAATAATTAATTTGTCAGAAAAGGAAAAAAGCTATTTTTCAACTTGACAAAAAGTTAATGATACTAATCGAATAGTATCGGTAAAAGGAATATTCTTAACATAATTAAACATCACTTTTGATTCATAAGTTTCAAAAACCTGTCCTTTGTGAAGATTTTAATGATTTTTTAAAACTGTTTTAAGTTATGGACTTTTTAGGAAATTAAGTTAGTTAATTTTTCAAATGTTTACTTAACTCATTCATGGTATTAGAATCACCTTTTTTGAGTTGTGTTACTTTTGAAGTAAGGAAGCGATATAATTAATTTTATTTTGCAAAATGTAATATCTTAAAAAAAAGTTAATTTTTATCTCAGAAAACTTTACATTCTTAATAATACAATGCAAAGCGTTTCAGAATATATTTTTGAATGATATAGAAAAAAATTTACATTAATTATTTTAAAATAAAAAATGAATAGAAAAATGAATAGGCTGTGCAGAAAGTTTAAAAATTAAATCTTGTCTCACTGAATTTCTTAACTTAAAAAGTAAGCCTGTTTGTAAAACAGTCGTATAATTGTAGAAAAAAACCTTCCTGTGTTTCTATAAAGAACAAGAATAAAACATTCAATTAAAAAAATTGGTTTATCTCTCATTAAAAAGTGATTCGTCTATATTATGATTAGTATCCGACTTCTCAGTGATGTTTTAGTAGTCACTAGGCGTTTTTTAAATCGCTTGCAAAGAATAAATAAAGAATATTTAATATAAATTTTTAAACATTAATAGTTAGATAATAATATAAAACAAACAGTATATTATTGAATATTCCATTCAAAATAACATTCCAGACAAATAATACCAACTTTGCTGGGATAGTCAGTAGATACAATCTTATTTAAGCGATATTTATTAAACTATAAATATATTTTATACATTATAAGCTTATTACAATAGGATATTTCTACCATAGCGATAAGACATAAAATTCGTTGATCAGATAATTCGATTGCCCTTATCTTCATTTGGTGTCCCATGATTTTCGAAATTTACATCGCAGTATATAAACGCTTCTCTTCAGCCTCATCCGTTTCTTATGGCAAAATCCACACTCTAAACACAGTTTAACATAGGAGCGAAAAGAAATTTAGGATTCCGTAAATTTGGAGAACAGGAGACCACGATTACGTGTGGCGCAGGGTTTAAGGATCCACCTCGAGCTTTGTCGGCTCTATTTTCCTGCGAATTACAGCGCGCTATCTCGTGGGTCGCGACAGTCCCGGTTTAAACGCGAATTACAAGGCGTAAATCGCGTTGGGGTTGGGAACGCTTGTTTATTTCACGATAAATCGAGGAGCGTTTCGCAAAGCGGAATAACGGGAAGCCGCGAAGGGATAGAAGGGCCGGTGCCGGGGGTGTTCAGAGAATGGGATCTCGGTGGGTCGGAGGTGAACGGTTGACAAGCTTTGGCCGCCTCGTCCGTCGAGTAACCACAAAGCATGGAACAAAGGAATATCACCCGAGGACTTTCCTGGAGGATCCTTCGTATTCGCGCGCGCTAGGGAACTTTATTATCCCCGGGGACAAAGTGGGACTTTACGAGGCCATTGTGCCAAGAGAGGCACGGTCTTCCAGGTGTCAAACGGTATATTTGTTCTGCGTATTCACGTCACAGAGAGGGATCGAGAGAGTAGGTATTCACAAGACGCTGTGCCGCGCCGGTTGGCTTTGAGTATTTTACTTGGAATATCAAATAGTTATTAGATTAAAGGAAGTGAGAAGCCCTGCGGTGAAAGATGTCGAAATGAAAAGAAAAGGCATGTTGTAATATTATAATAACTTATGTGAAATATTTACGCAAATGTAATAAAAATCGTTATCTTAAAAGGAGAGGAATCAGCAGTGATAAGCATGCTTATAAACACAGGGTTGACATTGACCTGGAAAACCTGGGAAAAGTCAGGGAAATTGAAATTGATTATGGAAAATCGGGAAGTCAGGGGAAAATGTAAAAAAATAGAATTTTGAAATTTCCTTAAACTGCTCTAGATAATTGTTATAATTTTTTAATATTATACCTGACATAAATTAAATTAAACATAAATTTTAATTATTTTATTGAAATCGTTTAAAATGTACGAATTTATAGTGAAGTACGCACTCAAAACTCGTATATTTTAAATGATTTCAATAAAATAATTAAAATTTATGTTTTATTCAATATTTCTATTTGATCGCTCTTTTTCGTAACTGCATTCTTTTTTTCAATACAAATTTATTTTTTGTTGGCTTGAATTTGCACCTAAAATTTTAGTGTGCTACTAACTTTTTTTGCGTTATTTTTAATAATATAGGCTAGCTTTCCAATAATTCTTGATTTTAAATGTGTTAAAATTTATATATTTTATATTGGAAATTTTTTCATTTTTATCTGGAAAACTTGGGAAAATCAAGAAATTTTCAAATTTATTTTCTGTGGCAACCCTGTAAGCAGTAAATAATACATAATAAAGTAAAATAATACATGGTATTAAATGTTTAATAGATAAATTAATGTATAATGAAATAATAATAATAACAAATAATATATTATAATTATACTTTAGAACATAAAATTCTAAGAAAATTTGCTGATATTTAAATATATTTAAATAATTCCAATAATTAAAAAATTCCCATAATAGAACTTAATTTTATTTAGTAGAACGGAAAATTGTAGCATAAGCATCTTCGAGAGATCGATATAACATTATTTAAAATTATATTAGAAAATTATTGAAATTATTTAAATATATTTAAATATCAGCAAAGTCTTAAAATTTTATATTATAGAGTATAATTATATCATTTGTTGTTATTATTATTATTTTGTTATATATATATTAATTATGTATTAAAAAATATTTAGTATTATATACAATACATGTACTATTTTATTATGTATTATTTTTTGCTTGTAAGCAATATTATTGACACCTTCTCTTTTGAGGTGATGGTTTTTATTATATTTGCTTTCATGCAAATATTTCTATTATTATATTGTAGTCATTATTATTATATTGTAATATTAATTCCTTAAACTCTGAAGCTCTCCGAATTTACGATGTCTTTAAGTTTTTTGAAGTATATAATTTGAAACCCTCTCGGCCGTTCAAGAGAGTCTTCCTTTTCTTCTTCTCTAAGCTCTTTCGTCTTTTTCTCGTCCCACCTGATACATCTTTATCGGCCGTGTTCATCTGCAGGTCGACGATGAACACGCACGAAATTATGCTTAGGCGCGTTCGATCGCTTTCGGACGGATAGCCTTGATTAAATTTCACGGAAAAAAATGCAGCCGCGATTCGCCGAACTTCTTTCGTCGACCGCGGATTTCTTTTCCCCTTTTTGCCTTCCTTGTGATAATTTAATGGCGGACGAAATCCCGAGGGCCGATGGAAGGGCCAAGATGACAGCGCGAAAGTAGATCGGAAGTTGAAATTTCGATTCCAGAAATATAATTGTGATATGATTAAGCATAAGGAAGTAAATATGATTTATTATCGCGATCTTATTTCGAAAGGCAGAATTCATTCATTATTTATCCATTATTTCATCTATTTTAGAAGCAAAAATGAAATATCTAGAAATAAATTGTGAAAAAATTCAAGTAAATGAAGTATTACTTTTAGAAATTAAGTAAAAATATCTTTCTCAATTAATTACATCAGTTAATTTTAGTTTACCTTAAATCTGAAAAAAATCTAAAAAATTTACATGCTAAAATTTTAATGTATTCAATTATCAAACAATATTGAATTAATATTTGATTTAATAATGCTTATTAATATTATTATATAACAGTTAGCATTAATATATGTATATTAATATATATTATATCTAATATTATTATAAAATTAGTGTTATAATATATTAAATATATAAAATTATTATTACATAATAAATATTTATTTTAGGTAAAAGTTATTTAAAATTTTTTGAATAGTGTATAGTTGTCTCATTTATCTCCATGTATTTAAACAAAATTTGGCAATTATTTTGGCAATTGATAGACCAAAAAGCTTCAGTTTTAAGAATGTTTTTTAAATTGTGATACAGTAGCTGCGTCTAGCAGAGAAAGTATTTGCTACTGTTATAAAATTCTTCAATATGATTGGTTTATACATTTGGATCCATAAAAAAACCAACGGTAAGAACCAATCTGAATATTGAAGAATTTTAGAACAGTTGTAAAGCGGCTTTCTCTGCAGAACGCAGTCATTGATTTTTAATTGAGTTATAAGCAAAGTTAAAATACTCTTTTTATTTAATCCGCGATAACTTACAAAAAGTTTTAGGAATTTTTAAAAAACAATTTTGTAGGGAAAATTTGAAGCTTTCACGTTAGAAAGTTCACGTTAAAAAATTTTCACAAGTTTTTTTTTAGGCAGATGATAAGTCCACAAAATAAGAGGAAAATTTTCCATTCCCATAGGATTTTCTATACATATATAAAAATGAACAAATTCATAAAAATTCAGAAGACATCCTTTAAAAGTAAAGATTTTAATCTTTAAAATCCTCTCTATATTATAAATTTAAATTCTGTTTATTTTTAACGAAGCTAATTGCTTGAATTTTTAAGCAGCGCTACGAACTTTTGTTCCAATCAACAATATATGCAGAAACATGCAAAATATAAGTACAGAGAGTTTTACTCAACACATAGGATTTTCAGAAAATGCGACCTACGAAGATAATCCCAAATCTTTTTGCTTGGGGGATCAGGGGTCCATAAATATCTTCTAATTCTAGTATATCCCATTTTTAGTTTTCATTGGGCAGAGGTAGGGGTGGAAGGAGAAATGGATTCGAAAGGGTTGAATTATGGTCGCGAAACACGTGAGGCGGCTTTCGCGTAAGCTCGTTAATTGCGCGCGAAACGCCGCTACGGAACAAAAGGGTACAAATAGATGCTTTTATGCGATATGAATTTCGCTCGTTCGCCGACCGATGCTGGCGAGTTGTACGTGCGCGCATAAAATTCCGCAGAACAATCGCCCGCCGGAAGTAACTCTGGTCCATTCCTCTCCTCGCCCTCTACTGTTCCTTTATTTCTCCGATTTTTTCGCGAGCCGCTCTTTTTTTTTTTTTTTTCGAATTGACACGAGACGCGAAGGAGCTTCGCGGTCATACATGATTCATCGTGCTTCGGATATTAGTTTTTAGGGAACGATCCGTTGAATTTTCACCTCTATAGAATAATTTTCTATTCTGTTTGCTGGCCCGCTGATGTCTATGGATTTTTGATTTAGCTCAAAAGTCGAGAAATGGAAGTCGAGATTTGGGAGTTTGAAGCCGAAGCGACTGGCGACGAATTATATGTATATAAAATTATCTTTGTGTGCGATAGGAGTTTAGAAAGTTTTCACCTGTTTTTTATTTTCTAGAGAGCGATCGGAATTGTGATTTATTTAAAACAATTCGAAATTCTATTTTAAATTCAAATTTTCTTAATGAAAAATGCATTCCGCACTGGATAACAGGTTCAATCATTAATACGATACGACATGGAGTCATTATTTCTCTTTGGTTACCTTTTACCACCCACCCCTTTTACCCAATTTATGAAAAGCGCGTAACTTCCGGTATATTTACTTGAAGAATACAAATTGAATCACGCTCGCAAACTAAACGTGCTGTGTTTCTGCAATTTACAAATTGCGTGACGTGCATATTCGTTCGTGTCAGATCAAAGTGCAGTGCAATAATCTTTTTAAACAGTCATCGCCAGTCGGGCGTAATTAAACCACGCTTTAATATTGCAGCAATCGTAATCCACTCTGATTATCAACGACGTTGATCGACGTTTGCATAAAACAAATTTGGTGCAGTCATGGTGTAAGAATATGGGTGTTTCCACTCTATAAAATTACTTGATTTTTTGTTAGAACATTTTGCAGTTAAACACTGGATGGTGATTTATACGTCGTTGTAACGTCACTAAAGATTCTCAAGTAAAGGTGACCCTACACGGTCAATAATACTGATTATATAAAGATTGTAAATATACTAAAAATATGAGGCATCCTATCATAGATATTACTGATCAATAGATATTACTGACGATATATTTCACTTTAATGTTATAATTCACTCTTATTTGCCTGTATTACGAGTTTCAATTGTTATATTGATATTAGAGAGTTCAATTAGATATTACATATTTTCTATTTCACTTTAGTTGTACGTACAATACCTATGTGGATCCTAATGAAGCGATACTGATGATACTCGAGACTCAAACTCCAGATCACCGTCAGTATTTTACGTCAATCCATCAACATTAACTACTTGCGATCAATATTGACAGTATTATTGATCGTGTAGAGTTGATTCGAAAAATTGGACACCGATTAGGGACTCGCACATTGATTTTATTTTATGTAAGCAGTCTTGAAAAATATGGCGATTAATCAGAAATTATTTAAAGAGCTGCGCACAATTAAAGTAATAGGGAACGGAGAACAGGATAAGAATTTTAACTTATCAGAAACTATGTATTCCACAGTACATGGTTGAAATTCTTATTCTTTACTCCCTTAGATAACTTCTGATTGTTTTCCATATTTTTCAGGACTCCTTAACATAAGATAAGATCGAAGCATAAAATAGAATAAGATGCGTGGTTATCTCATTCTATCTTAAGCAGGCCCTGAAAAATATGGCAGATCAAATGTATAGTATCTAATGTACTCTTACTTGAGGATCTCTAAACATCATTAGATCTCTATATTTATAAAGTTTTGTGTCCACGATGCTAGAAATTGATCTTGGACAGAGAAAGAATTAACAAATCACATTTGAACAGTTTGATATTGATGATAAATGTGATTGATTAATTTCTTTCTCACACACATAGGAAAAAAATTTCTGGTTGAAAATGGACGAATCAAAATTTTTTGGTTAAACTTATTAGAATTCAATTGAGATAACCGGAATTCTGGTTGATACAATATTTCTGATAAAATCTACTAGAAATCTACTAGAAATCTACTTTCTTATTTTTATCAGAATAATTATATCAGTCAGACCTCTAATTACTTTAACTAGAATTCTAGCAGAAAGTATATAACCAGAAACTGATTTGTCCATTTTCTACTAGAATTACCATTTAATCTTACCAAATCATTTTTCTCAGTGGCAGCTTTCTAGCATTGTGGACACAAGGCAAGAGTAGCGCATTGCTTTTATCTGGAGTCGGCTTTTATCTACCAATCGTATTTTTCTATTGACTAATTTCCACTTTTTACCTAATTGGTGTATCGTCCAATAAGCGCTTAGTAATTCTTTAATATAGCTATTAGATTAAACATGGCGGTCATTTGTGCTATTCTCATAAATATAGATCTCTAAACACCACAACTCGCGTGTCTCCCTAGTAAATAAAAAAAAGCTTGTGCCTCACACAGAAAGCTTTGTTTTTTTATGTAAATATGATGCTCAATACAACGTCCACATTAAAATATTTGGACTTTCTCATTTTGAAGACCACAATGAAATACAATCGAGTGGGAACACCTATATTCTTACACCGTGGACGCAGTAAATGAAGATTGAGTCGCCTCAACGATACGTACAAAAACAAATTAAAGTGGCAGCTTACGGTCCTCCACGCTTCTTTATCTTGAACAACGCAAATCGTACCGCGAGATAAGGACGCTGCGTTTCCATCGCAACCGTACCGTCGCTTTCGATTGTAATTTGTGGCCGACGCGACGCGACGCGACGCGACGCGTCCATTTATCCGCGTCAGGGCTGAAAGTGTTAAAGTGTCAGTCTTCCGCGGAATGATCTTGCAATCGTGAAACGCGAACGTTACTCCCGTTCCTCCATGTACGAATGACACACTCGCATTATTAGGGATAATGATCCTGACGTGTCGAGTAAGGATCAGCCGAGGACGCTATTTTGAAATAACGGAAGCCGGTAATCGCTTCGCGGAAAGTCGTTTCCCACTTTTCAGAGACGCCTCTTTTCCAATATGTGTATATGTACTTGTGTGTGTTGCGTGTGCATGTACACGGCGCATCTCTTACGAGAGCAGCAGTTCTCAAACTGACGTTATTTCGCAGCGAGTTTCGCCGTGAAATAAAGGATGAAGAATTTAATACGGCGCAGTTATTGCAGGTCGCATTAATTATGAATTTATGTTTTATAGGGAATGTCGGAGAGAATTTAATAATTCTTTGTATAGGGTAACTGTCCCTATTAATGTGCCTTTTAGTCGATTTGCTTATTAATTAATTACTGAATTAATTATTAAATATTGAAGCTTTAATTTCATGTGCTTGCAATCAATATCGGTTTTTCAACTACTTTTTCTTATAATATTTCTTTAATCTAAAAAATGTTAATACTTTATAATGCTTTTGACAAAAATAGGAAACATGTTTTTGTCCCTATTAGTGAGTCCTCTATTTTGACCCTATTAATGTGCCCCAATTTGTATGCCTATCCACATTTGACTCATTTTAACATACAGTTACTAAAACAGGTAATAAATTTAAGCTAATTGTTTATGTTAGTATTACATAAATCATTATTTCAATTATATTTATTTCAAAGTACACGGTACAAGTTCTCAGTTCCAATACAGGGCACATTAATAAGGATAAGCTTAAAATCTAGCGGTACATATTACTGGATTCACATAAATTCATATCTTTCGAAAAATATTTAAAATACTTTAATCAAAAAATAAAATATTATCTTCGGTATCGTATGCATTAATAATTTAACTCAATAAAAAAAAAATACTTTTTCTTATTTATTTGTACTAGTTTTCTTTATGACTTATCGAAATACAAAAGCACACTAATAGGGACAGGCACAATAATTGGGGCAATTACTCTATATTAATCAGGATTAAAATGGAAGACTCATTCAGTCAGTGTATTAATTTTATAGTTCGGTTGGAAACAAACAAAAAATTTATTTTAATTTATTTTGATTCTGTATTATAAATATTTACTATAGAATTCAAAAATCTATTTCTCTAAATTATTCTTCCGATTTCTTAAAGAAATCCTCCTCATACTAAAATTTTTGATTCAATTATATTAGCAATTAGGTAATATATAATAATTTATGTTTGGCGTTTTGTGTTTGAAGGCTTTTATATACTTTAGCGCGGCGTATAAACAGTTTACGAAAAATATGGTTTTGTATTACCTTCGAAGAACGAAGCTTTCGCAGAAGGCTGTTTTATCTTCGAGCTTGAGAGAGCGTAATCGCGATTTCGTTACGGAGAAAAGTGCGTCAAAGTCCTATTCGCCGAACCGACAGGGAAGAGCAGTGGCTTAGCAGTTTCGTTCTCGGTCAGCGTGTTCGTGTCGCAACTTTGTGTCGATGAGCGATTGGAACTTTCGAGAGATGTTTGCCAATAATGTGGAAGAGCTGTACTTTTCAGTTGTATCCACTTACATTTGCTTCATGTTGCTCTCCGCGTTCAAAATTAAATCAGTACGTATTCAGCATTTGCGGGAAACGGGGAAGGATTACGGAAAGTGCGGTTTAGGAAGATAATTTTCTGGAAAATAAAATAATTTCAAATTGTTACGCAGTAAAGACGTTAATTTAACATAATGCGATTTCATATTATTTGAATACTTTGTATTAAATTGATATTTAATATTTCCCAGTTAATAATAAAATGACACAGTTTTACGATTAAGTAAGAACAAATAATACATAAAAATAATGTAGTTTTAAAAAATAAATTCTAAATAAAAAAATAAATAAACCATGAATGTATGCGTTAATATATTATATGTTTTAATTTTACTGAAAAAATACACCTTCACAATTTGTTTTCGTTGTGCCAAAATAATTCTTTTATAACATTTATGTTATTTTCTAACTAATATTTATTTTGTTGTTTAAATAACAAAAATTCGAGTGGGTCGTTGGGACACGTGAAGTGTGTTAGATTTAACGCAAATTTTCCAACTGTATAGATTTGCTCCGTTTGATGAGATAAACTAATTTTTCGATCGGCAATCAGATTGAATAGTAATTTAATCGCCATTTTCCCCGTCTTTAATTCAACGAAATTCAGTCGCTGAGACAAATAGGACACTCTGTATGTGACAAGAGGGTGAGGGAGGAGTGAATGTTCAAAATTGGGAAATGCGGGGAACAAGGAGGAAATGAAGGACAGGATGACAGAGGGGTTACGAAGGATGGGGTTTGTGGAGTGGCGAAAGCCGCAAGAGAATCTTTTGACATTTCGACGAGAATCCCGACGAGAGATGTGTGCGTTGAGCTCGCGCGGCCAACGACGTCTGTCAACGTGTTCCTTGCTTTTCCCGTTCCTCCTCTCGTCTTCCTAAGAGAGATCACGGATGCATCAAATGGGAAAATGAAGTATTTTCTGCAAACTGCTGGATTTCTAGTCGTTTCTACACCGCGAAAATGCGAAAAGCGCAGCTAAAAGCGACACGCGATCTTCCGCGAAATTAAAACTCAATTTGAATGATAGGATTTTTGGACTTTAAATTGTCAGAATTTTTATGTGCCGTTGAGTTGTTTTTCCTTTTTTGAGGGTTTGTAATTTATCATCGTTTCAAATTTCTTCGTTTTAAAATGTAGGAGGTATACTGAGAGGAAAAAGATGGTTGCTATTATCATAATTTAACTATGATTTATAGTCATTTTTTTACACTTTGTATTTATAGTTGATTTAATCATCCAAATATAGTTAATTGTGCTATTAATAATAATCATACACATTGCTTAAAAATCTTTTTTTTAAAATATACTTTTTAGTTATTATTACTATATAAATAATAAAAATAAATTTAATAAAAAATAGTTATATTTATTATAATTGCGATTTACTGAATAAAAATGTCTACTTTATTCACCAGTTATAGTTTGATGTTTTACTATATTAATATTTAAATTTATAATAATTTATAGCACAATTTTTTACGTTTAAGAGAACTGGTTAACATTATAGCAACAATAACTATAAAATGGAATTTCTAATCACAATTATTTTACCAATTATGGTCACAAATACCAAACACTTTTCTCTCAGCGTAAATTCAAAATGTAATAATAGAGCCTTGACTATAAGCATCTTTAATTTATTGAATTTTTGGGGGAAATTGTGGTCATCAAATCTAAAGGAAAATTAATAGAATATTAAAATTGTATTAGTTTTCAATAAAACTGTATTTCAATTTATCTTTCATTAGACGCGTTCCAAAAAATATGGGTGATGTTAACTATACGATATCTATATGTATAATTCTCATCGTGTGGATTAAACATTATGGTTTTAAATCCACACTTGATGGTATTGATATAAAGACCAAGGGATCTAAATCTACAAGAACATTAACACTGATACAGTGAGAATTATATAGACATCGCATAGTGTTTTAAATTCACATCCATATTTTTTTGTAAGTATATAGAAAGTTCACGTTACTTTGTGAAGAAGCTTTGTACACTAGAACGAAATTAAAAGTAATGAATGAATTTAACTAAAAATTAAGTTACAGTAGTTACTTAAATGTAACGAACGTGTACATTAAATTTCATAAATTTTCACGAAAAATACATTAAATTTTACATGTACACAAATATATATACTTTTTAATTATAAATACATAAAATTCAATGTAACGTCATGAAATTAAGTTCAAATTGTGTGACTTAAAAGTTAATGAAATTTAAGAACAGTGTACTCTTTTCTAACAGTGTACTCTTGGTCAATAAATAGAAATGTATACGTTGAAATTTGTAATCCGATAATTCTTCTTTACGGTAAAATGATGATTTTGGTTGAATTAGCAGGCTGACTCGACATTGTGAATTAATGATCCCGTGCGGTAGAATCACGGGACACCGTCGTGATTATCCGCGATCGAGTTTCGATGGAAAATAACGTGGGCACCAGCAATACGAATATGAAACAGTGTATCGTCCGTTCTCACCGTCGCTAAAACCGGATCCTATCGATCTCGATGTTTCCGGCGGATGGACGTTTCGAATCTCTCGCGTAAGCGGACTCGTTATCATATCGCGATATCATCCGCCAATGGAAACCGCATATCCGAGAGAAAGAGAGATGGAAAGAGAAAGAGATATGTTTCGATGAACGGCTATCGTAAAACTTTTATAGGTAGGTCAGAGATTTGAAAAAAGGACCGCGGCGCGAATAAGCAGTATGTAAAGTATATTTTGCCGCGAGGTCGGAAATTGCGTTTCCGAGATGTAGATACATATCGCTTCGATGATCTAGCAGCGCTATTCTTGTAAATCCTGGCCGCAAATGTTCCACTGCGGTAGAGTTACTGCTTTTCGGAAATGCGGAAGAGAAACTACAATACATACTGAAAAAAAAGTCGTAACAGCTGTAAAATGTATTTTGTTTAACGTACGTATTTTGCTGCAGCATTTACCTAGTAAATATTATCAAATATATATCACAATAGTAATCAATCGCTTGGCAATAATTAGAAAGTAAGATAATATTTAGGAAAGTAAAGTTAACGTTTAATTAGTTTTGGTTATATTAACCGAATGTAATTAATTAATTAATTAATTCATTAGTATTAACCAAATGTTTGATTGAAATTAATTAACTAAAGTAATTATAATCTAGATTATTTAGTGGTGTTTACTATTTAGAAAAACCTGGAAGATCCGGAATTTTCGGAGAATTTCTTTCCTTAAAAATCAGGGATAGAATTTTATTATCGGGACTCAGGGAAATTGTGGGAATTTTACTTTTTTTATTTTAAATTCTGTCTTCTTTTGAAAACATTTTTTCTTGGATTTTTTTTTTCGATAATGCAAAATATTGACAATCAGTTGGTAGTAAGTATGACATACACATCCTCGTGTTTTCACGTACATTTTCGTATATCTCGCCAGTTTTTATTAAAAAATTACAATAGAAAGACAGTAGAAGATTCAGCAAAGTAGAGTAGTTCTGATTCTCTATATTATTTTATAAGTTTCGCGGCTTCGATTGTAGAAAATGATAAATACTGCACTCAAAACTATATCTATTGTAATTAATTCTCATCTTCTATTAATTTTCAATATATACTTTATTTGTGTCGCTTGCATTTTGCACTCCAATTTTAGTCCTTCAGTTCAAAGTAGCATTAAAAAAGTTTAATCTTATCTGGAATTTTGAACAAAAATGTCTGAATAAAATACAAGAATTTTTTGAGAATTTTTTGACAAGATTTTACAGTAAACACTCTGTTACCAATTTTTTTTTTTCAGTGATGGTTAGATTTGGGGAAAAAAGCAGCTGAATGATATACAAATTTTACTCTAAAATGAGTCTGGTAATAGCTATCAAATATTGAATGAAATAATTTCAATCAAACGTTCGATTAATAAACTAAAAATAATTTTACTTTTTGAAATATTTAATAATTATTACCAAACGGTTGGTTATATTATTATTTTTGTAATACCTATGAAATATTTAGAAAAGTAAAATTATTTTTCGTTATTATACTAACCGAACGTTTGATTGAAATTATTTCACTCAACGTTTGGTATTATCAGACTGTTTTCAGTGAAGAGAATACGCGGAGGTGCAAAATAATCGATGTCGTCGTTGTTTCCACGTTTCGCGGTCGATGATGCCGGATTCACCGTTACGCGAAGATGCGAGGAAACTTGAAAAGAATGTGTCATGGCTTACTAATTAGCAATGGAACATGTATAAAGAAACGGCGGCATGTACACGCCGGAGGCGTATTCGTTCACTCATTTCTATTTCTGTTAGAGATGACATCGAGTTCATCGCGAGTCATGTAAACGAGACGCGGATTCAAGCGAAGGAGGATTTACGAGCTCTGTAATTTATGTCGTAGATCGTTGCCTCGGATACTTCACTTTTACTAATTTTACGACTGTTGGATTCTTATTTTCCACGACGAACGTCATTTCTTTCATCCGGTTCTTTTGCTTAATTATTATGTCCATAATTAAAAGGTGTCTTGTAATAAAAACGACTTGTGCCAGTAATAACTTTTACGACGCAGATGAGATTTTCTTTCGCTGGAAATCAAAGTAAATATATCTCCGACGGTAATATAATAAATATAATAATCTCTTGCGGCGCAATTAATTTTTTTCCTGTTTGAATCAAAGAGAGACCGAGCTGTCAAACAGTGATTTCTCGCACGTGAAATAATTCCAATCAAATATTCGATTTTAATATAACCGAAAAAATAATTTTATTTTTCTAAATATTTTGTTATTACTATATTGATTGATTGCAATTATTGTGTTTGATAATATTTATTGAGTTTATTTATAAAAGTAAAATTATTTTTGTTCAGATTAACCGAATGTTTGATTGGAATTGTTTTACTCAATATTTTGATAATTATTACCGGACTCTTTCTTAAGTGTGCAGCGATCTTTCGCCATTAAATCTCGCGAATTGCAGAAGCGAATCGCGTTGCATAAATAAATCCTTGACGCTTTTGCTTTCGTTATTTTCTGGAGGGGAGACCTTCGTTTCGTCTCTCTAAGGCGGAACTCTGTTTAACTTTCTCTTTTGCACGATAGGTAATTCTTTTAACGCGCGTGATGGACCGTCACGTTTTCATTGTGTTCGTCGCGAAAGTTGCAGGTGCACGACGTAGATATCATTCGCTAATCGACATTATGCCCGCATTTATGCCCGCATCACACTGGTGATTGGAGATTGCATTCGCGTTTGCATCTCTTGAACAGAAAGGAACTACTAGTCAGTGTTGCCAGGTCTGTTTGAAAGTTATTCTCACACTGAAAGAAAAGGTTGGCTGAATGTGGCATAGTGTTTTTAAATTGATCGCAGCAGCCAATTTTTGATTGTGTCAGCTTATCGAAATTTTATACTGACATTGTGTAGACTAACGCAGCCAAAAATTGACTGCTGCAGCCAATTAAAAATGCTATGCCGTATTTTATCATCTAATTTGCTGCAGCAAGTTTTTCTTTCAATGCGTATACAGGGTGTATCTGAAATAACGCCCACTAATCATACAGTGCTATTCCTAATAAAAAATTAAGTTGAAAAGTCTTGTACCGTTTTGCAATTTTCGCAATAGTTAACGAGATATTAATTTCTAAAGATTGCTGAATAAACGGATAAAAGACAATTTTAAGATGTTTCAGTGTCCTTTGTGAAATATTTTGAAGATGTTTCTTAAAGATATTTTAAAGTTGTCTTGTACGTCGATTTTAGACATTTTAAGGTAACTAAAAAAAAATTTTGCAAAAATTGCAAAATAGTGGAAGACTTTTCGATTAATGCCTAGTTTATGCTTCGATCTTAATTAAAATCCTAAAATTCAGCCAATGGAAGACAGATTTCATTTAGGACTAATTAAGACTGACAGCCCTATTGGCTGAATTTTAGAATTTGAGGGTTAAAACCAAAGCATAAATCAAGCATCAGTTTTTTTATTAGAAATAGCACTATACGATTAATTTCTAAATATTTTAGCAGTAATTTGGATATTTTTTTATATTTTTCTCCGCAAAAAACAGTTCCCCAAAAAGTCTCCAAAACTTTTTGTACACCTTCAAAAAAAATCCTTTGGCGGAAAGAAAAACAATCTAGAGGGAAGCCCGCCAATCTGGCAACAGCAGAGTTATTTTCTGATTGGCGAAGAGAAGCAAATTCGAAAGTAAACGCAATTTCCAATCGCTGGTGTGATACGTGTATTAGGGATAGCGCAAAAACGTTTTCCGGAATCGTATAACTCCTCGTTGTTCCGGTTGTGTGCGTGGCTTTGTTCTCGTTTGTTGTACGTCCAATGCCCGTGTTTGCACGGTCATTTTCCGAGTATCATTTATATAGTCGTCTTATACCTCGCTCGTTATTGTCAATAATTGATGTAGTCGTGGGCGATGACCTAATGGTGAGACTGCAAACGTTCTGATTATAGGGTGACTTCCGGGAAACTTATATATATATAATGATAGATATGGATTCCGAGGCGACTTTTCCATCGGCGGAACGGAAATTGAATTATTAAAGTACTTCATATTACAAATTAAAATTATTGTATATATATATATATATATCTCTCTCGCAACTTTTCTTTTAGATGGAAGAAGAAAAATTTCTCTCAAAGAATTTCTCCACGAAATGGAATAACAGGATTTTTAAAGCGATTATTTTTAAAATCGTGATAAGGCAATAATCAACTTACGTAAGAAGAATTTCAATTTTAAGGAAGTTATTCTCAACTTGATTTCAGGTTAATTCCACGAAAGAGAAAGAGTTTCCTTTTAATGGAGTGAAAGGAGGTAGGTTCTCCTCGATAGAAAATTACTCGGGGGCATTTTCTTTTATCAGTATTCCACGCGTGTGGCTTCCACGAAAAAGGGAGGGTGATATTCGGGTGCCTTTGCCCCTTAAATCGTGTCTTCAACGTCGAAAAGACGAAGGAAATTATCCCTTTTCACGTCGCGCGAGTTCCGCTCAACTTTGCGCGGTAACTTTATCGAGTTGCCGCGAAACTTTCAGTTGTCTCGCGGGTGAAATCGCATTCTAGGAATCGTACAATGCAACTGTTTCTTTTCTCGCCGCTGCACCGCATACGCAAATCCTGCCAATTTCAAACGCGCCGCCGTGTGCGTCTGTAGAGATGCGGCTGTGTGAAAGCGCGTGCAACTTTCGCATGCACGTAGACGCGCGTACTTGCGTGCATATGCACCGTATTATTGATCGGAAAATTAATGGCGCATCCGCGGGTAGCGCGGCATGCTTTTATCGTTTGAAAGAACGCAATTTAATTTCCGCGTGAAGATTTATGACGTTAAGAGCGTTTTTGCAGCGGACGCTCTCCTGAAATCACAGAATTCGCGAGCCGAACGCTTTTCTTGAATTTACGAATTTAAGAATTTAACAATCTAATCGATTTCGAGCTTTAAAGATGTATCGGACGTACAGTCGCTCCTAAAACTTTCAAGTTATAAATGTATTAATATTTATACTTTTTGTATAAATTAGATACAAAACGGTTGTATGAGTAACATCGTATTTTTATTTATTCGTATTTGTTATCATTCTTTATTGTTCTAACATTTTAAAGGATGACAAAAATCTTGATTTTTTTGAGAAAAATTTTTTAAGTATTCAAGATAATTCATGCAAAGCTTCATTGCAATTCTTTGATTAATTAGTCTGTAAATAAACTAATACGAAAAAATTTACTTATTTTTGTTTATTTACGGAATACCTAATCATTGAATTGCAATGGACTTTGCATAAATCATTTCAAGTGCTTAAAAAATTTTTTCTAAAAAATTGAGATATTGTTATTATTTTTTAAATTAAGAACACAAAATAATAACAAATACACAGTGAATAAACTATTGTACAAAAACATGTTGATTAAAAATATGGTGTTATTTGCACAACTATTTCGCATAACATTTTTAACTTTGAATTTTTGATAGGGACTGTACGTCATGCAAATACATCTTTAACTTAAAGCAACCCTGACTGTAATTTTCTCTCAATAAATAAGTAGACCTAAATCGAAGACGTAGCTTCAGAATGATCGTTTTCTATTATAGACGTTGAAGAAATTAAAACAAGAAGGTAACATTACAGAGAACTTTGTTTTTAAGCAGAAGAGAGATTATTAAATTATACGAAAAATTAAAACGTAGTTGGAATTATGTAAAGATTAAAATTAAAATTATTTTGTATAATTAAAACACAAATTCAAAACTTGAATAGAGTTATTTCGTGAAAAAATGAATTCTTGCAGATCTTTTTTTTATTATATAAAAGATCTCAATACAGATACTTGTTTTGCGTGTCACGCAAATGTTTTCATTATTAATTTTTTGCTTGTGTAGATAGACAACACAGACGAGTCCTCTTTCTTCTTTCCCCTCCTCCTCCTCCTCCTCCTCCTCCTCTCCTCAAACGGCTATTTGTATTCTGGGTTAAAACACAGTACTATTCTTCAAGTTAATTTATTTTCAGGATAATTCAACTTTCCGAGAAGTTGCGACCTACCTAAGCCGCACGCTTTCTATCTAACCGTATCGACGCCTTACGTTTTCTTGTCCCAAATGTTTTAACGACGCTCTTTACTCGCCGCGCTCTATTGTGCGAATTCTGGCAACCGTGACCGGCATGTAACCGCGCACGCGAGCGAATGGCGTAACGCTCAGGTAAAACTGCCTTCCGAGAAGCTGATAATGCGTTCCTACTTCCTCTTACCGCCACCTGCGTCGGTCCCTCGGTCTGCGTGCACCGGGTGTTTCGATTGCTGCCGCAGTCGGCGGCATTAACCATTGAAACGACGATATAATCTCGACGAGGTCAATTTGCGACGTCGCAAAGGGAAGGTATAGGCGATTAAATAATTAACGTGCACACAGGTGTCACGCCTTTGTCGTTGTGCATCCGCACGCTACCCCTTTGAACACCCTCACGCGACTTCAATGGCACCCGGTACGGCGCGGTATGGCAATGACAAAGTTAACGCATTAGCATAATGCTCGAGTTAAATATTAATGAGTTAAAGTGAATCGCCTCGTTTTAATTCAGCGAGAAATTTGCAAAAGATCTCGATGAGTGATTATGATCAGCTGGCACGGTTAATGGGAAGAAGGAGTTCGGCGCTGGAGGCGCTGAAGGTTGGAGGACGGGAGGAGCAAAGAAGATACGATACGAGGCGTATATGTGCGAAATGTCGCTCGTTCTGGGAAACGTTACCGCTTACCGGGAAATGCAACGTGTATGCAGAAACGCAGGTGCACCCGACGAGGTGGATGGAGCGGCGGGGGTGTAAGAGGATGCGCGAGAGAGCCCTGGTCGAAGCTCTGTTCCCTTATGTATATGCGATAAATTTACGTCGCGGAGGAGTAGATCGCGCTTATCTTGTCGCGCGAAATTTTATTTCGGAAACATTCGATCCTGAAGCGCCCAAAGATTCGTTTGGCCCGGTTTGTGGCTTGAAAGCCTCTTAAATTGAAATGTGGTCGAAGTTCCATTTAGAACTCGGTGGATCTTTCAAGTAACCTTCCGCTAACAATGTGAAATTTTCGATCACAGTCTGCAATTATCTGAGGTATTAAAGTTTGTAGTAGATTTTTCTATTATTCTGGACTTTATAAAAGTCTGAAAAAATTCTTCTTGTGAAATGTTTGATAATCAATTTTTATCATAATGGAAGCCGGGGATTGTATTTTATTTATTTTTTTTTGTTTACAAATTTAAATGTAAGAGTTTTGAAAAAACGTAATATATTAAAAGTTAAAAATTCATAACTTTTAAAGGAGTGAATGAATAAAAATCCTTTTAGATTACATATTTAGAGTATACAATGTACTTAAAAAAAAAAGTAGTATAATGATGTTGACTTTAACAAATTGAAATATTTGAGCACTAGGAAATGAAAATTTTTATGAGTAATAAAATGAAGCTTTTATTAGAAAAAAAAGTAATAAAATCACTTTTAGCGAATTAATTATTAAATTTCTTTTATTTCAATCAAAATGAATACAAAGATTCCAAAATAAAAATGTTCATAGTTCGTACAGTCGATGCTTTTTCTTATCGATTTTCCGTATAAGGTACACTACGTAGTTTTCTATTATTTGGTCAATGATAAAATGAATATCTTTTGCGTTTCTCTAATTTACCAAGTTTTTCTGGAGGAGTTTTTTTTTCAATTTCGAGTGTTTCATGAATTATGTATGTCTGATGTATCTTCGTAAATATTGCAATATCAGTGAAGAAATGATATAAAGCACTGAAAATCTGTTTTAAAAGCAAAATCTTTGTATACTTATTAAAATTAGCATCAAAAGGATATAAAACACGAGAGAAATCTGCAATATGAGTTGCTGAGGGACGATTTTTATTTGTTCTTGCAACGAAACAAACAATTGGATACTGTCGTCTTTGTGTACACGTAATCTCAACATTATCAAATTTTTTTAAGAAGGCGATACTGAAGTCCTATTTATTCGTTTTCATAAAATTCACAAAAAGGACTGTACTTTAAAAATCCCACATTGTAGAAGATTAAAAGAACTTTTTCCGCTACGTATTCGGTCTGGTGGTTTGTCGCAGTCGACAAACCACAATTTTTCCAGACAATTCATGTGTTAATATCCTTAACTAGAACTAGTCAATCAGAGTCAACGTTAGAGTGAAATATAAATATATAAATATATATATATATATATATATATATATATATATATATTTATGAATATTAATAGATAATACTTGTACAGCGTAGATATTGAAAATAATTAAAGAGAAGGGAAATAAGTTTTTATGTCAAGAGTTATTGAACTATTTATATATATATATATAGGAAATTTTATTTTGAAAATATTCGATCCCGAAATATCCATTCGTTTTGACCTGAAGGTCTGAAATCCGAAATCTCTTTCAAATTGGAATGTAGTCGGAGTTCCACTTAAAACTCGGTGGGTATTTTCTTTAATCTTTTTTAAATCTCTTCTCCTATATATATATATATATATATATATATATATATAAGTTCTTCGAATGTACGTTTTTCCGCGTACACATGAAAGGTTGCATGAAATGGTCACATTGCATTGAAATGCATATCCGTATATTCAGATCTATTGTTTGTAGGGTCGGACTAGTAAAAGATATAAATGACCAGAAATATTCCCTGGGGGACAGACACTCCTTCCAGAATAATAGTACAATATAAAATACTGCGAAAAGACTTGCGTGCTAAGTTAAGGTGACTCTATACGGACAATAATACTGATCAGTAATATTGAATTAGCAATACTGACTATGTATCAATATTCTTACAACCTTACACGGTCAGTATTACGACAATATTACTTTACTTTAGTTTTACATATATATTATCTATTGCACTGTGACATGGATTCTAATAAACTGATACTGATGCTCGAGAATCAAAATCCAGATGACCGTCAGTATTTTACGTCAATCCATCAATATTATCATCGCAATCAATATAATATATTAGTACTGATGTTAATACTATTTGTTAATACTGATAGTATTATTAATACTATCCCCCGTATAGGGTCTTTAAAATAATTTTATATTGAAAGACAATAGATTCTTGATAGTGGGCTCTACAAACTCGAAGCTCTTTCAATATACGCAAAGTATACATAAATTATCATCTTAGTTCGCGTGCTACAATAGAACAGTCACTACAGGTTGTTTTCCAAATACTACAGCATGCGTCGAATAATATCAATTTTCTCGCAATAGCTGTGTTTTGTTATACGATCGTTTCCCGTGTGCGTTTTGCTTATTGATAATACGATAAAAGGTATGTATACTTCCAGATGACGTCATTCAGAGAATAACGTAAAAATGGAGCACTATTGTTAATTGTCCTCTTGTGGCTGCAGTTAATTAATTACGCATACCTCATACATTCCATATACTTTTTAATCGGAATAATCGAGACGCGCGTATTAAAACTAATTGAATTTATGCGAACACTTTTAGGCTAAAATCTGGAAATCCGGGGATTTCAGCATGTCCGGATTGAACTTCTGTTGAACAAAAATCGCTCGGACCGAAACTCGTGAGCGAAGAGTTGACACGAGTGACAAATCCGCCAATGATGAACCGACGAATGAAGATCGAACGAACGAATATATATATACCGGGGGTTTCAATATTCCATCGTTAAAAGCCGTCGTGTTTGTCGTTGAAACGTCAATCGGTATTATCAAAGATTAATTTTATTCGCTAAGTGCGCGGGATGTGTATCTGGTATAGAAATCCCATCAAAACCAATCTCGTAAAAATATGTATGCAATTCACTGATTTGTCGCAGTCGATAAACCGCCATTTTTCCGAACAATCCATTTTTTCTGCCTTTAAATAGTCCGAACGATTTGAATCACCGCTTTGTGTGTGAAACACACAAAAAGAGGTTTAACAGCTAATATTTATACACGCGTAAATATTAAATAAATATTTAGAGAGAAGAAAATATAATTTTTTCTATCGAGCTGTTGAACTTGATTTATACAGATATTTTTATTAATTATAACAATTTTTTAAATATATTTTTGTTACATTGTACTCCCGCAAGAGAAGTGATATACCTAGATTGAAAATTTTCGAATTTTGTAATATTATGAGCGGATTGTATTTTAAATGCATTGATTTTTAATTATTATAGGAAAAATGATATATGAGTTGAATTCAAATTATACTTTTCCAAGAAATATGATTCAAATCAAATTTGAAACAAGCAATGTGATTATCTCTAAGTTAACTTATATTTAATACTGCCGTAATAAATAATTAATTTTAAAATATCTAATTTTCTTTTCTCTTTCCTGAACAATTTTATGTTTTTTATTTATGTCACTTTCTTTTCGAAGGTATCATACGTATTCACTCTTTTTATATTTATTGTTACGTTAATTTACTCTTTCACTCTTTGAAATTACCATTATTATCATTATATTATATGACGACGTGATCTATTTCTATTATACGTCCATTGATTTATTTCACGCGGTGTAATAGAACATGTTCTTCCTCTCTCTTTTTGCCTTTCATTGTTAAAACACTCGAATGAGGCGAGAAATCATCTTCTATCACGCTTGATCGAATATTAATTTCCGTCTCTTCTCGCTCGATCTGTACTCTCGGCCGAACTACTTCGCGAACATAATCCTCTCTCAGATCGCTTTACTGTATAACTTGGAGGAGCTCCATAATGAGCTTGGTTGTGCCCCTTTCTCCTCGATTTCTCAACAAGCTTTGGCACACGTTGCCTTAATATCCGGATCTTCGAGTTCGACTTCGCGTAATCTGTTATAGAAAGAGATCCTCGCAGATAGGGTTACCAGCCACTCAGTTGACACAAACTATAAGTAACGTAACATTTATGTTGCGTCGACTGGCATTTCTTTCGAAGAAGACTTCTAGGAAGACCCAGGCACAAAATTTAAATTCTCAAAAGTACTTTTAAATATAAGATTTTATGTATCATTTTTTTGATGTATTTAAAGAACTATGTATATTTAGAAAAATATATTCTAAAATTTTTTTTCAATTTTTATCATTATTTCTTGAATAAATCTACTTTTTTTGTATTCATCATTCGTACCATCGGATAAAAATAAAAATACATTTTTATTTTTCACTCAAAAATCAATATATTTATCAAATGTATACTGTATAAAAATGTATTTTTATTTTGTCCGATGGTATGAATGACGGATACAAAAAGTAGATTTATTTAAGAAATAATGATAAAAATTGAAAAGAAATTTCAGTTAACTTACACAATTTTAGCATAGTTATCGAATATAATAAAATATAATTACAACTAATAATTAATAGAAAAAAAATCAATAAATAAACTTATACTGATCAGTGTGAATATAGATAAAACACAAAACTTATGAAGGTAAAACAAAATTAATTGTATAGACTTATGTAGTTAAAATAAGTTAAGATAATTAGATAAGTTATTATTATTCTAGTGCATGTATTTGTATTGCCTTGTTTTTTCACGAGTATTTAGTGTGTGATCTATGGTGAACACACGTTTTATATATATATATATATATATAAAGAAAATAAGTGATTATTTGTAACGTAACAAAATGAGAAAAGATATACAGAAAATGCATCTGACCTTTAATATTAAACATATATCTTTCATTACAAAGATAATATTAAAGCATTTCTAAATGATTAAAAATTACTTTTACATCACAAAAACCATTAACGGTATATGCGTTCCGAGACAACGGAGTTTAATTATCATCACCTAGATGCGAAGTGTGGGTAACAAAGTAACAATCGTATAATACCTGTTATATTACTGTAAACACTTTGGATTAACCTATAATGCCCCAGAGTGCTTTCTCCTAGAGTGCTTTTTTTAAGGTCGTAAATCTTCTAATTATTAAAGTTTAGTTAATTATTAAAGTTTCACGTTTAGAAATTATATTAATAAAAATTGTCAATGGAAATTATGTTCTAAAAGTTTCATTTTATTAAATATCTACATTTAACGCATAAAAAAATTATACTCCCTCCTTCCCCTGGATATATCATAATTTTTTTTTAAAAAGTGTGCGTATTCTTTTTTTGTGATTCAAATATGGCAATCCTATTCGCAGGTATAATATGTACGAAAATGCGTTTTCTTTAACGCAGTTGTTAACTATTGTAAGCGTCAAGAAGTTTCTAAACTTTGTGCTTATTTTTCCTCGGTCTCTAGAATAATATATTTTCAATGGATGCAGACGTGTTGTCGAGTTCTTCGAACGCATGTGCAAAAACAGATTTTTATATTTACGTAATATTCCTCGAATCCTATCTATAATTCATGATTTGTCGCGATTTGCATTTGTATGTAAAATATTCTGTCTTCTACGTATCTCTTATTTCTGGAGCGCGTAAAACCATATGCGCGATTCCTTTCATCCTGGCTTCGCCCTCGCTTTGTTCCTTCGAACAATAAAATCCTCTTGAATGTGTCTTTTTGTATGTCTCTTCCGGAACATACTAAACCTTTTTTTTTTCTGTGCAAAGAGAGTGTGTCTTATATTAAACGTTATGCAATCCCCAGGAGTCCATTATCTAGTGCGGATAAAATTCCGAATAGAGGTATTATTAATCTTCCGGACTCTTCGCGTTCCTTTTTAGGAGGGTAAAGAATTGAGAAAGCGTGCGAGACATTTATTATCTTTTAAACTGTTAGTTTTAATCGAATAAAAATTATATTCGCGATATATTAAAGTCACTTACAGGTCAAATAGAATTTTTTTTCGGAAATAAAAAACAGCATTAATGCGAGGTTATGAAGTAAAAATCAAAACAGAGAACCTTTATTAAGGTAATTAATGATCGCGTTAGGTGTCGGGGAAAAAGATCTTTATGGAAGTGGCGCGGAAATGTCGAGTCGATATCTCCGGAGGGGGAAAGGGGGGAACTTAATGAATGACGAGGAAACTCGCCTTTGGTGTGTAAAGCGCTCTGAAAAATGGGTTGACTTTTACCGGGAAGTGGGGGGGTGTAGGCGGTCATTACTGGCCCGCTGGTAATTACAGGGTGTCGCCTCGTAAAGCTGTCTCCGTGAACTTTTAATGTAGACATAAACGTAACGGCCTCGTGTCTTCTCTTGTACTCCCCAATATGTTCCGCGGGAAATTGGTGTCCGAAGCTGCTGAATAATGCGAAAACGGCTTTAAGCTCGTTATCCGCGCCTCGAAAATCTTCCGCGGAAAATCGAGATTTCGCCGAGTGCTGCATCTTTTGATTTTTCTTGCTAACATATAAAATGACTTGGGGGTTTACATTTGTGTTTGCTATTGAGAGTTTATATTTTTTATTTATTAATGAATACTTATTATTACCGTTTATAAGTTTTCGGACATTCTTAAAAATAAATAAATAAATAAATAAAACACATTGCGCGTAATTTTTTTTATTTGATAACGTAACTACAATAATTTGATCTTTTTAATTATAAATAAAATAACAAAAATATGTCACAGGTTGATATATTGCTTGGAAAATTAAAATTTTTTTCTCATAAAAATTTCCCTCTTTATTTTTATTACAGCGCTTCATATTTTAGATATTTCGTTAATTAATTTTTCAAATATGTTTAATGATATTTCTCTCCAGACACTGCGAAGGATATTGTATTGAGAATTATAATTAATAGTAGATCCACTATTGTGATCCTGGGAAATTTTTTGATTAGAAAAAAATATAAGTTTTTGAAGTAGTATATCAAATCGTGACAGATATATTTGTTATTTTATACTGAAAGAAAGATTTTATTGATTTTTCGAAATTTAGTTTGAGATTTGAAAATAATTTTGTGGTATTATTAAAATTATTATGTAGGACATTAGTAACACGAATAATGCTAGGAATAGTTTTGACATTCTAGTAACCAACTTAAGTGTCCTACATAATTATTTTGATGATCTATGTTTACTTATTTTCAGATTTATGTCTAGTTAAATTTTTAATTATTTTAATAAAATCGTTCTTTCTACATAGCTAAAAAAGATCAAGTTATGTCATCAAAATAATTATAAATATTTATGTAATATGTACATAAATATAAAAATGTGTCTTTTGATTGTTTAAAATGATTTTTACAAAGATCTTTTGAAGGAATTTTTTAAATTTCTCTAGACTCACGTTAATCTTTTTACATGTTAATATTTATTATATCGTTAAAATAACATTTTGTTATTTTTTATTATAGTTAATTTTGAAAAAAATGTAATAACATATGTACTTAACTAGTAAATAATAAACTAAATTTGGGTCAAATTCAATACATTTTTTAAAATTAAATTATTTAGCTTCATTTGCTTTAGTAAAATTTATAACATAAGGTAACTCCAGCAAATATACGCCGTGTTGGGATTTACGCCGCGATTTTACGCAAGTCAGAAAAAATAAACGGAGTGGGGATAATTTTATGTTATATTAATATTGTGGATTTCAGCTTCTTATCAATATTTAATATCAATAAAATTATTGTGAGTTGAATCGATTTGTCACTGTAATAAGTAACATCATAAATTATAATCTACATAAAATGATTACTGTAGGACGTGTAAAAGACTTGGTTATTTCGTGATACATACGTGTAATGGAATAGTAAATTGTTCTGTAGCAAAATACAAGTGCTTTGCTTTCGTACTCTTTGTTTACTTTGTTTACTTTGTTGTCTTGTATATCTCATCTGTTTGGAATATATGGCATTTTTAGCAAGGGATTTATGTCCAAAGCATACAAAGTGCAGTCAGATTGAATTCACTAAATGTAATAAACACATTATATGAAATATATACCTCATGTCATCACACTTGTAATATATGTAGGAAGATTGTAATTATTATTTATTACTTTATATATATATATATATATTTACTATTTTTATTCCTTAATAACTTAAAATTTTATAAACACATTTTATAAGTTATTGTGTCATCATTTATTTATATGCATTATTTGTGCACTATGGATATGCGGCAAAAATGCAAGGGTTTCAAAAAGTTTATTTTTTAATATGAAAAATAAATATTTCGAATCTCTAATATTTTTTTTATAATAGTAGACAGTACAAAGTTTCTACTGATATAGTTCGTTTACTATAAACATAATAAATAATGCTTAATAAATTAAGTTTTTATAGGTACGGCAAATATACGGCGGAGTTATTTTATTGAATAGCAACGGCGATCTACGGAAGTGATTAAAAATAATTCAAATTGTATATAATTTAGCATTATGAATTTAACAGTGATGTATAAATTAATATTATAATAATCCCCGCATGTGAATTGTTTAAGTTATTTATATTGAAAATTCACGCGTTCAGTGGTTAATCGACTGTCAATACTGCCACGTGAAATTCGTGAAACTTGAATTGAATATACGATACGGGGGTATCGAAAGGGTTAATCCAGTCGGAGAATTGCTGTCCTCGTCCTTAACGGCACTGTTGTAACAGTTTCATAAGAACGCGATCGTTCGCGAACGCGCGCACGGTATTGCGGGGGCGTAGTTCGAATTACGTTTGGAAAGTTCGGAAATCGTCGTCGTTTCGGAGTTTCGACTATGCTGTTACCGGCCTTAACTTTTCCCATTGTCGGCCAATCGTCAGCGCGAGCAAGAAACTGTGGCGAGTCCACGTGGAAGCGGGGATGCAATGGGGTTTACTGCAGGCTACTCGTTGTTCTGGACTGTAAAAAGAAAACTAAACGAGTTCGTTCTCCAGCGAAATTTGACGAAATTGTCTATTATCAACTTCGAGTTAGAGGAGCAAAAAAAAAATACAGAACTTATAAACTGAATAACTCAGGAGGAATGAAAAATATGTAATCAAATATAAAATATGTGAAATAAAAATAAATATAAATACACTGTTTAGATTCAAGAAGCAATGATGATACAATCCTTCGAATCATAAAAAAATAATATTTATTATTTTTAATTATTTTCCATATTGTTATTATTTTTTATCGTTTTTATCATTACTATTATTGTATGTATTAAAATGTAAATTAATCCGTTTCTGTGGTTAGTTTCACAGTAAACAATGTCCATATTAATGTATTCATTTAATAAATAATAAACTTTCAGTCAAATTTAATACATTTTGAGTTAAATTGTTTAAGTCTAGTTTTAATTAACGTCATATTGAGTGAACGATGTTGATCTATAAAAATGGTTAAAAATAACTTTAATTGCGCATAATTTGACATTGTAAATTTAGTGTACAGTGAAAGAAAGATGATATTCCTTTAAAAAAAATAAAAAAATAAAAAAAAACTAATCTAGTATTATTTTCGTGACTTTTATAAAGTATTGCTTTTATTCACTTTTTATAAAACATTTATAAAATATATATATGTAAAATAGTTAAAATATAACAGAATAATAAAAAATTTCTAAATATATAATTCGACGCAAAATATAGGTACAGTATAAAAAAATGTAATGATACAAATGCAACGCAAATATGGAAAAATTAATAAAATGTATGACTGTATAGAGTGTCTGTGTTTGAAGTTACACGTTTGACATGCACGATTTCCAATAGGCATCGATTGAAATTGGATTCGACCGAAATTCTGTGGGCGTCGTTTCGGCGTTTTGCAGTCCGAGAATCGGTCGTGTTCGTCCCAAATGACGACCGGTCTAATAATGGCCTTTCAATTGCGCTTGCGAGAGCAGATTTTCTCGCGTTATTCGAGTTCGCGGCGCGTAACGAAGAAATTTCGGTGTTCAACTTGCTTGCATCGCACGCCCCATTGTGTTACGGTTAATAGCTCGCGGCTTTATGAACATCCGTACTACAATCGCGTCGCCCAACACACGAGCCGGTGGACATTAGCGCACTCGCGCATTTACCTTATACATGGCGCTCCAATAGAAATCTCCCGAACTCGTCGGCAACGTTCTGAAAAGAAATTGAGAAGAAACGGAAAAAATCTAAAAGTATCACATGCAACTTATATACGAATGCATTTATCGACTCTTATTATTTATCTCTTTTTATTTAGTAAATTATTTTTTAATTTATTAATTTATTAACGATGACTAAAAAATGGTTTGTTAATAGTTATCAAGATGCAATATTTAATAAATATTACCAAAAACATAACAATACTCTATATAATTATTTTATAATTATACTGAAAAATATTACTGAATTTTGTTAAATATTTGTTCGAATAGTACTAACGAAATATTTACTAAATGTAAGTATATATTATTTTAATTTAAATATAATTTTTTTATTTTGAATAAATATTTATTTCTGTAAATAAATATTTTGTTGGTACTGTTTAAACAAATATTTAATAAAATTCAGTAAATTATTTTTTCAATTCATAAAAGTATAACATAATATTATTAAAAAAGTAAAATTAGCTTTTAGTTGATATTATATTAACCGGACGTTTAATTTTGAAATTATTATCTTTAACTAGACTCGATTATTATTACCAAACTTTTTTTCAGTGTGAATAAATAATAACAGATTTTTTTTTATTAACACTTCACCGACAACATGGAGTCTTTAAATGCATCATCGATATTTTGATTGTGAATTCTGGAAGATGAATTTAAATCTGCAAAAAATAAGTAAAATACAATTTGGCTTCTATGATAAGAACTCGTTGTCAAAACCTTGAAAAGTGTGTTATTTTAGATTTTTATGTGATCCGGAACAATAAAAAAGTTTACTCTGTTTCTCGAAGATTTCTAATTACTAACAGAAGCAACACTTAAAATTTCATGTTGTCGGCGGAGAGTTAAAGATATCAGTTCGTCTTTTATTTCTTTTTTATTTGTTTTTAATCACACAAAACACATTACTTTGCAAATTAACTTGTTCAGTGGGTCACAGAAAGGCGTTGCAACACTTTTTTTTTTCGATGGATTTCAGAATGCAGTCTGCTCACCGGAGCGATTGATTCTTATGACGGATCTAATCATTTACGTTCACCGCTCTGAACAAGACTGAGTTCTGAAACGCATCGAAAAAAAGTGTCGCAACGGTTGCAACCTTCTTGCGAATCGTAGTACTATGTACACCCGCATTTGTACCTACATTATTTGATATATGCAGTATTTTACGAGCTGCATTTGTCAAGCTGCGGTACACAACACACCGCAATTCCATGTTAGCGTTCTGAATAAATTCCACGAGAGATGTGGTCCAGCGAAAATCTTCCACGGGGCCACCCGGTATGTATGTGCATTTTAGCTGCGCGCATCTCGTCCGCAGATTAGGACGAGAGCCCCGCGTTTATGCGGCATGGAATCCCACGCTTTCTCGAAGTTGTCAAGCGCGGATGCATAATTCTGCAGCTTGGTACGGGAAAGCGGCGGTAAATACACGAATTCTGCGGAATCCTCGGCGCAATTCCTCATTCACGTCCCTTCTCCCTTCCACCCCCTCCACCCTTCATCCCGGAGATCCGGGAGGAGAAAGTCCATCATGTTCGCGCGGACTCGTTATCGGTAATCTGTTATTACACCGCGAGTGGCAGTTTTGCTTGGGTTCTCCGTCGAAGTTGCACGAGATGCACGTTTTCGATCTCTTGCGTGTAATTTAACTTGCTCTTCAGTAGTAACCCTTTATTACGTTAGACATGTGAACCGTAGTAAAATTTGCAACAAGTATATGATTGTATCAAGCAGCATATTTTCTTTCTCCTCTTCCATTTATTTATTTAAGATAGGAAATTTTGATTATTTATATTTTCGTATTACATTTTATATTATTTATTGATTTATTTGTATCGTCTCATATTGTATTTTTATTCTTTACTTAGTTATTTATATCATTGAACTTTGGCAATTAAAGTCGTAGATAAACAAGGCTTCAACACGGAGTTAATTAGGTTGGAGATAAAAGCCTCGGAGAAAACAAGAGTTTGGGTATTCAGATAAATATGGTGGTAATATTTTACTTTTTATTGCAGAGTATACAGGCTTTCGTGAGCTTTACATGGTCCACTCTATGCACTCTCTGCAATGCCGCCATATTTGTCTCGTGAAAAGATTACGGAGTGTTCAAGCTCTTACTCTCTAAATGTATTTTTACCAATGGAATTAAACTTTAATCTTCGTTCGACTCTTCATCTTTTTCTAGTTCTAAGAAATTCTTAGAAAAACATGAAGTTGAACTGAGATTAAAGTTCTACATCGGAAACGAGCGTAAGTTAGGTTATTTTGCCGCCATTTTAGTTTCTTACGAGTACCCAATATGGGTACCGATTAGCTGACTAAATCACGTGATCACAGCACTATTTTAGTTCTTTACTAGAGGCCTGTTCTTTTTGGCTGAACTTTTGCACCAGTTCATCTTTTTTCCTCTCCTTTCTTCCTGGAGAGAAAAGAAAGAAAGATGAACTGGTGCAAAAATTCAGCCAAAAAGACTAGGCCTCATGATAGCCAATCGGATTATAATCTTCTATGAAAAATCTCTCATTATCTAAGACTCTACGACTCGACGAATTTTCACTTGATTGCTTTAAAACGTTCTTTGATTAATTAATTAATAAAATTCTGTGTTTCTGATTGGTCAGTTAAATATTTCGAAGCATTTGTAACATTGAGTAGATTGTACTCTTAATGTAATAGTATATTCAGTTGTTTAATTACTCGTTCAATTTAACTTCTCAGTAATATATTATGTTGCGACAAATGTAAGGCGCGGAAAAAAACCGTGAAAAGTAAACTGTAGTAAAAATAGAATGTTGTAATCAATGGAACATTGGAAGAATCACTTTTATGAATAACAGTAACAGTACGACATACTTTTACGCACTTAATCATGTTACAGCCTGAAGTTATCGAAGTGATGAACCTTGAAGTTACTCAGTGCAGGTCGGTGCAGCGAAAACTGTCCTTATAGCTTAAACATGACGGAGTGTTGTTCGTTATACTTGACCTCCGAGTTACTAATTTACCGTGTAAAAGCAACCGACTGGAAACTGTCGTGATTAAACGTAAATAGGAAAAGGCAGGATTAATGTGGACAAGCGATTAAAACTTAAATAAAGCAAGAAATCTAAAAAAAAAAGATAGCCTGGATGAAGTCAACGCAGTTAATAAATTATAGTGTATATTTAACAATAATTGATAACATTCAAGAAATTATTTAAATACATTTCAATCCCGATTCGAATCCTTTTCAGCGCAAATTACAATATAATCGTAAAGTGCTCAAAATCATCGAAGCTTCCATTTTTTATTGTCATCATAAATTGTTAAATTGATCCGTCGTCAGATTAAAAAAAAAAAAAATACGTGAGTCTGACAAAAAATTCAAAGTTATTATTTGTCAGTCCCGTGACGTTCTTTGTTCTTGAAAATGTATATGCAAGCCAGTTCATAAATTTCCAGTCGCAACTTCGGCAGCCGAAGAGGTACGGACGTCGTGTTTATGCGTCGTACTTATTGAAGTTCGGGAGGTGCTCAGAAAATGAGAATGAGAAAGAGAGGGGGGAGGGGAGAGAGAGAGAGAGAGAGAGAGAGAAATGGAGAAAGTCGCCGCGGCATGGCAGGTGAGGAAAGAAGGGGGAGGAGAGAAAAACGCAATAACGACTCTCGACGAGGAGCTCGCTGGGAAATGGTAATATCGAGAGTTGTAAATCGCTAGCGAGCGAGCGAGTTAGTTCGTTACATCGGTCTGTTTGTTGCCGCGCGCTCGATTAATCATTCCGCAGATTCCCAGAAATAAATAACGGAAGTTGAGGGGGGAGGAGAGGCACCGCCGGTGTGCGTTGAAATATGACGGCGCTTTGCGTTTCCTCCCCCTCTTGCGCAACGTTTTTCGCTCGCGAGATTTTATCACGACAGCAAAACGTGAACGTCGTCGACGTGAATTTATACGATTTAAGTAATGCAAAGGCGAAGTTCCCATTAACGTTCATTCGGAAATTATCCCGATACACATTCGCTCGTCGCCGATTGATCTATCTACCTATTCAATGTTTGGAATTAATTTAAATAATGAAGATTCAAATTTGCAAGATAGGATTTAATGCAAAATTCATTTCGTGTAAGATTAACAGGTTCATTATATTGATGACATTAATCTTATTAAGACTGTTGAAATAAATTGCACGAAAATATATATCGTGCTTTATTTTATTAATTTATATCTCGGTCGAGTTTCATTTACCGTTGTATAAATTTATACTTTATTATTTATTTACAACAAGCTGTTATATTTACAAAACGGTCTTTAGATTTGGATGAAACATTTAGATTTTAGTATTACCTAAATTATAATTAATATATTATCTAATATATTAATATTAATAAAAGGTAATATATCATCTAATTATGTTTTTTATCGGGAGGTTCGAAGAAAAATCGAGAAATCAATAAATCATTCATTTATTGTTATAATTATTCACTTTAATATACATCTTAAATGTTACGCAACCTTATCATTCTCTTATCACTTATCTCTTTCTTATGTATATTTCTTATCATTTATCTCTTATCTCTTTATCTCATTATTCAAAGGAATTTAAATATTACTTAATAATTATGCGTACACGAGATACCTATTCTTCTTATTAAGCCTCGCCCATCGTCTTCGAACACTTGGACCGCTCTCGCTATTGTTCGAGCGGGTCGAAAAAAAGGGTTGCCGCGTCCAACATTGTCGGTGGTCGAGATCCTCGAGGAAGCGACGTTCTTACAGCCGTATAAAAGTGCGAGTGAGCGCAACAATAAAGGCGAAACGATCCCTCTCGCGGTTTAAAACGCTGTCCGCGGTTCGCCTCGCCTCGCCTGGATTCGCCAGGCCAAGCCAAGCTGAGTCGAGCCGAGCCGAGCCGAGTCGCGGTGGTCTCGCTTTAATCTCGCGTGACACGACTGAGGTGAACGGACCCGGACATCCAAGGACTTGAAGATTTCCGAATGTAAGCGGCAGTGAGATAGAGAGGGAACGAGATGGAGAGAGGAGAGAGGTAAGAGAAGGCCCTGACGCACACATATTCGAACGCTTCGTCGCACACCGCAAAATTTGCTTAAACTGCGGATGTAAAAATATTCTGTCCGCCCGCGAGCGAATATTTTGCGTTTTTCCACTTGCGTTGGGAGATTATTCGGTTTGAATAATACGTTGACATGAAATTTAAATTTGGGAGGCGTTGTAAAAAAAAGGGGATCCGTGCCTCGTTAAATCTGAAATTCAAACGTGTAAAAAGTATCTATTTAATTAATACTCAATTAGAGGTGAGCTCTACTTTAGCTGTCTATTTTTGTCATCTCTTTAGGATTAGAGTGTAAAAATAATTTTGTTAATTGATAATCTATGAGGATGATTGTGATATATAGATTTATCGTGTAGTTGGATAAATATTAAAAGAATAATATTTAATTCAGGGATGAATGAAATGTTACAATTAAAAAAGTGCTACGAAAAGAAATTTAATAGAACTGTGATTATTTTGATTTCTTTCTGGAATAACTCAAAGTATGTGACAATTAAAATAGATGACGAGATCAATTGTTAATTAAATGCAGAAAAGTTTGAAGGAAAATTATTTATATTACAAAAATTTTTATTTTAGAAACGGGTTATAAAATTTTTTATATTTTGCAAAGCATTCGCTCGCCTAAAGCATATCTCGCCTATTTTGAGCTCTAAAAATACATATACATAGATTTTGTGTAAAAGCGAATACACTTATCATTAAGAGGAAAAAAAAGGAGAAATAAATGCACAAAAAATTACGCTTTGCATAGATACGTTGTCGCCATTTGTCGCACCTGCGGAGGAAGTAACGTTGTACGAAGTTACGCATCATTAAGTCGTCCAAGTTTTTTTTCCCATTGCCCGTCGTAAAAAGAGATATGACCCATTATTCGAAATATCATGACTCACCTCGTAATATAGTTACACCGAGAGTATCTTACACGCGAGGAGAACAAAGACGGTTATTTTCCACGATATGAGATGGATAATATGGACTGAACTTATGAGGTGCTACAGGTTGGATAAGATAGTTGATGAAAAAAGCCATCGTCGGAGAGCCGATGAGATGCGGCCAGCATCATATTTTATTCCTGAGTGAGGCCTGGAATTCTCGCGTAATGAAGTCACGAAGAAAAATTGCACGGTCGTCGCGAAGGTTACTTACGCAAGCGCATCTATCGCGAATGATTCTTGAAAATCATTATATATATGCGTGAGTGTGGAAGGTCGGGCGAGACGGAAGTTCATAATCGTCACTTATACGCGAGAGATCTTTTTTTTCCCGCTATATTATGATATTACGTCGCGCATTTGGAGTATAGAGTGTAATTACTGTCACTGTGTAATTATCTCGTATTTTATTTCTATGTAAATCTGGATCTCACAAATTATTTAGTATTTACTTGCGGTTTGTGTTCCTGCTGCGGTTTTGGGATGCACGCATTCATTATTATCCGGCCATGGAACCGTTTCGGAGAATTTTTTTCTTGGAAGAATACCGTTTGACATTATCACTCGTTTGAAAGATATATTCTTTGCTGATAATGATTAAAATAGAGCGTTTACTGCATAGAAAATCCTGGAAAACTTGGAATTTTTAGATTTTATTTTTACTTTTCTGAAAATCACGGAATCGATTTTTATGTGGAATTTTAACGGGACTGTGGGAAATTGGAATTTTTTATTTTTAAATTTAAATTCTGTCTGTTTCTAAAAATATTGTTTTTTTTTTAAATTATATGTAAAATTATAACAATAATTTATTTCAAAATTACGTTAAAAAATTTTCTAATCTTGGAATTTTGAATAAAAAAGTGCCTGTTAAAAAATCTTGAATTTTCAGGGGATTTTTTTCAAGATTTCAGTAATTACGCTATAAAAGTTTAGCCTTTTGTTTACTGTAATACTTAATGGTCAACCGTCCCAAATTTTAATCCTGTCCCACTAACGCGTCCCAAATTAAGGACATGATTATCAACAATTGTCTCTTTTTTAAGTGTAAAAATAATAAATATGAAATAATAAGTGAAAATAAATATGAAATATAATTTTTAATTAATTAACAATATGTGAAATTTAATTTTTAATATGTGAAGAATTTTATGATTTTTTTATTTAAAAACCCAGATATTATTCATAAGATACATCTAATAAAAAAGTACAATTTTATAAAAAAATGAAATATGATCTCGTATTAATCATTTACAAATATAATATAATATCATTTATGTTTTTTTTCAATCATTTTGTTAACAATTTAAAAAAATATTTATTAATATTGAATGAAAAAAAAAAAATTTTTACAAACAATTTAGACATGGCATACCGCGCAGATTCCCATTAACCTAATCAATCTCTTTTTGTTTATTTCGTATAAACGTTTCTCAGAATTTGCTTAGAAAAATTCTGTCGGGAGAAAAAAAGATAAAACGTGAACTATCCTCCTATTATCGTTATCTTGGAGTGCGCGAAGGCTTCGTTCCTTCGGCACTCCGTACGTCACGCCGCCGTCGTATTATCCGCAACGTCTAAAGTTTGATTACACGGCGCCGCGGCGATCTTCGTTCGCACTCCACCCTCGTCCGGGACGCCGGAACTTTTCCGGAGGAATCATCGGTTGTCTCTTTGCCGAGCGCATCGCCCGCCACTCGCCTGTCTGATAACGGCGCCGCGCGCGTTCGATGATATCTTGATTTTATCGCCGGAAGGCGGCGCTGTTCTCGCGCGGGTGTATGGTGTACCACCCGCGAATTCGCGCCGGCTTGCGCGAGCCACGTGAAGCGTGGCACGCGCGATACGCGCGTTTCGTGACTGGGTCGCGTGTGTGCCGTGGCCCCGGTTAATAAAAGCTCCTCTCGACGACGTGCGCTGTTGGCGTTGCGTAAATATATCGTTAGCCCAGATTGATAGGCCGGTCACGAGCGGTCGGGACGTCGAAGTTGGGAAATGCGGCTCTTACAAAATGTAAATTGCAGAACTTCCGTAGATGCCTTATTGTATTGCTCTTTTACTACATAATGACACGACACAAACGAAGTTTTCCGGAAAATGAGTTTGAATTTTTTGAATTGTTAAAAGTTTGTACACAGTTGCGAAATTTGTTAAATTTAACATATTTCACGTGTCCTAATGATCTAATTAAATTTTTGTGTTAATTTGACACTTAAATTGGAAGTATTTAATTAGGAAGTAACACAAATATTATGTAAAAAAATATTTAATACTGATATAATTTGTATATTTTTTAGTAAAATTAATATTTATGATATTTTAAATTAACACATATTTTAGTTATTTATAGAATTTATGTTTTAAAACAATACTTTTATTTGTTTACTTTATGTGTTATTTTGACACTAAAAAATGCTGAATCTCATCTGAACACAAAATATTTAAATAACATAATATGTACTGTGTAATATTAATTATGAAATGCAATTTTACGATATAATAACTGACTGTACAAAGCGATATGTTAAAATTTTTGTGTTGAATTTTTAACATATCTAAGTGTTAATTTAACGTAATATGATTATATTAGTTGGATATTTTGTGTTAAATTGATGTTTAACATTTGTTAGTGTTAAAACAACACAATTTGTAAATAAATAAATAACGTAAAAATAATGTAGTTTTAAAACGTGTATTCTGAAGTAAATAAATTAATAAAAGGTGAGAACGTAACGTGTTAATTTAAATAAATTTTATTAAAGAAATATTATTGTTTCCAAATTGCGTAACGTTTTTGTGTTAATTTGTAAAAATTTACATATCCATCTGCAGTTAAATTAACACAGAAATTTGAATTATTTAAAACAAGCGAAATGTGTTAAACTTAACATAAATCTTCCAACTGTATAAAGGAATAAAAAGTCTATATATTTTTTCTTTTCTTTTAACGTCTGGTCCTTTTACGCAAGCAAGTGACAATTTTTTAATTACTCCTTGATTGTTGCAGCAACATAGGCGATATATTAACATAATTACAACTGTTACATTAATATGATAATGATAAATTAATAATAATAACAATACATAGAAATAACAAGATGCTATTAATATGATACAATTAAAATTATATCGAATTTTATATAATTGTGTATAATTTATCACATTAATTGATGCTGATACTATTAACATTAATATTAATATAATTGTAATAATGTATCATAAAGTGGAAGTTAAAATCCTGGTAATTCAATATTACATTACCGCAGCACGTACGTACATTTAATGCGAAAATGACGCGCGACGTATTAGTTCCCGGAGTTCCCTCGCCGTTCGCGTCGCTCAAGCAATGGTGGTGTTTACAAAAGTCTCGTTCGCGAAATACATTTCGCAGCGAGTTTGCCGTCAACATTTCCCATTACGCTTACGAATGCTTCGGCGCGACTCGAAGGTATGTATGACGGTGTCACGTACCGCGCGTTGTCTTCCCCGGTAATCGAAGACGCCGCGTATCGGGCCGCTTTGACGATTTCGCCGAATGAAGAACGCGTTCCTTGTACGGGAAGACAATGCCTCGCGCGAATTTACGATTCTACGAGCGGCGTGGGTGAGCGCGTGACAGGTGCATAGCCTCTCTCCTACGCACGCCATTCCGAGAACCTCTCTCCTCCCTCTCCCTTCCCCCCCTCCAACCTCGCATGAGAATGATTGGGGATCAATGATCTCCATTTGTGCGTCCAAAGCCATTTCCAATGACTCCTCACCCACTCCAAAGATAATGCTCAATTTATATGTAAATCTCACTTTGCCAAAGTGACGCTCGAAATAATTTGCGTCTGAGAGAGAGGTTGTCGTTTTTGACGAATTTCTAAGCTCAAAGCTCAAAGATATCAAAGGAAAAGGGAATTATATATGTAGGAATATGAAACTATAAAAGAATCCTAGGATATAAAGGATCGAAAAAGGAATGAAATTTCAGAGTTCGTAAGATTTTAAAGAGAGAATACTTAGATTCGAGTGAAAATTTCAGGATATGAGAGGGGCAAGAAGGGTTGCAAACGTTGGAAAGCACCTGGGAATCTGGAAATGACGGTATTTTGAAGTATCTACTTTCGGCGAATCGGGTCTTAAATCCTCGATGTGTAGAAGTGTGCGGGAGATTAGGATTCCAAAATATATACGAGTAGATAATACGAGGAAGAAGCTGGGCAATGGCTCAGTCGAAACATTCGGTGAAGCTTGACTCGAGAATGGTGGGTGATTCTCACGATCCTCGCAGTCACGGGAGGCCTTGCAAAAGAAATGGAAGCGAACCGGCGGCGTGGCGGGCAGACTCTTTGGACCCGTCGAGCCTTGCCTCTCCTCTTTTGCTTCTTCTCTTCTTTTTAATCACCTCTCTTCTCCCACGAGACTACGGTTCCAGTTACTGGACCATCGGGTTGCATTGTGTGGCGATCTTGGAAGTGAAATTGAAAGTGATGTAACGTTTGATACTGTTGCGGATACTTTTACAATACTCGCGATTTAAATAGTCAAATAAATTAAGGAGAAATAATTAAGAAAAATAATTTTTTTATTATATAATTATTTTCAAAACATTTTGTGTTGGCTCGCATTGGTTACTTCTTAATTTATTTGTTAAATATGTAATATTGGAACTTTTAAATAATTTATTATTATTGTAAATAGTAAAAGTTTGTCGTGCTGCACTAAATGATTGATTGCTGAAAAAATATTGCATTTCGTTGATAGAAAATAATGATATAGCGGTACCAATACGTTGTATTTATTACAACTTAATAAATATTAATTAAATGTCATGTTTTATAACAAAATGTTATAACATAATAAAATATTAGATCAGCAAAATATGTTAATATAATTTTCCACCGCATATATCGAGAAAAAAGTTTTGCTAAAGTATCTAAAATTTAGTCAGAGATATATCTGAAAATAATCTTGTTAAACTGCCAAAATAATTCTGTGGGACGCTCAAGTGAGAATATAAAAATTTTTTGCAGCATTGCTCATTATTTTTGCACTTTCTACATAATTATTTTGATGAATTTCAATTATCTGTAAAATATAATTTAAAGTTAACTTTCACGGAAAGAACGATTTTAGTTAAGCTAAGATTTTAGTTAAAAACAAATCCAACAAAATTATTCTTATATCTGTATCTAATTAAATTCTTACACGGAAAGAACGATTTAAAATATCTAATGGTTTAACCAGATACAGATTTGAAAATAATTTTATTGGATCAAAATAATTACATAGGAAACTCAAATATAATGAGTTATATTATAAAAAAAATTTTGATATTCTAGCAACAAGCTTAAGCGTCCTACATACATAATTATAATATTCTGATAATTCAATAAAATTATTTTTAAATTTATATTTAGCCAAATTTTTAGATACTCTTTGTGTAGACATTTCAGCATAATCATTCTTTTCACGAAAGCACTTTAAACTGTTTTATTCAGATTCAAATAATTGAAATTAATTTTCATTAAACTTAAGAAACAAAAGTCTTCACATTTTTCTTTCCATTTATTTTCATAAGCGCGTGAAATTAAGTTGAACGATGGGCACTGGACAATCCTTTCTCCGGCGATTCTTATGCGGCGATGTTAAAGCAAGCACGAGGTTTCCTTTGTATGGCTCTTTTAACACAGTCTGAGTCGCGAAAAAAATGGGATACACTTCGTAGAACAATAAACTAAGCCACGAGAGAGTGGCGTTCATAATTTTTCAATGCATCGCCGGTCTCGCTGCGACTCCGTTCTCACGGGGAGCCACAAGCGTATACACGGGGTGACTCGATAAAACCGGTAGTCCCGAAAGGACCTCTTAATTTATCCGCCTTTGGCTTTTAGACCCCGCTTTTATCTGGAGAGCACTTTGCCGCGCTTGTTATTATGATCATACATTCACTTCCTTAGAGAACGTTAAGTAGACTTTCCCACTCATGAAACGTTAAATTGCCGTCCTACTTTATACCGCAGCATTGTTGAATTTACTGCAGTGGCATGTTTTTAATTTAGGACTCGACATTAGAACGCCACGGTGTATATTTGGATTTCAGAATCTCTGAATACTGGGGGAGTGTTAAATAGCTTTAGGCTTTAGAAACTTTGAATCTTACAGTACGCTGCAATTCGCTCTGTATTGTATCTCAGAATGGAGTTTTAACCGCACTTCTCCCGGGTTCGTTGTATTTTACGATTATTAAGTTTCTAGGATCCTTGAATTTGTGCACCCTATATATTCCGAAGGTAGATTTACTTGCGGCTAGAAGGAGAGGAAGTGGAGACGACGTGAGGAAATAAGTACCTTGGCTTCTCGAACCAGAATTATCTTTCGGAATTTCTTGGAGATGAAAGAACGAGAGAACTAAAAATTGAAGTTTTTGACAAATCCGATTTCTGCTATTAATAAAGTAAACTGTTTAATCTTCGAGAAAAATATAATTATCGAGCAATGATGCATTGAAATAAGACACTAAAATTACAATACAGACAAAATATTAAATTACAATTAAATCAGTCATCGCACTGAATAAATATCAGAAAAATAAAGTAAAATAAATATAAAATAAAGTTGTTTTAATTAAAATTAAATTACGAGATAATTATTGTTGTACGTATCCTAAATTGTAATTTTATTGTAATTTTATTCTGTTCGCTGTATCGCATCGAAGTTAAGAACTTATTTTTTTGGACTCGGTCCGTTGATCTTTTACAGTGCAAAGTCATCGCAAAGTAAAATCCAGTCCAACAGTAAGTATTTGTGATCTCTGTGTACATCCTTTGTTTCGTAAAACCTCCCAGTACCATACTATACGTATGCTTAAGTTCGAGAAGTTGTCGGTACGTATTCCCATCGGACTACTTTGGCCGCTGGTCAAAGGTTAACGTGGCGACGCACAAGGTGGTCCAGCAACGTCGTGCGCAGCATCCGTCACGATTTTAACCTCCGTTCCTCCAAGGCCGTCTCGAAGAATCCAAAAGAGGCGAGCGCGAGAGCAGGAGAACATTTTGGATCGAGTCATTCGTAGGATCGTAAGGATGTGTGTGTCGCATCTCAAAATAGTATCAAAACTAATTATGAAAATTTCATTGATTATTCTGTTATTACGTCTGAATATCCGTGCAAAATTTGAAACACAATTCTCTTATTGATTTAAAAGTTATTTAATTTGTTTATTACACTGTTGAAAAAAATGTGTCGAATTTAATATAAATCGCGTGTCCCGAACGGTCCACAAATTCTTTGGGTTAATTTAATACAAGGTATGAATATGTTAGAAGGTTATACAAATATTACGTAAAAGAATAAATGCAAAAAGTAAACAAACCGTGGAACCATATTTTCTTTTTAGTAAAATTAACATGTATGTTAAATTAACCCATATTTTACTCTCTCTGTCTTAGAATTTATATTTTAAAACTTTATTTTTATGTTATTTGTTCACTTACTCATAAACGGTGTTATTTTGATAAGAAACATTGAATATCAATTTAACACAAAGTTTTTAAATAACATAATCGTATTATGTTAAATTAACACTTGATTATATTAAAAAATTCAACATAAACTGTTACCACAAAACTTGAGTGGACCGTTTCCAACACAAATACCTACCCAATTGTTTTTTACACAAAATTTGTGTAATAATAAATTAGCATTAAGTTTTCAATCGATTGCAAAAAGAAATCAAATAAATTAAAAGAAATTCGCTAAAAATCCATGGTTGTTTTTAAACCCAGAGTTTCTTATTTCAATAATTGCCTAACCACGAGTATCGTTCGATCCTCAATTGATCCTCGGGTCGATGAAAGAAACGAACCAAGAGTCAGAACTTTGTAATATAACGATCACGCTCGATTATCTCGAAAAGTCATCGAAATTGGCCAGCGCGAAGAAACAACAAAGAGCGAAGACGGACAAGAAAATGCAGAACAGAGGCAGTGGATATAAGGATGATGCAGGGTGATCCTCTCGTAGAGGACTGCCTTCCTCTGGAACCGCGACGTCTCATCTTCGAGAAATCCCGAAAGATAATTCGGGCCTTCAGGGCTCGAAGGTGCTTATTTCCTTTCTTTCCTCGTCGCGCTCGTCTTCGAATTCTACTCCTACGGACCGCACGCTAACCCTGCTCCAAAAGAAACAGCTATTTCGCCTCTTTCCTGCATAAGTATTTGTTTCGAGAGGCGGTATCGATGGCTGGAAAGCCGAGGGTGCAAATGTTACGGGAATACGAATGGCTATCGATGTATACACGTGCGACATTTCGAAATTGCCTTCTATAGATAATCGATATGGAAACATTCGAAATATGCATGAAATTTTGTAGACAATTGATGCTGGAATAATCGAAAAATTTACAAAAAGAATTATGTGAGTTTTTTCCAACAATCCCAGCTGCGAAATTAAATTACAGAATAGTTTATATTCACACTGCAGAACAGAGATATTTATACTATGTTATATATAATAATTATTTTAAAAAATATTATAAAGTGTATCGCAAAAAATACGTATCTTTTTTTCAATCAAAATTTTTTACATTTTTCTGTCTCTCAATTATTAGTTATTAAAACTTTTAATAATTACAATAAAATGAATGACATAGCGATGTTCTTTGACAATCCTGTAACAAATTTTAAGGATGTGTGTCGCATCTGAAAATATTATTAAAAATATAAAAATTTCATGGATTGTTCCATTATTCTTGATTTTTATATGTAACTATTGTGTTTTGTAATAATTATTTGATAATCATAGCGAAAATTACGAATTAAATCAAGTTTTTGTATATCCTAATATGAAACTCTAATAAATATACAAAAGCCTATTTGAATCTAAAACTACGGCAAAATATGGTCATTCGCTGTATAAAGCCCATTATAAGCTCAATTGTTTTGCAGTCAGTTTCAGAATGTATTTACGAACAAAAATTGGCTGAAAAGATATTAGCTGATATTGGCTTTTTTAGCTGATTGTTACTTTTAGCTGATATCGTACAGCTAAAATATTTTTAAGAGCTTAAAGGTTTTTCCCTTTTTAAACGTGTTTCAAATTCTACCTTTCTTCTGTCTCGGAACATTTGCACTATTTTACGGTATGATTAAGTAGAAAAATAGATTGTCGTTCTTGCAGCTAACTTGAAAGCGCGAGACACTTGCATAATGCATGCCAGTTGAACATAAGATGTCCTATAATCAAATATTACTGCAAATTCGAGTCGTAGGATGAAGCCCGGTTGGCGTTCACCCGGGGTTGGCCTCGAGGGATGGAGATAATAATTTATTTCTAATTTAAAAGCACCCATACACTCGTTCGCTCGCTCGCCAGATAGATATGAGAAATTCTCATTTCACGGAGGATGCCTTATAAAATGCGATCCTCTGACGTGGCCCCGACGAGGAGCGGCCATTAAGATACGAGGGCGAACTATTATCTAAATTGCTGTTACGGTTTGTTAAAAAGTCCGCCTCGTACGGCGACTCGCTAAAAGTATAATCGTGCAGATGCAGCTGCACGCTTCGTAGATAAGTAAAGGGTGCGCAAAAAAGGGAAACGTGCCCGTTAAAGCAAGATAAAAAGACTTTGGGATTTTAGTGAAAATTTGTGCGAAAGTTGTCTTTTATTCGAACGATTCTGTTGCTCGATCTGCTAAAAGCGAGATCAGGTAATAATGAAACATTCAGATGCAGCTGCATGTAGAGACAAATAAATCTCTCGTCCAAAAGAATAATAATTTACCGATCATTATTAGATTTCATTAACTTGTATTTATATACATAAACTGTTTTTAGGCATAATTAATTTTTTACATATATATTATTCTGGTGAAAATTTTTTTTAACAGTCTTTATATAATTTTCCAGAATTTCTGTGTTATAATAATGTTATAATTATTGTAGAAGATTGATGAAAATTTTTATATGAATTGATAAATAATCGGAAAGTAAGCTTTTCTGAAATTCTTCACACATGTGAATTCTGAAATATTCTAAGACTTTTTGATCTTCCATTTTATAATTTCTGAGGAAAACTTATAAAATCTGAAAAAGTTCAAGGCAGTTTTTTTTTTATAAATTTTGTTAAATTAAAAATGACTATTTTTTTTTATGAATATTGGATTGGAACAAAAATTCGTAGCGAGTTTCAAAATTTAAGCAGTTGAAACTTCGTTAAAAATGAACAAAATAAAAATTTAAAAAATTTAAAATTTCTATTTTCAATGTCTTTTGAGTTTCTGTAAATTTCTTGGTAATTTTTTAAATAAAATTACGAGCTGGAAAAAAATTTGTAAAAATTTTATTATGTGAAAGCTTTTCTTAATAAAATCATAAAAGAAAGTTCCTAAGATTTTTATTACGTTCTCACAGATTAAATAAAAAGATCGTTTTGATTTTGAGTGCTCGTAACTCTGTTAAAATTATTGTACCACAAATTAAAAAAAAAAACAAATTATTAAAGCTGAAATTGTGCTCGTATTGAACGGTATAATTACCAAATTTTTTTCTGAAAACAAACATAGGACTGCGCATTTTTCGACTCAATATTTTGAGATGTAAGAATTTTTATTACATTAAGAAACTTACGTTTTTCTTTCAAAGAATGCATAAAAGATAAATGTTTGATACGCGTTTCAATGAGTCTCTCTTCAGACTTTTTCTTTCGTTTGATTCTTAATTTGTAGAGGAGAAGATTACCGATATATATCAATTCAACGAAAAGTTGAAGTGTTTTTCTATCTCTTGAATAAATGAGCTCCGCTGACGACGCTGAATTGATAATGGGTGAAATACAAGGACTAAGTGACGCGGCAATTAACCCGAAGGAGTTTAGTCCTTCGTCCCTCTTTTTTTCGGCTCCCCGGAATATCCCAGCGCGTTCTACGCCCTTAATCACTCCGAGCTCTTTAAACTCCTTTCCGCGAAGGAGACGAAATAAAAATAGTGCCGAGTAACGTAAAGCGAGCACTTGAAAGTGGCGACGCTGCAATTTCAGGATCCTGTGTCACCGAGCTCGTCCTCTGGACGAGTGATCTCGTGATGCCGGAGTCGGTGTTTCACTTTATTTACTTTCTAGCAATTCTGCTTTTTTTTTTTGTAACTACACTCTACACTTATCTTTATTCGCTTTTCTATTCCGAATGCGCGAAACTGTCTGAAAAAGTGGATCTTGTAAAATATAAATGAAGCCACGTTGTGTGCAGTAAAGCTTTCAGAAATTTCGATTATGACGCCGCCCGTATAGTACATCAGAATAATTCAAACGTTGTCAAAAGAGAGCGGCGGGATTTCAGTTCCTTTTTAAATGGAGAAGAGTTGACATAAAAATCTGTATTAAAAATACTTTTATTAAAATCTGAAGGATTTTCTTTTAATTTCTAAATCCAAGGAAGGATTTCATTCCATTTTTAGGATTAATAATAATAAAAACATATAATATTAATTTACTCATTTCACTCTGTATGATAGTTATTACATAATTTAAATTATCTTATCGCATTTGTTGTAATCGAAAGATTTAACATTAACAATCTGTATTAAAAATTCCTTTATTAAAATCTAAAAGACCTTTTTCTTCTAATCCACACAAGGGATTCTCTTATTGCAATTAATAATAATAAAAATACATTCTTAATTTATCATTTTACTTTTTATGTGCTACATAATTTTATTTCATGATTCAAATTATCATCTTATCGTAGCATTTATTGCATAATGTTATTACATGATTTATTACATCGTGTCTCAGTGTCTACATGATTTATTGTATCGTTTATCCACACTGCTTATCAGTATTATTTTGCTAATTAGAGAATGCGTTTCTGTTCGCCGTAAATTAAAGAATTTCTCTCATTATGTTGCAGGTGAGTATTTTGCATGCTGTAGCTGTGCTAAGTTATCACAGTTTTTTGAAGAGAAGGTCTTCGAACTCCGCATGTACGGTGAGTTTTCCCATTTCGTCCTGGCGTGGATTATAGTTTTAATTTCTGTCGACGGCGTGTCACCGTTTTTTTCCTGAAGACAGATGTACGCGTCGCTAATAGGATCCGTGTTTCTGCAACGCGACGACACGCGGAGATGGCTTTTCTGTTGGAAAAGATTTTATCTGCTTCTTACGAGTACTAATGCACCACGTTAATTAGATGATGCTAAAAGAAACGGTACTAAATTAAATAGGAATTGTAAACACTAGAAATTCTGAGCAGTTATTAATAACTGTGCTTGTTTTTTTTTTTTTTTTAAGATTAATATAGTCTTGGACAAAAACATAAAATGTTTTATATCTGACGAAATATAAATGAAAAGACAGTTTTATTGAAAAATAATATTTATTTTTAATATTTATAACAAATTTAATATTTTATCATTTACCTTTGAATTTTATTATCTTATTTTCCAAGAGAGAAAATAAATTGAAGATGTGATAAAAGTATTTTGTATTTTAAATACTACATAAAATCTCATTATTCGAATTACAAAATAAAAAACTTTTAATCTTCTGATTTTAAATATAAAATACGTAATATTTTCATGTGCTCCGTTGAAATATAAAAGTATTTCAAATACATGCCCAGCCCTGCTTATGTAAAAGATAGAGTTCTGAAATTTCTTGACTTTCCAATAATTATGTTCTTTATATTCATAAAATATTTTTTCGTCACTTTCTTTTTAATGTTTACAATAATTATTTCCTTTGAATAAAGAATGTTGATAATGTTAACGTTATACATTATAAATGCATGAATCGTGCTCGAGTATTTTTAACGATTTGCGATTAAATTTCTAAAATCTTTTGAGTCTTTAAATTAATAATTAATTACATACCAAGACTGATTACTCCACGCTATACATATATAATATATATTAATTTAGTTTAGTGGTATAATTATATTGGTTAACGGGAGAAATCTCGGCGCGCGTAACTCGATCGATGAAAACGAATTTAATTATGTTACGAGACATTATTAGTTGTACAAGACAAGAAAATTAATGAGAAACGACAGGTTTGCGTGGGTAAAATGAACCACGCATAAACGCGCGGCGAGTATTTTGTCGATAAATATTCACGTATATACATAAAATATCGAGTCATCGAGTGGCAGCGAAATACGAAATTCACCTGCAACTCTTAATAATGTTCCGAGTTTTATAAATTTGAATTCCCACGTAACCACGAGGTAATTAATTAGCTGCTTCTGCCCGACATTTTACTTTTGACGTCGCGCAGAATTAAAAAGAGCCGCTAGGGGAAATGTTTGAATTACCGATAAAACGTGGCCGTATAATTAATAACGTGTAACGAAGCATCGCGAGCGCAAAAATGAAACGCGCAACATAGAGAGAATTTATAAATATCATCATGGAATTTATGATTTTCCAGTGAGTTTTCACGAAGAGCTCATGCAAAATTTGCCTGTACTTTTGCTTTCGATTGAAATTTTATTTTGCTTTTCGTTAACAAAGTATCTACGGTCGGACGCGCGCGAATTAATACGTTGGCTCTTCAAATGAAGTCACACGCGACATTTAATTTATTTGAAGTCTATATGGTATCCGTAACACTAGTTGAATTCGATTAACATTTCGATTTCTATTCCTTTTAGAAGTGCAGTTCTCTCTCTCTCTCTCTCTCTCTCTCTCTCTCTGCAGAAATTATAAGTGTCGTGAAAGCTTTAAGAAACGCCAAGAGAGATACAATTTGAGAGAGGAAATTTGAAACGTTGAAAATTTATGGGGGAACGCAATCTTTCTTTAATACTATTTGATTTCCTACTAATTTCAGACTTCCAGATATGACAAGTAAGAGATTCGAGAAGGTTCATTTAGATTAATATTAAATGAAGCTTTCATAATTAGGTACAATAAATCTTAGAGATTGTCATTTATAATACGTAAAAGAAAAGTATGAATCAGTATTTAAGAGTAAGATAGAATGAGTTTATTAGTGTTTTGAAGTTCTCTAAGAAGAAACAATAAAGTTATAAAAACGAGCTAAGAATACATAAATTATGTAAAAATGGAAAAACGGAAAGAATTGAACAAGATATACATAAAATAATAATAAGAGGAAATGTGACTTGCAAAATAGACATTGAAAAAAACAAAAATGGATAAAATAAAAATAAGAGGAAGAGCGATTTACGAAATGAAGATATAAATAGACGTACTAAGTATTATCGATTAGACGTGCAGCTGAGAATAGCGAGATTAATGCAAAGCGTTTCGCTGCAAATGATAGAAGAGTGTGTATTTAAACGATATTAAGGACCTCTGATTCTCTAAAAAAAGAGAAAGAGAAAGAGAATCACTACTTTTTAGGCGTTCTGAAACATCTTCTCGTAAAACGAATCGATATACAGCACTGTTAAATTAATAATGTCAAAATATATTTAATTTGAGTTATTTTTAATCATTTTTATATAGCTTGCTGCTGTTATCAATGTATTAATTTAATTAAAACGATGGAATTAAACAATTTAATTCAAGAAATTGCATGTCTCATTTAATTCATTATTTATTAATAATAAGTGTATGGACGTTATTACGAATATTATTTACGTTAAAATTAATCACAAAAATGGATTGATGTACAGTTTGATACTCATGGAAGTTAAAAATAATTATTATTTTTAATCAAGAGATTCGGTTACCATTATTCTTTTGATATCTAATAATGAACAATATATAATATATAGTATAAAATAAATCAATTTAGTTAAAAATGCAAGCGCGTGAATGTAAGCCGACACTAATAGCATGTAATTTGTGTGTATTATTAACAATAATTGGCAATTACGTTATAGATAGATGAAGATTTTATCCAAGAACAATTATTTCTAACTTATACTTGCGATTATATTCTTTTACAAAGCACCTCTATATTATATCGAAATTTAATGTAATCAATCTTTAAATATGTTACTACTTATTTGTTGCAGTGAGGATGACTTAAATTGTGGTCGAAACGTCTGTAATGCAATTGTCAATTATTTTTAATAATACGCATAATTTTACACATCTATACTGTTAAATCTGTAGTGTCAAACATAACTTAATTTAAGTCATCGTTGCTTCTACTCAATATATCATTATTAGATTAAAACAATGGACAAATTTAAAACTATGTAGTGTCAAATTTATCCAATATTTTAGTATAAAATAACGATACATTGAGCAGCAGTAGTGGCTATTTAAATTAGGTTAAATTTGACACCATAGATCTAACAGAGCATTATCGGTTTGCATTTTTTGCTGAAATTGATTTATTTCTTTGAAGTTTATTATTCAAGATTGATATTGTTGATACAAGATAACGATTGCCACAAAGTGTATTGTTGATACAAGATAACGATTGCCACAAAGTGTACATGAAAAAAGAAGTATTTTGCGTTTGTGTGTGTATGGATGATAAGTGCGTGTATGCAAATACATACAAGCCCGCTCGCTCAAGCGTGTTCGCGTGAGTAGGAAGAATATAGCGTTATCGAATTGAATAATTTCAGCAATAAAGATTCAGTTATGCATTACAATTAATTAGGTTAACTATAATTTACGGCATTATAATTAATTAGGCAACTGTATCGCCTTACAAGAAAGAACGAGAGAAAGAGTGACTTTAATTGATTGAATTCTCTCTGTATCAAATACAAACTGTGCAACTACAATGATAATTGATTGGATATTAAATATCGAGTATACACAGTTGTATACAGTTGTGAGATGTGAATTTATTGTCTCGTGCGTTCGTATGTTATCGGATATACATAGCATATCAACTCGTGGCTGTTTCTATTGGACACGCGCCTCGATTTAATTGAAAAACGAGAAGGAGAGAGAAGTCGGGAGAGACACGAAGACGCAGACGTGCGTAACGCGTGCAAACACGTGAACATGTATAGGTAGACATCGATGTTCACCACCTACAGTCGCCGCCCACCGGAAACGGCGTACTCCATCATGAACATCCGGTGACTCTTTTTATAGACAGGTGGCTATACCCTTTCCCTTTCGATTCCCGTGCGTGATCGTGGTACCAGGTTCTTCGAAGCCTCGGCCATTTAAAAGAGCTACGTGAGCTCGTGAACTTTGTGCTTCCTCCATGCCGTTTTTAGATTCCCATACATATACGTAGTAAAAAATTTGTGTTTGTAACACATTTTACGTCTCGAACAGTCCAAATTTTTGTGTCATTTTAATACAAAATGCACACGTTAGAAGTAACACAGATATTACATGAAGAGTTAACACAAAAAAATGTAACACTGATACAATTTGCAAGCAAATTGTGGAAGCATATTTCTTAAGTAATGTTATTCGTCTATCTTACTCATCATAAATTGTGTTATTTTCAGACAAAGAAGTTGAATATCAGTTTAACACAAAATATTTGAATAACATAATCGTTAAAATTCGTTATATTAAAGGTTCAACACCAAAATTTTGAGAGACTGGTTGCAATACAAATGTCAAATGTTTTTTTTGCTGTGCGAGTATTCGATAAATGCTGACGTGTTTCAAGAGATTAGAGATCCGGAGAAGGGAAGAAACATTGAGATTTTTCTAATCTTTGATTCTTCATTCTAAAAAACATTAATATGTTGATTTAAAACATCATGCAGTGTCTATATAATTCTCGCTGTGTTGGTACCTATTAATATTAATGATGTGGATTTAACACTATCTGTTTGAAATCCACAACATAATGATGTTGATACATGCACGATTATAAATCTACACCACGTTGATGTTAATTCAGCATCAACACAGTAAGAATTATAGAGACACCTCATGTTGTTGAATCCACACTGATGTTTCAGAGTAGTCAGAGTATCTCTCAAATCTCTCTGCGATTTCTGACAATCGCTAATTTTCCGAGTCGTTTGTTAAGCTTATCTTGACCAGCCGACCAACCGAGGCGGCGCGAAGCACAATCCAAAATAGCGACGTTTTATCTCCTCATTACGGCGTGCTCATTATCGTCTCGCAATTTGCCGCGAATCTCGCGGCGTGTTGCCCGTCCATAAGCTACGTCCAAAAACCGCTCGTGGCGCAATGCGAACAGTCGCTCGCTTACTCTACTGCTATACAGCTCGCGCTAATTAGATCGCGCGATGCCCTTTCGGAGTAATCGAATTTCCGAAAGTATTAGTCATGCAGCCGTGACTCGGCGTGGTAATTAGAGCGCGAGCTCCGCAAACCGCGTTGCGTAGCTCGTAAACGCGTTTCGCGTCCGCCCGGTATATAAACGTTGCATAATGGCGCACATAATGCGGAAACAAGCGTAAATTTCGATGGGCGGTCGTTACCGCGCGGTGACCTGACGTTAATGCGAAAACGATCCAGGAATCGATCGATGTGGACTTGGAATTCGCGCGAGTACGTATATGATACGTAAAATATACGTATGTGAAAGAAATTATACGGGGGGGGATCCCAAAATGCAACCCGGACTCTAACGAGATCGCTGTTCTACCGATAAAATAGCTGCACATCGATGTATGTCGCATGCACACGCACATAAATTTTCGTAGAACAATAGCGTTTTAATTAGACGCCTGAGTGTAATTCTGAGAAACTCGACGTTGTTTGTTCATATAAACTACTAGTCTGTGGACTACAATTTCGTAAGTACAGATTACAAAGCTCATCGAGCAAATATTGTCACAATGTTGATAACTCTAGACGTCATATTGGATTAAGAAATGATAAAGGAGATCTCAATTTCAAAAATTTGTTCTCATTACAAACTCCACCTCACATATTTATTAATACATATACACTTTGATTCTGGAAAAAAATTTTTTAATTTGTAAAGAAAGAAAAAATTAATTATTATATTTAGTTATTAAACAGACGACTTCGTGATCGCCTTAAAGGTGTTTTTTTTATTCCTGCATTAAATTATACTAAATCTCTCTTCTTCGCGTTTGACAAAGTTAACATTAATTCAGCCACGGAAAATAGACCTCAAGTTAAATCGAACTTTGAAAAGCGAGGAACTAAGAATTATCTATATAGAGTGTAGAGATCGTAATAATGTTAAATGTGTCATTTTCGTTGCTGGATTAGGATTTTAATTGAAGTATGATATAATATATATATGATAATAACGGTTTCATTAACTTAATAATAAGTGAAATGTCTTAATAAGATGTAATCAATTCTATTATTACATAATTAGAAACAAAATTAATATTCATACAAAATTTGATCTCGTCGGTGATCCAAAAATACTATCTCATAAATCCAAAAAAGAACATTTCAGCGAAATTTTATTAATATATCATATCATATCTTAATGATTACAAATATATGATTGATTCTTTCAATCACTGAACACATTCAGTTGTCGGAACATTTACCTTGTACGTAAGATAAAATGTCTTTCGGAGCGTAATTCATTCCCGCCTTTGCTCTATTAAACATCCGGTTAGGTTGAATTTCTCGGGGCCGTTGGGTCGTGCAAAATCGAATATTGCGTCGGCGAATGATCTCTCTTGGCTGGACCAATCGCTAAGGCGTTCTCCTCTCTCCCCGGTCACGAGATAATCAAGCCACGAGAGAGCAACGGGGCGAGTTATGAGCTTCCTTTGTTCCAACTCGCCGATCCACTCTCTTCTCTCGTTTCCAATCCTCTCTTCTCCCCCGTTCCTCCTCCCGCGGATCCTCTTCTTTTCCTCTTGCGGGGATCCTCTCACGTGGATCTCCTGGTAGTCCTGGCTCTCTCACGAAGAAACACGGGAGATCCCGTGACGGATGCTGCGGAGAACGTCGCGGAGTCGACCGCGATTAGCTGTCGATAAGAACGTCGATAAGGACCAATGCCATTTATAACAAGGAGGGATGTAAATGGATCCCTTACGGATAGGTTCTTTCGAAGGGCGCCGTAAGAAGTCAAGTCGTGATTGGTCCTGAGCATCGTATCTCCCGAGAGCTCTTCTCGCGGTGCAACGTTAGCCCTAACCCGCCGCTGCAATCTCGAGCCATCTTACGGTATCTAAGATACGTACATATTTAGATATATCTGTGCCCGGCCGACGGACAACATTACGTGTAGGGCGATCCTTCTCGGGATAGGGTTGGCCTTACGATCCCGGAGAACCCTGCGGCAATCGCGCGGTATTATTGGTAACGAGCAAAAAATTTCTGCTCGGAAAGTGCATGGGGAAAATATTTATATTGAAAGATGATGTTATGCGTTTTTTTGTGAGGCCCACAGATTTTACGTGATGTGAAATTAATGGAGCGAGAGTGAGAGCTATATTTATATTCATATTAGACGATGTAAATAATACTTTATTATGTTACATTATATATATATATATATATAATTAAATGTACATGTAATTGCATTGTTTTTTATCGTGTCTTATATCAGGTGTTATTTGATGATAAATAACACATTTTTATTTTATATATTATATTAATTGTTCTGTATTCATATATTATAAAGTCTCATATATATATATAATATATAAAAATAAATTGATATATGTAACTTAATATAAATATCGAAATAAAAAAATACTAAATTAAATACTTTTTTTCTGATGAATTTGTCCATAACTCGAGTTTGATGAAATTCTTATTCGATTGTCATAGGCATAATAAAACATAATGCTAATATATCTGGTGCATATAAAATCACTGCAGACGAACTTATTTGTCATTTTAATAATTTTTATTTTTTACAATTGGTTTTAGGGCGTATTTACGAATGTATATCGATGTTATCAAAATTTTTTGAATGATGTAGGCTGATATTAACTTTTTTGGCTGATTGACTGATACACGTTTAGTATTTATTTAATATTATATTGGTTAAATTATATTTCCTTAAATTGATTAATAATTTCCCTTTCATTACTAGCTACTGTTTTTCTTATTCCTTTTTTATTTAATTTTACTTTTTTAATTTCTTTTTTTTATTATTATTATACTTATAGTATCACTTTTGGTTAAACAGTTTTTTTATAAATAGTATTGTATGCTTTCGAAGAATTTTTCAGAAGATTCTTGGAGTCTATAATAAATAACAATATAAATATGTGTGTGTACTTAAATAATAGAAACTAATTGTCGTTAGTTCCAGTACTAATAACAAGATGTGCAATTTGTTGCGTGACGTTACAGTTTTTTGGACTCATTTCTCCTTCACGAAATGCCTGTTTCGCTTTAAATCATTGAAAATAGGAGTAGGAAGTCGCAATCGTATGTCCTGGACGCGAGCCACATGTGTATGCCACTCGTGTAACCAGACGGGAGAGAAGGTGTAATTTAACGGGAACGAGTACGGATCGAACCCGGGTTACGTCAGTTCCTGTTTGCACTTTCCTGCCAGTGGTGTCCCGTCCCGTCCCGTCCCGTCCCGTCCGTTCCATCTCGCGTTCTCTCACACGCGAGCGAGCGTGTGCGCGTCGCGTTGTAACGGACGAGAAATTTATGGTGCACCGTCGTGTGTGCTGTTGTCTGCGGGTGGATATCGATGTAAACGACTCTCCTGAAGAGACATGACTGATCTCGGCGTGACGCTCCGTCATTCCTCAGATTCCGTCATTCCGAGATTGCCACGGCGGATTTTCGGAATTTTGATGTAATTTTAATGTAATTTCTAGAGTTTTGCTTCTCCTTTTTTCTCTCTATAATCTACTTCTTTTTCGATCTGCGATAAGATTATGCGGTTGCCGAACGCGAGCATTGTTGTAATTAATTATAATAGTATAAATATAAATAATCACACTAATATTTAAAATTGCACCAAAAATGATGTTCTAATACGAAGTTGTTAGAAACTTAGAATTGAATTATCCCTCGGTTGTAGCTTTAAGGAAGTTTATCAAAATCAGAAAATTGATACACAGAAATTATGTTGCATTATTAAACATGTTAGGGATAATAATTATATTTATAATTCTATAAAAAATACGTACGTTATGACTATAAATGGTAATTACAATCATTTTTATGATAATAATAATCACAATTTACAATTATTTTTTATATTAATTATATATCCTTTGATAAGATTATAAATTAATTATTAATATTATAGCAGCAATAATTATAATTATAAATAGTATGTATAATTATATGTATAATAATTACAAGTATTAAAAATCTCCTTAGTGTGATAATGACTGTAAACAGATTTGTATTTTGAGTATCCAATATATTATAATATAACATGGTATCATATTATATTATTACATATTTATAATATATCTATTATATGAATATTTAGAATTTTAGTTGTGCCATCATTTAATTAATTCTGGCAAAATCCGTATTTAGCAAAATTTTAGATATTTATTTAACAAAACCGTTCTTTCCATATAGATAAATTATTTCATTCGTCTTTTATACATCTCTGTCAATTACAATGTACATCGCAATGTAAAACGCTTCTTTAGCAAAAATTGAAACGGTGCCTGGTGAGAGTTAATAATGCTAATCGAGAAACATGAAATTCGACTTTCGCGATTCACTTTCATAAATGGCATCGTCACGAAACTCGTGCATAATCGGATATTAGCGTGTAACACGGCATTACGCCCGCCGCCCGCACGTCCGTCCGGAACGGATTAAACAGCAAATCCTATTACAAGTTTACACTGAAAACGTGCCGCGTGTTACACAGCGCGTTGCGCCGCTTCGCGCGCTAGTCGATAGTTTCGTCAAACTTATTCAATTTTTCAGATTTATCTCAAGACGGGTAGAAGAAAATAGAAAAACGGAGAGAGTAAGAAAGCCATTATCTGGGCCGTTTTATCATTACACCGCATCGAGTTTTAATGATAGACTTCTCGGTTCTCGAGCTCAAAACCGATATCCGCTCGGAAAGTTGTGAATGCCGCGCAAACATTCGTTGCAATTTTGACATATTCGATATCAAATATGCTAAATTATTCTCTAAATATGTTCTCTAAATATGTTTAGCATGTATATCAAATAATGAAATTTATTAATATAAACGAATTAATTAAATTCAAATTTTAAGTATGTGAGATCGTTATCTCAAATATTTTCGGTGATATCAAAAACGAAATTGATTGATTGATCATTATTGGTGGAATTTAGACTTATACGTAACAGTAAATAAAACAAGAGAAAGAATTCTATTTTCGCTCGAAGCTCAAAGTATTGATGCTAAATATAACAGCATTTGTAAGCAAATTTACAAATACATTTTTCAAAAAATCAGACAAGTACATGATAATACATTTCAGGTCTGTAAATTGCGCGATTCGGTTTGTCGGATTTATAACGCAATTATAAACGAAAGCTGGAAATAACACAAATTACATCGATAGTCAATTTAATGATGTTGCTAATTGACATCTTGAAATACTGCAAAGAATTCATTGCGAAAAATTTTATCTCAGGGTTTGATTCTGGAATTTCGAGATGTATCGAGATATTTGCCGCAATAATTAGCACTTATTGTTAGTGAGAGAAACGTCATTTTTCAAGGAAATATGTGTATATATATATATAAATAATTGTAAGTGGAAATTAGACTGATAAGAATGAATGACAAATAAGAAAAACAACCTTCAATATTTTCGATTGAAGCGGTGCTTAACAATATTCGTAACTTTGCATTTATCTTATTAATGAAGAGAAGACAATCAGAAATTTTTCATAAATTGATAGATAATAATAAATCGAAATTAAACAAATAATTCCATTTAACGGACAAATACGTTATATCAATGTTTATGATGGCCGCGATCGAAGTAAGATGAGGAAGTTTCAAGTAAATAAAAGGTACTTTTAATAGGGAAGAGAATTTTATTTTGATTTTATCAATTCCGATTATCGCTAATTCCGCTTCAGGAGATTCGCGAAGGGTTTACGTAGAAGCGTTAATGCCTTTTGAGTGGCGACGCTTCATATTAACTTGCAATAACCGCTCGGGGCTGTGCTATTAAAATTAATTCGAACGGCGGTCGCGTTAAAATCGAGCGTTCGCGAAATTTCGCGTAAAGCGTCTCCCTCCCCCCTTTCTCCCTCTCTCTCTCCCTTTCTCCCTCCGCCTTTCCCATCGTGCTCGTTAATTTCGCGTATAATTGAGCGCGGCCGGCCCCAACTACAAACTCGTTAATCCTTAATAATCTCGCAAACTTCTTAATCCCGGCCGGTGCCGCCAACTAATTAAGTGCGTTAAACACCTTTGTCGGACCTCCTCCCCCCCCCCCCGCCCCCTTGTCATCTCTACCGCCCCTCCTGTCCTCCCTTCACCCTTCTTCGCTACAGGTGCGCCGGTTTGAGACCGCAGTGCCCGGGTTGCTCTCTGTGCAAATTTTCGCGCAACATTAATGACCGCACCCCGGAAAGTTTCAGCCAATTTGCGGCTCTCGGGAATCGGTGTACTCTTCTCACACACATTTTCCTTTTCTTTTCGGAATAAAAGTAATTTTTAGGAGGAATATTTCAGAACGTGGAATATTCTTCCACGTGGAAAGGAGGAGGTGGAGCAGTTTATTCGCTCTGACAAACGAACCTAGAACGGAATCAAGAATTGAATTTACGTGATTTTGAGTCTCCCGCTTCATTTACAGCGGAAAGACTTGAAATATTTGCAGACCACGATTTGATTCTTGAATCGGGAGGATTCAAAAATATTTGGACGGAATTGAACAAACTTTCTTCTGGGTTAATATTGATTTCATCTCGCGGTATTTGAAACCTCAAAGTCAGTTCCAGATGAATTTTTTTCAAAAAGATATATAATATGAGGTTCTAAAGAATATAAATTACAATAATGCAAATGTCTGTAAAAGTCTACGCTGCTTTATAAATTCTATTAAGAGATAAAACGGTCCGCCCCCCACAATTTTTAGCAAATCATCTTCGGCAAATTAAAATATTCAACAAATATTCAACACGGAAAAAAATGACTTTGCTAAAGTGTCTAAATTATAGGTACAGATTTCAAAATAATTTTATTGGACTATCAAAATAATTATGTAGGACGCTCGAACTGGTTAAACATTTGCCAGTTGGTAGAATGTCAAAACATTTACAGCATTACTCATTCTGTTTGAGTTTCGTATATGTAATTATATCGATAGTATACTTACAACAAAATCGTTCTTCCCATGAAACAAGAATCGCATATTATCGCGTAATAATTATATCATTTTGAATACGATATAATTTTAGTCGTTTTATAAGGAACAAAAATAATAGGAAAGCCGCGTGAAGTATCTTCTGCAAACGGATGGCAAACGTCGCAAGACTTTGCGGGGCGGATTTCGTGAACTTATCGCGAGCGGCTACAAATTTGTGAGATTGGAACTCCTTTCGGCGATCGATTCGCGCAAAGCTTACGTTATCATTCCGTGTCGCGTATAAAGCTCGCAAGCTCACGGCCAATCGGAGTTCGGAAGTTCGCCAGGCGGATCGGCGACCGAACTTGCGGCGAGGAAAAATCCGCTGATAAATCGCGAGTCCGCTCTGCGAGGTAATTGAAATATGTAAATATCCGACGTGGCTGCAGCTGCCCGTAATAAACATTTCCGACGATACTACGCCATGAATTCGCGAGCACGAAATTAACGAGAAATTTATTCGCGGTAGAATTTAGTTTATTAGGAATTCAATGCAAAAACACTCCTCGGGAAGTATCGATAAATTTTAATTGGAGCTTAATTAGTTTTTAAGTATTTTTAGCAAGTTTTCCGAATGTAATATTCTCTTGGATATTAACTTTATATATTAAGACAACTAAGGAATATTAATATTTAATTTTGAAATAGCTATGGAAATATTATTTAATTAAAAAATCATAACGTTATGTAACGAGAGAAAGAGAGAGTGTAAACTTTTCTTATTTAAACTGTCCATTTTTATTTTTTATTTATTTAATTTAATGCTTATGCAATATTATGCAATAATATACTTACACAATTTTGTTTTTAGACATTTTATATATTCGGGGAGATTTAATGTAATTTTTTCTCGGATTAATTTTTTATTAGCTTTTCTTACTAATTTCAAGTCTCTACTTTCCCATCTTTCAATGAGAATTCCGCTCATAATATTTATTTAATTTTTCCATTAAAATTCCCTTAATTTAAACGTATTAATTAAATGTTCAGAGATACAGAATCTGTTGAAGTTATTTATTACCTGTTATTTATTACCTGTTAAAATCATCCGACAAACATCACACTAGTCTTTGTGGCCCTTTTAAGAACCGAGCTGCCTCTCGGGAATATGAGAGTACAGATAGAATTAAGGGGCGAAGTTTGCGAATTAGAGCTGTCGGGGGCGTCGCGACGCGTGTTAATGAGCAACCGAGTCGGAGCCGACGCTATCAAAAGTGCCTTAATTGATAGCGGCGGCGAGACAACCGTCTTAAGAATGAGTGTGTTTTGTCACAACTTTCTCAAGTACAGGAAACGATCCCGAATTTAACTCTCTATCTGATCGCAATATCGCTATTTTGTTTCATTGCAAACTAGAAACTTTTAAAAAAATCTAATTTAAAATCTTGAAAGAAAATATTTTATCCCTGCCGAGGTAATATTTTCCGCAATAAGCTCTCTTTACAGCTTCTAAGATGCTAGTAGCGTCAAATCGACGATCTAATTTAATTTAGGAAAATTATTATCTTAGTAATGAGATTAGAAACAAGAATCGTTGTATGAATACATCAACTAAATACGAGAAGCGGCATTTATGATCAAAGTTAGATGTTAACGTATTTTAAATAAATTTCTCTCAGAAATATGACTGCGTGCTTGATTACTTTCGGATTTTCAACACGATCCATCTGAAATATTAATATAATAATTCTAATTATTCCAACATCTGACTTCGACTGTAAGTGATGCTTCTCTTTTACTTAGTTAAAATTATTTTACTTCAAATTAAGATTGCGGAGAAAATTCACTTTGATGTATCGTAGGTTGTTTTTTTGAATGAAAGAGGATCTTCGATTTCTTAAAAAAAATCTTTTTGCTTTACCCAGCGTCGAAAGAGAGAAATCGAATTTTTAATTATGTATATATGTTTCAATTTACTTCGCAAGTGACATATTAATTTCCGCGCGAAAAGATCCGGGATAATTTAGTTTACCGTGAAGTCTCCTGCACCCTCTAGAATGTAATTGATCATGGAACATGAGCGTGTTGTACCCATCGCTGTCTCTTGCAGCCGCAGCTGGTATTCTCTTTTGTAACTCTATCGCGGAATCTAATCCCGAGGGTGAAGGTGGAGAAAAGGGTTGGCATAGAGTCGGGGCAGAGAAGTGTTGTGCCACTCGTATTTCCCGCGAGAGAGACACAGAGACGTCGGGAAAAAGGAGACAAACGTGTTCTAAGTGAACACGAAAAAGCGGCGCAAGAAGCGGGTTGGAAAAAGGGGAGGTGATCGCGACGTGGCGGAGGAATCGGGGGTTGGTTTGCGTCTATGCATGATTTTGCTGATGAGCTGTAATTGTTTTCGATTTATGCCGCGTAAGGTCGCTTCGCGTAAAGTAAACTCTGCGGGAGATAAAAGATAATTGGATCGACCTCCCCCTCCTTCTTGATAGAAATTGATACAGAAACACTCTGGTCCGAAGATCTTCGAAGTCTCGTTCGTTTGAATTTCAGGTTTCTTGCACCACAAACTGTATATAGTTAAAAAAAAAAATCTGATAATACCTACCAAATGTTGAATGAAATAATTCCAATTAAATATTTATTTGATATAATCAGAAATATAATTTTATTTTTCTATAAATATTTAATAATATTTATTAAATATATAGAAAAGTAAAATTATTTTTGATTACATTAAACGAACATTTAACATGAAATTATTTCACTCAACATTTGGTGGTTATTATCAGACTTTTTTTAATGTACATTAATTAGTTTTAATAATAATAATGAAATTAGATGATAATTACTAAAGCTTGATAAAATAATTTTAATTAAATGTTCGGTTAATATACAATCGAAATTAGTTAAACATTAATTTTATTTTTTTAAATACATTTAATTATTACAAAAACGATTAGTCATTATTATATTTGATTATATTTACTAAATATTGCACAATTATTTTAAATAGCATTTATAGTCATTTTTCAGACTTTTTTCAGTGTAGAAATATTTTTTCTGGGGAAGAAATTAACGATCTTAGATATCATCCTTATTGGAACCGGAAGACGTATAGAAAGATTCCAAGAACCTGCGATTATCGTCTCATTATCGGCAGAATAATTGATAATTATCTTCCTAAAACTTATATCATTGAGAGTTATAGCCCGGAATTATCATAGGAAATTGCTACTCAAGAGTTATCGCGTGGATTATCGAGGAGATAATCTTTTTAGATAATTATACCGCAGTAATTTATAATGATTTTTGATTGCATTACACGATTAATTCTTTTTACGACATTATTAGAGTTATCATTCTAGAATCTTATATCTGACACAGATTTATAAATTCAACAGAGATATATGCTCTTTTCACATAATTCAGTCGCTTGTAAGCAATATATCGCAAACACGAAATATCATTTCTACTTTTCCTCTTTCCAGATCGTATCAGGCAAAGGGCATTTTGAAGGATTCAGCACGTAGTGTGTCTCTAATTGCTTTCTGTATAATCATTCTCTCTCTCTCTCTCTCTCTCTCTCTCTCTCTCTCTCTCTCTCTCTCTCTCCCCCCCCCCTTCTATTTCTATCTCTGTGAACTGCTCGCATTCCTCGAAACCCATAAACTGCGTTCTCGGCAATGGCTGATCGAAATGCGCGCGCCTTACCTCACAGCATCGATATATTCGCGTTGCATTTCGAGTTACGTCGGAATTTCATATAGCACGGAAGGGTTTCTGCGTTATAATCGCCCTTTGTTCGCCCTCGTCGCTGGACATCGCAGCCATAAAAATTCCGCGAATTTCGCGGCTAATCAACCGAGTATTAATCGACCGAGTATAGCAATTCGACAATTCAACAGGTATTACTTCGATCAAAGATCGAGGAGATTATTAGCTGCATCACCTTCGTGATGTAATGCGTATACATTGTTGCAGATGCTGTTACGTAACGTTTGAAGATCGAAAATAATTACGAGCTATGTGCTGTTCGGTGACAAGTCATCCTTTGTAAATTGTTGCAATTAGTGCGAAAATTTTTTACAAACCTTGTCCACAGAACAGAAGCGTTCAACTTTTTGAACAGATAAGTAACTATTTAGAAAATTCTTTACTGCCAGAGATAATTCCTTGTCGTCCAAAGTATCGATCTTGTCGAAAGTGCGATTATTTATTTCAATCACTTTTTATTATTTTAATCGCGATTAAATTGAAGAATTTGGAACTTTGTTTCTCTCGCGAAAAGAATGCGACTTAGAAATTTAATTGTTCGAGGACAAAGAAAACGAGGACAAACGCTGTCGATTTGTACTATTCATTTCTCCTACACGTACGTATTTTTGTACCACGTTACGTACGTATAATTACATATTGTATACATTTTCTCCCGCATACTCCGACCATTTTGCGCCGGGCGAGATATCGAGTAAACGTCGGCTTTGTTCGCAAATTTTGCCGCGGGGGCTACGAATAGGATGTAGGAGTCCTCGTGAGGTCGGGCCATCGATAGGAGAGATCGACGGGTGCACTGGGGGTTCGTCGGGATCGACAATGCAGCGGGGTGGACGTATTTTGCATCGATATTCATGACGTGCGGCCGTAGTTAATACGGGAACGCGCGCGACATACAGAGGGTTTCACGAAACCTTGGTGCGCCGCAGCGCGTAATTTCGAGCTACAAAGACGCTACAACGGTAACTACGTGCCAGTACATACCGTCCGATCGTCAATCAGTCACCCCTGACGAGACGCTGAGAGGATTTTCGTGTCCATAGAAGATGTAACGAAAATAGATCGCGTACCATAAGCACCGTGTCACTTTTTTTCCTACCCATTTTTTCTCATTCGACACCTTTGTAGGCTGTAATTTCCACTGATACAGTGGAAATCTCTCTAAATCTGAATCAGTGGACAGTCACTGACTACCCAATGGTATATACTTGGTACTGAAAAAAGGAAGAATGATATTATTAGGTGCGCAACTAAGTTCTCGCTGTTATTTTGATGAAAATGCCATCAAAATAACAGCGAGAACTTAGTTGCGCACTTAATATATAACTAAAATATTGATCTGCATGTTAATTTCAATTTTTCGATTTCCATATTCATTGAGTTTAAGCAGTAAAACAAGGTTAGATCACGTAATAAAGATAGGCTAGGGATCTTACATTTAATTTATTGTATTATCAGTGACGTACTTGGTACTGATATCAGTGATTATCCACCGATTCAGATTTAGAGAGTAAACATGGTTTGCTGATTACAATGATTTTAAATGAGCAATTTTAGCTGATTCTTATTTTTAATGTTTATTCTGAAAATGTTAGTCAGTTATATCAGAGATCAATTTAATGTAAGAAAAGTAAAATTTCGTCGACCAGTGCAATTTGATATTATTAGCGTTATATTTGTATGTGGCTTTGTGCATCTTACGTGTCTGGTTTTCCTTCAATCGAATACGGAATTGAAACAGCAGCATTCCATGTAATACATGTCAGAGACGTAATTTCCTACGGAATGTCCTGAACAACAACGATTACACAGATATTATTATCTGCGATAATAATAAGCACAATGATACTGTGACGCTCGGCGATCGGACTAGAGATGTAAATGACGGAAAAATACTAGAGTTTTAGGATAAAAAAACTCGAAAATCAATGATAATTTTTCTTTCCTTCGGCTTTGACAGTTTTTTTTACTCAGATATTTTTTTTAGGTCATTTATGTTTGTTCGCATTGCTTGAAACCCCCAAAATTTTTCGGGCACTTAAAGTGATATGATTAGAAAAATAGATTCGAGCGTTGAAAAAAGTGAAAGCACAGATGCTGAATGCAAAGAGTGCGAGTAACGCAAATAGACCTATTAACTTATTATCAATTCAAGAATTGCAACAGTCAATCATACCTATTTTGTGCTCCGATATAAAATTATAAAGACAAGTATTAAAAAGTGTCCAAATAGCAAGAGAAATGAATTCTATTTCTTCTTCTACATATTTAACATAAATAATGTTATATGTTTTTACGCGAATTTTATGTAATTTGATTATAAATACCGTTTTTTACAGTAAAAAACTAGTTTTTTTACTGTAAGTCAAAAATATCGTTTTTCTATTATACATTTCCAGATCGGACTGCCAGTTTCATGGCATTTTTCACTTAAGACGCTTCTATTTTGTTCAATTTGTTTTTGTATTTTATTTGCTACGCTTATCCGAGCGTTATGCTTTTAAGTAAATGATCTACGGGTCATTTGGTTAAAATTATATTATGATTGTGTTTTGCGCAATGGCTCCGTATGACCTAGTATATTTGCTGGAGATATTTTAATCGAAGACGACGAATTTGTCGCTCGACCTGCCATAACGCGACTCGTCGCGACCGCGAGTCTCGAACGCATAAATCGAGCCGCCATCTTATTTTGTCTCGCGATATTCATAGACTCATACATATCGTGCAGCCATGAATACCTCCATTCGTAAGTAGGACACGAGACTAGCTTGGCGACCAAATATATCTGTGAATTATAACCGTTAAGTAATAACAGCGACGACGTCATTTCGAAGAAACGCTGCTGCGATAAAAGGTATTGGAGAACAAGAAAAAACGTCCTGAAATGTCTGAAGTAATAAGTCTGTCTACTCCCGTATTAGACGTATTGGATTATGTATTGATGATTTAAATCGCCATGTGAAATTCAAGTAGAGATCAGGATAAAAAGCCATTTTTTTTTCCGTTATGATTGATTAAACGACGCACTAATTTTATGGAAAATTGGGTCTCGGTTAGTTTTCATATACTTGTATATATATATATATATATATAGCTTATAAAGTGATGAATAAAACAAGTCACAGACACAACCCAGACAACAAAAAGTGTTTAAAATCGGGTCATAAGATGTTTTTTTGCATCTAAAAGACGATTTAAAGATTTATGTCGCAATTTTAAACTGTGTTATATGAGAAGACTCAATAATGGATAACTTTGATGTATCAAAGGTGCTTTGTGAGTGCAGATTTCACATCTTTGATATTCCATAACTTAAAAATGATCTTTTATTGAATTTTGTATCTATTGCGTCTATGATTTTTGTTCATTACATAATAAGCTATATTACATGTGAAACTAACTCCTTTCATTGGGACCCAATTTACCATAAAAGACCTCATGCTTTAATTACACCTAAAATTAGATTTTGATGAAATGAGTGACAATTTTTTTTTATATAGTGTAGCTTATAATGTGGCGAATAAAAGATATCACAGACGTATTAGAAACAAGGCTTAATAATGGATAGAGTTTTTGAGTTACGATGTATAAAAAGATGTTCTATGCATTTTACACCTTTTTGATCCGATAATTATAAAACCATCCATTATTGAATGTTTATGATATCTTATATATGCTTACGATTTATCTTTCGTTTACCTCCTAAACTACATTATATGTAAACATTATCTCATTTCACCTAATTTTCTACATAATTATTTTCTACATAATAAATCAGTGTAGAGTGATTGATCAATCAATGAATTAGGGTGAGATTTTTTTCATGCAATCTTAATCTTAAATACAAATCTCTAATACAAACTTTATTCGTCTCTTATAGGAGAACCTTATTATTTTATCTCTCGGGGGAATATTACTATTTTGCGGTGAGACATCTTGACGAGACCCCGCAGATTTTCTTCAGTACGAAAATGTCTCAAAAATATTTCTCGTGCATCGCACGTTACGTCATAAGTACGTCAGGATAGTACGATCTCTCGGCGGGAAATCCCGCAGATTTCCTCCGTCCTGTCGTGCAGCCGAGAAAGAATCCGTCCTCTGTCAAAGACACTCAGTACAGTGAAAAAGTCCCGTCGACTTGCCATCCGTAGATCTATGAACCGTAAAGTCCGATGGTCTCGCGAGAGTCCTTAGATTCTTTCTCGCACTTTTCTTTGTCTCAAAGGATGCGCGAGAGCAAAAAGTCCGGATTGCGCTTTCGCGAGACGGAGTTGTCTTTCTCTCTTCGGGATGCGAAACGATGCCCCGCGGCGAGCGAACTCGAACAAAGGCGGCCGTTGAATGGCGCTGAGCCCTTCGTCTAACTTTGGGAAACTTTGCTGTCGATAACGCGGACGGATAGAGTGAAAAGTGCTCTTCCGATGTTCCTTTGATGATCAATGAGCAGGAGTTGCGCTCTTCGGCATCGATGGCGTTTTACGCAGGGTAGTCCAGGTTCGATTCCCGGTAGTGGGAATAGGAAGTTCTGATTGAAAAGTTCAGGCTTGCAAAAAAGTATTGTTCTAACGATATTAGTAATATACTCTCTAAATCTGAATCAGTGGATAGTCACTAATTATCCAGTGATATGCTGAGCACTGGATAATCAATGAAGTTCAACTAAAAAAGAAAGAATGTTGGGGCATTATATAATTAAAATACTGATGCATGTTAATTTCAATCTTCTAATATTACATTCACTGAATTTATGCACTAAAACAAGGTTAGTTAGATCATATAATAAAGATTAGTTAAGTTAGGGATCTCACATTTCATTCACTGATTAGGAGTGGTATACTTGATACTGATATTAGTGATTACCCACTGATTCAGATTTAGAGAGTAAGCAAGACGAATTTAACTGACAATGAGTCGGAACTCATTCTTTATACCATCTACGTTAGAATTTGGGGTAGAATTTTATCAATATTTTATGTATTACGTAGAGTAAAAAACATTTTGTATGTTAAAACTGATCTCGATTAAAATTTGTAATAGTTAAATAGATAATCCAATATGTCTCACAATCAGTAAAATTAAAACAACAATTTATGAGTATCTGAATAAATAACATAAAGATATATATATTTAAAACAAATTATAAATAAATAAAAGATGAATATACGTGTTAATTTGACATGTTATAAATGTTAATTTTATTGAAGTAGTATATTTTCACAAATAGCAGTTTGTTTCTGAATTATGTTAAAGTGTTTTTATATTGATTTTTCTCATCATAATTTTTTATGATGCTTTTTGTTATATACATGTTGCGATAAATTAACACAAATTTTTCAGCTATATGGATAACACGAGAAAATATCCGAAAAAATTAGAATATGCTCTTATATAACAAATATATTGTATAATGAAATACACATGTGTATTAAAATGTATAAATTATAGATAGAATTTTATTAGAATTCTATTCTGTGTAGTCTAGCATGAATCATAAATTATCTACACAGTGAAAAACGTTTTACATTTGTGTTAGAAAGAGTCCACTCACATCTTTGTTATAAGGTTCTCTTTTGAATTTTTTCTAACATACTCAGTTTGTGTTAAATTAACACATTCTGTATAAAGCGGATTTAATATTATAATTTCAGCCTATATATACAATTATAAGTATATTAGAGTTTATTAAACTTCTACGTTTGGAAAGGTGTTATTATCTCGATTAAATGATTTTATATAAAATCGAATGATACGTAAACAAATGATGTAAGCTATATATGAACTGAATAGAAGTTAATACTCGCAGCAACCTGTTAAGAGTTACCGGACGTTTATCGATCTCTGTTTTACCTTGTTAGCAAGTTATGCCCATCGGGTGTTTCTGTAACATTATCTATATTTTCGGGCAAACGGCCGGCTTATGCTTCCTCGTGGACCAATTAATAGCGCTTAAGGGAGAAGCCGAGCAGCAGCCGCGCCAACGAAAAGTTCACAGACAAGCGAATATTTCCTCGTGCAAGCATCATGCCTGCCCCAGAGTATTCGCTCTCTTTGAAATTCAGCTTTTTAATGCGTCCGACGTTCCAAATTTTTCGATGCTTTTTAATAACCGCGAGATTAAGAATGATGTTACAATATTAAAAAAATGATTAAGTACATTAAAATAATACATTGAATTTATTAAAAATACAATTATTCACTTTTTATTGTTCCGTTTGTATCCGTTTTCATCGTAAAAAGGTATATTATTTCGGTTTGTGAGTGAATTTTTATTTAATCTTAATATGAAATTATATTGTTAAATATATGTAATAATCGAAAATAAAATATGTGGTATATACTCGTATTTTTTAAATTAAAATTACATTATGTCCAACTCGTTGTAAAATGAAATAATAAAATGATGAATGGACGCAGACAAACGAAATGGATGTTTAATTAATAATAATGCAACTTTAATATGTTGATTAAAATTCACTAAAGCAAGACTAGTTTGGATTGTATAAAGTGTGGCTAATACTGATTTCCGTTCTATTTATATCACATATATGTATATTCACATAAGCGAGATTGTTAAATATAAATAATAATAATATGTAATAATATACGATATATATGATTTTTCCAAACTAAAATTAATGTCCTACTCGTTACAAAACAATGTAATAAAATGAAATGGATCAAAGACAAACGAAATATTGGATGTTTAATTAATAATAATACAACTTTAATATTATGTCAATCAAAATTCACAAAGACAAGATTACTTTCGATTGTATTAAGTATGGATAATATCGATTCTGATTTTACGTATATCATATTCAGTAAGATTGCTAATTTACAATTGACTCGGATTTTTTAATTACACAAATACAATTGAAGAAGACTTAATACACACACATAGTTAAAATTAGTCGCGCTTTAATAACATAAATAATTAATTTAAATAAATTAATTATGAAATTGAATAATAAATAAATTGACATATTGAGGTTGTATCGTTAATAATTAAATATATATAATATTTTGTCGTCTATTTATCACATTTTACTACATATTTCTATTTTCTATACTTATTTATTTTTTAATACAATTCATTCTTTGTACCTGTATTTTTTACAAACAGCTGCGGATTGATTTTGAGCCTCCCAGAGCTCAATGCTGAAAAATCAGCTCGACGGGCAAAGTGTTAAAATTACATGGGAAAAATGTATGACGGGTAGAAGCATGGCGAATGTCGTCTAACGCATACAAAAAGGGCGACGAGTTATTCGTCTCTCTCCGTCGTCTCTCTGCAGTGCTGCTGCTGCTGCTGCTGCTGCATCTCGTCTATTCTGGACCTCCGTCCCGTGCCATCGTCCAGCAGCGTCGCATGATTCGATTTGCTCGTTCGCTTTACTTCAACCGTGTCCCGTATCGTATCGACGCTACCGTTTCCCCTGTCACATCGCCTTGTTTTACGGTCTCCTCGCGCGTACAGAAGAACCGCCATGGAGACGCTGCAGACTATTTGTCGAGCAAAGGGAAACGTCGACGAGAAAATACTTCCGCGGTGGGGAGGTGCAGCTCGAGTAAGAAGAAAGGGGGTCAGGACGCGGATGGAGATTCTGCGGAGGCGGAGAGGCAGAGGTAGAGACAGAAAGAGAGAAAGAGAGAGAGAGAGAGAGAGAGGTGAACAGACGGAGCCGACGCGAAATACTAATTACAACGTGCTCCGCACAATGGCTTTAAATCTTCTCGACGCATTGTTTCGATCTCTCAATAGCATAAAGTCGGGAAATGAAGTTTGCCGAAGAGTCCCGCGCTCGTCTCCTCTCTCCCCCTCCCCCCCTCCCCCTCCCCCCCTTTCCCCCTATCCTTCCTCTTCACATAGTTCGCATCTATCATTTCCTCCTCCTGCCCTCCGTCCGCCACCTATCTTCTCGTCGTCGTCTTCCTCTGTTAACTTGACTATTGCACGTACTTCTCGCGAAATTGCCGAGCGCGTTTCAATTCGCGTTTCGTCTCAGGCATAATTGAATTCTCCACGCGATTCTTCGCTTTTTGCGCGAGAAGGTATAACTGCTAAGACGGTAATGTTCTCCGGTTCCGATCGGGAGACCGAAACGGACTGTGATTCTGACGTCGAGCAGAATTCTCGCCTTTGTAAAGTGAATGAGTCTCTCGCTGGAGTTCTAGAAAATCAAAGTTACGACATTGAGATCCTGCGCTTCTTTTTCATTTTCTGATTAATTTGCGATTGCTTTGGACTTGACATGGTGATAATGTAAAAATTGTGCTTTTCTGTAGCTATGATTAATCGCTAAACTGTTGCGTGGTGGTTTTGTGATTAGATCAATTATAGTCGAACTTAAACTAGTTTAAAAGTTACTCACTATAAAATCATTAGTTTAGCGATATATTAACCATCACTAAAAAAATATAATTTTTTTATCAGATAAGATCTAATCACAAGTTCACCAGAAAATAAAACTATGGTTTTGTAGCGGTAACTTTAATGCCCATTTTCCAATACCGAATAACTTTAATCTCAGTTTAACTTGCCCTTCACGTTTTTCTGGTTCTAAAGATTAGAAAAAGATGAAAAGCAAATTGAACTGAGATTAAGTCCATCTACGTTGGTGGAAACGAGCATAAAAATTACTCACTGCAAAATCGAGTTAGCGACTAACCATAGCAAAAATATAATTCATCGGATTTCCAAATGGCGACATGTCTACCTTGTTGGGCATGCTGCTCGTAAATAAATGTGTTGCTATCAAAATTGCACCAACTAGATCTGCACTTGTTGATGAATTGATAGCTTTACGATATGACAGCTTTGGGATAACGAGTCGTTGATTTTCCAGCAACTTACGGTTTTAAAATCGTTATCATCCAAATTCATGCTGCTGTTATATTAATTATATTGCCATATTCATTTATAGTATCACACAATGCAGTCATATTCTTAACATCGGTAGCTCTGATGCTGCTATCTAGCATCAAATTGCTCTTATTAAACTGCTGACGGTACATATATACATTATTGCCTGTGTGTTGCTACAATGTCGGTACATTCGAAATCGTTGAAGACAAATATACGGCAAGTTACCAGTATTATGAGCAAACACAGATTTGCATGATTCTACCGAGAAACGCTCGGTGTTATTTGGATTGAATCTATTCACAAGTTAACGAGAAAGTAAAAATCGCAGGCATCACTCGGTTAAGTTAGTTTGCCATTTTTTTTCCCAATATAGCTACTGATTGGCTATTTAAATCACATGATTACTGTGCTATTTTGTTTCTTTGCTATATGGCAGCCAATCAGATTATTAGGTTTCTTAGACTCTTTAAGTTTTTTAGACTCTTGAGAGTCCCAATCAGATTGTACTCTTCGATGACGAATCTCTGGTTTTCTAAAACTCTAGAGTTTCATTCTAGAGAGATAAAAGTTAGTGATGAAAATGAAGACGCGTTTTCTCTTCCTTACGTGTTTTCTGTTTGCGCCTCATCTGTTTTATCTGTGCTCTCGTGACGTCAGAAATCGATTTGGGTATAAACACTGTTTTGTGCGATCCGTTTTCTCAGTTCGGTGAATTTTCTGAATGAGTTGTACTTCTCTTCTGCATCTGCCTGACGATCCTCCGACGAACTTTTAATGTAGACTTTCCGCTGAAGCTTTTTAGAAGTCATTATATCCAAGTTCTCGGTAATCAAACCTTGGATGTAACTTCTATATTTAAATACCTCGGTAATCACGACTTGAATGTAAGTTCTATTAATATTAAGTAATCAGAGAACGCGTTTCCACGCTTGAAGCTCATCGGGAAATTACTCTTTCTATTTACTGTGAAAACAAGAAAAAAAAGAAGAGAGGGCGAACTGTTTCATTCGAAAATGCGTCAATTCAACAAGCAGATCGTGCCAAAAATCTCTAATAAATTGTTTTTTTTTTTTTTACGCTCTCATTTAACAGAGATGTATCCCCGATATATCCGTTAAAAAAAATTCCAAAGTGAGTTAAAAAATTTTTAATGACTTTTGTTCGTTAAAAATCCATCAATTTCTGATTTAAACGCGTAATCGAGTCTTCGCTCCTGAAAAAAAAAAAAAAAAATCAATGTACTTCGAATACACATTGAATAATATCCATTCCCGATTAAATGTCTCTGCAATGAAATATTAATTGAAAAGGATTACTCTTTTCTAACACAAGAAGAAAAGAAGATCTTTTAATGCGCAGAAAGAACCGACGTTCAAAGGGAATTAATTCCGCCACATCCCGTAATGTTCGTTGTCAAAGGATTAAGGAACTACCCGCACGTTCAGCGAGCTGTAGATTGAGGATGTCCGAAGGGGGAGAGATAGCAGCGTAGGAGAAGCGAAGTGAGAGGCGAAAGGAAGAAGGGGATTCCCTTATCTTAATTCAAAATATCTCGCGAGCCGAACTGCAACTTCTCCGTCTGGAAGTCAAAGCGACTTCCGGGATCCACGGGGGGGCGGCCGCAGATCGCCGAGTCGTGATCTCTCGAACAAAGAGGAGCGACGTTTCCCATCTCCTCGTCTCGCGGGAAAAAGATCTGCGGCGATCCTGCAATTGATCGGGATTACGCCGCAGCTCGTCTCGTCGATCTTTCCGTGCACGCGAATCGAGATCGAGATCGGCACGTCCGTCTGGATTGTCGGAGAAGCGGAAGAGAACGTTCTCCAGTCGTCTTTTCTCATTGAAAATCGCAAATGCGCGTCGTTTGTATTCTTCATCAATGTTCCGTGATATTCGGACAATTGTTTTAACTCGATTCAAAATTTTAGTCTTACTGTTCAATTAAATCTTATAAACCTATTTTGATACTTGAACGATCAAATAGGGTCTCTTTTAATATTACTTAATCTACAGTTTCTATTTAGAAAAAACTTCTTTTGAACTTGAGAATAGGAATTTTTCCGAAGGTTCAAAGTTTCAAAATTTCAAAGGAGCAAAATTTCGACTCGGGTTACATAACGACGAGAGAATAGAGAACTAATAAAAATAAGTAAATGTACAAGTTAAATATCGAATGAAATAGTAAAATACACAAAATTAAATGAAAATGATGAAGATAAGTGTGATAAAAGTATCTCTATTTTTTTATTAAAAATATGTGAGTCTTTGTGGATGCTTAAATGAAATATTCATAACGTGATAGATACAATTCGCAATTGGGATATACTCACCAAACGAAGTTAAAGTAAACGCAAACGTTTCGACTCTGGATTTGAGTCCTCTTCAGTGTGGACGTCAAGTACAAACTACTGTACTTTAACTTCATTTGTAGTACATCCCAATTGGTTGGGAATTGTATCTATCGTGTTATGAATATTTAATTTATGCCCCAACATCTCCGCAGAGGCTCACATAGGCATTTTACTTGTATTAGATTTATCCTTGAAGTCACTAATATTACTATTTCAATTTATTTCAAATTTAAATAATTCAATATAACTTTAATTTTATGAAATTATTAAGAAAGAAATAAAATAAGTAGAGTGGATAAAATTGAATAGAAATAATAGAGATAAAAGGCTCTCCGAGTTTTAAGAAAATATAAACTGCTATAATTTATATTTCGCAACTTAGAATTTTGTGAAATTGCTGCGGACGAAATTTTTTCCAACTAGCCGCGATTCACGAGAACGAGAATCCCCCCCGCAAGAAAGTTCCTAAAGCTCAAAGGCTCACGATTTCCATCGTCGCATCCTTCCGTCGTGGCGCATTTCCGGCAGGCCGAATAAATGCGATCTGGAATTTGCATTTGCGGGTCACGGCTTGCTGGGCGAAGTAGAAAAAAAAAAAAAAAGAACCAGAACAGAGCATCCTTCTCGCCACCGGATAAGCGCTTGATAAACAGCCGCAGGACTTCCGTAGTATCCTTTTTCTCCTCCTTCTCTCGTCTCCTCGTTTGCCTTTAGAAAGAGGACGAATTCGTTCGTGCCGAGTCAGCGAATGGATGTTTTTCCTGCAGAGACACCGACTTATTGAAACCCCTGCGGAATACTTTTTGAGGAGCAACTCGCTCTGAAATAGATACTCGCAGTTTTTTCAAACTCACTTTAATTTTCTTAGTGATACAAAGCGATGGCGAAGTAATTGTTTACAATTATTTCGAATGGTATCGATCTTCAAGGAATTTTATTCCGATAAAATGTATTAGGCGCGCAACTAAGTTCTCGCTGTTATTTTGATAAAAATGCTAACAAAATAACAGCGAGAACTTAGTTGCGCACCTAATAATATAAATTTCACGTAATCAATAAAATCGAGATAGCCCGCGGCGAGGCAGTTCGAGCCGATTGGCAGCGGGAAAGTTTCAGCGGAACTTCCTGTGGAGATTAAACGGAAGTTGGATTCACTACCCTGCGTTAGAGGATCCTGGTCTTTAGGAGAAACAGAGAGAGCAGAGAAAGAGAGAGGGAGAGAGAAAGATGACTCAGCGTCATAAACGATTTACGATTCGCGCTTATGCGTATGGGATTCGCTTCGTTACGCGAGCGAGCGGGAACAGGTTTTCGCGAGACGACGTTGTTAAAAAGTTGCACACCCGGTGGTTACTGTTATTTAAAGCCGACCGCGCCGTGCGGCGCCGTATTTACGGCCGCACTTTTCCGTCGCCTTGCTGATTTATCGCTCGTCCCTTAATCGTGATTAAGCGGTATTACTTGATTAAGCTCTTGTCGTCCCGTTTCATTATATTTATTTATTAATTACCATAACTCAAGGGCGCTTCTAGAACGTTACGACGCTCCCCCTTTGCTTCGATGGCAATAAAACTGGAGCAGTGTTATATGTATGCTATTTGTAAATTGAAAAACGCAGTCGTATTAGTCTTAACGGCGTCGTAACGGAAAGATGAAATAGAGTTCGTAAAATGGCGTTTTATTATTAAAATGGAATTTGAATTAAATTCTGTGAAACGGCATTTTAGCATTAAAATAGAATTTGCAGTGTTCACGGAATTGAAAATTCTTTTACGTGTTTAAAGTACATACACGTATATAGATAATTCTCGGAAAACTCAGTCTTAAAAATGAAAAAAAAAAAAAAGTTAAAAAATTATATATATAAATATGTATAATCTTTTTTCTGTTTTTAGGGTCGAGTTCTCCAGAGTTTGTTTTGTGTGTGTATCTTAAACATGTAAAAGGACTTTCAATTCTATAAAATCAGTTCGAAGCACTACTTTTAATCTGCACTGCAGAAAAATAGTCTGGTTGGATTAAACAGTAATCGTAGCGGAAAGTGGACGAACCGGAATTTTTTGGTTAAATCTATTAGAATTGTAGTTGAAGTAACTAAAATTCTGATTGATATAATTATTCTGGTAAAAATAAGAATTCTAATAGATTTTCCCAGAAATATTATGTCAACCAGAATTCCGGCTATTTCAATTAGAATTTTAATTCATCTATTTTCAACTCTAGAAATTTTTTTCAGTGTGTAATAATTGATGATTTCATCATCTTAAGCATAAAGATTCGCTTCGACTGAGTATAGGATTTTTCCTCTAAATATTATTGTCTTATTAAAATTAAGGAAAGTTACATCTACACTCGTGATAATAATTATATTTTGAATAATAATAAGAGGCTAGTTGGAAACTTTACTGACTAATTTTTTGAGTCATTCATTGTGAATTTTTCTAATGTTTGAAACAATTTGATGCATTTGAAAGAATTTTTTATTAATGCATAATGTAATTACATAATATTTTAAACAATATTTATAATTGGTAGGTAATCAAAAGAAAATCATGTAACAATTATGAAACAACGGTATTATAACAGCATAAAGAAGCTTCCATCGAGAAATTTCTTCAAAGCACAAATTTCTTCGGACATTTTCCTTATATTATGTCTATCCAATTAATTATTGTCAATCAGAGATATTATGAAACGATAATAAAAAGAGCAAAAGACAGAAAGAAAAAAGAGAAAAGGAGAGGAGAAAAAGACTGGAGAATCATTTCAATAAACTTTCTATTATCGTCTATAACTTTAATTATCTTCTCATTACCGTTAATTGCTTTTTTTTTTATCACTCCAGCGGCGTTTCCCATTCGAATTATTAGTTTTCCGCGAGTTTTCTCTCCAATCGACGATTCATCGATATAGTGTCACGTTCGAACAACGATTCACCACTCAAACGCGTATTATGTATGTACATGTCGGATGTGACGCGACTCGCTCGCGAATCGTCAAACGCTCATCGATTCACCGTCGATTACCTTTCGCTATTTATGGAACGCGATATATGTAAGCGAGACAGGAGCTTCGTGTCACGTTCTGTGAGCGATGAACTTGACCACATTCGTCGAAATGCCTTTCGCGGTTTATCGACGATCCTGCCTTTTGTTTGAATGAATAGCTTGCACGCCAGGAAATATGTGCTGAGTTGCTGTATTTTTAGATCAATAGATACGATTCGTAGACGTTGTTTTGTCCCTTTTTAAATTTTATCGACAACTCCATTCGTATCCTGTCGCTCTCAGTGGTTCATTTTTATTTAAGTCATTTGTATACGCACGAAAAAGGAGTACAATTTCCATTTTTTCCGGAATATGTTCTTGGAAAGAAGAATACAGCTATTTTGGCAATCAGTCGGGGATTTAAAAGTGAACTGGTTTAATTTTACAAAAAATTGTTAATATCGTCGCTCAAAAAGATTAATTTTTTAAAGGGCTGTAAAATGAAATTGCGAAGTGACAAAAATGACTTTTGGTTACGTAAGAATATATTTTTCTGCCGATATCATTAGATTACTCAATAATTTTCTATTAGAAAATCTTATCAAAAAATTATTTTTCCTCCTTTTCGAGGAAACTCAATTTTTTAACTTGTATTACTTCTGAAAAGTAAGGGAGCGATATAAATATGATAAAACTGAATTATATGTATCTATACATTTCCATTCTTTTTATAATTCGCACACTAAAACTTTTAGAGAGAAAAATCTCACTCTTAAAGACTGAAAATTGAAAATCACACTTTTCCAGGGCTCAATTTTCACCGTTTGGAGCGAGCTTTTACTCCAAAGAATTTAGAGAGTACGATTGCGCTTTAAATACCAAAGTTTATCCGCACGTTGGTTTAATTAAGGTAATAACATTTAATTGAAGCTTTCTTTTCGGGGAACGAGACCCACCCCCGGGTCTCCCCGTTGAAAAACCTTCGCTAAGGGGATATCCCGAAACACACGGCTTGCAGTCTACATATCTATAGGGGATAGGGATTTCTCCACACGCATAACTGTACTGAGCATATATGTGGCTTTTTCATCTGCCACACAAACGCTGGATACATACGCGGGACGACGTTTGCTCGACGAATTTGCATAATTGCGCACATATTAGCCGTAACTATCGCGCACAGCCGCGATAACTATATCTCGTATAGCCGCGCTCGTTGTACTCGTACAATTTCGGGTTATCGTCGCAATCGCGGCAATATTCTTCCTGGAATATCAACGTCGGATTTTCAGCAACCGCGAAAGCTCTCGCTTTCTTTCATTATTGTGCTTTTGTCCACTTAAATCTAACGTTTCGTATGGCTTTCAGCAAGTACACATAAACGATCGTGTTCATAAATGAATAATTTTAAACTGCGTACATTTGTGAATTTCTTTTAATGGTCAATATTTTGAAAATTTGAATTCAAAACATGGTTAATGTCTTATTAGTATACTTATATTTCTTTCTTTCTTCAATTATTACTTGTTATATAATTTTATTAATATTTTTTTTTATTTATCTTTATTTTTAGTTATGATAGTCAGGGATTATTCTAATCTTTACTTTTCTTTATTTCTTTAATATATCTCAATATTTAATTTTCATATTTTTAGCAAAGCCATCTTTTTCTTCGCGCATTTCTCTATGTACCCATTTGGTTTTCCTTCGTTATTTGCTACCATTTATTAGAACAAAGCGTTGCTTTGTCGGTTTTCTCTCGGTGACGGCGGCCAAATTTTTCCTGTTTCTGCTTTCGAGCATCGAGCCTGGCTTAAAAAAAAGCATAGGTATACAGCCGCCACTGGCGGGAAAATTGTAGCCATCACGCTCGCGTTTCGTGGAAAATCTCGCCTGTTATTACGAGGCTCGTGCCTCTTTTCTTGCCATTCCACGGAAAAGCGAGAATGCGGTCAGCGAAATAATAATACGAGAATTCTCTTAACCCATTAATACTTCGCGAGCTTGTGTCGTGATATTATCGTTCTTGGTAAATTTCTTGTTTATTAAAAACAGGTGGAATCAAGATTTTATGGCAAATAAATTGTAAATAATAATGAGATAATTAAAGAAATTATTTTTTTAAATTGATAATTTAAATTCCTTTATTATTATTGTACATCTATAAATACAAAAGTAATTGAAAATGATTGTTGTTAAAATTAATAAAATAAATTAATTAATTACTATACGTGATAATTTATAAAAAATTGTTTTTATTAAAACTAATAAACAAAATAATTAGTATATATATGGCGAGTAAAGACTTATTTATATATTAAAAATACTGAACAAGTATATATAAATATAATATTTAAATTTAAGTTTTCTCATTTAATTTAGTAATTACTCGAAATCACATATAGTGGTCTCCAATTACCTTCACTATTGCGAAATCCTAGTATTGTTCTGAATGATGTACAAATCTGAATAAGATTATCCTCTGCAACTCGATGTAGTCTGTGTATATATTTTCGTTAATTAATTACAACTGACGTGTTTATTAGTCAGCGTGGCGAACAAATCCTATTTTACATCTAGGATTTGCAAATTCTTGAAATTCTACATCATAATTTTGAGAATGTTAAAATTTGTGATATATTAAATATATATAATATTAAATGAATAACAAACACATATTTGGAGTAATAATTATATAATTATTCGTATAACTTTCGTGGCGTTTCTCGAAATTCCAGATTCTTTCACGATTATCAAATTACGTGATCTGAAAAATTCTAAGTTTAGAATTCTTGAATGTCGGAGTTCCTTACAGATTTCTTTCGATTTTTCTTCTAAATATTCCACACAATTTCTCACGTTTCATTTTAATTTATAATGATAAATTAATTTAGATAAGTGATAACGAAGTGACGATAATAAAGCGAAAGTTTCGTGATTCGTATTTCGGGAACTTCCAAGTTTTACAAGTACTTCGCGATCGGAGTATCTTCATCCGGTATCAGTATTGCGTTTAATTAATTAAAAATTATCTTATCGCTGAAAAAAATGTTTGATTGAAAGTGAACAAACCAAAAAATTCTGATTATATTAATCAGAATTTCGATTAGCTTGACTAGAATTTTCTGGTTAAAGCTACTAAAATTCTAGTTCAGATAACCGGAATTCTGTACTGTGGAGAGTGCTAAACTCATTACTTATTAAGATAATTTGAAAAAGACAACATTTCTTTTATTTAAAATTTAAAGATAGAGATAATATATATTTTAATAATATAATTTAGCTAAAGATAAGATGAAATCACTGTATATTATTTAGATAATTATCCAGATAATTTTATACGGGGATAACGACAGACGTTGCATCCGGTTTTATGATCCCGCGAGAGCAGAAGGGACGGATCCTGAATTTCTTCCCGACGATTCGTTCGGAGGAGCCGCCTTGAAATATTATCTGGCATAGCCGTGGGAGGTGAAAGGAGTACGGGACGTGTTCTAATTTGCGCGGGCGATGTAATGGCTGGTTTCGAGCACCCGGTACATGGTGGAATTTCAACGGCCCGAGACCAAGATCCGCCTACCCACCGTCTTACCACTTCCTTTTGTTTCTCGTCCCAGAACTCTTCTAGACCCGTAGACACCTTCTTCTTCTTCTACTTCTTCTTCAGGTAGCTGATGTTCCGGCAGATTCCGTAGATTTGTACAACAGACGTCGTTTGTCCTTTTCGTTTGATCTTTTTTTTTTTGAGCTCGTTCTACTCCTTTGTTATATCTCGATCGACGGTGAAAGTTGTGAACCGATCCTTGTCTCGAGATGAAGATGTGATACTTGAGGAATTCCCAGACAATTATAGTCTTGTTACTAGGGTCCTACTAGGTTGTCTAGATTAATCAAGTTGTAAAACACAAGGGCTTTTTGAACTGGTCGATGATAATTTAATTTCCGTAAAATAAACTCATTTTATAGTCATTTTTATAATATAGGATTGCAATCCTTTTATTTGTCTGACAATTTAAAATAACAAGATATTTATGAAATGAGGATTTTAGTTTATATATTTATGTGTTTTTATATTTAAATTAGATTGCAGAATTTGATATATTATTAGTTAAGATCCTATAAGATCCAGACCGATAAGGATTCCGTTATTCAATAAAATACTCAATAAAATATTATAATCTCTCTTATCATTTGAAATGCACACATCGTATTTTAATTTCTATCTTATAATTCTTATAATTGTTAATGTTTCCAAGAATTTGATAAAGGCGACTCGGTCAGTTTTTCGTTTAACCGCATTCGATTATTAGCCTCATTGGAATTACATACTTATGTCGAAAGAAACTCTGTGGAATAACTATTATTTTTCTTGTCGAGACTTTATCGTCAATTTTCCTTATAAATAGAGATGATGCAACAAGATGTATCAAACTAATACCAGTCAAAAGAGATAAGTTTAGAATAAGATTTCTTGCAGCTTGCATCATATATTTATTGAGATTAGGTTATAATCTTGATTCAAAATCCAATAATTTCAGCGATTTAGGAATGAATAAATAATCAATAAATTTAGGAAATAGTAAATTATGAAAATATTAGTATTATAAGTTATTAGTAAATAATGAAAAATTAATTGTTACAACAGCTGTATGATTAAAAGTCCAAGATTTTTTCGTACATTGACATCAATTTTCTAATACTTAGGAACGAATTAAGATAACAATAATACGAATAACAATAAATTCAGGCAGTAGAGAATCACAATGAATTACTACAACATTAATTTTTTAATTTCTAATTAATAATATTTTTAGCTGCTTATAACATTTTCTTTAAATTTTCTATATACATTTTTTTCATCTTTCATTTTCCTCTTCTTTTTTTGTCTTTTTATTTTTTAAATAATTTTTTTATGAGTTTATACATATATACATATATTTACGTACAGGATATCTCGTAAAGATCGCTTAAGGAGATATTCCTGAGATCATTTTGAGACGAAAATTCTAAAAACGTCGAGGCTACAATAATTTTTTAATAAATACAAGTAATTAGAAATACAATAATTTCTTTACGTAAGCTTTCGATATTAATAAGAAGTGACAATTAACTTTTGCTTTTAACACTTTACGTTTTTACCACACCTGAATGCGCAAATTTAGATGGGTAGTTATATGATTCGCTACTTGCTTATAATTCGAATGCTTATAATTTAAAACTTATATCCTTATATAGCTTTGATATTAGAATTTTCGTTTTAAAATGATCTAAAAACTTGCATCCTTAAGGCTGCGTTATTGCAGCCTTTACGGAATATCCTGTACATATTCTACGTTAGTTTATTTTATATTTCATATTTTTTCAGTACGTGCGCCACGGATCTGTTGAGTATTCAATAAAAATAATCCTTCCATCGCGCATAATTATTCCATTATTGCCTAGCCAGTGCATCTTTGATAAAAGAAAATAAGACAAATCCGCACTAGATCCCGTATAAATCCGCTATAAATCCCCCTAACATAAACTCGCTCTAGTTTATTCCGATAAACGGAACCCTGTAGCATCATCCTTGGTCGAGCGAAGAGCTCCTATATCGATACATCGCTCGTTCGTCCGTAATAAAATCCGCCGTTTTTATTTCCCATCCGGCCGTTGGCGGAGAGATTATGATCATCCTGATTTTCCTTTTGTCGTTATTCTTTTCCTTCCTCCCGATACCACCGGAATTATTGCTGTAAATTGTCGTCTCGTCGCGTAGAAGGACGAGCGAGCTCGTCATCACCATCATCATCCTTCCTCCTGTCTCGATCGTCTCCTATTTCCCGTTCCATCCTCTCCCTTTATTTGCTGACTAACAGAATCAGCAACTGAAAGCCTCCTCCGTCGCTACTCGATAGTTTGTTTTCGAGGAAGCTGTAATTCGCCTCAACCTCTCTCGTCAACGAGACGCCGCGCGTCGCGACGTCCTCCGTTTTTCCTCCGATATCATGCGGTTCCCGAAAATTACAGAATTTCCCGTTGTCGAAATCAAAGGAAAATTTCTATCATTCGTTCATATTATGAGATGTATTTCATGTATAATTATATGATATATGAAACATCATGTCATCTGTTTAGTTATAATCTTAGTTATTTTATATGCTTTGGTATTCGATCTTCACTTGCATATTTACTCATTTTTAAAATTGATTATATTGATTTATGTAAAATTAATATTGTCAATCATTGCACCTAATAATAAAAAATAATAATTATTTTATATTAAGTAATGAAAAGAGTATATAATGAAAAGTAAAGCTGATTGGATTGAAAACGTGATTAATTACTTTATATTAATTACAAGTTACTTTATTATTAATTACTGTCGTTATTTCTATTTCGGCAAAAAATAAAGGTGTTGGATTTTGACAAATTTACGTGATATTGTTTCTAGATAATTGAGATGCATGGAGAACACCTTAGCTTAATGCAGTTGTGTCTTAATTATGCAAAATTCCAGTTATTTCCTATTTATTTTTGACATTATCAGTAAGTAGATATCATAAACTTCACAACGTTATCTCGTCGAAATTCTGTCGCTTAAAAGGATTAAAATATCGTTCCATCGTAACGCTTACAGAAATCACGATCAGTCCAGTGTTTTCTACGATGTTTGCCTTGAAATGATTGGTTGACCTGATCTGTTAAAGTAGGGTGCGACAGGCGACTAAAGGGGCCCGGAGATACAACGATTGGGTTGTATACAACGTAGGACCCAAACTGCCCGAGGGACCTTCGATCGAACGAACGCCTATAGATCACCCATAATGTATCAACTGAAATATTTCTTGGAGAAGACTTGACGATAAGCGAAGGGAAGTGGAAGGTTCGGAGAGGATTAGCTTAGACATATGGGTCGGGTGAGTTCACGAACCGGCCGGGGTGGTAAAAGAGGGTGGTAAAAGAGTGTGCTGTGGCAGTTTGTTTTCAAAGGACAGGTAATAATGGCACCCTTAGGTGAGAGGAACCTCCCTCATCCCATCCCTCCCTTCCATCCTGCCCGGGATGAAACGCGATGGTTTTGTATGCAGACAGTGGTGCGCGCGACGGTGTCGTTGCGACAGCCGGCACACGTGATCAAATTTCCTGCCGACGACGACGACGACGAGGATGAAGAGGCGGCTCTTTACGTCGAGCAGAACGGAAAGCTTCAATACGCGCGAAATCGTCGCGAGCCGGCCATCCCGACGCCGCGCGTCCGCGCAAGGAAATGGCAGTTACCGTCGCGTGACAGGAATCGGATCGTTTTCGTTTCCGGAAGGCATTCGGCCCGGAAAAGGATCGGTTGGTTGAGGTGGCTATGCGTTTGCGACACCTGGTAGCCGAGGAACAGGTCGCGGATGTTTTACGAGCTTGTTTTAGTGGCGGCGCAACCTGAGTTAATCCAACTCGACTAAGAGCTCGTTTTACAGCACCCATAATCGATCGGGATTGGGACGAGTTATTTTTTCACTTAGGAGAAATTTATGATCTCCTGCTTTTCGCGGTCATTAGAGATAATTACGAGTCTCTCCAAAGTGATGGATTTTCATTTTCTCTCATCTTTCAGTCATCTTGCTCCTTAATTTATCGCCCCCGGGTTATTCTTTCTTATTGTTAAAGTATTCTCTTTCTTTAATCCCTTCATTATAATATTATTCACGTTTTCTTTTACATTGTTATTATTTTTACATAGCTAATTAAAGTGAATGTTCCAATAATTAAATGCTTAGTGATTAAAATACTAACAATATATTTGTGATTATGAAGTTATTCGTTAATAACAGCTAGAAAATAGGAAAGTAAAAAGAAGTTAAATAACTTGTATCAAAATACGTAATAAAAATATATATTTTGATTGCAAATTATTACAAAAAAAATTTCTAATTTTGTAGAGATAATCTTATTTTCACTCTTATTCATCTTCTTAACATTTTGAGTAAAGACAATAGTATCTATCTTTTTGAATTTTTAAAAGTATTCTATTGTGTACCTCAATCTACTGTAGTTTTTATGATTTTTATGATGATGGTAAGAAAGTGAAAATTAAATTTAAAAAAATTTACTTTATTAGAAATTTAGTTACTGATATAATCAGTACAATATAATAATTAATTAACTTAAGTGCACTTTTTTTTTAGATTTATATGATATAGTATATATTTTTCGGTTGCCGACAAAATAAAGTTTCATGTGAATATTAAGTCCTTTTGTAATGTCACTAACTATTAATCAATAATCATCATATTATTGAATAGTAATCATTATATGATTATTATAGTATTAATAATAAATGATTGAACTAATAATGATCATACCTTATTAATTTAGTTATTAGGACGTTTATTGTATCGATTTTGTTAAACCTGTATTATTAATTGCGCCATACTAGATACGAGATATTCGTAAAAAGATTGCATTATTTGTTCCTCGACTGTGTTGCAGACCAAAGTTAATCGGGCGTGGGATCGCACAGAGTTGTTCATTCAGGGATACATTCTCAATTTTTTTCTTTCCTTTTTTTTCTCTCCCAGTATTGTACACCTTGGAAGTATCTACTCGAGTATTATATGTATATACTATATACATATACAGGGTGTTCTAAAGTGTCCCAAAATAATCGTCAAATATTTCGTGAGCAGGTAGAGCGGACTAAACTGAGTCGAAAAGTCCTCTACCATTTTGCAATTTTCGCAATAGTTAACAAGATATTAATTACTCAAAATTGCTGAAAATTGCAAAATGGTGGAGAACTTTTCGACTCAGTTTAGTCCGCTCTACCTGCCCATGAAATATTTGACGATTATTTTGGGACACCCTGTATACATGTATACACTCACTCTTCCAGAAATATCAAGAGCGTTCGCTTCCATTCCGTTTATCGACAGTCCCAGCATCCAGCATGCCGCCAATCGGTCACGCAAGGTTGCCTCGGCAGCCAATGAACGCGTCGAGCTTGACAGCTCTCGATACTCGCGAATACAGCGCACGAGAATATCGTTTTCGCAATACCTCTGCTCTGCCAGCCGTGTCTGAAATTTCGTGTCTGAAAGGCGGAAATTACTCGAAAGCTCGAGCGTGAACTCGAGCGAGAAAGCTCTCGGCGGAGATCGTTCGGCCGGTTATCGATTGTAAAAGTATCGTGGTTATTTAAGGGGTAAAGCGACCATGCCATGACGATAATGAGCTTGTAACGACGGTAATGATATTTTGTTGTTGCGCAGGTTTTATATATGGCAAAAAAGCTACGCTATATAATGACACTGTTATTAAGGTATTCATAATCGATTCTTATTTTAAAACTGTCTTAAGTAATGTCTTAAGATACTAATGCGGTTTTCTGATTTGTGACATCTAAGACTGTACTCAAGACAGTTTTAAATATAAAAATTGACTATATATATTAGTCCCTTCAGACCTAATTTCATTGGAACCAATGTTTAAAAAAATTTTTTTAAAAGTTCAATTCGTTTGGATTTTAATAAATAATTCATATTAAATACTTGGTTTTTTTTTTAATTTTGATTATTTTTTCAAGATATATTATTAGGTACAGATCTCGGATGTCGATAGAATTAAAAAATTTACGGATAATGTCTTCAAATTTGATTACAATGTACGTAGAAAGGATTAAGAGTTACAGAATAGAGATCCAAAATTGACAAGCAGGAGATAATGACGATAACAGGAAGGACGAGATGAAATCTCGCGAAGTCGGGAGTATTTGAACAATTTCCGGTTTAAGAAACGGCAAGATGCAACGAGGGAAGATATGAGTACGATTTGTTAATATATGCTTCTTTGAAGTTCTTGAGCGAATTACACACGTTGGAAGCGCCAAGATTTTAGATTCAGTTCAGCAGTTTTTAGAATTTAATACTTTGAAATTGAGAGTTGATAGAATTGAGAATTGATTTTTGATACTTGTTTTATTTCGATTCATGTTTTGTTTTAGAATTCAAAACAAAATCAAAAAGCGACGAGGCAGATATGGAGTTAGTGCTTTTTTAAAAATGTATTAAATTACAATATTTTTCAGTTTAAATTAATTAAATTATCCTCAGTAGATAAAATAACTTATAATTGAATAATGTATAAATAAATTGTTGGGACCAAACGCAAAAAATCGCAACTAAAAATGTAGCTCGATCGTACGAGATGTAAAAAATGTATGTCGGTTGTCTGTCAAATAGAAGAACATTTCGTCATATTATAATTAAAATGAGAATAAAATTTGTTATAATTTGAAACAAAGTACAAGTGAAAAGATTATCCGTTAGGTGAAGACAATTGAAGAAATAATCGTTTATTTTTTTATTCTATTTTAGGATTAGTAAAGTGTGTATGTGTGTGTGTGTGTGTGTGTGTGTGTGTCTTGAATTTCCAGATTTTGGGATTCCTAAATTTTAGACTTTTTGATTCTTTTTATTCCATGTATTTTAATTTTGTCGTTAAATTTATCAACTTCTAACAAAAAATTCGGTATCTTTAGAACTCTTGAGTTAAATTAGATTAGAATTCTTGGATTTAAGTACATTATCTTGAATAAATGTAAAACATTACGGTTTTTTATCTTACATAGACATAATATAATATTATCATGTATTATATTATCTTATATTATATTATATTAAGAATTCAATAATCCCGTATTTATAGTTCCAGACTAAGCTAATTTATAATGTCAGGAATTTGAAATTACAAATATATTTTATATTTTCTTTGCGACTGTCACGCTTTAGTTTTTTTTATATTTTTATATTCTTATTGAAATTTTATATTGTCATTTCTCAGCTGTTTGTATTTTTATATTTTTACCATTTGAATTATATATAATTCAGATTTAGATCTCTGTAATTTCTCAAACGACGTGAGACATTTTATTCGATGCCATTAATAATCATATTTTCCTTGTCTTATCTCTCATCTTTCGCACCATTTCTTCATATTTTTTTTACTGGAATGTATTTCTCTGGAACTAAAGGATTCTTTTCTTATTATGTTGCAGGTGAGTGTTTTGACTCCTGCGGCTATGCAGCATTTTGCTTTTAAGAAAACTCGCATGATTCTTCCGCGTTTATAAGCTTCGTATATACGGTGAGTTATTTTTGTCTCGCCCCGCGGTGGGGATTATATTTTTAATTTTGTTAACGCAACTATCCTCTTCGCCATATCGTGGAGTTGCAGCACTCATTACAAGGTGTCCTTTTAAAAAAGAACTTAAAAATAGAAATTTCTTTTAATATATCAGATGTTAAAAGATAATCCACGGCTGTTGATTAATTAAAAAATTGCTTTTATTAAAACACTTTTTTCAGAGAATCTCAACATTTAACATTTTGGAATATATTCTTTATTGTATATAATATTGTATAAAATATAAGAGTTCTACAAGAGAGTATTATAATAACATATGTAATATGACATAATGGAACATATGTATACGTAAAATATATATACAGGTTTTAATATAATTGTCGTATAATAATTTTAATAGCGTTTAAGTAATAGTTTAATAGTTTAATAGCATTAAAGATTACAAAAGTAATATGAAAATATTGAGATTACAATAGTTTTTTAGTCACAAACGATCAAAATTGGCCAATAATATTACGCGAAGATGAAACATTGATTTATCATCATAATTTATTTTGAAGTACAGATGATGTTAATTTTATTGCTTTTGTCTTTGATGTTTTATATAAATATTACATACATTATAATCAACAAATATTGACAAATAATAATTGACAAAATTATCATCAAACTCTTGAAATTAATAGCAATTTTTAATTGTCATATATACAATCTTGTTTTTAATACAAATTTCCATATTTTGTTGATTGTTTTATTTAGATTATTAAATATAATTTTAAATATGAATTTTATGAATAAAGCTCATCTTTGTTCACAAAATACAAAAAACTAATTTATCTTTAATTTTCTTGAGATTTTTACATTCCAAAGAAGGAATTAAATCGTACATTTAATAAATTAAATTAAAGAATTTAATCATAATTTTTTAATAAATTAAAAAATCTTTATATTTTTGCAGTAATTTATTTCTTGTTTTGTAAAATCTCCCATATAATTTTTCAAGATACAAAAATTTAAAGAAGATCATAATAACACACAAGCTTACAAATAAACAACATAATTTGCATAATGTATATTGTCGGTTGAAAAATGAAGGGAAATCTTACTATATATAACACTAGACGTTAGATATAAAGTGACTCGACAACTTATTTCTTGCTTTTTGTTGTGTTAGGGGAACGGGACAATATTTATCATTTAATACTTAAAATATTAAACGAAGAGATATACACGGTATATTATATGTTATGTCGTCGCGCTGTCGTTCACGCGACAAGTCTCGAGCAAGCACGTGGCGATCTGCGTCATCGCGACATATCTCCTTTAAAATAATAGTATTATGTATTCTTTGGGGAGAACATTCTTCGGTACGCGATCTAACAGGCATCACGATCATTCCTTACGATTATTATAACTGTGCGCATTGCAGTAGCACTGCAGACGAATTAACTACCGTGATTAACGACGTCATTTATCAAGCCTGCGCTCCGTTATTCATTGCGAATACTGAAAATCTATAGTTCACGTTACGTATAGATTTTTAGTATTCACAGTGAATAACGGAACGCAGCCCGAAGCGATATCTCTTCGATTTGATGTCTACAGCAGATACGCAACTGGCGGATCCGGCCCGTCTAACATACTCAATAATCAGAGGAATAGGCGATTTTTTGAAATCGATTTTCTTCAGAATAGATTCTTTTGTACTTGTGGTTCATTTGCCATATCAAAATTTTCAAAGTTAAATTTCACAAAAATCCCGGACATTTTGCTTGCAATCCCGGACGTGTATAAAAGTAAGTAATTATTAAAATTGATAGTTTAGTAAAATTGGTCAGAACAGTCAATGAAAATAATTATTTCACGTTTAATTATTCATTGGTGATCCTAATCTGATATAAGAAATTGCCCAATCATAATCGATTATTCTTCTCACATTTGATTATTATTGGTAGTTTCTTACAGCTTGATGGGTTTTCTACAATAAGTCATTACCTAAGCTTTAAGTCTTAAGATGTAAGAAATTGACCAATCGTAATCAATTATTCAACTCACATTCGACTATAATTGGTCAATTTCTTACGGCTTAAGACTTAAAGCTTAGGTAATGGTTTATTGTAGGAAGCCTATAAGGATTACTGTTGTAAATCAAGGTCTACTACAGAATAGCGTTGGAGGTCAAAGCAAAATATTTAGAAGCTTCTCTGAAACGCCGGGCGCTCATCATAATTATCCCGAACTCCTTTAGAAGATCCTTCCGGACGTTCTGGACGTCCTAAAAAAAGAGAACGGGGAGAATAGAATGGACGGCAATCATAGATGTGTTCCATTTGATTTGCTCGCAACGCTTTTGGAATCGTTTCATTCTTATTGTTTATCAAACAAAGATAAATGATGTTCGTAAGCCAAATAAAAGATATCTCGGATGCAAAAAAATTAATTTGTCAGAAGATCGATTCAAGATCGTTGTCGAAATATCCAAATTTTAAATCTGTTACTTGTGAAATAAAGGTAAATAACAATGAAAAATTCAGCGTGCAGATGGTTACAAGAGTAAACTACCTGGAAGAATTTATCGCTCGCTTAAATTTGGTACTGAAGTATTGTTTGAATTTGTTGCTTGCAAAATAAGTGTAAATAACAACGATAAATCTCTCAGCATGCAGGCGAGTACAAGAGTAAAGTACCAGAAAAATATGTGTTGCTCGCTTTAATTCGATACTGAAGTCTATGAATTGTTTGTGGATATATTTATAAAACAGGGATCGGCAAAAAACTGATCCATGTGATTATTATTATTATTATTATCATTATATAATATTTAATTTGTGACGATGATAAAAAAAGATTTTATTTTATCTGTATTTATATAATATTCTTTTAGCCTACAAAGAGTCTAAAACATTTTCTATCCGGCTCTACAAAAAAAGTTTGCTGATCCCTGGTATAATATTATACATGACATACTTTGTTCAAATTTCTACGAATTGGTCGATACAAGAAGTATTCAAGGTGCATCTTGATGTGATGCGTTTTATGCAAAGTCATCGCGCGCTATCATTCGAGACGAGATCGAGCTACAGGTAGCAGCTACTGTTCGATGTTCTTCCACGGTGTTGCGAGGTGCGTGACAAAATGTTGTCGAGAGTGTTGTACAAAGTGCTCTGCAAAGTGCCGTACAAACGCCGTATTTCGATTTCTCGTTGTCTTCGCGAGTGTTGCAATCCGGAGTCTTGAGAGGAGGAGGAAGTGACCTAAGTGAGCGATCTTGAGATGAGTAATCTGTTATTCATTTATTAATTACGTACAGAATTAATCTTATCTCTGTGTCGCATTCCGCGTATCACTTTGCATCGTGATGTAATGTAATCATGACATAGCACGTAAACTAGTTTTCAAAGTTATCGAAGTTCAGACAGTCCATAATTCACGTCAGAATTCCGAACAGCATTTATTTATAACTTTCGAATGTTTATTGTATAAAATGATAAGTACATAGTTAAATATCAAATAAGCAATGATGATCCAATCCTTTCAGTTAGAATTACATTTATTAAATTTAACTTCCATATCAAAATAGAAATTAATCCATTTCTGTTAGTTTCAAAGTAAACAACGTCTATATTAACGCATGCACTTAGTAGATGATAAACTAAATTTGAGTAAAAGTTAAACTAAAGTAAAATCTAACTAAATTTGAGTAAAAATTTTTACATTTTCTTATATTAAATTATTCAACTTCATTGTTTTAGTTAAATTAATAACATATTGACTCGAAATAGTGACGCTCTATAGAAATTAAAAATTAATTAAAAATAACTCAAATTAAGCATAATTTGATCACATTATGAATTTAAAAGTATACAATTAAGTGTTCGAATTTGTTTTCTGACACGAATTGTTTGAAGTGGGTTTTAAAATAGTTAATAAAATAATAATATTCAATATTTTTACAGTGAATACAAGAAATATAATATACACACAGAGAAAATATGTTGGAGAAAATTGATTGCTGTGTGAGTCACACTTATTGAATTTCAAATATTATTTGAACGTGCATGAGATTTGTAATTAGATTATTATTTATTCAAGTATTAGACTTATATATATTGCTTACTTTGTGATAATTTGCAGTTAAGAAAGATTTTCTTTTTTTAAAATATAATTATTATCTTAAACTTTTATGGAAAAGAATAAAATATAAATATATGAATAAAATGTTATCTCGCGAATATTTTGTTTTATTTTGAATACTGTTTAAAATATTTAGAGTGAATGTGTCACTCTGAAGAGATGAAAGCTCACTTCTAAAAATTGAAAATTTAGCCACTTTTTATTTACTTAATTAATTTCACTCTCTAGATTGAGGTTTTCACTCTAAAGAATTTAAAGTGTATACTTATATTTTATTATTGTAGTTTAATGCAATTTGAGTTTTAACTCCGCTGTTGCGTATTCTATCGGTGAATGGCAGGTTAATTTTTAAGCTAAGGTAATAGACCTCTGCAAAAATTGTGTCAGACATTTATGAAAAATGTAAACGCGAATTTACAAAAATCGTTGCATTAAAAACATCCGATGACAAACAAATATCATGGATTTATTGCTGTAACAAAATGAATAATAGGGTACATAAAAAAGATTATACAATATTATATAATATTTAATCCTGAAGTATCTAAAATTATTTATCGATTTAACGTGCACGTAAGATTTCGACAAAGCTCACAAAACAGACTTGTTTTTGATCGGTGCATTTATTAATTATTGGCGCATTTTGGCACACTATATTATACGATAGCGAGATCAGTCGTTCAAAATTTATGGAGCAATCTCGCAGGTGTAATAATCGAAGTGATAGAAAATATTTTACACGTAAAGTGCGCTCGGTAAAAAGCGATGAACAGCGATAGTATAATTTTTACAAAAAAACATTACCTTCAGTAAAGATATTTTTGTGTTTTTAACAAAGTATCGCTATACTTTAAGTACATATCCGATTTTTAGGAAACTTGCACAATTGAGAATACTTTATGTGAGAATATAATACATTGTGAAGATATAATAATGTTATTTTAGTAAAATTTATTATAAAATGCATAATTGTATTTTTTTAATTAAATAGCAAAGAATTAAGAGAAATAGAAAGATAAAAATGTGATATAATTATAACAATTATCATTTATATAGAATAGGAAGCTTTTAAGTTTAATTTAATTTCCTTCATTATATTCAAATTTTATGCATGATAAGAATTAGGACACGTATTATGTTCCGTATGCATATATTTAAATGAAATAAATAACAATTTAGTATTGCTTATAATTAATTAGGAAATTTAGATTAAAATATTTAAAATTGTGTTTATTTTCTCTCTTTCATTATTATTTTATCTCTTTCGTAAAAATCTTTGTAATACAATGTTTTGTTTGTTTTTCTGTCTATAATATACTTTCTTTTTTTTTGGACTGAAAAAATTATAGAAATTATAGAAATTATAGAAATTATATACATTATAGAAATATTATAGAAATTGTTACCAAAGAAAGGAGACATTCTGATATTATTTCAGTAAATCGCATAAGCATGAATGAAACGAGGATAGAAAATATTTCATATATAGTAGCTCTACATTATTTAAAACATGCTACTTATTAATTTATTGAATAAAAACACGCGATTGTGTATGTTGATTATTGATTGTACTTATTACTAAAGCGCGCCATTTCATTATAATTTTTCAGCCTATTTCTCTACTTGTATGTATACTTAACTTTTATATTGTTTAAAACAATCGATATGCGAATTCTTCGTGGCCAACTTTGATTGTTTGTAACTATGATCTCGATATTTTTTGATTCTCAATTCTATAAATTAATTTTTAAAATATGTCCATGCCGAATCGGAACGTGCTTGTATTATTGTGTTGTAGACGTCTCGTCTGATATTTAGTTCAATTAAAGAGAGTTTCATATAACAGAAAATCTTTATTTTTGAGGATTCGAAAATGCGCGCACGTGATCTTCATAATATTACATTATTTAAATATCAGATGGCATTTGTGAGATATTTATATTCAATGGCAATTAAATGACATATTTATTGCATTTAATTTTTTAATTTGTATTTACATGAAATCGCATTATAAGCTCACTGCACTTGCATATTTTCTGATCGATCGCATTTGACGAATAATGTTCAAACGAGAGCTTTTTTTGATTTTTCCAACTTTTCGATGTTATACTTTTAATCTAATTTTTCTACACGCCTAGCAGTGTGTTGTATTTTTCGTGGCTCGATAGTTTCACCGAGCGAGTTACACGCGAGTTACTCGCTTCAGTTTTGCCTCAATTTACGTCGCAGTTTGTGAATGATTACACCCGATAGAAACGCCCTAATCGGATCTACGGACGTACGCCTCCATCTTTTTCGCGTTAAAACTTTTACGTAATTTTCGTTAGGGAAGGCTCGCTGCTAATTTCTTCAGCGAACTTAATTATCGAGACGCAAGTCATTTTTTCCTTCCTCAATTTAAGAACTCGCTATCAAGCTTACAATGCGACTAGTCATTTCCCGTGTCAATTAATCTTGTCAGTTCGGAATCGCTTTTATGCGATAAAGGAATTTTTTACCGTGCGTAAAAATGATTTAATTATCCTTCTGTTTTAATCGAATCTCCTATTTTATTAAATTTTTATTACTCCCTTTCCTGATACTGAATTCTATGAAATTTTTTACAATGCAGAAAATTCATTTTTAGAATTTTATTAACTTAGATTTATTTCTGTAATCAATATTTTTGCTATTACAAAAATTGAATATATTGATGATGTTTTTAAATAAATGTGAAAAATTTTAGAAAATAAACTGTCGAAAATTTTAACAAAGGATTTTTATGTAAACAATATTCCTATCTGTCTCCAAAGAGTGACGCTCCTCCAAATAAGGAGGTAAAAATTAAGTTTTTATTTCAAATGTTGTGAACAAGTTAGAAAAATAAAATTTAGTGGACATTTTCCATTAGTAAAAAGGATACTTATTGAATCAAAATATGTAAAGAAGGGATAATGAGCCGAGCTACGTAATCGTACTAAAAATTAATAACGAACAAACATTACTTAGAAATTGATTGCAATAACTAAATAAGAAATTACAAATAATTTTCGCCGTGCAAACAGTTGCTTCGATCAATCATACCTTTAGTGCGATAAAAATAAATAATAATGTATAATAATATGTTAGTAAATACAATATTTCAGTTAAAATTTTCAGTTTAAAATTCGTCGTTTAAAATTCGTCTTTTGTGAAGATTTTTTGATGCTTGACACTTATAATATAAAAAAAAAATAAGAACTTAATTTTTATTTTTTTAAAGAAAAACTTAATCTCTTGATAAAAAAACCTCACTAATTATCTAAAATTTTTCGTATTTATTTAGCAACATATTTAAAAAAAAAACGGTTTTATTAAAATATTAAAAATTTTAGCTACAGATATAGATCTGAAAATAATTTTGTTTGAACCATCAAAAATTACGTCGGATGCTCATCTGGTTGCTAAAATGTTGAAATTTTTTGTAGCATTGTCCATTAAAATTATTTTTAGATCTAATTAACTCTCCGTCGGCAATGTGAAATTTTCAGCTTTCGTTTACAACCTGAGTCTGACTTCAGGCAAATTTTTATATCGTTCCGGACTGTAAAAAAATCTGAAAAAAATTCTTACACATCTGTGAAAACTTTAACAATTAGTTTTTACTATCATAGAAGTTGGATTATGTTTTATCCTGCAGATTTAAATTTATTTAACAAAATCCACAATAAAAAAATCACTTTTAAAATTCAAGCGGTGGACAAATTTTTAATACTTTAGCAATATTGTCCTCTCCGCGTATAAAAAATTGTTAATCATGCTGAATTAAATAAATATAATATATAACACCGAAAAAAAAACTGTGCAGCTTCTAGTCGATTAAATCTAGAATTGAAACATGTCGAACACCACGTGAAAAAGCGCATCGATTATTTTGTTTACCGTTCGCGCCGATTGGTGAACATCGGACAAACAGTTCGCACAGCAACACGACACAATGTTTGCGGGTGCAGATGCACGACGAACTTTATTGTACTTTTATTGTATCCGGTTTTCCGTTCTCTCTCTCTCTCTCTCCATTCCTCCTCTCTCTTTCTTCCTCGATGGAATGGGGAAAATGTCCAAGAGCACGAGAATGGACACCACGGAAGAAGTTCGTTTCGGTTTGATGCCGCGCACGCCTTACAGCGCGTGTAAGTTCGATCGTAAAGTCTCGTCGTTCAGGAAACCGACCATCCCCTTACAGAGGAAAAAGTCTTCACGTACGGCGATTTTACGACGAGCGGTTCCGCAATGGACATTACAAGATTCGCTCGCGTCGAGAAACCGACCCGGTCATAACTTCCGGTGATTCTCAGGACGTCGACGAGGATTTTTGGATCCTAAATGGGTTCAAGTTAAAATAAAGTAATTGATGTCGGAAATAGAAATCTTGGCGGTATAACTTTATAATGCCGGTGTCAATATTTAAAGTCACGAAGCTTCGAGTGAAGTCTTAAGACTAATTCTTTCGAGTTCTACTGAAAAAGTCGGTAAATATTGTCGAAAATGAAAAGTTCTAAGCAAATGATATATCTCTGGAGATTAATTCCAGTAAATTATATTATGGGATTTTGACGATATTTTCTGGATGTTGAAATTCAAAGTCGAAGAATTTTGAATAAAGTTTTATCTTAAACTTTTGAATTCAGTTAATCTCGAAGTAATTGTTGAAAAGGAAAAATTCAAAGCCGGCGATATCTTTGGAGCTTTATCGTAATGAATCGTGGGATTTTGGCAATATACTTCGGGTGTTAAAATTTCAAACCACGAAGCTTCAAGCTACACCTTTGAATTTGAATTCAAACACTGAAGGTGTCGGTAAATATCAAAATAATTTCTGAAGAGAAAAAATTCAAAGCTGCCGGTCTCTCCGGAGCTTTATTCTAATATAAATTGTAAACTTGCCGCTATTTTCCCTCTGCAGACTTCGACGATAAACGTTTCGAAAAATAAGCAAACAGGAGCGGATTTACGTTTTAATATTCATCTCTGGACCGGTTCTCCCATCGGAGTCATTTCGGGGCGCACGATGGTCCGCACGCTTAAACGCACGTTAAACTCGTAAGGGAAAAGTGGAAGGCGCGAACATGCGAATCGCGTGTTACAGGCGAATAAACGCCGGCGGAATATCCAAGCCAAGTTCTTGTTACGCATTAATTGGTTATCGACTTTAATTAATGTCGACCGGTCGTCGTTTGCATGGCGCGAGCCGAGTCGAGAGCGAAGCGTAAAAGAGAGGCGGGTTGGTGATGCTTGTGCGTGCGCGAAAGCGGATCGATAGCTGTTTCTCCTTCTCTCTCTCTCTCTCTCCCTCTCCTTGTAAACACCCGTGTAACTTTTAATTACGGTCCCGTCAATTTACCGACGTAAGTTTACACGGCGTAAACCCGCCCGTTTCGAGACGCAAGGTTTGAATAAAAGTTATACCGGTGAATCGGCATCAACCCTCTCGAATCCTGAGTTGCGTAAGTGATAATTACGAGCTTGTATTTTGTTTGATTAAGATTACGATCGTTAGTGTCGTTTTCTCGTATATTCCGTTTTCTTTGTCCGCTTTCTGAAATTTTTATGGGTTTTTCATCCTTCATTTTGAAACAATAGTATGTTTATAGGATGAAAAAATTCAAACGTGAGACAAATATCTTGAAAAACATGAAAGACACGAAAAAATGTTTTAGACGAAAGTTATATGGGACGTAAATAATAGTAGAATTATTTTTCGAAGCAAAAAATTAATTTTTTAAGGTTATACGAAGATTTATCGCCATTTTTTAAATGAAAGTATATAATTTCTTTTACGTAACATGAGTCCTCTAATTATTCTGTATATGTATAAAAATATTGAGGTAGAGATATCGAAAAATTAATAATTTTCGAATTATTTTATATTTTATTCTGGCATATATTGATATAAAATATTAAATATCTCGTAAACTATTAATTCTTTTATAATTTTAATACTTTAATGCACGAAATATTGAAGTATCAATTGATGTAATAAAAACTCGTAGTTGAAATGCATAATTTTTTTTGGTATATATGAACTGAAATGAATAAGCTCGACGTACGAAATATGTGAATCAACAAAAATGAAAAATATCCAGAAGACATCGAGTCTCACAAACACATACAGACTGAAGATAGCCATTTTGAACATCTTCTCTGAAGATAAGCAGCTGCACGTTACTGGAGCACAAAAATGACGTAACTCTGAAACAATGTGAAACAGGACACATGTTTATATGAACTTTACGCATTGTTTTTGGTGTCTCCAACTATTGCTGAAGTGGATTCCATATATATTATAAAACATTCTGTGTACAGGATGTTTTGATCCTTTTTCTCGCAGACTTAGGTTGTCAAAGTCTCGCTACAATTCCTCGTTATCGTTAAGCGTTTGATTGACCAATCAGAAGAAAGAATTTTACATGCAAATTGACCAAATCAAAAAACGCTTTAAAGCATTCGTAACACTGCATTGACACCTATAAAAGGAGATGGATTTAACAAATGATGTCAAATTGATTGGTTTGAAACTCTATTGTGAGTACAGTAATTACTAAAAAAATTATCTATCTTAAAGAACGGAGAGGCTTACAATTTTTTCACGGTAATATGAATATTTCTAGACAACATGCATGTTCAGTCTTAAGGGAATGCTGGAGTGTCCAAATTATCGACATTCAAAAAATCTCATCAGTATAAAAAATCTCTGAATTGACTGAATGAGTTTAAAAATCCTTTTTAAAATTACGAGGTGCAGTGGATTTTGTATTAAAATCGAAAGATAGTTAAAAACTTACTTAATTTTTTCGATTTTAGTATATAAAATCCATTGGACCATCTCCTACTTTTGCGTCTACTTTAATCCTGTATAAAGGATTTTTTATTCCCTTCAGTCAGTTTGGAGATTTTTATACTGCAATGTCGATAATTTGATCATTCCAGCATCCCTTTAAAAACCTACGTCTTAAAGACATTTTTAAAAATTAAACCTACAAAAATTTCAATTTGCTCAGAATACATAATATATTGTTTTTTATTCGTGAAAACATTTCAAGAATGATTCGCCGAAATATTCGCAGGAATTGTTCATTTTTACAAATATCCTTTTGGATACCACGTACATATTTTACGCTTCTCGAATTGGGAAACTGATGAATTGATTACGGTTCTCGACCGTAATAGCGAAAATACGTGGCGGCGAACTTTTCCCGCGAGCCTTTCGGGACCGTTCCAGATACGCGAGAGAAGTTCGGCGGTCCATCTCGGGGAAAGAAGCATCCGCTGCATCCTCGTGCGGCGTACGTGCAGCTGCACGCCGTGTAAACAATGGCGGAGGAAAGACGGAGATACGTACGTGAGCGTAACTTATTTACGGGGGTAAGTCGGGGGTGAACCGAGGGAGCGGAAGAGCGAGAGGATCCCGAATGATAAGGAGAGATGTAAAAGAGAGGGGAAAAAAAAAGGGAGGAAGGACGAAGTCCCCGCGGGAGAATCGGAATACGAGCGTATGTGCAATAAGTATTCCTGCACCCCTTTCACCCCCTTCATCCCCTTGACTGCCGCAAACCGCATTCCGCCGGGCGCGCATACAGAATGGCAAAGACTTTCCTTCTCGAAACGTTCGCTTCGACCCGAAAATATTTTTATAATTCGGAAGAGCAGGGGATCCGTATTGTAGTCCGTTTCTCGGACGTAGCCAATTTTCCTTTGGAGATTTCTCGGTATCATTTCTGATATACGCGCGCGAGATACGTCGAATTTTTTATCCTCCCTCCGTCTCTCGATAAGGAGATCCATTCTACCGCGAAATATGAATCAAGTTCCTGCGAGAAATTAGATCGGATAAATAGAGAAAAGATCAAAGATCTCAACGTAGGTAAGAATGTAAAAGTAAAAAGAAAATGAAAAGAAAAGACGGTTTACAAAATAAAAATTAAAAAATATACAGATAAGAATGAAGATAAGCTATAAAGATGGAAATAAAAAATAAAAATTAAAAAGTAACATTTATAAAATCGTAGAGAAGGAAAGTGCGAAAGAATTGCTTCTTCGCGAGGGTGGCGTGGACGTGAGGTGGAACTTCATTTTGAACAACGTTGTATAGAATTGCATTACACCGAAATGCTCTCGATGAAGCTGAGATAATAATACAAAATTAATGTTAAACTGATTAAGCTCGACGGTTGTTACGCCGACTGTCCAATCCAATATTCGCCCATAAATTTCTACTCGAATTCGTGCGTTTGTTAGTTTTCGGAATTCCGCGAAAATCCGATTTTTCGTCCGGTTTGTCCTTCTTCCGCTTGATCGACGCTCTTCGATCAACATGTCCGTGATGTCGAGTGACGAGAACGTTCGGCTTGATCAGCGGAGCGATGGAAGGGAAGGAAGGAGGAGGGGATTAAAGTGGACGATTGTTATCACCCTTTTTTTCGCCAAAATGGATTTAACCGAGCGTGCCGAGCGACGGTTTGAATTAAACAGCCCTCGTCGAAAATAAACGGGCAATCGTCACGTATAGGATGGAGGAGAGGGAAGTGACGTATGAGCGAGGGGCGGACCTCGGATTTCCCGGGCGAATTTTTCGGGATTTCCGGCCGTTCTGCGGTCTCTTTTTTACCTTCCCTGCGGCGACAATTTAGGGCGCCGATAAAAAGGGCGGAGTCCGGTCGAGCGGAGATCCCGCTTCGAATTTCGGGAAATACATTCGGTTTTATTCGGCGGGAAAAATATTTCTCTCGCACACCCCCTCCCTCTTCACGGCGAGAGAGCACGTGTCGCTATGTGGTGAGAGGTAGCCAGATTTGCGGAACATAAGGGAGAGACTCGTCGACGTAATAACTTTCAGGGTGAGCTGGAACGCACGTGAAATAGGAATAAAAATGAGGCGATAACGATCTCAATGCGATAAAGCGAGGAGAGATTATCCTCGGATTTTTCATTCCGTTCGAACGATCCTTTTTACACCCTTTGCGACCACCGGTAGATGAGGGCTCGTTTTTTATTGGACGTCGCGATTCGATTTATTTTGTATTATAATCGCGAACTTTCTCAAATGCAGAAGGTGCGAACTAGATTATCTCAAATAGGAGTCCATGTATTATTACTTGTTATACACTGAAAGAGAAGTAAATGGTTGAGAGAAGTAAAGACTATAATTTAACTATTAATTTATAGTCGTTCTTTTTATTATTGTATTATGTAATTTATAGTTGTTTTAACTGTGTAAATATCAGATCGATTGTATTATTAATAATAATCGCATATACATTCTGCTTGAAAAAGTATCTTTTTTAACATATTTTTTAATTATTATTACAATATTAATAGTAATGAATTTAAGGAAATATTTATTTTCACTATATATAATTGCGATTGCATTTACTAAATAAGTTACTAATTATTTTATTTGACATATTTTGATATTTATTTACTATTCCTATTAATATTATAATATTATAATTTATAGTTAGTACAATTTTTTTCATTTTTTACAAAATTATATACTTTAGCAGTAATAATAACCATAAAAATGGAGCTCCTAATCATAAATATTTTACCACACAATTATAGTCATTAATAACATTTTTCTCTCAATGATTGGTTTATTTGAGTTTATGATTAACGATGACGAAAACAACTTTGGAACTCCCTCATTTAATAGCGCGGAAATTAAATTAAATGAGTAATGTAAACAAAAATTAAACAATAAGAATTACAAAATTACATAATTATATATACGGAGAAAATTTTTCTTTAAATTTACCCTGAAAATATGATAGTTGTGGCACAATACAATATTTTAAAGATTTTTACCATGCACTTCAGTAAAATTAATCAAACTTTTACACTTTATTGTAGTTTTATTAATGAATGAGAGAAATTTATATTGAAATCCTTCGAAATACAATGTTGTCCCACGATTATCATATTTTCAAGATAAACTCTAAGGAAAAATTCTCTCCGTGTATATAGCTTATAAAATTTACACACCTTTGATCGTAAAATATACTAAATCTATAAAAATAAATTTTAACACTCTTTTATTGCACACTTTGTATGTCCATCGCCACCATATTTTCATTGCCTGACATTAAGTTTGTTTTTTTATTATTGCACTGTAAACTGTGCTGAATCTTTCCTTCTCGCTCTCGTCAAATTTTTAACATATATACGTATACCATTGCAAGTACATAAAGTATTGTATAATTAGTTTATTTATAAAAAATAGACCTACTACAACGCCAAAGTTGGCCATGCAGATTCTCACTCGAGGGACTCGTACAGTTGAAACGTCGCGAGGTTCTTCGCGACTTCGTGCCGGATCTATGAATTCCCCGTTAAATCATAGCCTATCCGTGCGATTTCTGTCAGCTCGTCCCGTCGCGATAAATACGCATCGACGTACTGAAACGTCCGGTAAACGCCGACGAATATTTACGCGCCGAGGATCGTGACGGAAGTTACGAGCGCGGATTTCGCGGCCGTCACACCGCGCCGCCGCTTCCGCTGAGCCGTTTCGGTTTCGATTTATTTCGATGTACGGCGATTCCCGCTCGCACCGACCATCCGGTTCGGTATGTTAACGAGCAATTCGCGTTAATCACGAAACCGCCGCAGCGGAAACGAATGAATCGCCGCAACGCTCGTTGGCGTTGTACCCAGCGGGGTTTTAATCTTCACGATATTTATTGGTGTTTGTCGAAGTACATATCGATCGTGTCTTTTTGATAAACGAGAGGTGATCGTGAAAGAGATCGGAGCATGTGCTTCCGTTTTCCGACATGTAGATTAAACATTGGGAGAAAAATTGTTGGTATTTTTACTACTGTACAGTTTATTACAATTATGATTGTTACTATTATAATGTTTGAAAAATAATGTTGTAATCAACTATATGATCAAAAAATGATCATAAGGTGTAGTTAAATTATAGCAATTGCAACATTTTTGTCATAATAATATAATTATATTGTTATAATGTATAATACTATTATAGTTATTTTTGACTTTAAATTATATATATATATATATATTTGTTAGCATTATATTTTTTTAGATTAATTATGAACAACTGCTTTAATAGTAATAATAATAACTATGTATAGTTAATTGTTATTACCAAATGAATGTACATTTTTGAAGAAATATAAGATATCGTTATGTTATAAATAATAAAGATATTTTAGCGGATTATAGTTCCTTAAAATAGGAAAATGTCTGAAAATCGCGAAGTCGATTTATAAATTTTCTTCTATAATGTAAATTTTATTAATCGAATATGTATTTGAAAACCGGACATATAATGTGTCTGGTTTAATTTGTCAACCGGACACCGGATAAGACTTCTGAAAACCTGGACAATCTGGATCAAACTAAACCATCCTAGTTGCGCATTTGAATGGAAGGGAAATATAAATAACATTGACGATGGTTATCGGATTAATATGTATTAATTGACAACCAATTTAATTTGTGATACTACTATTTCAGCTTCAATTTACGATTGCGTTTCAAATTTCCAACAATTTTGGCGTACAATTCATATAACTGAAAGATGCATTTAAAATTTACATAAAAATAACAATATTATAGGCACTAAAATCCAGCCTCAACTTACATATTTGGCGATTTTTATTTAATTTATTCATATAGCGGTTTAATGTTTCATTATTGTTTAATAATGCATTATCCCTTTTTAAAAAAATTCTTGATGATGAAGGAATGTCAGCATACGTGAAAATGTAAGGCTATAAAAACGCGAATTTCTGATGAAAGGTGTAATGAAAAAAAAAAAAAAAAAAAAAAAAAAAATGAAAAAACATAAAAACGTAAAGATAAAAATGCGAAGACTTGTGAGTATGAAAGGATGAAGAGTACGAGATGAAAATGCGAAGACATAAAAGTACTATGAGACGAGCAAGACCGAACGTAAAAGAGATTGACCCTCTTAGCGCTTTTCTTTCCTTTTCCGTAATTAAAATAGTAAATGCGTTTTGCAAGGATATTTTGTTGCTTCTCTCGGAGAAAAGAAGGACGATAAGAAACGCTGACGGTGTAAGACGAGGAAAACTACGTCTGCCAGGCAAAAAAACAGTTCTTCAGCTAGTTGGCTTGCCAAATGTAAAAAGAATTGTTCGTTTCAGCCGTACTTTCCTTTACCCTGCCATAGACGAAGACGCGTTTCTCGAGTACGGTGGGATGTAGAGCGTAGAAAGTAAAAAAAAAATTGAATTATATCGCGTGACAAAGAACCGGCTATATTTACTCGGAGCGCCAAATGTGAAAAGTGCTGTTTCGTTAGCCGCACTTTCTGCAAAACTACCATAGACTTATATAATAAACTGTCCGCTTCCATTAGAGGCTTGAGGACAACGTTAGTAAAATAGGATAATAGTTGGTCAGATGTTTTTCTTGTTAAATTGTGCGATGTGCGACGGAGAAAGTAGTGTTACTATCAGAATCACAAGGAAAAGAGTACATATGTGTACTTTTTAAATAAAATGATGATTTGGGGATGGAAGAAGGGAAGTACAATTTTTGTATGTATTAAATATAGCTTTAATAGAAATATATGCAGTTTTTCTAAACACTTATTCAGTTATTACCTAATATTACTGTATTCTCATTAGTTGTGCCAATACTGAGTAAGAAATGGACAAGAACTTGATAGAATTTTATTCTATTCATTTCATGAGCAGTTGGCTTGCTTATTAATCAATTTAATATATCTATTATTTGTTGCGTTTCTATTCAGTAAATGGATTCAGATTTTACGCAAGTTTTTGTATGCAGTAACTGCAAACAAAGCGTTATATCCTGATTAGGATCCTAAGTAGTTCTTCTTCTCAGTTACCAGACAAAAGTTAGTGTAACTGTTTAATTTAAAAAATGTATGAAATTTCTATCAGGAAGATATTTAATAAAATAAAATTTCTACAATATAATTTTATAAACAGATACAAATTTTAATTAATGAAGCTTTATTAATCTCAAAAAGGATACATGTACTTTTAAAAGAGTATGGCTGATAATTTTCGGAGAGATCACCTGACCGTTGCTCTCTCTCTCTCTCTCTCTCTCTCTCTCTCTCTCTCTCTCTCTCTCTCTCTCTCTCTCTCTCTCTCTTTCTAATGTTGCTCTCCAGTGAAAGTGCGTAATCTAATTGATTGTCTAAGGGCCTAAACACAAAGATGGCCGTAACTAAATTATGAAACATAAATTGTAGGTTGACGAAAATATTATGTATTGACTTATTATTTAGAAATAATAAATTCTATTTAATAATGCTTTATTAAATAACCTTATAAATGTATGATTATATGTGTGTGTGTGAACTTAAAAAATTCTTTAAAAAAAATAAATAAAAATAATTCGATCAATAATATTTTGTATTTTTTAAGCAACGTTATCATAGATTAGAGGAATATATAATTAAAATATAAACATTAAAACTATCTAATAAAAAATAACTTAACGCTTCAGTTACGGTCATCTTGCGCTAAGGCCCTAAAATGGGAGTAATATTGTATAGTAAGTCATAAACTATAAAAAACTGACCAATCCCAGTTGAATATCCTCCCCGTCTTTGACTGTGATTGGTCGATTTTACACGGCTTACAACTTACTGGACTATATTACTCCATTGTAGACGGTCCCTTTAATCTATGGGCCGTACATTTGGAGAAAGCACTCCTCCGGTGAGGGAGACGAAGCGTGAAAGAGAGAAAAGTGCGCGAAAGGGGCGGGACACCCTTATTTCCCTCTGGGCTAACGTAATTTTCAGGAAATTTCGGGACGTCGGCGTCCTCGGATTTAAGGAGGTCGTATGTCGCGCCCGATATATGTACGGGGTTATCCAATTAAAATGCAACCTGGCGCGCGTGCGACATAATTTTGGCGCGGGTATTCCGCTTTTGAGTATACGGAGGAGTCTATTCTTTGACGGATATAAGTTTTCCCCGTTTACCCCTCGCTGAGGAAAATTTAATACTAAGAGAAAACCGTGGAGTATTTCAGCTTGATGGGCAAACAATGAAGAGGTAAAAAATGACAAAAAAGAAATGATAGTTAATTAATTGTGCGAGAAATTATGAGAAGCATTTCTATTCACGCGAGAATTGTTCGATTGTGATATTTAATCCGTATTGGGAACACGTTTTTTGTGACGTTAAAGAAACATATTGAAATTATTAAACTTATTAAAATTTTTTATTAGACAGTTTTACTTTTTTTAATGTTTATATTTTAATTATATATTCTTAATCTATGATAACGTTGTTTAAAAAATACAAAATATTATTGATCGAATTATTTCTATTAATTATTTTTTTTAAAGAATTTTTTAAGTTCACACACACACACACACACACATACAATCATATATTTATAAGGTTATTTAATAAACATAAATAAAGCATTATTGAATAGAATTTATTATTTCTAAATTCTTTTAAATATAAATACGCATTAAAAAATTTTCTTGGAAGACATTATTTTTAAATTATTCATTATCTGTAAGGATCATCAGAACTCATACATTCCAGTTGCGGTCAAAAGTTATTTTATTCAGATGCAAATTAATCGTCGCGACAAAGATGATACTGAAAAGAAGTTTGGTAATAGCTATGTACTTTATGTAAATATTTTGTTTAAAATATATTAGTGTAATATTTAGTAAATATTACCAAACGTAATAGTAACCATTTGGTAATAATTAGAAAAACAAGATAATACGAGATTTAGAAGAGTAAAATTATCATTTAATTACATTGAGAAAAAAAGTGCTGTTGATTCAATTAAAGTCTATATTACGAACTGTCACTAATATAAGTGATTAATTCATGTATATTTTTATTGACATAAAGGCATAAATTATTATTTCAATAATCAAAGCCTTTATGTCAATAAAAATATAATGAATTAATCATTTATGTTAGTGACAGCCTGTAATATAGAATTTATATTGAATCAACAGCATTTTTTTCTCAGTGTATTTTTAGTTATATCAACATGAAAAATGATTGGATTAAAGTAGATAATTTTAGTGGAAAATGGACGATTCAGAATTTTTTCGACAAATCTATTAAAATTCTGATTGACATAATTATTTTGATAAAAATAAGAATTCCAATAGATTTTACCAAAAAATATTGTATCAATCAAAATTCCAATTATCTCAACTAGAATTTTAATTTTAACCAGAAAATTCTGATTCGTCCATTTTCAACCAAATTTTTTTCAGTGATTCGAATATTTGATTGAAGAATTTATTTCATCAAAATTTTAGTAACTATTATCTAGATTTTATTATATACACCCAGAGAAATGTTTCTTTGCTATACAGTTAAAGAAAAAATTTCTTTGATTTAAACATAATTTTATTTGATTTAAAACAAATAATGTTTAAATCAAAGAAATTTTTTCACAAATTAAAGAAACTTTTTCTTTAATTATATATAACAAAGAAACATTTCTTAATGAAATCGAGGCAACCTTTTCTCTAGGTGTATTATTAGACTTTTTTTTTTAGAGGAGGCTCTGAACGTTCTCAGAAATCATTGCTCTTTTTTCCTTCTCTTTATCGTCACTATTATATTATCGACTAAATCTTCGTTTTCCGAGAAAATCGAGGTGCGTTACGTCGAGCATTGCTAATTATTACTTAGAATCTGACTAAGTGTCGCGACACTGAAAATAGACTCGGTCGCGGACGCGCGTGCTGGTACGAGATTCTTCTAAGGAGCTTTTCCAGGATTTCCCATGCAATTATCGACTAACGAGCAGGCACGCGGAGGTTGGTGATGCAACATAATTGCATTCCGGTGTCCCGCGGAACGCGAACGCTTCGAGAACTCGCAATAACTCAAGCGAAGAACTTCCGAAACGAGCGAAACTAGTCAGCCGCCGTCAAAATGGCGGCCACACGGACGGTTACAGGAGATTCCTTGTAAGGATAAAACTATCTGCGCCCGCGAAATAACGCGCGGTGCCTTCGAGGAAGACGACTGTCACCCAGGATGGGCATATAAAACAAGATAACTGATGAATTCTTTTAAAATTGTTTAGCGAGGAAAGACAGAGCAACGATAATAATAAATTAATCCTTTGTAATGTATGTAACTATAATTGTAAATTCTAGCGAAAAATCTGTAATTATTGGAAGAACTTTATTAAAAATGTCGAAATATGATGCATTACGATTTCTTAAAATTAGCATAAACTCCATTTGATTTATCCTATATATTATACTGAAAATTTTATTGACTTTGATCTTTGATCTTTTACGGTCAATTGATTTGACTTATACACTTGGTGTACTGGAAAAAAAAAATTCTTTGTGAGAAGTATATTTATATCACTAAAATCAATTTGTATTTAAATGCGGCAAAATAAAATTTTATTCATAAAATAAATCATCAAATAAATCATCTATTTTATTTTTTTACAATTAATAAGATATATTTCATAGAAATGTATATTTTGTCATCACAATCAAATTTTTCCGTAACTAATAAATATCGAAGAAAACATCGTAGATAACATTTGTTTCACACAATGCTATGACATTTTTTTTCCGTATGGAGTTAAGTTCTTTACATGAAAAAAGTTGTTTTTTTGACTAAATTAATTTAGTTTGTCTTTATTTTTTTCGATGAATAATTAAGGTACGTATTTAATAATTGAAATACATACATACATTCTTCAACAAAAGAGATAAAGACAACTAAGTTAATTTAATAAAATAAACAATTAATTTAAAATAAACAATTTTTTTTCTCAATAGGGGGAATGTCTACATAGATAGATTTTAAAAAATTTATTCGTGAGATATATTTCACTGAAATAAATCCTTATTTAAATACAACTAAATAAAATTTTATCCGAAGCAAATAAACTTTTATTTTTTTACAAATCAGTCAATTTTTTTTATAACTAATAAATATAAAAAAAAGTCACATAAAATATTTGCTTGTGAATATTTCAATTTTTTTTCTCAACGTATTATTGAAAACAGATTTTGAAAAAGTTAAGCCGTTTTTTTAGAAGTTCTTCAAATGGCATCTCTCTCTCTCTCTCTCTCTCAGATGGATTATTAAATCAACTATGAAATTACAAAGTAGTTTGATATGTTGCACTACTTAATAACGAACGCAGTGCTATTATTATCACTTCTATTATCATTATAAAATGATAATAGCCGTGATAATAATAGTAATCGCAGTGATAACATCAGCAACAGTATCAGTGAAAATAATAATGATATAGTAGCAGCGTGAAGAGTTTTTAAACTTCATCCTTGGCTTTCTCGCGTTCTCGATATCAATGATCGACGGCCGAGCATGTCGACGAGAACGAAGTGCAGTTTTCTCTTCAGAAGACGCCTCGGCGTGGCGTCGAAAGAGCGTCGGACCTCACGTTGCGCGCTTCTGGAAACTCGCTTTATTCGGGTCGAAAGTTGAACGTCTCGCGGAGCGTCGAGAGACGAGTTATTGGGAGTTCTCGAGGCAAGATCGAAATTGCGGAATGCGATTATGTCGCGTCACTTCTGTCACCGTCGATGGCCGATAATTGAGTGAGAAATCGGGGCCGAAACTTCACTCTGACCGTAAACGCTTTTCGGCTCACATAGATGGGATCAATCCACCTCGACGGTTTTCGTTGTTGACTCGCTTACTTTTCATCGTAATTGACCTGGAAACATTTTGAGGACATGTGAAGCATCCCGGATTACGTTCCGTAAAGGCTTTATTGTGTAGAGTGTGGCAGAAGTTCATTCTGACGTTACGTGAAGAGTTTTGAAGTTTAACAGGATAGACAAGATACTCGTCAAACTTCGCACAGTTATTAACATATAATATCAGGGGAATGGATTTAAATAAGCAATAAGTAATAAAAAATGTGGAATATAATATCTTGATGAGAGGCAGCAATTAAAAATTAGCAATGGATGGTGAAAAATGTGAAGTAACGTATATTTGCGAAATGTATTTGTTTGATATTTTTTTTGACGCGAAATAAATTTAATATTTAAAAAAATGTCACGAAAATTCGTTATCATACTGTGCGAAATTGTATATCGGAAACATCACGATATAAAAGATTGTCGATCTTCTAAAATTCTCTAAATAATTCCGTAATATTTTATCGCGGAATTATTTGTTAATTACTTGTTATGTCTGTCGACAGTTTTCTCTTTTTGGGATGGAAAATGTGTCGAATGTGAATTCAAGTTATTCGAATGTATAATTAACTGTATCTCTATTAATCAAACATTGATACCTCCAACAAATACTCTTCAAAAATGGAGTTCATTGATGTAAAAGCTCTCTGTTTTGTGCACCGACTTATTGCAAAGATCAAGAAGCTTGGCTTTTCTGAAACATCGAAATAAGCTCTGTCGCGCACAAGTGTTTCGATCGTTCCTTCGAAAAGTATCGCAGAAGGAAAGGGCAGCGAGGGTAGATGCGTTATCCTTTTCCTTTCCTTTTAATATCCTCCCAACCCGTGTTGGGATCAGAACACAGGCAAAAGGACGACAAAGTCTGTACGACGGAAGGACGAGGGTAAAAAGACGAAACGAACTCTTCGGACTTAGCGAGGAAAGGATTTTGTGCTCTCGAGGCTTTCCTTTTGGAGAAGAGCATCTTGATACACGATGATCAATCTTCCCTCTCGTTCTACGTCTCCTCTTTTCGCTCCTTTATGCTGTTTAACAATGGAAACATGAATAAATATGACGCAGGGATATTAATTTGATTACATGTGTCTTTTTGTATCGCCCTTATTAATATTTACATCAATTAATACTGACATCGACTATGATAATTATTATTGTGATATTATGATAATTATTATTGCGAATTACAATAATTATTATGATAATTGGTATCACTAAATTTTAACAAGGTGAATAAATTTGCTGGAAATTGCTGAGCATTCTGGAAAGTTTTTAAATTTTGTTCAAACGTTCTGAAGGTCTCAAGTTCAAAAAGTTTCGACATTTAAAAAAATTCCAGAACAATTTGAGATATCTCAAAAGTTTAAGTTTTAAAGTTCCAAACATTCAACTTTCGAGTCTCAAAGATCCAGAATAGTTTGAGATTTCGAAGTTCCAAAGTTACAAAGTCCAAATTTGAAAGTTCAGATTTTCAAGGTTCTAAAAAACCTTAAGAAGAAAAAATTTAACGTTTTGTTAAATGATGTAAGAAAGATTAATAAATACAATTTATTTTATCAATTATTTTATTTATAATTTTAATGCACAAATTATCTTTTAGGATTTTTTAATTCTTATTCTTTCTGAATATCTTTAATGAATATTCATTTACTGTTTATTCAAAAATCTCAAAGTTACAAAATTCTTATGCGCAACGATACGCTGAATAATCGATGACTTTTAGAGATGCAGTCTGTAAACATTTGTCACGAAATTGCATTATCTCAGAGAGCATTATTATAATATCGGCCCCGGAAAAATATGAAAGAAAAATATCTGGAATCTATTGCCTCTCTGATGACAAATTACTGATAAATTATTGATGCAGTAATGTAAACGTGGCGGATCGTTCAGCGTAACGTGATGCAGAATACATTATAAAGAACAACGTGTGTAGAGGGCGGGCGCGATATTATAGTATTTCCATATTTATGCAAGCCAATGTTACATTTCGACGGGCCCGTCGTTTGGACAGGTAAACAATAGCACGCGAATATCATTTAGCAACATTGCTCGTGATTTATGATGTGAACGATGTGCGTATGTGCATACGCGAAAATAATATGGCGCATTGATGACAAATGGCGCGTCCATGATTCAATATTTACGCGATTGTCATGATGCGTTTCCCGTTCGTTTCAGCGATATTAAAACAGAATGGTCATTACTCTTGAGGAACGAGCCGCCCGATTAGCGACGGGAAATTCTATATAACGAGTGTCGCGCGAAAAGCTGCCTATTAATGGCGTGTTGGTAGTCGCTCAAATGAAAGTTAGAGAGCTATTTCAAGTTTAATTTAATTTTCAGAACTATTTTAATTGGACTTTAATCTCTCGAGGAGTTTAATTTTACGTTACAGTACGATTCGAGATATTATAGAGAAACAGTTCCGATTTAAATGAGAAATTATTGCGCACAATTGAACGTTAATTCAAGAAAGCAGAAATAGAAATCTAAATGTGTTACAATTTTATTATAAATTTTTCGTGAATATAATATTTAACGAAAATTCGATTAAATGTCCAATTTTTTTTTAATTAAATTAATTTACTTCATCTCTATTTATCTACTAATTGCATTCAATTGTCTCACAAGGCAGTTAAAAAAAATTAAGTACATACGTTTCTTTATTAATACACATTTAATGTACTTTTATATTTATTTGCGAATAGTCCTCCAGAGATTGTCTGAAGATTGCAGAACCAATATCTCTCTGTAAAAGTGGCTCCCATTAAACTTCTTTGTTGCGAGATTTAGCAATCGCGCCGCGTTACAAAACGAAAAAGCGGATTACGTGCTGAAACACAGGCGACCTGTCTAAGAAACAATTTGCAAACAGTAACCGTAACAATTAGGTGGTCTCTTCGAGGAGAACCGGATCTGCTATCAGACAAACGCGATTTGTACACCCTCTCGGCGATTTATCCTTTCACTGTCGGATCCACGAGCCTCGTGGTCCTTTTGGATGTCCCGCCGCTTGTATTCCGGCCACGCAATTAGCAAACGCCGCGCGATAACATCAGTAGATCCATCCGGATGGATCTCGGATCATTAGGCACTTCTTCGTTTCCCATATACATCCGATCGAGGAATGCGGTCCTTAACGGCGGAAAAAGCTGGTCGTTAAAAGTCGTCGATTGTTATACAGGGTGTCACGTCGTTATCGTGACTTTACGAATCGTCAACATCGCATTTATCGTACATCCCATATAGAGTTTTACAATCGACCCAGTACTGGGCCAGTAGTTGCCATAATTCAGGTACTGGCTAAGTATAGGATGATAACTCGGACCCAGTATTGGCAGATGATCCTGGCTCAGTCATTTTAGCCAGTCATTCGTCAGTGATGGCCTGACAGAACCTTCACCGTCAGTTGACAGCCAGTCATTTGTCAGTGATGGCTCCAGTACTGGTTGATAGAATCTTGACCGTCAATTCACGGTCGTAGTGTTGGTTAAGCGTTGCAGTGTTGATTTCATTGTGCTGCTGTCGACTTTTTACATGAATACGTGAAGAGCCTTCACACCGGAGAAAGCCGAGAATCCGCGTAAAAATTTCAAACATCGTTCTATTTTTTTTTTTTTAACTATTTACTATCGAGAATTCATTTTCCTCTTTTTCCTTCCCTCGTTTATCTTTTCTGTTATATTTTGCGAGTGGCGCACCGAATGCGCGAAACTCGAAACTATATCGCTCGACGTTTAATCAAGTCGGATAACTTCGGCGGAAATAGGAAAAAAAAAAACTGGATTTCGTGGCGGAGAGTTTATCGCGACGCGACGCGGAAGTGGTAATTCATTTACGCTCGCCGCGTGGTGTTCCTTTCCAAAGCAAAAACGGATTATCCTTCCCCTCCGCCCCTCGCCCACCCCTTCGTCCATGTGTACCTGCATACGTGCGGAATTGGGGAAAAACTTTTTCGCCGCTCTCCCGGAGGGTGCGCTTCGCCGCACCCCCGGAGGCGGGTCGGCGCGCGTTTAATGCGTTGCCCAACACGACCGCAATGATTTAATCGGCCTTACTTTGCGGGGGAAATATGGCGGAATCTAGGAAACGCATTTATGCGGGTTTACGCGGTCCGGGTTATGAATCCCTCTTGTTTTAGCAAAGGGCGGATGGAAGGGAGAGTGCGCTAAATTCGCGAATTAGAGTTGCACGACGAAGTTCCGTCCGCGCGATCAGTAACATTGTTCTGTGTTTAGCAACGGAGTTTCCCGCGGTGTTATGATCCCTTTGTAGATCAGACGTGAAGTTTTGCAGGATATCTCGAGGCGCTAGCAGATGCTCGGAATATTCAGGGATGCTGGGACACGTTTTAATCTCGGGGGTTTCTTTCGAAGAGTCTTCCAATTTCCAGAAATGTGTTGAGATTGAAAGAGTCTCGTATCTATCTCCCATATCTCTTTCCCTTGGTGCTTTTAATTCAGATTTCCAATCTTGGTTTTGAATTTTTTTTTAATTTTAACATTATTGATTGGCTCAAGGGTTGAAAAAAATCCGGGCTTTAGAATTTAGGATTTTTTTACCGTTAAATTTATTCGATTTAAAATATTGAATTTTAAAAATCTGTGAATTTTTCTATTTTTTAATTCTAGGACGTACTGATTTTTGAAGCTTAGGATTTTGGAGTTTTATAAAGGAACCTCTCGAAGTGTATATTTTATATATATATAAGTTACATAAATAAATGAATTTAAAAAATATCAATTGTGGAAAAATGATTTTAAGAGGTAAAAAAATCAAATCCCTTATAAATAAAGCGGATTTAGTTTTTTCGTAATATTTCAGAAAATATTCGAGATATCAAAAAATGCTTAATGAAAAAATTTTATATAATAATAAAATTATTATCTCTATTTATTTAAGTCAATAATATTTTTAAAAGATTTTTAGAAATTTAAATTTGAAAAAAATTGTTTTTTAAGATTATTAGTCATAGATAAAAACGAGTAATTTTATTATAAAACTTTCGTATTAGACACGTTTTTTGATATCTTGAATAATTTCTGAGATATTATTATATATAAAAAGGCTAAAAACTTTATCTAGGGGCATTTCAACTTGAAATCATTTTTTGCGCACTAACTGAAGATATTTTCTAAATTCATCTATTTATGTAACCTATATGTATAAAAAGTTTCATTAAAATCAGGATTGTACACTTCAAGAGGTTCTCTTTTTTAGGATCTCGAGTATCTTGAACGTCGCAGAAATTTAAAAGTTCTTTAAATTCTTTAAGCTTCTTATTGTGGACAAAAGTTGCAGACAGCATTTTAGAGGTATAAAATTACATTTTTATTCAGTGATAATCGTGGGTAACAATATTTCACGGAAGAAAGCTTCAAATTGCTATTAATGCAAATTAATGTTAATGTAACGCGTTGATACAAATTCATAAAGTCAGATCTAATAATAAGAAGGCTAAACGAGCAGGAATTTGTATTCCAGTTGAAATACATGCAACGAGCTGACGTTGGATTACAAATGTAAATATTATCCAATGATATTTTGACCCAAGAATAATGGTAGGGAGAAGCGACTGAATGGAGGCTACATCGTGGATCATGTTACTGTTATCGAATTATATTCGGCAACATCTTGGGTCAACATTAATACCACGAGAAATGAACGAGAGCAGAAACTGCACTGCTCAAAATGGATATGCAAATTCTATCAGCAAATGCTGCTCGCGAAAGCGGTCTAAGACTGTAGTACTCTAAATGAAACAAGAATACATTCGATCGCAGCTTGTTGACGTTCGAATTTACCAATTCTAGGTAACACGATCTCCATTGTTAAAACAAGGTACGCCCAAAGCTAGTTAAAGAACACGATCTCGTTTCATTTCTCTGCAGCGCGGCGAGAGGTTTATTTTTGCCGATTACTTAAAAATCGTCCCTCGTGTCCCTACATTTTCAACGGGAATAAATTGACCGCGCGTTAGAGGAATCCGCCAAGCGTTGACGTGGTAAGAGCAGAAAGAATGCTCGATATAATTTTTCAAAGGTATCTCGCGGATGAATAAGTTCGGTCCCTCAGAGCTCGCAGTATCTCGCAGCATCTCACGTGCACCTGAAACTCATAAGCGCGTGTGTGTCGGTTAGTGCCTTAAAAGGATCCAAAAGGATATTCCAACCCTCCTAAAGCCTCCCTTCTCTCCGTCCTCAGCCTTCGTTCTTCGAGACGTGGCGGCGGAAGAGAAGCGTCCGGAGGAACGCGGCTTTAAGCTCTAAAGCTCACCGTCATTCTTCACCGCTGGTACACCGAGCTAAAAGAAGGATTTCCGTTTTCCTCCCCCCCCCTCCCCCTCTCCACCCCATCCCGCCTCACATTCTCCATACCGTCTCTTACCTCTGTCCCTTCGCCGTTCCACCGATCCGTCTGCTGGAAAAATGGACGCCGCGGGAAAATCAGATGGCGGAGTTCGCGTGACGCGAGAAGGCGGCTTTCGCTTCGCCCACGACTTTCCACAAGACGCCGATTAATGGCCCTTCTCGGCGAAGTTTGACTTCTTTTTGCCGAAGAAGTAGTTAAAGCGCGAGGCGATTCTAAACGGACCCTCGACGGACTCCCGGCTCAAAAAGTAATAATTAAATGATAATTAAGTGATAACACCAAGACGCAGTCCGCATTTCTTGCTTCGAGCCATTTTAGAAGTAATTTAGCAAGTGATAATGTATTGAGTATGGAGGTTGTAAATGTATGTGACAAAAAAGTCATATTAAACGATAGACAGCTTTTAAATAGAATTTTTTTAAATTTATTTGATATTGTAAAAAAAAAAGAGAGAGAAAAATGCGATAATTTTAAGATTATTTTGGAATTTTTCCCGAAATATGCAAATATCTGTTACTACGATATGATTTGTAAAATGCATTTAAAATTTATAGTTTAATCGATTATGATTTTTTTTATACAAAAATCTTAATCTTTCATTAAATCTTTGGAACAGCAACTTTAATAAGAAACGGTTACAATTTATCATAATTTTTTTCCCAGGTGTTTTGTACTCTAAATCCTTAGAAAAATAAAAATTTAAGTAAAACTTCGAGTTTCTCGAAGCTCGATGTTAGTCTGAGCTCAAGCTGGAGATCTTGGAGTCGGTCTCGCATCTTCGGAGATGTTTGCAAATTCTCGATATCTCAATTATCTTCTCTTTTCGGGGAGGAGAAGTCGGATTCTCCGATCGTCTGGATATTTGGTCTCAGCTACTTTATACGATTCGAGTTTTCGGCCTTCTCGTACCTTCCGGTAATCCTAAGCCCTTCGATCATGTACGGGCGGATTCATCGCGTCCGTCGTGTTGGGCGCAGCTTTAAGCTCGAAAGCTTCCTCCGTTGCCAACTACGCCATTCTTCACTTTCACCATAGCCGACCGATAGAAGGATTTCCGCTTTACCCATCCGCTTCCGGTTCCCGGCAGGCCGACGGAAAAACGGGGCTGAAAATCAGACGGCGAAATCTTCGTAACTCGAGACGGAATCTCCCACATTCTCTTCTCCTCTCGCAGGATTATCCGTCGACGGAAGGATATCTCGAGGCGATTTCAATCGGAAGTCGCGGTCGTCACGTTTATTTCTGCATTTTCAAAGAATCCTCTCGCGACTCTTTTCAAAAACGCGCCATGTAAGTTTCGATAAACCCCCCAATACATATATTTCTCTCGATACACCGCTAAAATTGTGTTACATCGCGAGAAACATTTTTTAATATTGCAACTCTATTTTGACTTTTAATTTAATATCTGCTTTATCATCTTTACATTTAATATTTAATTTAATAATTTAATTTTATTCGTTATTTTGTTTCTTTATCTTTTATCGCGGAAAATTTTAATGTTCCAATATATATCGCGGCACATTTTCCACGCTATTTCTCATCAGTGGAAAACGGACAATCGCCAGATTTCCACGAGATTTTCAACGGCGTTTTTCTCTCCCCGGTTTTTCTCTCCGAGGACTGAAAAGCGATCGTTTATCCTTGCTACGTGGAATTCGTCGCTCTCTTCGTCAAGGAAGAGTTGTCACTTTTTTTTTCCCTCTCGTCTGGAATAATCGTTTGTCCCTCCACGGCGAAAATTCTTATTCGGTGCGAAATAAGAGAAAAACGGAGAGAGTAAACGAGGACAAGCCGACATCCGCGTTGTTCCGGGGCGGGGCACACAATGGAGATTTTTCATTAAAACACTCAAGTCGGCCGCTTCCGACAGCTTCCGGATAAACTAGGGGTTGGTTTTGTCCGTCTCTTCCGTCGCGCAATCCAGTTAAATGGATAAAGCGTGAGAGAGGCCTGTGATCACCGCTTTTTACTAGAGGATGTGAAAAAAACGCAGGACATCTTATATGAACGATTGATGGTAGAACCTCAAAGGTTTTTTTCCTCGTACAAACGCTCGGGATATATCAAAAATTTCCATGGTTGACAAAATTACTTTATTATTTAAATACGTTACTTTTTAGATTACTTTATACCCGTTTATTAATGTAGAAATTAAGTATTTCATTTTTTATACTTCATTTCATCATTTATTCAAATTTTCGTATTACTTTTTGTATTCAATTTTTATAACAAATATAAGGTTACCTAAAAAATATCTAATAAAATAATTTTCCCAACGCTGGAAATTGCATATAATTTTCAAATAAAACTAGACGTATGGAAATGTATTAAAATTCTAGGCAGCAATTATGCATTAGTATAAAATTATTGCAGCATTTTACATATTTCAAATATAATTCGCATGGTTGTAAAATTAATGATACAAAATTTTTGAAAAATGAAATCCTGGGGCTACATAATATTTATTTTTGATATTTAATTCAATGCCTTACACCGTTCGCTTATTTATATACTTATTAACTCACTGCGAAATTTTCCTTCCTACTAATCCTATTTATTTCAGTTATCCATATTTAGTACTTGTTATTTGATCTAATTTAATTCTTGTTTACTTCGTTATGCCGACATTTCCATGATTTTCAACCGTAATTTTAATCCGTACAATTCCATTTAAATGCTCCAGATTTTCAAATCGTTCATCCGTACTATCGTGGATATTATTCCCTCCTTCCTCCGACGTATGTCGCCTGCCGTTTCGCAAAGCCATCAAGATGTCCGCGTGTTTCTCACGCGAGAACAAAGCGAAGCGCGCACGCAATTACCGGCCCGGCATTGCGCTCCAATTAACGACGTCACTTTTCCGTCCGCGCCGCGTAATTTACCCCGTTCTTTCCCCCTCCCCTTGATCTCTCTTTACCCCTCGTCTTGCCGCATGTCGTGACCACCGCCGCGTGATCACCCGATCTCGTTTTCCCATCGCGAAAGGATCGCACCTGTTTTCCTTCTCTCTCTCTCTCTCTCTCTCTCTCTCTCTCTCTCTCTCTCTCTCTCTCTCTCTCTCTCGGCGATCTCGCGGCCGGTCGAGCGTGTAGATCCGCTTCGCGGTCGAACGAAGCGAACGGAGCGAGGAGGAGGAAACGTAGGACGGGGTTGAACCTCTTCGGGGGCGCAGAGAGAGGGTGGAGGGAGATGAAGGGAGAGAGAGCTCCGTTTTTGCACGGAGCGAATTTAATGGCGTTGTTTGCGCGCGGCTTCTTGCGCGACCGGAAATTCCGTTCCACCGCGGTTTCCGCGACACGGGCGTGAAGCCGGGAAAATTGCGTGTCGCGGTTCGACGATTCGGGGGAGAGAGACGAGAATGTAAGGGAGGAAGAAAGAAAGGGAAAGGGAAAAGGCCGGAGGAAGGAAGGTGGTTCGCGAACGGATGCACACGATTTTGTTCTAAACACTGAATATATTATATAATACAGATTCTGAAAATAATTTTTGTCAGACTATCAAAATTATTATCCATTCTATAAACTCTTCGAAGTGGAATCTCACTCTAAAGAGTGAAAATTGAGGCAGTCTTTAAAAAAAGTGGATTGATGATCCATTTAAATCTTGGGTGAGGTTTTGTTTGTCCAGAGAAAAGGTTGCTTCGATTTAAAGAAATTTTCTTTGTTGTATGGTTAAAGAAAAAATTTCTTCGGTTTGTAAAAAAATTTCTTTAATTTAAACGTTAGTTTTAAAATCAAATGAAATTGATTTAAAGAAATTATGGTCAAATTCAAAGAATAACGTTCACGATTTCTTGGATTTGAACATTTCTTTAAATCAAATAAATTTTATTTTAAAAAATTTTACATAAAAAAATAAATTTTATATTAAAAAATAATGAAAGAAATTTTTTTTAACCATAGCAAGGAAAATTTCTTTAAATCGAAGCAACCTTTTCTCTGGGTGCTCTTTATAGTGATAATTTACTCTAAAAGTTTTAGAGAGTAGGACGCTTAAGCATAATGAGCAGTGCTGCAAAAAATTTTGATATTCCAGCATATGCCGGCTGCTAGAATATCAAAATTTTGTGCAGCAGTGCTCATTACGCTTGAGTGTTCTACTAATTAGAAACAAATCTGAAAATAAAAAAATTTCGACGGTTTAATAAAATTTTTTTTTCTTTTCAGATCTGTTTCTAGTTTTAGATGTTTAAAATTTTAGATGTTACTAAAAATGTTGTTAGACCATAAAAATAATTATGTAGGGCGCTCAAGCTGGTTGCTGGAATGTCCAAACTTTTTGCACTATGCTTTTTGCAATGTTTTTTGCTCATTACGTTGAGTGTTATGTTTTACATAATAATTTTGATAGTCCAATAAAATTATTTTCAAATGCAGCTCTCTCTTTTCTAGATTCTTTGATAAAGTTGTTTATCCCTGTATGTATATATAAACTTATAAAAATTTTAATTAATGTGCTGTAATAATGACTGGGAGTCTTGCCAATTTTATTTTCGTTATGTTAATGCGTTGCTATAGAAAGAAATCTCTTGCACGTTCATTACTGACATCCATTACTGACAAATAGATTTTATAAATTCTAAAAAATCTAGAACGTTTGGTCGAAGTATATATAAATTTAGCTAGAAATACAGATCTGAAAATAATTTTGTTGGATGATCTAAATAATTATGTAGGAATCTCAAATATGATCAGCAATATTTTGATTTGTATCTAGTTAAATTTTTAGACTAGTACTTTAGCAAAACTATTCTTTCCGTGTATTTGTTATTCCATTGCATTATCGTTTTGTCAGATTTAGAAAACCATTGCATGAAAATCGAATCGTTGGATTCAGCTATTCAAAATGTCAGAATCGTGAATTTGAACACGCAATCGGAGATTTTACCTTTTTACCTTTTCAATTCAGTTAATGAGCGTTCATGCATTATTAGTGGACGTCATTAAGGCCGATGATACACTCTTCTCGGAATTTCAGGTTTTCCCTTTTGTTCGCTCCCTCGTGATAATGAATTCAACAGCGGCACGAAACGCAGGTCATCAATGTCGCTTTTACTTTCGCGAATCCGGGTATAAGTCCATCGGGATAATTAAACTTTCCTCGAGTGTTCAAGAATTTAGCGTCCTGATTTTATTTCGGTGACGATGCATAATTCTCCGACTTTTCATTTATATAATCATTATATGGAGACGCAGTGTGCATATTTTATGACATAGAGAACTATTCTTTATCATTTAGCCAGAAAATTGGACAGCAAACTTCATTTATTCATTAATTTAATTAACTCTAAATAAAAAAACGCATATTGATTTCAAGAGAATTTAATTCCTGATCTAATCATTGAAATTAAATTATTAAAATAGATTAAAGAGAACTACTTGCGTCGTTATTTCAACATACCTCTTTTTCTCTTTCTCTCCCTTCTTTTTTTTCCAATACCATTTTCTTCATTCCGATAAAAAATACAAAATATTGGAAAAGAAATTTCATCCGTTTTCCCATAACACGCGTTTACATTTATCATCTCGCTTTCGCAGCCCATTAAGCTAATGCAGAGCGAGATGGAATACAGTAGTTCGCAGAAAGATATTGGGAAATCGACGTGTCGCAAATGAGAAAAATGTCGATCTACCGGTCTACATCTATCCAGGTAATTTGCGGACATTCGCATTGGAAGCGTCCCGGAAGGGCAGCAGGTGTAATTTAACCCGAGTCTTCAATTTTGAAACGCCCAGTCTAACGCCATCCCTATATTTATCCGTTGATTGTTGAAACGCGACAATCGACGTGTGAGAATTTTTCTCCTCTCCTCTCCTCGTCGCGTCGCGTCGTGTCGGGAAATTGAGTTTCGCCGAAATTATAATTCCCTGCGGATGTAAGCGAGATGGTGAGAACGAAAGAGAAACGGGAAATGGACCTTTGAACTCATAGAGGCAAGAACGGAATGGCGGGGGTGGATGGGTCAAGAGGAAGACAGTGGTCTCTAGTTACTTACTGCGGATCGATTTTGAAGCGGCTAGCTGCAGGCCAATCTTCCACTTTTCTCTTCGTGGAATCGATTAGAAAAAAAAAAGCCACGACACAATGGAGAAAAAAATCGCGAGGGGTGACGTGTTACGTGGCACGATCTTTCTCGTGCGAGTTGGACTCTTTCAGAGAACTTCCTCCGCGAGTTTTGTCATAATATTTTTAAACAATTTCCGCGCTCTTATCACATGCATTTTATTATTGCTATCACTCGCCGCATGTAATCCATGTAAGTAGGTAAAAATAAAAATAATTAAAATGATGATATCGTTTCCTCATTGATGTAGATCTTTGGATATATTTTTCCCACTCGAGAAGTAAAATAACGTTACATTATGAGACTTACAAGTACAAAGAGCGAAACGTGTGGCGACCTTTTGTGCGTATAATTTTGAATAAAAATCACTTTGGCGACATACATATGTATATTTATATAATATATGTTAATAGTATAAAATATTATTAAATAAGAAAGAAATAATAAAAGTTATCTTTTTTTTCAGATATATATATATATTATTAACATAATGTACCTGAAAAAAAGATAACTTATTATTTTTTTCTGATTTAATAATATTATTTTATTATTTTATTTAACAAATTTATTTATACGTTTAGTAATGTTGTTATAATAATATTTTATTAATTTACTTAACAAATTAGATATTTTATGATTAAAATATACAGAAGATGTAATAAAAACTTCTCATTGCCCTAGCTCTGTTACTTTATTATCACAGTTAGTGATTTTCCTTAATATTATTGTTCGACAATACGTGTAAAATGTTCATTGTAATGGATATTGGAACACTTGCCTCCACTGGGAGGTCCAGGCTCAATTTGATCCCGAGTATAGTTTGGCAGCATCGCAACTGTGTAGCCGGTGCAGCACAACCGGTTTCCAGGAAGTCTGTCGACAATAGTGAACACGATCGATTGAAGCTACGCTTTGCCGAAATGTCGTCCGCAAATAGAGCTGTCGGGCATGCATGTTATGGTATATATTTATTGTCGGGCTGAACCGCGAGACGTTGATCACGACCTTAACTCTCTCGACGACGAAAAACAACACGCAATAGGTCGTAGTAAATTGAAAAGAAAGAGTGAGCGAGAGAGAGAGAGAGATTGGTGAAAGCCGCACAACTTGCGATTGCATTCCATATCGAACGCGTTCCATATCGAATTTCTGCGAAACAATGAACTTAATCTGAGTTTATCAGATACTAGATTAACATTTTTATCGCAACTTTTATCAACTTTCACTTTTTCTTCGCATTAGAATGTAAGTTATATTTTATTTTAGCGGTTTGACGCTTACGTATTTTAAATTTTTAAATGCTACATTCATATTTTTAGATGTCTTAAGGGGATCTTAAAGTGGAGACCGAATTCCGACGGGATCGATGTTTTATCGTTTCAGTGGAACGTACACACATATTAAACTACGTATCTTATATTCACACGTATACAAATGTATAAATTTCATAGAACGATATTGTGCAGAATTAAACGACTAATACATGTTTCCTTGATGTGGTTTAATTTTAATTTTGGTTCAATTAACTCTTCATCTTTTTTCAATTTCTAGAACTAGAAAAAGATAGAAGGCAAGTTAAACTGTTTGCTCTGAGATTAAAGTTAATCTACGTTGGTAGAAATGGACATCAGTCTAATTCCACAAGAACTCGGCGTTGTTTCTTCGTGTAATCTACTATTCTGCGTAGTCTCCAATTTCGTAAAACAGATTGCGGAGCTTTTATCAAACAAATATTGCTACTTGACAGCTCTATATTGTATTGCGAAATGGTAAAAAAAAAAAAAATCTCAATTTCAAAAATTGTTGTCGTTCTCGGCATAAACTCCATGCTATAGACTAATATTAATTAGAACTGAGCGTTCTATTTGAAATACTTTTATTTGATCAATAGTAAAACAATTGTATCTTGTATTTTGTATTTTATGTGAGCATATAAAAGTATTTTGTATTTTAAATACTAAGATTGACAATCAGTTGAATTACTAAGTACAAAAAAACTTTCAATAAAAGTATTTTAAATATGTAGCCCTGGGAGAATTAATGCCTATAATTATGAAAAAAATTCCACCTGTAAAAGCAATTGTGCAATATCATTTTATGAAAATTATTGCATTTAATCAGACGACTTCAGGATCTCCTTAAATTTCGTACGTATGTTAAATTCAACGTTGAATATAAGTATGTGAAATAATTGAATACCGGGTGTATTGAATCTCCGTGTCTTTAATATGATGGTGTGTAAACGAGCGTGCAGATCGATCGAAAGTAAATTGAAACATTGGCAATTTTCCGTCACGATCGGAGCGAGCAATTATCCCGGCGTGCGATTCGCAATAATAAAGGCGCTTTCTGCGACAATAAAAGAAAGGTCTTATCAAACGCGGCGGTCCGCGGACCTCGATGGGAGCAGTGAGGCTCGATCGATTCTTCCTCTCACCGCAAAAAGGAAATATTATTTTAATCTTCCTCTCCAACCGGTAGGGCTGATGTCTCAATAAATAGCGCTCGGAGAGCGGGCGGCGATTGGTCGGTGTCCTTTGGAGAGCTTGGAATTGTCCAAGCTGATCTTTTAATCCGTGAGTTTTCCATCCAAAAATCCTTGGAGGAGAATCCCCGTTTTAAAATAATTTTAATAAATTTTATTTCAAAACAGCGAATCGTCCGCGCAAAACACCTTTTTGTTGAATCCAAAGCTTGCGTTTGGCAGACTTTTTTCACGTTTCTTGGATCGTCGCGAATTTTCCCGCCGCCGATTTTCCCGACGTCGTTTAATTCTTTATAGATTGGCGATTCCACTTTAGAATCATATTTCCTCTTATTTTATTTTAAACTGTGCTCGCTCGATTTTTATGAAATTTGGCTTATAGGATAATTTGATGATACTTTATTCGAATGAGATGAAAAATAAAAAATTCAAAATGATAGATTCAATATGGATGAAATTAAAAAAAAATAATTTGATTATCGTGAAACTTAATTTTAGAGAGTTTTTAATTACCAAGTAACATCAAGTTTCTTTTGCTTTACTTTGAAGCTTATCAGTGCAAATAGTTTATAGTATTGATCCAAACTAACTTCCAAACTCTAATTATGAGTGCTGTGACACGTGAAATACTCCTTCATGGAGGTTACTATTAGGTGTTGGAATTAATTCGTAGCGTTTTACAAGTGATGGGAAGTACTTTCATTAATGTATTTTTTAATGCTCATGTGAAATAAATAACATTCTTTCATTAAAAAACGCTACGAATTAATTCCAACACCTAATACTTTTGAAATTCTCAATATTTTCAAGCTATATTCAAAGTACTCAGAGATAAGAATTTCCTTAGAACCCGATTCTGTAACTCTTAACGACGTTGATGTCGTTGTGCAGATAATATGTAGAGTAAAAAAGTCCCTTAGCTGAATTTTACGATAATCAGATTATTTCGTTGAAGTATAGAATTCTGAAAATATATTTTAGAATTCTGAAGCTAAAGATTCAATCGAATTCAATAACCCCGAAACTCTTAAATCTGGATTTTCATTTGTTGATTAACTTGTGGTAAAAACGAGCATTTGCCTCTTTTATTATAATTATACTGCTTTTATTTCTTTTACTGAACCACTGATTTTTGCATCATTAACATTAATCGCAACAAAAACTATAATATATGCAGATTAGTTTACCGTTATCGTGAGAGAGACGGCAAAAAGAGGAAAGAAAGGCTTTATCACTGATAACAAAATGGATGATTTTGTAACGATGATTATTTCGAAAATAAAAGAGCTCTTGAGCTTCATCATTATGCAACAAACACAGGGTTTTAATATTATTAATATTAATTCTTCATTATGTATTGAAGTAATATCGACGAACGTGACAGCGATAAACGTTAACGTAATATTCAATAACCGTTGACTGAGTGCTAAGCGATATAATAATATTGTTGCGATATTGAAATGACGATACGAATAATGACGATAATTAAATATTTCATAAATATTAAAGTAATACCAATATTACATTCCATTATTTATTATTATTTATATTTCGAATTATTGATGCGCGTATCCATACACAATCCAAGCTTCGAAACAATCAACTTAACAGCGAAATACAAAATATCAGGCATGCATTTCCAACTCGCTTTTAAAATTGGAGATTATCTTGTGTGAATACAGTAAATGTAAGTCTCGTTAATTACAAAGCAATATAATCAGAGAACAACGGCCAAGCAAAAATTAGAGATGATAAAATAATAAGTAATGATAAATAATTTATTTTAAGTTGGTTTAATAAAGGAATTAAAATAAATTTTATTTTATTCGAAACAATCACGGATACGAAACAATCCTAAATACAACGTTATCAACGATAATCCCACAAGATTCACAGACTAAATAGACTGTTACGATGACGGAGTAGAGATGAGAGACGGGGGATAAATCTCTAGGAGAATCGAGATAATGACACGATGAGAAGTCTTTTTCCACTCCCTTTAATCTTCCCTAAATTTAAAGGGCACTCTCGGGCGAGGGTAATCGCGTGGAAGGCAGGTCGAATTAGTATATCATGGCATGGGAAAGGTTATGAGGTGAACGAGGGATGGGTAATTTCGTCGGATGTAAGGGGACGGCTGGTTAAACGAATTGGCCTCATCGTGGAGATTGAATTTGCGTCAAATCTTCCGAACAATGTCGACATTCACTGGTCCGCCTTGCTGCTCTACGAAACAAGAGGCAAGTTCAAGGATACGTGAAATCGCGACCATAAGATACCAAATTTCTTTCCTTAACAATCTGCGCGATCAGAGGTTAAGACCTTTTTTGGATATTAACCCTTCGACATTCTTACACCGAGATCGTTCTTGCTTTGCTTATTCGCGTAGCAACTTCGACGAGCAACTTTGGCAAGAAAACAAAATAACTCACTGGTGATGGTGTTAAGTGGAGAAATCGTACCAATTTAAAGTTTAAACCTCGTAATTGAGATATAGACGTTAAAGCGCTAGTTTTGGTAACTTAGTAGATTCTAGCGTGAGATCTGAGGATTAAATATTTATTTCACGTAATATGAATTGTCCATTCGTATTGCTTACCTTATACTCGGTTCCCTACTTGTTTCCCAATTGTTCTTTATTTATGTTTCATTTATTTTCCATTTGTTTGTTCTACGAGTTTTCCTCGATTTTTTTAGTGTTTCTCCCATGTTTATTTCACATTCGTTTTTTTTTTCTTTACCTTCTATTTGTTCTTCGTTTTATTCTTCGTTTGTTTTTAATTTGTTCTTCGTTTGTTTTCCATCTTCCTTATTTGTTTTTCCTTTGTTATTTTTTATTCCTCATTTCTTCCTCATTTGTTCTCCATTTGTGTTTTTTTTTTTCATTCATTTATTATCTATTTGTTCTTTATTTCATTCCCATTTATTTTTTCATTCGCCATTCTTTCATGAAACCAAATATGGTTCGTGCGCGGTCAAGGCTCAATACCGCTTTGTCGCGTGATCGATTTTCCGCTCGAAATTTCCTCGAAGTCAACGAATGGATGTCAAGGCGAAACGCAAAGTTTTCCAAGAAAGACTCCGCACGTCATACTTGGTTCCAAGATAAAGGAGCTGCAGTTATTCAAATAGAAATGCAGATACACATGCTCACGTTATGGCATTCAAAAAGCTTGACTTATACAGGGTGCTCAATATTGCTCAATTTTTTAAATCAATTCGGAATTAATCTCTTTAAGATGATCGTACAGAGAAAAGAAGAAAGAGAGAGAAACGATTTATTAAAGTTACGATTTATTAAATCAATTCGACCTTGGCCATAAATACAAAACACTCTCAGTTCATTACATTTTCTTGGAAAAGACAATAACAAAATTCAAAGAAAAACGAACAAAATATTACAACTGTTATAAAAAAATAATAAATATTATTAGTCGATAAAACTGTCTTTAACCTATTTTTTTAAATCAATTTGTGGGAGGTGCTTTATATTTTTAGCCAAAGCTGTAGCCGCCGAGATTTTTAAAAGGAAAAAAAAATTTATGAAATTCGTAAATTTAATACGGAGGCATGAAGTGCACCTAATTCCAATGACGATTAAAAATTGAAGACCTTGGTCATAAATTTCGGTATCTACGAGGTATCGAAAGTTATCTCTCGGTATCGGGATATCGGTAGCTGCGTTGGGCATCAGTGGCACTTACTCGTATCTACGGCGTCATCCCTTCCGATTTCCGGAATCGACCGGCCGTCGAACTCGCGTGAACCCCGGCTGACCTCTCTCGCCTTCCGGTCATCGTTTTTCCTGACGTCGTCGTGGGATAACTGGCCGGCTAGACGCCGGCAATCCGTGCTTTTCCCTGGAAAATTCTGTCCGGAAGAGAACTTTTCTACGGAACTTCGTCTACGAATGGCGCGCTTCGTGCTGTGAGTTTCCGCGTCGCTGTGAGCGCAGAAAGTCCGCGCGATCGTCGGACGAACGAAGGATGTAACGACGAATGTAAGAAGAGTAAAACGCACGCGTGTCGCTGAACGAAAATCGAGAGTGAATGGAGGATCAATGGAGATCGAAGACAAAATTAATGTGGAGAGCAAAAGGTCTGTGGCGATTAAGAATAAAATCACCCTATATATGGCTCGTCTAAGCTTTGGGATTTTTTCAAAGTTTTTTGCTTAATCTAATTTCTTTGCTTTCAGAAAAAGAACTCTTTGGAAAGAGTTTAAAATTGAAAATTAATGGTCAAATTAAAAAGAAGAACTTTCTGAACGTAAAATGGATGTGACATCTTCAAGTATTTATAGTACAGTGAGGATAAAAAAGTAACATTTGGATCATATTGGGTACATGTACGATTACCTTAGAAACACTTCATGTCCCTTTAATTCATAATCTGTGATTCAGAACTGAGAAAGTGGAGTTTTAAATTTGACTCGTTTCGATTTAATTTATATGATCTGAAGTTACAAGTAAATTGGCATCAAAATGTACCATATTTAAAATTATTTAAAAATTGTTGAGATGTAAGTGTATAAAATTTTCTTTGCTATCATATACCTTGTCTGATGCAAGCAAATTATTTTTAACTAATTAATAACTTTTATGAACTTTATATACCTTGACAATTATTGAAGCGATGTTCTCTTATTGACGTAGAGAAGCCCATCTAATAAGCTGTTTTTCTTGGAAAGAAATCTTTCTTACTCCAACTATCAACTTCACTTGGTTGGTGAAATAGCTCGTGGTCTGCGAAAAGTATTTGATATTTTCAAAGGATTCTCTTTGTGGCTTTTGACGTTGCTTTGTGGCATTGCAGCGTTGCACAGGTCTCTTCACAATCGTGTCTTTGACGCTAACGTAGCGATAGTCGAAACTAGTATTCCCGATCGGAGTATTCATCTTTTCTTCCGCAGTGAAGGAGATCAACCTTGGCAAAAATAGGAAATATTTGCACTTAAAAAAATATCGGTGTGAAAACATGATGTATATAATATGCGATCCATATAATTTTCACTGTGTTGGTGTTCATATTGTATTAATACTAAACATGATTATCATTTAAATTCACATGATAATGTTGCTACAGAATTTGAATAATATTAGGTACCTTATTCATTATTATTTAAAGTTCCAGCTTAAAACTTGTGGTATTTAGTGTAACAAATTATTTTTTGTTTCAAGAATGCAAAAGAATTCCAAATGAATGAAAAAAATATAAGTATAATATTTTTCATCAAAGCTGTATAACAAACTCCAAGAGTTTTAAATCCACACCTCCTGTTGGTGTTAATATTAACCCCTGATTTTATGAACCGTGTTAAAACATTTTTTTTTTAATTCAATTTAAAGGCTACAAAATTAAGCAATTAATTTTTTCAAAATTTTAACTGTTTTTTCAACATATACGTTATTATGTACATTTGATTTGAAATAAAAATATCGATAGAATTCATAATTTTAACGAGTGTCTTTAAATTTGATATACATTACAATGTAGGATCTGAAAGGTTAACATCAACATGGTGAGAATTATATAGAAAATTATATCATACGATAAATCCATATTTTTTACAGTGTCGAAAAGCTCAGGTCTTTATTCAAGGTTCCGTGTACGCGATATTTAATCATTGATAATTTTAAAGCTACAACGGCTTCAATATCGCGACTTTCCGATTTCTCCAGGCGATCGTGCTCCGCCGTGACTTTCTCTCTTTGACCGCGCCGTATCACCGAGGCGTTTTCCCGGGGCCTAATCACCTAATCGCGTTCGCGGAATCGAGGAGGCGAGCAGCGACCCCGGGTGCGATAAATTCGTGCCCCGTCCGCGTCGCAGCACCCACCGCTACTCGGTAATAAAGCGATCGATTCCTCGAGGCCACGTGAGTCGTGCGTTTCCAGGTATGCCACCCGCCGGCTCGACAACGAGTTCAGAGAAGTCCTTATGGGAAATCGATATATGCCCGGGATTCTTAATACGCAAATGTCGTTTCGGTTCGAGATATGCGATATCAGTTTCCGTTCCCCGCGCCCGAACGGAGCAGGATCCGAGGATCCATGATATTAATACATACTTTACTTTGTTATCAGAGATACCTGCAGGAATCGAAAAGAAATATGAGAAATTAACGGTATAATTTTCATCGGGTTACCGATAGGATTTGACAATTCGAGAAATATTGTAGAATTTCTTGGATTAACAGGAACGCTAGTGAATTTTTTTAAAAGTTTCATAGAAAATAGTTATTTAATTGTAATAATCAGGATTGGATAGTGTTAAGTTAAAAAGTTAAAAAGTTAATTAATTTTAACTTAATTTAGTTACATTTTATCGGTGACTATTAACTTTTAAGTTGATTTTTTTGAAGTCAATCCTCAGATACAATTATATAAAATGGTCAAACTTTTTTTTTTATTGTTCGTTCGTACAAAAATTTAACTTTTCAATTATTACTTTTTTTATTAACTTAACTTTTAATTCAATTAACTTCATTATGGATTAACTTGTATTTTAATTAAGTTAAATTTTCAAGGCTGTTAACTTTAACTTAACTTAGTTAAAAAAAAGTTAAAAAAAAATAACTTACTCAACTCTGATAATAATAATAAGAATAATCTTTATTTATTGCTATTATACGGCACTGATAAGATACAAAGTATTAAAGGCTGACGAATTAAATGCTACAGAAACAGATTACACAAGCAAAAGATAAGGTATCAACAAGACTGCTGAGACTCACCAATTACAAAGCATATAAAAGAAAGAAACAGAGAGATATAATGAAGACACATCCGTACATCTACATGCACTCAGACATACACATAACAACGGCACTTAATTGTGCATGACAAATTAACTTAGTTAGATTTAGTAGAATGAATGCAACGAAGTATAATGAAAGCAAAAAAAAGTAACGGTTAAGATATTAACTAGAAAGACTTGATTTTATCAAGGAACGTAAAGAGGAAAAAAACAATACAGAAGAATAACAAAAAATAATAAATGCAGAAGCACACGTAGGTGTCGCTGCATAAAATATAAATTTATTATATAGCGAAAGAGATTACATGAAAAAAAAAAAACAAAAGCATGAAAAATGTAAAATCCTTACTTTCCTCATAGTCTATTATTTTTTTTTCATCAATAAGTAGAAAATCTTTGCTTAACATATTTAACCTTTTAAAAAGAGAACTCTTATTTATATATTATACAAAAGCTTTATTTTTTAAATCAAAATTTAAGGTTCTATAGTTACGCAAAAAAATTTGTGCACATTTCCACATTCAACGATTGACACCTTCTGTTACCAAGTCCAACATCCCGATAGATCTAAATTTTATAAATTCAATTCCGTTGTCATGACCGATTTGAGGAAAGGTTACGACGGGGTGGCAGGGTGCAGAAGGAGGAGGAGGAGGAGGAGGAGGAGGAGGGACGATTCTTTTCAGTGAAATCGTTCTAACGCAGCGGGAGAATCCGAAATCAGGAGACCGTCCTCTTGGTCCGTTCCTACAAATCCATAGCCACCCTCGCGTCAGCTCGCTTCCTTTTCACAATTCCTACGCCAATTTCTCATTCGCCGCCGATCTGCTGCAAACGAGACGGACAAATGGTGGTCGCCTCCCTTTGGCAAGGACGAAGGACCCATTCGACCTCCGGGGCGAGGCGCTCGTCCAGCGTTCGTCGAGCTCCAGGAGATCCATCTCACGACCTGGACGTTCAATCTTCCACCGCGAAGCTCCTCTTTTATTTCCGCGATTAGGCGAGATTAATTCGCGGTGCCTGCGGGTGTTCGCGACCGGCGGGATAAGTCCCTTTATGGATCGCCGGCCATTCGATCGCGTACTTTTGCTCATTAGTGCGGGAATTTTACGTGACAAATTGCCGAGGCGGGAAAAGGAAGGAAAAAACATGAACGTCGGGTCTTTAATTCTTCCCAATTAAAATCCATCTGTGTCTAATTATTCGAATAATTATGTCCGTTAATAATCCTTATTCATTTTGTTAACTTTCCGTTTCTCTTTCGTTTCGTTTTTTACATTCCTCATTAATTTTTTAATTCTCTCCACGATGATCGGTACGTCGTTAAATATCTATTCTTAAATCTCCTGACCTTCCTCCGCTCTTTAAGAGTTTTCTTCATTACAGCTCTTTTATTAAATCGCTTATTTGCATTAAACAAATTTAATGCAAGTAAAATACCTATTCTCTGCGGATATTGATGCGTAAGTTATACATTCGTAACACGGTAGATACAATTTGCAACTAATTGGGATTACCAAACGAAGTTAAAGTAAACGTTTGACTCTGAATTTGAGTCTTTCTCAGTGCGACAGTCAAGTACAAACTAGAAAATAGCTTTAATCTTTGGAATCTCTTGCATTTCAGGAATAGGATCGCGTTCGATCTTAATCTCGTCGTTTTGGTATTATTATATATTATGAGCCTCTGCGAATGTTAGTGTATAAATTATATATTTATACGCGATATAATTTGCAACCAATTAGGATGTACCTACTTATCAAACGAAGTTAAAGTAAACGTTTGACTCCGGATTCGAGTCCTTTTCAGTGCGGAAGTCAAGTACAAACTACGAAAGAGCTTTAATCTTTGGAATCTTTTGCATTTCACGGGAATAGGATCGCGTTCGTCCTTGCCGCGTTTTTCCTTGACCTAATAAACCTCGTCGGTTCCGGTATATTATATAATATATGACTGGCAAAGAGGCTAATATTTCCTAAATGCTTTGCGTTAGAAAGATTTATGTTTCGCCATGTAAACTCGTAACCAGGATGAAGAGAATTCGGAGACATTTAGTTGATGCGTGGGCGTTAAATATGGAAGCGAGCGTGCCTTAATTAGCGTGCAAATCCGCCGAAATTCGCGAGGCGGGACGCGAAATTCATGCCTCGACGGCACGCTGTTTCCTGACGTCGTTCTCGTTTTCCCTAATGAAAGTAAATCTGAAACGCCATGAAACTTCGGGCGAACGATCTATTCGCGAGTTTAACGGTGAATCGATCGGCGAGACTACGCGAGCTTCTAATATTACGTAACATTTAATTCTCCGAAGATGGTTCTCTCTCGCGGAATTAATCTTTAGCCGTTTAATTAGTCTCCCAATTATCTCTTCCGGTAATTCCGTCTTTTTTGTTCCAACATAACTTGTTAAGCCATGTTATGCACCTCTGAAAATAAAAGAAACCGATAAATCCTCGATCGATTCTCAAAGTTATTTGTGAAAGTTACGCTCGAAACTTAAGGATGTTTTATACAACATTAGCTAAAGATAACAGCCAAAAAATTAGCTAAAAAAGCCAATATCAGCTAATTGCCAATAAAGTTTTGTCTTAAATACGTTCTGGGATCAAGTACAAAAAATAAAACAACAAGTAATTTGGCTTATAATGGCTTTATACAGCGAAACGATCACATTTTACTGTAGTGTTTTAGGTGTAAATAGGTCAAAATAAATTTTTATCTAAATATTTATATTAGAGTTTTAGTAGGCTGAGAAAAAATACAGTCAATTTTAATAAATATTTAAGTTCAATACCAACCAAACATTTACTTTAATAAATAAATATTTATTCAATAAAAATAATGATTACTAAATCAAATTAATGGTTCTTGCATCAAATAAATATATTTGCAGTATTTAACTAAATATTTATTAAAATTGATTAATTTTTTTCTCAGTGTATATTTAAAAACATAATTTAATTCGTAACGACCTCATCAAATTTGCAAATAATTACAGAATTTTAATTTTCACATAAGAATCAAGGCTAACAAAAAATTAAATAATAATAAAAGAATTGTTTTAAAATTTTACACAGATTTTTAGACGTAACAATGGCACAATTTATGAAATTTTACATTTTTGATAATATTTTCATGATATGACACATACAATCTTAATATAGACGTTCGCCTTCGAAATAGAGAATATCTTTCGCTAAGATATTTTCTGTGTGGAACAAATCGCTATTGACAGGATTATTTGACAGCTTAGATCTGAGATATATTTGATCAAATTATACCGTTCATACTCAATGTGACTTTTTCGAGTGATATTTCTCCGATGTTATTATTTTCTCTTCGAATCGTATGTTCTTTGCTTCTATGAAAAGTAATCTCGAGTGACATTTCTCTAAAGCTTTCTTCCATTTTCTCTTCCTGGTACCTATAATTTTTTTTTAGATAAAATTTATTTTATTAATCTTCCACAATTACATATTTCCCTTGTATCTGATATTGCTATCCGACATATCACTTTTGTTCTTTAATCTCTTATTAAAAAATACTTTGAAAATTTCAGCTGCAAATATTTTTTTCTGGAGATATCTTCTTGTCATAATTAATTTATACGCAGTGAATAGCAGTGAATAATTTAACTTTTTTTTTCTCGCGTTTTATATTTATCATTTTTGACATTTATTTCCATAATCGATAGGATATACTCAATTAATAACAAAAATATAACAAAAATCATCGAGAGAGATTTTTCTTTCAAAATTGATCGGTGGGAATTCAGTGAACGATTTAATTAATTCTGAACTTCACTTTTGACATTTCCTGGCATTAACATGTTTAATAATCGATTAATGATAAAGATATTTCTTTACAGATTATTTCCTTTTTAGAATTAATGATGGACAGAATTTAATTAAGCTTTCAATTACGTTTACACATTCCGGACATTTTCCGATATTAATAGCCGGAGAAAATACTTAATAATAAAGATATTTCTTTCCGGGTTACTTCCTCTTCAGAGCCACGACCGATTCAATTAATTGGCCAATTTAAAGCTGCCGGTGTTTCAAAGAATCGCATTTTTCTTTATTCTTAGAAAGAGTCAATCCACCCCATCTTTCCTTTCGGATTATTCGACTCGTGACCCGTGACTGATTCAATTAACTCGTCAATTATCTCCCATTCACGAGGCGGAGGGGATGATTCTGAAAATTATTCACGATCGGCGACTCGCTCTCGAGACTCAACTTGAACCGTTTGCGCATCGCGAATAGCTGTCGAATGGCTCGCTTTGGGATGCCGTTTGATTTTGGCGCGGCATCCGACAGGCCCGATGATTAATTTATGTAATCCACAATTTGCGATTTTGCGTTTCGCTGCATCGCCAAAACACGTTCGGCCAGATTAATGAGTCACTTTTACGCCATTTATCGCGACGACGAGGATCTATGAATTATATTCGCTGCGCAAAATCTCCTTGATTCTCGTTCAAACGATTTCATCATTTTGCGGATTTTGAATTTTGTTTTGATACTTGAATTTATTAAAATTGGTCGATAAAAGTTGAAAGCAAATTTCCGAAAAGTATATTCGATTGGTATCTATCTAAGTACAATCGACTGGCACGTTAACTCGAGATTTGTTTTTTTATATTGAATTAGTGTATATTTTTGGAACTTAAGTGAAATATACAGAAAAAGTCATTCCGTTCCTAAGAAAAGATTACTCAATTTACTTTCCTTCTTTTAAGTAACGATTATTTGTAACAAGGAAATTTTCTCGATAATAATCTTAAAATGTAGATACAACAAATTTTAGAGAAACTTTATTAATGTGTCTCATAACAAGAATTTTTTTTGAAGAATGTTAGAAAATTGAGCCAAGAAGTGACTTTATATATCTAATAATAAAATTCAATTTGTTTTAATTTAATAATTTTGATTAAAGTATTAAACTTATTAGGATTCGAAATATACTTTGAATAAATTCGATGTTTGTGACAAATTTATAGATTTCCGGAACTTTCGAAATACTTGAAACAAGTAATTATTATTTGCGTACAGTATATATTTTTCTGTCGGTTGGTTTTCGTTTGATACTCTTGGCTAAAGTGAGAAAACAATTCTATTACAGTTCAGTGCCAAAATAAAAAACAAATTCACGGTTTATCTGGCGAATCTTTACTGTTCTTCGCGTAATAATTACAAATCGCGACATATAAACGAAATAAGGTCTGTTTTATGTTTTTAACGAAAAACAAAAACATGGACTTCTCTCTCGATGTAAATAAATAATTGAGCGCGACGACAAACTTTGGTTGGCTGTTTTTTTTTTTCCAAAAGGACAAAGGATAACAGCCAATTATTGTAACAATGAGCCAGCCAGCGAAAAAGACAGGTATCCCATTTCGCGAGTACTATCAAACGGATGGAGGCCATTTCGCCGACGCGATTTTTGCGCGACGAGAATAACGAGCAATTATTTAGCGAAGGGCGCACGTCGTAATCCCCAAATACAAATTTCTAATAGAAACTTTTATTATGTTAAAATACGACCGTAAATCGTATTTCTGTTATTTTGGCAATTAAAAATTTGGGGATATTGATATAGCAGATTTACGTAAAGTGTTACTGTTGGAGCTAACAATAAGACGAAATATAAATGCGTGTAATATTTGTATGTAGAAATGGAATGACTAATATTTGTATTATTAATTATAATTTTATTCACAATCTCTCTCTCTCTCTCTTTTGAGAACAAATGCAAATACATGAATGTCATTTGAATTTATAACAAGAACAAATTGAGTTTATTTATTGATACTTGCAGTCTCTTGTTGTTTCACTTCTCAAAACAATGCTTTTGGTGAAAATTGGAAAGATAATTATTGACACATCGAAATTTACGTCATTTACTTAGATTTATGTTTATTAATTTCTTCAATTCGATTGTATTTATGTAACTCTCAGCCCTACTGTTATTTGATTTTATTATTGTCTACTTTTAACTGCTATTTATTTAAGTTTCATTAACGTTCTTTACTCATTATTATCTTAATTAAATTTTGTGTCACAATGCCTATTTATTACCGATAATGTATTATTAATTAATTCGTCAAAATGGATGTAAAATACGGGAGAGGAGCCAGCAATTATTCAACAAATATGCCAGACAAATTCATCGAAATAAAATTGGCGTTAATTACGCGAGTTGACCATGTTGCAGGTTATTAAGGATAGCCAGTGATCCCTGAACATTTTCAGAATGCACGCTCCATATTGGAAATGGAGTTTAACGACCGAGTATAATTCGCGATCCGATAACAGCACGCCACACGTTCGAGTACAATAATAATTAAACAGTCATTTTTGCAAATCTCTCGCTGCAAATAACCGAACACTTCAGCGGTTCTCATATTTTTGTAACTCTTGTATTTCTCTTGTATTAGATTTCTTTCCGTTTTGCTTTGATTAGGGAGAGCCTAATGGAAATTAATCTGACGTCTTAAGCTGCAGACAATTTTAAGTTACAATACTAGATTCAAAGTTAAAAATAAATTAGAGTCGAAAAATTTTTAATAAATAAATATAAAGATCGAAGATCCGAAGTTTTAGTTCCAATTGTTTAAGAATTTATAAATTTGACCTACCGTTTTTATACACTTTACTATAAAAAAAAAAATGTTAACCAGTATTCATAATCTTATATTCAAGACTGTCTTAAGTTCAATCTTGAGGTGAACCAATCAGAGGCCGATATTCAAAATCGGTTTTTATTTTAAGATTGTTTTAAATAATTGTCTTAACATGCTAATACGACCCTCTGATTGGTTCGTGACATCTTAAGATTATAGTTAAGGCGGTCTTAAATATAAGAATCGACTATAAATACCGACCAGAGAATCACGTTAGTGTCTTAAGACATTACTTAAGATACGATCTTAAAATAAGAACCGACTATGAATACCAGTCTTAAAATAATTAGCCGGAAAATTCTTTTTTCCAGAGATTTATTCAAAAAGTCGAATTCTCTCTCTCTCTCTCTCTCTCTCTCTCTTGTCTCTCTCTGTTCTGATCTTAGCGTTACCGCAAGTTCTGAATTTTGTGTCTTCGGATCCTCAAATGTTTTGGTGTCTTTTATTAGTCTTCGGAAGTTCCACTACGCAGCACCGGAATCCTTGTTAGAATCCGAACCAGTTCGAAATTATCTTAGCAAAAAGGCAAGGGCGGCCGTCGTGGAGGGGAGGGAAGTGCTCTTTATTAAAAATTCTTATTCAAAGTACGCCCGTAACAGTGGCTCGTAAAAGAAATCCTGTCGATGCAGGAAGAGAGCTTTAATAAAGGAATCCTTAATGGTGAAATTGCCGATCGTCCTGACGCTCCTTCGGGAATGACGATGAGTCGTTCAGTTTATTAAAAATCTTTTATTTACGACATCGTGATGATGGAGAAATTGCCATCTATGAAAATTTCATGAATATAATAGGGATTGTGGATTCCCTCGCGTGAGAATTTATTGTTGAAGAGATACTTTTGTTGAGGATAGTTCTGCTACTTGATGATTGTAAAAAAGAAATATGAACTGCAAAAACGATTATATAAATACTTAAGGAATCAAGAAGAAAACTGAGACCTTATACAAAATAAAAATAGCTCTAAGACATGATATTCAGGATTCGAGACACAAAAATTTAAGAGTTTGATTCGAGAATCTAATAACAATTTAAAGTTCACAAATTCGAAATAGAATGTAGAGAAATGTAGAGAAGACCAAATTGTTGTAAATAATCTACACGCGCGATGCTTTTGATGCAAATTATTTTACATAACAATTTAATATTATATTAGCAATATAAAATAAAAAGAAGAAAAGTATAATAAAAAGAATAAGAGATAAATAAAAAGAAGAAAATGTTCTATTATACAGTTATTAGCTTTTCGACAATCAAAAAGTATAATAACTGAACTCGGTGTCTCCCCTCAATATATGGGAATTTAATAATCCAAAATTTAAGGAGTTTAAAGCTCAAAGATTAAAAAGAATCCAAAACCTGCGCTTTTAATTCTCAAAATTTATTTTCTGGGATTTATAGTTGAGGATCTCAGATATAGGGCTGGCAATAAGAATCAAGAACATATACGATTGTTCAAGTAGGGAGCAAAAATGTAAGATATATGGAAGTATTTTTCTTACACAGGAAATGAATAATGGTCGCTGTGCAGAGAATAAAATGATTGGTTAAGAAATCGAAAGGAATCAAGGAATAAACAATTCCGTTCGTAATTAAATTACCTGAAAAAGACATAAATTTCTGGACAACCCAAATTCGCATCTACGCGCGCCTTTTTGATCCGCCAGCAAAAGGAAGGAAAATAGATTTACGTAGTAGAAATTGAATTACATGGAGAGACTTTCTTTGCCTCTCATGGGAACATCATCGAATCCTTACCTCAAAGACGAAAAGAGGCTTCGTGACCGGGATTGTTCAACTGGAAATGTAAATGCGGAATTAGAAGTTATGATAAAAATACAATTCTTGCGGAAGAAAAAAATTGGAGATTATTCATACTCGTTGACAGAGTAGTTACAAGAATAATTGTAAAACAAATTGCTATTTTTATAAGATAATTGGCGTAAAAGATAAGAGTATAATAACGATTATCGTAACAGCTCTATTATTGTCGTAATTATGCTGTTATTACTATGTACTCTAGCATTATTGTGTAACATTTACAATCGTCATTATATTTTTTCGCTACGTTGCATTTATTTTTGCCGTTATTAAGCTATTCTTTGATAATGACTGTTTTATGCAGCTATTAACTATTAACGACATTATTGACGGTAGCAAACAATGAGAGGAAGGCAATGCAATAGTAACGACAAATTAACGAAGTCATTGCGACGGGGCTGATGGAAGTAGTCAGGACGATTTATTTTCGCGTACGGTTCAATGCTCTTGATGCTTCCCTACTTCGAGTGTTTGTCGAGGAGCGCTCGTTTCCCTCGACTTTTATCTTTACGGCGGAACGAATGCTCTCAAGAACAGCCATCGATATTCCCGTCCCGGAAATATCGGGCTTGTTCTTCAGTACGACGTGTTTCAAGACGATCGACCGACCCCTTCCCCGCGATAAATTATTGTTTCCTGAAAAATATCCGCCCGTCCCGCCCTTTTCTCCGTCGATTTTCAAAATTCTCGCTCGATAAACGCACCCCTTCATCGCTCATCTGAAAACAAATCACGAAATACTGTTTCCTACATATAGCGAAGAAAAAGGTTTTAATAAATGAATTTAACTTGATAAAATGTCATTTTTCCTGAACTGACGGAACAAATGGAAGAAGTAAAATAAAAGATCTTCATTTCTTCAACATATTTACTTAATTTACTTAATATTGTTTAAAATAAAAGATAAAATTTGTTTATCTCCAGAAATGCTCTCTATAATAATTTTTTTTATTATCGGAGATAGATTCAAAAAATATTTTTTCCATATACTGGTTATTTCTCAAGTACTGTTCAATATTTTAGGAGTCTATCTATGAGATTATTTTATGAAGAGAAATATGAATTTTTTTTTCAAGAAAGAAATTTTTTTTAACTCATTAGATAAGATATTATCTTCATTCATCTATAATGAAGTTTTCTAAAAAGTGATGGCACAGAAATATGATTTAGTTAATACATTACTGTCCCTGTTACTTATACTATGTTAATGGACGGAATCAAATTTTTACAGATTTTTATTACGTTCATTGTAATTTTGTTATTATAATTATATCCCTAAAAAAAAGGACAAAAAAATTAATTTTTTAAAAACCTTTTCAGGAGTGAATAAAAAAATGATAATTTTATAGAATTTTTACTCTATCTTTCAAACAAGGCCTTTGAGATTACATGTTCATAAAAACTTTTCTTCATAAAATTAGCTCCTAAAATATTATCCAATGTTTAAGAAACACTCTATACGACGGTCTCTTAAAATCGATCTTTGTATTTATTTTTTACGTTTACCTCGGACAAACATGTGATGGAGATTATTTGTTCGTAACCATAATTACGTTACTTTTATTTCAGGTACAAGGATAACAGGGCTTACCCTTGGCCAGGCGGGGAGAGCCACTTTATCCTGTATCCCGAGAGCGCGAATCAAACGATCTACACGCAGGAGATGAGAGCCTCGGATGCGGGACGGTATTCTTGCCAGGCACGTAACGACACAACCACTTTGGAGGGTGACATCACTCTCTCTGTACTCGGTAAGTAGGATATCCTAAACCAGGCTAAACCTGATGGGATTCATTCATCAGCCTATATTAGAAGCTCAAAGGAGATCCTTACTATACCTCCATTCGACATTTATGTAATAGAAATACGTTACGTAGAACGAGAGCAAGATAATGATGAATAGTAATGATAAGATTGAGATCAAAGAGGCTATTCACGGAGAGTGATTGAAATATTATAACATGCAAAAGATTTCTTCTCTCGCCCCATAATTTGCACGGTGCATATGTAATTGCAACGACCAAACACCTTAATTCAGTATCGATATATTTATGTTTTCCGAATTATGAATTCTAGAGTAATCTAGTCGAAGTGAATTTATTAAAATTGAATTTATATAATTTTTGTTATAGCATAAATTTTTCTCTGACTTGAGAAAAAAAAACAATTTTTCCTTTTATATTATTTAAAATATTAAATAATGTAATACATACAAACTTATTATAGTAGACTTTCTGAGACATAAAAAAATGTTAATTTTTATATTTTTGCATGTCTCAGAAAGTCCATTATACGTCTAAGTTAAAATAAACAGACACATACACATATATAATTTGTATTTTATATATATATATATATATATATATATATATATATATATATATTTATCATAAAAATATTAATTAATAAAGAAAAATTGCAAGTTATGCAAGCAAATATTTAAATTGCTTATCTTCTTGGAATACAAAGCTCTGCTCTTTTTAACAAATTACAGCTATTATATACTATTACGTGAGTTACAATTTTTCCTTATTGATGGATATTATGTGTTTGCAATGCCAAAATAATTTTTAGACAGCTTTTTATGTTTCCATTTCTTAGGGCATATAAGTATTACTGTTTAAAATAATGATAGAAATTTTTAATGTTAAATATCAATAAGATGAAAAACAATAAAAGTAACACTCCCGTTGAATTCGTCTAAAAAATTGAATTCGACCCTTACACGATATTATGAAAAAAATTAGTGTTATTTAAATAAATTCAACGTGACTTTGATTTAAAAAAAAATTTTCATTTTTTATTTTAAATAGCTTGCATAAAGTAGTAAGATGAATATTTAATCTTTCAATCTTTTTTTAACTCGGAAGCGTTCCAGAAATCATGCGGACTGTTAAGGTGACTCTACACAGTCAATAATACTATGAGTGTTAATAAATTATATGGACGATATATTATTGATCGTGTGTGTTAATATTGGATTGACGTAGAATACTGACGGTGATCTGGATTTTGATTCTGGAGTATCAGCATCGCTTTTAATAAAGCGATGCTAATAAATACATGTCACAGTATGTCATAGTGCGATAGATATGGCACATAAAACTAAAGTGAAATATATTGCCGATAATATGGCCGTGGTAAGGTTATAAAAATACTAAAAATATTGATGCGTACTGTCAGTATTATTTATTAAATATTACCGATCAGTTTTATTGACCGTATAGGGTCACTTTCACGCTGAACACTTCATATGATATTTGAAAGAGTAATTTTTATATATTATCTAAAAAATGTACAAATTAGATAGGGACAGCTGATTCAATCTTTCTAAAATCGCTTTTTGTTTTATCGAGTTTCAAGAGATGACCCACGATTTATGGATTTATATCTAAAGCAATAATCGGATTTTTTTTTAATTTCAAACGTTCGTAATAACAACAGCTAAAAAAGGGAGGCATCAATCGGAAAAGTGCACGCGTTCGATTTGAAACGCTGTCGTTGCGATTAAAAAAAAAAAAGAGCGCAAAATTCGGATGATCACACGAAGATGCGCCTTTGACGCTTCCATTCAAAATAAAAGAGGGGCAGAGGACGCGGGGACGATTGTCGCAAAAAGCGTTGCAAAACGTCAATCGCTATCGTCGACAAAACGATACTCGTTTTCGATGTCCGCGTCAAAGAGCCTCGTCATCATGATACTGTCATGTAGAAATCCCGTGGGACACAATGTTGGCTCGTAGAGAGAGAAGACCCCTCTGCGATTCTTTTCGGATCTTTTTCTGCGTCCGGAACCTTTGTTATTACGGACAAATCTTTCCTACCGTTTAATCAAATGTTTTTTTCCCCGGACGATACAAATTCGGGGATAAAGGTTTTGAGATCTAAATAGAGAACGAATGTTGTAGGTTTATTTTGTAAATAATATTTAATCGGTTTTATTCTCAACTTTTTCCTCTTTTCCAATTATATTGTATTATATATAAAACGTATTGGTTATTCAGAGCACTGTGAGCGATGGATTGAAGATAATAAAAGATAAAACTAGATAAAGCAAAGTATCGAGAAATAAATGATAAAAAATATGCTTCTCTTTTCAAGTAAAGATTTTGTTGCTCTTCTTATCTATGGATCGATAATCATTCTTCCTGAAATTCATCTTCGCGTTTGTTCCCACGAGATAACATAACACGGTGGATATATCGAACTCCCACGAATGTATCGACCCGGAATTTCAATTAAATCTCTCTGTCTGTCGGATCTGATCAGTTCCGGGCAGTCAGTTCGCTTTTCCGGCGCATGTTTTCAGTACCGGCGTGCATGGCAGGAGAAAACCTCTAAAAGTGTTGTATTGTTCAGCCACATCGATTTTTATGACATCGTAACATCGTTTTCCAACCAGAGACTTGAATCGTATTTCAGGGGCAGTCATCAAATTTTTGGGTTTTAACAGAAAAGTCAGGAAAGCGAAAGAATGGCGGTATATATATTTATTAAAATAATTACATGCACTGTTAGAAATATAACCACGAACTTCCTTTACATGTAAATGAAGCTCGTAGTTAAAAATAATGAATGATTTGACTGAAATAAATTTTTATGAAATATATATTAAATTTTATGTACGTGTACTGTATATATAATTTTTTGTTATAAATACATTAAATTTAATGTCGTGTCTTGAAATTAAGTTCAAATTGTGTAACTTAAAAGTCAATGAAATTTAAGAATATTTCTAACAGTGTGATTATTAATATTACAAATTTGTATCAATTAATTTTAATGTCCATTAATTTGTTTCTTAATTGTCCTGAACATTCGCAATATTCGTGAATTTTTTAAATACGCGCAATAAATTTTATTAATCATTAATTTAATGTACTCGCATTTATTATTTATTATTAAATATGAGATTTAAATATGCCTGTATATGTTTCAAAGGAAATATTTATTTTTATTATAATTATCCTTGATATTTATGATATTCATGGACCTTTTAAATATTCGCATGCGCCATAAAATTTAGAACATGCGAAAAAATTTTTACGTTAATTTATTAATTTATTATTACATATATTAGGTGTTGGAATTAATTCGTAGCATTTTTTTAATGAAAGAATGTTATTTATTTCACATGAGCATTAAAAAATACATTAATGAAAGTACTTCCCATCACTTCCCATCTCTTGTAAAACGCTACGAATTAATTCCAACACCTAATATATATATATACATGTTCATGTAAAAATATAAAATATGATATATAAATATATGTATACATTTTTACGGAAAATTTTTAATTTTCATATTCACGTATTCTTCAAGTAAATCTTTAATTTTGTTACAACTATAAAAAACGAGACATGTAAACATATATAAAGAGGAGAGTGAAATAAGAAATTCAGGATCACCCACTTCATCACTTCTACAAGATAAAGTTAAATTCGGTCGGATAATGTAATCGCGGAGAATCGTCGTAGCGTCGTATTAGAATTCAGTTGGAAAACGTCGTTTTGGAAAATTTCGCCTTTTCGCGGGCGACGAGGGCGAATTGCCGAATTAATATTCATCGGAGGAGCGACCGCGCTTCCGGTCGTCTACGACTTCTAAACCCCTCGATTTAGCACGCATTCGTGCACCGCCATTCTTCCTTAGTGTCCTGCCCGTCGATATAACCAACTTCCAGCTTCGCCCCAGCAATTTGCCGGAAGTCGTCCGAGAGAATTTCGAGCCGGCGACGTTTAATTCTTTGAGCACATATTAAATTTCGCTGTTCAATTCTTCGCCTCTTCACTTCATCCGCCGTCAAATAATTCTCACAATCAGCTATCAATTTATCTACGTTGTTAAAAATTACGGATCCAAGAAATATTTGAAGGCTTGAAGAATATAACATTGAAATATTTTCTGATCGCGATGATTCATCGTATTTGTATTTCATTCGTAAATTTATTTATTAAAAATTGATGCTGAATTCACTAAAGAATTGGAAATTGAAACAATGTAAGACAATTCGATCCGCATATTTATGTTGTATTTTTATCAAGTAATTCAATGAATTATACACTCTTGGCCAAAAGCCAAAAGTATAAATAATCCTCGCAAATTGACGTCAAACATTTTATGTCTAACGAAAAATGAATTATCAAATAATTTTATTGAAAAACAATATTTATTTTATAACAGTTTTAATATCTTGTTGTTTTCTTGTATCTTGTATTTTAATATCATGTTGTTGAATTTTATTATCGTCTTTTCCAAGAAAACGCGATAAATTAAGGGTGCTTTATATTCATGGCCAAGGTTGTATAGCTTTAGTAAATTAAAGGAATTCACGCATTAAAAACGTTTTTCTGTATCGCTCATTTACTACAACGACATAATTAAAAAATTGCCATTTTGAAGTTGCTTACAGAAAAGAATATATATTTTTATTTCGCTAACATCAGTTGTTACTCCAAAATTACATTTTCAAATTAATATATTGCAAACAATGTTAATGATTTAAAACATTCAAACTTATTTTCTAGACAACTTTGTTTTCAAAATTGTGTGCTGTTATTATAACAAATGGAGCGGTATATTTATATTGGTCTCATATATTTTTATTAAAGGTACTTTGCGCAAGATGAAGGGAAAGATAATTAACGTGAACAACAGGGATTATAATCGAGAGTGGACGCTTTTCTTCGCGTGCCTTGGGAGTAGATTAATGAATAAATTCCTTACACGAGCTAAGAAAGCAATTGCTTCGCGGAAAATTGCCAGTCAGGAAAATTGGTACGACCCGATCTCTCTCTCTCTCTCTCTCTCTCTCTCTCTCTCTCTCTCTCTCGCTCTCTCTCTCTTGATGCATTACGCGTTCGAGCGAGGTGCGTAGGTAGAAGATTCTACGAACGACCAATCGAATCCGCTTCGTGGAAGACGTGGCATGCATCTGTTCACCGATGATGCACCGCAGTTTGACTTTGGAATTATCCTCGCAGAAGTCTACAATTGAGAGAAGAAATCGTGTATTCTCTGTCTTCAATCTTTGCATTATCTTAAGAGATTGAAGAGTAGTTTTTTTTTTCATTACGAAGAGTTCTTGACACTAAATATTTGAGAACTGTGAATGTGTTCTAAGAAGACATGATTTGAAAAGTTCACTGTTCGTATTTCTCATTTTTTATTACACAGCCTTGGCTATAAGTAATAAAGCACCCTCAACTTTATTGCATTTTCTTGAAAAAGATGGTAATGAAAGCCAAAGGAGGATTAGGGCTAGTATAGTCGATTCTTATATTCAAGGCTGTCTTATAGGCTTTTTATAGGCTTTTTACAATAAGCCATTACCTAAGTTTTAAGTCGTAAGCTGTAAGAAATTAACCAACTACAGTCGGTTATTCTTCTCACGTTTGACTGCGATTGGTTGATTTTTTATAACCTATGATTGAAAGCTTAGGTAATAGCTTATTGTAGAAAGCCTCTTAAGTACAATTTTAAGAAGTCATAAATCAATCGGACAGCTGTATTATCTTAAGACATTACTCAAGACGATCTCAAAAGACTGGACTATGAATAGCGTCGTAATAAAATTAAAATGGTTACAAAATTAATTCTCCTTTTTTCGTTATACTGTTATAAAAATAAATATTACTTTTCAAAACTATTCTTCAATTTATTCTTTATTAAATATAAAAAACGTCAATTTGCGTTGAAGTTGGAAAGTATAATAATAAAATATTTATGTTCACTTTTGTAACGTGATTTCTTTATTTAGAATTGATTGCGCTCGTTTCTTACGATTACCAATTGATGAATCATTCGTCAGCGAGGTGTTGACAGAAACGTTAACAATTGTCTCAATCGCGCCTCGTTGGCTTATCAGCTGATTCTTGGGACGGCAAGTGAAGCGTATCAGAGTTATCATTGTAACGGCTATTTTGTCTGGCCTATTTTTCGAGGTGGGTGCCGTTAAAGGCGCCGTTAAATTACGGGAACGCGTTCGCGGAAACTTTAATCGGGGTTCTTCGAAACAAAGGCAAGCAACGCGCGCGCTTGACATCCATGCCCAACCATATCAGCGGCCGTAAGTGCAACGGATTATCGTCGCTCCGTTTGCGCTGTCCCTCATTGCGAACGCAATTACGATCGCACTTGAAAGCGTTTTTCATCAATTTTCCATTCGGGATTCCGCTGTCTACAAACCTTTAAATTCCCAATTTGCAGACACTTAAAATATTTAAGCTCTTTTAATCCCGCAAGACAATTTTTATAGAATTTTTTATTGCAGTATTAGATACCTCGATTACGAAATAAAATAGTTTAACAATTTAACAGCTACAAATTATAAATTTGATAAAATATTTAAAGTATTAAATCTCTTCAGAAATGCTCAACACAATATATATTTTCATTGTTATTTTTCAGTTTGTCATAATTCTTTAAGCACGACTTAGCTTTTTTTATTGTTATTCATATATACGTGATTAAAAATTTTAATTTATTAAATTTGTCGTCATTCCATTAATTTTGCATCTGTGCAGGCTTTAATTTATTGCATTGTTTTCTTGCGAAATAATATTCAAAGGAAAAACAAAACAAAATATTAAAATTATTATAAAAAGTATCATTATAATTAAAATAAATATTATTATAACGAACAAATGTTTTTTTCAATCAAATTGTTTTTAATTTTATTTTTTGTTGGATACAGAACGTTTAGGTATACATGAATCTGCGGGGATGCGTTATATTTGGCCGAAACTGTACATACATATGCATATAGAAAATTATCCATAAAAGTGCGAAACTTTGGCTGATTTCTGTCCAAACGGTGCGATTATTTGCAATTCGTATCTGTTTGATTAAATACGCTTATAAAATTAAGCTCGAGCTCAACGGTATTTGGCGGTGACTGTCGAATAATTGTCGCGAAAAGCTGTCGGGGGTTCGCTTTTATCGCCGTGCATTATCGCGAACGCGACGACTAATTTTCGCCGGGACGTTTCCATTGATCAACGCGAGCGTAACGGCGAATCAAATTGTCGCAATTTCAGAGGCGCGGACAGTTTTTGCTCGGCCAAGCTTCACGTAACAAATGCAAAACAACGTCGACAGAGATCGACGCTGCAATTTTTCGCCCCAAGTATTTACGGGGTGCATTCCGACTCCGTGTATAAATTCACGTCTGCAACGCGCCCACGCGCCCACGTTGGCAGTTATTATTCGGCGAAACAGAAACCCGATCGCCGGCCCTGCGATCGTCCTGACGACGATGAATTCGATTTTCGCCAAATTGCAATCCGCTGAGGGGCGAAACGTTGTTGTCAATCGGCTAGCTCTCTTTGTCGCCGTCGAGATCGATTCCCGTCGTTACAAAGGTGGCCCAGACGCGCGCAGCATCCACAAGAGCTTCTGCTGTGCCGCAAAATTCTGCCGTTCGCGACGGAATGGATGATGAAAAATTGTGCAATGCGCAATTTTTCCTATGCAATTTTAATTTTTTTTTTTTTTAGAGTTCAGCCTTATCTAGAAGTATAAAACATTCTCAATTTATCACATTTTTTAATAAAACTGTATTTTAATTTATTTTTCGTTAATTATAGTTTACGTCAATTTAATTTGGGGGTTAATTTATACTAAGGCTGTAGGACGACATGTTACAACAAAAGTAATATTTTAATATTATTATAATACGGAAAGAACTTTTCTCTGAAATATTAAAAAATTTTTTTAAATGAAATAATTTAAATTCTGAAATATTTTAAATTTTTTTTAGAACTAGATACAAATCTAAAAATAATATTGTTGAACTATAAATAATTACGTAGAACACTTAAACTGGGTTGCTAGAATGTCAAAACTTTTTGCAACATATTTGCTCATCATGCTTGAGTTTCCTACATAATTATTTTGATGTTTCAACAGAATTATTTTCAGATCTGTATCCATCTAATTTTTTATATACTTCAGCGAAATTGTAGTTTCCATGAATATACGTTTTTTAAACGGTATACTTTGATGTTAATAGAGAAAAAGATAATATTAAATATCCATTATAAGTATAATGGCTTTTCTTGATATCTCTGATATTAAGTAGCGAGTTCTAGTAATTATTTATGGAATTATTATAACGCATTGTTACTTTAAAACATTTTGAAATATAAAATATTTACATTTTAGCATTTATTCATATATTTTCTCATTCTTCTTAAACCAGTATTGCCACACGAATATATGTATATTTGAGTGTGTTGTTTGTTATTTAATCTATCTAATTCTACTTGGCTGCATACCTTTCGAGTCATTCAAAATTTAATAATAGTATTTAATAATAGTATTTGTCGCGTGTTAATGTGACCCCGAAAACGTGTTGATTGCTGATAGCTTCTTTTTCGAAGTTTTCACATTAAAATAATTATTCCATGAATCAATTGTAGTTGTACTGTTAATCTTATGTTTTCATTCATCTTATATCTTAATTTAATTTTGTAATATATGTATAATATCTTAATTTATATTATATATAATATGTATATATACTATAGATTTTTACTGAGCAGTTTATATGCGAAAAAAGTTATGTGCACATATTTGCATATATATTCTGCAAAATTTTTTTTTTTTTATTAATTTTATAACCAAACACTTTTTTTAAACAAAATCGATTTTTTAAGGTCTATTTTTGTGTGAAACCACATTATGTTTATCTTTAAGTTATGCAGTCGCTATATTTTTATAATTAATGTTCTAAGTAATAAATGTTTCGTAATAAATGTTTGAGTCTAAAATCGATTGATCGACATTTTGATGAATCGATAAGTTTTAAATTGAAATATTGATTATTAATTATTAGGTGTTGGAATTAATTCGTAGCGTTTTACAAGTGATGGGAAGTACTTTCATTAATGTATTTTTTAATGCTCATGTGAAATAAATAACATTCTTTCATTAAAAACGCTACGAATTAATTCCAACACCTAATAAGTTATTGTATAAATAAGAGAAGCATAATGCTACTTTTTTTTACTATTTTTTCCTCTTATAGTATTTTTATTGGAATTATCAAAATTGAATTTTATTATTATTATACGAATCCGGAAAGGTCTCGTTTTACACAGAAATGTTTAGAAACGAGAGCACAACGCGATTTAGGCGTTTTAGATCGCCAGTTTCATAACCGGAGGCTTCGTGCGGCGCGAAATATTCCCATCAGCCTTAATTCTTCTGCTACACCGAAACCTTTTCGACTTCTACTTTTTTTTTTTCATTTGAAAATATTACGGAGAGAGAATCGACTCTGCAGGAAGGAGTGTGGTGCGTGTAGCAATCTGGTGGGTGGTGCTCGCAATTGCAGGGTCCGCGCGACTCGCGAGAGATGGATTCATGAATTACGGGCGCACAACGCACAAGCCACGCGCGGTAAATTGCAGCGTTGGGGAATTGGGTCGATTTAATCCCGCGTTTTGCGTGTGAGGTGCGCGTAGGTAGGTAGATAGATGATGTTCCGTGAATCCGCGATCAATTCCCTTCGTGGAAGCGCGCCGCGTGTTATAAATGCCGCGTGGTCGGCGACGGCACTTATTATCCGGGCGCACCGATGCATCCGGCGAGATGGAGAGAACAGCTACCGACCACTCGAATTTCTCTTTCACACACTTTAAACGTTAACGCCGTATATGTTACACCCTATATATATTTATATTTTATTGAAAGATTAAAAAATATGAATTTTATATCTTGACAACAAAATTTTTAACAAAATTTAAAATCTACCTACAGCTTTTTACATACTTCATTTTTAGAGATTTTAGGTAAAAACCACCCTGGTAGGTTTGCCACAAAACCAGAAATCATGAAAATATCAGGTAAATTGAAAACTGTCAAGGAAATTAAGAAAGGTATTTTGCAAAATTTTTTGAAAAATTAAAATTCGTGGCCTTAAAAAAATTTTAAATACATGCACTATACCTGCGCAATTTTGAAATATAATATTGATAAATTAATAAATATAATATTATCAACTTAATAATTATAAATTCAAGCAGTGTCAGCAACATTAATAGTAATTTATATTGCTACGTTAAATTTATCTCTTAACAAAATATTGGATAGTTTTCAGATCAGGACGAAACTACAAAAGATTTCGAAAAATTATTGAAATTTTTCATTGGGGAAAATCATGAAACTACCTGAAGATCAAGGAAAAATTATGGAATTCTAGAATGAGAAATTTGTGGCAACCCCCTAACATGTGTTAAGTAATATATAATATATATATATATATATATATATATATATGTTTGTGTGTGTATAACAATGAACTTATTGTTGAATATAATTATCAACTTTCAAAATCACACATAAAAAATAAACAATATTGTTTTTATTGTATTATCAAATATACGCATCTTTTTTAATATACTGCATGTAAATACGAATGTTTTTAAAAGCTTTTATAATAAAAGGATGAAAATCGCATATAAATCACATGTATATAATAGAAAATAAAAGATATTGTGTTTTTATTGTATTATCAAACACACGCATCTTTTTTTAATATATTACATATAAATACAAATGTTTTTTAAAAAATTTTATAATAGTAAAATGAAAAAAGCAGATAATATTTTTGAACGGCTATTGTTTTACTTATACGACATTTCAGAAAAATAGTACGAATTATATTATATTTAAACAATAAGATTGGAACCAAGATCGTTTATGTTAAATACATTACTTTAAATAGGAAGCACCACTACTGAATGTTAAGATGTTGAATTATTATATATATATTCATATGAATGAATTAATTTCAGAAATGATAATTGAGTGCCGATATGGTTGTCGGACTTTCAACGCAATCAATCTGAAATATTAATAATCCCCCTAAATTTCCCAAATTAATCTTAAAAACGCAATTTTTTCAACATCTTAACATTCAGACCGTAATGGCGCTTCCTCTTTAAAGTAATAACATAATTTTTAGGTGAAATTAGAAAATCTTTGCGGAAATATAATTTCATCTTTACACGAGTATAATTTTTATCAGTAACTTTTCTCATAGAAAAAAATTACTGAAAGAAAAATCGCTAATAAAAATTGTAATATTACTGATAAAAATTGTGTTACAAAAAAATTATTGAAGGAATTTAATATTGCTGAAAGGAAATAAAAATACAGAAAAAAAAATTCATCTCGCAGGTTGAAGATATCAAAGAATTTTGTGGGAAGGAAGAGATTTCCGAGTGCAAGCAGTTCCTCTCAAGGGAGAGTCAAACACTTCTGTTGACATACCGCCGATATATTATCCTCGATAAATTTTTATGTGATCACTTCGCGCGCATCAGTCTCCTAATTTTTTTCTCGTTTCCACGAGTACTGAACCACCATGTCATCCGTCGATTCTTTCACCTCTTCGTATCCCATTTGCAACCATCATTTGCACCCTTCTTCAGAGCTTTACAACTCGGCGACGCCGTCCGTTTTATCGCCACCGACCTTTTGGGTACTCGATCTTACGCGCAAGCTTTAAGAGATAGGCGAATCCTGTTTATCCTTACGATCTCTCTTATCGTAAAGTCCCGAATCCTCGTAAATTCTGCTATGCCAAAACGTCTACTCTCGGCGGATTATTGTCGCATCAGTAAATAGATACGTAAGGACGTCAAAAACACAAGCGGATTTAAAATGTCTGAAACGATGTATTCAAAAATACAGGGTAACAAAGTTGAAATGAAAGTTTCGTTTTTTTCCAAAAATGTTGAAAACCACTCGGGTTATTTTGATGAAACTTTGTATGTTTAAAAAAATGACTGGGTTTTTTAAATTATTGGAAAGAAATTAAATTTTTCCTTCAATCTCGACATCCTGAATCTTTGCAACCAAACCGCGTTGAATATATGATCGTATAAAGTTTTCATCTCGAATTAATGTTAAGAAATTACCTCTCTTTGTACTTAAAAAGTATTGAGAAAAAAATCAGAGAATAATTAGAGAAACGAGAATCTGTACAAACAGATAGAGAAATGTAAAAAAAAAATCGAATCCCGAAATTACGCTTATTGGATTTCTCTTTCCAAAGATATCGAATCCTGGGAAGTCTCGGAATACAAGAATCAGAAGTGCCTCTTCTACCTCGGTCTAAAAATACGCGAGATACATGTATTTCTATCTTTTGAGCTCACGCGACGTCTCAGGATGTAATCCCACGGTTTATCGCTAATAACTCGAATTAATGCCTTGATACCTATACATCGATTTAGATCGTGGCGAGGGGGAGGAGACTAGTCGTGACTACCGGAGGCAATATCTCAAGCCTAATTGCAACGGCCGATGCTGCGAGCATCGGACATGAGCATCGTGTCGCTTCGCCCCGCCGCGGAGGACGACGATGGCGATGATGATGCTGCGAGCGATGCAATTAGTGGCGCAGCGAGCTCTGTGTGCTTCGAGCACCCTGTATCGTCTCGAGCTATTTCTGCACGTGGCGAAACTTGAGTACCACGCCGCCGGGAGTTTCCTCGCGCAGGAAGGAGCTCGGGTACGCGAGGGATGTTGATCGCGGATGGGATCGATTACGCGGAAAACTCGCGGCAAACGCGCGTTACGACTGCATTCAGATGCAATACTGCGAATATCGCAGACGTCAGTAGAGTTAATTGCAGCGTCGAATCGTAGATACGAATTCGAGATATTGAAGTATAATCTACTGTGAAATTGTGTGTATCTACTCGTACAATATTCTTATTAGAGACGCATCGTAAATCAGCAGACAGTACTGTATAATATTGTCCAATTATTTTCACGTAGGAAAGTTATATTGAGAACATTACTTGTAAAAGTAACCAGTTACAGTTTTTTTTTTCCTATTAAAAGGTAATTTTTTTGAGAAGAGAAGTTATCTTTACAAATTATCGATTTTGAAAAGTAATGATATGGTTGTTATTATTATAAAGTAAACTAGTCAATTTATAATATATATATATATGTTAGGAATTGAAATTATACGGCCATATTAAATGGCTCCTGACTGAATTCTTAGTACAGATATTTACAGAGTGTGATGATTTTATCAGAGATAAAGATATCTCAATTATAAGAAATAAATATTGATTTACCAAGCACTTTATTTTAATCAACTCAAATGTTGGGAAATAAATTTGATATAAAGTAATTATTAAAGTTAATTATTAGTTATCAAAAAATATAAATTTTTTAAATATTTTTATACATTATTAAATTATACTTTTATAAATTTATAAGTCATTTTAATTTTTATGAGAATTAATATTTAATTTAATATATTGATGACGCATTATATAGATGATAAATATCAAGAGCCAAAGTTAGATAGCAAAAATGACTTGGCGAATTCGGTCACTTGCATTATATTAGATTAGTGCATATTAAAAGCTACGTGAAATTAGCAAAATTAAATGTAAAAGCATATAAATATTTGAAACAATTAAGTACTTAATAATGATAATGCCAAATTATTTTTAACAGAATATACATGTATTATTTCATTATTAAAGTTGATTGTATTCCCACTACCGCTATTTAAATAAAGCTACTTTATATAAGGCAACTTTTTAAATATGTATAAATCCAAGTGACCGAATTCACCATATATAAAATTTGTCGTCAAGGAGAAATAGATTCTGAATTATCTGCAAGAAGTTTCTTTTTCCTATTTATTTCCGAGGTATTTTCGATACTTTCGAATATAGTTTCGAGTACACCCTGTAGACTCATGGTTTTAATTTGCGAATGGCGTCCACAAATACGGGAAGATCAGCTCGTGGGATAACGTCTCTAAATTCGTTTTTTTTTTTTACCACAATTTTCATCTCTCGTCGCGAAATGCAAGGTGTTACTTCGACGAGACGCTGAATTAAATATCAGCTAATGATTAGTTTCTGGCACCTGGCATCCTTTCATACTCCATCGTGTATCCGCACTTTTTACACGCGCGATACTTTTCAGGTGCATCCGTTTTCATCGTGATGGATTTATTCGCGACGATTGCAAGAACCGCAGAGATCACGTATCGATATTTCTTTCATAGCAACAATTCATTTAAAATTCCCCATTTTACATAAATCACCCTTTTCCTTCTGTCATTGAAATAAATTAAATTTATATTTAAGCGTCGGCTTCTTCGGGTAAAAGGAGAAGGAATAGAAATCGTAAGAAGATTAAGAAATTGCCGAGAACGTATACATAACTGAAAGGACTAAATATTTATTTAATTCTTTCAGAGTGTTTCTTGGGAAGTAATTTAAAATGAAATTGCAGTCGCTATGAGTTTTATGAGAGTATTTTTATTGGACCCTTGGGAAATTATAAAATGTCAGATAAGTTAGGAAAATAATTTTTTATATTTCATACATAATCCTCCTGCAATTTATTTTTTTAAATATATTTTTATTTAATATATATTGTAATTCTTTTATATTACAATATTTAAATTTATTTCTTTTTATTTCTTTTTTTTAACTAATTTGAGGAATTGAATAATTTTTGCATAATACATTGAGATTTTTAGTATTTTTAATTACATGTGTTACTATAATTACGACTATTATTGCTATAATAATAATAATTATATGTGTAATTCTATATTATCAAATGTATATAATTAAAACTCTCGAAAATTATTGCAATTATATAATAATTATCACTACGTAAAAATGGTTGCAATCACTATAATTTAATTATAACTTATAGGTATAGTCATTTTTAGACCAACCATATGACAACAAATTATAATCAAATTACAGTGATTGCAACTATTTATAATAATAATTATTTATTAAAATCATTTTCAATTGTCAACTATAGATGTATATTTATTGGATGGAACTATATATATAATAATTATCACTAAACATTATAGATAAAATAATCATAATTATAGTAACATGTAGTCATTGTTGCGAATACCAAAAATTTTTCTTGTCAGCGTATTATGTAGATACAACATTTTAATTCTCAATAAGATAATTCTCTCACGAGATATTTATTATAATAACATCATTCTAAAGACGCGTATTTTCTTTCGAGTACATTTCTGAGATGCATTTTCTACCGCGATTTCTTTCTAATCCCCGGTCCTGCAGCTATACTTCCACTTTCTCCAACTCAAACGAAATAGCCGTGCATTCGCGGACGAAAGAAACTGAGCGCAGAAAGTGCATCCGGCACCAGCTCTCCTAACCATAATCTTTACGGAGAAGCGCCGTACTCTTATCGCGAGCCACGGGCCGCCCACGTCGCTTCTGTATCCGGGATACGTCGCACCATATGTACCCGTGCACATGCACGATGCATCGCGCTGGTGCATTTGGGAGTCCCTCCCACTCGAGAGAGTCAGTTGCACTCAGCTACGCGGAATGGCTCGCGATAGCGTGGTATTGTCGCGCGTGACGCGATAAACTTTGACGGCGCCGCGCGACAATAAAGGCCCTCCTTCCTCCGTTTCCTACCCCCCGTTCCATCGTTCAGTTAATCCGCCCGCTTCTCGCAGGAAGCGTTGATAAGCGCTGATAAGCTAGTCGACCCGCCGTTTCGACGCGGACTCGCCTTGTCGCGGTGGGGGAAATTTTTGCAGGGAGAGGTCGAGGTCTTCAATTAATTTACCAATTAATTTAGTTGTTTGTGATTGTGCAATCAAGCTGAAACTAAATTAGATGCCACCTATGTCTGTGTTTATCGATGTAAATTAACTTTAATCTCGGTTCAACGTACTCTTTATTTTTTTTTTAATTCATAAAACTGAAATTTAGTAAGGAAAACTTTAAGCTCTCGCATTAGAAAGATTTCGCAAGTTTTTTTAGGCCCACAAATTTTCCATTTTGTCCAGCTCGTAGGTTTCTATATACTTATAAAACATACCGAACTTCAAGAAACTCAAAAAACATAGGGACTTTCCGAAAGCAAAGATTCTAAGCCTCAAATCCTTTTTATTTCTTTAATTTAAATTTTGTTAATTTTTTTAACGAAGTTATCTACAGTTGCTTGAATTATGAAGTTCATAGTGAACTCTTGTTCTGACATACATTTGTGGAAACTGGCATTTGTCTGTCAATTTGAGATTAATTATATGTATAATCTAATCATATTCTCTAATCTATTTGCATTTGAATTACATAGCCTTCTATCAAGTAGGGCATCGTTTTGTTATATCTATTATAATTTCTTTAACATCATGTCTGATATAATTATACTTTCCATATCATATAATCATTTATTAATGTAAAAATAAAAATAGATTTGTTGTTCCAAGAATAAATCAAATATGAGTAAACTAAAGTACCAAGATGAGTCTTCGCAGTTGTTGGTAAATAATATATTTATAAGACAATTAAAACCTGCAAAAACTGTAATAATTAACTTCATTGATAAATAAATTTCAATTGTTTGCGAATTATATTTTATCGCTCTATAAATACATTAATTTCGCACCAACAACCTCGGAATTGCTCATATTGATAATCATTCATGTTTGCATTGTAACTATGATATATTATGTGTATATACTATTATATCAGTTAATACCCTGCAATATCTACTAATCACTAATAACTAGGTAAGGCATTACATTAACTGCTCGGTTGCAGCCTCACCTATTAAGTATAATATATTCACTATTTTTTGTATATTAATTTATGAAATTATATTTAATATTGTCACACACTTTGTATTCAACAAAATTGAATTGTGAAACAAAATTTGATCTTCTTGCTGTACGAATGTAGAGTTCTTGCTGTAGTCATTTCTGATGTATTTTTGCCTGCTAAACATGAATTTGTTGGTTGTCACATTACAGTTATTTTGAGAAAAATGAGGCCGATCAAAGAGGTCCAAATGTACGGTTTTGAAAATTTTCAAGATGACATCGATAGCAAGTTTTTTTTTGCTCAATTTTATTAATATCACATCAAAGTATCAACTTTTAGCTTTAAAATGCATTTCGGTACATTTTGATATTTATGGTTTTTTTTTGTTTCCGATCTACAGTAATTATAAAATAGATAGTTCTTTTCTCATGTAGTAGTATAAAATTTAACTTTTTCTTTCATCACGGTTAAGCAGTCATTTTCGACGTATTTTTACCTGCTTGAGACGAATCCGCAAAAGTTAATTATTACGTCAAAATTAAAAAAAAGGCATCAAAGTCATGTTTTGATATGATGATGATTTTTCTCAAAAGCGACAGTCAAAACTTTTGCCAACGGATTTGTGTTTAGCATGCTAAAATACATACGGAAATCGGAAATGATATTCACACTCGTATTGCAAAATCGTGTGTTCCTTAGTGTTATTATTATTATTATTATTATTACTATTATTATTGTTATTATTATTACCAACAAACGGGGAGAAGGAATAATTTGCGCTACTCCAAACAGATCTCTCGATAATAATCCGAGAGATAATTCGAGATATATGCATCAATATCATTGAATTCGCGATAAAATGTAGTGTAAATATGTAAGAGATCTTATTTCGAGCGATAATCGTCGAACATATGTGAAAAAAGCGAAACTAAAAATTGAACTGGATAATGTTATTGGAAAACAGAGTGCAGAAAAGAGAGGGGAAAAAATAGAGACGGGCGGGGATTGCGAAAATACTGGTAAAAAGAGTTTCTCTCGAAAGATCGCGATGAAAAATTCCATTCAAAAAGGACGTACTCAAAATTAAACGGCGCGAACGTGAAATGCTAAAATTGGAGAGTAGCACGAAAATACATACGTCGCGCGGACAAAAATATTTTGCAAATCCGCGGACTCGACGTGTATAAACGAACGAGCAAAATTTTGATCCTCGATCGCCATATCAAGCCGGTCGTCGTACCGTCAGACTCTCAATGCGTATTTAATTGAATATGAAAAGCGTCATTTTATTTAATTAAATATTATAACATTGCTGGAATTGATTACGACTGTCGTTTCCCTTTCTCTTTTTCCCTCTTTCTCCCTCTAATCGTTGTTACAACTGTCAGTGCGTAATTGCGATCGTAATGTCATTATGCTATCGCAAAATCTCATTTAATCCCGGAAACAATACGGCACGAATGACGATCGGTCGAATGAGCTCGTGATGTATTTTGCATCGTCGAGAAAGCACGTTGGAAATTCCGAAGCAAGGTTCCTGCCGAGAGATGCACTGGGTTACCGGGGTTACCAAAGGATACTATGCCGAGAGATACCCGGGTGGGATGCTGGGGATGCTGGACGGGACGAGGGGTCAGACGCTCGTCTTTCCTTGTTACATCGCGCCGCTGCGGTTAATTGATTAACGTCCCCGTGAGGCCATTGGCCGTTAACCCCGGCTCCAGCGAGGACCCTCGTGGCGCCTCGATACATCTAATAAAACTCCTACGCTGCCACGGAGACGACGCCAACGTGGCGAGATGGCCACGATAGTGCGACCACGAGTCGTTATAAATGAACTTCATAATTCGTCGAGGGTCCACTTCGGACACAGCTCCGCACGCTCGACACCGCGAATTATCAACTTCTCGCACCGATCTTACTCAAAACCTAATATGACAAATTCATCCTGAAGTCGACGAACTCCGGTGGCTAAGTGAAGTGCTATATTGAGAGAAAATGATATTTTCAGTTTGATATATGGTTTTAGTTTTGTCTGTATTGTGACTGTAATTATAGAGTGAAATAATTATGATTGGGAGTTCCATTTTTGTGGTTGTCTCAAATTTGAAAAAAACTGTATTATAAATTATGGTATAGTTTTAAATATTAATAAAAATTTCAAGATATAAATGGTAAAGGAAATAATATAAAAATTTAATATTAATTCTGATAAAAATAAACACATTTTTATTCAGTAAATTTCAATTATAGAGAATTATTTTCTTAAATTTACTTACTATTTATATGTAGTACAATAACAAGTAAAAAAATGTGATAAGAAAAAACTAAAGCAAAGATTTTGAAGCACAGTATATATGTGACTGTCACTAATAGTATATTTGATTATTTTTACATTAAAACAATCGTAAATATATAATTATCCCCAAAAAATCACCCCTATCGCGAAAAGATCCATTTTATTTCATCTGCAAAATAGTATAAAATCCACGAAAATATTTCTGATTAATAGTCCACTTTTGTCCATTGAAATCTGCGTTAAGATTTCATTAGTTAAAATAATTCAACAGTTTATTTCGAAACGACATTTCACAAAATATAATAGATCAAATGGTATTAGGTGTTGGAATTAATTCGTAGCGTTTTTTAATGAAAGAATGTTATTTATTTCACATGAGCATTAAAAAATACATTAATGAAAGTACTTCCCATCACTTGTAAAACGCTACGAATTAATTCCAACACCTAATAATAAAATGATATGATAAAAGAATAACAATAACGTACGTTTAATTCAATCCTTTCCCTTTTTTGACGCCCGTACGTTATAAATCGAGAACGTGTCAAATTATAAATGGCATGCCGAAATGGATTTCGGCGAGAGAAAATCCTATGCCGCTAAAGTCAGACGCGAATTTTCAAGGAATACGTTCTCACGTTATATTGGCTGTCACCCTGCACCGTGCACACCTCGCACAATGCAACCAGCTCGCTCGTTCGCTCAGGTGTCGTGTGTCCAGGTCGGATTGTAATCCTCGAGAAACCGCGCCTGCCCCCCCGTACATCGTTCCTTGATCCCGGTATACGAAGACGTGATCAGACTGAAACTCGACTCGGATCTCCCGATCGCCCTTTCGGGGACGAATCTCATTGCGGCAATTTCGTAGAGAGCCAAATTTGCCTAAACAAAGATATTCTACCTACTGATTGCGTGGAAATGCAGGAATAAAGTTTGACTCTGCGTGTTAGTCTCGCAATTGATTAAAATTTTAGGAGATCGCTTTGCGTAAAAATTTACGCGCGTTGCAGAAAAGGTTTGTGAGAGAAATTCTAATGTAAAAGGATTGGACGGCGCGCTTCAGCTCTGAAATTTTTATTTATCCATTTATTCTTGTCTAAACTTATTTATCCAACGATATTAATCTTTGCTTTCGCGCGCCGAGTTTAGAACGCGCAGAAAAATAAAATTATTCTCTCCTAGACGATATCATGACACGGTTAGTTTGATGCGAAATTATACGAAAAGAATTTAATAATAATAATAAAACAATTTTTAATACAATAATAATATAGTAGCTTTATTTTGAGATACGAAGAGGTATATTAGGTTAATTTTTACAAATGTATATATTTCTCAAGAGACGAGGCATTAACAATACTGCTGTTAATAGACATAATAAGCTTTAATACAATATAATTAATATACAAGATGCAAATGAGCTTATTTGCAAAAATTATAGTTTTGAAATATTTTTTGATGAGAGTGAAAAAACTTGTAAAATTTTTCTCATTCAAATTATCAACAGGATCTTTTTTTGAAAATTTAAGGAATTATTGTTTTAGTTAGAAAAACATGTACGATATGAGAAATACAATTTCTATTTATTAAAATACAATGACTGCACTTGAATGATTTTGCAGCTGGAGGAAGAACTGAATGTTGATGCAAAAATAGTTAAATTTTAGAGTTATTAAATATAATTTTTATGGTTTAAAAGCATTTTTATTACTCCATTAATAAAAAAATTTTATTTACTATATTATAAAATTCTACATTTAGGTATTTATTGAAGAAATAAAATATTTTTTCATTTTACGTTCACGTCAAATTCAAATGAAAATAATTAACAGAGAAAAATTTGGCTAAACGCAATTTTTTAAAAATCAAAATAAAGACATTAGTAAATCTAGATTAGTTAGAATAGTTTAATTTTTTTTTTGTAATTTTCCACACACTTTTCTTCCTTAATTTTATAGGATTTGCAATTGATTTAATACAGTTTAAAATGTTGAATTTGTAACTAAAAAATGATGCTAAGAAATTCAAAGATTTCGGTATCTTGTTTTTTTAAATTTTTCGATATAATTTTTGAATAATAAAATTTTGCATTTCGACTACTCAAATATAGAAAAAGACGCAATGAATAAACATTGCAAGTGATAAATGCATGGAAATAGCAGTCAACAGTGCATCAGTATGAAGGTATTAGGGTATACGATTACATATGTAGTAAACGCATAATACTGAGAAAGTGACAAAGAGAAAAAGAATGATAAATGCGTGGCATATCAAGTTTAAAAACGTGAAACAACATAGAGAAAAGCAGCTGTTTTGAAAGAGGAAACAGATGAAAGAAGAGCGAAAGTCACTATAGGATTATTCATTTTACTGAAGTATCTAAATATTTTTCGCTAAATACAGACCTAAGAATAATTTTGTTGGACCATCAAAATAATTATATAGGGCGCTCAAGCATAATGAGCTATGCTGTAAAAAGTTTTGATATTCTAGCAATCAGCTCGAGCGTCCTACATAATTATCTTAATGGTCTAACAAAATTATTTTCAGATTTACATTTTTAGACACTTTGTAGCAAAGTCGTACTTTCCATGTAGTATTCGAAGCCACCATCTTCATACCGTGTACTTATAAATTACGTCAAACGACGGAGCGATTATTCGATTGTTGCTGAAAGAGATTATCCTCGTCTCGCTGAGGAATCCGCAGTCAGGAAGAGTTATAGGAGGTGCAATTTCTGAGATGGCCTGTAGAAACTTATGAATAACATGCATGACTCGCGGTATCTTGTGTCCACAAGCCGTAAGCTCCTCAGAGAATCGGTTCCCGGTGTATCCTTGTGTACTTCTTCACATCCTTGCAACCGTAGAGATCCTCTACTTGAAATTTCCCTTTTATAGTTCCGTATGTAAATGGCTTTTATTGTTCTTTCTTGCATGCGAAACAGCATTAATGTGGTCTCCGATTTTCCTTCCCGGATAATATAATTATACATCATTTAAAAGTCATTCAAATGTCAATGGTGAAGTAAATACTATTTTATAGTATACTTTAAAAAACTCTTTCTGAAGATTTAATCACATTATTTCTGTATATATAATAAATGTATTTTTCAAAAGAATTCCTTTTTCTTGAAAAACAATCGTGATTAATAATTTGCATTATGCATTTGTAAATAGCTTGTTTATCTACTTGCTTGCTTATTATTATTACATTGTTTGTTTGTTCGAAATTAAAATGATATAACTTTTAAATATCATCGTAACACTTCGAAAGTGATACTCAAAAAATTTGATTTTTTAGCCTGTCAATCAAAAGTAAACTAACTTAATTTTATAAAGAATCGTCACAAAGAATGGTTTTTAAGGATTGTGAAACGAAATATATTCTTTCTGCAAATATTATTTGATTAGTCAATAATTTTCTGTCAAATTGAAAATAAGTTTTATTCTTTTTGTAACTTATCGAAACTTTACTTTTTGAATTACGTCATTTGAAAGTAAGGAATATATGAACAGGACATTGCAAACAAGAATTGCCAACTATTTTTTGAAACTATTATTGTTTCCCTTTTTTGAAGAACACCGATTTAAAGTTAATCTTTCGGAAAAAAAAATAAATTGGGTGATTCAGCAAAACTACAGCTTGCTGCGCGAGTTCAACGTCTATAACTAAAAAGATTGATGGTTTAACAAAGAAATTATATCTGTAAACAATTATGAGTATGTTTATTCAACTAATTTTTTGCTACAATGAAAATTGCTAATGTAACAAGTTTTCTTCATTACAGTAGCAAAAGTGTGCGCCATTTCAGCTAACAATGTTTTGTTAAAAATTTTAATGTATACACTGGATTGATTTTCATAGAAAATCATCTTTGTCATATCAATAAATTTGTTGCGTCATTGCAACAAATATGATTATTTATAACCGCTAATTTTATTCAGTTGTACAATTTTATTAATTTTATTTAACATAATTAATTTCATTTAAAAGAAAATATTTAATAGAGAAATGACTTGATCTTTATTACAGCTGTAGATTGCTGAATTAATGAAATTTTTATTTGTTTTAACAAATCTTTTTCCATGTATCATCGACTAGAGAATGTAAAAATAGAATGGTTTTTGAATGCGGCATAAGAATGATGAGAAAATAATTTAAGTGTGCAATATGGAGGCACGTAACGAGCGAAAGATAAGAGTATACTTTTCAGTAACTTACACACAGGTTAAACCCATTGTTCAGACCCTCCTTCCTACAAAGCATTCCCGTCCACCCACCTTACCCTACTGCCTCTCGCGTGAGAAACACAACCGATACGACGGAAGCTCGCCCGGATTTCCCGAGCGCCGACAGTTTTATTGGCGGAAACTTCGCTTGTTCGACCGTCTGTTTTTCCCCGTCGATAGTTTGCGGCGCGGCGGCGGCCTGGAGAAACTTTTGGATCAACTGCGCGGAGAGACTTTCCCAACCCGACGGCTTTAAAGTCACTTCGGTTTGCATTGTCTGCCGGTCGGCACTTCTCCGACCTAAGAAGGGGTGAGAGGGTATGCTAGGGGTGGAAAGGACGCGATCGAAATTCCGTGTCTGCTACCGTGCGCGGACTCGAGTGGGTTAACAACTTCTCGAATGGCATTAAGACTCTATCGTTGTTGCTCAAGATGCGCCATTCACGTAAGAATTAGGCACTCAAAGTCGGTGTAATCTTTTGCGAATTTGGATGGATTACGGAATGCATACTTTATTCATAGAGTTCTTTCACGAAATAATACACTGTAAAAAATAAAATGTTAATTTAAAATTAACACAAACAAAAATGTTAATTTTAACATTTTTGCATGTCTCAGAAAATCCACTAAATGTCTTTAAGTTAAAATTGACATTTTATTTTTTGCAGTATACTATCTTTTAACTCTTAACAAATTTTATACGAATCACAGTAATACAACATAAATTTTTATTTAAACTAAATACATTGTAGCCTTTTAGTGATGCAATTAAATTATTTAATAAAGAGGTATTTATTATTTACATACAATTCAAGATGTTTAGTATATTATTTGTGTCCAATTTTATTTTATTTTTTATAATATAATTATATATTATAATATAATATTATTAATAAGTTGATTAGTAATAAGATATACATTACTAATATTTATTATTTAAATTAATCTTTATTAATTATTATTGTTTTAAATATCAAAAAGAGCAATGATAACTCAGCTCCATGAGTTAAACATTTTGTTATTTTTAATTTTCATGTACAAACATAAATAATCCATTTCTGTGGTTAATTAAAAAATAAATAATACCCATATTAATATATGCACTTGTAATAAATAATGAACTAAATTTGAATCAAATTTAATACATTTTTTTAGTTATATTATTTAAGTTAACGTTTAAGTTTCTATTTTTTAAGTTAACGTTTTAATTAACGATTATATTTATTAGAAGCAGTGGCGATCTGAAACAATTAAAAGTAACTCAAATTGAGTTCAATATATTCAATATAATACTATTAAATTTAACAATGCAGTACTATATATTTTTTCTTCTCCAAGAAGGTTCCAAGAATCAGAAATTAATTAAAATTACTAATAAGTTATTAATACCAAAACATTAACAAATTATTAATAAACTTCATAATGTTGACAAGATGTTACAAGCAATTTAAACATGCAGATATTTCGATTCCTAGTTCGAGTCCTCTTCAATGAGATGAGAATCTTTGCAAACATTATGTAATTTGTTAATAATTCAGCATTAATTACTACTGTGGCTTTTATTAGCAATTTTGATTGGTTTGTGTGATAAATTTCTATGTATATTTTTATTGGATAGAAAATCATTATTGGAAGATTATAACAATTTTCGATGGAAAAATACATATATAGTTTTGTTACAATTATATTTTAATAAAAAAAAAAAGCGGAAAGCAATTATATTTTAATGACGTTGTCTAGTCGATTATGACTATAATAAAAAAAAAATTAACACTTCCTATGTTTTATTTCTACTTCTTCTTACTATAATAAACTGATTTAATATACTTTATTCGGGTCTTCCTAAAAAAATAAAAATCCAAAGGTCTAGAAAAATAAAATTACATCTCCTCGGAGTAAAGAAACTGAGGCACCTGTTAAATTCCCGCTGAGGAAAAGTCGAGTCGACGTTCATCGAGGAAAATACGTATCGTATTTTCCAGCATTTTAACGTAGAAATTGCACGGTTGCGAAAGGGTATATAGCAATGACGGCTGACGTTTCGTGCCGGCGATTTCTCCTTTTTTTTCTCTCTTTCTCCTCTTTTCTTTTTTTTTTTTTTCGTGGTTACATCCTACTCGCCTCCCGAAGGAGGGCCGCGTGTTTCGCAACAAAGTATTGGCGAATTGGCCGGCACGTGACACTCTCCCACATGCATCATGACGTAAAAGGGCTTCTGTCCATTTACGTTGCCAAGCAGGCGCAATGTTGCTCTGATCAATAAATTGCACCGGCCGGACGGACGGACGGGGCTATCCGTATCGATTCGCATCACTGCGATATTAAGCGGTGAAAATAAATCGCGAAGCGTGGTAGCATCGCGATCGATAAATCGGCAAGGGCCCAGTGGGACTTCGCGATTGATTGGTGTGCACAGTCAGCTGATGGGAGGTACTTGCGAAGGCACCTAGCTCTATATCCTACGAATTTTTAACGAACTGGCAAATGAATCAATGTTGAACCGCTCGACAGAAACTTAGTCTTACAAAGTATCTGAACAATCTGTTTTTTTTTTAATTTATTTATTTGAATTTAACTTTTACTTCAGTGGGAAACTTTGTAAGAGTTTCTCATTGTCAGTGGATTTAATTTAATTCTTGAATCCTTCAAGAATTCTTTGAGTATCTTTTTAAAGAGGTTCTAGTAGAGAATTGAGCTTATAAGTTATGCTTCTTCTCTTCATAACATATTGAAACATATTAGATCCTATGATTAATATGTCTGATATGATTAATATGTCGCATTCTCGCAAAAAAGTGACATATATAAAAGATATGAAATTCAGGAGAGAGAAGAGAAAATTTTATATTTTAAAATTAATTATTTATTACTGCAGTATTAAATGTAAGTTAATTTAGAGCTGATCACAAATGACTTGTTTCAAATTTTCGAGAAGTAATACAGTTATTAATTTTTGTTTAATGTTATGTTATAAAAATTATTATTATATTATTGTTATTGCTATTACTAAAAATTATCTATATTGTGATTTGTGTCATTTTTCTTTAGGAAGTATTTGAATTTATCTTATAATTGTGATCAAGTATTTTGGGATCTACTCTCTAAAAGTAAATCAGTGCATATATTATTACTGCATGTATTATTACTTTAGTGCTACACTTATAACTTATGTAATCGTCAACGATATTTCCTGTTTTTCAGTAATAATAGACTGATTTACTTTTAGAAATTATGATTTCTGCAGATTTAATCTCTAAAAGTGAATCATTATTTCTGAATAACAATAAATATTTGCTGATGATTACATTAATTACAAGTGTAATATTGAAGTTGCTTTATTTTTAGAAAGTAAAATAGGACAACTTTATTAAACTAACAGACGAGAGACGGCGGGAATGTAAGGATGTAAAGATAAATACAATAAAAATTTATTTTTTTAAATAATTATTTAAGTGTATTATTCGAAATTATTTGTTTTATAATAAGGAATATAATAAACCCATAATCAATATTTTAAATTAAAAATTTAACAATTATATTTATCAAAGTGTTGTTCAATCGAATTCTAAACTCAAAATTACGAAACATTTTTTCTTAAAATACTATTTATATAACGTGTCTATACTGCATAATAGGATGAAGAGAAACAAGGATGATAATATAGCTTTTTATAAAAATAGATTTAAAAAATTAGTTTTGTTTAAAAAAGCAATAACTACATTATTAATTTCAAAATTAAATTAATAACAAAAAAGTTATTAAAATATTACAGAATGTATGCAAATATGTGTGTGTGTGTGTGTGTGCGTGTGCGTGCGTGCGTGCGTGTGTGTGTGTGTGTGTGTGTGTGCGTGCGTGCGTGCGTGCGTGCGTGCGTGTGTGTGTGTGTGTGTGTGTGTGTGTGTGTGTGTGTGTGTGTGTGTGTGTGTGTGTACACATAACTTCTTCCGCATAATAATAAACTGCTCACTGTTAAAAATATAATACGTATAAACTCTATATTAACAGTAGAGCTACAATCGATTTATGGAATAATTATTTTTATATGAAAACCTCGAAAAAGAGGCAATCAGCATGCTTAAAGGAATCACATTAGCAAAATGTTTTATTTTGCATAATTCGAAATGTATAAAGCCAATTAAAATGTTAAATAATATTCAAATATACATATATTTGTGTGATAATGTAGTCGAATTTAAGAAAAATGAGGAAGTATGTATAATTAAATACTAAAATATACTTTAAAAATGTTTCGCAATGCTTGAAAATAACAATGCGTTAATACAATGTATTAATTTAATAAATGCTTTTGTGTATAGGCATATTAACGTCGCGATGTAAACAGCAAGTTACTGAACAAATAATTCCATAAGAAATCATTAAAATTTGCCAGCTAATAGCAGAGATATTAAGAGGGATTATGCCGTCTATGCTTGCTACACCTTGCCTTCGCTTCTACTAGTTGAATTACCTGTACTTTCGAGAAATTTGAATAAATTTAATATGATATGCTGCTTGGAAAATTTAACTTAATTTTTCAAATATATTCGATCCTGCTCCCTGCCAAGAGAGCCTGAAATCTCCCGCTATCAAGGATCACAAGCCTCTGCATACATCAGTGTACGTGTCTCGCTTTTAATATTATGAATTCAAGTTAAATGAAGTTCAATCTTTATCAAAGCGGAAATATATAGGTCACTTCAGTACACGGTCGTCTAAATTTGTCGCCGTACTCTTTGGTAACATCAAACAAGAGAGTAGAGCGTCGTCCGTCTTTGATGGCGGTGCTTTCCGTATTATCTCGTCGCAGATTATAGAACGTGCTACGCATATTGCTGAGTGCTCGAGAATATGCTCCGAGTCGAGTCGAGTCGAGTCGAGTCGGTTGTTCGCTCGTGGTGCGATGTACAGCACAGCCGGTGCATGCTGGAGTTGAGCGCAGCGTAGCGCAGCGCAGCGGGCAGTTGGAAAACGTATTTCACGCTAAATTACGAGCCTGTCCCAGCCACAACCGCGAGATTCCAGCCGGACATTGTATGGAATGGACACATCCGGGAATAGATAGAACGTCCGAGGCCGAGCGCTTTTTGACTCGCCACTTTCCGCGGTGACGCGCCGCTTTCAGCGCAATCCCCGAAGCTGTAACCAGACCGCGAAACTGGGCCAGAACTTGTAACGTAACTCCCATACGCCATAGGCGCCACTTCAAATGGCATTCGGATACGTACTGTTTAAAATTACATGTATATGTATTCAAAATTGCCCGAGATAAAGTTAGCTAACCGCGGACAGCGGTCTCCTTGTAGCTGGTAAATATTTGAACTGCTTCGTGTATTTTTAATTGTGTTATTTTAAACGAACTAAATCGAGGAATATCCATCCTTACAGGATATTGAAAATTATTTCAATATAGATTCGAACCAATTCTCCCTATAATTTTAACGAGTTCCTCGAGATTTTTCAAAATTTTTCAAAATTTTATGCATCGTTTCTGGTATATGACGGAAATATTGGAAATAATTCAGTAACGTAATTATGTGAGCTGCTTTTCATATATTTATAATTATGTTATTTTAAACGAACTAAATTGAGAAATATCCTATATTACGTAATTGCAGGATATTAAATATTAAATTCTTTTGATATAGATTGTACATTTTTTTTTTCAAGCCAATTCTCTTTATAATTTTAATGAGTTCTTCGAGATTTTTTCCTAAATTTCTCAAAATTTTATGTATCATTTCTGGTCCAAATTTAGTAACGTAATATCTACTTTTGTAGCTTTGAATATAATTTATTGGACAGCGGAATCGAATTTTCTAGAATGCTCACCACAATTTAAAAAATTCAACCGTGTTCTTTTTTTTAACAATTTCATAGTCGCTATCTGGTTTTATTCCTCCCAGCTTTTTATTTCGAGAGAAACCGCGTTACAGTTGCTGAATTATTTTCTATCTTTCTTTTGCATTATTAATCCTCCGCGATCCTTAATTTTCGATAATCTCGGTTCGTGTATCATTTCGCTCGCTTAATTCCCGATAGTCTATAGTCACTAAGATGAAAGGGCATAATCTGCTTTTGCGAGACGTGTGTTACGTACACGCGATATCTATGTACACTACGTAAATGTACACGAAGAAGAAACCGAGAGGCTGAAATAGCTAATAGGAGGAAGGAAGGAAGGAAGGAAGGAAGACGCCAAGAGATGAGAGATGGGGTGGGTTAGTTTCGTGCGGCTGTAGGGATGTGGAGAGAGTGATTTAATCAAGCCGTCTGCATTCGATTATCGGTCCGCAGTTACGTGGATCGTTACGTCGTTTCTCCGTGCAGAACGCGGTTCGTCTTGCGTTAATTTCGTGTTCGTGCACTCGGTCTGGTCCGCCGGGCTCGTTCATGTTTAAGACATGCTCACGTAGCAGCAACAGATATAGCGTTTGAGGAAGTGGTAGAAACTCAAAATGCGAACGTGTTCGGAGGGAAGTTTTGGATAGCTGAAGCCGCAGAAAAAAATGGTAAACGTAATTATGTAAATCATTTAAATTTTGTTGACCTCTAAAATTGTGATTTTTTTATTGCTTTGCAATTGTACGAGCGTATGTTATAATATTTAACGTTTTAATACTTTGTAATTATGTCACTCTAGAAAAAATAAGTGGAGAAATACGTACATCTACTTAATTATATTATATTATTGTAGAGGGAATTAAAAATTACTTCAATTAATTATTAACATCTTTGGAATCAATTTCCTTTATCAATAACAAAAAATCTAAGAAAATCAGGACGAATGAGAGTCAGCGTAGTAGTTAATACGCAATCTTAAATCTTTATTCCAGAAAAGAGAATCTTTATTCCAAAAAATCGTACGTTTCAATTCACTTTGGAACCATCCTCAGTAATATAATTTCAAAATATCAATCCCTTTGTGTCCAAGAAAAAATCACCATCAGATTAACAGATTTGATGTTGTAATCCCAAGACATAGAAGGAATTTCTCGACATTGGATCAAAACCAATTAAAATTTATTATTACTAAAGAATTTATTATTACTATCAAGTTAAAAACTGCATGTTGATCGCAGCTCGAATGAAATATGATCTCATTCGCCCTGATTTTTTTTAATTTTTTGTTGTTGAATTTGGAAGAGTCTGTAAGAAGATTACATTATTACTATTTGAAATTTCCTTTATGTTAATAATATATTAAGTAATTGAAATATATCAAGTATGTTTCTCTGAACTTCATACTTTATCTAGTGTGAAACACACACACACACACACACACACACACACACACACACACACACACACACACACACACACATTAAAAGTAATGTAATTTCTTTAGATTTTAGGTCATTAAACAAAAATCGTCTGCTTTAATCTTTTAAGTTATATTATTTCGGAGATGTTACTTAATTAAACACATCTTGATTACATAATAATATTCAATAATATTTTAGTTACTCTCAAGTTTAGTTCTAAAGAAATCTAGCATATTTTATTCATCTGAAGTCATACGATTATTTTTTTGATACTGGTGTGTAACAACTGCGATAGATTTTATTGAAGCTTCACGCAGCTCATTATCACTCCAACTCGAACAAATTTTCGTTAAGAATAGACTGATTTTTGAAAGATGCTTAATTTTTAAAAGATGTACATATTGTATCTCTTACGGTACATAAATTATCAATTGTTTTAAAATTCTTTGAGATATTTATAAAAAAAAACTTTTATCATGTATATACATCGTTAAATTCGCTATTTTGAGTAACTCTGTGACTATCAATCGTGTTATTTAACGATTGCCAATTTATCATGTCTCTAAGATTTGTGTATCGATCAAGTTAGGTTAGGTTCCGTCAATATTTTATCTAGATAACCTAATGGAACCAAGGGAGGCTTACGCGAACGACGACGAGGCCGTTAGGTGAGCACAAATTGGCCGGTTTCCGATAAATATCGACGTGAGCGTAAAGCTGCAAGAGCTTTACGAGATTAATAGTCTTGCCCGGCCGCCATGACGAGCCAACGAGTCGTCGCCATCTTGGAAAATCGCCATCGCGAATATATAGTTAGCTGTGTTACAATATTCTCGCAACCTCCCCCTTCGTTTGGCGAACCTAACTGAGTGTAACCTGGTTTCTCACGAAATTACCTATCCTACCGCAAGGTATAATTAAATCGTTACAGCCAGCCTCGCCGCGAGGATCAACTCTGGAAAATGGCGACCGCTTTGAAGGCGCTCACGGCAATTCGCCGAATTTAGCGCTCAAGACCTTGTCGTGATTCGATTATACGATATTAATTGCGAACCTAGGCGAACATATTCAAGCACCCTTTACTTCCCGACTAATGGAACTTGTCTTCCACTCTTTGAGGAAAACATTAACTCGTTCATTTCGCGTTCACGCTTATAAGTTAAGTTAGGTGACGCAATCATGAAACTTCTCTCAATCTACATCTTATTTTATCTACATCTTATTTTATAGTATATATATTTGAGATCGGAAAGAGAGAAATGTGGTGAGAGACGGAATTTTTTTTATTATTTTTGTATCTGAAATTATATCTGTTTTTTTCTTTCGAATACTTTCTTCTTTACGAGAAGGGTCATTTTTAGATTGTTCTATATAGTGTAGATATGTTCGTTCATAAATCGGAAGAAGTAAACTGATAACTGATTACCATGTAATCATACCATTAACCCGAACCTAACTCTAACCTAATCCTAACCTAATCTAGCCCATATCACTGGCGGATGTTCGCGTTTACAGCGATGGCGGCAGGCAATGAATGCGCGGCCTATGTATCATAATTCCGACAGTTAGCAGTTTGTTTGTACTCGAATCCGATGCGATATCCGGCTGGCCGGATGCCGCATCGCCGGATGCGGAGACGCATAGCCTGGTAACAGCCTGGCCGCGAAACGTTCGATCCGCCGCGCTTTTTCGAAATGAGGTTGAAACTTTGTTCGTGTCCGGGATTCTCAAGTAACGATAGTAGCGAAGAACAGAATATCAAGATAAAATCGAGGACATTAAATGAATCAATAAAGGTTTGAATATTGTACTTCAAATTTGTGACGTATATTGATCACGGAATAAATAGATCCTTCCTATTGGCGCCTTTCCTTTGTTAGGAATAAGAATTTCACATATCTATTGTATTTAAAAAATTAATTTAAGGAAATTGTACCAATTCTATTTTGTTACAAGTTACATTGAAAAAATTTACTAAATTTACTGTATATTTTTTTATAGTATTAAATAAACGTTTACTTACAGTAATAAATATTTACTCGATAAGAAAATAATAGTTAAATCAAATTGATAGTTCTTGGATAAAAAATAAGTACATATTTACATTTAGTAAATATTTACTTAGAATTTATTTAAATATTTAATATTTTTCATATTTATTAAAATTTAATATTTTTCTTAGTGTAGCACAAGTCATGTATCTATTTTATTTAAAAAATTAATCTTATGAAAATATATCAATTCTACTTAGTTGTGAGTATAGTTAATGCATCGAAAAAGAAAATCGTGAAGAGAGAGCGTCAAGTTGAGAAGTTTAAAAAATGTGTCTTTATATTGTTGCGAGAATACGCGAGGAGGATATTACCGAAATTAAGACTCCGCTGCAGCTCGGAGACCATTTATCTCGGAAATAAGTAAGCATAATTAAAAAATACATTTTCCAAGTTGATTTGCGAGCAAACTCCTCCTTTGGATCTCTGAATAACGCGAAATGCGAATTTATGAGCACTGTGTATTGATTTTACGCGAAATTCACTGTGAATTTCAAAATATTCCATAATATAGAGCCTTCACATTTGCGTTACTCTGATATCATACCGAACGGTTAATAAACGCAAAACATTCAACAAAATAGCAATAATTCAAATGACATCGAGTGTTGACCATTCAACATCGCCATCCATCAATTTTAATCAACGGTAATCGATAAGCGTAACACGCGCCCTTTTCAGATGCGCGCACATTTTCGATTAATAAACGGTTGTTTAATTCCGCGTTTTTCGCGCATCAATGCTGATTGAATTACCCATCCGGGCGTCCTGAACGCGCTGTCTCTACTTCCTCTCTCTCTCTCTCTCTCTCTCTCTCTCTCTCTCTCTCTCTCTCTCTCTCTCTCTCTCTCTCTCTCTCTCTCTCTCTCTCTCTCTCTCTCGTCGTTCCAACTCAACGACCTGTGACCTTCCGCCATCCACCATCCACTATCCGCCGGCTTCTTTCATTCGATGCCCTCGATGTCTACATACTCTCGTGCACTTCGATGCCGCGCTCTACAGCGCGTTTCAAAGGCCACCCAATGCATCGAGCTAATTAAATTAATTAATCGAGTGTCTATCACCATCTCTGGTGAAAGTAATGAAAATCACGGTACTTTTAAAGCGTTTCAGGGAGTTTATTACTACTAATTAAAATTTAAAGCGAAATATTTCATTACTATTTGATATCAAAGAATTTAAGGGAATGCGAGAAATAATAACTTCGCCATTGAAATATCCGCTTAAGAGTTAAGATTTTAAATTTCATTTTATTAGGTAATATACGGTTTTTGTCGCAATAATTGCTGAACTTTTTGCTACAGGCTAAATAAGTAAAAGCTATAAAATATAGTATGAAATTATTTTCTAAAATTTTATTTCTAACTCTATCGAGTTACATTTCTTTGTGTTGTATTATTTATTTGTGACATCAAACATGAAAGTACGTTTTTTACTTACTGAGAAAAATAAAAAGTGAAGACAGCTTTAAAAGGTGTCTAAGTGTTTGATCATCCAACGTATTCACTTTATATAGCTTCCTCTGCGATTATTTTCTTTTTTCAAAGTTAAAAATGAAACTGAAACAACAGTTTAACACAATTTCGAAAATTATGAGATACGTAAAATTTCGACCGAGATCATTTCCTTCATTTCAAAAGAAATTTATTAGAAATATTTTTAGAAATTCTACGATCGCAAAGACTATATAATAATTAATAAATAAAATAACAAAAATCATAAGAAATTAAATTTTTTGATATTGAATATAGAGATTAGAAAGGTTGACAAACCTTTTACGTTGCATGAAAGGAATTATTTTTCAGTCATAATTTTTTTTTGAGTTAATTCTTTGGTGGATCCATAAAGATTCGTATCAGATAGATGATTTTTACGACCTCCTTGGAGTAAGATGGAAAGACACTGTTGAAAAGTGTTTTCGTATTAAATATGAACACGCAGGGGATGAAGCATGGCACAATAAATGGCTGGGGAGTATATCATGATAATGCGGGCCACTCGTAATTCATAGCAATGGCGCGGCATGGAGATCGCGGTAATGCGAGGCGATGTTAAAGTGATTTTCATTTTTCGTAAGATTCATTATGTCCGCCATGTTAAGAAGTGTCGTTAATCATCGAGTGCTATTAAATGCCACCGAAGATAAGACGACCGGTTGAATTTCTGAAAAACGTACGGATTAGTGCGCGCTAGTATATTATACGTATGACTTATATGCCGATTTTTATACGTATATAAATGTTATAATTTAAATTCACTGTAGACGTAATCTGAATTTCAGATGAGGAGTCCGGGGTCTACACGGGAAAACCTTTGCCCACTTACAGACCGACGTCGCAGTTGGTGCCCCTGGGAGGTACAGCGAGACTCTTCTGCGAAGCTTACCTGGGCAAGGTCGACTTGCCCGACGCCAAGAATTCCGTCACCTGGTCGAAAAGCGACAGCAACGTGACTCTGCCTAGTCACGGTAGGATAGCACAGCACAGGGTGTCCCGGTAAGTCAAGAATAATTATGTCGAGAAAATACATTTTTATCCAATAAAGATATTGAACATATTTAAATAATTTGTAAAAATTCTAAAATTAAAAAAATAGATACAACATTTATAATGTATTAAAATGGGAAAAAAACTGTTCAATAAGTTAGAGGAAAGGATGAGATTATGAAATAGGTGTGGAGTTACGAAATATCGCGATATTTCTTATAGTTGTATTTGGAGTAATCATTAAAATTATTTCTTTATAATCTTATTTAGATGTTATTATATAATATGATCACTGGTGGATTATTATTTTGTACTGCGTTGTTGTGAAAGGTGCATTTTAGTTTTTGCAAGTAGCAGACAGTTTTACAGATTGTATAATATTTTACATCATTCTTAAAAAAAAATGATTAATTTACTTTGTTTTTACAAGTGATGGTTATCTTCAATAAAATATTTTCTAATAATCTTAAGATATATTTATTATAAATTTTAGAAAAATTCATTATTATGTACTCAACAAGAATTTATTTTCTTTTGAATATTATAAAATTGCTCGAAGAAGAAACTTTAGTTAGAAAAAATCGAATTTATTTTAATTTAATAGTCTCGAAGCATTACACTCACTAAGATTCAGAATATATTTTGAATAAATTTGATGAACTTATGATATGCAAATATGCGAATCTTTGAAATAGATATTTGAAGTAATTATTACTCGCATACAGTTTATATTTTTCTGCACTTTTATGTAATTTTGGAAAGTATGTTATATGGTGAATTTCAGTTTAGCTTGAAGGCCTTGAATGCGGCTTTAAAAAATGATATGATATTGAACTAAATTTGGTAACCAAATATGTGCATGTATTCAATGTGTAAAGTTACACCTACTATACATATACCTACTGATTTGTGATATTCCATATCTCCCCATTTGTTCCATAACCGCAATCTTTTTTCCCTCTTCAGTTTCTTATAAATTATATTCTGTATACCTAAAGAACTTATAGCACAAGTGATATCAATCTATGACTAACAAACTTGTATCAAAAGTAGTTATATCACATGAATATTTGAGTAAAAAAATAGTATTTCATCACCCTCGTCCTCTAAAACTAAAGAGTATAGAATGAGAAACTATAGATAATACAAAGATAAAACTGTTAGACTTTAGAGATTTTCAGTAAAAAGCGGATTTGTGAATTATAGATGTATATTGATGTTTCTCTTTCCCTCTCTCGATTTAGTTATTAAAATATTTTATTAAATATATTAAACATACTAAAATAATTCTTAAAAATATTAAAATTGAAAGAAAGATTTATAATAAACTAAAATAATAGAGACTCTGTTTAAAGAGTTATAAAAACCATGTAAAAATAATACACATGTTGAAGTTATTTTTTACACACTTGGATTTGCAGTATAGAAGTCGGAAACATGTCGATGTCTCGATTTAGAATATACAAAATACTAAAGGCAATGATAAAATGCTTGTGCGAAGCAGCGCGCGAACATTCTGATGGCTGTAACGTTTCTTTCTCTTCCCTAGGGACGAGTCGGATCTTCAGAAAGATTCATCTTCTCAAACAACAACAGCGATTTTAAACTGATCCATTTTGTGAAAATTTCTCATGTAGAGTTTTACAATCAACTCAGTACTGGGCCGGTATTGGTCGCCACAATTCAGCTACTGGCTAAATATACTAGATAACAATTTGGGCCCAATACTGACAGATACTAGCCCATTCATTTTAGCCAGTCATTTGCCAGTGATGGCCCAGTACTGGCTGACAGAATTTTGAGCCGTCAGTTGACAATCATAGCGTTGCTTTCGTCGTAACTGCCGACGTCTCTATATGGGTTGATTTTTCTAACTAAAAGGGACTATTTTCACCCGATCTTTTTCGTAAAGAATCTTCTTTTTTTAATAGAACGATTTTCTAAGTGATTCTTTCGCAAAAATCGATTTTCATCGAATCGATCCGGAGATCACATATTCCTATTCTTGCCAAGCTGTGTCGGCCGCTGCATTGTGTCTATCGTCTTGCGCCCGGAAGTTGCTCCATCTCTTCTCTTTCCGTAACTCAATTTTCTCAGCGATGCGACCGTCACGGCGCATCGCCACGGTAAACACGGCGAAACCACCGACTCAACAACACACGACGCCGATGAGGCCCGCCCCGCCGCACCGCGGCACTGACATTACAGCGAAATTACTCCCTCGTAGTTCGTACTCGCCGTAGTTCGGGATACGCGAGCGACGCGTGCGAGAGCGGACGATTTCGCCCTCGAGCGCAATTTTATTCCGCTGGATAATTGGATCCTCGGGGCCGCAGACTCCAAGGCGTCGTCTTCGGTTCTCGGCCTCCCTTCGCACGATCCACGACTATCCCATCATCTCGGCGTTCCCTGGTTTCCTCGCGCGATTCGCCGGAGCCGAGATCGTTGCGAGGAAACCTCGCCAATTCGGAGACTCCGACTTTAATTGTGTTTTGTGCGCATTGACTTCGTTATTTTGACGAAATCTTGCACGCATCTGGGAAGCGTAAATGGATCTAGATACTTTCGAATGATGTTTAGAGATAGTTAGGATAAAGTTTTGAGACAAAAATCAAACGGACGGAAGATTAGAATATTTTGAGAACAATTTTTCTTTTTAAAATACAATAAAACATCGTTTATATTTATCTTTGATGTGTTTGATGTAATAAATACTTAATAAATGATATACGGCTGATCTCTAATGAGTAAGATATTAGAGTATCCTATTTTTTTTTTATAAAACTTTTGAGAAAAATCTTTTTTTTTATTTAAACACTAAACAAATAAAGTGAGAATAATGCATATTAACGTGTGATATTAATTTATTTAAATATTTATTTAAATATAATATTCTGATAATATTTTTTATGATAATTTCTGATAATATTCGGACATTGTAACGACAAAGGATACTTTAAGGGAGAGAGAGATAGAGAGAAAGAAAAAGAAAGAAAGGACAAAATAGAACAGAAAATGATTTATGATTAAGAATTGCATTTTACGTTAATATTATATATTATGTTATATTATTTTTTTTATCATGAAAAAGTATGTATATATAGTCCAAAGCTAGAGATTGGGAAATGAATAAATGAAAAAAATAATACTAATGATACATAAAGTTTAGATCGTCCAACATTGCAAATTTTTTGAAGAGGATCTTTTTCTTAAATAAAACTTCTATTTAGCCTCGATGCGTTAAATATAATAAACAAATAGGACGAGACTGATTTATAATAATTGCTTCTCTGGCACATACGGTATCGCGAAAAATATAAGACCAGGCAGGGGACATGTCTTGTTTTTGGAATCCGCAAGACACAATAAGAATTTGTCGTAACATCCCGCGGCGGTGTGTGTCGGGTAACGTAATGGAATCCCCGAAGTATACGTGTTCGCGAAACGAGGGCATTCGTTTCTCAAGACGAGCGAGGAAGAGAGATACTACCCCGAATTCCCCGAGCGCGAACGAACCGCGGCGCGTCTCTTAATTAGTGGTCGGATTCGCTCTCTGTACATCTCGCCCTTGCGCGCCCGTTGTTCGTGTAAACTAGACTTTACATCAACGGCGAGCCGGTGGTCCACGCCGCGGCACGGGGGAAATTGAGTTAAGCCGGAAGGGTCGAAGGTAGCCTGGGAAAAGGGACAGAGTGAGATTTATCTTAACAATAACCCTTCAGGCGGCGTCGTCGTCGTCGTGCGGGCGTCTTCTAAAAATAAATGCGAAAGGTGTGGAAAGCGGTGAACGCGAAACGGAACTCCGGAGTTTATTATCCCGAGAATAATGAACGTTACGCGAGTTGTTCTTTTTTTGAAAGCCCAGTTTTGAAAAACATGAGTTAAAGTTTCTTTCACAGATTTTTATCTTTTTTTTTTCATTTTCCTTATTTTTCAAGTACAGTCTTGGTCGTAAGTATAAAGCATCCTCAATTTTTATGCATTTTGTTGGAAAAAGTGATAATAAAATTAAAAGAAAAACTAACAAAATAATAAAATTGTTAAAAAAATAAATATTTTTCAACACAACTGCTTGTTAATTTATTTTTCGTTATGGTTAACGTCAATTTGTGGGAGTGATTTTACTTTTGGCCAAGACTGTATATCGTTTGATATTTTTATGAATTAATTAATAGAAGTTTGGTTGTGTTAAAATTGTATAAATGTTTTTACTGAATATGATGCAAGTCCATTTTTAGCAATTTATTTTAAACTGCATATATGTTCTCTCAAACAATAATATTTATATCAAGTAGGTACAATTTGACTTTTTAATAACTTATTGTTATTAATATTTTTTAATTTAAATTTATTAATTTTTTTATTTAATATTGTTATTATTAATATTTTACTGTGATATATACCACAGTAATCATCAAAATATTATGTGTTTAGATTTTATTCTTAAAACAAATGTTTACAAATAAATGATTAAGTTTAGATAATTAATAAATAAAGTTATATTATTTTGTGTTTTACTTTTATTTTCAATTCACCTTGATTTAATCAAGTCGTCTCTCTTTTAACTTTAAACGCTTAAAGGAAAAGGTATAAGAACAAATGTTTGAGATAAAATTACTTGTCTTTTAACGATAAATTAATAAAAAGAGATTGTTTTTATAGATATTCATTTCAAAGTTACTCTCACTTTATTCTTTTAAGGAAGATGGAGGAAGTCTCTTAACATTAATTTAAAGATCTTTGAAATCTAAAGAATTTGAGACGAGGAAAATTAATCGCGTAAGGTAAATGTATCAGTTAGCAGACATGAAATAATTATTAGAAATGACAAATTATTAAATTATAAATATTAAGCTTTTAATGATATGTACGATTTAAATTTGTTACTACATTTTTATGAACAATGAATTTATTTATAGATTCGTACATATCATTAAAAGAATAATATTTAAATTTTTTGTTATTTTGTCTAATAATAGATGTTTATTAATTGTCCATTAATGTTTATTTCGATATGAATTAACTCTAAACTTGATTACTCTTCATTTTTTTCTAATACTTGCAAGAAACGAGTACATTTATCTTACAATAGTTCTCGAGATGTTTATTTAACAGTTTATGTGGTTCATGCTGTATAAAAATTAACGAAACACGGAAATTGTATCTTTTTTTAACTGTTTTATATATATATATATATATATACATATATGTATTCGAAATGCGTTGTAAGTAATGAAAAATTAAAGAATTATGTATAACAGTTTTCAGTGAATTGTAATATTGCAGTATTAAAATTAGAATCCGATTCTAAATTCGGTTTCAACGCTAAATTTGGTTTCAGATTGGATTAAAAATCAAAGTTTCGGTTAGATTTCAGTTTCGGCTGAAATTGGAATAAAGTTTAATGTAGCTGATATTAATCAAATTGTGATAATCATTTAAAATTTATTTAATGTGAAAAATATTTATTTTCCTCTTTATATTATATATACTGAAAAAAATTTACTATACCTTAATAAATATTTTTTTAAATATTTGTAAGTAAATTTTTATTTATAATAAATAAATATGTACTAGATAAAAAAAATGATATTTAAATCAAATTAATGGTTGTTAATCAAATAAATATATGTTAACATTCAGTAAATGTTTATACTTACAAATATTTAAAGAAACATTTATTAAAAGTTTCGATTTCAATCGAAATTGACATATAACCGAATATTTGTTTTCGATTTCGCTCGAAATTAAAAAAGATTATTTCAGTCAAATTCTAATTAAAATGTCTTATCAATTGTATATAAGAAAGAAAATATATACGACGACTAAAATTGAATTTAGTATAAAAAATGTAGTTAACAGAGGGACATACAATTTTCGTAGATATGCCGTTTTTACTCGTTCCACACAAAAACGAGGAATGAAAAATGGAAAATGAGTGTTAAAAGCAGGACGGAAATTTATAAATGAAATGAAAGATTAAAGTTTTTATTTATATTTATATGAGATTTATAATTTACTCTATTTTCCGTTTTCCCGAGTACTTATTTTTGCACACACATCTCTTATATTTCTCGGTTTTACATTATGAGCCAAATCGAAAGCATTTTATCTATTTATTTCTATAGAAATCGTATAGAATCGAGCGACGCGACACGTTCCAGGATTAATTTTGCTCGTTGCGCAAGAGCGAATCGAAATTCCGCGTTCTTGAGAAACTTGACGGAATTGATGACGTCCATTGTCTTGAGATAAGGACTCGAATTAACTTACAAGGAGAGTGAGCACACGTCCGGAAAGTGGAAACGAGGGTGTGTTCGGGAGTGACGGGGCGACTGACGAAGTACAAGAAGGGTTCGAGAATTTCGAGGATTCGTGCGCACAAGAGGTCGGATTATTAAATTTAATTAACATCCGTGAAACGGCGTTCTCTCGATGACGTAAACGTTGAAACAAAGCCGCGTTGGAGAATATGATAAGAATATTGGCGATAAGTACGTTGTTAACAACTTTTTTTTTCGTAATAAATACTTGTATCCTTCATCGGACGAATAAAACGATCGATAGCTTTAGAACGGAAGTGAACAGAATTCGCCATTATTTTCGTAAAGATAATTCCTCGATGGGAAAATACGAATTAGTTTTTGTGTAGTTTCAAAAGGACTTGCTTTTGAAAATCTAAATATGGTGAGTTCTTTTCGTAGATGTCTTCTCTATAAATGCATTAAATAAATTATGTTATGTGTGTGATTGTTTTATTATGAAATAAATTGCTCAAAAAACTTTGAGGGAAGTTTATGCCTTTTATTTTGATTTTCAAGCTGGAAATCAGAATAAAAGTTGGGCTCTTCACGTGTGCTATTTACGTTATTTTATGGAAAATAAACCAGATATTAAAAAATGACGTTCTGATAAATATTTGAATAACAAAAAAGTGGAAAATAAAGCAGATATGAAAAATGAAACAGATATTTGTATTAAAAATGAAAACCTGATAAATATTTCAAGAAGGTTGTACGCGAGTTACAGGTTTTTTATTGATATTTTTATATTCAGGTGGATGAAAAAAGTTAAGTTACCACCTTATTTAATTTATGTTTACGTAAATTTTTTATTGTTTATTAGTGTTATTTACATTGTTTACAGTTTAGAGATCTTACAAGAGAAGAACACACATGAATTTCGCCTAACTAATTATTTCTCACGTTTTATGGACTTTCTACAATAAGCCATTATTTAAGCTTCAAGTCTTAAGTCGTAAGAAATTGACCAATTACAATCGAATGTGAGAAGAATAATCGACTACGATTGGTCAACTTTTTACGACTTAAGACTTAGAGGCTGTAACTCTTAACGACTGTAACTATAACGTTACAATGTCGTTGCGCAACTTTTTTATTATGTACAAAACCTGCACAACGACTCTGTAATGCTACAGTTATTGTTAGGAATTACAGAATAGGTCCCTTGAAGCTTAGTAATGGCTTATTGTAGAAAACTCACTATATTACGATTATGGAAAGTATATACTATATACCTAGGTGGTCCTAAGTTTCGAAACACAACAGATGTAGTAAGCCTTAAGCCATAAGACATCAACCAATCATAAACGATTATTCTCCTCATATTCGACTGTGATTGATCAATATCTTACAGCAATTTAGAGCAGTGTATTCATTCGTTTATTTTAAGAACCATCTAAAGTATGAAATTTTAAGATCCATATTCATAATAGTTTCTTATATGTAAGACTGTCTTAAGTACAATCTCAAGATGTCATCAACCAGAAAGTTGTATCAGCATCTTAAGACATTACTTAAGACATTACTTAAGAAAGGTCTTGAAATAAAAAGAACCGGCCTAATATGGCTTTCTGATTAGTTCATGACATCTTAAGACTTAAGGACTTTATGATCTTAGGATTCAACTGTGAATATCGGTCTTAAAGCTGATACTTATTGTGTTTCGGGACTTAATCGCGCGTTTGACACAGATAGGTATCGCGTTTCTCATGAAGACGAGCAGGCGTATATATCTCACAAGGAAATTTCGGAATTGTCTCCCAAGCCAGTTCTCCAATTAGTAGCCACGTCCGGTATCCCGGATTGTCCTTCTCTCCCTCTCTCTCTCTCTCTCTCTATCTTTCTCTCTCTCGTCACCGGTGTCGTTACGTCGAGGTGCAACGCAGGTAGATGTAACTGGAGACTGGCCGGAGGCAACATTACAACGTTTATGACAGCCGAATGGAGCGACACGCATATGCATGTTGCATGACTGCGCCATATGGAGACAATGTAGCATGATTAAACAGTCACGCGATGTGCAAACTGCAGCCTCCTGTATTCGACAGGACGCAGTTAGTTGCAACCGAAACGACCGGGCTTGCAGCGTCGACCGGCCTGTTTGCGAAACGCAAGCAATCCTGTGTCTTTAAACGCGAGCTTTCCCTATTTACATCAGCGAGCACACAAACGAAAGGAAATTAACATATAATAAAACCGACCGAGTGAGAACGGAAAGAAATTCGAAAGGAACTAAATGCACTAGGCGGAACAAAAAATTTGTTAAAACGGTAATAAAACTTCACTGATTCAGCAAATCTATAGCTGTAATATATGGACGGCCAGTTTTCTACAGAGAAATGTTTTGGTGCGTAATAGCTTAGTAATCATTTATTTTGTTGATATGTAATAAAATCTTTCTTATTTTTTCATCTAAAAATTGTATCGAACACACAAAAATCAAAATTTAGAATAATCAAATTTTGATTAGAACAATACAATTTTTAAACAAAAAGTAAGAAAATTTTGGTCAGTCACACGAAGAAAAATATTTAGCAATACAATAACTTTTTACGAAAATTAATCCGATATATAAATTAACATTTTTAGTAAAACATGCTAGCTAAGATGACTACTATAATGAAGAAAACTTATTACATTAGCATTTTTATTGTAGCAAAAAATTGAATAAATTAGCATACTGATAATTGCTTACAGACATAATTTCTTTCTTAAACCATTAAATCTTTTTAGACATTAAACTCTATATAACTATATACATAGCTTTGCTGAATCAATCTTTTTTTTTTCTGATAGAAGCGAAAGGAATGTAAAAGGATATCGAAGAGGGAAATTTTAATGAGAAAAGAATTATAAAAAAAAATAATTGGATAATAATAAGCAGCGATAAGAATGAACGAAATTTTATTGAACTTTTTCGGAAAAGAAATATTCGAAGATTAGTTTTATACGATTGTAGATAATAATAAAAAAAAATCGTATTCCGGCTTATCTCACGGCTGTCTTACTACTCGTTCATCTTCTTCAATCGGAACAGAGGAAAATTCTCCCGAGAGTTAGGCTGATTGCTAATTTGTCCCCCGATTTAATCGCGTCGTCAGTTAGCGAGGCGAGAAAGGCAAGTATTTACATTTTCCTCCGGCGATTACGGCGGATGTGACGTCACAGCGATCCGCCCGTGCAAAAAGGATTATTCGCGTGAGATAATGAATCGCAGTTCTTCGGTTGATGAAATCGTTTCACTATTAAAGTCCTCTCTCCACCCTACATCCCGAATTAAAAGCGGATTGAGACAGCAGACCGTTTTGTGCGAATGGATTTTAAATACTTTGGGATTCTTGCGTCTACAAATTGCATAATATTTTTGCAATGTAAATCTTATTTAAAAATATGATATTATTTATTATAATATAAGTTTTAAACGCTTTTAATTATTATTTAATAATTCAAACAAAAGTATGTAAACAAAAGTATGTAAAAATCGAGAAATTTGTAGAGAATATTAAAATTGCAGGAATATTGAGTGATGAATATTTTAAAGTCTTGATGATGACTCGAATCAGTCCTGAAAAAGTGCAACAATTGATGAACGTCGTGAATAAATGATTTGACAATTATCAGATGTAAAGGCCTGTCTAAATAATGTAGAATTGAAAAACTGCATATTCGATATGTACATCTATGAATGTCTTTAAATGTCGGCCATTAAAAACTGTTGATTATACTGAACAATAAATTTTGATCAACATTTTGTTTCTGAACAAGTAATAGATGTTTTTTTGTAGGATTTTTTAACAAAAATATTTTTTTAAATGATTTTAACAAATTCCATTATTCTTTAATTGTTACAAATTCAGTTTTGAATTTTTTATATAAGAAAATTCATCATATAGTATATAACTAAAGAATTTAAATATTTTTTACAAAATATGAAAATAAATGTGATGATACATAAAAATATAAATATTTTTTTAAATAAAATGTTTTCTAACAACTAAAAATATATGTAAAAGAATTATTATTCAAGTGTTGAGAAAAAGCTTTGTAAATTAATGTTATTAAAAAAGTAATTCGAAGATCTAAGAATTCAGAAAATTCTAATAATTCTCTTTGCAAAGAGTGTAATAGAAATAAAATTTAATAACTCGAAAATTTAATGGACTCAAAGATACTCATAAACGCATCCCACAATTGGAAAGTTTTCTTCGTACGACTGATGTCGGGACCGAAGAATTTGATGAGCGGACGCGCGTGTTGAAAGGGAGGCCCAGTTTCCTTCGAGCAAACGCTCGGTGACAAGGTAGGAGAGCCAAGCTAACAAAAAAGGACGAAAGAAAGTAAATCGCCGAGTTCCCGTCGTTTCAATTGACATCCCGCCAGTCTATTCTGCGAAAGCGTTTTCGCCCCGCCGTTGGGCCCCGTTGGGCCCCGTCGGGACCCCGCCGGGCCCCGCCGACGACGATGATGCGGCAGGGAGCCCTCGGCTGCGCCACGCCTCCGGGGCCCGTCGATTAGCCTTTTTTGCGGAGTCTCACCGCGTCGCGCATTATACACGTAATAACAGCGGGACAAACTCGCGGTCAGGTGAGGCCCCGATTGAGAAAGAGAAAGACGGAGAAGCGAAAAGAGGAAAAGAGAGGAAAAGAGAAACGGCGAGACGGATTATTTCGCGTCGCGGGGGGACGAGCACGAGCTCTCGCGAGTCTCCACCGAGGGCATCAGGCTCGGATTACAGTTCGTCTTTGTGACTTCCCAATTCTCGAGTTCTCATGTCTAGCGAAACTTCTCGTTATCTCTTCAGACCTGATTTTATTAAATAGAATCGTGTTACAAAAATTTTTTTTTTAATTTAATTTATACACTCTAAATCTCTTGCAGTGAAATCTCACTCCAAAGAAGTGAAAATGTAATCGCCTTCACTTCTTGGAAAAAAGTGACAATTTTCATTCTTTTTAGAGTGAACTTTCACTTCAAAAGAGTGAAATCTCACTTTTTCTGAAGTGAGATTTTACTCCTTTTGAAGAGAAAATCAAAAGAAAAACAAAATGATGATTTTTGGTTACAAAATTTGACTGTTTATTGACGTTAAGAATCAAAATAAAATCATTTTGTTTTTTGTTCCTTTTATGTGTTCCTTAGGCACCTCTATGCTCGATATCGAATGTATATTCTCTTTATTGTTCCAATTATAATCGATTCTCTCGGGAAAAATATATTCGCGCATCGAAAACTCGGGGGAATTCCCGGTTCATGGTTTTGCGGAAACGATCGCAAGTTAATCCCAAGCCACGGCGTAATTCAATTATAATGCCACGGTTTCTGTTGACGCATGCATAATAATGTCAACAAGTACCATAAGTATCTTTCTCCGGGCCGTTTCTGACATTCCCCCGAGCGATCCATTCCTGCACCGATGACGACGACGACGATGACGACGATGACGACGACGACAACGACGACGAGGGCGACGAAGGGAATGGAGCTCCGCGCGAGGCAAGAAACTCCACGGGTATCTTCTCGTCTGTTTCTGCGGTCTCTCCTCGAGGTCCGTCATTACTCTAATGATACCCTCGTGTCTCTTCCCTCGCGTTCCCTCCCGCCCTTCCTTTTGATCGCTCCTTTTTCGTGGGCCGCGCCGGATGGCGCGCCGCCATTTTTAAGTGGTCGGCTGGGTTGCTTTACCAGCGCAAGGGTTACCAGGTAATAGCGATCGGCATGTTTGCGAACGACTCCACGATCTTGCGAGAAAGGAGAAAGGGAGGGGAGGGAAAGAGAGAACTCCCCGAGATGCGATGCGACGAAGGGATAATGCCGAAGGGATAATGCAGTCGGCTCATTAAATGAAACCGTCAAGATGATGCAGCGCGAGTCTTTCGACAATCAGCGATCCTTTTCGAGATCAAAGAAGATTTTACTTACTTACACGTCGTAAATCGTGATGGCGCTCAATTACCCATTTGCATCTGGAGAACGGATAAGGGATATTTCAAGTTTGCACGCGATATTAATGGGTTAAGCTAAATTCAAATTAAATTTGATAAAAAGATACGCAGTTTTTTTTTTAAGCGAATAAGAGTAGATTTATTTTAAAAATGAATGTAAAAATAAATAAAATCCGTTTTATTCTGGAAACTTTGCATTCCGAGACTTTTCTGGAATCTTGAGGAGAATCGAAAGGAATAACTGAATTGCTTGTTTGAAATATGAAAAGTGAAAAAGTGAAAGTTGCCCATTGACTTCTGCGTCGATTCTCCTTTCCACTTTTATTGAATCAGCAAATCTACAATCGTAATATATATTCCACAGGACAGCCAGTTTTCTATTAAAATAGCAGAGTTGAATAAAATTTCTTTGTTAAACCATCTTTTTAGTTATAAATATTGAATTCGCGCAGCAAGTATAAGTTATATTTTTCCTGAATCATACAATCTATTTTTTTCCGCGAATTTAAGATATTGATAAGATAATATTGAAATTTTTAAATAGAAAAATTGAATAAATTTGATAAAAGATAAGTCATTTCAGCAAGTAAAAATTACATGTATATATCTATTATCTATTTTGAGATATATGAAGACAAGTTCAAAAAATAAATTAGAAAAATGGAATATACATTTGAAGATCTTTCTCTTTAAGCTTTCAAAAGTCTTTTTCCGTCCTTTAAAATAGACATCTAGTACGTTATTTTTACGTGACAATTTTTTGCGACTTTTTGCATTTTTTTTTCGCGAAATCACAGGAAACGAGTCTGAATGGTTTTCCAACTCACTTCGCTTCGATCACGCAATTCTTCGACGGTGGGAAGAAAACTGCTGACGCACTTTCGACGCTGTTCCTTATGCTTTCAAAGTGCGAGAGGGAGAGAAGGAGAGAAAGTGAGAAAGATCGAGAAAGAGAGAGGCGTGAGACGCGGTGAAAAGTCCGAGAAATGTCGTCTGGCGCGACATCGATCTCTCGAAAGGTCGGAAAAACGCAGTCGTGTGTTCGCGTCGGCGAAAGTGTCACATAATGAAACCTTATGAGCGTAAATGCCGTCTGCATTCGCGAGATGTGAAGTCTGAAAAATTTGCCGAATCGTCGCGGAGGGACACCGAATGGATATATGGGGTGTCTTGGACATCCACGTGGATCGCAGCTTGAATTTAGAGTCCAATTTTTCTGAGACAATAGAGACTCAAAATGATTTTCCTTATTTTCGATATCTGAGATATCATTAGGACGTTACGTTTGGTTTTGCAAATCGCATCCATAATCAATCTATCCTGTGTTCACTGAATTAAGTAAACAAGGATAGAATAATTGCGGATGCCTCCGATTTGCAATACCAAACGCAGCTAGAATTATAAGGATGTATGGGTCACGTCTTGAAACATTGCCGAATATATAAAAATTTTATAAGTTTTTCTATTATTCTATTGTATTATGTTTCAGTATCTGTGAAAAATTCAAACAGTTTTTTTATTAGTTTAAAAGTTAGTTAATTTTTGATTAGTTTTCTTACAAAAAATTGCGTTTTGTAATAATTATTTGCAAATTTGGTCATAGAATTATGAATTAAATCTAATTCTTTTATATATACTAATAAAAGTATAATAAATATTCGTGTAAAAGTTTATTTATGAATAATACTTACTCATTTCAAAGTTATTTACCCAAAACTGCAGCAAAATATGGTCATACCGCTGCATAAAGTCATTATAAGCTAAATTATTTATTGTTTTGTTTTTCGTAGTTGATTTCGGAACGTGTTTATGGCAAAAATTTTTTAACTTATTAGCTAAAATCAGATAATATTTAGCTAACGTTAGCTTTTTTAGCCAAACAAGATATAGAGCATGGACTGTGCAATCCGTGTGTACAATTGGTCGATAAAAATGAGAGATAGAATGCGAAATGAAACTGAACGGTTATTATCTATCTTTTTCTATTCTACTATTACTTTAATGTTGTTAAAAAGAGGGAGAGAGGAGAGAGAGAGAGAAATCGTTTTCACGCTTTCTCTCTTTTATTTTTCGACCAATGTTAACCATATTAGATGCTATTTAGATTATTTTACTGAATCCATACTGTATGTCTTTGTTTGATTAATATTTTTAGCTGATATTGTACAGCCAAAGCATCCTTAAACTTTACTAAGAAAAACAGTTTCGTAATAATAAGTTTAAGTGTAATAAGCCATAATAATATTATCAAAGATTAAAATTTAAATAAAATTTAATTTAAAATGCTTAAGAGATAATTTTATTTTATATGAAGATAAAGTAGAAATTAAATTCATTCAAATTTAATACGAAAATAAATTTTCTTCATATTTACAAATTTTACTTGTTTCACGATTTGATTTCTAAAATTTCTATATTCGAGAGAACGAACAATTTTTGAATCATCCTCTATATGTATACCTTCATTGAGATATTCACCCATTCAAGCTCGCAGAAAAGAATCGAAAAATTCGACAAGCTGACTACTCGGAGAAATTTCGATCAAAAGCGTGAAAAATCGAGACTCATGTCCTCCTTCCTTGAATATGTAGGTAGTTTGCTTTTATTTGCCGACAATTTTTGATTTTATACATAGTAAATGTATATGTAGCGTGTTTTAGAGAAATGCGATTATATATATGATAGTAGTTGTGAAATACATATTTTTATTTCGCAGGGACACTATTGTTAAGTTAAGCAGAAATATCTTTTTCTGATTTCTTTTGGCAAATATTTTTAACAGTAATATTCCCGATTTAAATATCGCATTTTTGGGAAAGCTGAAATAAATCAGGATAATCGTCGAGAAATGTTCTCTTTCACATTGGATCGGCAAACACGATACGCTCGATCCGTATAAATTGATATTAATCGCTTCGCGGGCTGTTGGCCAATCAATCGTCATCGAATTATTGATAGTATTCCGATAATAAGATGTGGCGTTTACGCGATGTCATTGATGATTAAATTTATTGTTAAATCGCCATTGTGTAATTTATTGAACTAATCGCTGTCACCGAGAAAATTTATGTGTCTTCTCGCTAGAAATTTACGTCCCCGCGGGAATTTTTTGGCGACTTTCTCGATACGTGGAATTATCTTAATTTCAATGCTTAGTAAATTTATGGAAGAAAAGAAATTGACAAATACTAAATGATTTTTAAGCGTTAAAATATGAACATTCGATAGCAGATTTATTATAAAACAGTTTAAAGAAGTTGTTCTTCTCGTTAGTAATTTAATCTTGTTTTTTTATTTCAAAGTATTTTATGACAAAATGTGTGCGATTGAATTTTTATACACCGATAAAACGATTTTAAACGATAAAATATCTAAAAATTAGTTAGACATAGATTTGAAAATAATTTTGTTAGACCATCAAATAATTTTATATAGGACGTCCTGATTAACTGGAATGTTAAAACTTTTTATAACATAACTACTTATACATGTTCTACAATTTCTACATAATTATTTTTATATTCCAATAAAATTATTATGTTTATTAAAATTATTATTAAAAAGCGTTATCAATATATAATTATTTTCAGATCTGTATTTACAAGGAAAGAACGATTTTACTGAAATATCTAAAACTTTAGCTAGACATAGATTTAAAAATAATTTTGTTGGACTATCTAAATAATACATTGTTAAATATCAAAGAAATAAGATAAGCCAATCTTGAATTAAATAACATTTTATTATTTTTGACTTTCAGTGTACTAAAATCAATATCAATCTATTTCTGTGGTTTCAAAATAAACAGCACTCATATTAATGTATGCTCTTAGTAAATAATTAATTTAATTTAATTCCAATTTAATATAGGTTGAATTAAATTGTTTAATTTCGTCGTTTTAGTTTAATTAATGACATATATTGATTAGGAGTAGTGACGACCTATAGATATAATTAAGAATAACTCAAATTATCAAAAATAATTTGACATTATAAATTTAACGGTGTGAAATTTGAAGCATAATGAGCAATACCGCAAAAAATCTTGAAATTCTAGTTACCAATTTGAGTGTCCTATAATTATTTTCAAATCTGTATCTAGTTAAATTTTTAGATACTTCAACAAAATCATTCTTTCTGTATGCTATTGGCATATGTACTACATTTTATATATTTACTATTAGATTATAGAAATATAAAAAATAAATATTAATGTTCTTAATAATTGATTGTGAGAACAACATAACTGAAAAAAGAAAAGCACATAAGAGTCGAATATGGTATTTTATGCTCCAAATAATTTTTTAATTTATACTATAAATATAAATATAATTATAAGTAAAAATCGTTTATACGGTTGAAATTATAAAGGTAGATAGTAGAGAATTAAATCATTTCACATATATTTTGAAGAAGACTCGAATGAAGTCGAAACATAAATGACTTTCACTGTTGATTACATTTATTTTTATGTTATAAATTAATTTTAAAACAGAAAAATTTCAGATTATTCCTCTTTTATTTTTATCAAGTTCTATCTCCTTTATGCCTTCCCTTATACCTATGTAGTACGATGTTGCGCGTATACGAGAAAAGTAATTATATTATAAACTAATTGTTTAGCGAAGTTGCGCTCGATTCTTATTTTTCTTTTTCAGAAATACAAACACCAGAGACCTTCCATTTTAAATACTTTATTGCAATAGCAGAGATTGGCGAGTTACTATCTCACGAAATTTTATTTCACGCTTTAAATTCAGATCTCGATATTTGGGAAACTGGATATTTGTAAAGTTTATTTTTACTATACGTTTCTCCGCGAATCATAATACGGACGAGAACTCGATAGGAAACCGATAAGTATTTTTTGTCAAAATTTCATCGAGGGGAGAATGCACTGTGAGTCGGAGCGACGAAATCGCGTTTCATGGCTGGACGGCCCGGCCTTTTCGCGGCTCGGCAAGCAACACAGGCAATGCCGTTTTCTCGTCGATAACGATAAACTTCTCTTAGAAACGGCCTCGAAGAAATTGTGGAACTCGCCACAAACTCCGAGTTATCCCTGCGAGACGAATCGAGAATAATCGAGAAAGGAACGACAGTTCGAATTGCAGTTATATCAAGTTTTTGGAAAGACGTGACTAAAATCGTTTTACAGCCACTTGCAATTTGTACGTAATTTAAGATCAGTCAAAGACAGTTTAAGAGTCTTGGCGTAACTCGAGGAAGAGACTAATTTGTCTAATTAATGTGATTTACAATCCTTTTCCCAATAAGAGGATAACGTTGCAGGAACGAGAACTTTTAAGGAAACCTAGAAATACGAAAACACAGATGACTGAAATGTATCCTGATAGCAAATAAAAAAGTAGAAATTAACTTAATTAACGCTTATAAATCTAATCTAAATAATGTAACAAAAAATAATCCAGCTCATTCAATTTTTATCTAATACCATTACGAATTGTCTAAATAAATTTCGCATTTGCGAAATACAATACAGTTGCTGCTGTAAAATCCAAAATTCTCAAAACAAAATGATGAGTCGACGTGAAGTGTTTCTCATTTTTCGCGAATTAAAGAAGAGACGTCTTTAGAGATGGAAATTTCAGATTTTCCTCTTACATTTTTATCAGGCAGTTCTATCTCCTTTACGTCTCCCCTTATACATAGTACGATCTTGCGCTTATACGAGAGAAAGTAATTATTTGGTTTTCATCTCGCGCTCGTACTAGCGTCAACAGTCGTGCATCCTCGCGCAGTTACTCTCGTCAAAGTACTCGCGAGCTCTTTGCCCAGGGATAAAGTACCGTTCGTCTTCTCGGGACACCCCGTTACAAATTTCGGTCATAAAGCTCCGCTCGTCTACTAACCCCGTGCCGGTTGTTGGTAGGAGTCGCACGTAATATCGATAACTCATCACCGACCGATCGGTTAAGAACCCCTCGGTAGTAATATGCACTCCACCCCAAGGAAAATGATTAATGACACGAGTTTATGGGCCTCGCACCCGAGATACCGCTATGGGCTGAGCACCAGAAATTTGTAGCTGCTGCCAAACTTGTCCTGTCTACTTCATCACGCAAACCGCCGGGATGATCCTTATTTATCAAGGAGAAGGTCTCGATCGAGTTGCTCGACGAGGAGGAAGATTCGATCGGCGACGGTCGTAAATTGACCGAACTCTGATTGAATTCTGACGAGGGGAAAGAATAAATTTGCAAAAATTAAGAGTAATTTAATAAATAATGAATACAGAGTAATAATATTTCAATAAGTAGCGCGTTTATAAAAAGACTAAATTAAAAGGAAAAAAGATGTTCAATTTGAATCGAATAGGAATATTTAATTGAAATTTAATAATTGGAATATAATTAATACAAACTTGCAATAAAATATCTAGATATTGTTCAATGATTGAAGAGAAATAATTTTACCTCAAACTATGTATGTATAAAAATTGTGTATAATGATATTACAATCTATAAAAAAAATTGATAAATTAAAAAGCAGCGGCATTTAATATATAATAACATATGAAACGATGATAATAATGTGATAATAATATACTAATAATAGTTTAATAAATATCACATTTAAAATGAGTAAAATTACATTAGAAAATAGAAAAGAGTTAAATTTGTTTTCAACAGGAACATAATTGAAAGAACTGACCCAAGCTTACAATTAGATGATAGATCTCTCTAGATAAATTTAGTGAGTGATTGAAAATAAAAATAATTTTATCGCGAATGATAACATAAATCATAACATTTACTTACAGTAAATAAATAAAAAATGATAGTTTAATCAAATAGTTCTTATCTTTCTGTATCAAATATAAATATATACTTACAATTTAGTAAATATTTAGCTGTTTAAATAAATATTTATTAAAATTTAGTACATTTTTTCTATTAGTTTATACTGAGAAAAATTCTAAATATTTAGAAGCAAATATTACTTGTTTTCCTCGATATTTATTGATCGCAAAAAAATTTTCTGTGTGATAAAACGACTTATATCTCTGTGAAATTAAAATATATCTTATTAATTGTAAAAAAAATAAAATATAGTTTATTTGCTATAAATAAAATTTTATTTCGCTGTATTTAAATAAGGATTTATTTCAGTAAAATAAATACTCCACAAATAAATCTTTTTCTCAATGTATACAGAAAATCTGCGTAATAATATAACAACCCGTATGTTAATAATGGATTATTATCGCATGTTCTCGTTGTGTTTCTGTCATGAATTATTTTAGAAACCGGATTTCAAGATCCATTAAATCGTAAAAATCATCCTCTTACATCTCCAAAAGGAGAAATTAAATGTAAGCTAATTTTGAATCGTTACATGTTTTGACAGTGTAAAGAGGTGCTAGAGAAATCGATCCTTATTATTATAATCACATATATTTTCCGCGACATCCCAGGCATGAGACTGATACGTTAAATGGCCCGTGATCCCGCAGGAAAGACATGAATAATAATGCGACAGCGAATTATTGCCGGCAAACGTGACACGCGATGATGTCTATAATCACCGGTCGATTGGTCACCACCGTTTGATAACGAGAGTGGAATAATCGCCAGGAACAATTAGCAGCGCGTGCGCAGGTTTAATCTTTTCAAGGTCATTCCGGGGGAGGATCGTATTGACCCAATTTGAAACGAAATTACGAGGTACTTAAATTTTAATATCAAATCGTCGAACGAAGGATTGCATGCTTCGTAAACTGATGGAACGGATGATTTAGGCGGATTTAAGAAAAATACGTAATGTTAGAGTTTATAAATTTACGCGCTGCTATATATTTATCGATAAAATTAGATATTTTATGCGAAGATTGCCAATGAATCACTTAAGTTTTTTTCTTTTCGTAATTGGTATTGATTTGTACATAAACGAACATAGGAAATTGTAGCTTCATGCTTTAGATATCTATAAATTATTATTACATGTTTAATGTGTTTTGCCAACAACAAATTAATTTATTATAAGCTTTCTTGCAATGTGCTGCAAAAGGAATAATTTAGGCAACTGGTCGTACCTGTAGATTTTCTAAATCGTATCACCTTTAAAAGTAATGAATTTATGAGTTGAAATAATTAAAAATATAAGATTGATAAAAGAAATTATTAACTGTAACTTATTTTATTAATAATTTATTGAAAGAATTAAATATTTAATAATTAATAAATAATAATAATTAAAGATAAAGAAATAAATCTGTCTTGAATTAATTTTTGTAACTGATATATTTTTATTTATAGCAATTATTATTATTTTATTATTATTAATTATTGGTATTATTAATATAATTTATTACAGTAAAATTTGTGGGGGGAGGGGATTTAGGAATTTGTGATAGATTTTATAAAAATATCAATTTAATCTGTGTCAACTGCAAACACATATCTATACTATGTATGTATATACAATGTAAAATAAATTTTACAATAAACTTTCTTTTATGAAAATGTAAAAATTCAAAATAAAATTGCATGATTACATTATTATCAATTCAATTGATCGAACATTAACATCCGTTCCAAATTTTTTAAAGTGTCGTTAATGTACGTAACGAACAACCAATTAAATTTTTATCTGCATTGCTCATTTATTTTACATATTTTTGTTATTAAATATTGTTTATATTAAATAAAAATATAAAATATCAATGAGATATATTTTAGGCGACCGACCTGTGTTCAGCAACTCTCCTCTATCTAATTGTTATGCTATACACTACAGTTTTAGAAAATGCAGGATATTTCCGGATTAAATCAAACTTAAAATATGAATTTAGGACTTTAAAACAAACAAAATTTGCTCTAGAAATTTGCCTACAAATATTTCATTTAAAAGAGAACAAACCTATTGACTTAAAATAAATTACAGAATTATATCACTATTAAATATCAAAGGAATCTCGGTAACCCAATTCCTTGAGTTAAATAACATTTTGTTGTTTTTAATCTCCATGTGTGTCAAAATGTAAATCAATCCATTTTCGTAGTTAGTTTTAAAGTAAACAACGTCTATATTAATATATACGCTTAAATAATAAACTAAGTTTGAGTCACATTTAATACATTCTCTTAAATTGTTTAATTTCACTTTGTTTTAGTTAAATTAACTACATATTGAATAGGAGCGGTGACGATTTATAGAAATAATTAAATAACTCAAATTATGGGTATAATTTGACATTATTGATTTAACAGCATTGTAAGAATAAATTATGTCGAAATATCTCTAGATTTGTTTTGAAGATTGAAGATTATTTATAGGTTTCCATTTGCATTGTAAAGCTCCTTTCATTTGGACAGATGCACAATATTAATAACCCACATATTCTCTCATCGATAGATGCAATGCTTAATTGTCTCAGGACTGTGGTCATCATTTTGAACAAAATATTTAATAATTAAAATTTGGTCATTGTAAAGCAATAAAGGGAATCGATATTATTCATTCTTGTAATTTCTGTAAGTTAAGAAGTCAATATCTCTTAAACGAAATGTTTTCGAGCAAACTTCCAGAGAAAAATTTTGTTTGCATTGAGATCTTAAATTCATATTTTAAGTTTGATGGTTTAATTCGGGAACACTCTGTAGAATGTCGTCACATCGCTATTATATTCTACTCGTGCATTCTTTTACCTATTTTATCGCAACATAACATGAGGTTTTATCAAATGTTACATTAACGCAAGCGCCCATGTGAGAGAGAGAGAAAAATCTAGAATTTAATTCTTGCTTGTTGTTGAATATTGTTTAAACTATTACATTGAGTACAAAACTCATTGTCTACCTACTAAACAAAATTAACAAAAATTATGTTGCATCAACATTTTTGTACCGTTGCGTTATAATCATGCGACGTTTTGCGTTTTGCATAAATGTTTTGTAACATCCCAGAAATCAGAAATGTCCTAAGTCGGTTACCTTATATATGCAACGTCATATTTGCAACGTTTTTGCGACATTTGTAAAACTTGCCAACAATGTTAGGAATGTTACAGAAACATTACTTTAGTAATGTTCCACAAATGTTTTTTTTTTGCAACGTCCCAGGAACAAGAAATGATCCGCTTGATTTATGTTTATTTTACAACTTGAATTGTAACATTTTGTAACGTAAATTTGGACAATTTCAACTTTTAAGGTAATGTTTAAGGTAATCTTAAAACTTACTAAGAGGGATATAAAAGAAAGTTTTTCTTCAAGATGATGTTGTAAAATAATTTTGAAGAAGAGAAAATTTAATTTTGAGAGAGAGAGAGAGAGAGAGAGATTTCGCACAGAATCTCACACGAGAATATCGTTGCATGAAGAATACAATTCGCGCGATGTAATCGCGAACAATTCGTCCGGTTCGCGTCGCGTCACGTCAGCGAGGAAGTAATCCGCATTGCATTCCGATTTGCATTCGAATGCAATCTGCGTTAATAGAGCCGCGTCGCGCCACCGGGGTCGAGTAATTCATCTCTATCTGCGGTCCAGGATAAGACAAGATTTATGGGAGCGAGTGGCCGTCGATTCGGCCATATCTACTCACGGCAGTCGGTAATTCGGTCTATCACTGGACCCCGTCGTCGTCTCTTGAGCTTTGCGAAAGAGTAAAGAGATGGGAGAGAAGGAAAGCGAGACCCTTTTTAGGTAGATTGATGGAATAAGTTTATTTATTCCGGAATCGATAGCCCGACCGGAACACGCAGCGCGACAGACGATATAAGAGGAGCTGAGTACAAACGGGCGGAGATTATTGCGAAAAATGGAGAGCTTATTTTTCCGAGCGAGCTTATTTTTCCACCATGAAAATGGAGATTACGCGTTATAAAGCGCTGCGGGAGAGCTTTGTGTAACGCGTATAATCTACATCTTTTTTATTAAATGCTGGATCTAAGACGACTTATTTGCGGAAATAGGTTTTTCCGATTCGTACTTGATAAAACTGGGATATAATAGACAAAGAACAATGGTAATATGTAATACTGTAATACAACGCATAATAAAATTATAAGGATAAAATTTGTAGAGGGATATATCGGCGATATTCTCAATAATAACTGAATATAAGAATGGTAGAGTTTTTATGCCTCCATATCTCTATAGCTTTTTTTTTATTTTAACACCTTTGTATTCTTCCGATTGACTCAGATATGTTTTTGTGATTTTCTTGACCGATGTTTCTAATTTTATATTACAGCATTTGTTTGTTTTTAATCTGCGGATTTTATGATTTAAAAAAGTGCAGGTTATTACATTAAAATATGAAATGTACATCCGCAGGTTAAGAATATCGTAAAATCTGAGTCAAAAATCAAAGATAAAATAAGAGACCAAAATATCAGTACCATTCAGACCTTGAAAATAATTTTGCAGGAATCTTGATCATGAGCAAAATGTTTGATATTCTAGCAACCAATTTTATTGCCCTACCTAATTGTTTTGATAGTCCAGCAAAATTATTTTTTCGATCTAGCTAAATGTTTAGATTCTTCAGCAAAATTGCTCTTTCATTGCAAATATATTTTCCTTTTCTATATTACACGATATATTATTTGTGTGTTTCGGTTCAACTTCGAACCATCTTCGACGATAAATAAATGTGGGGAAACCGTTAAGGAATGTTGTTCTTTCAATGTGATTAATCATTAAATTGAGCACTATTTATCGCTGAATCATCAGATTCGTAGTTTATTCTTTAGCTTTCGTTTACGCTTCGTTCGATGTTCGATCTGCAGTTTTACATCGACATTGACCATATCCCGATGATAAGACATTCGGCGACGCATGTGAGCGAGGGTATTTAATTAATCAAGACGTCGAACACCGGTCCCGTGAGAGGAAGGGAACACGCGCCGGTTGTTCGAGAGTTTAATTAAAACTCTGCCAGCGTACATCGAACTCGACAATGGGCTTAATGCCGAGTCCCGGTCAAATAAAAAAGAGGAAAACGTAGGCAAGTGAAGTAAAGCACGTGCGACGAAACGGCAGCTCGAGTAGCGATGGGATTGAGATAGGCGGCTCAGGCAAATCAGAAAATAAACAATCACTAACGAGTAAATATTCAATACATATGTATTTGTGTTCTCACAAAAAATAATACGATTTTTTAATTTTATAAATTTATTTTTGAATATACATATTACAATACATTGTATTACACTGCATTGCATTGTATTATATTGCATTAAAATTAAATCAAGCAAAGATAATTTACATTAATAGTTATTATTGTATAAAATAATTTAATTTAAAAATAAATAAAAGAAATTTAGAGTCGAATTTTCATTTAGATAATAATAAATGCATACAATTTAAAAAAGTATTTTTATCGTATTACAACGTCTCTTTATTAAAATTTAAAAAATTATTCAAATGTTGTTTTAAATTACATTTATTGTCTAAATGAAAATTATATTCTGTCTAATTGATTAAAAATCCATAAACAGAAAGAACGATTTTTTGCTAAATTTTTAAATACTTCTGCAAAATCATTCTTTTCGTGTATATTAATTTTCAAAGTGTAAAGACCTGACAAAAACAGAGAACTTCCGAAATTTAATTTCGGATTTTCTCATGCAAATCTCGAATTTGTCTTTAGATAGGATAGATAGGAGATACAAATTATTAATATCTTTTCTGTATTAATATCTTTTCTGTGTCTTGCGATTTCGCGGTTGGAATTCGTTATTCGTTTCGTATTGTCGCTATCCCCCTCTCTTTGTCAATTCTTCTCCATCCCGCCGCTGTTCGTAGATTACGCTCGTCGAACGAAACTATTTTTCTCTTCAATAGGACGAGATTATCGATTGCTCGCAGCGAAAGCGCTGCGTAATCCGCCCCGAGGGGGGAGGAAAAAAGCTCGCAAGCAGCGCGAAATTCGACGCGTTAATGGCTGGAATAGGGTCAGAAAAGAGCGAAGGGAAGAGACAAAACGCGAGAGCGACGAAAAACGGGAGAGGCATTAACCTGTGATTCGTTATTTCGGGAAAAACAGCACAATCACAGCGGCGATTTCTGGACACGCGACGAAAAAGTCGACCGAACGATCGAGGATAGAAAGAATCACGGCGAATCCCAATGATTTGATTACTTCAGGGAAAAAGGGAAAAAGCTTAATCCAGTAAATTCATTGCATTGAGTCTCTCGGCTTAATTAAATAATGTTAACCAGAAGTTACGTTAAAGATTAGCTACGTCGGATCGATGAAGAAATTGGAAATAGACGCGAGAAAATAAGAAAGCGTATAAAATGTGATGAAATCAACGAATTAAAATAGGAACTAAATATCTCGTCGGTCTGATTGTCTTTTCGGCATTGTTTTATCAATGTTCATTTAAACTCCGGCGAATAATCTCGCGATTGAACGTCGCTTAACTTCTTATTCGCCCGCAATCGATATTGATTCCTTTAATTCAAACTATTTCTAACAAATGAACGAAAATCAAGTATTTCGTTCTCAATTTTATTTGATCTAACTGGCTGATGAATCAAGAATTTTCAAAGAATTTTCATTAAATTCCCGAAGAAATACGTAAAAAGATCTCAAAAATAGAATTTACTACGATTATAATCGCGAATAGATTCGAATGTTTAAAGAATTATGCAACAGGTTACATCCCAATGCATTATGTCAAGCTCAACTTGACTTTTTTTTCCTTTCAATAAAACGATGGAATTACGTAATAATGTATTTGTTACACTGAGAAAAGAATCTGGTATAATAGCTAGTAAATGTTGAGTGAAATAATTTGAATAAAATATTTGGCTAGTATAATCAAAAAATTAATATTACTTTTCAAATTTATAGTAATTATTACCAAATGATTGATTATATTATTTTGGATATGTGTGTTTGGTAATATCTATTGCATTGAAAATTTGTCCTAAATTTAGCACGTGTCTCATACGATCCAATCCAAATTTATGTGCTAATTTAATACAAGATGAACCCTCAGAGAAAAATTTCTTCGACTCAAAGGAATGTTTGTTTGCTATACAGTTAAAGGAAAAATTTCATTAATTTGAACATTTTTTGAAATCAAATAAAAAAATTGATTTAATTTAAAAAAATGGTGTTTAAATCAAATAAATAATGTACAAATAAAAAAAATTTTTTCTTTTATAGCAAAGAAACATTTCTTTGAATCGAAGAAACTTTTTTCTGGGTGATAATACTAATACAATTTGGAAGTAAACTTTTGTAATAGAATTAACATTTACGATATATTAAATTAACACATATTTCGTTCATTCATCGTTAGAATCTATATTTTAGAAACATATTATTTTTATATTATTTGTTCATCTATTTATAAATTGTGTTATTTTGATATTAAGAAACGTTGAATATCCATTTAGAACACAAAATTATAGTAACATCATCACATTATATAGTCATCATTATTTACTTTTTCTCTCGATGCCCAAATAAACAAATAAATTCGACATAAGACTACGAAGGGTTAAGGAAAAATAAATTCTTACATCGCTAATTTTCTCCTTATGATCCGTCGAATTTTAACAACCAAATGCTTGCGAATCTCATAGTGTTAATCCGCCGAACGTTTAGCTATTCCGGCCCGTAACGATCGATCGGTTTACAATCGCGCGAATTAAATTAACGGCGGCGTTTATCGGCTCGCATTTACCTCCCCTTAGGTGCGAGGGCTTATGGGGATTCAAGCGAGGGAATCGTTAATCGTAGAAATATCGTCGCGTGCCGCGTATCCGCGTGAATAATCGCCCCCGCGGACACGTTAATTCGTCACGCAACGTGGCGCGACGCGATCAATTTACTTTCGCACCTACCACCGCCGCACAAATCGCGCGTGCTTTTCAGTTTCACGTGACGATTCCCCGGTGGACCTGACGCGTCGCTTATTTTTTATTTACGCTTCTTAAAGTGGGCGGAGTACCTCATGGCACGGTATTCCGTTACCGTATTCTGAGAAGTCGCGCTATTCAATTAAGACTGGGTTGTCCCACCCCTTTCGATAAAATTCAACTTGCTCTCTTACTCTCTTATACTTTTTATGCTCTTTTATTCTTTTGTTTAGCCATTAAATAAATTATCATAAACCGAAGATGGAGCAACCCTTAATTACTGCCGCGACTGCATCTGATTACGTTCGGACTACATTTATGCAAAAGGGTTCTCGATCCATGCGATCAAGAAAAAGAGAGGGGGAGGGGGGGGGGGAGAAAATGAAAGATTGTTTTCCATCTGTTCAATCAAAATCAAAATTTTTAATGTGTAACGATTCCCAAATAGAAGTATATCCAGTCACACTCTTATTAGACAGTCTCTGCTGTAAAATTGGTAGGAAATATGTCTCAGAGATGATAATAATTGATGATAATAATTGATAACGATAATAATTAGACGACTTATTAATACTCAGACACGCATTGTGTAAAAGATCTCTTCTGATGTCTTCGAGATATCCTTTAGACATGTAGGTATGTCCCAAAAGGACGTCCTTATGACATTAAAATGTTGAAAACAGAATTCTTATAAAAAATCATTCACTCTGGTTAAGGAATAATTACAGATAATAATTAAGCTACGTACCTAAGGAAAAATCGCAAGAAAACACTCAATCATTTCTACATGTCTCTATTAAACACAAACGAACGTAATCTCAGATATGTCGTTTCGTACTTTCATAGCGTCGATCATTCCTTCAACTACTAGAGACTCATAGCACAATCTTAGATAGATAAGCGAAAACAAAAGATATTCGCTTTACCTAGAGCGTCCATTTTGCCTGAGCTTCCTCTACGTCCCAAAAGGACGTCCTTATGACATTACATTACATTACATGCATATTGTCTGGATACAAAAACGTTATAATAATGAGAGATCGTGTAGTAAATATTCAATTTTTTTCATTTTCTTTTTTACAATAAATATTTTAAAAGTTACGTCGGTTAAGTCACGTTTTTATTGCGAAGACTGTACGTCAAGGCAAACGTGCTGAAATCAAGTACGAATCGAGAACACTATTCAAGAATGAATTTTCTATCAAGTAAAAATATCGTTCCTAATGCACTTGCATCGAACAATCATTGTGACAATTGCATCGACAATTGTCTGTTAATTGCGGGCGACCTGATCTCTAATGGGGAAACTGCACGTGCGACGTTATTACACGATGAGCACGTGCATTACGGAGTAAGGGAAGTTGGGAAAAAGACTATTACGATAACTATCATCATTAATAATTATTATAATGGTATTTATTATATGAGTGATTCATCGTGTAATTATTTGCAACGTTACACACACACACACACACACACACACACATATCAAATAATGTGTAGTATTGATGCAAGATAACATAAGTAATTACATTGTGTATATATAATAGTTATACACATTTATATACAATTATATTATTATAAAACCGTTCTGCTGCTACAGAGAAAGTTTATACAAAAAAAAAACGCGCAATTGGCTTTATTCTTTATGCATACATTGTTACTTTATTCTGTTTAATGGTTCCATTGTTTTCGTAAAAAATAATTTTTAACATCGTAGCTTTTATTTCAATTAAAAATCTGAAATGTGAAATAAACCACTTATGAATACTTACGTAGAGTGTGTCGTTTAATTTCTTGATAACAAGAAACGGATTAAAAATGATTTCGAAATCCGTCACGAACTTTTAATCCATAAAAGATATCCACATTTTTAAATATTATATGAAATAAAATTTGCCTTTACACATAACGATATACTTATCTATCTTTCGTCTTATAACGATTTTAATATTTATACAAATGAATAATCTTCAATATTGTACAATAAGTTCGCTAACATGTTTTCGTAATCATTAAAAAAATTTTTCAAGTAGTTTATTTTTTAGTTCATTGGATCCCTTGGAATATGCCTAATATAAAATTTCAAGTAAATATTTAATAAATTATGTAAATGCTCTAATAAGAACATTTAATTAATTATTTAATAAATTACCTTTTAAATCTTATATTTAAAAATCTTATCTGACCTAATAACCTTATATATTTTCATATTCACGTATTTTCGGTTGCAGCGAAATTCGATTCGATTGGTCGATTAGCATCGAGAGTTCGCGGGAAAGGCCAGTGGTTCGACGTATGATCCCATCAATTGGAATAGTTTTAATCAACTTAACGGGCTGGAATTTATAGAGCGTTCGCAGAAACGGGTCACTTGCGTTAGCCGCGGCACTTTAATCGAATAAAAAGCTACCGCAATACCTAGAACGGATAACCGATGGAGTCTTTACCGCCCCTTTGTCTCGATTGCTCTAAATTACGATTCTGAATCATCCACGTGTCGACGATCGAGATCGTTCACTCGGCTTCGCAAAAATTTCAAAAGTTTCGCGATTTTTTCTTTCTTCTTTATTTTCGAAGCTCTGAGGAATTTACATAAGTAAGTTTCAAAAAGATCGTATATCGCAAATTTATTATAAGTTCATCATAAACGTTAAGTATATTCAAAACGTATTTTGAATCTTAGCAAGTTCAATATTTCAAGATTATTAGATGGAAATAAATTCAATTTGTTTATTATATAATAACATATAAAGTCGCTTCTTCGATCAATTTTATAATATTTTTTAAAAGAAAATAAAAAATTATTTTTAATGCATATTAATGAGTTTCTCTAAAATTTGTAATAATTAAAAAGTATATTTTAAGATTATTATCAAGAAAATATTCTTTATTAAAAATCGTTATTAAAAAAAAAAAAGTAAATTAAGTAATCAATAGAATGATATTTTTTTGAAACTGAGAAAAATATTCTTGTTGTACCACAATAAAGGATACGAACAAAATGTATTCTGAGCATATTAATCAAAAGTTTAATTATCGTAATTGAATTTCTGGTTATCTCGACTAGAATGTTTAATAGATTGAATTATAAGTGTCTGATTTATATCTTTGTGACACAAATTTGAATCTATCAAAATTCTAATTAATGCAATTAAATTTTTTTTCTAGTATACAGATCTAAAAATGGTAATAAAATAAAACTACCATTTTTATTTTTTGATACAATTGTCCTTTATTGCAATATATTTTTAAAACGCACACGATCAATTAGTTTTCTATACCATTAAAGAGTATTTTGAATTTTTGTCTTCAAACTTTAATCATTTGCTACATAAAAGAACGATTTTGCTTGAAATATTTAACAATTTAGCTGGTGGAGATCTGTGAAAATAATTTTGTTAGATCAAAATAATTATGTATAGAATGAGCGATGACTGCAAGATATTTTAATATTTTAGCAATTAGCTTGACCGTACTACATAATTATTTTAGCAAAATTATTTTCAAATTAATATGTAATCTTTTAGATATTTCAACAAAACCATTTTTTCCATGTACAATCCCGACTTCCCTCTAATAAATTTTCTCAAAATTGAAGTTTTATTTGCGTGGAAAAAATGTATTATGATGAAGAAATGGTTTTAACGTTAAATCATATTAAGATAAAAAAATTCAAAATATTTTTTAGTATAAATTAATTTATTATTCTAAAAAAATTATTGAAATAAAAAATAATTATATTGGTCATTATTTTGAAGAATTAAAATTGTTGTTTCATTTTATCACCTTTTATCATCTAAATAATAGACCGGAAATTCTTCTGGACTTTACTATGTGACTCAGTGACGCGTAATTATACAGGATGCGTTCGCCACGTATCCCGGATTCAACGGGTTCGATTCGGCGATCCACAGAATGCGACTCGCCTCACTTTAACGCTATCGATTGTACCGCTCCGTGGATATTGCGGACACGCGATTTATTCGGTAAAGCGCATCTAGCAAATTGCGGAGAAAGCAATACCGGTCGATGTGCACGATCCTCATAAATGTCACCGCGAGCGCGTAAACATCGGACATGAGCGTGTCCCGTTTCCGCTGAATATCGGTTGTGAAGGGAAGGTGATGCGAAACGAAGCAGTTAAAGGATGAAAGGCCGCCGAGTTTTCGGTCGACTCACCTTTTGCAGAATGAACAGATCGGCACAATTGCACAAATTGAGCGGAAATCGAGTTTTAATTAATAAACTATGCACGTACGCGCTGGAATCTGCTTTCAGACCAAAATTCAGGAGAAAAAAATGATGCCGGACTCGTTGTTCTGCGAGAAAATGATGGCGATGAGCAGTGAAAGTTAATATTTTTGAATATCGATGGACTGCATACGTATCTCGTAGCTATCGTTACATACAGAGGTCTGTCGAAAAAAAATGCGGAAGATTTATCTACACGCTGAACTCTCTCTCTCTCTCTCTCTCTCTCTCTCTCTCTCTCTCTCTCTCTCTCTCTCTCGGCGTGAGATTTTTTGAACGTCGAATTTTTGCACCGTAACGCCGTATGGCCTCGTGAGTTGTGGAACGATATTTGGGAGATGTTTCCCAACTTTTCGCGTTTTCACGAATTCGTGGCAGCTCCGAAAAATCGTAGGGTATCTCGTGAAAACTGGAGTATTTTGTGAAAGTTTGAACAATCTGTGTTTCTTTTATTATACGCGAACGTTCCGTGAAAATGAAACCTCATACTTGCACGTAACAGTATCCAGGATTATCTGTTAATTGTCCGACAAATCTAATTAATTCTCTCTCTCTCTCTCTCTCTCTTTTTAATTTATATTATGTTATGTTTAAGTCTTTTGCTGTCGTTCTCATCTGTAATATCTTTCTATTTTTATTTTTATTATCTTTATTATTTTTTTCTGAATTAGGTTCTTAATATTCTATATATTTTTAATTGTTAATTATATTTGTTTTTAGTGCTTAAGAAGTGCTCTAATAAATATCAATTTCTTTTTCTCTCTTTCTTTATCTCATTCTTAATACATCTATACATACATTTATATCTTTATTTTGTTCATTTACATCCTTTTGTATAGCTTTTCTTCTTATATTTATTTTATTTTATTCATGTTTGTTTTTCCGATATCTTCAATTTGCGCTTTTTCTTCTTATTTTACATATATTTTGTTCATATTTTTCTTGTCTTTTCATTTTTATCGTTATAATTTGTATTCTGCAATTCTTAGCTCGTTTTTACAACTTTATCTGTTTTTAAAAACTTGCCTTATAAGGGCACTAATAAACTCTTTATTTCTCTCTCTCTCTCTCTCTCACGAAACACGCCATTTCCATCAGGCACCGTGCTTCTCGCTTTGTCCACCCGTTCATTCCGAAACGCCGAATTATTTGTTTGCCGCATCCATGTTTCGTCTTTGTTGCGCCGCAGGCGAGACTGGCGGACGCGACGGGCTGAATGAATGAAATTACGCGGTGAGAATTAATTGTGCGGGTAAGTCATTGCCGGGCCGACCGTGCTCGTAATTAAATTAGCACGGCGAAATGTTTCGTGCGTTAAACGATTGTGTAACCGGCACGGCTGGCGGGTGGACGGCGGTGAACCTCGCACTCTTTCACGGCTTTCGTTGCACACCGCGAACCATCGAATGAAACGCGAACCTTTGTTTTTTTTTATTCTGCTCTACAGGGAGGGGGTTGTCCATCCGTGCGACAACCGGTCGAAAAAAAAAGAAAGAGTTCCACGCGACACGGAACACACGCGCTTGAATGCATTCCGGATTGCGAAACGCGAATGGGGGAAAAAGCGCAATAATGTCGCGCCTTTTTTCGCACTGTGATATTCATGCGAGATGTAACCGAAGATTTGAAAAATTCAGGTTGTGATCAACATCGGTATGCTCAATTTACGTCGTGCAAACATTTAAACGTCTATGTCGAATTTTGTTTTATTTTTTTTTTTAAATAAATTGAGAAACGACCCACATGCTCTGTTTTTCTTTTCATGTACACTGATAGATTGCCAAGGAGATCCCTGGACTCTTGGAAGAATCGTTAGACCATTAGAATCCTCGGAGATTTGGAGATTCTCTTTTTGTTAAAGTTTAATCCCTCGTGACGGTTTTATTCTTATTGTTAAATATCTTGATAATTAAATTCTACAAGAAATTTTTGAGTTTGATTAAGATTAATTGAAAATCGAGGGCTGGATGTAACGATTTCTTTTAGTGCGAAAATTTTCAGTTTAAAGTTTTGAACAAAAATAACACTCCAGACTCTCGGTATTAAAGTTTTTAAAGTTTTCTGAGTCCGAAGAGACTCGAAGTTTTTAAACAATTGACCAACATTAAGATTAATGGAATACGAAATAAACGTATCAAAATTTCCTTTCAAATTTCTCATATATTGCAGATATCTTTATTATTTTTTCTTATAAAATTTTTACTTTTTTTGGTTTTAATGACTTAAAAATTATTTTTCTTAAAGAAATTCTCTTTTAGAGGTAATATCCTGTTTTCTTCCAAGTTTTCTTTCCATGCAGGACTTGTTATTAAATTCCATTATTAATTGTATTTATTCGCGTTTCTGTTTGCAGGGAGAACGATCAAATAATCGGTTCCTACTTGGAAATCGAGGACGTCACTCTCGAGGATTACGGCGAGTACAAATGCGAAGTCAGCAATGGCGTCGACGAGGAGATCACATTGGCTGCTCACGTGTACCGGCAAGGTCCGAAAAACCATCCGAAATCTCTCGTCAGCTCATCCTTATCATCGTAAAACTATGATTTTGAATGAAAACAGAATACCTAGAATATTTTTACATTGATTTGTTTCATCTCAACATTAATTCAATATTTTATTTTTTGTGTTACATATCATTGAATGTTAATTTTCGAAGTTTTTAATCCAGCAGTCACTATTTTATTTTCGAATTTAATTCTATATCGAAATCCTGAAAGCTTTTCATACGAATCAGATTTGAAATACATCGGATTAAATAATTCAGCTTGTTATTTACCGGCATTGTTAATTATGGCTTGACGCAAAACGCATTCAATCAGTCTGAATGCTTTATTGTTTGCGTATAAAAACAGGTTTGCGTCGGATTCATTTTAATAATTAGTGGAAATGTCCGGAAAACATATCGGCCAACTAGCAAACCACGCGTGCCGGCGATTCACTTTATCGGTTTTAATTATTACACAACAAATTAGTTTCGTGGACAAATTGTTACAACACCACGATAAAATCTTGTTTTTAAATTGGACTCGTTGTCAAATTTAATTTATCATAAAATTTAATATCGCATAAATTTATACTCTATTATTGCTATCTGATATTATTTTAAAAAGAAAGCAATATCTCTTTTATCTTTGTGCGATAGTTTATTTGTATTTTTTTTTATCAAAGTTAAAACATTTTAGGATTAAACCCCTTTATTAGGATTTATTTAACCAAATGTTTCCGATGTTCAAAAATAATTTTAATTTATTTTAATTTGAATATACATATATTTATTTTTTTATTAATTTTAAATTGTCCTTTTATATCAAAATTTATTGATAATTATACAGATTATGAAACTACTTCCGATAATTTTAATATATGTTGTCAAGATCATAATACTGAGTAACTTTGTCTACAACTAGATCTTGATCTCTTATACAGGATTATTAAATTCTTCAAATTCCATAACTTTTCCCTGATTTTCAGATAAAATTTCATAATTTTCCCTCAAGCTTTCAATAATATTTTGAAATTTCTTGAATTTTTGTGATTTGAAAGCTGTCATACTTATATTTTATTAAGAGAGCAATTTAACTTAGCAATGTAAATTACCATTAATGCTGATACTGTTTGCATATTTAATTGTTAAATTGTATTGATAGTATTTCAAAACTGTGTAGAATGCGTGTATAACCTACATATATTGAACTTCTTTAAAGCTAAAAAAATTTTAATTTTTCAGAAAATTTTACAAAATTCTCTGACTTTCTCCTGATTTCCATGACTATTTTCAATTTCCCTAATATTTCTCTGATTTCCCCGATTTCTAGCTTCGTAACAATTTTGTTATCATTTCTGAGATATTTAATATATAATTTTAATAGTAAATCATCAGCTTAGAGGACAAACTCCGATCTCGATCTTAATACGTGTCATTAAGGTTATCATTTGCAATGATTGACTTTTAGACTATTTTAGTTTAGTCAAATTCAAATGTTATTTATTCAAATGTTTCAAATTAATACAATAAATTTCATTACATTTAAAAAGTAAACACAGTAAGTTGTAAATTTATATGAACTTTACTTCGCGTTGTAAAGTGTATGCGTGGACGCAGTGGATCCCACCTTTCCTTCGGGGACGGTAGCTTCGCTACCAAAACCCTAAACACATAGGTTTAGGTTGAACCTCGCCTCGAGTGGAAAGTTGGAAATCCATGTGGAACCTCACTTCGTGTGGGTTTACAATTTTCCACGCGAAATGAGGTTCAACTCACACCTATGTATCTAGTAAATTGGTAATGCAGCCTCCTCTCGTGAAGGAGAACGGAACCCACTGCGTCCATGCATACACTTTATTGATGACACATAAATGACGTCAATTTTATGTAAAGATTAGAGTTTTATATTTATGTTGTTACCATTTTGTAATAAAGTTTTTCTAATGGTACATTTTAGGTTTAATCTACAGAGCGAAGTATTCAAAGAGAGAGAGAGAGAGAATACTAAATGGAGAACTAATAGATTGTTTTCTTGAAAGTCATGAAATTGTGATAAAACTCGAAATTTGCGGATCTGCCTTACATTTTTAATAAATTTTGCATTACAAATTAATTTTATATATAGATATAGTGATAATGAGTAACTAAATGGAGAACTATATTCATTTACCTATTTCTTTTCCTAAAATAAATTCATAAATTTTGTTTTTTATTTAAACATAAAAACTCCAAATTATCTCTTTCGAATCACGTCATCTTCTTTTTATATTTACACACAGTCGTATGTATTTTTATTATTTTGTTTTTTATACAACATCTCGAGATTTCTTTTTTTGATTCACAGAACCACAGTTCGTATTGAGCCTTCCGAATGGGTCTTGGCGGAAGTCTCTTCTACTGGCAGTCCTCGTCCTCGTGCTGTTACTATCAGCTGGCGCATTTTACGCGCGTTGCTGGCTGCCACTTGCACTGTTTTGCAGAGACAAGTTCGGTCGCCTCGAGGAAAGCGGTGAGTTCACAAATCATAAATAACTTCCCCGCCGCGATTCTCCGCCACTCAGCGATTGCAGTAAGAAATTACCCTCGAGCTGAGGATATCTTAGATTTCCGTGGAAATTTGAAGATCGAAGCTTGAAGATTTGTAAATCCCAAAACTCCACTCGTACTTTCCAAGAGTTTAAAGATTCCATAAAGTCAAGGACGTTGGCGTTCAACTTCTCAAACTCGAGCTTGATCCTTTCTTAGCCTCGCGAGAATTCTCATTTTATCCTCGTGAGTATTCTAAAACGCGAGAGCCTTACGATTTAAAAATAAAAATACATTTTCACGGAACAGAGAAATTCACTGACTCGAAATTCCCGAAAATCTTCTAGGAAACGCAAAGGACCAGAATTTAATTTTCTCCATCTAAGATTTTACGTACCATAGACTTACGTTCCCAGGCTTCCCTATAATTTAGAGGTCCTTAAAACGAAATCTCGTTGTCTAAAGACAAAGATACGGCTTGACATAAAATTCGAAGTCGCATGGATCGCAAGGATTTTTCCCTAATCCCAAGACTAAGGGGATCCTGATGGGCCAAAGATCCTCACTCCATCCTCTTTATCCTTTCCTCCGCTGTTTCGCCTTTTTTTTTGCGACTACAAATTCGCCATGGCATGGAGGGAGAAGGGAAGAGAGAAGGTGCTGTCTAGGTAATTATCAGCGACGCTTTTTCGTCCACTTAATTGCGACTCTTAATTACCGTGAAAAGTACCGCCAGGCACCGGCAAGGAAATTAAAGTGGCTGTTCCTTGATCTCTTTTTTTCTGTATTTTCTACCTCCCCTTCGCACGCCGATCGCCATCTTAATCCTTCCGGCTTTCTTTTCTTCTCGTTCTCATTACCGTCTCGTTGTTACCTCAATTTGTTTAAATAATATGCTGATAGCGGCGCGAGCCCCGTGGGAATCCACTCCTAGACGTTCGCACTTCAAGATATCCCTCCAGGTTTCATCCCTTTGTTTCCCCAATTGCATCGTCTCGGGGTCTTATGTATTGCAAATTGAAAGAGGTGAGTTTTTTATGGAATTGCTTATCTTAAAAGTGCACGAGACCCGGGAGGATAATCTTGTAGGTGAGAAAACGCAATGGCCTTTGTTTCGCAGCTATATAATTTCAGCGTGCCGTCTCTGGCACACATTCACATACATCAACAGAATGAGAATAAGAAATGAAATCATAATAACGAATTCATAATAGTAAAAATTCGTCTAAAGACAAAAGTAGGAGAGAATTGAAAATCCTAATTCTGGAAAATCGAATTACAGCTGTTGATTTTTCTCGTTGGTAATCTTAAGGTCGTAGAATTTTAGATTTCATGGAGTTACGAAGTCGTGATTCCGAAGCATTCTGATTTTTTTTCAAAGCAATGAGAATTCCACGAGACAAGAAATCCGGGATCGAGGATTTTCCAAGAAAAATCTTTCGAAAGTAGAAAATTCCGCCGAATTCTAATCCTTTTAAAAGCAAGGAAGGGAACAGGAGAAGATGGGAGGAAAAGGAAAATTTTCACAGGCACACAAGACGATGGCGATGTCGTTTTATTCCTGTAAGGACATTCTCCAGCAGAAAAGCTCGCGTAAATAGGAGCCTCGATCTAGTTGAGGCTTAATGAGCTGCGTCCTCTCGTTTTTTTCTCCTTTTTTTTCCGTGCCTTCCTTCTCCTTTTTGCTCACCTAACCGATCGCACTTTAATTCTTCCCGCCCTTTCGCAATTTACTTAAGTAACGCTAATTCCGCCGGGGGCAGGAACTTTCAAAGGATTTTACGCGGTCTCTTCTCTCTCTCTCTCTCTCTCTCTCTCTCTCTCTCTCTCTCTCTCTCTCGTGCCGCCGTTACCAGGGCACTTCAATATTTCAGACACGCTGTAATATGAACGGTAAAACGATGTAACTCGTTACACCGAGGTTCTCTCTTTGCATATTACGTTTAACAATTATGGTGGGATTATTACTAGCGTTTAACCGTGCCTCACGATTAAAAATGATGGAGGTGGAGAATTAGTTCCTGTCCTTTAAGATTGAAAACAGTAGGAATAAACACGTAAAAACGTATTTATTCACTGAAGAAATATATAATAAAGCTCGTTTAAATTCTGCAGTTATGATAAAATGTTACATTACCACGTATATATCATTCAAAATTTATGGGGAAAAAAATGTTTAACAATTTTCAGAATTTCAATGGCGAAATTGAATGTCACAAGGGACTTCTTTCTTTGTATATTAGTTTAACAATTATGATAGGATTGTTACTGACTTTAATCATGCTTTAAAAATAATGAGATAGATGAGATTTACTTCTTGTCGTTCCAGAATAAAAGCAATAAGGATAAATGTGCATAATACAAGAAGGACAGTTTGGCTGAAGTATCTAAAAATTTAGTTAGATACAGAATCTGAAAATAATTTCATCGAATTATTAAAATAATTAATATTCGACGGTAATATTCGATTGCTAAAATATTAAAATTTTTTGCAACGTTATTCAACGTTATGCTTGAGTTTTTTTACATAATTAATTTGATGGTTCAATAAAATTATTTTCAGATCTGTTATATTCATCTAAATTTTTCGATACTTTTGCAAAATAGTTCTTTCCATGCAGAAACGTATTTATTCGTAGAGAGAATGTCTATAATGCGTCCAAATTCTGCACCAGTTATGATAAAATGGCATTTATTATTTTAAATTTCTAGAAACAAATTTTTAATACAGTTTTCAGAATTCCGAGGAAATTACTTGTGGAAAAATCGAGAAGTCTCCCAAGAGAAGACTTTTGTCTTTGCATATTAGTTTAACAATTGCAATAGGATTATTACTGACATTTAATCATGTTTTAATTAAAAATAATGAGGTAGAAGAGATTCAATCTCTGTTTTTTCAACGTGAAAATAGTAGGAAGAAATGCATGGAAACGTATTTAATCACGGAGAGAATATATAGTGCGTCAAATTCTGTCAGTTATAATAAAATGTTTTATTAATCATTTGTTCTTATATCATTTGAAATTTATGGAAAATATTTTTCACAGTTTTTAGAACTCTGGGCTGAAAAAATCGAGTCTTGCAAGGATTTCCCTCCTTTGATATTAGTTCGATTATGATAGAATTATTATTGACGCCTAATGATGCTTCACAATTAAAAATGAGATAAAAAATATTGAGACTTTGTCCTTTTAGTTAATAAACAAAAATAAATACGTAAAAGTATATTTATTCACAGAGGAATAGACATTTAAAGCATGTTTTAGATATTCTTATAAAATTCTGATAAAATTCCATTATGATGAAATATTAATTACATCGCTACACATTGCTGTAAATTCGTGGAAAAAATTTTATAGTTTTTAGAATCTCCAACTATATCTTTAGAAAAATCAAAGTTTCACGAAAATTCTCGTTTGTTTTTTTCATTTTACAAATTAAATTTACAAATTTGTTGAGCTTTTTTCCTACAAAGTTCTCATTCTGCCCGGATTTTCTTCGGTTTCCACTCTCTAGAATTTCAAATAAACGTCACAGAATAGAGGCAACTGAAAAACGCGTTCCGACCTAAATCTTCGAGACAGTTTCTCCCGCTCGACGTCGTTTATCCTCACGCGCCGACGAAGAGAGCAGCGTCGTCGCCGAGCTGTAGCGTCGCGTCGGGCCCAATTACGGCCAGGCCGGCAATTTGCGGCATTAGCCATGCAACGAGATATCATTAGCCGGCCGGCTGCTCCGCGGTCGGTCCGACATAGATGATACCGTCGTGCCGAGGATCTCGCCGGCCAACCCGGAGAAAACGAGCACGCCGTCGCGGATCGCGCTAATGGCGACGGGCGACGTCTCGCGCGCTGCGCGTTCTGAGAATCCGCCGGTAATCGTTGTAATTTTCTCTCTCCGCGTCCCCGTATAAGGCGGCGATGTCGTGGGACATTTGTTCGTTCGTGAGAAATCGAGCACAACAACGCGACGTTTCCGTCGGCTGGGATACTTTCACGCAGAGAGGAAGGGAGGGGCCTCTTTGATTCGATTGGTACCGACTGTAAGAAAAGTATGTACAATTATATGGACAAATGCAAAAATCACACGATTTAGAACGGAAATGTTAGATATACATAAAAAGAACGGGTTTGCTGAAAATAATTTTATTAGACTATCGAAATAATTATGTAGGACACTCAAACTGGTTAGAATGTCAAAACTTTTTGCTCATTATACTTGAACTTCCTACATAATTATTTTGAGTTATTTTCAATAAGTTATTTTCAGATTTGTATCCAACGAAATTTTTAGATACTTCAGCAATATTTTTCTGTGTATGTTTCCATAAAATTTATTTAATTGTCGATTTTTACAAATGCCTTGAATAATTTAATTCAGAAAAGCAACTAGTAAAATAATAATTATAAATGTCTCCTTGTGATAAATTGTCTCGAATTGTCTCGATCCATTTTAATATTATATTAAAAAAATAAGTAAAAAAGAGACGATACAATTCTATATGAAGGAAAAAAAAAGCTAAAAGTGACTTTGAAAATAATTTGTAAAAAGATACACCATAATCAATATGAATATCCGTATCGAATTATTTATGGTGACGAAAAAAACTGTATGATCCCGCTAGCGGGATGAATATTTGAGGACGAAATTTAACTGTTAAATATTTGTTGCGTTTTAAATTTAGATTTTTAAGCTGCACTTCTGAATTACTCGAAAAACTTGATTATCTCGTGATGAAATATCGTATAATCGTATTATTGTTGAATATCAAAAAGAGTCCCGCTAATTTCTTAAACGTGCAAATTCTTCCATCATTAATTACGAAAATTAACGTTACGTTAATTTTTCTTAACTTAACCAAATTTTATTAGTGCGACATTTAGCAATTATTTAAACGATTTCGGTCTTACAATTGTCGTCGTGGCTTTTATAATAGCGTCCGCTATTTCAAGACCTCTATATTCCGCGAATGTGCGATCCGATAAATAAACGTTAAAATTACGGTAAAACTAAAAGGCGATGTCATAACCGATTTCCTTAACCGCCGTCGCTCTCCTCTCGCGGCCATCATATAAGCGACGTCGCCATTATGGCACACATTATTTACCTCTATGGGACATTTTGTGCGCATAATGGCACACGGGCGATAATAACGATTTAATCTATTTCTCGAGTGAACGGTTACGCGCTGTTCCAGACTACGCGGGAATAAATTTCGAGTAAACGGAAGCGATAATGCGCGAATTATTACACCCTCCTTCAACCCCCTATCTCTCGCCTCATCATCCTGTTCTACTTAAACTCGTTCTCGGATCGCACGGCTCGCGGAGGTGCGCCAAATTTCTGTTTTATATTCATAAGAGACGCAAATCTTCCCCCCCCTCGGGAAGTTCAGTTCGCGTCCCCTTATCGAAAAGCTATTTAATCTGCCCCGAAGTTTGTCCGATCTGCGCTAAAACCCATCGGTGGATCTGTCTTTCTGAAATTGTCCCATCGGATTTGGAAGATTCCGATGATCGATCGAGGATCAAACATCGATCTAAAGATTTCAATATTTGTTGCACATATCTTGTGTTTTTCCGAGAGGTTTGTTAACTCAATCCTCAAACCTGTGAAAGAACTCGAACAGCAGAGAATTCTTATGAATTATCTTCTTATGAAATTGAAAAAGAAATCTAGTTATAGTTACCAAATATTAAGTGAAATAGTTAGTTTCTAATTTTTTAACTAAATGTTAAGATAACATAAATATTATCTCATGACTCAATATAAGGTAATTAAATATTACTGGTGCTTTCCAACAAGCGACACAGTGTGACACGGTGATCATCTTTGTTTAACATTAGCAAACAATGAGGATGTAACAATTCACTGTGTTACACTATGTCCTCTGTGTCTCTTGCTGGAAAGCACCCAGGTTTGATGATACTAAATATTTGTAAAGGTAAAGTTTAGTTTTATTACCTCAACATTTAGTTGGAACTACTTCACTCAATATTTAGTAGCTATAAATTAAATTTTCAAATTTATCCTATAAACCTACGAAGTATTCCCAGAATGTTATGAATATTATTTACTCTTTTTAATATTTATATAACATTCTAAAAATATTGTGTCTTATATATCTATATATCTACATTTCTAATAAGTTTTGTGTTACAAGTTAATTTTCTGCTAAATATAGTAAATAATATTTGAAACGAAAAAATGTGTCCATTTCCTGAAATAAATTCGCAGATTTTACTTTCAGTTTAATCATACAACCTTCTGTCCTCTTCCTTTGAGATTCTATAATAATTATGTAGAAGAATTAAAGAAAAGGTAAACTGAGAGGTACTGCAAATCATTCTTTCATCTGTCCAAGAACTGAATTAACTGTTACAACCCTGTTTGCTTCTCGTTTGGTTGGTCCGTTTGATTCAGCTTGGCCCAGTTGACAGAGCGAAGAAGCACGAGTAATCACGAAACCACTATGCATTGCAGACGGGAAGGAATGCGACGCCCTGGTGTGCTACCACGAGAAGGACTCGAGTCTAGTGATCGGTATTGTGATACCCACGCTGGAGTCTAGGCATCGGTACAAGTGCGCGGCGCTGGAGTTGTCTCAGCTGAATCACAATTGTAAGTACTCACGGCCAGTACTAGCGTTAATTAGCAACGACGACCCCTGTCTCTCGCTGGATAATTACGTAGTCACAGCGACAGCTACGGTATACCCGCGGAATACGAGAGTACCACTTCGGAAAGGTACCTCCTTTCCCCTCAATCCCTCGAGTTATTTCTCAATTTTTTTCCTCAACTATATTCGTGACATCTTCAAGGATATTAGAAAAAAGTTTTACGGAAAGGACGGTTTTTCTGATGTATTTAAAAATCAACTAATAAAAGATTCAATTCATTTAAAAATTAAAATAACAAAGATAAAAAAAATAAAGAGTTACGAGCCAAAGCAAGATCTTAAGGTTGCATTAAAATAATAAACAGATGTAAATACTTTATATTTGTTTATTATTGTAATTTATTTTAATTTCTAAAAATTTAGGTAAATACAAATCTGAAAATAATTTTGTTTGACCATCATCGTAATTATCCAGGATACTCAAACTTATGGTTAGAACGTCGAAACTTTTTGTAGTAACTTATTGCTTGAGATTCCTGTATAATTATTTTCATGATCCAACAAATTTATTTTCAGATCTGTATTTAGCTCTCAGATCTGTATCTAATTTTTTAGATATTTAATCAATATTTTGATGATATAACAAATTAATTTTTAGATCTGTATTTAGCTAAATTTTAGTAAACTCGTAAATACTTCAGTAAATTCTTTCATTGTTTCTTTAAATTATTTTATATTTTTCCAAAAAGTCATCTCACTTCTAGAACCGCAGTAAAAAATCGTTCACGCAAAGGTGGTCCGAATCTCTTTCGAATTTTCTCCGCAAACGTTACAAGAAGAAAAAAAAAGATAAAGATAGAGGAAAAAAGGAAGAAACCCAAATTTTGAAATCGAAATTTTGTTTCTATTTTGAACCTTAATTTTAGGATGTATGTAGACTGAAGATTTATAGTTAGGACGTATGTAGACTCTAGAAATTTAAAATAGGTTCTAATTTAATAAATTAAGCTCCTACGTTGAACCTGTAAATGGCAGTTATGGGAAAATTTTCTATTTTTAAGTTCAAAAGAAGTTTTCTAAATAGAAATTGTGGATTAAGTAATATAAAAGCGGTCCTATTTGACTGTTCAAGACAGTATCAAAACAGGTTTATAAGGTTTAATTGAGGGGACGGGCGGAATAAAGGCATAATTCCACTTAGGCCCTTTTTCCGGCAATTAACTTTTTCATGTAATATTGATCATAATAGAGAAGATTTATAATATGTAACTTCTTAAAGACATTACATAAATTCATTTAATATTGTATTTATAATAAAAAAAGTAGCAAGTTATTTTAAGTTTTATTAATATAAATATGTTGTAATTAGGTCTTTATTCCGTTCATCCCCTCAATTGAGGTTGAAAGAGATTCACAGTAGGACTAAAATTTCGACTCGGGTAAGAAAGAATGGAGTGTATGTCGGATGCGTTTCATTCGCGACACCGAGTATGTATAATTCAGTAGCAACGACACGAAAAAGATCCTTATCGTGTTACATAAGGAATGAGGACTCTTTTAAAAACAAAGAACGAAGAGACAGAAAGAAAGGAAAGGGAGAAAAAAGGTAGAAGGAGAAAAACAGGAACATCGTGCGATGGGATTCTCTACGGGGTTTACTTTGCAGCGCATCCCGCGGCGATGCAGCCTACATGCCGCGAATATAAGCGTAAGCAAGGGATACAGATATATATATATATATATGACAGGCTGAGGGGGTGGATATATATTCAACGACAGCGAATGTAGACCATGAATTGCGGTTCGAAATGTAACTTTACGTGGACGCACAGCTTATGAATTAGAGCTAAATAAAAGCAGCCCTTCTCGCTTGGATCACGAGGTGGAAATCGGATTAGCCTTCCGGGATAATACAGCCAAGGGTATTATCGATCGCGGTTTCGTCGAGAGATGAAGCGGAGTTCGAGAGGCGCACATTTTGTGGGCGATTTAATTAAAAATTTGGATATGCAAATTAAGCCAAAAATCGAATATGATATATCATGAGAGGAGGGATGTTATGCGAAAAGGAAATCATCGTTATTTATATAAAATCGAATTAAATTAGATTGTAATATTATTGAATCGCAAAGTACAATAATTATTTCAATATAATTATTTTTTTAATTTAAAAGCATTGTGGAGTTGCAGTTGTCATTATTTATAGTCCCGATAGGCAAATAGGGAAAACATTGCATAAATGTCATTAGAAACTGATGATTTTACAATAATTGTATTCATATGATGTGCTATAATAATAATTTTTTCAAAAAAATATTTCAAAATTATATTTGTCAAATATTAGATAAATCCAATTTGAGATGTAAATATTTTTTTAATTTAGTTTCTTTCAAGAATATAATGAATGTCACTGACAGCATATTGAAGAATCAAATCAGGACAAGTGCGATTATTCTTAAATGCTCAACGAACATTACCGAAAAATCAATTTACATGCATCCCAAAAACTTTGACTTAAAAATTTTTAATTTAGCCCTACTATGTATAATACTTAATGTTGTAATACTTCTAATTATTATATAATTTAGGAATAATTATCCATTTTTACAAACGCAATATATAATTATATATTTAAAGTACAGTTAAAATATTTCTCTCAATTACTGGAAAATTTCTTTACAAATTTAATTTGGCAAATATGCCCCACTAAAATGAAATTGAATTAAAATATAATAGATTATGAAACATTATCGAATTTCGAGATGCAAACAACGTAAAAGGAATTTAATTTAAATTCAAAATTTAGAATCGCAGAACGTTAGTTACTACATCGGAAATGTTAAATGTCAAAATCTATTTTAATATGAAAATTTTAAGAGTATAAAACCGATATTGATTATTTTAATACTTTTTGTTTAATTAAAGGCATTTTATCTCTTATATTATTTTAATATCAGCTTTCAAGAGCTTTGAAAGAAGTCGCAATATTCTTGCGCGAAATCTCTATTTCTTGAAATTTCTAGAATTACATGAAAATACCCAATTACGCGTGCGTAGATCCTTAAACCGCAAAGGCACGCAATTGGATTGAATTTCGCGTTGGAACAGGGAAGCTAGCAAAATACAGCTCGTTCTCTCTCCTTTTGTTCTGCCACTGCTAGTTCAATTGTAGCATCGAAACCACGTGGATAACAATGTAGGGCAATCTCTCTTTCTCTACTTCCCTTAGTCTCTTTTTTTTTGCTTCTCACGCGATGGCTCGACGATTTTGCTACCACGTGGTAGTGCACGGGCATTTGTTGGGGCAATTTATTTCAGCATAAAGAAGATTTGCAACCCGGCAGCCTGATCACGGAAGAATCGCCCGCCACGGTCATGGGATCGTTATCCTCATAAGGAACGCGCGAAAAGGAGAGGGTGATCCTTGTAGTATAATCGAAAGTGATGGGAACCCTATGGTGAATCGTGGGAATCACGGCAACTTGGCAAATTGAATTAGAAAGTTCGCCGCACTCTCGGCCGTGCAGTGTCTCGTTTGTCTCCATGGCGGCAATTGCAATATCGAATTAGGCACGCGAAGATCCCATGTGTACGACTACGATATATATTTTCGAATTGCGAAGTTGGTGAGGGATAAACGTAGATTCTATCGAGAGGTTCCGTGCACAGAAAGAAGTGTAACGCAAAAAAAATCATTACGGCCCGTTTCCATAATATAGTTACCTAAAAATAAAAATTATTTTCTTTATCAAGAAATTCGTGAATAAATTTCATTGATGAATCTCTTGGTAACCTTTAATCTTTAAGCAGTATTTGCTGATATCTAGATGAAATTATCTAAATAATTAAAATTATGTAGATGAAATGGCTTTACTAGAATATGTATTATCTTCTTTTGTGTTATCTTAGATTAAAAAGTATTATTTTTTTTCTAAATTATCTAGATAATTATGTTTTTTCAAATTATCTAAGATGAAAATCTAATTACATCTATCTAAGATCTAATTAGATCTATTTATAAAATGTAATAACATAAATCGGCATCAATTTTTATACACAAAAATTAGATTTTATATTAATATTATCATTTTGTAATAATATTTTCTTAATATTAATTTTATGTTTGATCTGTAGAGTGTATCAGACAAAAAAAAATTAGGCAAAAAAATTTTAAAGACAAAGTTTTTAAAGACATGGTAAAACACGTATATTTTTAATAAATTTTATATCGCAAATTAACTTTACACATTTCAAATATAATGGGAAATAACACCTAAACGGAGAATTGTCTACTTAATTCTTTATCTGAAATAAATTCGCGATTTTCTTTAAGTTGACCGTACAAATCTCTCCCCTCTTAAAGTTCCTGACTATTCATCACGAACATTTAGATTGATGACGTCAGAAGCGAGAAAACATACAGGATTTACATGAAGAATCTCAGGGATTTTAATATTAAATTTAGGTTTTAATATTAATATTAAGAATCCCTTGGATTTCTTCTTCTGGGAACATATTATAGACACAATTTTCCACCAAAGTATTAGGTGCGCAACTAAGTTCTCGCTGTTATTTTGATGGCATTTTCATCAAAATAACAGCGAGAACTTAGTTGCGCACCTAATATTAAACATGAATGTCTTATGCTATCAAATTTTAGTCGCCACAACTAACGACAAGCTGCAATTCTTGATGTAAAATGAAATACCGGCTCGATATTCATCATGCCACTAAAAATACTGATATAATAAATAATGATGTGTCTGATAATTTTTTGCAAGAAATTTTTTTTAATTATTTTTTATAATAAAAAAGTTAAAAATATGATTGTGTGTTTGTTTTTACTTCTCATCGCTTTAAAATTTACCCTACACTTTATATAATGAAAATTCTTGTAAAATAAGAAAAGGTATATTGAAATGTGTGTAAATTATAATGATTTTTGCAGTGTATAGTTTTCTAAATCAGTAAATAGTTTAATAATATCATTAAGATGGTTTTGAGAAAATTAATGTAGTTTATGAAGTTGAATATATGGAATTAATCAGATAACTTCTTTCGGGGTGATTTGGATCATGAAATTAAGAGTAAATCCAATTTATATAAGAATTGGTATTGCATTGATTACACTGAATAATTTGTCCATCCACCTGTCAAGAACTGGATTCAATACAACAAATGTGAAGAATGATGCGAAAGCTGTGCTAAGAGAAAAGGATCATTTACTTGTAATTTGTGTTAAGTAAACTATTATATTTTTATTTTATATAACAAGTTTATTTCAGACTTTGTTTAGAAGAATTTAAAGAATTCAAAGATTTCAAAGAATTTATTTATTTATTTTTATGTTTTTTTACATGTAAACTGATGATCCGTTTCGTCCCTCAATTTTGGCGAATCGGATAATTGCTTATTTTTGATTTTTGCATTGTGCAATAAAAAATATGTTTATATGTTATTTTATTATATAAAACTGAAGTCAAAGGTGTAGAGATTATAAATTTATAGTAAAATTTAATAACAGAATTAGTTTATTATTATTTTTTACCTACGAAAAAAATGATCCGATTCACCTTGATTTATCCTAGCTTGTTACTTAGACATAATTCGATTCCAAATACCTATACTAAGTACTTATTGAGATTGATTACCAGACCGCAAGAAAAGTTTTCGGTATATCTTATAAATCTATTCTATCGATTGCAAATATTATTTTATTAAAAGTATTTACATTTTATTATAATATAATTTGCAAAAATTTCCTTTTATATTTTCTCACTTCTGACTCGCTTTCTTATTCGTCACAATCTAAAATGCAATGAGTAGGCAAGAATCTTAAGAATCTTATTATCGATATAATTTAACAACCGGATTAAATTTGGTGAGTTAAAATCTGGTGGAATAAAACAAACTAATGATCAATCTAGAGATACAGGGTTGCTAATGTCGACTATATTTAAACTTTGAGGACTCATAAACAATTCTTATCGAAAAAAGATTTATAACCAATGTTTTAAAAAACATCTCGATATCAATATACTACAAGAATATGCAATAAAAATGAAGGTTTGTATTTAAGAAATTTTAAGACCTTGATCTAATTTTGTAAGGACATCTTAAGATCAGCCAGTTCACCATTTTTCGTTTCTAGTAACTTTTGTTAGAAACATTTTTGTCTTAAACTTAAGAATTTTGAAATATTCTAGTGGGTTGATTAAAATAGATCACCTTGTATCTCTGGATTTAATTGTTGAATTTACTTACAAAGCAGCAAGGCTATATTATATTTTAAATTAGAAGAGATATTTTATTAAATGAAAAAACTTACAATTCGATATATGATCGCAATTTAAACCATTTAAAAAATCTGGAATTATAGAATATCACCGTAAAGCGAAAGAAAAGTCTTACAAGACATCTAAGACATCAAGTAATAAATATTATATAGCCGGTAATTTTTCTTAATTACTTAACACGTTGCTTCAGCCTAAGTCAATCGTTCTATACAGCTAGAGTATATATGCATTCTGTATACACGTCGAATATGCTGCGAACGATTCAACCAGCTCGTAGCTCTCTCAGATTGCGCACTTCGCTCTCAGACAACATTAGCAGGCTGATTACAATCGTCCGATTATCCGACACGCTCGTTACCTTACTGCTTTAAGCCGATTGCACGGAGAGCATGGAGTGCGTTCTATCGTTCTCCAATGAGGTACGCGATCAGGTAACGTATAACATACGCGGGTCAAACGCTGGTTCCGCATCCCCCATCTTGTATATCGTATACACACTGTGTGTACTCTACTAATTACGATATCCCGATTACACGGCTTATGAATTTACGTCCGGCCTGCGCATGATGGCCGCCATCGAGTTGCTTCGGGGTAGTAAAAGAGGTACCCCGGGGTTTAACACGTGAACTTTGGCAGAGCGGCGGTCTGACTAGTCGGTCGGCCCGACGTTTGATAGTCAATGAACAAAGTTCCACTATCAAAGCGACCGGGATTTCGCATATCCGCAGGGAACTCGTGATTTTCTCCTGGTACGCGTCATGAAGAGAGGCAGACCTTGGTAAGTTTTGCCTCCACATTGTCCACGAGTGACGATGATGAGCCAATCAACCTTCAAAGTCCTGGACCCTTCATCCGCAGTTCGATTAATCTCAACACTTACTTATAGGATCTTTGTTGACCTCGGAAATTAGAATTTTGATGAAACTCGGAACGCGCACGCAACTACCCGATTGGAATCTCGTTCACGATCGAGTAACTCCCTTTGCGAATTCCTGCAATGGGGATTATTGTCAGTTTACGTTAACTTGTTCCGCGGCTTTACGAAAACCATAATTTACAAATTGATTCGAATATCCCTATCACTTTTATTACTTGCCATTACTATGTCTTTTTCTCTGAATGTAGATACTTCAACAAAATTCTAAAGGATTCGAAACGACTTTTTCATCTTCATAAAAAAATTTTTAAAAAGCTCTGAAAATTAAAATTTTCTTTCCTGAATTTTCTTGAAGCTCGCGAAATAAAAATTATATTCTTAAATTTTAATTTGAATCTTTCAATTCACCTTCACTTTTCATTCACGACAACTTCATTTCCGTGTAAAAAAATTGCTTGTGCAAAAACCGAATTATGCTGTTCTCTTTCAAGAATCTCTCTTTAGTTGAACTTACAATTGAATGGAACGCCCCGAGTTGAAATTTTAGTCCTACTTTAAACCTCAATTAAATCTTATAAACCTGTTTTGATATTTGTACAATTAAATAGGATCTCTTTTAATATTACTTAATCTACAGCTTCTATTTAGAAAACTTCTTTTGAACCTAAAAATAAGAAATCTTGCAATAATTGTCATTTACAGGCTCAACGTAGGAGTTCAATTCATTAGATTAGAACCTGTGATAAATCTCTAAAGTCTACATACGTCCTAATTATAAATCTTTAGAATCTATATACGTCCTAAAACTATGATTCAAAATAGAAGCAAAATTTCGACTCAGGATATAGAACCTATTATAAATCTCTAGAGTCGAAGTAGGAGCAAAATTTCATCTTCTCGACAGCTGTCTGTCAGAGATCATCCATTTTCTCAACAGTTTCTGACTGATTTTAATCGAACTCTGCGCATTCGCACACATATAGCTACAAACTCGTGCGTACACACAACGCACACACCTCGGCTCCGTTTCATTCGGAGTTAACGAAGTTTCCCTGGAAACAACAGGCCGTAACGCCGGCATCTATTCGGTCGATCAGTTTTTGCTAAGCTCACACTCGCCTGTGCATCAAGGCCGGATATACACGGTGGCGCGCGGTAACTCATACATTATCCCGGATGGCAGAGGGAACCCCCGGCTTTTTATTGCTCGCGCCATGCCACCGCGCTGGTTTGCTTTCACTTTATCGTCCATGAAATCCAGCCGTCCGCTCTGCCGGCGAACAATATTTCCAGACTCCAGAATACCTCTGGGAAAGAGTGTATACGTGCAAAATTCAGCGCGACGCCCCGCCCGAGTTGACTCTGTAATCGGACACCGCGAATGTTCCATGGGGGATAAAAAAATATCGCGACACCGACGTTTCTAGCGAAAATTGAGATTTATCCGCGCGTTTTCGATAGTAACAGTACGATAACGCGTGATTCTCAAACGTCTCATTATTAAAAAATCATCAGGCAATCTCTTAACTTGGAGAAATATAATTGAGTTGTCCAGACAAAGAACGATTCTAAAGGATTTGAGATGGTTTTCTTATTTATTAAAGGATTTTTTAAAAGATTGAAAATTGAATTTTCTTCTTTGCATTCTTCTGAAGCTAGCAAATTAAAATGTTTGTTCTTAAATAGTTTGAATCTTTTAATGCGACGCGATCTCTTTTCATTTCTTAAAGAGAATTTAATTATATAAAGAGAAACGCAAGATTAAACATTTAGAATTAGAGTCTAGAAAATGAAGATTATCTTAATCATTAATACTAATTTGGTCTTTTGACTTCTTCTGAAGCTCATGAATTAAAATTTTTATTCTTAAATCTTAGTTTAAATCTTTCAATGCAACGCAATTTTTCTTCAGTCCTTGAGAAAGACTTAATTGTGTAAAAACGTAAGACTAGAATTTTCCATAGAAAGTCGCGAATTAAAAAATTTTTGTTCTTAAATCCTAGTTTGAATCTTTCAACACGATTTCTCTTGAGTTCTTATTATAGAAGTATCAAACGATTATTACTGATCGTTTCTATTTTTCAGATTAATATTAGATTTTTTATATAAAAGATAGATTTAAAAAGTTTTTTGATTTTTCATAAATTATCCTTACAATGATAAAATATTTGATTTTTCATCATTTTCTTATTTTCATAAGAATTTATTTGCCTTAATTTCCGCTGCATTTCTAGAAAACCTAATCTAACATAAATCTATTTCTAATTTGGAACTAAAATCAGATTTGGATTAAGTTATAATTGTTAAGTTATAAATTGTTTATACTGAGAGAAAAATATCTGTAACAATTGTGACTATATAAAGTACATGTTAATATAATTATGATTATTACTGCTACAACATTAGAAATAGTAACTATATGTATAGTTCTATCAACAAATACACACACACACACACACACACACACACACACACACACACACATGTATATAAAAATTATATATATAAAGTTTGCAACCGAAAATGACTATATTTATAGTTTTTATCATAAAAATAGTTGTTATAATTTAAAGTTATTTTTTGAAACAACCATTTGTTTTCGATTGTCAACTATTTGTTCATAAAGCTATACGTATATTTATTTTTATTGATATTATAGTAGTAATAATCATAATTATAGTAATATGTAATTATAGTTATATAAAAATACCAAATTTTTCTCTCACTATAGGATGTAGGAGGAAAGGTAAAGTCTCTTTCTTGTCCAAGCATTTAAATATGCAAATATGTAAATAATATGTAAATATAATATTTATGTTAATTGTAAGTAAAGTCCAATTTGTAACATTAAACACATTTCGTATGATTTATTGCACCTATTAGTGACTTTTTTTATAAACAACGAGTGATAAATAAGAGTTTTTGGTTATTCAGGATGATAACATTAATCACAATATAATACACCGTTCATGAAAGTTCTTACATCAGCGTAAATTTTATTGTATGGTCGTGTAAAAAATTGGAACATTATAAAACAGCAGTTATGTTATTCTTTTATATATTTTAAGATACTTGGAAACATACTAACGCTAATTGCAAAAGTTTTATAAATTATTTTTAATTTTATATGTCAAAATATATCGTCTTTATTTCATAGAACATTGATAGTGTAATCGATAAATTCCAAAAATTTGCTTTTGGCATATAAAATTAAAAATTATTTGTAAAGCCTTTGTCAGCCTATCTCTATCTATGGAGATAGGCTGGCAACATACACTTATAGGTATAGCAAACGCCATAAATCAATATCTGTGTTCTCTGAGCGAATTCTTGAAATTTGTTGATTATACTATTAATGTTTTACATTCTACGGAATACATTTTGGCATATGAAATTAAAAATAATTTAGAAATCTTTTGCAATTAGTGTTAATATGTATATAATACCTTAAAATATACTACATAAAAGAATAATAAAATTACTATTTTATAATATCTTAATTTTTTATATCATCATTTGATAGATTTTATGCGGGTGAATTTCTATGGCAGTATATAACAAGGCCAAGATTACTGAAGCCGAATCTCATATTTATCTAAGTTAAAAACTAAATTTATTTAAATTGTATTTGTTAGTGTTTATTTAAATTTCTTTGATCGTAAATTCTAATATCTTCTCGACGTTTCGCAGGGAGCCTGGAAATCAGTCCTCACGCCAACACGGCCCGACGAATCGTCATTGTGCTCAGCCCCGCTTCCCTGGATAATATTTGGACGGACGCGAGCGTCGGCGCGGTGTTGAAGCAGCTGTCGTCGCTTCCAACCCGGGTGATCGTCGTCACATTGAAGAGACTGCCGAGTACAACAGCGACAATCGCGAAGCGATCGCGGCGGGATCGTCGCGACGCCGACAATACCTCTTTCGATCGGCTGACGATCCTGTCTTGGCAGGACGGCGGCGGCGGTGGCAGTGGCGGCAATGGTACCGCCTTCGGCAGTGGTGGCCGCAAATTCTGGTACAAACTAAGGCTCGCGATGCCGGCGATGCGACCGGTGGCGTCCGAGACCGGCTGCCAATCGGTAGCAATGATAGTGCAGGCTAACGGCAAGTGCGGACAGCAAAAGGCACGTTCGCGCGAGAGTCTGGAAGTCCTCGTCTAAGGGCACCGTCATGTGCTCATCCTCGACCCGGAGGTTCCCGTGAGAGCAGTGTCTCGACCGATTTTTACACCAATTCAATTGCCAATCTTCGAATCCCGAGGCGAGGGTCCCGTCTCGAGGTCCCGTAATCGCGTCCGCGCGTTCCTGACTCCGAGGATCCCGTGAGAGAAAGCTTTCGCTTTTGATTTGATATCGACCCGGCGGAAGAATTGCGAGGCGATTTCGATTTTGGCGACTGGAACTTCGGCGAAGCCTCAAAAGTCTCAGGATCTCCCTTCCGTCTCGAGAATCTTGCGAGAGGAATCTTTCATTCGTGATATCGATTTTCGAAGAGGTTGCCGCGAGGCAACGTCAATCCTGATGGTTCTAATTTCAGAGGCGGAGGCCTCGAGGCCTCTGTTTACTCTTGCGAATCGAGAATTTCGCTACGAGAAATACGATCATCGTCTTTGATAAGAGGGAAAAATCACGGCTCTTTTTCGAGCGTTTCGATCACGAAGTTCGAAGCGGAACTCAAGATTAGAACATAGAATAATTTTGCTGAAGTATCTAAAAACGATCCCGCACAGAAAAAGTGATTTCGATCGAATTAGCTGGAACTATGATGATATTTTATAGATTATGAAATGCTGATATTTTATAAATTATGAAATGCTGATAAAAGTTTTCTTAGGCAAAATCATAAAAAATGACCAGATTTATCATGCGGCACCATTTGAAAGTTGCTATTTTGGATCTAATCGGATTGAAAGGTATTTTTATCTACTGTGATGTGTTGCTGCTCCAGTTTTGGTTCAGGACTGTGTTTCAAAATCGACAAATTTAATTAACGGGGTATAATTAACTTAAATTGAAAATTGTAAATAAATTATTAGGCAGAACCGACTCGATCGAATATGATGTTTTTCACTTACGTGTGTTTAATCTCATCGATCCGTTTTGACTTAATATCTTTTATCTAATATTATTTATTTTTTGGTCTGTATCTTAATACTTTTATTACTTTATGAATCAATTAATGTAAAGAAAACAGTTGTTTTTAAAAAATTTTACAAAAAAGTATGTAAATTATATAATTTTTTGAAAAGTAACTGTGTTTTCTTTACATTCATCTTGTTATTCTGTGCATAAAACCATTAAATTATCAAAAAGTGAATAATTTAGCAGATAAAGATATTTTTTAGTCCAATTAAACTTAAAAGAGACTTTTAGATAGTGCTGATCACAGTCCTGATCTGTCCATTTTTTATGGTTTTGTCTGAAGAAACACTTAATCAGCTTTTCATAATCCATGAAATATCACAGTTTTAATCAATTTAAAGTCACTTTTTCCATATGATTTATGCAGGATTTTTTAGTTATAAATACATATCTAAAAATAAATTTACTGGGCTATCAGAATACTTAATTATTAAACGTAGAAATCTCAAGCAATACCGCAAAAAGTCTTAACATTTTAGTCAGTATGTTTTTCAGATTTGTATTTTTAGTTCAATTTCTAGATACTCCAGCAAAACGTCTTTTCCTTAAAAGCGTAGTCGGTTTTCTTCGATTTGGGAAAATTCCAATTATAAAACACGAAGGAGGCGCGTCGCGACTTTGTGACGTTATCACGTTGCAATCGATTTTCTCGCGAATCGCATCGAGATTGGAAAGCAAATTCGATTTAACATCGCGACACGGGGAAAGAAGCTGTGGCGCGCAGCACCGCAAAATGGAATCAAAGTCCCGAGATCTTTCTAGATCCTCCCTCCGAAGCTTGATTCTCTCCGAATTTTCAGCTCGAAATTATGAACTCTTCAATTCGATTGTCGGTTGAAGAAACTCGATCTTGAATTAGGAAAAAGAATTTTGTTAAAATCGCGAGAATCTCTTTTATCGAAATACGCGATTTTTCGCGACAAGTCTGTTCGACTGCCTCTCGAACATTCTGTAGTCGGCAGACTATATGGAATGCAATTACGTAAGGGGGACCGTCTAAACGGGGATTGCAAGGTGCAACTGCTTTCAACTGCATCAACGTGACAGTGCGAATCAGCGGCGCGAAACGTGAATTGCTGCTCGTGATAAGTTCGCGGCTCGTGATAAGTTCGATGGAAACGTTAAAGGCGTAGGGACCTTTGTATAACTTTTTTTATCATCGAAGTGGTGAATTTTTAAGATGTAAGAAATGGAAAATATATTCCGGTGACAGAAGCGGTACAGAGGCAGAAGAGACGAAGGATCTTTTAGTGAATATGCTGATCGGCGAAATGAATTCGATTCTTTGTGAACGCAAATGCATTTCTACGTAATGATTTAAAGTTTTAGTTTTATAATATTAATATTTGTAATATTTATTTTAAAATAAAAAGAATGATTTCCTTTCATTGGTTGATGCATTGCGTGAAAGGATGTTTAAGAATATAAAAAAACGACTGAAAGGATATGTAATAAAAGATTTTTTAAATCTTTGTATATTCGGATTTTTTGTATCTTAAAATCTTGAACTCGAACTTTAAATCTTTAATGCTCGTTTTTATGTAGTTTAATCTTGATTCGACTAATTCTTTATTTTTTTCTAACTTTAAGAATTAGAAAAAGATGAAGAGTAAGTTCCCGATTAAAGTTAAGTTAAGTTGGTAGAAACGGACATAAGTCTCTTAGAGAGAATTTTATATTCCATTGAATTCTTTGAGTTAGAAATTCTTATTTTTCTTGAGCGAGAAGTGAGACATTATCAGCACGCCTCCGTGAAATTATAAATAAATATGTTAAGGTTTTTAAAAAAAATCAAAAAGACGAGAATCTTTGCACAACCCTATAACTTATTTGTTTATTGAATTAACTGTATGAAGAATACGTGTAGCGATCGGAGAGATCTTGAATTTCTGGATTCTTTAAATTCTTACACTTATCTTGAATCTTTGAATTTAGAGATAACTCATTTAAAAAATTAAACATTAAGTTAAATAAAAATTAAGTTTTGCGAAAAAGTTTAATAAAACTTAAATTTAGATAAATTTTTGAAAATTAAAATTTTGTAATAAATATCATAAAGTTTGTCTTCATACAAAATTTTAATTGTTTGTTATAAATAATGCAGGTGAGACATAACTATCTCGCAAAAGCCGTTTTAACTCTATTTTCCTTTAGTAATACTTTATCCTATTTTTACATTTTTATTCTTGTTTTTATTTTCTGTTTTCAATAATTTCTTATTGTAAATTCTTATAGTACTTGGTAGAGATACACATATACATATTTGGTGTAAAATCTAGGGGAAACCGGGGCACCATGGATCATGGAGTATCTTGGGTCATCGATTGTTTAACATAATTTAGAATGTTTAAATTGACACTACTGGTACTATATGACTGTCACTTCATTGCCCATAATTCTTATTTAGATGTCAGTGATTAAATTCCATTGTATTGAAAAGCATCGGTCATTAATGATTTTCATGATGCAATAGTAACATTTTAACCGCATAAAAATGTTTTAATATTTTTGTAGTAAAAGATACATGTATGAAGGTGCAAGGTTTGCGCATCTTTTCTCATCTTACTACGTTACACGTAATAATCTAATTTATTTTTGATTAAATGTATAATTAAATATATAATTGGGGTACCATAAGTCATACATTAAATATTCATGATGAAATGGGACAATACAGAAAATATATATGTATACTAAAAGGGCAGTTTATACTTCTATTATCTAGCAATTAATTTTATTTTATCGTAATCTTTTATTTTATTTTATTTAATGATTATTTTTTATTTGTTTTTCCATAATTTTCTATTGTATTATTTAATAATTATTAGTTGCAATTATATTTTATTGTATCAGTGTATCAGACTATGCTAAGAATGTGTAAGTTAATTGAAAATATTTTTCAACCTTTGTCACTGTTATTTCTTGCATAAGCCTATTATTTTGTGTGTGACTCATGGTACCCCGGGTATGGGGCAGCTTGAGTCATTTCTTAAAAAATATAAAATGGACACATAAACATTTCCATTATTATATTGGGTGGATCCATATATTCGTTCGGTTTTTCTTAGTAGTGCAAAAACGGAGAATCATATCATTGATTAAAATTCATTCTTTGTATGAAAAAAACTTGTTTCATTTTACCTTCAAAAACTGAACGAATATATGGATCCACCCAATACTTGCGTACCGAGTATCGTGCTAACTCCTTCTTCCCCTTACATTCTAGTCTTTATATTGTTAAAAAATATTTTTATTTTTTTCTTAAAAACTAATAAATATTTACTAAATGTATACTTATTAAATTTTAAAGTATGCACTATACCTTAATTATTACAAAAAATGATACAAAAATTTTTATATTTAAGTATACTTTTAAGAGTTTGAATTTTTGTGACTCATAGTGCCCCGGTCTCCCCTATATATTTTCATTATGTAGTCTGTTATAGAAAAGTTTCAATAATTAGCATCGAAATTAATATTAAAAAAACCGGAGAATCTCCGATATTTGTATAATAATATGTAAAAGCTATTATATGTAAAAAATTAAAAACAATTTAAAAATTTAAAAATTCCAAATGTCTAGAAGAATTTTAGGATACCATTTTAATAATTTTTCGTATATAAAATTTTTGTGAACTTCTGAACCAGAGCGAAAGTGCGATATTGCACAATAAACAATAGGATAGATTTAATTAAATTCCTCGCCATTTAATTAACTGGATGAGGAGACCAAATTAAAAAAAATATATCGCTATGTACGTATCATGAAAATTTCTTCTGTACAAACAGTTAAATACTTTCGGCAGGGAACCTATTTGCTTTTCACAATCGACGATCGATTTCGTTATCCCAGCATTCCTACCGTTCCAAAGGACGGTAAAGAGCAGAGAGATGGAATTGCGCAGTCTTCCTTCTCGCGAGCGTGATAATAGGCTTCATTACCGGCGTTTGCGTTATCACTGGCGGTCCTTTCCTTTTTTAACGTGCTTAACGTTCGCCGCTCTTTGTACATACATTGGAAATTTATATTTATTTAGCTAGTTACGTTATTTATATTATATATGTACCTTTGCGCAAGTTTTTAATAAGGCAATCTTTTAACCGGTAAAATGGCTTCTAAAATTCTGAAGGATTTAATTCGAAGAAATTCGAGGATCTAAAAGAATTCAAAACGCACATGTTGTCTTAGTACGTTTACTGACACAATAGTCATCCAGCGCCTAAATTTTTAATGGCACCTTGGTTAGTAAAATGAAATTTTTTAAAACACTTGTAAAAAATAAATATTATTCAAATTAAACTTATGAATGATATAAATTAGATAATAACATAAAAAGTATACAAAATTATACTATCCATTACAATGAAGTTTTATTTAATCATATCATATAATGAGTATTTTATTGTATTTTATAAATTTTATACAATATTTTTAACAATTTTTTGTGTTTCTATTATTATCATATTTCTACATATATTGCATATGATAAAAAATTCGCTGGGCAGACAACGTGCTAAATTAATATTCATCTACAAATCTCAAAGTCTAATTATTGAGACATATGCAGAGCATTATATTGTTTCATTTATTTATATATTTTATAATATATAATTTATATCTCGAGAAAGCAAAATACCGGTTAAAGGGTTACGCAATTGCGGAATAGTGTTGATGTCTTTCTGAAATTCGGTCTTGTTCCAGGCGGTAACGGCGATCCTCCGTTAACGCTCGGCACAAGCAGAATACAATCGGCCGTCTCGGTACGTTAATGTAGCGTTTTATACTATTTTATATATATGACGGACACTCCTCGAGATTGTCCCGGACCTCCTCGGGCGCACAATCGTGTCAGTAATCGTTGCTTGTCGCAATTCATCTCCTGGCAGCGAGACGGGGACGATGAATTTCCTCCGGAAACTCCATGTTTCTCGGATCCTATTTATATAAAATTGTAAGATCGGAGGCTTCTTCATAAAACCGATGCGGATTTGTGAGTCGAGATTCTAAATTTATAAGCTTGAGTTTAATTATCGGAATTTCGAGTTTGCTTACAAACGCGAGCTCGTGAATTTGATCGATTTGTTCTGTCTATTCCTCATATCGCATCGCGTTTACCAGAGTTCTCATCTAATGTAATTTATAGTTCCTGGCCATATTATTAGACGCAGAGATTTTTTAGTAGATTCATCTCAACTGACGAAAAATGACAATTCTTTATATATCTATGGTAAGATTTTCTCTCTTGTTTATATATTCTTAATTAATAGAAACAATTTTAATAATATTCATCAAATGAAAAGAGATACCTATATGTTTTCAAATATTCTGTTAAGCTACCATTGGTGTCTCTTAATATTTTGATTCTAATAATAATTTTAATTAAACTATACTTTGAATAAACAAATAAAATATAATATAATAGAAATAATAGAAATAGAAAACACATATACTTTTCTTGTTGTCGCTTCTAACAAGTTTGTGCTTTTTTATGGATATTGTGATGAGTGAATTAAAACAAATAACAATCATTTTATAGACAACTATTTTCTTTACAATTTCAACTCATCGCACAACACATAATACAAAATAGATATAATATACAAAGGTAGTATAAAAGAAGGGCAACGAGCCAATGACGCAAATAAAAAATTATAATTCAGCTAAGAAAACTTAATACAAAAACATTTAAAATACAATAAAATGAAACAAACGTTTCAACTCCAATTGAGTCATTTTCAATGCCATCATACAATAATATAAATGTCGTTCTAAATTGAAAATTAATACATAATCTTACAATATTCTTAAAATTAACAAATAATTCTTTCCTCTTTCGGTGTAATACGCTGTGAGTCATTTTTATCAAGAATTAACAAAGTCATAAGAAAGTTCTGGAAAGTAACCGTATACAAAAATAATTAATATTAATCATATAAAAATTAAAAATATGATGATATACCTTAGTAAATCTGTTAAAAGTCCCATAATACACAACAAGAAAAAAAAGTGAAATGTGGTCCATTTTGTGGTACAGTAAAATAGTCTTTTTAATTTAATAGGTTATTAAAGCAAATTCGCAAAAGTAACGAGCATCTGACTTAAACGATGTCACACAACGAAATGTCAAACAGAAAAACATTATCAATAAACGGAAAAAGGAAAAACAGGAGGAAAAGGACAGAAGATGTTAGAAAGGAGAAAGTGAATGTATAATGTCAGAATACAATTCCGGCAAAGACTCCGTGTCATTTTGTCTATTAATCCCATGCTTCTGTTTTTTAATATGAACCATTTCTGATATCAACCTTTTGTTGTATGAAGGCTCTATATCCAATATTTCTACTTTATCCCATTTAAAGTTGTGATTCTCCACCATGCGATGGTTGGAAATCACTGATGGAGATTTTGAACTTATATTGATATCAGAAACATGTTCATGCAATCTGGTCTTTAATTGTCTTTTAGTTTGGCCAACATAACTGGCATCACAATCATCACAGGATATTCTATAAACCACATTTTGACTCTGAACGTGTTCCAAATCATCCTTTCCTCTCCTTATGAAACTTCTCAATGTGTTAGGAATAGTAAAAGCCAATTTACAATTAAGCATATTAACAACAGGTATAAATCTTTCGGATATCGTATTAACATATGGAATCGTAAAGAACCTTCCCCCACTGTCATCCTTATTCTTATTAAAATTGTTAAACTTGTTAATGTGATATTTTATTCTATTATGAATAGTCGAAAAAATAAAACTTAATGGATATCCATTCTGTAAAAAAATCTTAATAGCGTCAATCAAATTATTTTGTTGGAATTTCGGATGACACAAACAAAATATCTTATCCACGGCCCCATAAATCACACCTCTTTTATGACAGAGCGGGTGGTGTGAATGGAAATTAAGAAATCTGCCGGAAAAGGTTGCTCTACGGTAAATATCAAAAATGAGATTCCGTTCATCGATAATTATCATCGTATCTAAATAACTTATTCTTCCATCACCTATCTCCATGGTGAACTGTAATCTAGTATGTAATGAATTGAAAACATCCAAAATATCATAAATACTTTCAGAAGGAGCGGCTAAGATAATATCATCGACGATATAATATATATTTGATACTCAGAAGAATAAAAAATATGATGCGTCTAATAATATGGCTAGAATTTGTAACTATTTGTTTATCCATAATATGTAAGTACGTTTTGTGAAGAGGAAAGATGAAGCTCGTTATCTCCATTTGGAGATTTCTGTCCTCCAAGGGACAATGCAGTACCATAATTTATTTATCCTCGGTTACCTTGGGATTAGTTTTATGACCACAAAATCCGAAGGAATGTTTCGCATAGATGGTACCGCACACGAGAGTGACGACAACAATAACGATAGGGTAGAGGATAAGTGTTATCTGTAGTTATTATCGTGATTATAACTTAGACCGAGCTGTGCTAGAGGAGGGAGAGAGGGAGGGGGAAGAGCAGGGGGTGAGCTTAATTTTTAACGTTGATAGCGATTATTCTCTTTACTGTCAGTATTACGACACACTAGTGTACTCGTCTCGCTGGGATACCAGCAAGGATCATTGCAAAGGATAATCTGCGAGCCGAGTAAGCAGAGTATATAGATGTAGAGCTATATTTGAACGGCCTGTTTCGCGAAGAGGGAAGGGGGAAGAAAGGAGTTCCGAATTGATTTCCCGAAGGTAGGACGTATATTGTTCTCTCGAATATCTATAGGGTATCCTGAGAGAAACCAAGAGAGCTTTGACCACGAGACATCAAATCGTTTATTAGAATCAGATCCAAGAGAAAATTTTTAGTCGCAGAAATATTCAGTAGATTTGGTAAATATTAACTACAGAAATATTAATAAACACTTAATTAAAATTTCTAGTCGAATTTCTTATTTATTTATAATTTAATTTTCCATTCCGATTTCGAGAAATTTCAAAGATTTTTTATGACGTTTCAATTTTATGTTAAACTTCCATTGAATATAACAATGAATGAAGCGAATTTAATACATTGAATAGTTTAATACGATCTGTCACAAAAACAAGACCTTTTTGCAAGCAAGCCGTTTGTTTCTCTTTTTATTTTGTAACTTTTCTTACCGGCCTTATCGATGTGCATTGTTTCTCGCTATCGGTAAGGCGAATTAGCGAATGATTTTCTTACTCGATTAGTCTTTGTATTTTGACAATAAAGTCTCTTTCTAGGGTCCTAGAAATAGCGCAGGACTTGCGTAACGTTCTTCTTTTAACTATAGATAGCTTACTCGACAAGACGACGAAGTTGGGGGTCGTATAACTCTAGATAAATGTTTTTATGTACTGTGCGTGTCTGACTGACTGCGTCGATTGCTTGATGGTGCGAGTAATGGCACGTGTAAGACATTCTAACTTTATAGCGGAGCAGCGTGTTGCGGCGTTAAGGATAATTCCTTGTATATGCTGTGCAAGGTCCTCTATAGGACGACCAGATAGCTGTAAGCGGCTTTTAAAGAATAACTCTAGTTTACCACATCTTGTTTATTGTACTTGTTCCCTTCGTGCTAGGTTTAACGAACGCTCCGATATGTTTCTCTTGCCCCGATGAAAAAGATTCTGTATTTCATAATATTTTTAAAAATTTTGCATAAAATATTTTTAAGAATTTTCCAGAATTTTTAAATTTGTGAAAATTTCTAAAAAAATATTTTAAACTTTATGAGATTTCACAAATTTCCTTCGAAAATTACAGAATGAGAAATTTTAGAAATCTTAAAATATTTCAGAATTAAACATAGAGTCTCTTAGCATTTCTAGAAAGTATTTCAATTCGTGTAAAAAGAATCCGAGAAATTTTCTAAAAATTTATAGAAATTCTGAAAAATTCTGAAATTTGTATAGAAATTCTGAAAAATTATATTTATGAAGAATTCCAAGAAAAATTTTCACCAGGGCAATTTCGATAAATGATTCTCATCGTCGAGATCAATTGATTCTGACGATTAATCGCGCAATTCTATTTATTGATTCTCTCCGTTTTATTTCTCCGTCGATACTTTTGAAATGAGTAATTTTGCATTTGAATAACTAAATATCGAGCCGCATCCAGTAGCGTGTACTTACATATTTAATTAGAACGTCGTATTTTTTTTCCTGTCTTCAATTTGTTTTACTCAATCTATTCATATATGTTTGATTCTTGTTTTGTAACTATTATTTATTCCGCGTTTCTAGTATAAGCTATGTATCTTTTTCTGGGTGAAAAATAAAGACTTTGAGAGACCTATGATCGATGTGTAATGTAAGTCTACACATCTCTCCTTGTAAAAAAAAAAGAAACATTACTTTGTAAGTAAACAGCGCGTTTTGTATCGACGATAGACTCTGAATGTATCGACTTATCATCGCCGTAATGTATACATATAATTGATCCTCGTTTTTAGAGATCGACGATGTAATATGTTGACTGTATGCTATCATTAAGGTAATTAAAGAACAATGTAATTAAAAAAGGAAAGTAGAGGAAAAGAAATATATATATACAACGGTGGAGTATAATTACATAAATAATCATTTGTATCTATATTTCGTTTACAATGATTACGTTGCATAATGTAGGCACTTGTATGTAAGGTATTGTAATTTGTTTTCACCTAAAAGTACAATACACCTGTCTACATACATAATAAACATTGATAATGATGATTATAATATGATTGAGTTTCATTGAGTGTAATGTAAATATACATCCTGGAGTCCATCATCAGTAATCCATGCACCTTTTCCTATAATAATTTATCGCGTCTGTCTGATTGCGAAAAATTGTTGTGGATCAAAGCGCCGTAAATACGTGATTTTGATGGCAGTTGCGATCTTTGAAGAGAGAACTCGCGATTTACGATCCACTCTTTTTATGAGAACTATCCTTCACAACTTAATATATGCCGCGTATACTTACGCAACGTGATAATAAAAATATAATCATCTCTACTGATAACAGAATTATAACTGACTAGTACTAACTGACTAGTACTAACTGACAATAGAGTACTGCTTTTGCAGTCATCTAATCTAGAGAGCCTATAATCAGAGTGGCGCCATATGAGAGATGACGTCATATTTTAGCGAAATTCTGCGAGAGAGAAAGAGATATACGGTCTCAGTCTATCCAACAGACTATCAGTTTTAGGATTAAGTGCAACAGCATTGAACGACATAGATACGTAAAGGTACATTGATAAAAATAAAATTATCGAAATTATTTTAGAAATATGATTAGATGTACAATACCGTTTTGTAACAATTCATTAAAAAAAGGATATATTATGAAAATAATTCCGAAAAAACAGAAAGAATTGATTAAAGAGTATAAATGGCAAATATAAAAATTGGACACCGTCAAAAAATTCATCTGTATGTGAGGTAAAGTAATTTATTCTTTATAAATAATGTATTTAAAATATTAAAATATTAAAATAAAAATGTAACATAAAATATACACAGATTAATTATAATATCTGAAGACACGGTGTAGTGTCTTGGCACTAAGTATATGAATAGTCATTACATTGGTTACGAATTTAATTCTTTCTCTTTTTGTCGTAATCTTTTCAATTATACAATATATCATTGCATTGTGAATCTAAATCAAATAATATGATAATTATGATATTTAATATATAATATTTTATAAAATGGTATATACATATATAATATTTTTCATATATATAATTTTTGATTTCTTTTATATTATTACACATATATGCATAGATGCATTTTGCTTCTATGTAGGAACAGAGAATGGATAATGAACTAGCGAATTTAATAGCGCAAATAATGTGCAATAAATAACGTTTTGTATAAAGTAATGTGCAATATTACAAAATGTACAATATTACAATAGTACAAAATAAATGAAATTTTATAATAAATAATATATGTAAAAGTTTTATTATTTTATAAACAATATTTATTTATTATCATTTTTTAATTTGTCACAATTTTTGATAAATTCAAAATTTAGAAAATAATGAAAAAACTAGAGGGAATGGCTAAAACATGGCGGACCAATCACAAGTGATACCCGTATGGCGTCATTATGATTGTAGGCTCTCTACCCCATTCTTATTCTTATATAATTATATATAATTATATTTACAATTTGCAATTTGAATAAAGTTGGAACTCTTCTAATTGTATGAGCAAACTACATCTAATTTAAAATTGTTGAAGAAAATTTATATGAATAAAAATGAATCAACCTTAGAGGCCCTCCACCACTCCCGCCAATTTTCAATGGCGGTCCTCTTTTCTTTGTAAGTATATTCCCTTGTAAAAAAACGAGTTACTAATAAATTTAGTCCGTTTCTGCAGGTAAGTATGTTTTAAATTTATTTTTTAATTTTATATCTCTCTATTTTTCTTTAATTATTTTATTATATTTCGCTAAAATCATATTGCATTATGATTAGCGAAATACAATAAAATAATTACATTGTGTAGCTTTTTAATATTATCTTTTATTGTAATCCTTTAATAATACAATAATAATTATTTACAATACAATGTATAATAAAAAATGTTGTTCGAAATATAATAAGAATTATTATATATTATAGGAGTACAATTAACAAAATTTAGTAATGAGGTATTATACGAAAATGTCGAAAATACATATGATAACACAAATTTTCTAAACCAATGTTTAATGAAATATTGATAAATGTGGAATGAAAATAACAACAATTAGATCGTACTTACTATTAATTATTAACTTGCGATTATATTATAAAACTTATTAATATCGTAATAAAAAGTCATTAATACATTTACGACAAGACTTTCATCGCATTTAAGATAATTATCCCGATAATTTGATCACATCAAGGTCCGTTGTGATAAGGTTAGTATCCGATACAAAGAAGAAAAAAATCTTCATAGAAAAGCGAACTTGTATTCTGATTCTACGTCAAAGTCATAAGATCCATTCGCAAAAAAAGTTAAGTAATCTGTCAAACACCAGCGGTCTTATTACAGAAGGATGTGAATTCCAAATCTTTCAGACCACTTAGATAGAAATAATTTTGGTAGCATTTTAATTACATTTTTATTGCATTTTTAATATAATATCAAAATTTGCGAGGAAATTATATGTTCTGCCACACATTACTACAAATCATCTCTTATTAAAAATAAAAAGATAAAATGATTTTCTTATGGAATAGTGATTACGAAGGAATATATTTAATAGTAATAAAATACATACATTATTGTAATTTTTTATATGTATAAATACAAAAGTATCTTGGGTACCAATTGTTCGAGATAAATCGACCTTGATAATAACGAGATTTTAAAGAACTAAGTATGTTTTCTGAAAAATTTGTTATTATATATAAAATTTAACAATCTTTTTTTTTCTGCATTTTCCCAAAATTTTAATTATTAATACCTCGCTAATATAAAGGTATCTATTCGACTTATCTCAAATTTTTTGTATTCACACATTTTTAATTAAATTCATGTAATCACGATATCATTTATAAAAAAACATAAGGTATTTTGATAAAAAAATTATCTAAAATCAAAATATGTTAAATATAATCTCGTAATATATCTGCATGTATTTTATCATAGAAAAGTATATAATATAAATATAAATTAATAATTAACAATATTCTGGAATGGCGGGATGTCTCCAATACCTAAAAATGATTTTAAAATAACAGTTAAAAAATTAAATATATACATTCGTAATCATATTGTTTTGTTAGAGCAATCATCGAAAAATAAGCAAATTATTTGCATAAAGCTTAAATTTATTTACTTAACAATTTAGATTTAAAAAAATAATCATTATATGTATATCCATACATTAATTATATAATATTAAATTCGTATTGTTATTAAGATATAGTACTATTACTAACATTATTATTACTTAGTGGGAGAACATTTAATAAAACAAAAAAAGCGACGAAAATTGTATGTTAAAGTATACTACTAAATTAATTTCGTAACTTGATTTTAAAATATATAGCATATAATTGTCTGACTCATTGACAAAATTATTACTTCCAGTGCAAGACGAGAAAACTCGGAATTAATTCCGATCCTGTACAAGAATTTCCAACAAGATACCAAACTAGACTTTGCGAATGGACTTTACAGAAAGCGAGGAATAAGTCTTCATATGATATTGTAAAAATAATTTCTACTTTCTATCGGTACAAATCACACATTCACTACATCAACATAGCATCCATTTGACGCAAGGGACAGCAATGAGGCTTTCGTACATAATAAATTAATCATTAATATTTGTCATTTTTAAAAATATAAATGTAAAAAACAAATAAGAAGTTAATATTTAACCTATATTACCTCAGTCAAAGCTCGAATCTTTACTGACTTATTTAATAAATTAAATAGACGAAAAATTGATCATTATTTTAAACATCAAATTTTTAATTAAAAGTCACTTAAAATTATTAATAACTTTTTCATATTTACAATAAAATCCAAATTAAAAAAAATTTTTTTAACTGAACATCTATTAAATTCGTTAAATTAATAAACAATTTTTGTTATCATATGGTTTGTCGATTTCGTGTAATTTACATCAATAAAGCAACAATAAATTTGATTTACTACGACAAGATAAATGCTATCTGTATGGAATAGATATATTTAATATGAATATATAAACATTCCAATAAATGTATAATTTAAATTAGTAATTATTGCGGAAATTACAAAAATAAACATGATGGCACCTGGACAAAGTTCACATAAATTTTATATTACGTATGTAATATTATTATACATACATTTATTTATAATAAAATTAATTACAATATTAATGCGTATACATACTTTGTATATGTATAGAATTTTATAAGATATTAAGTTTAATTTCAGGGGAGCTGAAAATTCAATGAAATTTAAAATTATATATAATATATAATCATAAAATTAAAACTATATATAATATATAATCATATTTGACAATTGGGTTGTTGATAATTAAATAAAATTTAAGATTAATTTGAAATTTTATTTAATTTTTAATCTTTTCTTTGCAATTCAAATATCAAGTACGTACACATGATGTCTATGTAACCTTATCTACATATTATATAATTTATTAGTTAGATTTATTATATAATAGTTTTTTAGTTTAATTATATTTATTTTTTAAAACAAAATTTAAAACAAATTTAATTACCCAATCGCGAAATCTATTTAAGTGTCATTTTATTTATAATAATTTAATTTTTCAATTTATCTATATTTATTGTCTTTACTATACAGTCCCTACCTATCCATCTATACTTGTCCTACTTATCCGTATTTTCATTTATTCGTGCCTATTCGCGTATCCTATCTTTGTTCGTATATTTCTACTTCCTACATTACTTCATTAACGTGTAACATCGCGAATATGTACGTTAATGACTGTGTTCAGCAGAGAAAGCAGCTTTGCAAATGTTGTAAAATTCTTCAACACGATTGGATCTTGCTTTAGGTTCTTTATGAATTCAAATGAACTAATGATATTAAATTAAATTTTACAATAATTGCAAAACTGCTTTCATTGCTGACTATAGCAGCTAATGCCTAATCAGCAGCCATGTCCTATCGTGTACTGATAAATTCAGAGAGATTACCTAATTGCGATCGCATTAAATAAATGAGCAATAAATGAAAATAATTAAAATAGACTTTTAATTTTTAAAATACAAAAAATTAATAAATAATAGAACTAATGAGAGCCATTGCGGATAATGAAGTGCAACTAGAATTTGTAGATTAAAAAACTTACAAAACTTGCGCTTCATTATCTGCACTGGCTCTCATTAGCCCTGTTATTTGTTAGTTATTGTATTTTAAATCAACAATATAAGAACTCGCAATTTGCGAGTAAGTTGCCCTCCCGAATATTCAGAATTTATCTTTATATATATATACATATCTTTCAAAAAATTAGATTGGTGTTACACACCAACACCCACTTCGTTCAGATCCTCGTCTTTTTTCTGGCCAATATTCTGGCTTAACATGCCAGAGATCGACAGCAAGGAGAAATATTCCTTTTTGCTGCCGACTAAAAGCGTAAAATTTTACGCCTTTGTATGATGCGCGAAACACGAACGCGTCGCGAAGGGGCCACCATATTAATCAAATTGATTAAATATTAATTATCAATAATAATAATTTTATTAATACACGTGTGTAAATAAATTTATTCGCGTCTATTCGAAACTAAAAATATAAGTATTTGACTAAAAATAAATCTAAATTTAAAAAAATCTCTATGAGGGATGTTTTCAATATTTTGATTTTATAAATCTCAAATATTATGAAATTAGATCAAATTTCTTAATATAAATTTTACACAATATAAACAACAAAACTTCAAATTAAACATAAACCGCAAATTACTAAATCAATTACTATCCCAAAATTTAAGGCCCATGTACGTATTCTTAACGATTCGAACGATTCGTTGCTGAATCTTATCTCAAAACATGTAGAGAGATAAGAAATTCAGATAAATGATGTAAGATCTAAAAGGGAGATAATTTTCCCTTACATTAATAAATATCGTATATCATTTATGTTTTAAATTATTACAATCATTTTCTGTATAATTTATTATTTCAAAATTAAGTATTTTAAAAGATACAAAATTCCGAACGCGATTTTTTAAAATAATTCAAGATAAAATTCTTTTATTTCTTGACACAATAAATTATTGGATATATTGGATCTATATTGGATCTTACATCATGTTGTCACACAATTTTGACTAGTATAAAATTCAGTTACTACATATGGATAAGTTATAAAAGTTTAGGCTAAAGTAGGTGCATTTAGTGCAATTTAGGTAAATTATAGTAACAATTAATAATTATAAAATATATTTTATAAAAAAGCGAGATTAATAAATTATACGACAAATGCGCTACATTAAAATATCTGTTATTTCACTAGTAACAAGTATACAAATAATAAGTGTGAAGCAATACAAAGAATATCTTTGAAAACAGTATGCATTATATACATATATGTGTACGTATATCGCTTTTTTCTGCACCAACTTAAATAAAATTTAATCCTGAATGAATATTTGAAAATAGATAGAAAGAATAATAAAACAATACTTATTGTACTGTAACAAACACTGTACTATATTATAATATCTATAGACAAAAAAAAACAATTTCATTTACTCTAATTACATTTTATATATATATATATATGTTCTTTATATTTTTTAATTTACTGTATTTTATTTATTCAAAAAATACGAATACTTTATTAATTCTTGTTTTTATTTCCAAGTGCATTAAGACGTAATATACAAGGTGTTTGATAATTCTGTTGACAACGCTCGTAGGTATTGTGGACTAAACTGAGTCGAAAAGTCTTGATCATTTTGCAATAATTAACAAGATATTAATAATCACTCAATATTGATTTTCAATAATTTTTTATTCAAATATCATTAACTTTACAGAAAAACAAGAGACAAAAATTGTTAATTTTCTCCTTATAAAGTTCTAAAATTTTTTTCAGAATTTTTTAATATCGTATTTTCTCACATGTTGGTAAGAATACTTGCCAATGAAAAAATGTAATACTAAAAAGTTGATTAAAAATTCTGAAAAAAAATCTTAGAGCTCTTTGAGAAGAAAACAAACAATTTTTGCTGTTTTTCTGTAAAATTGATAATATGATCAATAGATCATCGCAATCGTAACAAGATATTAATTATTAAATAGTGGCGAATATTGATCTTCAATTTCACTATTTAATAATTAATATCTTGTTACTATTGCGAAAATTGCAAAATGGCAAAGGACTTTTCGAGTCAGTTTAGTCCGCTCTACCTGCCCACGAGCGTTATCTGTACAACTATCAAACATCCTGTATATATTTTAATGTAAAACATATTTAAAAAATCGATTACATAGAATCAACTTTTATCATATTTTTATGATTGAATTAAATTACATACAACTGAGATTAAATTACTCATTGTATATATATATATATATATATATATAAGGGTGTCTGGAAATAATCGCCAAATATTTCATGGATGGCATGTAGAGAGGATTAAACTGAGTCGAAAGATCCTCTATTTTTTGCAATTTCCGCAATAGTTAACAAAATATTAATTACTGAAAATTGTTAAATATTAGTCTTGAATAATTTTTTACTCAAATACTCAATCAACTTTACAAAAAAGCTGGAAGAGACAAAAATCATTTATTTTCTTCTCATAAAGTTCTGAGAATTTTTTCAGAATTTTTATAGAATTTTTTAATACCGTATTTTCTCATATTGGAAAAAAAAGAAAATGCAGTACTAAAAAGTTGATAAAAAATTCTGAAAAAATTCTTAGAACTTTATGAGAAGAAAATAAATGATTTTTGTCTCTTGCAGCTTTTCTATAAAGTTGATAGTATTTGAGTAAAAAATTATTCGAGACCAATATTTGGCAATTTTTAATATCTTGTTAACTATTGCGAAAATTGCTAAATATTAGAGGACCTTTCGACTCAGTTTAGTCCTCTCTACATGCCACCCATTAAATATTTGGCGATTATATTAGGTGTTGGAATTAATTCGTAGCGTTTTTTAATGAAAGAATGTTATTTATTTCACATGAGCATTAAAAAATACATTAATGAAAGTACTTCCCATCACTTGTAAAACGCTACGAATTAATTCCAACACCTAATATTTAGACACCCTTTTTATGTGTATACACACACATATATATATATATACATATGTATATATATATAACATATGTATATATACATATATAAAAATATATTCGCGTTAACATATGAATTTAAAAACAACATTTGAGCCTTTAACATTGTAGTTTTCTTAAATGAAATAGTTCTACTTTATTGTTACAGTTAAATTAATGAGAGATTGGATAAGAGTAATGACGACTTTTACGAAAGATAAAAAATAACTTAAACTGAGTTAATATGATATTATAAATTTTACAGTGCATGTACAATAAAATAAGAAGAAGCATCGAGGATTAAATTTATCCTAATCTGTTCTAACTTATCCACTTTAAGGTAATGGATGCATGGAATGCTACATATACATTTATAAAATTTATACAGGTATATTTTTATTAAATTGATGCATATATGCATCTGTAGATATATTAATAAAATCACCACGCATCCGTTACCTCAACAAAAATATCAATTCATCACTCACCAATTTGATGCGCAACAGCGGAGTTTCATCTGCATCGTCGCTATGATGATTCTGTAATAAAAAGAATATAAAATCTAAATTAAAACAAAGCAAAAAAAATCAATTAATATTTAAAAAAATATTTAGTAAACGTAATTCTCTTGAAAATAATCACATAATTTTCAAAATATTTTTAGCATCGAATTTTTTAATTTACCATTCACTTACATATTTATAAAAATAATTATATACTCGAAAAAGTATTATATAATAAATATTACATATATAATTATATATAAACATTTTTTTATATATGAAACATTTTTTCCCGAGCATTTTCTTAAAAAATCTTAAAAATACATAGATATTTATAAAATTTCAAAATAACTTTAAGATAATTCTTTTTTTTTAATTATTAATTTTAAATCAGTGTAAAATAAAGCGAATAAATAGAAAAAAGATATTGATTTTACAATAGCAAAAAAAGATATTTACCGCAAGGTTGCTCCGCCGGAGCCCGATGCCTCTCCCAGACCTCCTCCTCCTCTCAGAGTTGGGATTGACACATCCTCTCGCACTGGACACTCGCGAAAAACACTCGCGAATAATGGACTATAATCGCGCGCGGACTATAACTTGAGTCCGATTACTTGAACGGCACTCCCGAACAAATGCGCGACACGACGAACCGGCTGCGGTTCGTTCATTTTCAAATAAATCGGCGACGAGAGTACGTTAGCTTCCCCGTTGGATTTTTACACGAAGAGAACGATTTCAATCAATATCTAAAAATTTATCTAGATATATCATTCAGATCAGAAAATTTTTAGATTTGAGAAAAACCGTTCTTTTCGTATAAATATCCTCTGGGTACTGAGCCCTCCCATCACGTCAAGGTACCCGTGAGAGGGAAGATAATCTGAAAAATATAATATATAACTATTATATAGATAAAAGGGTTGAATCTTTTATTTATAGATGATGTCTGTAAAATATGAATAGAGTCAATGAAATGGCTAATTAATAAAAAAGAGAAATGTTTCTTTTATCGATAATAATAGTTTATCGATAATAATAGTTTCAAAGAATTACGTTCAATTTTTAAACGGATCGTATAACGGAAGGTGCACGAAAACAAAAAAAGAATTAAATTATTAAACTATATTAATTCTGAAAGCAGGAACTGCGTTATTTGCATGAAAGTATTATTCAGTTATTATTAACGTTGCTTTTTTTATGACTCGTGTGATACCGTTCGTACAGACAAATGCGGCCGTGTCGCGTGCCGCTCTTCTTCACATTTCTTTTTGAAACATGTAATAATCGCAAAAAATGCTAGATACATAATAAGAAATGTTGTATTTTAAATTAAATATTCACGTAATACGATTACTAGAATGATTAATTATTCATAAAATACAACGTTTCGTATTATATTTAGCATTCTTCGCGATAAGATTTTAAAAAATAATGTGAAATAACCGCACGCGACACGATTATCTATTTCTCAGAATCTCAGTAAGGGACCGCGCAGTAACTACGCGTAAACGTAAACATGACGCGCCGTTCCGTGCCACCCCGTACCATCCTCAACACAAGGTCGCGCCAACCGTCTAACTGCCGAAATAAAACGAATATTACGAATAAGTAAAATAATATATTCTTCCCATTTTTAATGTTCTTCGATTAATAAAACGATTATTTCTAGTTTTAACGGCGCGAATCGTTTAATGCGATATCATAATTATATTGCGATATACCGAGGAACATATTTGACGATTATTTTCGACAATTTTTCGTATCAATTACAATGTAATGCTGACAAAAGGCAAGAAGTAAAAAGAGATTCTTATTAGCGTGGTCTTCCTTACATAATTGCTCACGTGAAATAATTTTAACATCCCAATATATCTCAATTTTAGAATAATAGCATGCATCTAACAATAAGAATCTCATTTTTATTGTTAGTTATCGTGCATCCGCGACGCACGAAATATTTAAAATATTCATGAACTGCGTATGTGAGTAATGAATCTTAGAAATAAAGGGAAAAAGTGCATACAACCTATAATCCTTTTCAATCCTTAATACATTCCTTAGTTTTAGGCAGCCTTAATGTAATTCGCGTTCGTAGATATTGCTGTTAATTAATGCGACACGCGGAGCGACTCGAAAACACGTGCGTCTCCCACCGAGATCGCCTAGCGAATGCCGAAGTGACGATCGACCACCGCACCTTGCCCCCCTACGCCTTCGCTCCGCGTCTCACCGCTTTTCGTCGCCAGTGACCCCCTTCCCCTACCGAGCTTTTCGCCAGATGTTTTTAGATTACACTCAACTATCGCGTATGAAAAATATTCAACGATTTATTCAATTATATTTTTCATATTTTACATGATTTTGACAAACGGATATCGCCGTACATTTCGCGTTTTGATTTGTGGCATCTCGGGCACAATCCTATATTATTTGCATGATTCTCTTAAACGAATTAGTAATTATTCGCGTGAAATATTTTTGATATTTTCTATAATTCTCAATTTTCATAATTCTTTTTAATGATCCATACTTCAATAAAGATTGATAAAATATTCTATATATGTTCTTTATATAAAGATAAACGCAAAAAATCTTAATAAAATGAAACAATTTGTGCTAAATACAGGTTTGGTTAAAAGTACTAAATATCTTGTTAATCGTTATTTAATTTTTCAGTTAATAAATTAATTTAAGACACTCTACTTTTACTGAAAATTATTTTGTGTTTCAGAAATTCTTTAAACGTATAATAAAATATAAAATAGATTCCGGAAATTTATTTAAAATATTAAATGAGTCAGAAATGTAGTTATTTAAAATAATAAATACTAAATTTCTCTTTTAATTTTTTAATTTAAAATATAACTTTAATTTTTATCGTTTTACAAGTATGTAAAGATTATTAAACGATTTTTACGTATATTTGGGCAACTTTAAAAAGAATTTGTAAAGTTGTATATTTACAACAAATACTTCTGCATTGTTGTAACTAAATGAAGTTAAAAATTAATGCGTTTAAAATTATTAGGTGTTGGAATTAATTCGTAGCGTTTTACAAGTGATGGGAAGTACTTTCATTAATGTATTTTTTAATGCTCATGTGAAATAAATAACATTCTTTCATTAAAAACGCTACGAATTAATTCCAACACCTAATAATTTTAAACGCATTAATTTTTAACTTCATTTAGTTACAACAATGCAGAAGTATTTGTTGTAAATATACAACTTTACAAATTCTTTTTAAAGTTGCCCAAATATACGTAAAAATCGTTTAATAATCTTTACATACTTGTAAAACGATAAAAATTAAAGTTATATTTTAAATTAAAAAATTAAAAGAGAAATTTAGTATTTATTATTTTAAATAACTACATTTCTGACTCATTTAATATTTTAAATAAATTTCCGGAATCTATTTTATATTTTATTATACGTTTAAAGAATTTCTGAAACACAAAATAATTTTCAGTAAAAGTAGAGTGTCTTAAATTAATTTATTAACTGAAAAATTAAATAACGATTAACAAGATATTTAGTACTTTTAACCAAACCTGTATTTAGCACAAATTGTTTCATTTTATTAAGATTTTTTGCGTTTATCTTTATATAAAGAACATATATAGAATATTTTATCAATCTTTATTGAAGTATGGATCATTAAAAAGAATTATGAAAATTGAGAATTATAGAAAATATCAAAAATATTTCACGCGAATAATTACTAATTCGTTTAAGAGAATCATGCAAATAATATAGGATTGTGCCCGAGATGCCACAAATCAAAACGCGAAATGTACGGCGATATCCGTTTGTCAAAATCATGTAAAATATGAAAAATATAATTGAATAAATCGTTGAATATTTTTCATACGCGATAGTTGAGTGTAATCTAAAAACATCTGGCGAAAAGCTCGGTAGGGGAAGGGGGTCACTGGCGACGAAAAGCGGTGAGACGCGGAGCGAAGGCGTAGGGGGGCAAGGTGCGGTGGTCGATCGTCACTTCGGCATTCGCTAGGCGATCTCGGTGGGAGACGCACGTGTTTTCGAGTCGCTCCGCGTGTCGCATTAATTAACAGCAATATCTACGAACGCGAATTACATTAAGGCTGCCTAAAACTAAGGAATGTATTAAGGATTGAAAAGGATTATAGGTTGTATGCACTTTTTCCCTTTATTTCTAAGATTCATTACTCACATACGCAGTTCATGAATATTTTAAATATTTCGTGCGTCGCGGATGCACGATACTAACAATAAAAATGAGATTCTTATTGTTAGATGCATGCTATTATTCTAAAATTGAGATATATTGGGATGTTAAAATTATTTCACGTGAGCAATTATGTAAGGAAGACCACGCTAATAAGAATCTCTTTTTACTTCTTGCCTTTTGTCAGCATTACATTGTAATTGATACGAAAAATTGTCGAAAATAATCGTCAAATATGTTCCTCGGTATATCGCAATATAATTATGATATCGCATTAAACGATTCGCGCCGTTAAAACTAGAAATAATCGTTTTATTAATCGAAGAACATTAAAAATGGGAAGAATATATTATTTTACTTATTCGTAATATTCGTTTTATTTCGGCAGTTAGACGGTTGGCGCGACCTTGTGTTGAGGATGGTACGGGGTGGCACGGAACGGCGCGTCATGTTTACGTTTACGCGTAGTTACTGCGCGGTCCCTTACTGAGATTCTGAGAAATAGATAATCGTGTCGCGTGCGGTTATTTCACATTATTTTTTAAAATCTTATCGCGAAGAATGCTAAATATAATACGAAACGTTGTATTTTATGAATAATTAATCATTCTAGTAATCGTATTACGTGAATATTTAATTTAAAATACAACATTTCTTATTATGTATCTAGCATTTTTTGCGATTATTACATGTTTCAAAAAGAAATGTGAAGAAGAGCGGCACGCGACACGGCCGCATTTGTCTGTACGAACGGTATCACACGAGTCATAAAAAAAGCAACGTTAATAATAACTGAATAATACTTTCATGCAAATAACGCAGTTCCTGCTTTCAGAATTAATATAGTTTAATAATTTAATTCTTTTTTTGTTTTCGTGCACCTTCCGTTATACGATCCGTTTAAAAATTGAACGTAATTCTTTGAAACTATTATTATCGATAAACTATTATTATCGATAAAAGAAACATTTCTCTTTTTTATTAATTAGCCATTTCATTGACTCTATTCATATTTTACAGACATCATCTATAAATAAAAGATTCAACCCTTTTATCTATATAATAGTTATATATTATATTTTTCAGATTATCTTCCCTCTCACGGGTACCTTGACGTGATGGGAGGGCTCAGTACCCAGAGGATATTTATACGAAAAGAACGGTTTTTCTCAAATCTAAAAATTTTCTGATCTGAATGATATATCTAGATAAATTTTTAGATATTGATTGAAATCGTTCTCTTCGTGTAAAAATCCAACGGGGAAGCTAACGTACTCTCGTCGCCGATTTATTTGAAAATGAACGAACCGCAGCCGGTTCGTCGTGTCGCGCATTTGTTCGGGAGTGCCGTTCAAGTAATCGGACTCAAGTTATAGTCCGCGCGCGATTATAGTCCATTATTCGCGAGTGTTTTTCGCGAGTGTCCAGTGCGAGAGGATGTGTCAATCCCAACTCTGAGAGGAGGAGGAGGTCTGGGAGAGGCATCGGGCTCCGGCGGAGCAACCTTGCGGTAAATATCTTTTTTTGCTATTGTAAAATCAATATCTTTTTTCTATTTATTCGCTTTATTTTACACTGATTTAAAATTAATAATTAAAAAAAAAGAATTATCTTAAAGTTATTTTGAAATTTTATAAATATCTATGTATTTTTAAGATTTTTTAAGAAAATGCTCGGGAAAAAATGTTTCATATATAAAAAAATGTTTATATATAATTATATATGTAATATTTATTATATAATACTTTTTCGAGTATATAATTATTTTTATAAATATGTAAGTGAATGGTAAATTAAAAAATTCGATGCTAAAAATATTTTGAAAATTATGTGATTATTTTCAAGAGAATTACGTTTACTAAATATTTTTTTAAATATTAATTGATTTTTTTTGCTTTGTTTTAATTTAGATTTTATATTCTTTTTATTACAGAATCATCATAGCGACGATGCAGATGAAACTCCGCTGTTGCGCATCAAATTGGTGAGTGATGAATTGATATTTTTGTTGAGGTAACGGATGCGTGGTGATTTTATTAATATATCTACAGATGCATATATGCATCAATTTAATAAAAATATACCTGTATAAATTTTATAAATGTATATGTAGCATTCCATGCATCCATTACCTTAAAGTGGATAAGTTAGAACAGATTAGGATAAATTTAATCCTCGATGCTTCTTCTTATTTTATTGTACATGCACTGTAAAATTTATAATATCATATTAACTCAGTTTAAGTTATTTTTTATCTTTCGTAAAAGTCGTCATTACTCTTATCCAATCTCTCATTAATTTAACTGTAACAATAAAGTAGAACTATTTCATTTAAGAAAACTACAATGTTAAAGGCTCAAATGTTGTTTTTAAATTCATATGTTAACGCGAATATATTTTTATATATGTATATATACATATGTATATATATATATATATATATATATATATATATATATGTGTGTGTATACACATAAAAAGGGTGTCTAAATATTAGGTGTTGGAATTAATTCGTAGCGTTTTACAAGTGATGGGAAGTACTTTCATTAATGTATTTTTTAATGCTCATGTGAAATAAATAACATTCTTTCATTAAAAAACGCTACGAATTAATTCCAACACCTAATATAATCGCCAAATATTTAATGGGTGGCATGTAGAGAGGACTAAACTGAGTCGAAAGGTCCTCTAATATTTAGCAATTTTCGCAATAGTTAACAAGATATTAAAAATTGCCAAATATTGGTCTCGAATAATTTTTTACTCAAATACTATCAACTTTATAGAAAAGCTGCAAGAGACAAAAATCATTTATTTTCTTCTCATAAAGTTCTAAGAATTTTTTCAGAATTTTTTATCAACTTTTTAGTACTGCATTTTCTTTTTTTTCCAATATGAGAAAATACGGTATTAAAAAATTCTATAAAAATTCTGAAAAAATTCTCAGAACTTTATGAGAAGAAAATAAATGATTTTTGTCTCTTCCAGCTTTTTTGTAAAGTTGATTGAGTATTTGAGTAAAAAATTATTCAAGACTAATATTTAACAATTTTCAGTAATTAATATTTTGTTAACTATTGCGGAAATTGCAAAAAATAGAGGATCTTTCGACTCAGTTTAATCCTCTCTACATGCCATCCATGAAATATTTGGCGATTATTTCCAGACACCCTTATATATATATATATATATATATATACAATGAGTAATTTAATCTCAGTTGTATGTAATTTAATTCAATCATAAAAATATGATAAAAGTTGATTCTATGTAATCGATTTTTTAAATATGTTTTACATTAAAATATATACAGGATGTTTGATAGTTGTACAGATAACGCTCGTGGGCAGGTAGAGCGGACTAAACTGACTCGAAAAGTCCTTTGCCATTTTGCAATTTTCGCAATAGTAACAAGATATTAATTATTAAATAGTGAAATTGAAGATCAATATTCGCCACTATTTAATAATTAATATCTTGTTACGATTGCGATGATCTATTGATCATATTATCAATTTTACAGAAAAACAGCAAAAATTGTTTGTTTTCTTCTCAAAGAGCTCTAAGATTTTTTTTCAGAATTTTTAATCAACTTTTTAGTATTACATTTTTTCATTGGCAAGTATTCTTACCAACATGTGAGAAAATACGATATTAAAAAATTCTGAAAAAAATTTTAGAACTTTATAAGGAGAAAATTAACAATTTTTGTCTCTTGTTTTTCTGTAAAGTTAATGATATTTGAATAAAAAATTATTGAAAATCAATATTGAGTGATTATTAATATCTTGTTAATTATTGCAAAATGATCAAGACTTTTCGACTCAGTTTAGTCCACAATACCTACGAGCGTTGTCAACAGAATTATCAAACACCTTGTATATTACGTCTTAATGCACTTGGAAATAAAAACAAGAATTAATAAAGTATTCGTATTTTTTGAATAAATAAAATACAGTAAATTAAAAAATATAAAGAACATATATATATATATATATAAAATGTAATTAGAGTAAATGAAATTGTTTTTTTTTGTCTATAGATATTATAATATAGTACAGTGTTTGTTACAGTACAATAAGTATTGTTTTATTATTCTTTCTATCTATTTTCAAATATTCATTCAGGATTAAATTTTATTTAAGTTGGTGCAGAAAAAAGCGATATACGTACACATATATGTATATAATGCATACTGTTTTCAAAGATATTCTTTGTATTGCTTCACACTTATTATTTGTATACTTGTTACTAGTGAAATAACAGATATTTTAATGTAGCGCATTTGTCGTATAATTTATTAATCTCGCTTTTTTATAAAATATATTTTATAATTATTAATTGTTACTATAATTTACCTAAATTGCACTAAATGCACCTACTTTAGCCTAAACTTTTATAACTTATCCATATGTAGTAACTGAATTTTATACTAGTCAAAATTGTGTGACAACATGATGTAAGATCCAATATAGATCCAATATATCCAATAATTTATTGTGTCAAGAAATAAAAGAATTTTATCTTGAATTATTTTAAAAAATCGCGTTCGGAATTTTGTATCTTTTAAAATACTTAATTTTGAAATAATAAATTATACAGAAAATGATTGTAATAATTTAAAACATAAATGATATACGATATTTATTAATGTAAGGGAAAATTATCTCCCTTTTAGATCTTACATCATTTATCTGAATTTCTTATCTCTCTACATGTTTTGAGATAAGATTCAGCAACGAATCGTTCGAATCGTTAAGAATACGTACATGGGCCTTAAATTTTGGGATAGTAATTGATTTAGTAATTTGCGGTTTATGTTTAATTTGAAGTTTTGTTGTTTATATTGTGTAAAATTTATATTAAGAAATTTGATCTAATTTCATAATATTTGAGATTTATAAAATCAAAATATTGAAAACATCCCTCATAGAGATTTTTTTAAATTTAGATTTATTTTTAGTCAAATACTTATATTTTTAGTTTCGAATAGACGCGAATAAATTTATTTACACGTGTATTAATAAAATTATTATTATTGATAATTAATATTTAATCAATTTGATTAATATGGTGGCCCCTTCGCGACGCGTTCGTGTTTCGCGCATCATACAAAGGCGTAAAATTTTACGCTTTTAGTCGGCAGCAAAAAGGAATATTTCTCCTTGCTGTCGATCTCTGGCATGTTAAGCCAGAATATTGGCCAGAAAAAAGACGAGGATCTGAACGAAGTGGATGTTGGTGTGTAACACCAATCTAATTTTTTGAAAGATATGTATATATATATAAAGATAAATTCTGAATATTCGGGAGGGCAACTTACTCGCAAATTGCGAGTTCTTATATTGTTGATTTAAAATACAATAACTAACAAATAACAGGGCTAATGAGAGCCAGTGCAGATAATGAAGCGCAAGTTTTGTAGGTTTTTTATCTACAAATTCTAGTTGCATTTGATATTAGCTCTGCTATTTGTTAATTTTTTGTATTTAAAAAATTAGAAATCTATTTTAATTATTATTATTTATTGTTCATTTATTTAATGCGATCGCAATTATGTAATCTGAATTTATTAGTACACGATAGGACATGGTTAGGCATTAGCTGCTGCATTCAGCAAAGAAAGCAGTTTCCCAATTTTTGTAATTTTATTATTGTATTTTTTTTAAATATTATTAGTTGATATAAATTCATAAAAAACCTAAAGCAAGAACCAATCGTGTTGAAGAATTATACAATATTTGTAAAGCTGCTTTTTCTGTGGAAACATAGCCATTAATGTATTATATTCACATAACAACATATATATATATATATTATGTTGTTACAATAATTCAAGAACAATTTCTATATTCAAACAACTTTATTATAATTAATAATGAACAATCTTTGGATTAAATTAATTTTTACAACAAGCTTTATTATAATCAACAATAAATAATCTTTATCTAAATCGACATCATTACAATTAATTTATAAATTATTCTTACACACAATTTTACGCGCATACATTTATAAATATTACTACAAGAGTTATTGTAAAAGCCTAATTATAAATAACGTACGTATGTATGTAGTTTTATTTTGTCTTTTTTTAATTAAATAATTATTTACAAATCTAAAACGTTATTTCCAAACTTATGGAGGGTTCTGTCAAGTCATTGCATTTCCTAGATTTCTTTCCTGGACCAGGTCATTTCTTCCTCAGTTTTATCTCTTTTAACAGGATCTGTATCCTCCGTTTACTTTTCATACTTACAAGAATGTCAATATGCTGAAAATGTTGGCGTTCGCTCTCGGATTCTTTATTTTCTTGGTATATACTTTTCCATCCATGATGACAGCTTTGTCTCATAGGAATTTTTTCTGTAAAAGTATAATGGATCTTCAATACACACGTACTTTAGTGAAAATTAAAAGATTCTCAAAGCGTCAAAAAAAAACAAAGAGTTTTAACTTCTTAGAAACCTCCATTGATTTATTCTTAACTCTTTGCAATTTCAAACATCCATACACGATTCGCGAATGTTCTAAAAAACATGTATGGAATATTTCTTTATGTTTCAAAAAACTTAATTTCGATTATCTTTGCGTTTATCCTACGATTTTGTTTCATTTTTATAAATTATTTAAACTGTGTTTTGCGAGCTTGCTTAACTCTACAGTATTACATTTCATTTTTCATATTTCATTTATTATACTTAAAGAAGAACAAAAGAACATAATAATTTCGAAGCGAAATTTTTTCATCAGAGAATCTAAAGAAATATCGTTTTTTTTTTACTTTTTAACGTGATTTTTGTATTATAATTTTAATATTTGGGCATAATATAACCTAAACATTACATAATTTGATATACATTTTTGAAATAAGTTACTTTCAAAAGTGGGGAGGGGGGCTAACTTTGTTTAGGTTAATCACTTTATTCATTTTTAGTTCGTATTATGTATCTTAAAACTACCAACTTTTTTACAAAATCATTTTTCCGAATTTTTGGAATAATGAGATACTTGGCTAATTACATTCATTTGATATTTGTTTTTTTAAAGTTTGAATAATTTTTGAATAATTAAAACTATTTATTAAGAAAATTAATATTTTTTTATTTTAGAAAGGATGTAACATTCGATTTTTTTATGTATATATATATATATATATATATATATATATATTTTTTATGTATATATTTTTCTCTTTTAAAAAGGTTATTTTAAGAAATATTATCAATATGTGTCCTGTACATTGTACTGTGTTAGATACAACAATCTCTATTAAAAATTATATCGAATTTTTTATATATCTAATATTAAAAAATTTAAATTTTATTTTGATTGAAATCAGATATCTGTTAATTTTTTTGCAAAATTTAAACAAATTTGCAGTTACAATATAACTATTAAAATAAATTATGTATAAGTTATGTATAGGTTATTTCGACTTACTTAATTTATTAATTTTACATTTCATTTGCATTTTGACATCCTAAATCTAAAACGTTCCTTACTTTTTCTATCTTTAAATAATTCTGGCATACTAAATTTTATTTTCAATTTTCTAAACTCTCTCTCTCTCTTTCTCCCATTATCTTCTCTTCCCCATACAGGGATGCTAATAATTCTAAAACATTTTTGATTGCCATGAGTTTGAACTAATTTAGGTTGGATTAATGACATTACATACTTTACTATTTGGTTGACATTGCATACTCTACCTTTTACAATGTCATTAACTCAACTCAGATTACAAGCTCATTGCTATCGAAAACGCTATAAATAAAAAATCTGGAAAACTGATTCATTAGAAAAATAAAATAAAATAAAATGCGAGCAATTATGTAAGAAATAAAACTGCAACAATTATAAATTCTAATTTCTCGGACTGAATTTCATCTGATATCCTTTTATTTTTCAAATCCCAAAAATTTAAGAATTGTTTGTAAAAACCGACGGAACGTTTGCGGTGATCAATCACGATGCCTGTCGGAAAGAATTGCTAAAAGTTAATGTCGGGATACATCAAAGCATTGTGGCGCGATTCTGGTAACAATCGCTGGCAAAGTCGGCTAGAATCTTCTCCATCTGTTTGCCAGTCTCCTGCACCATAGTCTTCAGGTACCCCGTCTCCTTCTGCAGTAGTATATGGGGATGATCAAATTCCTACGCAGGATAAAAATCCTCATTTAACATCTGTTCTTGTTACGCACTATTGGAGAGCGTCATACTTTGATTCATACGTGCCGCATATAAAATATTTACGCAACGTGTACTACAAAAAATGAAAAATAAAAATCATTTCTGCTATAGGTATAATTAGCACAGTTGACTCTAACAGCTAATAAATGATTTATTCAAATAAATTTACTTCAATAAAACGCACAAGGAAGAAGAAAAAAATTCTCAAGATTTATGAAATATTTATACGAAAAATTCACGCATAATTATGTTGCTTTAAAACATTATAAAGCTCAAAAGTAAATTTTATAATCTGAAAAGAAAATTAAGTAAAAGATATATTACAAAGATAATCAAAGATAAATTTTTAATTTGATTCTCTATAATCGAAGAGAGAAGGAAAGATTTCGTGACTTATTTAAATTCGATGATCCACGCTAAAAAATACACAAAAAGATAGTCATAAAGAAATTGATTCACCACAATGCTGCCAGCATCCATCACCAGGATACGATCGCTATCCATGACGGTGTTGAGCCGATGAGCGATCGTCAGCACCGTACAATTCTCAAACTTCTTTTTGATTGTTATTTGGATCAATTCGTCCGTTTGCGAATCTACATTCGCGGTCGCCTCATCCAACACGAGTATCTGGTTGTTTCTGACTATCGCGCGCGCCAGGCAAACCAGCTGCCGCTGGCCGACGCTGAGATTGGAGCCGCCTTCGTTGATATGAGTCTCCAAGTCTAATTCCTTCAGCTCGACCTCTTTGAGGGCTTGCCACAGCAGTTCATCCATATATAAATTGAATGGATCAAGATTTCGCCTCAGGGTACCAGAAAACAGATATGGTTCCTGCGGAATAATGCTGATCTTGGAACGCAGATCGTGCAAGCCGATTTGATTCGTGTTTACTTTATCGATCTCGATCAGACCATCCACGTTGGCTAAGCGAAAGAGAGCTTGGATCAAGGATGACTTGCCGGCGCCGGTCCTGCCGACAATGCCAATTTTCTCCCGAGGAAAGATAACAAAAGTGAGGTCTTTAAGCACCGGCGGTTCCAATGGCGCATAGCGAAGAAACACGTTTTTAAATTCGATTTTGCCTTCCTGCGGCCACTCTGATTTGGGTTTTTTATCAGGGATACTTTCGAGAGGAGGCTCGCTGTCCACTTTACTGGAAGAGAATTAAAGTAGGGAATATTAACATAAAGATATATATATATATATATATATAAAATCTTTCTAGTGGTACTTCTAGTGTGGCATATCTGAGATTTCTTTTGCTATATCATATAACCTTTTCATTACTCAAAGTATAACATATTTACTTGTTACTATTCCTTGATGTCTGGCGTTTCAATTAAAATAGAAATTTGTTACAAAATGTTAATTTTTCTATCGTTTGCAATACAATATGATATATCATGCAATAATACAAACTGGCACCGGAAAGTTAGTAATTTAAATAGATTGGAATAATTTAGAAAGTTTTATATTTACATAACATTATAAAAAAAAGTATCTAAATAGACGAAAAAAAGGATGTATCGTTAATAAAAAAAAGTCATCAATTTTTGATAGCAAAAAGGATCTAAATTAAGGATTTGAAATACTTTAACGCTTTAAATTTTAAGATTTCTAGCACGCAGATTTAGAAGAAATTACGAATTTAAAAATCTAATATATAATCAATAATGGAATGATGAACGATCTCAATAAATATTTATAATCAATAGATTAAATCGTCGACTAAATTCTGCGTCACTTTGATTTTAATAATGATTTATCAGAGAGTTAAAAATTGTAAATACAGGGATGTGAGATAAACAAATTTATATTTTAATAAGATAAAATAATTCATAGAGATAATGTGCACTTAATACATACAACGTCCAAAGTATAGAGTACCTGTACTCAAGGATACGCTCCACAGAGGTCATTTGGTTCTCCAGCTCAGCACTTTGACGCATACCCCATTGGAACATGCCGGTGATATTGATACTCTGTGTGATCGCCAAACCTACATATTCGCCGTTCCTCGAACCGCGGCCATAGTTGTCCAACATAAGGAAGCTTAGCGTGACCAGTGCAATGTACAGAATACAGACAATATCCAGCCAAAGGCCGAAGGCGCGCGTAGATGCGATAAAAATGTATGTCGCGGACGAATGAAGATCTTGGTGATTATCAAACTCCTTCATAAGAATCGTTTCCGCCCCAAAAGCACGGATCGTCGGTAATCCTTGAAGAGTCGCGTTGAGATGAGCGAAGACCGGTGAGCGAGCTGAGGAAAGTTGAAAACTCTACTCACTTTATTCGAAGAGTTGAAATCCATCGTCAATTCAATGAGATTCATAATGCTTCAATCTGCGATCGAAACTTCTTTTATTTTATTGGGAGATTAGTTATGTCTATTCTAGTAAAAGATGAGCCTAAGATACTCACTGGTGCCTTCGAGACGCTTAACACTACGACTAGTGGCCAGGTAGAAGGTTCTCAGGTAATAAAAGACAATACCGACAAAAGCTGTGGGTATCAGCAGCCACACGTTCGAGATGGCGACCAGAACGGTGATGCTCAGCATCCATAGACTGATCTGGACACTGTCCATAAACAAAGTGGGCAGCATCTCATCTACTCCGCCCATATCTTTGGAGAAGCGATTGAGTATACGTCCCGACGTGTTGGTGTTGAAGAATCGCATAGTGGCGCGGCTGATGCTACGGAACATGTGATCGTGCAAGCGCACTGAGGACCGCATGCACGTCCAGAAGAAGATCAACGAACGAATTAAGGTGATGCAGATCGTCAGCACGATTAACCCGCTGTAGATGTAGACGCACTGCATGCGGGTGAGGGGACTCCTCAGGTCCTCTATGACGCCGTTTTCCGTTTGATTCATCTATAAAATTATACAATTAACAAAATATGATTAATGTAAAATGAGATCTACGATCTTTCTACAAAAACTTCTTTCTGCTTACGTTTAAAAAAAATTACACTTTTTAAAATGTGCCAAGCGAGACTAACTCTTATTAGCTAATAGATAAGGGATTATTGTTTTTTTCCAAATTGGTATTTCTCTCTTCTTTAATTTCCAACGAGCCAATCCGACTGAGCAAGAAGGGATAACTGTTATAATTTTCTGGAAAAGCGATTATGCCTCAATTCGCGAATTATTTTAGCAACTTGTACATAGACACTTACAAAATGTTCTTCTATTTCAATCCATTGGGCAAGAAAGAAGTCGCTGCTGCCGGCTGCTAGTTGTGTTAATATAAAAAGCATAGCCACTATAGATATCACGCACCAGTTTCCGCCAGCGCGTAAATAATTCGTATAAACTCTGCCGGAAACATTGCCTACTGTTCGCATCTCAGCCACCTGAAATTAACGATTAAAATTTAACTTATAATTTAGTGTTAAAATATAAAATTATTTCAATGATAGGTAAAAGAACATTCGCGGATTCGAAATTAATATGCGTACTTCTAAATAAAAGTAAACTCACACAAATATTGTTTAATTATTAAGGATCAACAAGTCCCTACAATTTTTCTGAAGAAAGACAAATAAAAATTCAATCTGATATGTCACTCAATCTGCACTAAAGTATAGCCGACATACAGATAATTTTATTTATCACAGTGTTTTAAGAACAAAGTTGCAAAATTTGATTTTATACGGACCTTCGAAACTTTATTTTAAAAAAGGGGGTCTATAAGCTCTCATGACGATTTGAATGTTACTTCTACGAAGTAAAATATGATGATTGAGCAGATATATATTTACCACGAAAAAACATGGTTCCGTTTATTATAATTATAAAAAAATCAAATTGCACAAAATCTGATTATGTCAGACGAAGACATTTTTTTAAGTTTCATATCTTTGTAAAACAAAAAATCAAAATGGTCTCATGGCTACATATTTCTTCTATCAGACAAAATATGGTAGAATAAATAGTAGAATATTATATAGATATGAGTTAATTGGCTCGTTACTCCTGCCTACTTATTAAACGTTAATGATAATATTTTTTTTAATATGTTAAAATCAAACTTAAGAAAGATAGAATACTTGAACTAATGTTTCGCTATATTTAAGATACGATTATTCTAAATCACAATATCATAATGTTAGTTAAATACGATACATAGTAGTTACTTCAGAAAATAAATAATTAGAAAATAAGTCCAAATTACTTCAGCAGGCCCTTGTTTCGAAGTGTCATCAATCATAAAAGAATTCAAGGATTTGATACTAGTGTGCGAATTTCTACGGCTGATAGAAGCCAAAAGGGACGGAGAGGATTTCTCATTCACTTCCCATTGATTTTCCAATAACTGACCGAAATCCAATCTCATAGAGCTCAGTTCGTCATAAGTCCTGATGAACAAAAAAATTTTATACTATAAAGCAATAGAAGTGATTAATATAAATTAATATAAATATTCGTTTCAACTTTCCAAACAAATTTTTTGAAAATAATAAAAGATTTGTTACACGGCGTTACAAGACAGGCACACGTGCATTTAAATATTCCATGTCAATATTGCTATTTGTATTTTTTCTGTAAAGAGACAATGATTCCTGATGTTTAAGAAACTATTGATATAAAGACTTAAAATAGAATGTTTTGCTTTATCACCAGATAGATAAGCCCAAAGTAATTAGTTCCGTTAAAGGCCATTAAAATGTTCTCGCACATGTACCTGAGTCATAGATACTATCTACTGATAAAGAACTTTAATAAAAGTAAGTTCTTTTTCGTTTTGGTTTACAAATAATATTCTCATTCGTCCTTCATTCCTCTCTTTGTGATAAAGAATTAAGGCTTTAATCGTAAAGATAAAACAAAGCAATAAAATAAATGTATGAATAAAAACGTAAAATATATGGATGTCAGTAATGTTTTACTTCATTATAGAAATTGTAGCAAGATTATAATATGTAAGATACAAATTAAGAGAAATAGAAAGAAAGTGCAATAGAATCGTACCCTTCAGCCTGAATAGTTCCGTTTTTCAATACAATAATTCTATCGACGTTGTGTAAGTATTGCAATTGATGAGTCACAAGAATCCGAGTCTTGTTTCCTAGATATTTGCTGATGCATTTTTCAAACATATACTTGCCCACATGGGCATCTACGGCGCTTAAAGGATCGTCCATGAGATATATGTCAGCGTCGGCATAAACGGCTCTCGCTAAGTTTACTCTGTCATTTATCAATATTTCATCATTATTACTATAATATATACAATATTATAACCAATGTGTCTTTTCTAACTATTTATATTTTATATGCAATACGAAAACTTTCAAAAAAATTAATTGAAATTTGTGCTTTCTTAACAAAATTAATTTTATTAAGACGGAAAATTAAATTGCATTAATTGTATATATTAATTTAATTAAAGCATATAAATTTATTTTTCTCAGTGTCAAAAATGAAAATTCTTACATTACGTACATTAAATGTAAACATTAATAAAACATACATTTTTAAATATTCATCTCATTGAGAAAAGCTTATTTCAAAGATTAAATAGATAAGCAAAGAAAATATTTTTATAATAATCAGAAGAAATAAAAAATTAAATAAATTAATAATTAACAAATTAAAATATAATGTTAACTTAAATGTTACGATAGAAAGTTAAGAAGAAAGTAAATAAAAATCATATGTAATTGTTAACAGTTCGGAATTGCAATAACAATAATAATTAGTATAGATATATGCTCGTGTTTGAGCTATCTATCTATACTGATTAAAAATGATATTTTTAATTACTTATTAATTCTAAAAGATCTCTGTCAATTATACAGATTAAAAAATTTTACAAATTTTGCAAGTTTTGTCTTATTAAGATGACTTTAAAACGAACCTTGCCCGCTGGCCACCGGAAAGACTGATACCTCTCTCGCCTATGATTGTTTTATCACCATAAGGCAGCAGACTGAAATCTCTCTTTAACTGACACACTTCAATCACATGATTGTATCGAATCTGATCCATTTTTCGTCCAAATAAAATATTCTGTCTCACCGATCCGGCGAACAGCCACGGTTCTTGACTGGCATAGGCAATTTTGCCGTTAATCTGTGAAAAAAAAGTATATAAAATAATCATCACTTGGGCTTCTGTCGAGGTAAAAAAAATTGCGGAATAATGTAAATCGGAAAGCTCTCTTAATCACAAGTTAATCAGAAAATGGAAAATCGAGTATAATTATTAAAGGTGAATTATCAACATACTTGAATAAAACCTTTGTACAAACGAAGTTCTTTCAAGATAACGTTTATCAGGCTGCTCTTGCCCGCACCGACCTGGCCGACGACAGCAATTAGTTCATTAGGACGCACATCTATGTTTATATTATGCAAGGTGTTTTCCTTTTCATAATCCTGCCACTTGGCGCTGCCATTCTTGATTGAAATGCTGTATTCGAAACACTTCGGCTGGTCTACGATGATGTAGTCCTTTTTATTTTGTTCGGTTAAATCTTCCTTTACATTTTCCTGCTTCTGATGCTTTGCGTTTTTTTTATTATTCTGTTTTATGCTCTCCTTGTTATTTTTCTTCGTATTTTTGTTGTTCTCTTTGTTCTTCTTCATTTCGATCTTAGAAGATATCAATTCGTCACACATCAAGAACTTCTTTAGCCGTTTTACGGTTACAATCATTTCCGCTGCTCCTCTTATCCCTAAGTTGGACAAAATAGATAAATAAATAAAAATAAGAATATAGAATAATTTTGTCTCATATTTAACGACAGACATGATTATTGACCCTTAAAAACCCTTCTGGATGTGGCATAAAAAGTACTCAGTTTTACTGTACTAACTTTTAAATTTTATATATAATTTAATGAAGAGAATGCTAACTTAAGTTTAAGCCAGTATCTCCATTTTCAATTACATTATTCTGCTAAATCTTTTCGAGTACAGAAATATTAGGACTGGAGCATATATTTAATTATGGTGTTATTTTTTGTGGCGAAAAGTGTTAGCTTAAAAAAAATCATTTCTCGTGTGTTTAATAACTTAGATCAATCTAAACAATTATAACAATATCACTAATTCTATAAAGTAAAACATTACATAAGAAAAAAATAAAACAAAAGAATCACACATTATCATCTTTTTCTGAAATTATCACATACCTTGCGGAAGAAACATAGCCATGGATAAGCATAAACAGTTGTAACATGCGGATATCATAAACACCTTCTCAGCTGTTATTTCATAGCCGAATAGTGTGTAAGCCAGCACTGTGACGAACAATGATATTCTTGTGGTGAAAATGATGAAAGATGTGCTAATACCCTTTATATACGACGCCCACCGGATAATATTAATTTCCATTCTGCAAATGAATTCCATAGTATTAACTTTTTTTCTGCAAAATTGTATTTATCTTTTCTGATCTAAAACGTATAAACAGAGTTTATTGAATTCGTGTCTCAATATTGAGAATTAATAAGTTTTGGCTACTTAAATTTCAAAATTAAAAAATAAATAACTTTTTATAAACAAATTAGATTTTAACTATCAAGTAGTTATAAACTCAAATATCATGTATCAAGATTATTAAACATTAAGACTCATTTTAATCGAAAATGCATTCTTTTCTTATTTGTATTTGTATTTGTAAACTTTATTATCGTTATTTTAAATATTTATGATATATATGATAAATACATATTATTATAAATTTTTATTGATAAAATCTAATAAAAATTATTATTTTATTCATAAATATTCCCTTTTACTGTTATTATTATCTCAGCGTTTGGGACGCGGCAGAATTCTTATTCATAGAGAGAGTTTTTAATTAATAATTTTTTTCTTAATTATTACAAAATTGAACCAAAGAAAATTTTTGTAATTAAAAATATTTTACAATTAAAGGTAAATCCTATTAAGATAAATATTGTACTTTAATTTATGTTATAAAAAACTTTAAATTCAAAATATTACTTTGTCCTAATCTAGATGATTTTTCTTAATGATTACTCAATATACAATAATATGAGAATTGCATGCGTAATCAGTGTATGCAGCGGTACTAACTTCCTTGCTTTTTCTATAAGGGCGCTGAATGGATTTTCCCAGGTATACATCTTGATGGCTTGAATTCCACTGACGATCTCGTTCGTGAATCGTACTCTCTCATCAGTTTTGATAGCGATCCTTGATCTTAACTCTGATGATTTTTTGCCTAACCACACTGAGGAATTTCGAAAACGAAACATGAAATAGGATTAGAAGAAATTTTCAATCGTTCTCCAAATAGGATATTAATTAAACAGTGTACACAATTTGTTGACTAGAGGAAAAAGATTTATTAATTATAAATTTAACAATAAATTTAAAAATTTGAGCATGTAATGAAAATTTAGAAAATTGAAAACGGAATTTTTAAACTTTGATGAGTTTAAATTTAGAAACTTAATTTACAATTTAGAAATAATAAAGTCTTAATATATTCCAGATCAAAGTTAATTTGAAATCAATTACCTCTAAATTATTATTCATTAATCTGTATTATTATGAATTAAAATAAATTATTTGCTGCAAGATGTTATTTATTAAAATTTATTATCAATTAATTTATATTTATCAAAGTTAATTGAAAATCAAAATTTCAAAATTGACAACTGAAATGAAGCAAAATGATGATTGTCAGAATTACTTCTTACTTAAATGTTTTTACCTTTGCACACATATATACATATATGACAAGTTATTTTTACCTTGGTTCCCCGATTACTTTCATTACTACAAACGATCATAGCAGTAACTTTCTCTACCTTGTAAAGGGATGAACATTAGCAGAGCAGCGACACCGATGATAGACGATACTCCGATGTCGATTACGTAGTACATTACGTACGTGAGGATAATGGTCTCCAAAGGTCCGAACCACAGAGAATGGAGAAATATGAGATAGACCTCGAATCTGTTGATGTCATTAGATAGCAAATTGACTATCTGGCCGATTGTCGTCTCGCTCAGTGCGGTCCTGGTCATCTTCAATGTTTTGCGGTAAATCAGTGAATAGCAGGCGACGCGAATCTTCAAGCTCATGTGTGTAATACCCATCAAAGTCAAATGAGTAACGAACACATTAAAAGCGGAGCAGAGAATGATGCCGACGGCACAGCTATACGCGTGCAACTTGTCGACGTCCATAGAGTTAAAGTAGTGCAACATTTGGCCTACCAATAACGGCTGCAACACCCCCCTGTAAAAATTAAAAATTTCTGGAAGAGCCAAAAAGTGCAAACAAAGAGATTTAATATTTCTTAGAAATTTCATTGATTTCTATTGACTCATTCCAATTTCGAATATCCATATACGCTCCCTGAACACTCCGTAAAATATGCATGGAACATTTCTGTTATCTACACTTCTCTCAATAAAATTATTTCTATTAATGTTTCCTAAACACTTCACAAAAACCCATATAGCACAGAAGCAATATTGCCGCAACGTTTGCAATATATAGCAGGAGCGTGCAATGTTGCTATAATATTGCTAAAATAATTTGTGTTTTATAGCTCATTATAAGTCAGTGACACCATCCAATGTAGAAAATGACAAAAATTGGGATAAAAATCCACAAGGGAATTTACAGTGTTGGCAAACGTTACTTTTCGGTTACTTTGTCGTTACTTTCTAGTAAACAATTTGACGATGTTGCAATTTTTTATGACGGTAACTAAACGCTAAGGTTGAAAGTTGCTAAGGGTAGAAAAGTCACTTTAAAAAGTAATTTGTCATCAGTTACTTATTAAACGCGTTACTTATTAAAAAAAGTAATAAGTATCGAGTAATGCATAACGTTACTTTGTTGATTGTTACCTTGTTATAATAACGATTTGATATTGTGAATTTTTTATGACGATAATCAGAGTCAGAAAAATCAATTGTTACTTGTAACGAGTTAAAAAAGTCATTCGTTATTGAAAATTTCTTTTTTTATTAATTTGTAACGCGTTACTTATAAGATAACGATCAATAAAATAATGGCGTTACAAATAATGCGTTACTGCTAAGCCTGAAAATTTATAGATAAGAAATGAGAGTTTACCTGATCACGATCTCTGCAAAGGTCGCACAAATCCCATACAGTATAATCTTGAGGCCGAAACATTTCATAAGAACTTTCATCAGACTGGGTTCCTTGATCTTCTTCTGTGATCCGCTCTTCACGACCTGCTTCAGTCGACACTGATATGCCTCGCATTCCTTCTGCCAGGCCTTTGCTAATTTATCACCAAGAATATCACTTGTATGCTCCTTAAGAGGTGTGTACAAATCAGTTACTTCAAGATCTCGGTGGTAACCCACCCAGAAAGTACGTAAGATCCAACTGCAGAAAAGAAAAACAAAACATTTTACTCGCACGAACCATTTACAATTCATCCAATTCTTAATTTGTGCTTGTTTCGCTGAGATATTAATTTTCCAAGATATACTTTAAGTAGGATTTCGCATAAATGATTTGCATTCCTCGATCTGAATCGATCCAAGATAATTCTGTCAATCAAAGTTAATTTGAAATCAATTATTTCTAAATTGTTATTCATTAAAATCTATATTAAGATAAATTATTTGCTGTAATGTTATTTGTTAAAAGCTACTATCAATTAATTTATATTATTTATAGATTCATATCTGATAATTCATAATTCGGGCTCGACTAGCTCGCTCATCATCCGAGATTTGATCTACTAATATATATAATACAATCAAACTGTATCTATTTCTTTTTTATCTGCTATTTGTCTACTTATTATGACGATTGTTATGAAAAATAATTCTCTATAAAAATCTAAACTCTATAAAAGTGTATTGTAAGCGAAACGCAAAATAACTGATCCCTTTACACTTTAATTGAACATTTTATACATCCACGATATAAAGATTTAATATTATCGAATAAGAAATACACTATTCAAAGTATAAAATCGGATAGATCGACAAAAATGTAAAATGTTCGTACTTACGAGAACGTCAAGACGCTGAAAATGTTAGCATCCGCTCTGGGATTCTTCATTTTCTCAGTGTACACTTTTCCATCCATGACGGCGTTGTCTCACAGAAATCTTGTCTGCAAAGGTATAATTAAACTTTAATACTTACGTACACACGCTGCGATTACATTTAACAACGCATCATCGGAGAAAATCTGTATCTAGATAGACAGAAGACATTTATATATACTTCTAGGTGTTCTTGGCGTATAAAATTGCGAAGTGTGTAGATTTCGCGAGGTAATAAGTACAAACACACTTAAGTATAATACATCTATTACATGATTGATAATTCTTTCTTTTTGAGTTTTAATTTTGAAATGATTGACGCATAACTGACAATAATTTCTTAACAATGTGAATAAGGATTTTATACTTCATTTCAATCAATTTTTGAGTGTAGCGTCATTATTATGATAATTTTTGGTTTTCATGAAGAAAAAGACAAAAAAAGTAGAAATAAAATAATAATCTTAAACGGTCATTGAAAAAATAAAAGCTAGCCTTCTTTTAAAAAAATTATTTTATGTCAATATATTGATGTTATTACGTAAACAGTTCTTTTATTTAAACAATTAAATATTATAGATGTTGAAATCATTTATTTTAGTCTTTATCAGCTGTATGATATCGTACATATATAAATTTTTATCGTTTGTTTTTATTTTTGTAAATTATCAATTAAGAATAAATGCATTGACTAATAATAACTATAACAAGTGCTTAAAATGTTTTATAGTTAATTAGTTTAATAAAAAATTATTTACATATTAGTTTCTATTTTTGATCGTTTTGCTTTGTTTTTAATCTCTATTTATGTCTACAAATAAATATTTTCTTTAAAGAAGTTAAACCATATTTACTCATCTAATAAATATATGGATATAAAACTACTCTCACAATATTATAATATAAGTAAGAAGAAAAAAAATTTATTATTGTTATACTTATGTTAATCAGTAATGGAAATATTATGTAAATTTTTTTAACACATTTTAGAGTATAGAACGATATTCACTTTAGAATGTAGAGCGATATATATATCTGCGATATCTGTACTTTTTAAACTCTTCCTATTTCGAAGTCTTTGTATGACTGACGTCGTACTTTATGCCACAAGTAGAGCAAACCTTAAGACTCTTGAGTAGCCACTACAGTCATGTTGAATCGTGACGTCAAAGGCGAGAAATAACATGTTAATTTTTGTTACGTGCTATGTGTAAACAAAAAACAATTTGGATAAAATGAAATGATGAGATCGTTTTAAAACATTTGTAAAAATGGTTTACATTTGTAAAAATGGTCGAAGACGATGATTATCCTTCCTAATATCAGCCTTAATGGTACTTTTTTGTATTTTTTTTTCCTGCCAATAGTAAACTTTTAAAATTATAGATAACAATAAAATTATAGTTAATGATATGAACCTTATCTTGGAAAAAGTATCGGATATATCATGTCTATAGAGATACGGCGAAGGATTCAACTTTTAGTTCATAATTGCGCGAAATTTGTTCAAGTTCAAATAATTCTAAAATAAATCAATATTATTTAATAAATAAAATTATTTAACCTTAAAATACGCATAATCGGTATGCATATAAGTGCATTTACATAGTAAGTAAAAAGTAGTAATACTACATAAATTATATGATTAGTGCATTTTTGAAAAAATAAAAAAATAAATAATGAAATGCAAAAAATAATAAAAAAATGATTAATAAATTTTTTATTTAATTAAAATTAAAAGATAATAAAAATATAGATATATAAAATTTGAAAGAGACTATAATTATTATTATAATCAATTAATAATTTATATCCATCGATGCACGGCGCAGTCTGGATTTTATTGCGTAGGAGGAGGAAGGAGAGAAATTTCTATTAATATTGTCATATACAATTCAGCAAAAATAAGCTTTATTCATTACGTTTGTTTATTAACAGCATCAACTAATTCACACCAAATATTGCATGCAACATGCACATAGTATTATGCAGACATTATACATACAATTTAATGTCTAAAAGCGTTAAGTGCACGTTTAAGTGTCGCTTAACCGTAATCTATATTTAGCTAGTTTTAAACCTATCAAGCGGTGCGATAACATTACGATACAAGAACATAAAATGAAACATACAATAGAAACAAAATGGACCGTCATTTGACTATCATTTGTGCCCTACCAAGTTTACAGCATTATCAATAGCTTTATCCGGAATTTTTGTTAATAAATTTTTGTGGCAACAAATTCGATTGAAATTGTTCAGAAATTTAAACCGCAATAAAAAAATCTAACTTTCTACCTTATCTAACTTTCTTACTTAATGCCGATACAAACTTTCGATTGCAACTAATTCGAAAAAATTGATACTATTATTAGCGATATCTCGAAATTGAATCCATCACTTTTCAAAATTTTCTGATTCGTCAGTCACACGTGTGCTTGCATTTGTCCGTTTTTACTTTTTTGCAATATTTGACATTTTTTTTGTAAAGAATATTAAAGATATCTTGAAATTTTAATCAGAATTAAATTAATTATAATCATGAACCCATCCTCTATAAAGTACATTTTTTAAAATATTTCACTTTTCGACTGTGTTATATAAAAATTTAAATATAATTTTTTTAATATAACAAATTTTCTATAAAATCATATTAGGTGTTGGAATTAATTCGTAGCGTTTTTTAATGAAAGAATGTTATTTATTTCACATGAGCATTAAAAAATACATTAATGAAAGTACTTCCCATCACTTGTAAAACGCTACGAATTAATTCCAACACCTAATATAATTTCTAATTTATTATCGATACACAAGTACCACAAATATCACATAACTTTTGATTGAAAAAAAAATTTTTTCAAGTTTATTTTATTAAAAACAAGATAATCAATAGACTCTAAAGAAAAATTTATAAATTAAAAATTAAAATGCCAATTGAGCTAATACTGGTTATTCGTGTGTATTTTATATCATTTATTCAAAGTGAATATTAAAACGTAAACGTTTACTTTATATCATTTATTCAAAATGAATATTAAAACGTAAATGTTTAAAATCAAGAATAGTGCGCTGTAGCGATGGAGGGACTAATAAACTCATCCGACAATTGCCGATTCATTTATTGATACTCGTATAAGAAGGCATATTTGTGTGTTTTTAAAATATTTTTTTTTTCTTCATGTTATAAATATATACGTTATGTTTATCAAATTTTATAATCACAAATATTACACGAAATTTTAATTTTTATTTGTGTTTTAATAACAGAAAATATATAATATATATTATTGTGTTAAAAAAAGTGATATCTCAAAACTAGTAATCTTTAATAAAGCTTTTAAAATTTTTAATTGAGACAATGTTTTAATTACAGTAGTGAATATCCAGTAAGTAAGAAACATTTGGAAACATTTCGGCAACATTGTAACGTTGTTGCAATATTATTGAAATGTTCCAAAATGTTTCTTAATGCATAATTCTTTTTTCATATTTATACTAGATATGCAATTATGTCTTTTTTAAAACAATGTCACGTTTTTAAAATTCAAACACTGTAATTTTAATAGTATAATAATTTCTGACTTGCGTCACATTTTTATCCATGGCGATGTAAATACAATATATACAAGAAATTGCTTCCTAGAAATGTTTATACCATTTATAGATAAGATCACGATAAGATCTATCACTGACCCAACAGTTTCAATTTTATTCTTTCTGATGAAATATTTCGAGCTGATACTGAAATGACATAGTAATACTGTGATTACAGTTGGATTGCAATCTACGCGATCTTTATACTGATTGCTTGCTGCATAAAGCCGCGTGTACACTTAGAAAACGAACACCGAACGCGAATGTTTAGACATTCGTATTTGTGAGCAATTTATTCTTTTTCTTGATTTCACCAAATACTAGCATTCGATCAAATTTTATATTCGTTGCACAACAATTAAACTTATGCGACTTTTATGTAATAAATAACAATACAAATACTTTGCATTTGTTGTTCAATCAGTCGTTCGCTAGGTATATATACGGCTTAATTGAAATACATTGGCGATAATCGCGTTTTACGTTGAAGTGACAAAGAATTCGTTTATTACTAAAATAAAAGGAACATCCAGATAGAACTCGTAGCAAAACAATTAATCTATTCTCGGACTGAATTTCATCTACATTGCACTTTTCCTCTTATTTTTCAAATTTCAACAATTTATCTAAGAATTATTCGTAAAAAATCGACGGAATGATCTGATGTTTGTCATATGCAATTGCGAAAGATTAACACAGCGGATGCAGCAAAACTCGATTCTGGTAGCAATTGCGGGCAACACTGGCCAGAGCCTCTGCCATCACCGTGCCGGTTTCCTGCACCATGCTCTTCAAATAGCCCGACTCCTTCTGCAGCAGCACGTGGGGATGATCGAATTCCTGCACACGATAAAAGTCCAATTTTGAAAAGAAAGCTCGCAATTTACGATGCATTCTCGTGTACAAAAACTATCTACATATATCTTTTACTTGATACCTGGAACGTATAAACACTTACGTAACATAATAATGAAAATAATCATTTCTACTGATGGATCACATCGCAGAACAATAAAATGGGTACTATCAGCATTTTCATATTCAAAATTAGCATTATTGAACATTGTAAATATACTATTTTGCAATCTTCCAACAGTTAAATAATGTATTTAAACAAATTTATTTCAATAAAATACCATTCTCTAAATTTTTTAAGTAAAATCTCACTCCAAAAGAATTAAAATACAGCCACTATTCAAAAAAGAGTAAAAAAATCACACTATTGAATAAAAGTGGCAGATTTCCACTCTTTCCTTTGGAGTGAATCTCACTTCAAAAGAGTGAAAATCTACCATCTTATTCGAAAGTGCAAATTTTTTACTCTTTTTCAATAGTCGAGGTATTTGAACTCTTTTTTGAAGTAGGATATTTCACTTCAAGAAAGAGCACGAAAATGATTAAGGAAAAATTTGAAGAACTCATAAAATAAACATATTTATATGCTTTTAAAAATTAAAAATAAATATAATAATTAGAAAAAGAAATTTAAAAATGTATAACAAAAATGATCGATAAATTACGATCATGGTTGCATTGACTTCCCATAATCATAAATAAAAGAAAAATTTCGTAATCTATTCAAATTCAACTTACTTAGATTGAATGGTTTACGGTAGTTTACGTTATTATTAAAAATACACGAAAAAATAAGATTACAAAAAAGAATTGACTCACCACCGCGTTACCAGCGTCCATCACTAAAATGCGATCGCTGTCCATGACAGTGTTGAGTCGATGAGCGATCGTCAGCACCGTACACTTCTCGAACTTCCTCCTAATCGTCGTCTGAATGAGCTCGTCCATTCGAGGGTCCACATTCGCGGTCGCCTCGTCTAGCACAAGTATCGGATTATTTTTCACAATGGCTCGCGCCAAGCAGACCAATTGCCTCTGGCCGACGCTAAGATTGGAGCCGCCTTCATTGATATGGGCCTCCAGACCTATCTCCTTCAGCTCGACCTCCTCTAGCGCCCGCCACAGCGGTTCATCCGCGTACAAGTCGAATGGATCGAGATTTCGCCTTAGGTTGCCAGAAAACAGAAACGGTTCCTGCGGAATAATGCTGATCTTGGAGCGCAGATCGTGCAGGCCTATCTGGCTTGTGTCGACTTCATCGATCTCGATCAGACCATTCACATCGGCCAGGCGGAAGAGCGCCTGAATCAGGGATGACTTTCCGGCACCGGTTCTGCCGACAATGCCGATTTTTTCCCGTGGAAAGATGACGAAGCTGAGATTCTTGAGCACTGCCGGCTCTAAAGACGCATAACGCAGAGACACGTTCTTGAACTTGATTTTACCTTCTTGTGGCCAATCGGATTTGGGCTTTTTATCGGGGATACTTTCGAGAGGAGGCTCGCTGTCCACTTTGCTGGAAAAAGATCAAAGCAGAAAATATAAATTAATCGTTATTTTAATAATCTAAAGAAATTAGATTGCTTTAGAAATATCTGCAATTTTGCAATAAAACTTACAAATGTTTCATCTAGATAGACGAAAAAATATTAATAATAAAACATTTATGAAACTCGGATAGTTAAAATATTCAAAAAAATTAAATTAAGAATTAGAAAATTTACAAATTCAACGCTATAAGATCTAAGATTTCAAGATTTGAAGAAATTTACGAAATTTAGAAATTTAAGAATTTGTAATATGCAATCAGTAATGGAATAATATTTGAATATAAGATTCATAATGTAAGTAGATTACTAAATCGGTAAATAATTAAATTATTATTAATTATTAATCTTATCCTGAGTTTACTTAAAAAAAATTTTAATACAACATTGAAAATTGTAATTGAAATAGTATAAAATAAGTGATAACTCATGTTTCAATAAAAAGTAAAACAATTAATAAAGATAATTGATACATAATTAATACAAACACAATATGAAGATATACAAAGGATAAGCGAGTACTTGTATTCAAGGATACGCTCCACCGAGGCCATCTGGTTTTCCACCTCGGTGCTCTGACGCATGCACCAGTGCAATCTCCCAGTAAGATTGATACTCTGCGTGATTGCTAGGCCTACGTATCCGCCATACATAAAGCCATTGTCCATCACAAGGAAACTCAGCGTGACCAGCGTGATATATAGCATGCAAAAAGCGTCCACCCAGAAGGCAAAGGCGCGGGAGGATGCGATGAAGATGTACCACGCGGACGAATGGATATCCTGATAATTATCAAACTCCTTCGTAAGAGTCGCTTCCATTCCAAACGCACGGATCGTCGGTAGTCCTCGAAGAGTCGCGCTCAGGTGAGCGAAGATCGGCGAACGGGCTAAAGAAAGTTAGAAATTCCACTCATTTTAATCGAAGAATTGACATCCATCGTCAATTCAAGAGACTTGATTTCAATCTGCGATCGAATCTATCTTAATCTATCGAGAAAGCTGTCTCTATTCTAGAAAGACAAGCTGAAAATACTTACTGATGCTTTCGAGACGCTTAACGCTATAACTAGTGGCCAGATAAAAGATTCTCAGGTAATAAAAGACAATGCTGACAATCACCGTAGGTATCAGCAGCCACACGTTTGCGATAGTGATCACGATGATGGCGGTTACCAGCGACATACCGATCTGGATAGAATCAATAAACGCGATAGGCAGCATCTCGTCTATCGCGCCTATATCCTTGGAGAAGCGATTGAGTATACGTCCCGACGTGTTGGCATTGAAGAATCGCATAGTGGCGCGACTAATGCTGCGAAACATGCGATCGTGCAAGCACATTGAGGCCCGCAAGCACATCCAGAAGAAAGCCCATGAGCGGATAAGGGTGATGCCGATTGTCAGTACGATTAGGCCACTGTAGATATAAATGTACTCCATGCGAGTAAGGGAACTTCTTGGGGGAATATCTCCCACAATGCCATCTTCCGTTTGATTCATCTAGGAATTGTAATTAATGATATATTTTTAATGTAGAAAGAAAAATAATTGTAGTTGCAAGCTTATTTTCAATTTTAATTCGACATGAAATTCATGTTGTTCCGCAATCTTTTTACATCGGGAACATCTTTCTTCTCATACGTTCTTTCTTATAAGAACAAAATTATCTTCGATTTCGTTTCGTGTTTCAATTTTAAAGCATCGAAATTTTGATTTAGTAATAAGTTAATTTAATGGAACTAAGTTATTAAAATTATTAACTTTATTCTTTATAACAATAACAATAATTCTCTTTATTTAAATCAAAATTAAAAAATGTTGAGAAAAGGTGGGATTAAAAATGACGCAATAAACTAAATGTTAACTATATTATTATTTTAATATAATAATTGATATTAATAAGTATATTATTTGCTTCATCTACTAAAAAGTATTTGAAAACCTAACGTAAAAAATATTACTAAAGTACTCTCTGTTGTAAAATTCCAGACTTCTCGAATCTTTTGCAAAAGCGATTACACCCTCAATTCGCCGATTACTTTAACAACTTAGTGTCTAGCGATACACTTACATGGTGTCTTTCTTTATTAACCCAATTCGCAAGAAAGAAATCGCTGCCGCTAGCCGTTAATTGTGTCGCTATGCTAAGCATGGCTACTATGAATATAATGCACCAATTGCCACCAGCACGGAGATAACCAGTGAATACTTTGCCAGAAACATTGCCTACCGTTTGCATCTCAGTCACCTAAAATTAATGATTAACATAAATTAATTATTAATTATAATTTATTGTTAAAATCTAAAATTATTCCAAGATAAAAAAAAATATGACGGTCTCAAGACACGCGTTTTAAAAAAAAATTATATAAAACTCGTTATTTAATTTTATATAAATTATCTAATAATTTTAAAATTTCTAATATTTTTAAGAACTAATATATTTCCATAATTTAAGATATTTCTAATTGAATCAGTGTATGCGGAAAGGAAATAAATCATATTTATCAAATTTTTCAATTTTAATAAAAAATTATTTAATTTTACTGGAAAAACTAACAGAATTACTATTGGGAATTTATATGACATTTAATAATACTTTTTAAACATTGCTGATTTCTTAAATCTTATCCATTAGATAAAAAAACTTGACTTTCAAATTAACTAATATACTTTTTTTGCACTCAACGTTGATAATAAGGAAACAAAAAATTCGATAATATATTATTGAAATACGTTAGTTTATCTTAAACTATTACTTCTCTTTATGTTAAATAATTGCGTGATAATTTACAAAAAATACTTTAAAAACACTGACTATTAAAATATTTCTTCTATTGTTTTTCAAACTTAATTGTTGATTCAAAAACCTCATTAAAAAATATTCTTCGATATTCTAGGATAATTCCAGTTTTTTCAAAGGAGATGAGTATACTGAGGCCCTTAAAAGTCTGGAAAGTTCTATTTATACTAAAAAAGGCTATCTATATATCTATTTCAAGATTAATAAAAAAAAAATTATTTTTAAATTAAATTAGACTCGTCCTTCTTTTATACTCATCAATTTAATTGTTCTAAATAATAATATTAATTAAACAAGATACATATTAACAGTTAAAAAATAATTTATAAATCCCTAAATTTTTTACCTCATCAGGATCCTGTTTCGAAGTATTATTCGTCATTAAGGAACTCAGCGATGTAATACTGGCGATAAGCGAATTTTTACGGCTAACGGGAGGCGAGGAGAGAACAGACGATTTCTCATCCGCCTCCATTTGATTTTTTAACAGTCGACCAAAATCCACTCCCTTAGAGCCCAGCTCGTCGTAAGTGCTGATGAACATATAATTTCATATAAAGTAATAGAAGTGGCGCTTACAAACGAATCAACATTGATATTTGTATATTTTTTTCTACAAAAAGACAATGATATTATCATGTTAATAGGTAATTAACATACGCAAATAACAAGGTGAATTGAAAAGATAGAAAGTGCAGTAGAATCACCCTTCAGCTTGGATAGCTCCGTCCTTCAAAACGATAATTCTACCGACGTTGCGTAGATATTGCAACTGATGAGTGACGAGAATCCGAGTCTTTCCTCGTAAATATTTATCGATGCATTTTTCAAATATATGCTTGCCCACGTGGGCGTCCACAGCACTTAAAGGATCGTCCATGAGATATATGTCGGCATCGGCATAAACGGCTCTCGCTAAGTTTATTCTGTTTCAATTATATACATATATATATATATATATATATATATATATATATATATATATACATACATATATAATGTAAAAATTTTTAAGTAAATTAAATATAATTTTTTATGATTCTTAACAATCTTATCATATAGATAAAAAGAATTAAAAGAGAGTCTCTGAGATTATAAATAAAGATTGAAAATTTCAATAAATTTAACATGTTTTGTGAAACCAACCTTGCACGCTGGCCACCGGAAAGACTGACACCCCTCTCCCCTACAATTGTCTTATCACCGTAAGGCAGCAGGCTGAAATCTCTCTTTAACTGACACACTTTAGTCACGCGATCGTATCGAATCTGATCCATTGTTCTTCCGAATAGAATATTTTGTCTCACCGAATCAGCGAAAAGCCACGATTCTTGACTAGCGTAGGCAATTCTGCCGTTAACCTATGAAAAAATATTTAAAAGAACAATAATATATGTTAATTAGCTATGTAAATTAATTATGTAAATTATGTAAATATTTAAATTAATTAGAAATACTTGCATCTATATTTTTAAAATAAATTGATAAATAATTTATTTTTATGGGCAAAATAGTTTATTTGATATATAAATAAACAATTCAAATATTATTCATAAATTTTAATTTGATATATGTATAAATATTTAAATTTTTTAATATTTAACATTAACTAAAAAGGAATCGTCAACATACTTGAATGGAGCCTTCTTGCAAACGCAATTCTTTCAGGATGACGTTCAACAGACTACTCTTTCCTGCTCCGACCTGCCCGACAACAGCGATCAATTCACCAGGACGCACCTTCATGTTGATATTCAGTAAGGTGTCTTCTTGTTCATAATCCAACCACTTAGCATTTCCGTTCTTGATGGAGATGCTATATTCGACATTGTTTAGCTGATCTACGATTGCGTTATCGTTCTTCTTCTGCTCGATTAAATTTTCCTTCGAATTTTTCGTATTATTCTCCTTCACATCCTGTTGGTTATTCTCCTTCGTATTCTTGTTATTCTCTTTTGTGTCCTTATTGTTCTCCTTATTGTACTTCTTTGCTTCAATCTCGGAAAGAGTCAGTTCGTCATACATGAGGAACTTTTGCAGCCGTTTTATGGAGACAATCGTTTCCGCTACTTGTGTTATTCCTGGGTTATCATAAAAACAAAAAACAAAAAATAAAAAAAAAATAAAAATGTAGAATAAAATAATTTACTTTATATTTAACGTTAGATATGATTCTTAAACGAAACTTTAATTTATTATGATATTAAGATAATAAAGTGCATAAAGTACAAAATATAATAATTGAAAAGAAATAAAGTAACCACTCCTTATATAGTATACGACCTACTGCTTGTTTATGAGAAATTATATGGTGAATTCAATGGATAGCACTAATAAATCGTGCAGACAGTCTGTCTGATTTGATTACATCAGTTTGTCTATTCTGTTAGTAAATCAAAATACATCAGAGAATCATAGTCGTGATATACTTAACATTTCGTAGATAAATAAGCAATTATCTTCTATAATTATCAATAGATGATTTAATTAATAGTTTCGAGTAACCGACTAATTATGTATAATAATTTGCCGATTGTAGCTATTATGTCTTCAATCAGCAAAGGAAGGAAGGACAGATAAAAAAAATACTTGAAAAAGTAAAAACGAAGAAATAAAAAAGGAGCATTGCAAGCGTCAGTATTGTGATCGATGTTTATATATATGTAATTATCGTATACATTATCACACTAATTATCACATACCTTGCGGAAAATAGGCAGTCATGATTAAGCTTAAACTGTTATAATAGGCAGTTATCACGTACACCTTCTCGGCTGTTATCTTGTAGCCAAACAGAATATAGGACAATATTGTAATGAACAACGATATTCTTGTCATAAAGACGATGAAAGACTTGACGATACCTCTGACACATGACGCCCATTGGATGATATTAATTTCTTTCCTAAAATTAAATTTTGTAGCGTTTACATATATTATACAATATCTATATATTTTTTCTTTTTTGTTTCAAATAAAAAATATCGTACAATATTAATCGTCCCAGGATATGACTATTTCTAATATTGGAATTTTATTTCTAATTTTTGTCAATGCAAGCATTAAAAAACAGAAATACTCTCTGCTTTCATTTTTTGGACTACGAAAGCGTTATCACAAACAGGTGTTGCAAAAATCATCTTCCTTGTTGCAATGTATTGTACAATCGTGATAAATATTTTTTACGTAATCAGTTTATGTGGCAGTATTTACTTTCTTGCTTTTTCTATGAGCGAGCTGAAAAAATTCTCCCAGGTATACATCTTGATGGCTTGGATTCCACTAATAATCTCGTTCATTAATCGCACCCTCTCGTCTGTCCTGATAGCGGTTCTTAATCTCAGCTCTGATGACTTCTTGCCTAGCCACACTGAAGAATTTTAGAAATATTATTACGATTAGAAGCACTTGTTAGTGATTTAGCAAGCGATATTTATTAATTGAGAAGAAAAATGGCTCAGTAATTAGGAAAATTTAGTAAGAAACTCAACAATTTGGAGACATAGCAATGAAAATGTAAAATTTGGAAACAGAATTTCTTTTTCGTATTTAAAAAAATTTAAAAGGCATAGTTGAAAAGCAACAATTTACAATGGAAAGATTTCAAATTAAAGTTAATTTAAATTAATTATCGTTTATAAAAAATCTATTATTTGTTATTTATTATTTATCAAAACTAATCGTAAGTCAAGATTCTACCAGTAGACAGTTTAATCGAAACAAAAAGACGATTTTCATTAGCGAAGTTACTTATAATTAAAAATATTTAAACTTTGGAAAAGGCAAATGTACACATACATATCAAGTTATTTTCAATTTAATTTCAGCCGATTAAATTGAAATTGACTTGATATATATGTGTGTATGTGTGACTTTTATAAAGTTTAGAAATGTTTGTTACAAACGATCAAAGCATTGACTGCCTCACCTTGAAAAGGGATGAACATCAGAAGAAATGCGATACCGAAAATAGATGATATTCCGATGTCGATCAAATGGAATGTAATGTATGTGATGATGATGGTTTCCAAAGGTCCGAGCCACAAATAATGGAGGAATATGATACTGACGTCGAATCTGTTGACGTCGTTAGATAGCAGATTGACTGCCTGGCCGATTGTCGTTTCGCCCAACGCGGTTCTAGTCAGTTTCAACGTCTTGCGGTAAATCAGCGAACAGCAAGCTACGCGAATCTTCATACCCAAATGAGTCATATCCATCATGTAAGGATGGACTACGAACACGTTAACAGCGGAGCACAAAATAATGCCAATGGCGCATTTGTACGCGTAGAACTTGTCGATGTCTGTGGTGTTAAAATAGAGCAACATCTGACCCAACAATAACGGTTGCACTATTCTGCATCAAAAGAGAAAATTCGTCAGAATGTGAGAAATTTACAAATTAAAAACTAGTTAAAAAATTTATATTTTAAATCTTGAAAATCTGTGAATTTTAATTTGGTTTTAATTTCAAAATTATAATAATTATCGTATTCTTTCATAAAAATTCGGAACATACAATTGTATTATTCATTTAATTATCATAAATATATTCATTTAATTAGATCTTTATTCTTAATTCAAAAAATACCGAAATTTCATTAATAAAAACTGCTTAATGAAAGATTTAATTCCACAGGATTAAATTCGTGCAATTTTATTATTTTTTATCGCCAATGCAAGAAATGTAAAATATTAAGATAACAAATTTTCTATAAGATAAGAGATGAAAGAGGGAAGTTGTACCTGAGCAAGGTTTCTATAATGGCCATGAAAGTTCCGCACAGTAGGGTCTTGAAACCGAAACACCTTATGAGGACTCTCATCAGGCTGGGTTCCTTGACCTTCTTCTGTGATCCGCATTTCGCTATCTGCTCCAGCCGACACTGATACGCCTTCCATTCCTTCTCCCAGGCTTTCGCTATTTTAATACCAAGAATGTCACTTGTATGCTCTTTAAGCGGTGTGTACAAATCAGTTACTTCAAGATCTCGACGATAACCCACCCAAAAAGTGCGTAGAATCCAACTGCGAAGAAGAAAAGCAAATCAAACACGTTTTACTCGAATAAACTATCCGTAATTCGTCGAGGCTCCTAAATTTTATTTTTCTCGTTGGAATACTAATTTTTGTCTTCTAATTTTCAAGATACTATCGCTTATATTTCACTTATCTTGCAAAAGTGATCTGTATTCTTCTTTCCACTTTTAAAAAAATAGAAACTGCGTCATTAAGAATCAAATATGGCGCAAAATAATCAGGATAATTTTCGTCTCGTAAAACTTGACATCAATTGTTTATATCTCGATTAACTGTCCAATTAGAGAATCCTTTGGCATAAAATTCTATCTTCCAGAGCACTATGCGATGTATAAAATTCCATTTTATATTTTTATTCTTAGACTGGAAACTTTTGAATCTTTTATATCAAGTTATTACATTCTTAATTTTTCTCTGGATCGCATTACTTTCACTCTCAGTTTTATTTCTCTTAATCGGCTCTATCACGAATGGTATTTGTAGTTTACTATTTATACTTACGAAAACGTCAAGATGCTGAAAATGTTGGCATCCGCTCTGGGATTATTCTTCACTTTCTCGGTATATGCTTTCCTATGCATGATGATTGTCTCATATGAGTCTTTTCTATAAACAGATCTTCAATACACACATACACTTTACATATATTCAGATAACCAAGCGTGATGTAACATATACAAACTAATGCATTGTGTTGTACTCATGATATGTCTGGGCACAGAGGTAACAATTGGTCAAACAATTTCTTCAATATCATTAAACTCGCGTGTTAATCTGCATATTTTATAATGTATATTTCAGTTAAGACTTGAGACTTTTAAGGATATGTTATCCAATTGACACACACATATATAGAGAAAAATGTCTGGATTTCGTATATTATCTTTATATATCTGTATGGATATTATATCGATCTTTTACTGATTTTTTGACAAGAACTTTAATTAATCAGTCAAATTAATTAGTCAGTCTACATCGAGTACTATACAATCAAATGCAGATGGTGACCGATCGTATTTTATAAATTTCTTGATTTCAGCGTAGCCTTTGCAATTCATTCGCGTTTTTGCAACTAGTGAAACGTTTTACTTTTATTTGACTTCTGCAACATTGCATTTTCGCAATCTTCCGGAAGAAAATAACTCCGAAACATTTTCGCAATTGTCAGGTTATTAACTATTCGAAACCAATCTTCAGATTGTTAATCTGCAATTACTAGGCTGTTACTATATTCTTCAATAATTTCAAAATGCTAATATATATAAACTAATATATATATATATATATATATATATATAAACATATTTTTTTGTATATAAACATATATCCATATATTATTTTATTGTATTAGGTGTTGGAATTAATTCGTAGCGTTTTACAAGTGATGGGAAGTACTTTCATTAATGTATTTTTTAATGCTCATGTGAAATAAATAACATTCTTTCATTAAAAACGCTACGAATTAATTCCAACACCTAATAATTGTTGGCTACAACAGTTGCATATGTTGTTATATATGTATATTTCCTGTGCATTTTCTAATTGAAATAGAACACATTATTAAAAAAACAACATGATTGCTTATTTATATAACACGAAAAATTTGTTACTTATTATAATTTCAAATTAATTTCAATTAATATAATAAAATATCAAAGTATAAATAAAATAAAATAAATAATGGTAAGAAAATATTTACTATTTACGTTATAACAATAAAAAATGTATTTAAAAACTAAGGATTTTTAAGCAGTGTGTGTGAAACTATTATATTATTAATAACACAATTATTATTAGGTGTTGGAATTAATTCGTAGCGTTTTACAAGTGATGGGAAGTACTTTCATTAATGTATTTTTTAATGCTCATGTGAAATAAATAACATTCTTTCATTAAAAACGCTACGAATTAATTCCAACACCTAATATATTTGCATGATTATAACAATAAATACATAGTTATTTAAAAAAATGACTATAAATTATAGATAAATTATGATAATTGCAACAGAGAAGAAAAAAAAGTTGCAATCAAAACTAATTTTGACTTTGAGACAGTCTATTACAATGAACTTACGTGAATTCTAATTTTAAAATAACGTATCAGCATCAGTTTCTTACTCGTAAAAAGCAACTTACCAACTAGAGTTTGCTAGTTGAGTCATGTATGATTAAAGCCTAATCTACATGTGTTTTTTGCTTCCTGTTTTCTGCTTTTGATCTTATGTTCATCGTATTTTTGACCATTTCATCGTATTTTTTGTTTCTTCCGAAGTTTGTCAACTTAAGTGACATAGGAACAAGTCATTATTTTATTACAATAATTCTAATCTTTTTAAATTTATATATTTTTTAAAATTAAAAAACTCTTTTACTTATTTTATATCAATATACCAAAGTTATTATGCAAACAATTCTATACTATTTAAACAATTAAATATTCTAAATTCTAAATGTGTAGACCATTTTAATCTTTGTCAGTTAACATCTCGTATTATATAATTATTTTATCGTAAATGTTATTTATTTTTATTTTTGTAAATTGTTGATCAATAAAAATAATTGTATGACTGATAATAATAATTGTAATAAATGTTCAAAACATTTTATATTTAACTAGTTTAATAAAAAAATGATTTACATATCAATTTTTATTTTTGATTTTATTAATTTTATTTCTAATCTCTATATCTGTACAAATATATACTTTCTATTAAAAAAAATTAATATTGGTATTGCGTGTTCCAAGTTCCGGAATAGCCAATTATCTCATAAAGCATTGGTTTATGAGAAAAATGTTTTAGATAAAAATTTCATGACTTAAGAAAGTCTATTAAGCGGTGTAGTATTTATTTAAAGATCATTTAGATGATCTTGAAAAGCGCGGTCAAGGTCAACAAAAAAAATCTTAAATGGAAACCCTTACTAACTTCTCTTTTTTTATTGACTTTCCAAGGTTATCCAAAGTTGAAATAAATATCACCTCTTAATAGATCTTTTAAGCCCTAGAATTTTTATTAAAAATATTAGGTGTTGGAATTAATTCGTAGCGTTTTTTAATGAAAGAATGTTATTTATTTCACATGAGCATTAAAAAATACATTAATGAAAGTACTTCCCATCACTTGTAAAACGTTACGAATTAATTCCAACACCTAATATTTTTCCAATAAGAGTCATATTTTCTTAGATAATTAGCCGTTCTAGAATTTTTGACAAGCACTGTATATTTACTCAAGTTAAATATACTCTGTTTGGATCGCAGTTTAACCTGGGATTAAGACTATTACGCACACACATGCAAATTCACAAAATCACTTTGATAATAACTGTGAAATGTATTTGTTCAAACTGAATTTTTTACAACTATGCATACGATTTACAATGAGTGTCTTACAATTGCGATTTCGTTTTTAGAAATAAGCGATTCCATATATTAAGATACACAATCGCGAGTGTTACGATCATTCATGACCTTGCACTATAAATGATAGAAACGATTTTACTTTCCGTACGTGTTGCAAGCCGTAGTAAAGATTTTCGCGACCGCGAGGATCTCTTTTCTTTAAAATAAGCAATAGTGACTTCTCAATGATTGTTCGCGTTTCGACTCGACAGCGAATTCGTGTACTGTGTTGAGTCACTTCTGTGCGTCTCTTTTATACCGTTGTATTTCTGGATTGTTCTCGATGCTCTTACAGCTTTGATTTGCAGAAGTTCAGTCATGAAAGGAATGATCCAGAAACACAACAGCTGCCAACGATGTTATTAAATTTGTTTCACTCTTTATTTAAAGGGCATATTGTAAAGAGGATAATTGTTGTCACGTGCCAATTGACTCTTTTGAACTCATATGCTATTGTCAGTCGACGACAGCACGAGTTTGCATGAGTGCAGAAACATTACTGTCATTGGCACGCGTAAGTGTGCATTGCGTAATCGATATAGCGCGAGTTATGAGTAAATTGTAATCGGACAATACGAGCGCAATGTCAAGTGTTCAATATTTATGAGCTCTATATTTTATGCCTCGTTTTTATGCGAGTTGAACTTGATAAAACAAAAAATATGTATGTAAAAATATTCTTACAATAAGACAAAATTTATTATTTCTTATGTAGATCACATAGACGAAAATATTACATAAATATTACCTTTGGTACGATATTCACGATACTTTTTTAATCTTCATAGAACTAGGAAGAGCATAATTTAAAATACTTTCATTTAAAATATATAGTATTTGCAATGTAAGTATATTTTGTTGCAATATAAGTGTGTTTTGCATTTCAGCGAAGTACATAAAAGTATTACGTATTTTGCATTTAAAAAATAGAAAATTTTTTGTATTTTATAATTCAAATAATAAGATGAATTGTCAATCTTAGTATTTGAAACACGAATACAAAATTTTTTATGCGCTCCGCTGAAATACAAAATACAAAATACAAAATATTTTTGTATATTCCGCTGAAATATAAAACAATTGTCTTACACTGAAAAAAAAATTAGCCTAAATTTTAATAAATATTTATTTGAATACTGCCAACTAAACATTGACTTACAATAAATAAATATTTATTTAATTTACTTAAAAGTGATTGTTCAAATCAAATTAATGTTTTTTGTACCCAATAAATATATTTTTATATTTAATAAATATTTAGTTAGTATTATTTAAATATTTATTAAAATTTAAGATTTTTTTTTCTTATTTTTCAAATAAAAGTATTTTAAATGTACTTTGCATCACAAATAGAGCAAATATTAACGGTTTTTTTCTAATCCATCGTAATATAATAACTAACTTTAAAAATTATAGAAACACCAATATTAGAAAAAAAGATTGGTTACGTTACGCAGAGGCGAGTGAAGAATTAAACTTTTAGATTGTAACTGCGCGAAGTTTAGTCTTTAATAAAAAAAATAATTTATTGTAATGCAAGTTATTGTAATAACAAATGGAATTATTTCATTTTAAAATGCGCATAGTCATAAATCAGTATTTACATAACTATACTCGTAATATAAGCAGTAGATACGTAATAATATATCAATGCAATTAATATTATAATCGATACATTCTTGAAAAAAATAAATGAGCAAATGATACAAAAGAAGTAAGCAATAAATTTTTAATTAAAAATTAAAAAATAAAAGTTAATTAACAAAATTTAAAAAATTAGAATTTTATTATAATAACTCACATATATATGTCACTTGATTATAACTATTCAAATTTTATTCATATCTAATTCTATTGATATTATCATATATAAATTAATAACATAATAGCGATAAAATTCCAATAAAATATAAATTTACCTTTTTTTATGTTCGTTTATTAACAATATCAATTAATTCACAACGAATGTTATATGCACCATACAGTATGTTATGTGAACGTTATCCATACAATCTTTTGTTTAAGGTCTGTAAGCCTGTGAAGTGCACGATCACTAACATTATCGACGTGCGACTCACGGACAGATAATCGTTTAACCGTAATCTATAATTAGCTAGTTTTAAAGTTATGTATGTCAAAAATTGCTCAGAACGACTAGTGGTATATATTTCTTTTAGAACATTTTCAGAACTGTGGTGCTTCAATTTACTATATTATTTTAATTTCCGAATATACATAATGGAATAAAATTTAAAAGAAAGTCATCGATATCATCATATATTACTTTGTTCTTAAATTATATTTCTAAAAAGTAAAAATAAAATTTTTTAAATATAAATACAAACTAGAAAGTGTCTTTTACAGGATGATATAACAGTTTGTGTAATATTGTTTAAAATTTTGCAATAATTAACTTTTTTGTAAAGATAAGCAAAAATGAGCATCTGAAAAAATGGGTTTTTATTCATTTATAGGAATTGCATGGAGCATATCTCTACGCCTTTCAATCTAAAAATAATATTAGCTTTTTCTGTGCAACACAAACAACACACAAACACATTGTGACTGTTCAATTCAAAATTTTGAATTGAAATGCAGTTTTTCAATCCAATTGCATCCAATTGAATCTAATTGAATCCAATTGAATCCAAAAAAAGTATTCGCTATTTAAAATTCGGATAGAAAAAAATTTTTTTTAAAACAATCTTTTGACAGCTTTTAAACAGAAATTTTTTTTAATGATCTTTTGACAGCTGATAGCTATTATTATTTTTGTAAACTTCATGAAAATAAAGTTTTAATTAATTAATTCCAAAAAACAAAGTAATCCGAATATAATTATTCTTTGTATACCGGATTACTTTACTAATTATTTATGACTCTACAATTATTGTAAACAATAACGCTCAGCATTACATTTTTATTATCGTATAAATGATTTATTGGTTTTAAGGAGTTCATTGAATATGATCCAAAATTAGAAATTATAGGAATGAAAGATTAGAAACAGTGAATTATTGGTCTTATCAAATAAATATCATTTACACATTTATAACGTAATCTATAATAATAACACATTTAATAAGAATGAGGTGAACTTCCGTGTTCAATTCCCATTGCAAAGATAGAATAATACAAAATGTTTTTCTTCTTGCAACTACCAAGGCATCTACATATTTTGTTTTTTATTGCATATTTTGACAAATATGGCAACATATCCAACAAACTTTCTTTCATAATAAAAGAACAATTTTAAGATATATGTGTAAGGTTGTATGTGTTATAGGAAATAAACTTACGGATTTATAGACATTTTTAATGAATTATAAGTATACATTTTGAATAATTTTAATTTAAGGATAAATTATTAAAAAATAATTTATCGACAATGATTCGATGTTGCTGATGAAATATTACATTTTATGCACATACAAATCCACGGATATGCACTGTGGAGAATGTACGATTATTATTATGGACTATATAAATGGAATATATAATTATGAATGTTGAAGTGATTCGTTCTTTCCTCTACACTTTTTACACGTATTTAACAGAATATTTACAATGAGTATAAAAATCTATCTTTTATACTATATGCTAAATATAATTCTCTCGACCCGTTAATTCTATCTATAACGATTATCCATATATCCTTGAGAATAATCTCTTCAAAATCAAATTAAATTAACTAAATCGTAATTTTTTTTAATTCGAGAGGTATTATTTAGTTAATTTTTTAAATTCAAGTATAGAGTTTCAAGATTCTAAATGTATAGCGATATCAAAATTTTCTTAAATTTACTATAAATAGAAAAAAATTCGGTTTTTTAGATCTCTTAGAATTTAAGTTCTCAGAAATTAAACTTCAAAAAAGATCATAAGAATTCGACAATTTAAGTTTTTTTTTTGTTGCTAAACTAATACATTATACATACTTAAAATAAAATAGATATTTAAAATTTGAAGACAGTAAGACAGAAAATTTTAAAGTTCAGCGACAAACATCAGGCCTGCTTTCTCTCCACATTTACATTCTCCATTTTTCCTCTTCTGCGCTTTTTTTATTATTATATTTCATTCATCTACACTCTAATCATTTATGTTTAACTCGCATATTTCTATGACAAACTTATCTCTAAAAAAAATATATGTATATATATTGCGCTGAAGTCTCTCCCGTACCACCTGTTATCGATCATCAAGAAATCAGATCACAAAAGAGGATCTACAACATAGTAGTTTTGTGTTCAGGGCACCTATCATATAGAACAAATCAGAATGAATTTTGAATCGGAATTATTCCGTTTTTTCCCTAGATTTCTATTGTGTTTTATAAATGCAATAGAGTTATTCAATAATTCCCTAGATTTCTATTGTATTTAAAAAAGGAAATAATTAATTCCGATCGAAATTCATTCTGAATAATTCTATAATACATCCAACAGTTATGAGCTTTTAACACTTCTGTCATTTCTCATTCCCGTTGTATACTGTTGTGCATATTTATTTTAGTGCGATTAATGTGTTCTCCATGTGAAACGTGCAAGCGTAATAATATATACACATATATTATAAGTATCTATATGTATATCAAAAAAATTTTTCCTTAAACGCGTTTATGGGAATTTACTCACGATATGAGGTAAATAATCCAACAGGCTAAGTTTCACACTTTTTAATGAAATATCTAGGTCTGAAATATCTAGACTGATATAAAAATAATGCAATATAATAATACTGTAACAACAGTTGCACCGTGATCCATGCGAATTTTATAAATTTACTGATTGCTTGCTGAACTGGCGATAATCGCGCATCAAAGTAGCAGAGAATTCGTGGTTATTAAAATGAAACAGATAGTACTGTATAGCTTGCAGTAGAACGATTATTAATTTAATGTGCCGCCAATGCATTTTCTGAATACTCTAATATTCTATTGACATTCTCGAGATCGTGAATCTGATAATCTTTATCCTTCTTATTTACTTACATGTTTTTTTTTATCTTCAAATTTGCTTCGGATTTTCTGAATTCTGACCATTCCTAGATCTACTATACATATCTAGCTTAATTAACACAATTTTAAATTTCATTTGCATTATAATATCCTAAACCGTGACGTCCTATAATCTTACAGAATAAAATAAATTTTATAGAAAAAAATTTTATAGAATAAAATAAAATTTCAATGCGAATAGAATGTAGAATACAATAAACATGTAAGAGAGTAGACGATTATGAATTTTAAATTCTCAGACTGCGCGTTCCACTTTTCCTCTTGTTTTTAAAATCACAAAATTTGACCTAATGATTGCAAAAACTATCGGAATCTTTATGACCTAATCATGGTGTTCAGATGCAATTGCAAAAAGTTAACTCCGTGGATACATCAAAACGCTGTAAATCCACGATTCTGATAGCAGTCATGGGCGATGGAAGCTAGAACTTCTGCCATCGCTTTGCCAGTCTCCTGCACCATGCTCTTCAGGTAGCCTGTGTCTTTTTGTAACAGCACGTGAGGATGATCGAATTCCTGTGTACGATATATTCACAGTTTAAGAGATAGTTTATATCGAGATTATTATAAATAAATAAGAAATGAAGCATTTTCTTAATGTAATCAGTATTAGCTATATAGTCAAAGATTTTGTAATTCTGTATCAACTAATAAGTGGCTTACTCAACAAAAACTCTAACGAAAGTACAAAAATGATCGAAGGGTAAATTTATAGGATTCATACAAGAAAGTATTTATATAAATCCACGTATAATTTATGTTGCTTATAGAGATTGTAAATAAATTTCATAATCTGAAACGAGAAATATAAGTATAAAATGTGTCACAAAAATGATCGATAATTCATTACATTGATTTTCCACAAACACAGAAAGAAGGAAAGCTTTTGTGCTGTTTAAATTCATTCAATGAGTCGCTCTAATCATAAAATTCATAAAAAGACAAAATAAAGAAAAATTGACTCACCACCACGTTACCGGCGTCCATCACCAAGATACGATCGCTATCCATAACGGTGTTGAGTCGATGGGCAATCGTTAATACCGTACATTTCTCGAATTTCTTCCTGATAGTTGTTTGAATGAGTTCGTCTGTTCGCGGGTCCACATTCGCGGTCGCTTCGTCCAACACGAGTATCGGATTATTCCTCACAATAGCTCGCGCCAAGCAGACCAATTGCCGTTGGCCGACGCTGAGATTGGAGCCGCCCTCATTGATATGGGCTTCCAAGCCCATCTCCTTCAACTCGACCTCCTCAAGAGCCCGCCATAGTGATTCGTCCATATATGAGTCAAACGGATCGAGATTCCGTCTCAGGCTGCCAGAGAACAAAAACGGTTCTTGAGGGATAATACTGATCTTGGAGCGTAAATCATGCAAACCAATCTGGCTTGTGTCAACTTTATCGATCTCAATCAGACCGTCCATGTCGGACAGGCGGAAGAGCGCCTGGATTAAGGATGACTTGCCAGCGCCGGTCCTACCAACGATACCAATTTTCTCCCGCGAAAAGATAACGAAGTTGAGATTCTTAAGTACCGGCGGCTCCAGCGGTGCGTAGCGCAAAAACACGTTCTTGAACTCGATCTTGCCTTCCTGCGGCCATTCGGACTTGGGCTTTTTACCAGGAGCACTTTCGAGAGGAGGCTCGCTGTCCACTTTGCTGGAAAAAGATTGAAACAGAAAATATATTAACTGGGTGTTATTTTACATTTTGATTGCTGCACAGATGTTTACTCAGTCTCATACACCACACTATTATTTTGTATTATCTTTCATAAAATAAGTTTAAATTAATGTATGATCTAGAATTTAATGTTTTTCAAAATATTCGTGGTAATTCGATCCGAGTGTATAGAGATATGTACGCAGCATGGAGTAATAAATATTAAAGATATTAAAAAATGAGTTAAGTACTTGTACTCAAGGATGCGTTCTACCGAAGTCATTTGATTCTCCAATTCTGCGCTCTGACGCATGCCCCACTGGAACATGCCGGTAAGACCGATACTCTGCGTGATCGCCAGTCCTACAAATCCGCCATCCATTGAACCTTGACTGTAGTTGTCTAGCACGAGAAAGCTCAGCGTGACCAACGTGATGTACACCACGCAGAAAACATCCAGCCAAAAACCGAAAGCGCGCGAGGTCGAGATAAAGATATACCATGCGGACGAATGAATATCCTGGTAATTATCAAACTCCTTCGTGAGAATCTCTTCCGCCCCAAACGCGCGAATCGTCGATAACCCTTGAAGTGTCGCGCTCAGATGAGCAAAGACCGGCGAACGTGCTAAGAAAAATTAGAAATTCCATTCAGTTTACTCAAAGAATTAAAATTTATCGTAAATTCCATAAGATTAATGATTTGGTTTCTATCTGTGATGGAATTTATCTTATTCTATCGAAGACACTGTCTATTCTATCAAAAGATGAGTTTGCGATACTCACTGATGCCTTCAAGACGCTTGACGCTACGACTGGTAGCCAGATAGAAGATTCTCATGTAATAAAAGACAATACCAATTAGCACCGTGGGTATCAGCAGCCACACATTCGCGGTGGCTACCACAATGATAATGCCCAGCAGCGCTATACCGATCTGAAGACAGTCAATAAACGCAGCGGGCAACATCTCATCAACCGCTCCCATGTCTTTGGAAAAGCGATTGAGTACACGTCCCGATGTATTAGTATTGAAGAATCGCATAGTGGCGCGACTGATGCTGCGAAACATGCGATCGTGCAAGCGCATTGAAGCCCTCATGCATGTCCAAAAAAATGTCCATGAGCGGATAAGGGTGATGATGATTGTTAGCACAATCAGCGCGCTGTAGATGTAGATGCACTGCATGCGGGTGAGAGGACTATTCGGGTTTTCTACAACACCGTCGTCCGTTTGGTTCATCTATAAAATTATATAATTAATAATTCCTATATAATCAATATGTAGAAGAATCTATAGAGACTTTTTTGGTAATTTTGTTTTGTTTATTCACGTTTTTAAAAATAAAACTTCTTAAAAATTTCGTTTTTTTATTTTAATTTTAAGGAAAAGTTCTTGCTTTTACTTATGAGAATTAAATTACAAATTTGAACTTTTTCCACGGCAATAATAATTGCTCATTCAAATTCTTTATATATAATATTATAGTTAAAACTGACACAATTTTTAGAAATAATTTTGAGCAAAATTAGAATTGAAAGTGATGTAATAACTAAATAATAAATATATTATTTATTGTACACATAGTGAAGCACTTACATAATTTTCCTCTATATTAATCCATTGAGCGAGAAAGAAGTCGCTGCCGCTAGCCGCAAATTGTGCTATTATACAAAGCATAGCCACTATGAATATAATGCACCAATTGCCGCCAGCACGAAAGTAATCCGTGTATACTTTACCGGAAACATTGCCTACCGTTCGCATTTCAGCCACCTGAAATTAACAATTAATATGTTATGATAATTTGGCATCAAAATATAAAATTATTCCATATATTATTCTACAATATAAATTACTCTATGTATATATTTTGCATCATCATTGTAAAATTATTCCAATAATAAAAAAAAAGCACGCTCATCGTTTCTATACATGCATAATAAAAAATCGCAAGAAATTCATTACTTTATTATTAATTATCAATAAGAATATTTTTTTAATATACTAAAATTTAATTTATAGAAAAGGATAAAATATTTCTAGTGGAAAAATTCGTTGAAATTATTCCATGTTTTGGAATACTTTTCAACAAAATTTCAATAATACAGAAAAATTTCAGTTTCATTTCAGTGACTTTTAGCTGAAAAATTCATTTTCAGCAAAATTTCAGAGAAATTTCAGCAAAAATTTCTGATATGTTAGCAAAAATTTTTGAGAAATTTCAATTCAATTTCAGCGATTTTTCATACGTTAGCTGAAAAATTCACTTTCAATAAAATTTCAGCAAATTTTCAGTTAATTAATTTCGTTAAAATATTCCAAAACGTGGAATAATTTCAGCGAAACTTTTTCACAGGGATCTGAACTAATATTTATTGTGTGTGGCTATAACTTAACACATTTCCTTATAATTATCCTAAATCCTAGTTAAATAAAATACAATAGTAAAACGTCACAAAATAAGTCCGAATTACCTCATGAGGCTCCTGTTTCGATGTATCATTCGTCATAACAGTACTCAACGATGAGATGCTGGTACGAGAATTACTGCGACTAACAGTAGTCGAGGGAGGTCGAGAGGATTTTTCATCCGTTTTTGCTTGATTTTCCAACAACCGACCGAAATCCACACCCATAGATCCCAGCTCGTCATAAGTGCTGATAAACAAAAAATACGAAGCAATAGAAGTGATGACGTTCTAAATATTTCCATAAACTTGCAAATGTTCTAAAAATTTCCAAATATTCTAAAAATTCTAAAACTTATTTTGTATGGCTCGGACATTCGAACATTTCGTCTCAATATTGATATTTAGTTTTTTTCTATTAAAAAAAGCAATAATTCTTGATGTGTTAAAAGAACTTAAAATAAAATTATTTTGCCATATCATTGGGTAGATAAGTTAAAGTTGTCACGTAAAAATTATTGTTTGTATATATTGTGGTATACTAATAAATTCTTAATAAATATCATTTTATTTTCATTCAATATATAAATTATATTCATCTCTACGTTCTTTTTTTTTTTAATTCAAGGATCCAAAGATCCAATCGTGAAATTAATAATAACATTCTACAAAGTAATAAAATAAATACACAAATAAACGAATCTTTGTTGAACATGTTATGAAATTGTAACGAGATTACAATAAGATATTAATTAAAAGGTAGAAAGAAAGTGTAGTAAAATCATTCATACCCTTCAGCCTGGATGGCTCCATCCTTTAGAACGATAATTCTACCGACGTCGCGAAGATATTGCAATTGATGAGTGACGAGAATCCGAGTCTTTCCTCGTAAATATTTGTCAATGCATTCTTCAAACATGTGTTTGCCCACATGAGCGTCCACGGCGCTCAAAGGATCATCCATGAGATATATGTCGGCATCAGCGTAAACTGCTCTCGCCAAATTTATTCTGTAAAATATCAGCGCTTTATCAATATGACTGATATACTTTTTATAACTATGCAATACAAAACTTTTCAAAAAAGTTAAATGGAGTTTGTACAATTTTTTCATAAAATTAATTTTATTTGGACAAAGTTAAACTATTAAATTGCATATATCAATTATATATTGAAATTTAATTAAAACATTACACGCATGTATAAATTAATTCTTCAGTGTTAAAAATCAAAACTCTTCCGTGTATCAAGTGTAAAAAATTTAAACATAAATTTTTAAATAGTTGTTTAGTAGAAATGAAAATTCATTTTTCTGAAGAATTAAATATATACGCAAAAAAATATTTAAATTATAATGGAAAATTAACTATATTAATAAAAAAATTAATTACATAATTAAATTAACAACAGGTAAAACGTTAACAACAAAAAGAGAAAACTAATTAAAATTAATATATTAAAGAAAATTTTATAAAAATTAAAAGAGAATCATCTGAGATTACAGATCTAAATATTATAGAAATTGTATAAATTTGCATTCTTTATATATATAATATATTTAATTAGGATAAATATAAACCGACCTAGCACGTTGGCCACCAGAAAGACTAATACCCCTCTCGCCTACAATCGTCTTATCACCATAAGGTAGCAGGTTGAAGTCTGTCTTTAACTGACACACTTTAGTTACACGATCGTATCGGATTTGATCCATCTTTCTTCCGAACAGAATATTTTGTCTCACCGAACCTGCGAAAAGCCACGGTTCTTGACTGGCATAAGCAATCTTGCCGTTAATCTAAGAAAATAGTATTTAAAAAAATAATAATATCTATAAAATTTAATTAATTTATAAATATTTTAATTAATTAGAAATATATATAAATTTTGAAATAAATTGATTAAATAATTTATTTTTATGGACAAAATAATTTATTCGATATTTTATATCTATTGAAATTTCTTAAATATTTCACATTAACTAAAGAGGAATTGTCAACGTACTTTAATGGAACCTTCTTGCAAACGTAATTCTTTCAGGATGACGTTCAATAAACTGCTCTTGCCCGCGCCGACTTGACCGACGACAGCGATCAGTTCACCAGAACGCACTTTCATGTTAATGTTTTGCAAGGTGTCTTCTCGTTCATAATCCAGCCACTTAGTGTTTCCATTTTCGATGGAGATGCTATACTCAACATTGTTTGGCAGGTGCATATCATTTTTTTTCTGCGCGAAATTTTTCTTCAAATTTTCCATATTATTCTCTTTCACGTCCTGTTGATTAGACTCTTTTGCATTCTTGTCATCTTTTGTGTCCTCCTTATTATTTTCTTTGTTGTACTTCTTCGCTTCGATCTTAGAAGTTGTCATTTCGTCATACATCAAGAACTTTTGCAATCTTTTTATGGACACTCTCGCTTCCGCTACCTGTGTTATTCCTGAATTATCAAAAAGAACAGAATTGATAAATAAAAGAAAATAAAAATGTAGAGTAGTTCACCAAAATAAGGGTATATGTAATTATTAACGGTATATATATTATACCATCAATTATTGAGATTCGAATTTGTAAGGCTAATAAAAGTGTATGAAGTATAAAGTCGTAAAGCATAATAAAAAAAATGCAATAAATAGAACATTAAAAGATAAAAAAAAACAAATGAAATTAAACGAAGAAAAAAGAAGAAAAAGGAAACGTAAAGAAGGAAAGGAAAAAAGTAGAAAAAAAAGTTTGAAGAAATGAAAAATAAAGGAAATTAAAAAATTAAGAGATAAAAAGATTTACGAGCGTCATCAACTTTGACGATATTATTCGTATACTTATTGTGTATCAACAGCACTAATTAGCCCATACCTTGCGGAAAGAGAACAGTCATGGTTGTGCGTAAGCTGTTGTAATAGGCAGTTACTACGAACACTTTCTCGGCCGTTACCTTGTAGTCGAACAACACGTAAGCCAGCACTGTGATGAACAGCGACATCCTCGTGGTGAACATGATGAACGACATGGTGACACCTCTAATGTACGAAACCCATCGGATGACATTAACTTCCTTCCTGGAAAACAAATTCTGTAGCATCAATCAATTTTTTCTTTTTCCTACCGAATTGTATTTATTTTTTCTGACTAAGAAACGCGTATATGGCCAGATTTGTATTAAATCTATAATTTAATATCGACAATTAAAATTTTCATTGAAATTTTAGAATTATAAATAAAGTAATGCAATGTTTTAAAAATCACGTTGTTCAACGTAAAATTACTAATGTAGACAACGGTGCTTACTTTCTTGCTTTTTGTATGAGCGCGCTGAACGGATTCTCCCAGGTATACATTTTGATAGCTTGAATTCCGCTTATGATCTCATTCGTTAATCGCACCCTTGCGTCGGTCCTGATGGCAGTTTTTAATCTCAATTCTGATGATTTTTTGCCCAACCATCCTAAAAAATTCCAGGAACGAGACATGAAATGCAGTTAGATATTATTGGTGATTTACTGAATAAAAAGTGTTCACTGTGATTCAGTGAACAAAAAAATTCTAAGATCTAAAAGAAGATTCTATGATCGTCTATTTTACCGATTAAATGCAATAATTTTTATGTAGTAATTTCTTCTTTTTATATACAGATTGGAAAATTTTTTTCCAGAATTAAAGTAATAAGTATTAATATGTATTTGTAAGAGAGAGTCTACTGAAGACGGGAAAAATTTTTGGAATTTTTGTGAATATAATAAAAGCTCAAATAAAGAATAAATTAAAAATGATAAAGAAACTAAACATTATCTTTCTAAATTAGTTTTAAAATGATTATTAATCATAAAAAGGAAATCCCCTTTACAAGATTAAAAATTTACTTTACACTTAAACATCATAATAATATTTAATTTTATCTGTAATTAATCGTTTAATCTATAGAAATTTCTAACAATTTGAAATCAATTTTAGATTTAATTTTAGATTCCTAAAAGCAACATTGAAAATTATTATTCTCTGTCGTTAGTTCCATGTATAACAAATAAATAACAATGGCTATAACAATAATAACATAAATAAGTCTTATTTAATAAGAATTCATTGCTTTTAAAAAAATATACTTATTTTTTAAAAATCGATTAATTTGTTATTTTTTTCATAGTTAGAAAGTTCAATAATATTATAATATATTAAATAATTAAAAAATAGTCATTTTCGTAAATTAAAATAATTTTTTTTTAATGCATTGCAGTGTCACAATATTTTCAGTAAGCACACGGAAACAATTTGCTGAAGAATTTAAAATTTTTCTGGAGACAAATCTGAAAATAATTTTATTGGATCATTAAAATAATTATGTTACTAAACTAAATGTTATTAAACTAAAAAGTGATAAGTAATCCTGCAAAAAACGTTGATATTTTAGCAATCAATTTGAATTTCCAACAAAATTATTTTGATAGTCTAATAAATTATTTTCAAATCTGCAGCCAATAGAATTATTTCTATTCACATTAACAATATTTTAAAAGTAATTATTTTCAAATAAATTTTTTTTTAATTTTTGACTAAAGCGAAAAGATAATTTTCGTTAGCAAAATTACTTCTAACTTAAATTAAAATTACTTCTAACTTAAATTAAAATTACTTCTAACATTTCTGAACTTTGTCGACAAAAAACACACATACATATCACGTTTAACTCAATCGTTTGATTACTTTTATCATCAGAAACAATTAGAGCAGAGACTTTCCCACCTTGTAAAGGGATGAACATCAGCAGAAAAGCGACACCGATGACAGACGATACTCCGACGTCGATCACGTCGTACATTACGTACGTCATGATGATGGTCTCCAAAGGCCCGAGCCACAGATAATGGAGAAATATGATACTGATATCGAATCTGTTAACATCATTAGACAGCAAATTGACTGCCTGGCCGATTGTCGTCTCGCCCAGCGCAGTTTTGCTCAGCTTCAACGTCTTGCGATAGATTAGTGAACAGCAGGCTACGCGGACTTTCATGCCCATGTGCAACATACTTATCGTGTACGGATGGATAACGAACACGTTAAGAGCGGAGCACAGAATGACTCCAACAGCATATCCGTATGCGTAGGATTTGTCGACGTCCATGGAGTTAAAGTAAAGTAACATCTGACCCAACAGTAATGGTTGCAGCACCCTGTCATATAAGAGATTTCAGAAATATTATTACTTATTTAGATAATTATTTAATATAATTAGACTTTGAAGATTTTTTTATAGATGAGATCAAGCTGTTGTTTCTTTCTCTCGATTGATGTAAATGCATCAGGCAAATACTACAAAAATGGGAACCTCCACTTTTATTAAATATATTTAAGCTGAACAAATAATAAATGAAAGTTAAATTGATTGTGAATAACTTTAGAAACGTTTAACTTTAGAATACGTAAAATAGAAGAAGATTTAAAAATTTATATAAAGAAGAAACCACAATGGAAATTAAAAATGAATTTTATTAATGAATTTTAATTTGCTTTTAATTTAATAATCTCATAATTACTAATTGTAATTATAATTTACATGAATTTTTATTTTCTTTTAATTCCATAAATACATATCATTCATTTAGTTAGATCTTTATTTTAGTTAAATATTTATTCACACACAATTAAAAAAATACTATGAAAATCATGTTGATAGACATCATGTTGATAGATAAAAGTCGTTTGGTGGTAAATTCAGTTCCGCAGATTAAATTGCCAGCTTTTTATACTAGTCAAGACACTATCAATACAAGAAATGTAAAAATTTGAAAACTCTGAAAAGAGATTCTTCAGGAGAATTTCTGGGTGAGAGAGATTCCCAGCAAACAAGCTGTCATTTTAACATTAAAGACATAAAAAATGTATCAAAGCTTGATTATACCTAAGCAAGATATCCATAACGGCCATAAAAAGGCCATACAGTAGAGTCGTCAAACCAAAACACCTGATGAGGACTTTCAACAAGCTGGGCTCTTTGACCTTTTTTTGCAATCCGCTCTTTGCGACTTGCTCCAGCCGACACTGGTATGCCTCGCATTCTTCCTCCCAGGCTTTCGCTATTTTAACACCAAGAATACCACTTGTATGTTCTTTAAGCGGTGTGTACAAATCAGTTACTTCAAGATCTCGACGGTAACCCACCCAGAAAATGCGTAGGACCCAACTGCGAAGAAGAAAAACAAGTGTACACGTTTTACTCATATGAATTAATTATTCCGCAATTTCTCTAATTTCTGAATTTCTTTCGCTGGAATACTTAATTTTTTCCGCTATTTTTCAAGATACTATATCACATATTATTATGCAAAATTGATCTATATCCTTCTTTCTATTTCTAAATCTATAAAAACCACGATTACGTTTAAAATTAATACAATCAATTAGATTTTAAGGTAATATAACCGAGAAGAATTTTTTTCTGGGAAACTCAACGACGAAGATAAATTTCTACAAATTTAAAAAATTAAAATCGGGCAATACACAAAAAATTGTACGTTATTAAATATAATTGATTAATAAGGAATGCAAAATAACATTATACAATTATACAATTAATATATGAAAATGTTTCTTAATATTTATTAAATTCTATAATAAAAACGTTGAGTTGTTAGATTTCATAAAAATAATCCTAAGTGATTTGACGAAAGAGATGCGACTAACGAAAACATCTATAAATTTAAATCACAATTTTCCTTCGGGAATAAAAAGACGTGGAGAACTTAATGAAAATCGTTTCAATTAGCTATATTTGATTTCAACGTTAATTATATATCTATACCAAATAAAATTAGAAAGATAAAACATATCGTTTACTTGCTACAACACAATTTAAAAAAAATAGTTTTCCAGAAAAAGAATTCGAAGTTTGAACTCTTTTTCTGGAAAACTATTAGGTGTTGGAATTAATTCGTAGCGTTTTTAATGAAAGAATGTTATTTATTTCACATGAGCATTAAAAAATACATTAATGAAAGTACTTCCCATCACTTGTAAAACGCTACGAATTAATTCCAACACCTAATATTATTATTATTATTACTATTATTATTGTTGTTCAAACTTTCAATGTTTTAAACAAGTAAAATTTTGTAATATTAATTTTGAAATGCAATTTCGGTAATTTATTAAGAGAAATAAAAGTATTTCGTTTAATTTAAAGTAAATTTTTTTTTCTTTTATATTCTCGTTCTTTTTTTTTAGGTTTTTAATTGTATCTATTATTTTTATAATAAACGACATGTAAATATTAGAATAACGTCAAGTGTGAAAAGAAACTTAAGATACTACTTATAAAGCGATATACAAGATAATTGACATTATTTATCGACTCATATCAGTGATTTCCAATAAATCGACATTGTTCGTTTATCATTATCCAAAATTAATCTGCTTTACTAATATAAGTGATATATGAGACAATACAAATAGAACGCATATATTTATTTCTTATCTGTTTGTTTGTCGTCTATTACCGTTTTTTCCGGAAAATGCATTGTAATCAAAGCTCAAAATAATCCCTTCATACTTGAATAATCAAGCATTCCGTAGGAAATTCGAATGTAGAATCTCATTCTAAAGAATGAAATTTAACCAATCTTGAAAAAAATGGCTGAATTTTTAATCTATAAAAATGAGATATTTCACTCTATAAGTTTAGAGAGAATGAATTTCGATCGGAATTATTATCTCCTAGATTTTTATTGTATTTTCTAAGCAAGAAAGAATAATTCTATAATATATACTCAAATCAAATCAAACGTGTATATATATATATATTATTAGCGAGTTTTGCGAATTATCTTCACAGCCTGAGCTCAATTCCCAGATAAAAAATTTGTTATGCATGAATACATAAACATGTATAAATATTTATGAAAAATTGTTTGCCAAGGCCAAGTAGAAGCAAATGCTTCTGCTTCATTGTTGTAGCAAATATTTTGGACAGTGTGCAAGTATATTTAACTCTTCACGTTGAAGAAGTTCTAATTTCTAACTTCTATTATCAATCTATCCCAAGAAATACATTTTCAAATGCATTTTTTAGAAAGATGAATTAATTTTTTATATTTATATCATTAAAAATATTTTAAGTTCTTATTTTTATTTAATCACCGACTTGGCTTCTAGTTATATATTTTTGTTTTCAAAATTGAAGTTCGATAGAAGATATCTTTTCAAAATTGAAGTTCGATTGAAAAAAATCGATCAATGGTGAAGAATTAATCTCCGTTAATCTTCTTTTTTTTAAATATATTAAAATAAAGAATTTTTATTTAAAAAATAAGAATAGTTTTATTTTATCGTCCTTTTTATACGTAGATCGAAAAAAAATTAAATCTTACTTTACATAGTACATATCAAGTCATTGTAATCCGGATTCATTATATATTATTTATTGGACTCTTTTATGAGTCACTTCTCTCTCAATTTTATCTCTTTTAATCGGTTCTATCGCGAGTGATACTCACTGTTTGCTTTGAAAATACTTACGAGAACGTCAAGATGCTGAAGATGTTTGCCTTCGCTCTGGGATTTTTGACTTTTTCGGTGTACACTTTTCCATCCATGACAGTGTTGTTTCACAGGAATCTTTTCTGCAAAGTTACAATAGACCTTCAATTTACACATATACCTCACGTATACGTGCACACACGCCGCAATTACATTCGACGACGTTTTTTACGGAGATAAAAAGAATTAAGGATACAGCGAAGAGATCTCAGCGAGAACTATTATAATATTGCGTACCAATCGTAAAGCCGACCGCCGCATAATTCTCGCTCTCGTCTCTCCTTCCCTCGTAGAGAAAGATTAGATATGATAAAATTGCAATATCTTATCTATGTTACGTATGATGAATAAAGCAACGAATCATTAATATCATTTATCAATGCACCCATGTTTCTACGTAGCCCGATGGTAATTGTGATCAAATCTAAAAAATCTATTTTCCTGCTCAACACACAAGTTATACATTATTAAGCGTTGTTATTATGTTACAAAAAATAGAAACAACTGCAAGATGAAAAACACAATTGAACTCATACGTACTGGAAAATACCGGAATAATCTATTCCCTCTATTTTAAAAAATGGTTGGACTGCGATAATTTACTGTGGCTTACGACGCTTGTCTCTTTCTTTCGTATATTATCGTAGTATCGTGCACATACAGTGTATTACACATTGATCATGTGATCGACGTATAGTACAATTAGTTAAAAAAAAAATTCCTAGTGAAAAAATTGTAATGTAATTTCAATGAAATTTTGATAAAATATTGACGTTCCGTTGAACTTTAATATTCGTTTTTGAAATATTTTTATCAGTAATTTCATTAAAAACTGGGATAAATATTTATATATTATGCGTGTCTGATTGACAGTATCGATTACTTGATGGTGCGAATAATAATGACATGTGCAAACATCTTAATTGTTTATAATGGAACACGTGTTGCGACATTATAATCATTATAACAAATAATCATAAAAGACACGTAAAGTGCGTTTACTAATTTTTACTCAATGCTTAATTTATTCACTTCACGAATTATTATTCGATTATTTTCATTATACTGTTTTATCCAAATTATCTTTATTTACAAATAGCATGCAAGAAAAATCAACGTGTCATTTCTCGTGCATGATGTTACGATTCAATATGGCTGAAGTGAGTACTCAGGAGACAGGAGTCTTAAAAAAGAAAAGTAGAGGGAAAATATATATATATAACGAGTAGTAATTATATAAATAATCATTTGTATCTACAATTTGTTTACAATGATTACATTACATAATATAGGCACTTGTATATAAGGTACTGTAATTTGTTTTTTTTATCTATAAGTACAACATACCTACATATCTACATACATAATAAATATTGACAATGACGATTACAACACGATTGCGTTTCGTGTTAATATACAAAATGTGTATCTTGGAGTTCATCATAAATCGCGCTCGTGCCTCTTTAATCTTTTTTCTACTATTAATATATTATCAGTTTCACATAAAAAAATTTTAATATCTTTGATATCTATGAAATATTGAAGCACAATATATTTTAATATCTAATGAAATAATATTGAAGCACAATATATAGTGAGATTCAATTGTATACTTGATATTTTTAGAATAATAGTCACAAAAAATTTTTTTGATTAAGTTATTTTTCTTTAAAAAGATTTCATGATGACTTAAACAAACGTTTTAAATTATTTTTTCAATGAAATTTATTTTTCTTCTTTTTAATGAGGTTTATTCTTTTAATGGAATAATATATTTATTTTATTATTTTATAAGATTCTTTATGACTAATTAAATAATATATAATAAAGTATAATTTTCGATTATCATCACATAAAACCGTATAAAATAGATATATTATTTCAATTATAAAAAATGAAAAAACTCTATATAAAAAAGTATTTTTAAAAAAGTATATTTTACAAAAAAAAACTAGATATTTTTTTATAATTTAAAATTTTTGTTCAAATAAAAAAATTAAATATGAAATTTTCTTAAACAAAATAATTTTTAATCGAAAAAATTCTTAAATAAATCTATTATTTAAACTATCTATTATTTAAGTCCATACATTTAATTTAAATACACTGCATATAGTACAATAATATATGTAATCACACTTATTGTATACAATTTATTATATATAATATCATAGTAATAATACATATTTGTACCCTGTCGTGTAATTCATAAATACACATACGTATAATCATACTGCATTGTACAATATATATGTGTATTGTAGTACATCAATGATTCTGTTGAAAAAAATTTTGCTGAAATTATTCCACGTTTTGGACATTTCAGCGAAATTGCTGAAAACTAGCTGAAATTTTTGCTGAAATTTTGCTTAAAAAAATGTTCTAAAACATGGAATAATTTCAAAAAAATTTTTCCATCAAGGGAATGAGTTTAAACATCATATGCACTTTTAAAAATTATGCTACAGTTGAAATGATTACTTAAAGTTATTGAAGTGACTGCAAATAATAGAAAATAGATTAAAATCTGGGCACGAGGCAATTTTGATCTACATGGAGTGTCTCAGATCGACCCAGTTACCTTCACTTATTTGATATAATATACAAATTATATAATGATTCGATATAATTAATGTAATATTATTTTTGGAGAAACAAAAGGTTCCCCATCAAATTCAGATTTCCAAACAGCGATTTTTATTCATTAAGGGATTAAAAAATATAAAGATATAAAAAAAATAATTTAAAGATTAAAAATATAATATATTATTATATATGAATAAAAGACTCCAAATAAAAGATTAACTTAGAAAGTTGAAATTACTTAATATTTAAGCATCAGTGCTAAAAATTAAAGAGCCATGTTGATGATCCATGTTGATTTTCCACTTGGTTCGCGGAGAGTTGAAAATATAATTTCTTGTTCCGAAAATATTTTCGTAACGGAATCGATCGATCGGGGACACTCGCTTGTTACTTTTTAGGCCTGGCAAAATTTTTCGAATATATAACAGGATCATTTAAAAAGGCGTTAAATATTTTAATTTTACTGCTTTATAATCCTGCATTATTTACGCAAAAATTGAGTACACTGCGCTTTATTTTATTCATGATACAATAATAAGAGAACAATAATAGAAAATAATGTCGTTGCACGCTTCGCATTTAAGTATTTCAGCTTTAAATTCTAAAGGCACCTTTTACTTTTTGGTCTTCCTTGTACTTATAGCACCAGTACGATAGGAGGAACATTGTAAAATTCTTGCAAATACAAACTGCCTCGATAAAGTGAGACAAATATACAAATATACGACTTATGGACCTGTAGTGATTGGTTTTTTTTCCAAATACTTTTTATACGTATTGATCAAAATATATTATAAGTATAAAAAGTCTTCTATCTATATGCTAAGTACAAATCTCTTGACCCGTTAATTCACCGACTGATCCTGTAGCTGTTACATCCTTGAGAATAATTTCTTCAAGATCGAATTAAATTAACTAAATCACATCTCAAATTTTTTCGAATCAAGTCTAGAGCCTCAAGACCAAAGCGATATCAAAATTTGCAGTCTTTAAATTGCTATGAATCGGAGATAATCCGGTTTTTTATTTCTTCTAGAACTTTAGTTTTTATTTCTTAGAACCTTGTACTTCGAGAAAAAGCATGATACTAACAATTTATTCTCTTCACATTCACATTCTATTTTTTCCCACACGTATTTTTGTTATTATCTCTTTCATCTATGCGTTAATATTTCATTCGTATATAGTATTTCTGTAACAAATTTACTTCTAAAAAATATATATATATACAAATGTATATACAAAAAATTCTTTCCTAAAGCGTTTATGGCAGTTTGCTGATGATAAGAGATATCGGTGAGCAAACGGGTTAAGCTTCATCCTGATGAAATATCTAAGTCGGGCTCATACAAAATTACGTAATAATACTATGGTAACTAAGGTTGTGTCGCGATCCACGAACTATACTGATTTTCTAATTGCTCGCTGCAATGGCCTGTACATCGCGCATCATTACATCAAGGTGGCAGAAAATTTGCGATTATTAAAATGAAAAGACCAGCTAGACGGAACTATGCAGCTTGCAACATATTATTAATTAATTATTTCGCCGACAAAAGTTTTGCCACTTCTGCGTATTCTTTCGGCATTCCCCGAGTTCTCGGTTCCCTTAAATCTCCGAATTCTTCTAATTAGCTCCCTGCAATTTTAAATTCGATTTTGACTACACACATTCCTAGATTTTTACATTTCTTAATTAACACTTAATTAATTTTAAATTGCATTTACATTTTATGGTAATCTAAATCCTTAACATCCCAAATTTTTTCTTATCTCTATAATATCTTCATATCTTGCTTTAGATTATCATTTATAATTCTTTACATTTCCATTCAGGGATGCTAATAATTCTAATTGAAGAATCTAGAAAACTGTGATACATTGGAAGAATGAAATGCGAACAGAATGTAGAAGACGGAGATAATATAAGAGAGTAAACATCGATGACTGTAAATTCTAAATTCTAGGATTGAATTTCATCTACGTTCCACTCTTCTTATTTTTTAAATTCCAAGAATTTTGCCTAAGAACTGCCTGCAAAAAACGGAACCTTCGTAGCGACCTATTGTGGACCTTCTACAATAAGCCATTAGTCATAAATCAGAAGTTAAAAGCTAAAAATTGATCAATTACAGTTGCCATTCTTCTGATTTATGATTAATGGCTTATTGTAAAAGGCCCATTACGGTGTCCGTTAGACACAATTACGAGAAATTACTTAACACCGTGAATCAAAGCGCCGTAAATTCGCGACTCTGATAGCAGTTGCGGGCGACGCCGGCCAGAGCCTCCGCCATCGCCGTGCCGGTTTCCTGTACCATGCTTTTCAGGTAGCCCGACTCCTTCTGCAGCAGCACATGGGGATGATCGAATTCCTGCACACCATAAAAGTATGCATTTGAAGAGAAAGCTTGCAATTTACGATCTGCTCTCGTTACAAAGCTATAAGTTTGATTCATGTCAAATATAAAATATTTACGCAACATGTATCAGAGATTATAAAATTATCACTCTTATCGATGGTTTATCTCGCACAAATGTAGATGCTATGAGCACTTTGAAAAAGATAATCATTACTATCTAGTTATAGTATTTTGTTATAATTTTAGAAGATAAGCGATTTATTCAAACAAATTTATTTTAATAAAACGCTACAAAAATGATTAAAAAAATTAATTTACCATAAAAGTCAAAAAATAAAATAGTCAAACATTTATATATAATTTATATTATTTTAAAAGATCTCAAAGATCATAAATAAATTTTTTAATCAGAAAAAAGTAGTATAAAATGTACCAATCAAAAATGACCAATAAATTCATAATTGCAATAATTCACCACAATCACAAAAACAAGGAAAGATTTTACGACTTAAATTCATTCGGTGATCTATTTCAATCAAAAAATATACGAAAAGGCAAGATCATTAAAAAAAAACTCACCACAGCGTTGCCAGCGTCCATCACTAGTATGCGATCGCTGTCCATAACAGTGTTGAGTCGATGGGCAATCGTTAATACCGTACATTTCTCGAATTTCTTCCTGATAGTTGTTTGAATGAGTTCGTCTGTTCGCGGGTCCACATTCGCGGTCGCTTCGTCCAACACGAGTATCGGATTATTCCTCACAATTGCGCGCGCCAGACAGACCAACTGCCGCTGGCCAACGCTGAGATTGGAGCCGCCCTCATTGATGTGGGCCTCCAAGCCTATTTCCTTCAACTCGACCTCCTCAAGGGCTCGCCACAGGGGTTCATCTGGATACAAATCGAACGGATCGAGATTCCGTCTCAGACTGCCGGAGAATAGGAATGGTTCCTGCGGGATAATGCTGATCTTGCAACGGAGATCATGTAAACCGATTTGACTCGTGTCGATTGCGTCGATCTCAATCAAACCATCCACGTCAGCCAGGCGGAAGAGTGCCTGGATCAGGGACGACTTGCCTGCGCCAGTCCTACCGACGATGCCGATTTTTTCCCGAGGAAGAACGACAAAGCAGAGGTTTCTGAGCACTGGCGGTTCCAGCGGCGCGTAGCGCAGGAATACATTCTTGAACTCGATCTTGGCTTTCTGCGGCCACTCGGATTTAGGCTTTTTATCAGGGACACTCTCGAGAGGAGGCTCACTGTCCACTTTGCTGGAAGAGAATTAAAGCAAGAAATATTAACGATGATTATTTAACAATCGAAGAGTAAAATATTTAGAAAAATTCTATATTCCTAATTTTTCCTGAATCTTAATCTAATATATGAAATAAAGATAATTGATATTTCAATAAGGTAAAACAATTAATTAAGATAATGCTAAGTAATACAAATACTATAGCAGAGATATAAGATATCCATAAGCAAATACCTATATTCAAGGATGCGCTCCACCGAGGTCATCTGGTTTTCCAACTCAGCACTTTGGCGCATGCCCCATTGGAACATGCCGGTGAGACCGATACTCTGTGTAATCGCCAGGCCTACAAATCCGCCATCCATTGAACCTCGACTGTAGTTGTCTAACACGAGAAAGCTCAGTGTGACTAACATAATATATAACACACAGAAAACATCCAGCCAGAAACCGAAAGCACGCGAAGACGCGATGAAGATGTACCACGCGGACGAATGGAGGTCTTGGTGATTATCAAACTCCTTCGTGAGGATCGCTTCTGCTTCAAACGCGCGGATCGTCGGTAACCCTTGAAGAGTCGCGCTCAGATGAGCGAAAACCGGCGAGCGGGCTGAGAAAAATTAGAAATTTTTATATTATTTACTATTCAGTTTACCGAAGAATTTAAATCTATCATCAATTCAATGAGATTAATAATTGATTAAATTCAATCTGCAATCTTATTCTATCGAGGAAATTGTATTATTCCACCGAAAAACAAGTCTAAGATACTCACTGATGCCTTCGAGACGCTTCACACTGCGACTGGTGGCCAGGTAGAAGATTCTCAGGTAATAAAAGACAATACCGACTATCGTTGTGGGTATTAACAACCACACGTTCGCGATAGCTACTACGATAATGATGCCCAAAAGCGTTAATCCGATCTGAAGACAATCGATAAGCGCAGTTGGAAGCATCTCGTCAACAGCTCCCACATCCTTCGAAAAACGATTAAGCACACGTCCCGATGTATTGGTGTTAAAGAATCGCATAGTAGCGCGACTGATGCTGCGGAACATACGATCGTGCAAACGCATTGAGGCCCGCATACACGTCCAGAAGAAAGCCCATGAGCGAATCAGAGTAATACAAATTGTGAGCACAGTTAGGCCGCTGAAAATGTAGATACACTGCATGCGAGTGAGGGGACTTCTCGGATCTTCCACAATACCGTCATCCGTTTGGTTCATCTATAATGTTATACAATAAATAAAACATAATTAATTGAAGATATGATTGTAATTAGAAATGTAATTTTCTTTCCGATTTTAAGTTTGATATAAAATTCATATTTCTATTTAATTCTTCTATGGAGATCACTTTCATGAGATCTCTCATTTTAAAGCATCAAACTTCTGCTTTCATTCTGAAATTAAATTCTAGAAAATATTTGAATATATTTTAAACAATAATCATTACTTATTTAAATTTTTTATTTAAGTCAAGACACATTTTTTAAGATCAATTTTGAGTAAAATTGGGATTGAGAGATGTAATAATTACATAATAAGTATATTTCTATTATAACAGTAATGTATTTGCTTCATATATGTATACATAAAAAATGTACTAATTTTGAACTTAAAATAAAAATATTAAAATATACTTTTAGATTTCTCGAGTTTTTTAGCAAAATGATTACATCTCAATTAAAAGATTATTTTAGCATAGTGAAGCACTTACATAATGTTCCTCTATATTAACCCATTGCGCGAGAAAAAAGTCACCGCCGCTAGCCGCTAATTGTGTCAATATACAAAGCATAGTCACTATGGATATAACGCACCAATTCCCGCCAGCGCGTAAGTAACTCGTATATACTTCGCCAGAAACAGTGCCTACAGTTCGCATCTCAGCCACCTAAAATTAACGATTATGTTACTAATTAATAATTAATTTAGCGTTAAAATCTAAAATTATTTTAATAATAAAAATGTAAGATGCTTGGGTTTTTTTAGATACATGCGTACTATATATACTTATAAATAAAAATGACATGAAACTCGTTATTTAATTGTTAATTATTAATAGTGATATGTTTTCTAATATGTTAAAATCTAGCTTAAAGGAAAGACAGAATATCTGAACTAATATTTTGCTGTAACTTAAAACATGCTTTTGCAACTATCCTAAATTACAATATTAGTTTAATAAGATTCATATTATTACTTCAAAAAATAAGTTAAAAAATATGTCCTAATTACTTCATCAGGTTCCTGTTTCGAAGTATCATTCGTCATAAAAGAACTCAATGACGAGATGCTGGCATTGCGCGAATTACTACGACTAACGGGAGCCGAGGGGGGGTGAGAAGATTTCTCATCCGTTTTTGTTTGATTTTCCAACAATCGACCGAAGTCCACTCCCATAGATCCCAGCTCATCATAAGTGCTGAGAAACAGGAAATAAAATTCATATAAAACAAGTAGGGAAGTGAGTTTAAATATTAGCTTGAACTTGCGAGCAAATTGTCTGAAAATAATGGAAGATTTGTGTTGACTCGACCACAGGGCATTGAACGTTTCGTGTCAATATTGATATTTGTATTGTTGAAAGATAATGATTCTTGATACGTTGATGGAGAAAAGAGGAGTTAAAGTAAGGATTTAAATAGAATCATTTTGCTGCGTATAATCAGGAAGATAAGCCAAAGTAATCAAATCTATTGTTCTCGAAAGTATAATCGAGTCATACATGTTGTGATGTAATGATAAAAAAAACTCTTAAGATAATTTTTCTCTTCCAGTCTACTAATTATATTCTTAATCCCATTCTCGTTTTCACTTCAAAAAGCCAAAGATACAATCACGAAGTTAAGAACTTATTTATAAATAAATAAGAACTTATTTATAAATAAATAAAATATTTATCTATTATATTTTCAATATCATTGTAATCTTATTTCAACAAAGAAATTGTAATGAGATTACAATAAGACACACATTTAAAAGATAGAAAGTGCAATAAAATCATTCATACCCTTCAGCCTGAATAGTTCCGTCTTTGAGAACGATAATTCTACCGACGTCGCGAAGATATTGCAATTGATGAGTGACGAGAATCCGAGTCTTGCCTCGTAAGTATTTATTGACACATTCATCAAACATGTGTTTGCCCACATGGGCGTCTACGGCGCTCAAAGGATCATCCATGAGATATATGTCGGCATCAGCGTAAACGGCTCTCGCTAAATTTATTCTGTCAATTATTTTAAGTATTTCATCAATATAACTAATATGTCTTTCATAACTATATATCCAACGCAAAATCTTAAAAAAAAATACTTCATAAAATTAATTTTATTTGAACGAAAATTAATGAAATTAAGTATATCAATTTAATTTAAATTAAAAATTGTATTAATTATATTAAATATATAAAATAATATTATATAAAATAAAATTATAAAATGATACACACACATATCAAAATTCTTATTCCGTATATATCAAATGGAAAAAAACATAAATTTTTTAATATTTATTGAGATGATATGAAAACTTACTTTAGAGATTATATACGCAAAAAATATTTACTAAAATAATCACAAGATAATAATTATAATAAAAAATTAATTAAATTAACAAGTTAAATGTTACTTATCAATAAAAAAAACCAATAAAAATCATGTAAAAAATATTATTAAAAAAATTAAAAAAGAATCTCTGAGATTGAATCAAAATTCAAAATATGAATATATTCTGCATATTTTATCTTATCAGGATGTTCTCTAAAACCAACCTTGCACGCTGACCACCGGAAAGACTGATACCCCTCTCGCCTACAATCGTCTTATCACCATAAGGCAGCAGGCTGAAATCCTTCTTTAACTGACACACTTTAGTCACGCGATCATATCGAAGCTGATCCATCTTTCTTCCGAATAAAATATTTTGTCTCACCGATCCTGCGAAAAGCCACGGTTCTTGACTCGCATAAGCAATCTTTCCATTAACCTGTAAAAAAATATTTAAAAGAATAATTATATGTTTAAAATATTTATTAATTAAATATTTTGATTAATTAAAAATACATATGTATGAATGTTTTAATAAATTGATAAAATAATTTATTTTTATAGATAAAATTGTTTATTCCGTATTTATCTATTTAAATTTCTTAAAGAGGAATTGCCAACATACTTGAATGGAACCTTTTTGCAAACGCAGTTCTTTCAGGATGACGTTCAATAAACTGCTCTTGCCCGTGCCGACCTGGCCGACGACAGCAATCAGTTCGCCGGGACGCACCTTAATGTTGATACCTTGTAGGGTGTCTTCTCTGTCATAATCCAGCCACTTGGCAGTGCCGTTCTCAATGCAGATGCTGTGCTCGACGTAGTTCGGCTGGTGTACGATCGTGTCGTCGTCCTCCTTCTGCTCAATCAGATTTTCCTTCGTGTCGTTTTGATTATTCTCCATCGCAGTTTTGTTATTCTCTTTTACATCTTTTTCATTATTCTCCGTGTTGCTCTTCTTTGTTTCAATTTTAGAAGGTGTTAATTCGTCATACATTAAGAACTTTTGCAGACGTCTTATGGATACCATCGCTTCCGCTACTTGTGTTATCCCTGAGTGTTATACCGTAAAGACAAAATAGATAAATAAAAAGGAATAAAGACAGGATAAATCTCATAGTTAACGAATGTAATTATTAAATAGAATTCTAATTTATGGTATAAAGATGATAAAATACTTTAGTATAAAATCATTGTAATCAAGAAAATACGAAGAGAAGATTAAAAGGAAAAAAGAAAAAGAAATAAAGATAAAAAGAGGAAAAAATGGAAAGAAATAAAAAGAAAAAAAGATAAGAAATGTAAAGAGATAAAAACTAAAGGAAAAATAAAGAAATTAGCAAAGAACGCTGCAAGCATCACGCTGTCGATATTTATCATTCATATATACATATCAACTTAATATATACATATATATATCAACAACACAATTATATACCTTGCGGAAAGAAAACAGTCATGGTTGTACGTAAGCTATTGTAATAGGCGGTTATCACGAACACCTTTTCGGCCGTTACTTTGTAGCCGAACAACACGTAAGCCAGCACTGTGATGAACAGTGACATCCTCGTTGAAAAGATGATAAACGATAAAGTCACACCTCTGATATACGATGCCCATCGGATGACATTAACTTCCTTCCTATACACGAATTCCGTATTTGTTAATCTGTTTTTCTTTTTTTCCGAACTGTGTTCATATTTTCTGAATCGAAAACACAAATACACATAATTTATTGAATTCATAGTTTATTGAATTCGTAATTTAACATCGAGAATATATAAAAGAGAATCTTTCAAATTTTAAAAATAAATAATATACTTTACAAATAAATAATATATTGTTTTTTTAGATCATTCAAATTTAATTGAAATAGCTCAATAGAATACCTCAATGTAATACTTCATAGTCATAAAATATTTATTAACAACATAAATGTGATAACACACGAATCGATATTTGTGACGTTCTGAGTACATATATCATTAATTTTATTCTATTCCAGATTAATCATGATAAAAATATTAAAAATTATATATAAATTAAGCATATTCCCAAAAATAAATATATTGTTTAAAAAATAATACTGATTTTTTAAAACTTATGTTGGAAAAGTACTGGATACAAAAATAATTGATTATTTTTAAGCTTGATTTTGTCTCAAATACATTAAGATTTTGTATGTTTTTGTTTATTAGTTATGAAAGAATTAATTGCAAAACTAGTAACAATTTTATTTTAAAAGTTTATAATGAAAATGAAGAAAACTATTAAACAATACATTATCAAATTTTACGTTAAATCCAACGAAAATGTTGTACAAATATTTAATCTTGGAAATTAAACCTATCTCGTGTACAAATTTTCTGTTTATGGAATAAGTACAGAAGAATAAAAAACTTGTGCACGAAAGAAAAGACTTTAGAAGTTTCTTTTTTAATTTTCAAATATTTATATAGCAGTTTCATTAAATTTGACACAAAATTTGATGGCATAACATTGTTCAATATGTTTCTATCCCATTTTCGTAATGCAAAGCACACTGTTATTAATTTTGCAATTATTTCTTACACAACTAATAAACAAAAATACACATAATCTCACTGTTTAAAAGTACTTAAAATTAATTAGTTATTTAATTTTCGTACCCAGTTTTTTCAACATAAATTTTAAAAAATCAATCTCAAATTATTTTCAGAACAGACCATATACGTACATATTTGATATAATTCAAATTAATATATATTTAAAAATATAAGATATTTAAAAAAAGAAAATCTTTCACAGATATCTTGACCGTAAAATTTTCTATTAAAAAACTACGTCTCAACTTAAAAATAATACAGAGAAATACATATATACAAACGATAAAGTACGATAAAACCGCTGTCGACTATTATCATTTCATCTAATCGTTTCAACAGCGACTACAATTGAAATACAAACAAAGTAACGCTGATTTGCGTCTATACGTTGTCTACAATGATTCAACTCGATATCGAATGTGATAAATCGAAGGCGAAAGAATACATCCGCAGGATGTTCTAGAGAGTTTATACAGCTATAAAGTCATTCGTTTAAAAAAATATCGCATAATACCATTAATTGTCTTGTTACATGACTATTTACTTTTTAACATTGAAATTTTTATCATTCTTTCAGAAATTAAATAAGAGATATAATTTTGTCAACAATAAGCATAAAAAATATTTACTGTCTGTTTTCATTTATAAAAGCGCTGACAAATACGTTTCACAACTAATGTTTTTCTTTAACGGTCATGTTGCTCAACGTACAATTAACAACAAGTTGTTTGCGTAATCACTGTAAGTGACGGTACTTACTTCCTTGCTTTTTCTATGAGCGCGCTGAATGGTTTTTCCCAAGTGTACATCTTGATTGCTTGGATTCCGCTGATAATTTCATTTGTTAATCGCACTCTCTCGTCAGTCCTAATGGCGGTCCTTAATCTCAGTTCCGACGACTTCTTGCCCAGCCATGCTGAGGAATTTCGGGAACAAGACGTGAAACGCAGTTAGGAGAAAACATGGTTAATTTTCGATGATACGCTAACGAGATTTGTTAATTGAACAGAAAAAAGATTCAGGATAATTAGGAATTTAATAATAAATATAGAAATTTGGAAATGTAATAAAATTTAAAAAATTTGAAAATAGAATTTTTCTATTTGGATATTTATGGAAAAAAAATTTTTTAAATGACAATTCAGAAATAACAGAATTTCAAGATTTCAGATTAAAGTTTATTGAAACGAATTATTTGTTATATATTGTTCATTAAAATTATTAATTATCAGTCATTAAAAATTATTTACTAATTACTATTTAAAATGAATTATTGGTTGATTATTATTATTATTATTTATCAAAATTAATTTTTTAAAAATTCTAAAAGAAACAAAAGAAAATTAAGATTCCAAACGTTAGCAATTTAATTAAAGTAAAAAGACGCGCAATTTTCATTAGAAAAATTATTTCTAAATTAAACGTTCCTCAATACGGCATACATATACATATCAAGTTACTTTCAACTCGATCACTCAATTACTTCTATTATTAGAAATAATTAGAATAATTACTTTCTTACCTTGTAAAGGGATGAACATCAGCAGAGAAGCAACACCGATAATAGACGACACTCCTACATCGAGAACATGGTACATGACGTACGTGATGATGATGGTTTCCAAAGGCCCGAGCCATAGATAATGGAGAAATATAATACTGACGTCAAATCTATTGACGTCATTGGACAACAAATTTACTGCCTGGCCGATTGTCGTCTCACCCAGTGCGGTTCTAGTCATTTTTAATGTCTTACGGTAAATCAATGAGCAGCAGGCCACGCGGACCTTCATGCCCATATGTAAAATACCCATCATGTACGGATGTATGACAAACACATTGAGAGCGGAGCATAAAATGACACCGACGGCGCATCCATACGCATAGGACTTGTCGATGTCCATGGTGTTAAAGTAGAGCAGCATTTGGCCCACCAACAACGGTTGCATCACTCTGCATCGCAAAAGAAAATTCGTCAAATTAGATTCATGCAAGAGATTTGAATGAGATTGTCACTTATTTAGAAATTGATATTAATAAATTTATTATGAAATTGATTCATATTATGTTATAGATAATGTGAATTACTCAATATAATTAATTAGAGGAGACTTTATGAAAGGGATTGTATAGGAAACTAGATCAAATGATCAATTACTCGTATTTTTGAAATTAGATTAAGGACATATTAATGTCCTTAATTAGAGATAAACAAGAAAATAAAAATAAATTATTAAATCGGGAATTTAATAATAAATATTTATTATATATATATATTTATCTCTATCGATATTTTTCTCTTTTCTATGTTAAAGTTATCATAGATAAATAGCACCATTTTTACGCAATGATAAGGGGATTTTAGTGGACAACAGTTTCAAGGACAACAGTAGTAATGAATCAACGGATCGATAAACACAACATTACTCTACGTACATGTAGCATCTAAAAGAGAAATTTGTGTTCTGATAATTCCTAATAAATTCCAAGTTGATTTTTTATGAAATCAAGAATTTTAATTTATAAATGATACCATAAAAAAAAGTTTCTGTAGAAGGAAGAACTTGTTATAATTATAATTTCTGTTAAATATTTAATTTAATTTAATTTGAACATTCAAGCAAATAATGAAGTTAAATTAGATAATTTAAAAAATTCGTAAAATAGAATTTGTTTAATAATTTAGATGCTGAAATATAAATCTCAATGGAAATTAAAAATTTGTAAATTCTAATTCGCTTTTAAATGCATAATTGCATCCCTTCGTGAAATTCTGAACTTACAATTCTACAAACATTTTTAATCGATTAAATAATTATAATCCTTACTTGGTCAATTCAAAAAATATTATGGAAAAGACTCGTTGATAAAGACTGATCTGTGAAGGATTTAATTCCACAGGAATCTTCAAAGTGTTTCCAATGACTTGTGTATCGCTATCTATCGCTTTTTGTACTTGTCAAGACATCACCAATGTAGGGAATATAAAAAATTAGGATGAGCTTTTACAAGAAGATTTCTAGGTGAGAAGTGAGGGAGATTGTACCTGAGCAAGATCTCCATAACGGCCATAAAAAGGCCATACAGTAGAGTCGTCAAACCAAAACACCTGATGAGGACTCTCATCAAGCTGGGCTCCTTGACTTTCTTCTGTGACCCGCTCTTCGCGACCTGCTCCAGTCGACGCTGATAGGCCTCGCATTCTTCCTCCCAGGCCTTCGCTATTTTAACACCAAGAATACCACTTGTATGTTCTTTAAGCGGTGTGTACAAATCAGTTACTTCAAGATCTCGGCGATAACCCACCCAGAAAATGCGTAGAATCCAACTGCGAAGAAGAAAAGCAAAACACGTTTTACGCAAGAACTATGCGCAATTCATCTAGTTCTTGAAATTACGCTTCTTTCATTGAGATACTATTCTCTTCTTTTATTTTTCAAGACATCGCTTTATGTATTATTTCGTAAAATTTATCTGCATCCCTCTTTCTAATTTCAAATAGATAAAAACTACGCGATGCCGACATTTAACGCAATCAAATAAAATCCAAGCTAACACTCGAAAATATTTTTCTTCTCGCAAAACTCGTCAAGATAAAAATTCGCTTACAAAATTTCAGATTATCGGACAACGTTTAAAATAAAAAAATGTTACGACATTAAATGTAACTAATTTAGACAGATAATGTTAGACAATTGTAATTAATGTCAAAATATCTCTTAATATGTATTGAATTTATATATAGTGACGTTGTGGCAATGTGGAGCAAATGTGGAGTTGTTAAATTTTGTAAAATAATCTTTTACAGTTTAGTTTGACCAAAAAAATGCAACTAGCGAAAATATTCAGATTTAAATCATGATTCATTCTTCCGAGAATAAAAATGCAAAAAATTTGCAAATCATTTCAATCGTGTGTGATTTCCGCCAGTTATATTAATGTCAGTTATATAAATAAAATATTAACATAATTCGTTATAACAACATGATTCAAAAAACAAAGAAAATAAATTTTAATTTTAATAATATCAATAAAATTTAATAATATTGATTTAAAATGTAATTTTGAAATAATAACTGATTATAGAGAGGAAATTATTTTCAAAGCATGTTTTCTTTTTTTTTAATTTATTAACAGATTCAACATATTAATATCTTTATAATATGATGCTTGGTGATAGCAAATCAAATTATTAAAATTGTTTGTCAATTTATTTCGCGATTATTAGAATAGTTTTAATTGCGTTTATAAGTCCAGAAAAACAATTCGGCGTGCAATTTGAAAAGACTACAATATACAAATACATATATTAGTAATTCAAGATTGAATTATTTAAAGCAATGAAGATCCAGCTTTGATTAGTATTTTAAATTTCTAGTATTGATTGTGTTTCTTTTTTTATATTTTATTTTTTACAAATGTTGTAGAAAACAAGCGATATGCAAATCGGGCAATAAAGGTCAAGTGTTCGAAGATAAAATTGAGAAATTATTTATCTACAAAATAATTACTAAGGAATTATTTATTTATCTATAAAGCGATCCGAGCTTTAGATCCTGACATTATTTATAGACTCATAACTGCGACTTTCGATAAATCACATCCACAAAATCCATTTATCATCCAAGAATAATCTGATCTAATATCTGACACAACTGAATATGCATTTATTCCATATCTGTCTATCTATTGTAATTTTTCCAGAAGATAATTACTCTAGAAAAGTGCATTGTAATCGAAGTGCAAAATAACATTAATTGATCCTTCACACTTTAACCGATCATTTTGTACACTTACAGAGTAAAAAATTTGATGGTTAATGAATCAAAAAATACGAAAGCTTATCGAAGTATAAAATCAAATAGAACGACAAAAATGTGATCAGATTAATTCAAATTGAATTCATCGGAATTTGATTCTAGATTCCACTTCTCTAAAGATTAATTAATTTTAATTAATTAATTTTTAGTTAATTAAGTTTTAATTAATTTTCAAATATCCATTTACTAGACTACGTTCTATCTTTAAAAAAGATTACATTCTTGTCTAATCGAGATTTGTTAATTTGATTTGATATGTTGATAACATATAGTAAGGCCTTCTTTCAGTTCAAATGTAAAAAAAAAATGATATAAAACAAATATTTTTATATTTTAATATAATCTGGACTTTTAATTAATTCATTATTCTAAAAAAATATAATATATTGAAAAATAAAACGATAATTGTATTATAACAAATAAAAGTATTGTTTTGTTTTATCATCCTTTTTGAATTGGAAATTTACGCAGTTTCATAAAGCATAATTAACATACCACAAATTAAATTAACAAATTTAAGTATAAGCATCACAAACAAATGAATACCAGTAAAATAATTAAGATGTTCGAGAAAAAAGAAGTAAAATTTTAAATTAAATTCCAATGATTTCAATCAGAAACGTTTTAATTTTACTATACGTATTAAGTCATTGCATTCTGTGGATTCCTTTCTGGATCGTACTCCTTCTTTTATCCTCCTCAATTTTATCCTTTCTTAACTGAATCTACTTATATCGTAAATAACTGTTGCTTTTCATACTCACGAGAACGTCAAGATGCTGAAGATGTTGGCGCCCGCTCTGGGATTCTTTACTTTCTCGTTGTACGCTTTTCCATCCATGACGGAGTCGTCTCACAGAAGTCTCTTCTGTAAAGGTACAATGAACCTTCAATAGATACGTAACACATAAATCTCACATATATGCCGCAATTACATTCCAGCGTTATTTGCAGCGAAAGAGAAAAAGAATACGAAGAGACCTCGGCAGTAATTACACTGTGTACCAATTGTGAAGCAACTGCCACACGATCCTAACACGTTGTCTTTCCTTCCTTTACTGAGAGGAATTACGATTTAATCAAATCTAAAATCTTATCTATATATTATGCATGACGAATCGAATAACGTTGATTGATCTTTAACATCACCTTATCAGCACATGCTTATGTTTACGGATTATGAGCTTCCAAGATCCAAATTGATCCTGAAAAAGCTTTTTTGCTACTCGATACTCGAGTATTACATTATTGCGCGTTGTTACACGATTTGTTAATAGAACTCGAAAAGTAAAAACAACTGTTAAATTCATATAATAATATGAAATTATACCCCCAATTTGGGTTATTTTTAATCATTTCTATAGATCGCCACTGCTCCTACATATCGGTGACTTAATTAAAACAATAGTTAAACAATTTAATCCAAGAAAACGTACTAAATGTCGAAAATAACTCAAATTTCATTTATTATCTAATAAGTACATTTTAAAACTAATTGAAACTAATATAGAATAATAGAAATTGATTTGTTTACATTTTGACACACATAAAAGTTAAAGTTGACAGAATGTTATTTTTACTTAAGGAAATAAGATATACCATTGCTTCTTTAATATTTAATATGAATATTCTGCCTGGTTTTTGAGAAAAGAAAAAAAAAAGAGAAGATATTGGATACATTCCTACACCTTTCATAATGTGAATCATATGGCCAAAGAACTCATAAAGCAGTATATGGCACCAACAAATCATGTGACTCTGAGCAACAATTACTTCAGCCAATTATAGAGAGAATTATAAATACATGACTTTATTGGCGCATCTGTTTAAATTCTAACTACTTCCTTATATCTTGCTATCGATGCAATATTAATCACATGAGACATGTTTATATTACAATAAATATCGTAAGAAAAATGTAGTCGGGCTAGTGCGGGTATTTAAAATAAACAATGTATCTCATACCGCTCCAAGCAATACATATCTTATAAGATATTTGTCGCATGTATCGTTCTGGTATGCGGCCATAAAGCATTGAAATTCTAGTTTAACCTACGGCGATTCAATTATAAATTTCAACTTTCTCCAAGGCAATTATAACTCAAATTTAAAATCTAATTTAATCGCAACTTTCAGTTCTTTAATTTATTAGCTATAAAGTTTATGTACAATAATAACAAAGTGATCATGCTTTACAGCTATATGAATCTGCGGTTATTTACTTAGTATGTATCTGTCAGTAGATAAGATACTAGTCTTTATAATTTGTACTCGGTTTTGTAATTGAAGTGATTTATCTATTTACAAGCAATTAATGCACTAAAGATTTTTTCTCTTTTATTTTCTCTTTTTCATATGAAATTATCATTTAAAGAAATTACAAAGAAACAAGGTCTCCTAAATTATTCAATGATACATGATAAAAATATACCAAACACTGAAAAAATATTCAAAAGCGAGCATAAAATAATTTTCAAAAAATTCTGGCTCTATAGTAATTTTTAAATTATTTGACATCTCACATCTTATCTTTCTATTAATTACTTAATCCATAGTAATCATTAAGATTGCTATAACAATCATAATTCAATAATCACGATTTCGGCTTGCTAACAAAAAAAATATAAATTTTCTAAAAAATCTAATTAAAAGTTTCTCGTTAAATGAGAATTTTCATAATAAATTAAATGGCTTCATTATAATGATCATAAATTTGCAAGCCAAGATAAAAAAAATTTCTTCAAAGAAATTTATTTGTACACGTCTCTTTCCCAACATTTACAAATTTTATATGCATTTTGTCAACACAGATACATACAAAATTTTTTTTTATTTACATATATCCTAATCTGAATATGTACATATATTTATAGAGATAAGAAATCAAAGCATATCCATGAAAAATTTAATCTACACAAGATAGAAATTTTTGACGGGGAATCATCAACAGTGTTTTGATCTGCTCTTGAGCGATAATGAATCAATTGCGCTTTCGTAATCAAGTATTAAGTAATCGATTAAAAAGATATTATCTGATCTTTAACCAATTACAAATAATACGAACATATTCCACGAATAATAGAAATAATATACGTTTATCATAAATAAGATTAGAGTGATATATATTTTCATTCAGATACCGAAGCGTGAAAAAAATTTCAAGATTTATAATGTCTAATTCTCAATCTTTATCGCAAGGTTTGAGCACCTCGGGATGTATTATGAAAATTATATATATAATTAATGCGAGAAATATAACTGAATGTAGTATACATAAGACATGATTACTTATGCAATCGATTATACTATATTACAATAAAAAATTTTACCTTAAACCACAAATTAAGCCTTTTATAGGTTTTTGAATACTGAAAATGATGCCGCAAGCTAAACAATTTCCGCAAAATTTCAGGTTTCCAAGACAAATGAGGTTTAAAAAAATAAGCTTTTTGTCTGTCTGAAAGAGGTCGGCAGTTTTACATCAGAAAGAAATCATTGTTACGTGCCGCGACACATTTGCCATAACATGTTTCTAACATAAAAGTTTTCTATTGTTCATTTATTTTCGATTACATTTTGTTTAGACAGTCTTATATAAAACTTAATCCTGTCATTTATTTTATCCAATTTCACTACTCGTTTATGATCTCTTTTTTATTTAAGATTGTAGGACTAAAACTTGCGAGTCCTACAAACATTTTAAGGATCATACCCTTCTTCTTCTTCTTTTTCTTCTCTCCAAGGCTATAGATTTACATGGGCAAGTCATAGGATCTTGAATTTATAGAGATCCAAAGATCCTATGAGTATCACTTGCAGGGAGAACACAAGTCTCACTTCTTTTTCACGATGTGGATCATATTTCTCGATCATACTCAACAGATGAGACTCCTTAAGTCATATGTACATATAGCCAGAGTTGAGCTATTTACATTTCAAATATACATATAAAGGTACATGTCCGATCACTAGGATCGGTTTAATGTCCTTAATGGACATTAGTAAATATTTTTTACGAGCGATGGTAATTTGCTAATTGCAATACGTCATTCCAAAATAATATCAATGAGCAATTTCGCAAAATTATCGCATTCATTATTTATCAAGCGTATCGTTTGTCCAATAAATCGATATTTACAAGAAATCAAAAGGCAGCAGATTCGTGTTGATTTATAAGTATAACACGCGTTAAAGACTCGCAATCCTCATATACATGAAAGCTTATAGTAATTCAATTGGAAAATTAATTAGATTAATTACTCGACACTTTACTTCTAATTGATCTTTATAATTTTTAATTTATCATTTATCATTTTAACTTTACAATTTTTCAAAATGGAATCTAAATAAATTGATAATCATAAAATCATAAGAAACAAAGATTACAAAGAATCTCCAACAAATAGAAATAAACTAAAAATAAATAAACTAAAAGTAGTTAAGAAATAAATTATCTTCGAATTACCACGATAAATTATTAACAAATCATAATTTGCGAATAACGAATTACGAACTGTGAATAGTTTAATATTGGATTTGCATCAAGAAATACGCAATAGATTTCGTAGATAATTATTCAAGTGACAAATTCTGTGATAAGAGATCGCACACATCGCCGATTGAGTGCTTCAAACAAATTTAACGATCAAATAAAAGATTTCACGTGTGTACAAAAATTTGAATGCATGTATATAAACATGTGATATGACAAAAGATTTCATTCTAAGTGTACAAAATGCAAAACGATATAATACCATGAAATAATCATTTATAATACCATTTATGATGCGAGGACAGACTTAACTTAACCAACAAAATATAAAACATCTTTATCCATTTTCTAAATAAATGATAAACAACTTACTATAATAATATTATATATTACATAGTAAAATATAATAGAAAATATAAATAGAAATGGAAGTAAAATGTTTTGATAACTTCGTAAATAATATTAAAAAATATAAGCTAAAACTATATCTATCATAGCTTCAATAATTCGTTACGAAAGAAAAATTCGATTCTATTAATCGTCGTACACAGCTGTGTAAATATGTAACTAAATATGCTGACGTGAGAACTCTATGGGAGCAAAGTCATGTACTGTTCAACAATATTTCAAAATACGTATTAGGTGTTGGAATTAATTCGTAGCGTTTTTTTAATGAAAGAATGTTATTTATTTCACATGAGCATTAAAAAATACATTAATGAAAGTACTTCCCATCACTTTCTACTACTTTTGACCATCTTTCGGGCAGTGAATGAATACCGCGTCGGAAGAACTGTTCATCTTTAGATGAAATCCAGGAATCGAACCATTTTGTACAATCTTCGTAAGATGTGAACTTCTGCTCGCACAAGCTATGAGCTAATGATCGAAACAAGTGGTAGTCGCTAGGTGCAATATCAGGAGAATACGGCGGGTGCGGTAGCACTTCCCATTTAAGTGTTTCCAGGTATGTTTTTACCGGTTTTGCAACGTGTGGGCGAGCATTGTCGTGCAGCAAGATGACTTTATCGTGTCTTTCGAAGTATTCCGACCGTTTTTGCTTCAATGCACGGCTCAAGCGCATCAGTTGCCGTCGGTAGAGATCTCCAGTAACGGTTTCATGCGGTTTTAGCAGTTCGTAGTATATGACACCCTTCTGATCCCACCAAATACAGAGCAGGAGCTTTGAGCCATGGATATTGGGCTTTGCCACTGATGTTGATGCCACTGATGTCGCCGGGCTTAACCCATGACTTTCTGCGCTTTGGATTGTCATAATGGATCCACTTTTCGTCACCGGTAACAATCCGATGCAAAAAACCTTTTCTTTTCTGCCGTTGAAGCAGCAGTTCGCACGTGAGAAAACGTCTCTCAATATCCCTTGGTTTCAATTCATATGGGACCCAATGTCCTTCCTTCTGGATCATGCCCAAACTTTTAAGACGTTTTCCTATTGTTGAGAAGTCAACTTCCAATGACGTAGATAATTCTTTAAGTGTTTGACATGAGTTTTCATTGAGCAGTGCCTGCAAATCGTTATCTTCAAATTTTTTCGGCTGACCAGGTCGCTCCTTGTCATCCAAGTCGAAATCACCAGCTTTAAAACGTGCAAACCACTTCCTACACGTTTGCTCAGCCAGAGCATGTTCACTATACACATCCACTAAAATACGATGAGCTTCAGCTGCACTTTTGTTCATATTAAAGTAATGAAGCAAAACTCCCCGCAAAAACACTTTATCTGGCACAAATTTTGACATATTCAATGAATTATACAGTATTGTTATTTATGATTTCAAGAAAGGTTATGTACGGCAAATGACGTCCTATGATAGATGTTTACAATGTATACAGAACTATAGGTAACAACGAAATAGTGTACTGCTTGTGCCATCTCTTGTAAAACGCTACGAATTAATTCCAACACCTAATATTTAAAAATGTAATAAGGGAAAAGAAATGGAAAAAGTTATACAAAATTGAACTTCTCATTGATGTAAGTAATAATCAAGACATGTGCTTCTCCTGCATTCTCACGTCCAACACACTCAACATAACAATAAATCAATTTTCGCAGATTCCAATCAGCAAATTGAAATACCAAAATTAAATATTAAACTATTAAAATCTATTAACCTTTCTCCTTAAAAGTCAATACAATAATAAAAATCAAAACAAGTATTGATTACATACCAAGTATAAACGCAGTATACTGAAAGAAAAGTTTGACTATTGCAGCAAATTAGATGGTAAAATATGGCATAGCATTTTTAATCAACTGCAGCAGCAATTTTTGATTGTACCAGCCAATTTTTATACATCCCTAATATCAGTATAGGATTTCAATAGGCTATAAACGTAACAAAAAATTTGCTGCGACCAATTAAAAATATCATGCTATATTCAGCCAATCTTCTCTTTCAGTAGGAAAAATATTAATAAAAAATGTGGCTCTCCTTCATATCAAAACACAATGATCTCCTTCCCAGGAAAGCGATGTTTGAGATGATATATATTAAAAAACAGAACATTGGTCTCAATAAGCAAGGCATTATAGAATATCTATCTAATACATATCTCCCAGTCCCGGATTTCTTTCTCCCCCTGATTATTATTATTCTCCTACTGCGTTTATACTTGCATATAATATTCAGCGTTCTGGCTCAAATAAGTCTTCTCATTTTTAAGATTTCAATGAAAGATTTTTTATTTAATTTTTGTAAATTACAAATATTTATAAATGTAATATGAAATGTGATATAAAATGTAATATACTGTTAATTATTATTCACCTTTTTGTGCATAAGCTACCAAAAATTTGTGTGTGTCTAATATTGATGCTTTCTTATCATCATGTTTATTATTGCCGTACAATTTGCAATTCTTGTATTCATGTCGAAATTCAACTATGAATTCTTCTTTTTCTTTAGGAGACATCATGTCCAAAAAGTTAGAAATGGACATAATCGAAGCTATCGGAAAATTAACATAAATGTGTATTAATACATTATTGTAAATAATAGACTGTAATAAATATTATTATAAAATATTATAAAGTAATAAATTAAAATAAATAAAATGTGTAAATAACAAAATTTACAAAAAATTGTAATATGATCTTACAAATAAAAAATAAAAATAAAATTTTTACACATTACTTAAGTAAACTAACATAGAAAACTATCCTCATTTATCTCGGAACAATCTGTCTCCTGAATACTGCAATGTTGAATGTTAAAGCCGACACTTTCAAGTAAATCTTTTAGCTCTTCATCAGATGCGACTGAATTATAAAACGGTAATTTATTTGGATTCTGTGAAAAAATAATAAATAATATTTTAATTAAAAAATTATAAACAAATACAAATAAATATGACCAGTAAATATTGACCTGTAAATAAGACGCAAAACGAGAATCTTGCGCAATATTCTTAAACACTTCAAATATCGTATTATGAGATGCTGGAAAAAATATGAAGATAGTTCCACCAGATTGAAGCATGCGGTAAATATTCTCAAATGCTTTTCTGTTATGTAACGAAGAGAAATATTATTAATTTATGAAATGTTTATTATAATATTTTCGTGAAATTAATAAGTTTGATATTTTATTAACACATTACAATCGTAGTTGTGCCATTTTTTACTCATCTGACAGTTCTTCTTTTCCAATTAATTTGGACTTTTATTTATATTATATATAAATGTGTGTATATATAATATAAATTATGTTTTAATTCTTTTTTTATAAAATTATAATTTTAAAAGAGATAAATTTACACCCATTTAAAAATTTGTTTACCTGATATCATTGCACCAGTGCAAAGTATGAAATGAAAATATATGATTAAACTTAAAAATAAATTTTTCTGGCAAGTTTTTAGTTTGAATATCCAATACTTCGAATTTGAGACGTGTATTGTAATACGTTTCCGTCGCATATTTAATCATGTTCACGTTAATATCCGTACCTACAAGATCATTGAATTAAAGAATAATTTTTACACCGCATTACATTGTTATATTTATATAATTTGCGTCTTACCAATTATTACAGCATTTGAATCCAGAGATGGTAAAAGCAAATTATTTGTTATGTCTCCGGGACCACAACCGATATCCATACATATTCCAGACATATTTTTTAAGTATTTGGTAAACTCTTTTATTGCTATTGATACGCTGCGTTTTTGTACTTCATTAAAATAAGTATACTCTGCTGGATTCACCATGTTTACTGTCTACTAACTGTCTGTACTATACTACTATTACACTGCGCCTTTATTAATATGAATAATAATGTATTATATAAATAGTTACTACACTCTGATTAAAGTAAGGATTTAATATGTTTATCATTTTTATTATATAAATAACATTGGAAGAAAATTTGATCTATTTTTGGCTACACGAGTGTGAATAGATCCTGCTGAACACGAATCCGTTGGCAAAAGTTAGCTATAAGGTAAGGTATAAAATTTTGTAAAAAAATGGCGCAAAAAAGGAATCACATTTTATGACATTATTTTTCTCAAAATTATGACGTAGAAGTCAACTTTTGTCAATGAATTCATATTCAATACATAAAAATATGTCGGAAATGAATATTCACACTCATGTGTTGCAAAATAACGTTTCTCAGTTTAATTATATCTGATGAATTTCTAAATTGTATGTCTAATAGAAATAAAGACTAATAATTATTTTCATTAATATTATATTTTTATAGTATCACAAAGTTCGTTTTAAATACCTGTCAATCAACTCTGCAATTATCTTCTATTAATTAAATTTGCACGGAACAAACCAAAAGATTTTTCTGTAAAAATACATGCGTAATGGACCAATAGCCTATCACTCAGTATTATATATTCATGAAGAATCAGGAGATATTCCCTCTCTCTGACAGATTTTTTTATTATTGCATCGCACATTATCTAATCACTTACAGGAACTTCAATGATTAGATAATGTGCGATGCAATAATAAAAAAATCTGTTTGTAATAAATTCTATGTATATTTATGTTTTCTTTTTTTTCGACATAAAAAGGAAAAGTACAAAGGGGAAAGAGGAATCGCGCAAGAAGTTCTGCTGCAAAAATAAATTGTGCTACTTTATGCAATCTGCGGCAGTGTTTCTTAAGTGCATAAGTAAGTGCAGTAATCATGTCTATTTCCTGTTTTTTGGTTCCTAAACTAGTTCAGTTCCACACACAAATAGTAAATAGTAAATAAGATAAGATAAGTTTCAATCTCGATTGAATTTACTCTTTATTATTTTTTTGAATTCCTTAAATGAATTTAACTCGCGATAATATAAAGTTGTCTTAGAAGAGGAAGAAAGAGGAAAAGATGTAAACTGATTGATACTGCTGCGAGTTAATCGCCGAAAATATTGGTGAAACAAACCTTAATGCTTGTTTTTACCAATATAGATTAATTTTAATCTTATTTACTTTTTATTTTTTTTTGAATTCTAAAAAAAGAGTAAAGAGTTGCGTCACATGATATTTTTCCTCTTGCTAGCTGGATTAGCATCTTGCCGCTGCATGCAGCTCTATAAAGTTGGCAGGACCAAATAAGCAGAATCAAATCGGACCTACCGGAATTTTTAGTATCCATTTTGTACTAAATTGTAAATAAATAAATAAAAATAATATCAGAAATCAATAAGATGAATTTGTACTATTTTGTATCGCCAAAAAAAAAATTGTATATCATGTGTCATTTCCAAGAAAACAGCGCTTTTCAATTTTTGCGCAATCCCCATGTAATTAATTTAGTCAATTTAAAAGATATCGAAATGAGACCAACGATATTTAAAAGAAAATAATCTGTACCTATTTGTATCACTTTTATTTTCGTTTGTACCTCGAAGGGTTCGGAGTGCTTTTCACGATTTTGACGATTCAGACGCGAGATTTTCTAACAATTTAAATATACTTTATATATATATATATACATATATATTGATATATATAATATATATATATATATATATTATATTAAATATAGTTATTAAATATATATTTTCTAACAATTCAGTGTATTTTTAAATGCAACAATTTTTTAAAAATTTATTTTTTAAAGATTCAATCTTATACAATAATTTTATTATAAAAGAATGGATTTGGAATAAAATTATTTTAATATTTAAACTCGTAACTTGTTCTCATAAAATTCGTAAGAACTTATAACCAGTATTTTAATTTTATATGTGTCGATATTTTTTTGGATAGTAAGAAGCTGTTTGTAAAAATATCGTATAAACACTTCAAAATTTTTATAAATCTTACGAGAATATGTTACGAATATCTTACAATTTTAGAATTAAGCATAAATGTCAAAGAAATAATAGCAGTTATTATGTATATATATATATATATATATATATATATATATATATATATATATCTTAAAAATATATATTTATAAAATCTAAATACATACAAACATTAATAATTAATTCTCGAAAATGATATGTTGTAATATAATTTTATTACACATGGTTGAATTTGTAAAAAAATAATCTTTAATTTGGTTAAAAAAAATTTGAAAATTTAAGAAAGTTATGGGTGGTAAGAGTATTTTTTTTGTTAAACAAAAAAATAAACAAAATTTTTTTTATCTATAACTTTAAAGTACTCTTAAACCGTATTTTTTGTTTAAAAAATTGTTTTCTATCTTTTACTTCCGATGAATATTCGTCTTGAAAGAAAAATACCGTTTTAAAGGGGTGTTTCACCCCTTAAACATAAGTTAGCGCACATATAAAAAAATACTTACTTAGATTTTCGTGTTTAACAACATATCTCGTGGAGAATCAAATCGGTTCCGGACAGTTGTGAACTTTCTCTCGTAAGTTGGTTACATGGGCTTGTGCGCAAAAATTGAAAAGCGCTGTTTTCTTGGTAATGACACATGTACATGACACATATACAATTTTTTTTGATGGTACAAAATAATACAAATTCAATCCTATTGATTTCTGATATTATTTTTATTTATTTATTTATTTTTTTAATTGATCCTGCCAGCTTAATATTAAGCTAGCAGCGTTACGATTTTCTTCGAAATGGCACGTAGTACAAAATTATTATTGATGGTACAATTTAATACAAAATGAGTACTAAAAATTCCGGTCGGTCCGATTTGATTCTGCTTATTTGGTCAACTTTATAGAGCTGTCACATGCGGTTGCAATGCACTGGCACTGTCAATACCGCAGTCAATATGGCGGCAAGATATTAATCTTATTAAAATTAATCTTATTAATCTATACAAATATACAGGGTGATAATTAACGATAAAATTCTCGCATAAGAGCATACTGAAAAAAAAGCTGGTTGAATATGGCATAGCATTTTTAATTGTTTGCAGCAGCCAGTTAAAAATGCTACTTGTATGTCATATTTTACCATCCAATTTGCTGCAGCAGCCAATCTTTTTTTGCGTCTGTGAAATTAGCATCCCAATATTGAAATTCCACAGTTTTGATTAGAATTCCCGTTTCCTTTTGTCGAGACAAAAAGTTCTCTATAATTAATAACCAGAGTTTCGCTTAATAAATATTTTAAAATAATTTTTAAAAAATGGGGTGCTAACTTCTTATCGAAATTCGAAATTGAATTCTGAACGGCTCAATAGCTTTATTTCGTGAATACCTAGAGTTCCTGATGCAAAATTTTGAAAAATAAAAAAAAATTAAAAATTTTTTAAAAAATCAATTTTCAGAATAGGTCTGATTAGAATTCCTATTTCTTTTTAACGAAAGTTCGTTGTATTTCTTAATACGAGATTCGTTTAATAACAATTTTTAAATAATTTAAGAAAAATGGGATGCTAACTTCTCAGCGAAAGAGATCGAGTAATTCTAAGCAGCTTAATAGTTCTATTTTGTGAATATCTAGAGTTTCTGATACATAAAAAACAATTTTGACACACAAGAAAATTTATAAAAAAAAAATTTTTTTTTGAAAAAATTTTTCTATAAAATAATTCTGTGATACGTTAATTATCATTCTAACAATTTCAAAAAAAGAGTCCTCAGCAAATAAAACCAACACAGATTCAAAAATAAAAGAGATGTATACTTAAAACGAAATTTAAAAAATCGGTTGCAGAAATATCTTTATGTAGTCAACCAATCGCATAATACTTTTCGACAGAACTCATCGAGAACTACACAGAACTCTAATCAGAACTACTGGCACTCTTAAAAAATTTTTCGACGTCGGACTTGGAAAATTTTTAATTATTGAGCTCAAATATCACGTATCTTGAAAACCGTTGGTCCAATCGCTTTGTCACCTAATAACTTTTCAATAGGGCTCATTGAGAACTACATAGAACTCTAATTAGAACTACTGGAACTCTTAAAAAAATTTTTTGATCATTTTTTATATCTCGCGTATCTTGAAAATTATTGGTCCAATCGCTTTGTCACCTGATACTTTTCAAGAGATCGTATGTAGTACAATAATACTGTATTTACATTTCAAAACCAAATCAACCGTCCATAAAAATAAAATAATCCTTGTTTAACGAATTGCAAGCTTATAATCAATCGAAGACTTTTTCGAAAATATAAAATGTCAATGACGCTTTTCCAAAAATATACAAAGGTAATGTAATATCTGAACTAAATACTACGTAAACTCGTCCAACCAAGTGATCTCTCAAGATTGACGCTCTTGATTCGTTTCGCGAAGGATCTGCGTAGCCCGATTTCTGCGAATTCTATAATATTGCGTAAATTTTCCTTGTTTACTCTGGCCACTTATCGCTTATTTGTCTTCAAGCTAATCAATTATTTTGTAATAACATGGCGAAACCGATAAGAGTTAACGAAAGTACTAATTTATTATCTGCTATTACTATCATTAAGATGAGGGTGCGTTTGCGGAGACACTGTTAGCGCTGCTTCTGTCATTTTATTTACAACGTTCTTTAAACATAAAAAAAATAGAATGACACAAATAATGCTAAAGCGTTTCCCTGTACGCATCTTCATACATGTATGAGACGTCATATTATTACAAAGCTGTTTGAGTGGCCAGATTCTGGTGTAAGGACTCTACCTGAAAGTCTCTCGTTAGGTGCCACTTGACAAAGCACGCAAACTTCGGCGGCAAAACCAACTGAAAAACTTGACCGGTCATTTAAATATAACAAAAATTTCTATTAAGCATGTTCATTTAGCATAACCGACACTAAAATTAATTTACATCTTTAAAAATGGGTATATTTGTGATTTTTAAAAATTACATAATATATTTATTCCTTTTTGTAAGAATGTAAAATTGTACTCGATAGTACTTATAAATAATAATAAAACCAATCAAGAATTTAACAAAATAAATAGACGAGCAATTGAGAACAATAATAAGTCCGATGCCGAAAAATTTTTTAAGAGTAGTTCTGATTAGAATTCTGTGTAGTTCTCGATGAGCCTTATCGAAAAGTATTGGGTCATTTAAAAAGTATCCACGGTTTTTTGTTCAATTTTTGAATGAAAAAATCGCGGATACTTTTTAAATGACCTAATATTAGACAAAGTTAGTATGACAAAGTGATTGGACCAACGGGCAACATTTGAGCTCTATCGTTGAAAATTTTCTAACAAGAGAAGGTTCACAACTGTCCGGAATCGATTTGATTCTCCATGAGATATGTTGTTGAAAATCTAAGAGACGTGTTTTTTTATACGTGCGCTAACTCATGTTTAAGGGATGAAACGCTATTTTTCTTTCAACGAATATCGGAAGTATAAAAGAAAAAAATTTTTTCAAAAGTTATACGGTTTCAAAAAAATACTTTAAAGTTTATAGATAAAAAAAATTTATTTATTTTTTGTTTAACAAAATACCACCAGCATCCATAATTTTCTAAAATTTTCAAATTTTTTTTTCCAAATTAAAGATTATTTATTTACGAATTCAACCATGTGTAATAAAGTTATATTACAACATATCTTTTTGGAAAATTAATTATTAATGCTTCCCTTATAATCCATGCTTATATGTAAGTAATTGTCATCGGAACAGTAAAATATATGAAAACTTGAAAAGATGTCTTAAGTATTGTAAAATTTAGTTATAATTTTCTATATACTTTATTATATATGTGTATTTAAATTTTAAGATTTATAAGAATTTTGAAGTGTTTATACCTTTATACGATATTTTTACAAAGCTTTACACTAACTATAAGATTTACAAGAAATCGTAAATATTTACGAATAATCTTACGTCTTATGATAAAATTAGAGAATATTGATATAAGATCTTACGAGTTTTACGAGAACAAGTTACGAGTCTTACGATTCTGCTTAGAATTGATCTATTAATTTCTTCTACCAATAAAAATTAAAAATAATATTATTCTAAATCCATTCTTTTATAATAAAATTAAATTATTTATAAGGCACTCTTTGAAAAAAAGTCGATATAATTTTCGGCTATGGTGAATCGCCAAATTATGAAAGAAGCAGTACGTTTGTATGCTGAAAGATTTCCCAATCGTATCCATTTCTCGTTCTGTTTTTTCAAACATAGTACAAACTTTTCAAGAAACAAGAAGTATGGATAATAAAAAACGCAAACGAATCAAGAAAATATGACGGAAATTCAACGAATATTTTATGCGCTGTAGCATTAAATCCATATATCAATAGAGACAGCTTGAACGTGAAAGTGGTATTAGTCGACGAAGTGTTCTGCGAATTCTCCATTCCAATAAATTTCATCCCTTCCATATCTCACTTCAAGAGTTACATGGCAATGATTTTTAAAATCGTGTACAATTCTGTGAATGGCCACTACAAAGACTACAAGAAGACGATATATTTGTCGCTAAAATCTTATTTACTGGCGAAGCTACATTTACAAATAATGGACAAGTAGATCTTCGCAACATGCACTATTGGTCAGTAGAAAACCCACATTGGATGAGAGAAGTGGACAGAGACCTTGGTTTATAAACGTCTGAGTCGAAATGATAAAATAATTGATCCTCATTTTACCAATGTGAATCTGATGCCCAACTTTATCAAAAATAAAAATTAATAGGGTGTTTGTACTTCGTTTGTACAGGGTGTTTTTTTAAGCCCGATAGATTTTTTTAAGCCCGATAGAACTTAAAATTGTAAAAACTAACACAAAAATTAAATTATAATCAAAAAATTTTTTTTAGTCGAAAGACCAATGCATGGCATTAACATTTGAAAATGATTTCGGGCATATGGCCACCGCGGCTGTTTAATTTAATTTTTTGTTTTATTTTTTACAATTTCAAGTTCTTAAAAAAACATCCTTTACTTGTTTATACCGATTATTATTTCGTTTGTATCTCAAACAGTTAAACAAAAAGTAAAAAATAAAAAATGACCAGCGCGCAACTTTAAGATTTTTTAATTTCATTTATGCCATTCGAAAGAGAATCGTTTATACTCGTTTGTACCTCTCTTACTTTCGTTTGTACCTCAAAGAGTTTGGAGATACAGCGATTTGGGATACAAAACTTCGGAAATGCGCCAAGAGGGGAAGTCGACCATTTTAAAAGATATCGAAATGGGACCAACAGCATTCGAAAAAGAATCGTTTATACCTCTGTACGACTATATCGGCACGCAATTATCATTTCTGAAAATAATTCATTTATATGAATATATTAGGTGTTGGAATTAATTCGTAGCGTTTTTTAATGAAAGAATGTTATTTATTTCACATGAGCATTAAAAAATACATTAATGAAAGTACTTCCCATCACTTGTAAAACGCTACGAATTAATTCCAACACCTAATATATAATAGTTCAACATCTTCAGTCCATAGTGGCATTTTGCATTTAAAGTTAAATTTTAATTTAGTTGTCTCCAATTCAATACCTTACACTATCTCGATATATGTATATGTATAAAGTGTCATCGTAATGGAACCAAATTGCTCGCTTGTATCTTTGAAAAGCAAATAATTTCGGGACTTTGTTGCTACGCACATATATGCGCGTATTCTTTTTTCGCTTTAACGATGAAACGGCTCTATCATTCGGCATTGTAACTTCGTTCAAGTCCGTGACTAACCGGGACGTTGCTAATGACAAAGTCGCTGACTCACTGAGATTCTCGCGATTCATGCGGTAACACGAGATATATCATACACGTGATACTGCGGAATGTAGTCACTGATAAGAGCTGCACACACTCTCTGTAACAGTAATCTCGAGATGTATCCTAAAAATTAGCCAATCACAGTCTAGAATTGTCAAAAATTCTTTTCTCTGATTGGTTGATTCTTGTGATACATCTTACGGTTATTGTCACAGAAATTTTGTTTGCGACAAATTTTGTCTGTCCTATTGCCTGTTCTACAATAAGATCGCAAGTCGTAAGCCGTAAAAAATTGACCAACCACAGTTGAATACAAAAAAAATAATCGACTATGATTGGCTGCGTTCAGCAGAGACAATAGATATCTAACTGTTATAAAATTCTTCAATATAATTGGTTTATACATTTAAATCTATGTAAGGAATTAAAAGCAAGGGTCAATTGAAGAATTTGACATCAGTTGTAGAGCTGCTTTCTCTGTTGAACGCAACCATTGATTAATTTCTTACGGTTATAGTTTGCGATCCTATTGTAGAACAGTAATAAAAGTACAATCCATCGTCATGGAAAAACACAATGAAAAGCATCGAGATGGGACGATCTTTATCTTCAAGGATATGTCTCTTTTCGAGCAACATCTTCGAGAATTCCTTGTTTTAGAACACGTGCCAAATCGTGCAGACTTAAAAATTCGGCGATTCGATTTAATTTTGCGATATTCGGCAAAAGTGAGCTCCATAGCAGTTAAAAATCCTGAAAGTAAGTAAATGTGTCTTGCAAATTTCGCAGCTTCTTAAACCGGATGAATATTCTTACGCAAATCAAATCGAGGAAAAAATTGAATCATTTATACTATTTACAGATTTCACTTTCAAGGAAAAATATTTATTCTCTCTGTTATTTTTTCACTCTTGCATTCGTAAAATTTTTATAATGATAAATAACTATTGAATATTAATGAATATACATTGATAATTCTAACACATATATATTAATATAATATAATAATTAAAAAATATAATATTATAATTAATTATAAAAAATTAACATATATATTCTCTATTGATCGAATCGACGTCGATATATTAATGAATAGTCGCATATCGCATATGATATTTTTGTAATGTTTAATCATATAATTGTTTTTATATTAATTAAGTGCGAATATATTTATATGAGATTTCTATTGTCTCTCGATCAATTCTACATCGAATACACAGTATATGCATATATATACAGGGTGTTTCAAAATTCGCACCTGCGAAAGCCTGTGCAAGCCGACAATAATCGTGTATAAAATTATTAATGAAATAAAATAAAATATATTAATAAAATAAAAATACAGAAGGATGCTTGGATTTAATTTGGGTCCTTTTCCGTTAACTTTTCATTGATAAATTAACAAAACAATTACTCCGCTTACTTAAACTTACAATAAGGTTAGTAGAATTGTTAAAATGAATACATACAGAACGTTGTGTAACATAGAAAACAATGTAAGTCTAATGTCCAGACGCAATGTCATCAAAAGTCTTTAGCGTATTTCGGAAAAATACATAAATCATAAATCGAATATTAAACTGAGATATGAATTTCGCTATGAAACTGTCATAGTCAAATATAAAATTAATTAAAAACTTACATTGTTAATAAAATAACAATAAAAAGACAAAGTAAAGCGCAGAATAGAATAAAGACTAAGAGATATTAAGAAATCATCGAACAGATAAATATATTTGTACATATCAAATTAATAAATACAACATGGAAGCATCAAGACTTTATAAAAGGTCACAATATATAAATTCAAACGATTCACCTGTTGTCTTGTAAATTTAAATCGTGCTTTTATTCTTAATGTATCATCTTGAAAATTAATTTTTTCGTACTTTTTTGTGACTTATTAATATTAAATATATTTATACAACATGTATGATAGTACAAAGTTAAAAGAGAATTTCAAAAAAATTAATTCAGTCGTATGTCATCAATTTTAGGTCTTTTTCAGCTGCAAAAAGAATTGTTTTTAGAACTTTACAGAAAAATTCTTTTGCATCTGAAAATGAACTCAGAAATAATGACATACGACTGAATTAAATACTAAGCATATTCAAATATAACGATCGAAGCTAGATCTCTTCATGCTTAAATAATTCAAAAGTAAATTATACGTATACTATATACATACATACATATGTACCATATTTTGTAGCTATTCAAATTGTGCACCGAATTTTTTACGGACTTACAAACGCAATTAAATTACTATCACAAATATATGTACACATTTACACAAATAAAATTTATTATATTAGGCGTTGGAATTAATTCGTAGCGTTTTACAAGTGATGGAAAGTACTTTCATTAATGTATTTTTTAATGCTCATGTGAAATAAATAACATTCTTTCATTAAAAAACGCTACGAATTAATTCCAACACCTAATATTTATGCGAAATAAAAATGAAGAGATATTTCTGAATTTAATACTAACAAGGAATAATATCACAAATTAAATTAAATTGACAAGCAAATTTTGATGTTCAATCTGGTATCATATTAGAAGGATGTTAATGTGCTGAAAAACTTTAATAAATTTATATAAACTTTAATAACTTAAATAAATTTATTGCGAAAAATATTACCTTGGCCGGGACTTGAATTCGAATCTTTTGTGTTCCATACGAGCGTCCTAAGTCATTAGACCAGACCGATCAAGGTCAAACGAGAATACGACTCAATGTTATTTAAATTTTTTTTTAACTCTCTTTGTGTGTTGCTGGGTAATATAATGTAACACAATATATATATCAATATATATCTAATATTATATATATAATATGTATATAATATATTACTAATATATTGTTCTCATATTTATGTGTATAATATTTATACATAATATTATTCATACTCGTATTATTCATATATGTACATATACATATATAAGGTTCCGAAATTTTTTGCCAAACGCTTTTATGTAGATAGAGCGGATTAAACTGAGTCGAAAAGTTCTCTACCATTTTACAATTTTCGCAATAATTAATAAGATATTAATTATTAAAAATTGCCGAATATTGATCTTCAATAATTTTTTTTCTCAAATATTATTAACTTTACAGAAAAACTGCAAGAGACAAAAATTGTTTATTTTCTTCTCATAGAACTCCAAGAGTTTTTTCAGAATTTTTTCAACTTTTTAATACTGCATTTTCTTATATTGGCAACCATTTTTATTAATGACATGAGAAAATATGATATTAAAAAATTCTGAAAAAATTCTCAGAATTTTAAGAGAAAAAGATAAACAATTTTTGTCTCTCGTTATTCTTCGGTAAAGTTAATAGTAAAAAATTTGAATAAAAAATTATTGAAAATTAATATTCAGCAATTTTTAGTAATTAATAAATTAATATCTTAATTGTTAACTGTTGCGAAAATTGTAAAAAGTGTGATAGAGGACTTTTCGATTCAATTTAGTCCGTTCTATTTACACACAAGCACTTTGTCAAAACTTACTGAACACTTTGTATATACAAATATGAAATACACATATGAATAATATCGATATATTTGCATATTAAATCAGACTATCATATATATACAGTATACGTATATTGGATGTACACATTTACACAAATAAAATTTATTATATGTATGCGAAATAAAAATGAAGAGATATTTCTGAATTTAATACTAACAAGGAAGCAAAGAGATAATATTATCAGTTGACGTATTGCATCTCACGAAAAGGTCAAAGGATTATCATTCGATACGTCATTCATGCGACTTTTTAGCATTCCGGTTTCTCCTTCATTTCGGTCTCTTCTTTTACGAAAAAGATATATTATCGAAAGATGTGCACGCGCCCGCCTTTACATAATCCGGAATTCGAGCCGCGCGATGGAGATACAGTAGACCTGATTTCTCATATTCGCAAGAGAACTTACCTTGCAGTTAAGAACCACTTGCTGTCTTCGGACGAGAGTATTCACGTGTACTATCAGGATCCCATAACGTATCCCGGTCCGTTAAACACGCGTGACTATTCGACAACGACGACCCGAAAACAAACCCGGAATAAAATAACATGCACTCCAACCAAAGGCCGTTCATCGACTACCTGAGTAATTCAGTAGTGCTGAACAAAGTCGCAAGTGTCGAACAAGTCGGAATGCACTGTGCATGCTTATTATTCTCATTGGTTAACCCCGACGTCCCCGACGCGACACGTAACTTGACACGATCCCCTGCAGTTTTCATCCGTCGGCCTCGTAGAGTCCTTTGTTAGTTTGGACACCACCATCCGCCATTTTCTAGATAATAACGGTGCGCTTTTCAAAAACCTTCGAGTCCACTATCGCCAGATTGGGGATTTTCTTCTAAATTTGAAGATTTCCGGTAAAAAATTTTTCATGCATGAATATGTATAAATATACATATGTATAACATATGTATAAACATATTTATGCGTGTATGTATGTTTATACGTATTTATACATATTCATGAAAATTTTTTTAGTAATCTTTCATTCGAACGTTTTATTGATCGATGGCGATCGAATTCTTATAGGCCTAATTCTATCAATGCAAATTAATTTTAGTTTAATTTACTTTTATTTTCTTTTAATTCCAAGAACTAAAAAAAGATAAAGAATAAATTAAATCGAGTTTAAGGATATTTTTGGCTATACGATATCGTTAAAAGAATCAGTCAAAACAAGCTAATAAATTTAAAAAATTTTAATAATATATTAATTCGTTGTGAATACATCTTGATATCAACTGCAAAAAAAAGAAAATAATTCGACTTATACATTGTAATAGTTTTATGCAACAAAATAACAATATTTTTGCTGTAGTTTTAGATCAACAATTTTTAAACGAGTATAAGTGCATGAATCCAAATAAACTTTTGCACAAACATTTATTATTGCTTTATTAATATATGTATAAAATTTTATTTAATTCTTTTTTTATAATATTATTTCCTCGTTAATTCATGCAATTAAGTATTAAACATCTTATATAAAAAAACAAAACAAAAAAAAATTAATTTTTAAACCAATAAGAAAATCCTGCTCAAATTTTACGCAATATTCAGTTGTAATAATATAATAAAATAATCGATGAAATTTTTATATTTTTGTATTGCTTTTAGATGTACATTCTTAATAATCTTCTAGATACTAAAACTCGATTCAAACAATATTGCCAGGTCTGTTCAAAAGTTATCCTCATATTGCGATTCTAACGTAATTATTCAGACATTTATGTTGCATAAGGTATCTAAAAGACGTCTTTTAGATGTTTTATATCTAAAAGATGTCTAAAAGACCTATGCAAGATTTATGCAACATATATATAGTTGATACGTCTCAATATGTTCATAAAAAAAATTAATTTCTTAAAACTTGTTTATATTATTTATATAATTATTTAAACTAGCGCAACTAGTTAACTAATTAAGCTCAGATAGCGATAATATTGGGTCATTTAAAAAGTATCCGCGGTTTTTTCATTAAAAAATTGAACAAAAAACCGCGGATACTTTTTAAATGACCTAATACTTGAAAATAAATTTCATCGTAATAATTTGCGTAGTCTAAAAATAAAGAATGAAATAGATCGATTTTTGCCCGAAAGGTTTATATTAATTAAAAGAAATAGCATAATATCCATATAATTTATTAGTAATACGTATAAATAAATTATTATAGCGGTAAAAAATTTATCATGAATATGTATAAATATGTATAAACATATATAACACAAATATTCATAAACATGTATGATTATATATGAAATATGTCCATACATGTTCGTATATCCTTTTTTTTGTAAAATTACTTTTTTGTGTAATAGAAATAATAATAGTAATGTGAAAACATTAAAAAATAATTAAAAAAGTAATTTTCACATTTGTTTTAGAAAAAATCAAGTTACTATTTATTTTAGAAAAAGTTAAGTTTGAAGAACTGTAAAAAAATTATTTACGTACAATTCTATATAAAATTATGCATAATTATGTACGAGCAATTTTTTTTACATTTTTCCAAACTTATTTTTTTTCTAAAATAAACTATGCAAAAATTATCCCTTTAATTATTTTTTGTTTTCACATTACTATTATTATTTCTATTACTAAAAAGTAATTTTACAAAAGAAAGAGAAATAAGTATGAACATGTATTTCATATATAATTATATATGTTTATGAATATTTGTGCATGTTTATGTATATTTATATATATTCATGCATGAAAAATTTTTTACCGAAAATAAATAAATCGATGAAAGATATAATAAATTCCTTTATAGATTGCTTGAAACATATGCAGCAAGAGTCTAATCGTATCCAAACTCTTATCTTGAGGAACTCTATGGCTTCGATTTGCGAAGCATGACGAAAATTCGTTCTAGAATAGATTTGACCTTGCATAAAGAGCTTTGCGGCAAAAGCATATATATCGATACTAAAGATATTCTTAACTCTTTCAGTGAAAACGAATGGAAACAGAATAATTTCTATATCGATGTCTCCTACTGGAACACTTCCATTGTCGACGTTGATAAATTATCGCGTCAAACAAAAGAGATAATCCCAGTCATTTTTAATATTTCTATATAAAACTTATCGTTACACTTCTTTCAAACCAGGAGTGTGATAACCGTAGAAGCATACATCGTGTTCTGTTCAATCCAGTAAATGAGAATGGATTAAAAAAGATTCAATTGGATTTAATTGAATTAAAAATTCTGAATAAGCAATGCAATTTTTTCAATCCAACTGGATTAAATCGGTTTGAAAAATTTTTACGTTTCCTACTCAGAATTTTGAATTGAAAAAGGCATAGAAATGTAATTCCTATAAATGAATAAAAATACATTCGAATTGTAAAGGATTTATTTTAACGTTCGCGAATGCGTATTTCTGAAAATCTGAATCCATTTCAATCCATTTCAATCTATTCTCATTTACTGGAAAGTTCAGACCATCAGCCGAGTAGGCATGTCATATTTTTATATTTGTAAATGATTATGCATGAATTTTTGCATGTTGTTTAATAAGAGATTTTTTTTTGTACGGACGAAGCTAATAAATATAATATTTTGTGAAATACTTCAATCTTGCAAAATAATAGAACTGTTCCAAACATTACGGATTTGAATAGATGTATTTGATTTCAATAGAGGTATGTAAGACATAATGAGGCGTTTATTTAATAATCCATGGGATTGCCCTAAATAGTCTCTGGATTATAATAAAAAAATAGTCCCTGCAATATGAATAACTCAATATTAAATTCATAGTTGCGTTCATTGATTTTTATTTTACTAAATTCTTTATAATCTTAAAACGTATCATATTGAATTATTAAGATCATAATGAAATCTTAATAAAATAAAATGCTAAAAATGAGTTAACTCTGATACAAATTTCATTATGTAATTTAGTAATATTTCGTTATATTATTCATTACAACTTAAAAAAATTTTCATTATCAGACAGATAAAAATAAAAACAAAATCATAATATATTTTACATTTTGTTTAAATGCGAATCTGTTTAAGAAGTCATATGACTAGTGGACATCTACACATGCGTAAAAGAAGGTGAAGAACATGCGTTCGTTAAAAAAATCGCGCGATCTAGAAGTATATTCTGTTACATATAACGTATGATTTATCTTCGTTTAACATTCGGAGAACAAGGATAAAAGATGCATCATGAACGACACAACATATAATGAGTACTGCATGAAACGAAAGGCATCCGGTATTATTTTATTTTTTTATTCACAAATGTTAAACAAGGATAACATGATACCTTGGAAACGCTTGGGTGGAAATTTGAATGCGTCTCCTAGGATTACAGGTTTAAATCACCTGACACTTAAAAACTTGAAAGTATCAAATTTACTCTTTAAACCTCGTGGAGTGAAATCTCACTTGAAGAGACTGATAATTGAGTCAATCTTGAAAAAGGAGTGAAAATACTATCATTCTTGTTCAAGAGTGGCAAATTTTCACTTTTTTTCACTTCACGAAATTTAGAGAGTATTGTTACCTCTTTTCCGCGTTTCCACTTGGTACTCTCATCTCGCTTATTTCATGAAAAATTTTATTTTTATACAATATTCTTTCCTACGTTTCCTTACTTAAAATTGAAAATTTATATTTTGTTAATATTTTTGTTTTATTTTATAGCGCTGTATAGCTAGTTTGATAAAATATCATTGAACAAAAATTAACGAAAGAGTATTTGAAAAACTTTCTAAGAGACTTTCTTAGATCTTCTAAGATTAAAAATGTTTTTTAAATTGATGTGAAGACTTTTTTTACAATGACATCGAATTTCTTATGTAAAAACTCATTTTTACAAGATGATTTTTTTCAAAATTGTAAAATTTTCAGAAAAAAAAATTTGTTGTCTATTTGTATGAACTTTTTCAAAAAATTTAATAATTCCTTTTTAACTTTTCATAAATAATGATTAATTGGAGAACTCCTATTATCGACGATTAGTATATCATTATATCAGACGAATGAGATAATTCCGGTCATTTTTAAATATTTCAATACGAAATATTCAGAAATCGTTAAATTTCATTCAATTGACGAACCAAACATGACAGCCGCAAGAGCATCACACATAAAAGATGACTTGCATTTAAAAAAGAAAAAATAGTTTTATTTCTATACCGTATTCTTTCCAAAACAGCGTTATATATGTATATTAATGCATCGTAAAAATATTATTCTAACAATTTTTGTCTAAACGTAAACTGATTCGTGCTCATGAGCACATCATTCACCACGCTATCTATCGACTCTTTTTTATGTACATCTACTTATCTTAATTTGTTAATGTATTATTTAATTATCTCTATAATTGTCCCTCGCCCAAGACGCATTTTTGTATACCTGAACTTAACATAACGTAATGTCATTTGCTAAGTTAACATTGTTTTTTCCAAGTGGCACTTAATGATTATTATTGTTGTTTTCGTTATTATACTTGGATTAATTTCGTTACACGAAGATAACTGTATTCCTCTCTTCTCGTTCAGTCCCTTTTTAAGAATTGGAAATTCTCACGAAAGTTTCTGTCGCTTTCTTGATACGAAATAGACTACGATCTCACGTTCAATGATCTTTTGACCTCTTAGGCCGGCACGCACAGTTCGTTCTTAATTTCAAAACCGTCTCAAGTAATGTCTAGAAGGCTAATACGACTATCTGATTGTCTGATAACATCTTAAGCATGAGATCACTAGCCAACTCTCGAAGCTTGAGCAACGTCTATTGATTCCGTCCTTAGGTCCAGTTTCACAATTTTATTCCTCATCTCTTTCGAATTCTAGAATTTGGTTAATAGTTAACGGTGAATTGTGAAACTGAATCTTGGCCATTAAATTATCAACTTATTATCTAGGAAACCCTTAAATCCCGGCTACTCCGATCAACACTTTATGCCTTAAGATCCGCAAATATTCGGAACTGGATTTTTTTTTAATTCCTCAATCGCCTTGGAGTCTCGTTCATATAGACCTTTTATAATCGTTAAACCTGTCATTCAATTATATTAATTAATTTTAGATCAAATTCAAGATCGCGCAATGCTGAGAAAGATACAGAAACTCTCGTAACGCGCGTGCGCTGACTCAATGTTACAATAATCTTATAAAAACGGAATTATCATCTATAACAACTTAATATTACAAGTGAAAATCTTACAGTACATCGCATTTATGCGCGCATCGATTTATATACGATAATTAATACATTGGTCAGTTTAAGTCTATAAAAAGATATAGTCTTCGTATAATTATTTTTATCAGACAGAATAATCTTCATATACAAAGTGGCTCGATATAATTGACTCTTCCAAACGTTCTCTAACCGATCGAAGCAATGCGGAAAATCACAAATCACTCGATGAATTTTTTGACAGAAATAGTAAATTAATCCATTTTTTTTTCACATTTCTTTTTCGCTTCTACGAAACTTCTAAACGAATTAATCACTATTTATAGTACGTTATCTGATCTTAGCGAATTTTAACAAACACAGAGATAATCTATTATTCATGTTCTTGCACACACTCGTATAAAGGTAATTCCTACAAAATGAGTTTCGAAAATTATTTATAGATCATCTTCAATTGTTAATTTAAGCTACGCGTTGTTGCCGAAAAGGTAGTGGTACAATGTTAGAATTTCCCAGAATCTCTGTTTTTTGTAATAAAAGAAAAGTAAATATGAAAAAAAAACAGCTTAGAGATATTGAGAAATTACAATATTGCATTTCTACCTTTTTGGCAACAACGCAGTTTAAATTAAGAATCGAAGATGTTCCATAAAAAGTATTTTCGAAACTCATTTTATAGGAATTATCTTTATACGACTGCGTGCGAGAATTGAGCATGAATAATAACGATTATCTCTCTATATATGTAATAAAAACTATATTTTTATAGATCTAAACTGACCGATGTATTATTTTACTGAATATGTGAAGTGTCTGTAAATGAAATAATGAAAAGGAAATAATCACGATGTAATTTATTCAATTGTCATTTGTTATTCATTCCTAAATTCCTTGAAATGATTAACATACTTTCGATTATTGATACATCACAACTGAAACATTGAAAGCCATAAACAAGTCAAAATTCGTTTGGAAGTCTCATCTTGAACATCTTTGATAAACGCGCCTAAATTTACCGTCGTTTATATATTATTTAACTATTGTTTAGAAATTATCAATTACTCGATGATCCAAGTCGCACTGCTTCGAACGAATCTGCATGTAAGCTCTTAGCAAATCTTCGGAAGTAAAGAATAAACACCGCATCAATCATAGGACTAGCCTTTGCAGGTCTCTCATCTCAATTACAATGAAATCAGACGTTAGATTGCACCACTCACAGTTGAATCACGATTCCTACATGCACCGCACAGTTCCTTTTTTTTTTCTTTCTTTTGTGATAAATACGGTGCTAAATCTCTGGATTGAATTTAATTCACTTGCAAAGTCAGAGCAGAATATTTTTTTAGGCAGTCGTTGCGAATCAACGATGAGTCTCTCGAAAGATTCCTAATGAATTGAAGGCAATAGGCCGCACTCTACTATACGGATGGATATATGAATAAGAGAGTTTCAATTTGGAATCCTAAATATTAGTAGAAGTTAACTAAGATTTTAGAAATCGCGATTTCAGTCGTTGAAAATAGACAGAAGATTAAAGACATCCAATCAATCGACTTTAAGTAATATGTGCGACATACCTAATAAAACGGTAGGATGTCGGATGTCTTCTCGCGAAATGTTTAGCCTTGGTTGCGCGATTGGTCCTCTCTCTTTCGTAAATGATTAAAAAAAGAAAGAAAAAAGATCGCCTAGCAAAATTCTATACGTCTGTATAAAAATTGGGCAAAAAATCATGCATGATCATGACTTCCATTCGCCCGTTTCTCTCTCTCTCTCTCTCTCTCTCTCTCTCTCTCTCTCTCTCTCTCTCTCTCTCTCTATTTATCAATGTCTCTTTCTCTCTTTTGCTATAAAACAGCGCTATCAGAAAATAAATACATATATGTCGCGTTCCTTTAATTTATAGTGCTAAGAAAGGCACTTGCTATTTCTCTTCTTTCTTTCTCGTTTTTCCGTGGCATAGATGATTTTTATCATCATTTTTATCGGGCATGAGAATTCTGCAGCATCAATTTGATCTTCTCATACGCGTACAATAGATTATCAGCCAATCCTTTACAGCAACCATTTTCCTGAATGGTCTGGAATCTGTAAGTCTTGAAGTTCTTGTCGTGATCGATATAGGTAACTGCCGTCATCAACGGACACATAATGATCTTTGCATGATCCAGGAAGTTGATCTAAGAAGTAAATGAAGTTTTATTTATCTCGGAGCAAGAGCAACATACATATAACAATATTTATAAGGTAATAATAACAAGTCTTCTCGGTAAGAAGACATAATTTACATTTAATAGCATTCTTATTTTAAAGTATATTAAAATAGATAAAAATATATAAATTATTTTAAATTGTATAAAGAAAAATATAATGCATTTTATTTTAAAACAAAAATGAAAATTATGAAAAATTTAGAAAACATAAAAATAAGATAAAAATAAATTATCACATTATATTACTTTTAATAAGTGCATCAGATAATAATAATAACTATATATAGAGAGTGACTCCATGTTAAGATTAATCTGCAAAGTTTTGAGTTTGATCCTCGTCTCTAACATGCTTTAGAAAAAATTAAAAAAAGTAAAGGTTTAGAGTAAAAGTGTTGAGATTATAATTCATTTCGAGAACAATAAACATATATACATACATAGTCATCATCCTCTCAATAGTTGTTATCTGATGCGTTCATAATTTGATAATTATTTTTATTTTATCTTTTTATTTTTTTAATCGATTATCTTTAAATATCTGCATGTATATGTATACATACACATGTAGATATTTAAAGATAATCGATTAATTAACACTTACTTGCACTGTGCCATTAGTCAGTTGCATTACCACGGCTGTCTGAGTTCTAAACCACTGATGTATATAAGGTATTCTAGAGAGAGAGTCACTCTGTTTCACTGCGATAGAGCCACCCGCCTTCATCAGGTGCTCATTCATGTATTTCATAAAGAAATTCATCAGTTTCATTTTCTTTTCGAGATTGATGGGACAATCCTTAACCGTGTAGTACAACTCATCGCCCTCGCGATTGATATAATGAATATTGTAACCATTCGCCATCATAATCAACCGCGTGCCGTCGTTGTACATCACGCCGACGCTATCATCAGACAATTGATATCCGAAACCATACTTATCCGAGTAGTCCACCCACTTGCTGATCCAAATCACAGGTTGCGCTGCCGGATCAGTCAATTCGTCTGCAAATTTTCAAAGATTTTTATAATAATTTTATATTTTAAATACAATAACTGAATATGAGAACTATATTCAATTTCAGTCATTATTTGCATTGTAATATTCCATTAAAAAATGTAAAATAAGTTTATAGATATTTATGTATATCCGTAATTTGTGCATATAATAAGTTTGAATATTTTCTATCATTAAAGTGTGCGTTGTAATATTATTTTTAAATATAAATTTATCCATAATCATAATAATTGATCGTACAGGAATAAAAGTATATTAAGTCTTTTCATTAGAAATGCTCAATAACAACTGAGATGAGACATTGTTAAAGCAAAATAGACAAAATGTAATAATACAATATTAAAATAATTACTTTTTTATAATAATTTCGAACTATAGTTAAAATTACGAAATATACAAGATTTTTAGATATAAATTTTTTATGATTTTTCCCATTAAAAACGTTGAGAAAAGTATGCACGTTGAATATTATTACAGATATTTATTATTTTAAAATAATTTATTTATTATTTATTATTTATTATTTCTATTTTGTCAAAAATTATTATATTAAGCTATAATATAACAAGCTATAAAATTTTTTAACATACCTGCTGAAGAAATTGTCTCCCTAGCAGGTTTACTTTTCAACACGATGCCTATCTGTTCTTTCAACGTCTGAAGCATCGTCCTGATATCAAGATTGACTCTCTGTGGCTCAGTGATTTCATTAAGCTTAGCTTTTCGTGATGGACTGTTTGGCACTCGGCAAGAAAGGATCTCTTGCTCCGTGTAACCGTTGAGGTTCATCTCACCAAGTGGTCTACGATTGCAGTGTGACTCGAGCATATCCAAACGTGGTGCCATTGTTAGGCATGAAAGCGGCAAACTCGTTGGCATGTATCCTGCAATTTTTAAATAAGAAAATTTATTTTATTTTATTTTCATTGGCAAATAATAAGAAAGAAAATTAAAAAATTATTCAATATTGCAATTTGCTCTAACAAGAGAGAAATTAAAAGAAATTTGACAGAAATCAACTTAAATTTCTCCAATCTAATTTAAATCAATTTAAAGTAATGACTTAATAGAAATGACAAAAGCTTTATAATTAAATCAATAATAATTAGAGCATAAAAAAATCAACAAAGATATTTTTTGCATAATCAATTTTACAATTTTGTATCCTATATTAACACATGTGCTTACATCCTTGTCAATTTAATTCTTTAGAAATTGACTATTACAAATCTTCACATATCATTATTATCTCAATTTTTGTCATTATTGCACTCCTATCACATACGTATCAAATCTCATTTGAATGTCAGCCATATTGTAATCGCAAATAACGGAAATTCTTTTAAATTGATAACCATGATGTTTTTAGGAAACACAAAATAAGTCCTGTATATATTATAATCATGATTATCAAAAATTCTTCAAATTTACTTTGTCAGCAAGTAATAAAACAGAAATAATACAAACACCAAACAGAAATAACAATATTTAAATAAAGTATTTTTTTAAATTTTAATTTTAAATATTGATGACTTTTTTTAAATACTTAAGTCTATGTTATTATTATAAAATATGAAATTGTAAAGTTATGTACGTAAAAAATATTTTACGTTGGCTTTTATGGCTCCTGTCTAATTATTACTAACAACTTAAATTACAGAAAATTAGCGTTACAATAAAAAATAATATAATTTATGTTATCACACAAACACATCATTAAGGCCTGTTACATAATTGACAAAATTACATTACAAAAACACATTAAATAATTATATTTTAATTGAAACACTGATGTCTTACCAGAAGTAAAGAATGTGTCTCTCATTAGTCTAGCGACGGATGGACGTTTTGAAGGATTCAGTTGTAACATGTTCGCCACCATATTCATGGCAGGTTTACTAATGTGTTGCGGTGTCTTGTACTGCACTTGTTTAATTCTTGAATACGTCTCCTTTAGGCTTGACGTCTCGAAAGGTGGCTTGCCCACAAGTAGAGTATACATTATGCAACCAATACTCCATATGTCAGCTTCGTAAGAATGCCCAATTTTCGTGAGCACTTCTGGAGCAATGTAATTCGGAGTACCACAGACAGTTCTGTTAAAAGATTCACCAATCAAATCATATAATAAAATTTTGTGTAATTATGACGAAATTAATTTATTTTTAGCAAAGTAAAAATCTCATCAAAATATTAGGTGTAGTAAAAAGAAATCCATTATTTTTCCAATAGAATAGACTTTAGTAATCTGTATCTCGTCTACGCGTGATACAGATTACTAAAGTCATCTATTGGAAAAATAATGGATTTCTTTTTACTACACCTGTTTGAGTGTAAGAATATTAGTAATTTACTAATATTCATTTAATTAACAAAATAATTGAATTTAAACATATAAAAAATAATAAAATAAAACTTACAAATAAAATATAATTTAATTTCTTCAAATTTAGCATTAATAAAATTGTTTATAGCGATGAATAGAGAAAATGACACATTTATCATAACTGATGTATTTAAATAATAATTACTTTTTCCGTTCACCGTCGTGCACTAATTTGGCCGCCAATCCGAAATCACCAATCTTGACTTGCAAATCGTCATTCAAAAACAAATTGCCTAATTTTAAATCCCTGTGAATTATTTTGTTCTGATGCAGATAAAAAACTCCATCTAAAATTTGCTTCATAAAGTATCGTGTTTCGCATTCCGACAGCGCTTTCCTGCGCTTGTGCAGTTCCATCATCGACTATAATATTAAACAATTATAAGACTGTCATAATCGGCACTTGATATTCGCAAAGTAGATATTGTTATAAATGATTACCCTCTTGCGACAGAGTTCCAGGATGATGTAAATATTTTTGTTATCGTCGAAGAAGCCGTGAAAGCCAACGATGTGCCTGTGATTCAAGCTCTGGTGAATCGCAATCTCTTGTGTCATTTTCTCTCTTTGATTGTGTTTCGCCATCAGTGACATTGGCACGATTTTCCCCGCGAATACCTGGTGAGACTTTGACTCTGTGATTTCGTAACATTTTGCAAATCCACCCTATAAAGTAATAGACATAAAATCAAACAAAGAAAAAAAAATTATAAAAATTACAAAAAGAAAGAAAAATAAAAAGAAAAAATTATAAAAATTATAAAAAAAGGAAAAAGCAAATTTCTTTTTTAAAAGAAAAAACTAATATTTTAATTAAACTAATATTTTAATATTTAACTAATATTTTAATAAAAATAATTTTCTGCACGTAATTGTATTTTAATGATCTGAGTAATCCATATATATGTATATTTAATGTTTATTTTTAAAAATTTATAACTCAAAGAAATTCATAAGATAACATTTTATTCACTTATGCCACATATTTTAATATACATGTATAATTTAACATATATATATATATATATATATGTATATTCTATATCTAATATGAAATCAAAAAAAGAAATTACACAAGAGATTGCGACTCTTGAGTTAATAACTCGTTAATCATTGCAATAATTGTAAAATAGAGGACTTTTCTTCTAAGTTTAGTTCATTCTGCTCTTGTGCGAAAGACTTATCACTAATTTTCAAATACCCTATATATGTATAAATATGTATAAATTATAACATTATATCTACTCTATATATAACAATCTAGTCCCATTTTAATTTTTTTATCTTTCAGACATTAATCTTATTTTGTACAATATATAAAATTATATATATATATTAGGTGTTGGAATTAATTCGTAGCGTTTTTAATGAAAGAATGTTATTTATTTCACATGAGCATTAAAAAATACATTAATGAAAGTACTTCCCATCACTTGTAAAACGCTACGAATTAATTCCAACACCTAATATATATATATATATATATGTATATATATATAACATTTTTAATAAGAAAAGTGTTTAAGTAATCCTTCATAAAATTTCCTCAGTTCTCTAATATTCATTTTTATCAATGTAAATTAATTTTAATTTGGGTTTAACTTTTTACTGTTCTAGGAATTAGGGAATGGAAATAACTGTAATTTGTTATTTTTAAAAAATAACTTTCCATTCCCTGCTAAGAATTACAAAGAGATAAGTTAAACTAAAAGATTAAAATTAATCTAAATTGGTAGAAATAGAAAATATTTAAGTACACATGATAAAAAAATATAATTAAGTAATCTTCTTCCATAGAACTTCTTCAATTTTGTGATGTCAATCTCTACAAAGATAATAATTAATCTTAGTTTAAAAGCTAGACTTATACTCTTCATTTCTTTTCTAATACTAGAAAGAGATAAAAAAAAATAGATAAATTAAAGTGACTAACATGAAGCTGCTTTCCTTTTAGGAAACAAATATATCTTATCTATGTTATTTATTGAATGCCAAAAAAGACAGAACGACGTTTGTGTCAGCTATGTCTCCTCTAAAAAGTAACCTGAATTGGTAGAAATGAACTCAAGTTAGAGTATCACTTTCAATACAAATATAGAGTTCCTAAAGGGAAGCTGAAATAATCTTTCCCAAATGTTATGGCTTCTCTTGCAATTACGAATCATCTCAAGTCTCGCATCCTCGGCATCAGTGCAACAAGTGTCGAACGCCGGAGGATCGTGTTTACACATACATATATGTGTGCATGTGTGTATGGTGTGTGTATATACACACATATATATATATATACATATATATATACACACGCATTGCGAAAATCGCGAGGAATGCGATAGCGCGATGGATAAGATAACATTTGTGCATTTTTTATAATAGAAATTTTTTAAAGTCTGTTAACTGCAAGACAGAGAGGTCCTCCAATCTCCATCTTACAGCCAATCAACGGGTTTGAAGTCGTACAACAAAAACGCACAAATGTAATGCTATCATGACTGAGAAAGGTCAAGGCGAAGGCAGCTCAAGGACGCAACGATCGTTCATTACCTTCCCAAAGAACCGGCCCTTAATGTAACTCTTGCCGGTGTTCTTGTCATATATCACGTTCGGTATAGTGTTCTCCTCCTCATTCGACATCATGCAACCGATGTAATCACAGTGGTGAACAAACCCGCTGTCGTATCACCGTCGAACGTGATGATATTATTCGATGATGCCGTGTGTGGTTATCAGACAGACACGTTTTGTCGCTGCTACGCCGTGGCCGCTGTCGTGTCGTCGGTCCCAACCTGCGCTTTTGTCCCCCCAAAATCACGTTATCGGCAATACCGGCCGGCAGAGATTCGCGCGTTTATCGTATACTTCAATGACCGATGCGCACTGCTTTACGTTATGCCCGATCGGTTCTCAATTCTATTCTCGATCTTCCGTGTCCGTGAGAAAAAGAACCGCGGTGAGGATGTGACGGGAAGGAGCAAAAGAAGAGTGAACAGCCGTGAGCGCGACACGCTACCGTACCGTAGGAACACCCACTGAATTCGCTGCTCACCGTACTTCTGTTCAATTCAAACCGCCTAGCACTCACGGTCACGAAAGACGTGCAACGCCAACGGCTCGCCGGTTTAAATGACGCATAACCGACCAATCGCCGCGCGCGCCTGCTGAGTCACGTGGCTCGGCGATGCGGAGCATTACCAGCCATCTTTCCCCAGAGAAGGCAGGCTAGGGTTTTTTCTTTATTTTTGTGCTTAGCTGCCTGCGTTAAAAAGACTAGCGCGCAGCGCGTCAGACATTCTCGGTTTTCAAACTTTGACTGTAGAAATCTGGACTGCTAGCAGCAAAATCAAAATTTACGTGTAATGAACATGGAAATGGCCTAATTTCCATCGAGAGTTTAAATGGATCAGAATGTAAGAACCAATTACAGTTGAGCATTCCTCTGTCGTTCGACTGTAACAGGGGAATTCGACTGTAGTTGGGTGATTCTTAGGCTGCATTTTCATGCTGACACTCGACGCTCGATTCGAGCGGCAAAACAGGTCACGTGATCAAAATTGATGCTTGGTATTCGTAAATTTTTCTGATCCAGTTCAAACCTTCGATGGAAATTAGGTCAGTGGACTCAACAGTGGACAATTGAGTGAGCGCTACTATTGGTTCTTTTAAATCATCCAATCAGCATTTTAGATCTGGAACTGAACGTAGCCAATGTCATCATGCTCCTTTCTCAAGAATTAAAAGTGATCTTAATTTTTAATTTTGTTGAACTATCAAAATAATTATGTATAAAATGCTTAAATTAAGCTAGTTACTTATAGAATATCAAAATTCTTGCAGTATTGCTTATTGTACTTCAGATTTCTACATTAATTATTTTGATTGTCCAATTGATTGGTGCGAAACGATGATGCAAAGCAAAGCACTCATTGGACATTGCTCATCGCTCATCGTTCATCGCGTCCAGTGTGCAATAGGCATTAGGATATATCCATACAAACTTGCATAACAATATTTTTTACGCCACTATAAAAATCGCCTCGTTGATTAGTTGCTGCTTCTGTTACTTGATGTTTGCATAATACTGAGTTTGCATAATACATAGTACCTTAATACTGGCATTAATTAAAAAGAACGGGCTCGAGAAATGAGCCTTCCTACATCAAAAATATTGTATCTTCGACATTATTATTATAATAAATTGATAATATAATATAATAATAAATTGATTGATTGTATATAATAATAATACGTGTACGTAATACAAAATTTATTATACAATGGACTTATATAAATTTCACCATTAAAGATTACGATACAATAACATGATGATTTACTATAATTTGCTATACATTTTTCGATGTGTCGTATGTATACATATATATACCCTGGGCCTTCAGTAAATAAATTACTATAAATAAATATAGAATGCTGCTGGTGATTGGAGCCCGCGGTTGGCAGCGGATGCGAGTAAATGATGTGAGTTGACTCATGCAGTCCTTGCAAATCAATTCTTCTTTTTCCGTTTAATGCTGCGAATTGGATGGACAAATCGCTCCGGATTATCATGCGCGTGCGTGATACGTCATTGAACACGTGATCAGTCTCAGGCTCGTACTAACGTTACGTGGAATGTCTTTCTCTCGCTCTATATCTATAAATTATTAATACTGTTTACATCAATAATTCACGTACTATTAACGTTATTTTTTATGTCAATAATTAAGTGTTATATGTGTTAATTATTCAATTTAATCAACGTGTGTGTATTATATGTAAAGAAATTTATTAATCGGGTAAATTAAAGAATAAATTTTATCTTAATGTTATTATTACAAATTTAATAGTTTTCATCTCATGTTCTTCACAGATATAAATGTTATTATTAACTGATGATAAATAAAAAATATCTAAATTATTTCAGATTTTATAAAATTTTACACCAGAAATTATAGAATAAAAAATCTTAGAAATCATAGATCAGAATTTACATACATGAAAAATTTTAGAAAAAAATTAGACTTGAATCTCTAGACGCTTTTGAAAAATTTAAATTTAATTTGTATAAAATATCAGAGAAATTTTCGAAAAAGTAAGAGAGAGTATTTAAGAGAGTATTTAAAAGTTCTGAAAATTTCTGGAATTAACATAAAAATTGTAATAAATTGCTAAAATTTGAAACTGAAAAAATTTTGAAAAATTCTGAAATTACATAAAAATTTTTGATGAATTATATGAAAAAGTATTAAAAAAATTTCTACCAGGGTGTGCCAATAAATTGTACGGCTAAAAGTGTCATTCAAGTTTAGTTCCCGCGAGGGGACCTAATGATACTCACCGTTCCTGCGAAATGTGTACGCACCTGAAATGAGTAACAGCGTCTGCTAGCGTCGCCTCACCGCGCATGCGCCGAGTTGTCCTTCCAATTCGCAATTTCACAACACTATTTCCGCTACGGTAGCCGATACACTGACGTCCATTTTGCTCGTTTGTTGGTGCGAGCGTCCCTGATTTATGAGCTACCTTTATAGCCTGCTCATCGTAAGTAAATATTAGTCTCTATAAATCGTGTTGTTTCGTGAATCCGGGATTTCGGATTTTTGCTCGAGAGTTTGCTTCAATTAAATCTGACGTCGTGTCTCTGAAACGCGTTCCCGCGAGGACATTTTTCATAGAACTTTCTGAGGTAGCGTCGGTGATACGCTGTGGTGAGACGCTTGCCGCATTTTGTTAAAACTCGCCGAGACTTGAATAAAAGAGCAACAAATAAAGAGATTACGCACGCCACAGTTCGGTATTTCAGCGTAGAGAGGAAGAGTGAGGGAGAGAGGGTTTAGATTATTTTTTATATTCTCTGTATTTGCAAAGGCACTGATAACTAACGTGCATCTTTTGTTGAAAGAATTTGGTGGAAAATGTCACTGAATTGCTTTCAGATTAGACAAATGCGTTACAATCCATGGTACTGTGCGAATCTAATGTGTTTTAGAAATTTCTGAATTCAAGATTCCTTGATCTTTTAATTCTTAAGATTTATTCTGAAATTTTTCATTGCCTCTAGTTTTAACTTTTATAGATCAGTGCTGTTCAAGATTTGTAATTCTAGGTATTGACTTGACATGTGTCAGCATTTATTGCTCTTCTTTTTTTATCTCTTCATCAAGAAAAAAAGAAAGCAATAGCCTCATCAGGTTCTTCCCATTTGGTGACACAAATCAGTACAAGTCGTTTTATCTTTGTTATTCACTGAAATCGCAAAAAGAAAATAGAATGATGTTAATGTTTTAGATTATAGTAAGTTTTGAACCAATCCTATTGGATTAATGACACTGCAAGTTCCATTATTGATAGAACATGTAGCGTCAATCAATAGCAAAGCATCATCCAACTCAGGTCAGTTTAAAGCCTGCTACAGTCAAAAACGCTATGTGCCAACTTGTGTTACTAAATGGAAAGTCATAGATACTGGACGTTTATCAGCAAGAACGCAGTGAAATATTTTATCCTTGTTTAACATTGACAAAGAAGAATATAATATTTCACTGTATTACACTAATGTCCATTTGTATCAATATAGATTAATCTTAATCTTGGTTCAACTAACTTTTCATCTTTTTCTAATTCTAAAAATGAGAAAAATGTAAACAATAAATTAAACTGAGATTAAAGTTGATCTACATTGATAAAACTAAGTTTGTTTTTTGAAAAGAAAAAAGAAGAAAAGATGAACTCTACAAGAAGTTCAACTAAAAAAAACAAGCCTACTGTGTCATTGCTGGAAAACGTCTATTGTTATATATCAAGCAAATGCCTACAATTATAAATCTTGAACAGTTAATTGATCTATAAAGTTGAAAATAAAAAAAATTTCAGGATTATTATAAATATTTATGTTATTGTAATATATCGTATAGCTTTTTAGCTTTATACTTCTAGATTTGATATGAATCAAAATATGTTTCTTCAGGAAGTTTGAATAATGGAGGGAGCACCAGGAGGTGGTAGAGGTAGTTTTCGAGGCCGTGGAGGCCCGGGTGGAGTAATGAGGGGACGCGGCGGTTTTGGAGAGAGAGGAAGGTAAAGAACTTATTGAAACAAATTTGCCATAAAAAAGAACTTTACGTTATGGGTTAGCAGGAGATACTATGGAGATCTTTATCGGATACGAATATTTCTTTTGACTAAAATACTGATAAAATAGCAATAAATAATTGAGATATTTGTAATCAAGAAAGTCGCCTAGGGTTGTTTTAAAGCAATTTTTTGATGAGGTAAAATTTTGATATTTCATTTGATCTGCACTATAATTCAATGAAGTGCAGATAATTTTATTTATTATAATGTTTTAAGAACCAAATTTGATATTAGTTTTATAAAAAAAAATTGAAAAAGTTTCATTACAATATTATTTTCAGGAGATAAAAGGTTTGTAAGCTGTACAAACATATATCTGTATTAAGAATAATGAATAGATATATGTATGAATAGATGCATTTATTATAGTTACTCAAAGCCAAATTACAAAAGCTGTCTTTGTAAAAATCTTTGTAGATTCGTAAAAAAGAAATAAAAATGTTTGTAAGCAAAATATTTCGTCCATAAGATAAAATGGAATACAAATACGTATCTGTATCATGAATGCAGATTAATTAGCTCGACACACTTGCCTTTAACATTCTCATACACCTTTAATATTCTCAAGAAACAATTTGTTTCAGAAAGAAATTCTTAAATACTACGTTGCTTTTATAATTAGTTTCCATTCTTTTAATTAAAAATATGGCATAATGAAAGAAAGAATTTAATCAAATTGTACAAATAGAGATGCTGTACGTAATATAAGTATGAAAGAAATAACTGATATATTTATTTCGCAACAGAGGTGGTCCTCCTCGAGGTGGTAGCATGATGCGTGGTGGACGAGGTAACGGGCCTGGCGGGAGAGGAGGTCCTCCAATGAGAGGCCGAGGTGGTCCTCCTGGCAGAGGTGGACGAGGTGGACATTTTCCTCCAGGGTAAGCATTTTATTATTATATATTTTATATTCTAATAAAATTATTCATATTTTGCAAAATATTTAAATTTGTCATTAATTTATAAATTGTATTAATTTTTTTCCAATATTATGAAAAATATTAATATATTTAATAAATATACATTATTAATAATACATTATTACTTTGTACTTTCTACTAATGCCTGTTGATAGATTTATCACGAAATGTGACTTTTTAGAATTGCTGAATTACAAGATCTTATAAATCTCTTTTATATATTTTTAATAATAAAGTTTAGAAGTTTGTATTATAAGCTAATATAATTTTTTATTGATCATTCACATAGACCACCAGAAGCAGGAATGTCTAGTGGACCTGGAGGTGGTCCGCCACCCTTAGGAATGGGTGGTCCTCCACGAGGAGGTGGCGGTAGGGGTGGTGGTAGTAATAGCTTCCGTAGCAGAGGCAGAGGCGACTTCGGCAGGGGAGATAGCCGCGGAGGTAGCAACAACTTCCGAGGTCGCGGCATGGATAGAGGTAGAGGAGGATCTAGGTAAGAATTGATTCTTAGCTCCAAAATAATTTATTTGAGCCTGAGTAAAATTATTTATGTAATGATGGTTACTGCTCTTTTGAAAATTTCTTGAAAAAAATCTTTTATACATGTGAATATATCGCAAATTTATTCTTAAGTTCTAGCAATTTATTGAATGATTTACGATAACTTAATAAATATTTGTAAGAAATTTTTGAATTTGCTAAATTTAAATTTGATATCGGAAATTCAAAATTTAAAGTAGTACATCTAATATGATGGCTTGACAATCGGAAAAATAAATTTTTGTTAAACTAAGATATTTTTTAACATCAAGAAATCGTGATAAAAAAATATATATAAAGAGAATCGAAGAAGACATTTATATTACATACATTTATATTATATACTAAGACAGAAGCGGTGAAGCAATGAAGTTTATTAGTATATAAAGATGAGGCGCAAATTTTTATTTGCGAATATACGTAGTGTCATTGGTAGTTACTTAACAGTTAATTTTAGTACTAGGAGTAGGTAAAACAAGCAAATGACAAGAGCAAGCATAGAAATTATAATAACTACGTTTACACGTACTCACTTGATTTACGCCGAAGTAACATTGATGTTATGAAATTGGTCGTGAAATCGAGCCGTGTAAACGGAATCCATATGAAAAATACACTGTAATGTTCCCATCCTGTAACGAGAATTTTATTAATGTGATAGAATTATATTTTTATTCAAATGCAATTTATTGTTTCAGAGGAGGATCAAGCAGAGGTGGACCCAGCCGTGGTGGCTTTGATCGTGGTGGTCGGGGGACTGGTGGTGGACGTGGCGGTCCTACGAAACGAGGAGGAGGTCCACCTAGCTCGAGTGGACCTTCCAAAAGGCCGCGTTTTGATCAGCCGTCTTCCCAACCATCTAATGGTTACGCCACTCAACCTCCTAGGTAAGTGTTACAGGAACTTTCTTTTTATCGTAACGTTTAAAGGCATTTTTTTTTCTTGAAAACTAAAGATTGAAAATTAAATTGATGTGTGTTTTTCAGTCATGCTTACCAAATATCGAACATTAATCGAAATTAATTTTTTATGCCAGTTTTATATATTTATAATATTTAATTATTTAAATGTATTAGTGCGTTTATTAGGATATTTAATGAGCTATATATATATAAAAGAAAATTATCAAAATTATATTACTTAAGATATTTTATATTTCTCACACTTTTGGTACTAATTTTCAATTAATATTGGAAATTATAGCTTGATGTTGAAGATACCTACTATTATATATGTTTAATCTTTTGTCAAGAATAAATTAATTTATTATATATACTTTTTATGACATACTATAAAAGATACAATTTAAACTGTTTAAGTTAAGCATTTTCTAAAACTCATATGTATCTCTGTTTTCAAAACATACCTTCTTTAGAATAATAAATTTACGAAAATAATAAAAAAATGTTCGATAAGATTTATAACAACATAGACATTATAACAAATAACAAATTAAAAAATATTGAAGATATAATAATACAATATACAATTAATAAATAGTTACAATTTATATTTTACATATAAAAATCCAAAAATAATCAATGAAGTATATATTAATAAGATAAAGAAAATGAATGTATTAACAACTCATTTTGTTTTTGAATGATAATAGCCAAGGTTACGGAGGTTCAAGTAACGCTTACAGCAGCCAACAACCGCAGCAACAACAGTCCGTAGGATACGGTAGCGGTGGCTATGGCTCACAACAAGGCTACACGCAGTCTTATCAGGGCTATGAGAGTTATCAGCAGCCTCAGGATTACGGACAAACGGTAAATGAAATTGATACAATACATATATCCGAGACAATTCCGAAAACAATCCACGAATTATTTTTAATAATTTGAATGTTAAAATACATTTCTAGATTTTTGAGCATTAAATTTAATTAAATTATTCCAAATAAATTTAAATAATTACACAATTCTAATCTCTCGAAATTAATAGAATTTTCTATTGATGTTAATTAAAAAATTGTTAATTGTGTTTTCAATCAGAATCCATAATTATTTTGTCTCCTTTGATTCTAGGGTTATCCACCGTCCGCAGCAGATAGCAGATATGGCGGGGCGTCATCGGTTCCAGCTGCAGGATTCGGCGCTAACGATCCGTACAGTTACGGCAAAGCTCCGCCGTCAGGTGAGTTGTAGACACTAAAGAAGTGTTGTATGCGACGTGCGTCGTTACTTTTCTATTATAATTTGTGTATCTTTGTCTCTCGCTAATTAATTTTGATCAATTCCTCATGATCTAATAATTTGAAGTTATTTTTTTTTTCCAAAAAACTTCCAGATCTTTAAAATTTTAATTCCAAACATGACCTTCCTATAATAATAATTTGAAATAAAAATTCAGATTGTGAAGGATTGATTAAGCTTAACGTATTTTTATAACGTTGACAGTATTTATTACGACAATCAAGTACTGATTGTGAGTACTCAAAACGTGCGATAATCTACTAATCGAGTACTCGAGCGTTGAATTGATAGGTCGGCGGGACACCATATACAGTTATTAATATTACATAATGCATGTCTAGCCGATTACCAGCAGGAGGCAGTGTCATCCGCGGGACCGGGGGGCGGGGCCGGTTATGTCTCAGCTAACCCATATGACGACCGATCTAATGCCAACATAATCAACCGGGGTTATTCGACGCAACCTTATGGTTAGTTGTTTCGTTCGCTGTCATCGTTCACATTATACAATTCATTAACTACGGCCGTTGGAGCGATCCTTAAGGACTCATTTATCGTAGAGATGGAATACTGAATTATTTGCTCGAAGAGATTTCCAGCAAAGAAGTGTCACGATATTAAATTGTGTCACAAAATCATGGTAGGGAATTTAATTAGTAATCTTGATGAAATGTTAATTATAAATGTTCCTCGAGAAAAGTTAATAAAGTATCAGATTATTATGACAATAAATAGTTTATTATGTTCTCCACATAAAATTTCTAGCAAAATATTGAATTTAAGATATTGTATATGATGCGATACTCTTTTCTGGCAAATAATAATTTTATATCCCGATGATAAGTGAGTTCTTGAAGATCGCTACCTAATGTTTTTGTTTTCCGGGTTACATCCGAGTTAACACGATTCCGCAATAAAAGCGTAAAACACAATTCGATTCAGACGAGAAACGTTCTGATTTAGACGATAGAAAAGAGAGCAAACGCGCAATCAATATGTCAGATCATCGATTTATTTTCTGGAAACTCAAATACTTGAATTTCTCGAATGCAATTAGAATTGGAATTTTTTTTAAATTCTTGAAATTTTCTTACATTCTCGTTCCTTCTCGAATATTTGGATTTTTATATTGCTAGATATCTCTGTCTAGAATTTTAAACAGTTTTTTTTTCTCTGAATTGTATTCTATTCGCGAGCGATGCGAATGAGTTGCGCAGAGTTACACAAATCCCATTTTGAACGTAATAAGAAATCACATAAAAATTGGATACGGATCCTTTCATCGAGACACTAGCACTGCAGCACTGCCTCCTGCCATCTTTCACTCCAGGATTACAAGGTCCGTGATATGTGCAATTTCTTTCTCACCTAAAACAAAAAATATATATAAGTGTATAAATTATCACATTAAGCCTTTTATTATTCTTTTTCAATATATCCTCTATCATCTGATTTTATTTATAATATATATTTTGGATTTCTTAATCTATAAGTCAATATTATTATAAAGATTTCTCCGTAGATTTATTTAATTTGTAAGGAAATGTAAATGTTTTAAATTGTTTGAAGAAATTAAGCGATATTAATTGATTAACTATCACTTCCTCCTTTTTTGTATTTTGCCATAACTACTTTGTCATTTCGTTATATTACGTTATATTAATAAAGCTTTTTTTTTCATTATTTCATTCGACTCGTTTCAAATATTTCTCGTCTGAGTCATTCGCTTCTAAATTTTCAGCATTTTTCATGAAGCGTTGTTTGATAAATATGTGTTTTTCTTGTAATTGCAGATTATCCGAGTCAGGACGGTGTTTATGGGAAACAGGACTATGGTAAGTACAACTCGCAGTTCAGAAAAGTTCATTGATCAGAGGAAAACAAATTTAGCTAAGTCGATTGGGAAAGGAAATTGTGTTTATGTAGAATCTATACGTGAAATATACTAAATAAGTAATAATATAGAACATACAAAGAAACATCCGGAAGGTACAAAAAAATATATCATAAACGACACATGTTAATGTATTATTTTATATGCAAGATTTATATGAACATTTTCGTACTTTTAACGATGAAAGTGTAGGACATTCTATAAAATTTAGGAAACTTTTAGATAATTAGTCGGTGAAATTTCATTATATACAAAACAATAATCAAAGACATTATTAAAGATGATTCTGAGAGATTTATGAATTTGAGAATTGCGATTCCCAAATTATAAGGTCAAATTTAATTAAACCATGTCATTTAAAAATCAAGTGAAAATTACAGTCAGTACTGAACACAATGTAACGACTTGTAACGCAAAAAATATATGTACAACCTGTAGGACTATTATAAACGATATTAATTTAAATAGTTATGCGTTAGGTACGAGTGTAATATTACGAGAGATATTTATCGACATTATCAATAGCTATTATTAATACATCGAAATGTTTATTGCAATGTCTTATGAGAATACTCGCAGTACTAAAAGTATTTGCAGTTCTACAAAAAGCGTTTATATTATTACAAGAGCATTTGCGATATCACAAGAACATAATAGCAAAGAAAGATTCTTAATCCACTTAAACATACATGAGATTTTTGCAATATTCGAGCGTTAACAAAATTAAAAGACTGTCCACAAAGATATTTACATCACAGAGCTAATCTACAAGAAGTCCATTTTTTTAAGTATTTAAGAATCAAAGGCAAATGAAATTATGATATATATTCATTGTACACGTACACATATACACGCCGAAAACGTCGAAAAATAATAGGCAGGTAAAGAATTGGTAGCGATATCGTGCAAGGATCTATAAGTAGGTCGTTCAGTTTTATGTATATGTAGAGAAGCAAGAACACTAATTATATTTCTCGAGTAATGGAACGGAGGAGCTATGGTTGTTTCCAGGTGGCAGTGCTGGTTACCAAAACGCCCAGTCTCAGCGACGTTATTAAAGATATCCGTCACTTAATCAATATCCGCTCATTAATTTTGTATCTAAGTAGACAACAATTCTCCCAGGCGAAAAGAAAAAAAAACACAGAACAGATCGTATCCATCTTCCGTCGCACGTTAAAGAGAATAAACTTTCTCCTTTTAAAACTGCGAAATATATTTGTTGATAGAAGAACGATGACAATCGAGGAATCTTGAAGCAAGGTGACGTAAAAATGTAAAATCGGGATGCACTTATATATCAAGGGATTTATCTCACTTTTCGTAAAAGCTGACTTGATTACACACGTTGAAAAAGTTGGAAATTAATACTGTTAGACATATAACATATGTCATAATTATTTTGTATATGAATATATCTTTGTCTTTTGCTGAATGCACTTTTTCAATTGACGTATATATTTGAAGAATTGTTTTACTTTAAACAATTTTCAAAAATTTAATCTCATTGACTCCCAGCTTTTTTAAGGCTCCGCGTCACTTTGCTCCCAAGATTTTTTTCACTTCCGCTTGCTTTGTCTTCGTCTCGTGCGCGTTGAATGAACTTGATCGATATATATTGCTTGACGATATAGGGAATACATATTTTATACTTGACAATTAGCAATTAATACACACATTATTTCACTACGTCGCCTGTACGACAATCTAGAATTAAGTCCCGGTCGAGCGATTAATTTTCTCGACCGTTTTCTTCACTATTTGCGTAGCGTAATTTATCACAACAGAGTAATAACTAAAGAGAAACCAACAATAACAAAAGCGATAACGACGACACTGTAAAGTCGGCTGTTTTGTAAATAGAAATCATAAATAAACCCTTTTTTTGTGGAGAGGAAAAATGATGGCAAAGCACGCGATATATGGAACTGTGTACTCTATCCCTGAAGGCTTAGAAGGAGAATAACGTTAAACACTGATATAAGCACTTCTCAATATGTCTTAATATTTATTCATTTTGATTAACTGATATCTAAATTTATATCTGTTCAATTAAATTTAATTGAAAATATCGAGGATTATTTTGAAACTACTTGAAAATGTTTTATAACTTATTGTAATAATTGTTTGCCAAAATTTTATTGTTTATTGTAATTTTTTGTTAATATTAGATTCATCCATTTTATAATTTATAATTACATAAATAATTCTGCAATCTATAACTTGGCAAAATAACCGTCACGACTGTCGATGATCAGTCATCAGCATCAATGTTATACTGGAGATAATCATCAATTGAAAATTAAATTAATTAAATTCTTATGAAATAGTTAATTTTTCATAAGATTTAACGAAGTTGGCAATTTTGTTGTCTTCTTTAACGATTAGCTATGATTGCAGAAAAAAAATGTGAGTCTCGGTTGTTTGAATGAGATTTCTTTTCTCGACAGAGAATCCGACCAGGAGTCGAATAGTATAACGAATTTAACAATGCAGTTATATAATGTCTAATCCTCTGTCGTGCATTATTTTATATTAATTAACGAAACTCGCTTGAAATAATTTGTACCGTTTATTGTATATGATACATCTTTTATGAATAATTCTATATAGCGCATCATGTTGTTATGTCCCGATCTATTGTAAACGATCGCTCGATGAAAATGAAAGAAACATTGAAAAAAAATGAAGATCGAGAACATCAATACATCAAAGACTTATACCCTTACCCTTATTGTCACCTTACCTTATAGCACGAGAAACAGAGAAAAAGTGGACGAGAAACACGCAAAAAACCAGCAACTGCCCTAGGAAGACAAGCTAATCAAAAAGACTGAATATGGGCGAATAAGTATGATAATTAGACGAAAGATTATCTCGGTAATATAGTAACAAAAAGTAGGTATATATATATATGAACATTTTTGGGAAACATTGGTAGATTAAATGCCATTTCCGACCGAGCCATTCTTTCGTCTATGAATTTTTCGATCGTTTGCAGTCGATTTTTTCTTTAACAAAGGTATCAAAAGCATTGTTAGATTGTAAGCAGTCTAGAATAAAACATTTCTTAGGAAGAGTAAGGCTTGAGAACATGGCAAGAATAGATAGCGAAATTTTAATTATTTTGTAAGAGTTGAAGATTAATTAGAGATATATTCAATGAATAATATAAAGATTGTGAAACTACGATAATGATCTCTTCGACGTTTTCAGTAAGGAAAAATCGACTCCGAACTGGTAAAAAAATACATGGACGAAAGATGAAGACTCATTTAAGAAATCATAACGTCCAGTTAGAGATATTTAATTAGAAAAAGGTAAAAGTAAAAATTAGATAACATTTGAAGAAAATTATGTGAGTTTGTGAAAGTGTATGTAAGTTTAAAGATTTTATTCTAAAGCATAAACAAATTTCACATATCTATTAATTTCAAAATAACGTTACTATTTCAGGAATATCTCACCCCTGAGTCATACGTAAACGTAGCGTTGGAAATAATTGACAAGCCCAGATATAAGGCCCGACATCTCTTATAGTTTCTAAAAGTTCAATTATGATTAGTACACAATATTATGATATTTGAATATTATTACTTAAGAAATATAATATAAATATATTTATAGAGCAATATGAGTACAATATGATATGAATGCAATTATAGAGTAATATAATGAGTTTATTATAGAGTCATATGAGTTCAATTATATAGCAATATCATTTGAGTACAATTACAGAGTAATATCATGAGTGCATTGTAGAGCATATGGAGTTTAAGAAGCGGAAGGTACTTAAAAGTACTAATAATCACCAAGTTTGATGAAAATCAAGTTTATTTCACAGGCGTAGCAACAAGCTGAGATACTTAAGAAACAATGAAAGTCAGAGGGTGAGAGACAGAAAGTATCGTTCTTCCAGCAAGAAACATGTCAAATTTGTTAAGTCATCCACCCTCACTTAAAAAAGAAAAGACAAATCGAGTAAATAGTGGGTGCAGTCCAGTTAGCGCTATTCAAAATAGTTTAAAAATAATTAAAATAAAATTAGAAGAGTCGTACTATCGAAATCCAATTGCGCTAACTAGACCGGCATTCAAAGTGAGTAAAATTATTTTCGTTAATTATACATATACTTGAAAGCAGTAGAAATTAGCTAAAGTCCTTGAGTTTATAATTACTTAAGATTCATCTTGTTAATCATATATATGCAAAATGTACAATTTTTATATGGAAAATAAGTAAAGAAAGAGCAACTTGCTATAAAAAGTATTTTTTTATGCACACCATTTTTTTTTAAATTGCGTATCACTTGGAATCAAATAACAGTCAATCAAAGACGATTATCAATCAATGATAAATATTAATGTGACGTACATGAGAAAATGAGAATGGAAAAGAGAACAAACCAGAAAAGTAATGAAATTAACGCGTGCAATGCGAAACACTAAATATTAGAAATGAAAGTCAAATGCTCGAGTATACCTCAACCCAAAAGCTCAGGTGAGTAAATACAAATAAATATCTATCCATTCTTTGTGAACAGCTATCTATTTGCGAAGAGGACATATATTTATATATATATATACATATATATATTTATCAGAATTTATAAGAGAGTAATCGAATTAATTAGTTAGACGGAACTTCGAACTACTGCATTTATCGAGTGTAAAAGTGAATTTAGCGAAATAACAAACGTAGTGACAATTAATTGCAATATAACAGCGAATCTTTGAAAGGCGTCCTAATGTATCACAGGCGATCGAATTGCTTGAAAAGTAGATTTCATTCGATTGTAACAAGCCCAATTGCGTTTCTTTATTTTTATGTCTCTTATAAAGACGTAGCACAGGGAGTGAGATAAAATCACTACGACCGAATAAAGATACATCAAAAAGACGAGTGGAAAAGATTCGTAAATTCACACCTTTCACAAGTATATTCGCAGTTAACAACCGTTACCGTTACAATATTCTCTCCTATAGATGAATTATCTTGCCGTTTTAACGCGCACGGCGGATGTTAAATCGAGAGATAATAACTTAAAGCGCTAAAGTTAGGAAGGCGCCAAAGGAAATGAAACTGATTCACTCGATAATCAAGTAGGCACGATTTTGAGTAAACGAGCAATGTTGCAAACGACACTTCGTAAAGATATAGACAATTAGTTTAAATCTCAGATGAGTGCGAAATTGATTTCACAATTTGACCACTCGGCTCCTGTCTGATTTATCGATGTTGCTTTCTCTAGGTTGATCACAATGGCAACAACTGTGACGTCCAACGAGATCGTCATCTACATGGAATCATCGATTATAATCGCCGCATGACCGGTATCGCAATCATGAGAATCAGAAAAATCACGAATCTGGTGAGCTAGAATTAATTATGAATATATTAATGCTGCGTATATACACTAATAGTATATTTCTACTATTTGTAGCAGTACACTCTAATTTTTCTTGGAGTGAAATCTCACTCCGAGAGAGAGAGAGAGAGAGAGAGAAAGAGAGAGAGTGAACATACAGCCACTTTTAAAGAATGAAAATATTTCACTCTTTTTGAGTGAAATTTCATTCCAAGAAATTTGGAGTGTATGTACGAATAATATACTTATAGTACCATATACCAATAATATATATATTTATAGTATATACTAATATATATTTCTTATACATACTTATTGCCATTCTAGTGTTGCACACCTCGCAGGTATAATATACTCCATACATCATGTGCTTCGTGTACAGGCGAATAGGAATCGCATTTTAGAATGGTATACGAATTATATTTGTCTGAGAAATTTTGCTCTTTTTCTTCTTGAATGATTCCTCCCCATTTGTCTTATCTTGCTGTCGATTATTTTAACGATTCTGGTTCTAGTTTATATTTTCTAGTTTATATTTTTTCTTAAAATTATTATTACGTAGAACTTTAAATTTAAAGGGTAACCATTCTTTTTATTTCTTTTTTCAAAAAAAGAAATTTGAATTTCCAATTTTTATCTTTTATATATAGATCCTAACTTTAATCCGTTAACTTTGTAAATAAATTTATATGTTCTTAATATTAAATTGTGAATGAAAATGTTAACATTTATATTTGCAAAAATAAAAGCTGTTTATTTTATATCGTTACACTACACATGGTTTTAAATATTTTAATACCAAGAACGAGTTACATAATAAAAATAAACCTTTTTCAGGTTTATTTTTATAGTCGATAGAAATAAACATAATATTTTATTATTCATTGTTATAAAGACCGTTTTATATACTGTTTAAAGTGTAAAAAAGTATGTGACATATGCATTTCGATCGATAAAATATCCAATACGTATTCTGATAAAAATTTAGAAACATTAATATTAGGTATTTTATTGATCAAAAGATATTTAAAATGTGTTTTAGGGTCTTTAATTAAACTTCGATTAACATAATAATATTATATAAAAATATATATATATATATATAATACTATACTATTTTTAAATAGAATTCTTAAAATTATAATTTTATTATTTAACACGTACAGAGATGAAAAGATTAAAGACAACAATTGTTCAGTCAAACAATGAATTTTATATGCATAAGGTGCTTTCCAATTGCTTAACACATCTTAACACAACATAGAAATGCACAAAGTGTAGCATTGTGTACGATTCAATTGGAACAGAATGTGTTCGCTGTACATAACTGAGATCCGTTTCGGATAGATTAAATGTAGCTTTTTCTGCTTGTATTAAATAAAAAAAAATAAAAGTGCTGGCCACTCAACGCCGCGGTTAGTAACATGTAATTGTCACTAGAAAACACAAGCTTACACAACCCTCGGCTGAGTACAGATGTGTGTAGTATTGTGTAGACGATAATAGACAATTGGAATACAACCAGTGTCGCTGTGTGCACGAAAATGTTTACGGATATTGCAATTGGAAAGCATCCATAATATACATATATGTTGTATATGTGTATTATATTTGTAAAGGAGATCGAAGGCACTTAATTATTCTTCGCTCAAAAGGCTCTACGGGAAATAATATAGAATTTGAATAGAAGTGCAAAAAATAGCACTCATTCTGCTTGTAAAAAGAAAGAAAAATAAATATACATATATCAATGAGTATCATCTAGTTCTTTTTGCAATTCTTTTACTCTTTTTAAGCGTTCTTTTGCATGGGCTAATCATATTTTAATAGGGTTTGTGAGTTCGTCGTCTGTTGCATTTGGATGTGAATTTCGTAACACACCTGAAAAAAATATTTTTTTTATTAGATTCATTATTTCTTAACAAATTAGAAGAAATATCTCTATGTCATTTTTAAGAAGTGATTGTGTACTTTATTTGCAATACATATATATGAGAGTTAATTAAAAAATATTTATAATTATAAACGTTTATTGAAATAAACACTAGATATTTACGAATATCTTAATTTGTAAAGAAATAATATTATTTAATAAATATAAATTTTGTTTTTAAAATTTTACTTACTCATCATTACTTTGCATATCTCCAGTGTTGAGAAAACTAGTTTCTTTTTCGCTCCATACCAACTATATTCTACTGCCAATTCGTTTGATAATATGACTTTTATCAATCGCATGCAAGATAATCTAACATGTTCAGATGTTATACGATTCAATTGTTTAATCTACAATTATTAAAAATTAAGATTATTTTTTTAATTTATTGAGTAGATCACAAATTGTTATCCTTCATTTTTTCGAAGATACTTTGTAATATTGAAGTATAAATATTAGACCTACCATCTGATTTCGATATTCTGGATCATCTTTTAATTTTCTCTCCATTATTTTTAAATCATTTTCGTCTTTCAATGGTAAATCAGCAAAAACATCAATATTTTCTTCGTTTTTCACATTTTTCGAAATTGCAAGCTTTTGGAAAACAGTCATTTGAAATATGTTCATATCATTTACTAATATTTTTAAAATTTTGTCTATATTTATTAGTTTCTGTACGACAAAACATTGAAAATTGTCCAATTCTGTAAGACATTAAAAACATTTTATTCGTAAATTTGATATTTACTTTTATCCAAAATATTAAATCTTGAAATAATCTTTGATAGATTAAGAAAAATATTATGCAAAATTAAATAAAAATAATACAGTGAATATATATATATATATATATATATATATATATATATATATATATATATTCACTGACTGAGTATGTCTAAAGTAATGAATTATTTCACCTTTATATTTAATATTTAGCTATTCTTTTATACATGAATAAAAATAGTAAAAAAAACAATGCAAAATTATTTTAGAATAAATAATATTATGATTGTACAAGAAATAAATTCATTGTTAATCGTAAAATGAAAGGTAAAATAAAAATTGATTGCATATTAACCTTGTTTTTTAAATTTCAAGTTTGAATTTGAGAGTGGGTCCTTGTTATTGTCATCATCATTACTTCCAGAATGGATGTCTTCTATATCGACAAAAAATATTTTGTAGAGCTAAAAGGATGTTATGTATGTATTTATGATATAAAGCATATAAAATATGTATAATGAATAATAATTTGTCTTTCTCTTTTTAATAAAAATATAGAATTACATATGATACAGACATATTGTATTTGACTCTTATAGATAGAAATAAATAGACACATCTTTTATCTTGTTTTACTTATAATATGTAGGAGAGGATAAATCATTGTCCTCAAGTATATGTATAATACAAATTAGTCTTAATACTGAAATTTATTTCAACAAAAATTATACATACCTAATTCATCTTCTTTTTCTTTTTTTATGTTGCAACCATTTAACGTTGTAATATTCTCTGTGCTTAGACATTCTGTATCATGAATGCGATTCAAATCTATAATGCATAAAATGATACTTCATTATTAAAACATTCTATCCTTTCTTAGTTTATTATTTCTATAATTAATACTCTTTTCTATTTTTTATTTCTATTAATGTTTTTGTACTATTACCTTCTTGTGCATTTTTTGTGATTTTTTGTTTTTTTGCAACAGAGAGATACATGGAACAACGTTTTTTTATAGAAGGGCTTAGGCTTTTAATAGAATTGTCTGACAGTTCTTCATCACTATCACTGTCCAAGAGTTTAATAGCTCTAATTTTTCTTGGTTTTTTAAGATAATCTTCTTTTTCCGTATTGGAACTCAAATTTAATAGTTTTTCAGCTTCTTTTAATTTTTGCTGTGCCACTGTATAATCAGCTACAACAATATAATCCCGATAAAAACATGTATTATTTTCATATATTATTAAAGAATATACAAATATATTAATATATTAAATATATTAAATATATTAAATATATTAAGTTAATGTTGCAGACGAAATGGCCATTTATTTTTAATTTTGAATTTAAATTTAAATTTTCATTCGACATACTTTATATACATCTTGTTAATTGAAATAATCTCCATCTAATACTCTTTCTCGAATGTAATACAAGTGAATAAATGTCTTTTATGTAGAAATTTATATTAAAAGAGCAAATTTATATTAAAGCAATTTATATTAAAAGAGCAAAACGTTGACTTTCTATTGAAATATTTTTTCACATAAAAAGCTATTCAGATGCTTAAACAAGTGACAATGTGTTGAAGAAGAGTAAAGAAGGTGAGGGGAACTTCGCGTTTGTATTCTAACAATTTCTTTTTACAGTTTTGAAGATGTCTAGCATTATCATGGAATAATAACATGTCGCATGAAGCTTGTTCACCTTCCTCATTTACTTTGTCGGAAAGCAGTTAAATAGTGAATATTGATGCTGCGTGCAATATCTTGAACTGATAAATGTGTCTGTTTCAATCATATCTTTCAAAACATTATCATCAACTACTGATGGCCTAAAGCCACGAGGCAAATTGTCGAAGTTTATATCACCAGATCGAAACTTTTCGAACCAACATCTGATAGTTTGATCATTTACAAGACCTTCCCCAAAAGAATTTATGCTTTATATTTTTCCGGTCGCACTGACTAAGTTTGAATTTATTATCCGCAACAATATCATCCGCATTTTCTTACTTTTCACGTCAAAGAAACAGCGATTTTTAATGATTTAAATACTGTAATAAAAATAAGATTATGCATGTGTGAATCTATTACGTGTAAGGCGTATACTTTATAAATCACTCATATAATGAGTGTACTTACTTATATACTTGTATTATATAAAAAAAGCTAATAAATTCGGAAAATTTTAATTATTAAAAATAACTATTTTATCTAATAACTTGATATTATATGTATACCGAAAAGTAACGATAAAGTATCTCAGAGGAGAATATAATGTGACATTACTTACTATATATTCCATATATTTTTCGAATGGGATGTCCAGGTAGATTCTGGCTCTTCCATTAACTTCACCGCTTTGTCATATCGCTTGTAATTTGTAAAATTTGGCCAAACGGCTTTCATTACACTTAAATTTAACCAATTGTTTGGAATCATTTGAAGACCATCTTCAAATTCAACGATTGCGTAAAATTTTCCATCGGTCATTCTGTTTGAATAAATATATAAATTATATTTTGATATTTTTGGAAAACATTATTGCATATCAGTCACATGGCAATTTGAAATATTTCCTAATAACATTTTTTAATAACTATGATTTCAGATCCATGTGATTTTTCCCTGAGGCAGAAATGTGAAAAGTGAACATTTTTATCAATGAAGTTAATGGAGAAATTTTTTATTTTTCTTATTTCATTCTAAAGGAAAAATTATATGATTGATACCCCCTGAAAATGTACCATCGTCATGTAACACAAGTAAAAATTATGAATTTTAAATGATATAAATTTCAAGAAGATGGATAAAGAACGCTGGATAGATTTTTTCTTCCAAGAATTTATAACCATGCGATAATTACTTTTATTTCAAAATGTGTCACAATAAGACATAAAAATGTAAACGTATGTATCTTGTGAATTATATTATAGATTTTTTGATAATTTAATACTTTTATATGCAAAACTAGAAGAATTATATTATGTAAAAAATATAATATAAATTAATTGAATGGCTCAATTGAAATAAATAAAAAATAAATAAAAAATGGCATAGAGTATATTTCTTTTCAATCTAAAAATAATATCAGCCATTTCTACGTCGTGAATACTGCGCAATTCAAAATTCTGAATAGGAAAAGTTTTTTAATCCAATTGAATAGGAAAAGTTTTTTAATCCTATTGAATAAAAAAAAAGTTTTTCTTTTAAAATGGACCATGAATGCTATTCAATTCAAAATTGTGTGTGGAAAATCCATTGTTTCATTTAAAAATGCATCATGAATGCTACTTTATTAGAATTATAAATAAGAAGGATTTTTCGTTTTAATTCAACTGAGTTAAAAAAAGTAAAAATTATCATGAATTCTATTTTATTTAATAGTTAAAAGAAACATAAAAAGAACTACGTAAATATGTACAATAAATGTTACATATATAAATTTTTTATTTTTAATCAATAAATTAATCGCTTTTATGTATATTTTAATGTTTCCTTTATTATATAGCTAGCGTATATTTTTTGTAATATTATAAAAGTTTTAAAATAATAATTATAGAATTTTATGTAATTACTACTTTAATTTATTTAAACTTTTACATGTATAAAAATTTTTTATATGGAATCCAATTCATTTTTATGAATTTAAAATATGGATTCGGATGGATTGAAAATTTCCAATCCATAAGCGATTAATTTATTAATTAAAAATAAGGAATTTATAACATTTATTAAAATGTAACATTTAACAAAATTTTAAATTTAGCAGTATTCATCATGCACAGAAATGACTGATATTATTTCTAGATTTAACTGGATTGAAAAACTGCATTTACTATTCAGAATTTTAAATTAAGTAGTATTCACAATGCACACATAAAATATTATAATATTATTTTTAGATTGAAAAGAAATATATAGAAATATACTCCACGCCATTCCTATAAATGAATAAAAATGCATTCAGGATTGAAAAGGATTCATTTTAACATTCATGAATTCGTATTTCTGAAAATCTGAATACATTTTAATCTATTTCAATCCATTCTCGTTTGCTGGGCTATGTAACTAGCATCGAAATTATCACAAGAGACTACGTTTTGATTGCATAATGGATCCAAATCATCCTTTCCTTTTTTAATGAAATTTTTGAGCAAATTCGGAATAGAATAGGCTAATTTACAGTTGAACATATTAATAATTGGAGAAAATTTCTCAGATATGGATTTTACGTAAACGATTGTGAAAAACTTCTCCTTAACTTTTTTGTTAACAGTTCTGTTAGTATTATCTATATAAAATTTAATTCTTTTTTGTATGGAAGAAAAGGTACAAAATACATTTCCGTAGAATTATGTAAAAAAAAAATAATTAAAATTCATTTTTAAAAAAATGATATAATGTAATATTATGTAAATGATCATGTTATCTTGAAAAATTGATTTTCGAAAATTAATTTTATCATTTATATTTATCCCTTTTTAGACCATACTTTTTTTTCGAAAACGCTTTTTTTGAAGATAATTAATTGTATCACTTAAATAAAACACCTTTTATATTATTATATAAAAATTATATATTATATTTATATCTACAATTTCGAAGTTATTCTTCATGATGGAAGATGCAAAATAAATTTAAAAAGTTTAATAGCCTGAAAAATTTAACTCTTATATTATTATATAAAAAGAATAATAATAGAGTTACAATTTCTTGTAAATTGTACAATTCGGAATATTTTCCGAATTTAACACCTTATATTTACTATATAAATTTACCTGCAAATAGAATTGATCTCGAGTATAATATAATCAGAGAGAAACGTGCAGAGCTCAACACACTGCAGCATACAGTTGCACATAGTTACATGACAAGCACACATAAATACACATTCTCAATTTTAAATTCAAAAAACTGTCCCTATCCTACTATTTCATATTAGATTTTGTAAAAGTGTTAGATGAACTTCAAGCGGTTCTACTGCTGAATACTGTTTGGCTGAATTTGGTTTCTGGTTGAGGGACTGGAAGCCATTCAAAAAAATTCAGAAGAAAAAGAAGAAAAAAATTCCGCAAGTTAAATACATCGAGCTTATTTTATTCATATTAGTTAAAGAGTTAGGCATCCTCTTAAGAAGAAATTATTTTTATAACCTCAAATTTGTATACGATAAAGTTTTATAAATATATTTAACAAATATGAAATAATTTATTTATACAAATATTTCCGATATTTTTAGATAATATAGTATCGAATGTAAGTAAAAAAGAAAGAATACCTTTGACAAAATCACGTTGCGTTTTTCTCGTAACTGCACTGAATAAACTCATGGATCGGAATTAGAATTACGTATCTAGATGGCATTAGTTTACATAATGTTCATTTCTATATTCTAAGTATTGTATTGTATTTTCATAGGGATAAAATCGCGCATGCGTACAAATTCGCGCCAATTGACTACCGAGTCTCCCTCTAGCGGTTGGTGACAGTCATCGTTGCTCTCGTGAATTCGCGATCATTCTCATTTCGCGATGTGTCGCGATGAGCGCTCCTGTTAAGAGTTGTTATTTACGTACCTTGGAAGGAACTCCGACGAATGTTTATCTGCCGGACAATACACCAATTTTCGTAGGACGTTCGCCAGAAACCGGCATCACAGATGTGAAATGCTCGCGACAACAAGGTCGCATAATTTTCTGAGTCCCTTTTTATTCGCATCGTTATTTACAAATTAAAGATAAGAGTTCGCTCCACGTGACTTTACGTTTGAATTTATGTAATTATTTTCGTTTATGTAAAAATTTTATTGACAGAATATGAATATAGTACAAGAATTTTGAATGACTTGTTCTTGATGCTAGATTGATTTTTTAAAAGAGTTCAATAAGTCTGCAGAGAGAGGTTAAGTTCAATTTTTTCAAAGTTTCAATTTTTATATTCAATAAAGCAATTCAAAATATGAATATTGTAACACATTGTCTTGCAGGATAAAATCAAGAAGTTTGTCTTTAAATTAACACAAAAATAAAAATTATAACAACTGATTAAATAGTGATAAAGTAGATAAAGTATTAATAATATAATTATTTTTTTTACATGGCAAATAATTTTGCTTAAGCCTTGCCTTAATTAATATCATAAAGAATTTAAATAAGTATTTTTATATGAGAGGCTTTTAAATGAATTATTAATTAAGATTTAAAATGAAAAATTTTAAACTGACGTTTACCTTATTTCATGATGTTTAGAATCGATAAGAAGGTTTTAGTACTGTTTTAAATTTCACATCTTTAACTGTCGTTTAACTTTTATATTATATTGCAATAATTATCACTTTATTTAATATTGGCAATAACCCGATATAGGTTGAAACATTTATTATTATATATGAGTTTTATTGTTTAAAATGTTTATTAATTTTAATATTAAATATTTAACTTTGGCTTGTACACCTTTAATTTATTTTGTTTTAAATGAAAAGATGTTAGAGTAAAGAAGGATTTAAAGAAATTTGAAGATTGCTTAATGCAATTTTATCCCTTTATTTTGCAAGTTGTTAGCATAAATGAATTACATTAAGCTGCTTTTAACAGTTCGACTATGTGCAAATTATACGGAGACTATCGTCACAGTTCAACAAATTGGCCCCCATGCCTGTGGTTTTAATGGCTTTAAAACTCAGAAGGATGTGAAATTTGTAGCCAAACACAATGATCGCTTGGAATTGCTCTATGGCAAGCATGCTTTCGAAATAGAGTTTAATCCACCTCCAAGTGTGAATAATTTTACATCGAGGAAGAGATTATATGAATCAGAAATAGAAGAAACTGAGGGCAAAACGAAAATGTTGAAATCAGATAATTGCTCCGATAATTACTCCGAAGAATCTGAGAATGACAGAGAAGAGGAACAGAGATCATCTTCGAATGGTATACATATTAATCAAAAAACATTCAGCACATCCTCTGGTTCTAGCACATCCTCTGAGCAGAGCACTGAAAGCTCAAATACATCTGCGAAGTGGGATAGTGTGGATAATGGAAAATTATTAATTTATACAGCATCATCTGTTCAAAACCGACCAAAAGTAATTTTAATTACAAGATTAATTTAATACATTCTTGAATAGTATAATCAATTAAAAAATACAGTGAATTTTAAATTTGTTACATATACATAGGCATTTGCATCAAAATAACAGCGAGAACTTAGTTGCGCACCTAATATATATATATATATATATATATATATATATATATATATATATACATGTATATATATTTTAATAAGATTTTTTATAAATACTAATGTTAAAAATGAATTTTGCTTTTAGGTGGCTGCATATGATATGGATGGTACTTTAATAAGAACTAAATCTGGTTTGGTGTTTCCAAAGGACTGTAACGATTGGCAGTTGCTCTATCATGATGTATCTGGAAAATTGAAGCAGCTTCATATGACTAGATACAAAATAGTGATCTTTACAAACCAAGCAGGTCTTAGCACCGGAAAATTCAAAATCAGTGATTTCAAAGGCAAGATCGAGAAAGTCGTACAAAAAATCGGCGTTCCCATTCAAGTATGATATAATCATAATTATAATTTTCACATAAATTATAGTTTTCACTTATGCATCATACTTTGTAGGTTTTTATTGCTGTGGGAAAGAGCATTTATAGAAAGCCAACAATTGGTATGTGGGAATTTCTAGAAAAAGAGGTACATAAAATAAATATTTTAAATATATAAAATAATATTAAATATTATATGAATATTTTAGAATGTTTACGAAGAAAATTAAAATATAAAAGTCTCTTAAGGAATTTTTTCTTTTTTTTATTGTCAATTTATTTCTTACATTATTAAGATAAAACTAATTCTAAGTCTATAAGTTCTTTATTATTATTAGTTAATTATAAATATTTTATTTCATTTCTTAATTATCTAATTTCTATTTACAATAATTCCACATTTATGTAACTCTAGAAAAATGGAGGTATCACAATTGATAAGGCTAAATCATTTTACGTCGGTGATGCCGCTGGTCGGCCGAAGAACTGGGCCCCAGGGAAAAAGAAAGATCACTCAAGTGTGGATCGATTAATGGCGTTGAATGTTGATGTCAAATTCGAGACGCCTGAAGAACACTTTTTAAAACGTAAAGCGCCGCCTTATGAGTTACCTAAGTTCAATCCAAAAAATCTATCGCAAACCGACATATGCAATCCTGCGGACGCGGAATTAACACTCAAACAGCAAGAGGTAATAATACATTTTTGATGTTAATTTTTACATTTAAAATTTTTTTAAAGATTAAATATTGAGAGATTTAAAAGGAGACTATTTAATTAAAATTATTTGATTCGCAATAAAATTTCTTTTTATACATATTTTATTCTTTCAATAACAGATGATACTTATGGTCGGCAGCCCGGGCTCCGGAAAATCACATTTTACAAAGAATCATCTAAAGGAATATGGATACGTCAACAGAGATACTTTAGGCAGCTGGCAGAAATGTATTGCTGCGGTCCAGCAATACTTGAATGAGAGAAACAGTGTAGTTGTAGACAATACTAATCCTGATAAAGCTTCGAGAGAGAGATATATGGAAGTAGCCAAGAAGTGCAACGTTCCGATCAGATGTTTTGTCATGACGACAAGTCTAGAACATGCTAAACATAATAATAAGGTAATAATTGGAAATCAATTATCATCATACGAAGAAATATTCGGAAAGCTTTAGTCGAATTATTGCATTGCAGTTTCGCGAATTAACTGATCCAAGCCACACTCCAATCAACGACATTATTATACACTCTTATATGTAAGTAAAATTTAGATATATAATACTTTCATGCATTTTCCTAAAATTCTATATTATAATCATAGTTTTGAGTTTTCTTTTATCAGAACGCAGAGTTATTTCTATTTATTTCTATTTATACCAAACTATTAGAACTTAATTGGGAACATAAAAAAAGTAATCCATGGATAAGCTAGTTTGATTTTGATAAAGAAAAAATTTGTCACTTGATAACCATGTTTAGGGCTCTTAATCAGTTAATGCGCCATATTGGATCATGATGTCATAAGCGAGAAATGATATCACGACATTCTTACATGCTATTTATAACTAAAAGAGAGAATTTGGATAAAATAAAATAATAAAATTGCTTTAAAACACTTATAACAAACATGGACCGAAATTATCCTTGTCTTCCTCCTTTCGACAATCGGTAAATAATCATAAAAAGTACATGAAGTAAAAATATGCATAAATAAACTTTGACGATTATTTTCTGATTTTCAGAAGGGAAGGGATAAGGATCGTTTCGATCCATTTGTGCAAGTTTTAAAACAAACTTATTATTTTATTTTGTCTAAATTCTCTGTCTATATAAATGATGTTAGGAAACTTCAATGTGTTATTTCTCATTTATGATATCACGATTCAACATAGCTGCGGCTAGTCAGGAGCCTAATTATTAGATAAAATATCAAAACTTTCATATTCTGTGTGCAGGAAAAATTATGAGCCGCCAACTTTGGAAGAAGGTTTTAAGGAAATAGTGGAAATCAATTTTGTTCCTAATTTCCGTAATGAGCAAGATCGAAGACTCTATGAAATGTATTTACTCGAAAATTAAATCCTATAGATTACTTAAAAGTACTTAAACAAATAAATCTTGCATGATATAAATTGAAATCCGCATCTATTCTTAATTAATATAGTAACGCTAGCAATAAAAATATTTATTACATTATTCATTGCAGTTTATCTCAACTATCTAATCAATTATTTATTTGATTATTTATTTATTTAATATAGAATACCTACAGATTCACAGAAAATGAATTATTATTTTATACGACTCTACAACTTTATAGTATATAAGTCTTTATTTTTAATGGCTCGCGAAAAAATAATTAATTTTTAAATTTTAAAGGAATAATTTTTAAAGGAAAACATATTTTTTTTTATTTTCATCAGGTTTGAGACATCTTGTTTAAATTTACTTTTCTGTATAAATATTAATTTATTGATGATTACACTTCTTTTTATTTGATACAACTGCGTTCGATATCAACTCAGATATATAGCAGATGCTTAATTATCATAATATATCTGCTGCTGGCTATGACCTTCGCAATTTTTAAAATATCAACTAACATAGGGAGTGTCAAAAGTTGTTACAAGCTGTTGATAAGAATACTATAGGAAGAGAGAAGAGAAAGGAGCAATTTTAAATTTTATATTCGATGAAGGTCACTGTTTTTTATCTGTGAACAACAGGACTTTCTTCGAACCGGGGCTAAATCCGCGACCCCAATAGAGGGTTTTCCCCTCCTATTTTTCAATCACAATTGTTAGGCATCCCCTAGTTTTTCGATAGAACGGTTGATTGCGCCACGTGATGTAGCGAGAATAGTGCGACGCTCAATGCGGATTCAGTCAGTGCCCGCGCAGACGTCGTCGCGACGAGTCGTCTTCCTCGCTGTTCCGTTGCCTATACGTGTGTATGCGTGCGTATCTCGTGCGTGATGAATTTGTGAGCAGGAGCAAGGTGAAAAATCCAGTCACGTGTGTGACGAGGAAGAATAAAGTGAGTACAACACAAGCTTAAACGGGGAATTCAACCGGTCGAGCAACATCTGCGGTGCTTGAGAATGATGGGATGGATTAGTCCCTATCAATTCTCAATTTTCGTGGAGTCTTCTAAAAATAGTTCTATCATTTCTTGCCGTACTACTATGGCACATTTCTCTTCTATGAATCGCGGAGTAATGGTTCGGAGCGTAGTTTATATTATACACGGTATATTATATCCAATCGTGATATAAATTTAATAAAATATATAAACCATTCTAAACCATTGCACTATAAATCTTAATTTCATAAAATGTGTATAAATTTAATTATTATTGATTTTTATAATCTGCAGTTTAACATATTTATATCTATGTCTATAGATGAAATTATCAAACTTTAAAAGCGAATTTTAATAAGAAACAAATATTTATTCACCAGAAGATCCGAGTTTGTAATTTGTTAGTGTTTCACGACGCTGTTAGATTATATGACGATCTTTCTTTTCTAAATAAATAATTTTTCTTTCTTCTTCGGTACTCTTAAATCTCAATGCGCTTTTAATTACGATGCAAAAATAAATAAGGGAGGATAGAATCGATAATTTAAAACATCTTGTTTCTTTACTTTTTATACTTGGAGAGTTCTGGAGAAATTGACTCCAAATTTTTTTAGGAAATTATATGGTATTCTTAAGAAAGGAAGCGCTTAGTACATATTATCTATCTGTATTTGTTGATCTTCAACATAATAAATAATATCTATAGTTAACAGAAATATTAAAAAAATTATCTTCTTTTTTTACAAAAAATAAAGTAACCAATTATTATTGTCAGAATGATTAGCATTACTACAATAATTTCTTTTATTATTAATTAATATTACTATTATTATCATTTTACTATTGCTCTTATTACTATTACTATTAAAATTGTACAGAAATTATATGCAAATTATGGAATTGTTTAAAGATCTAATTTGACCGTTTAGGACTTATATTTACTTTTATTTCTGATTTGTTGTATAACGTTACTACTATTGTTACTATTGTTATTGTTACTAATTGTTATTGCTATTATATTGATTGGAAAATGTGGAACACTTGGTTTGGAACACCCAGTATATTACGCTCGTACGCATAGTTATTGTTCAAGCGTAGCTCGTTTCTGCTTGGTATCTTCCTTTCCTCGTGTATTTTACGTCATGACAAGATTACGTCACGAGTCAAGTCACTTTGCAAATGATGTTCATGCTCGTCACGATGTATCTTGAACGCATCATCGTCCACCGAGTGTCTCAAAATATCCTGCATGATGCATGCCAACACCAGAAGGAGGAATGCTCACATTTTATTGGTATCGAGCTTCTTTGGCATTAATGTTAAAATGCTTAACATTATGAAAACACTTGGATATTTTTATTTTAATTTTTTAATTTTTTAATTTAAATTCATATACCATTTCTGAATCGCAAAAGGCTTCGACGTGATGATTAAATAAATTAAAAAGATGATTAAATAAATTAGAAATGAATAAATTAAGTTGAAGAAATACACTTGTATACATACTTGAAGATATAATTCTATTAATTCAAATATATATTTCAATCAATAACTCTCACGAAAAATAAAGTAAGTTTGTTTTCATAATAATAATTAAAAATAATAATCGTTAATGAAATTTTAATATTTTTGGCACGTTTTAATATCTTTGACGCATAACAATTTTTCTGCGTCCTGCTTCTGAAAAAATTATTTAGAAAATTATGTAGCATGAAAAGAAAAACAAAGTTTGCTGAAATATGTGATATATCTAAAAATTTAATTAGATTAAAAAAAGGAAAATAATTTTGTTGAATTATTAAAATAATTATATAGGACGCAAGTATAATGAACAGTTCTAATTTGCATGTGCTATATTATTTTAAAGATCTAACAAAATTATTCAACAAAATTATGTGCTTTGCAGATTATTATATCTATGATAAATATTTCTAATTGCACGAAAATTTCCATGAATATACTTCGCAAAAAAACGATCGCGACATTCGAAGCTTTCTTTGCAATTTTCCATTTGACAGTTATGAAAGTTATATAATCGAGAAAAAGCTCGAGGAAAAGATATTTATTTTTTTCTAATTCACCTCTATTCTATATCTTTATTTTTTTATAAAAGAAGATATTAAGGAAGAAAGATGGTGTTATATATAAGTTTAAAATTCTTAAAATTTGTCAATCTGCAAATTGAAATAATGAAGTGTAGAAAGGAAAAAAATTTTTAAGATAGTCTTAAAACTCTCAAGACTTTCGGAATGTTCAAAAAATTCCAAGCGCTTAGAAACTTGTTTTGATTGGAAACAAAATTATTGTATATATGTACACGAAAAAAAAAATGGTTTGGACAAAATATCTAAAAATTCAACTAGCTACAGATTTGAAAATAATTTTCTTAGACTATAAATCAAAATAATTATGTAGTGCGCTTAAATTAGCATTGATTATTACTTGAGCGTCCTATAAAATTATTTTAATAGTGCAAGAAAATTATTTTCACAAATTTGTATCTAGCTAAATTTTTAAATATCTCAGCAAAATCTTCTCGTACAATGGAAATCTTAAATTATTTTAAAGTTTCTAAGAATTTTAAATTTGGAATCGAAAGTCTATCGTCTTGACGTTACCTAGAAAAATTTTTTTCTTTTATAGCACTTTATTGTTCAATCTTATTATTTCAATTCACTTTATTATTTCAATTCGCAGATTTAGGTGACAATCTATGTATATTCGAAACGATTCTATGAGCCACTATAACGCCATTGGCCTTCACACATTAGAATCGCATGTGATCGCTTCTAAATGTCGATAAGCTGATATAGAGTTGTTTGCTATGCATATCGCGCCCGTCTGAGTTGCCTATCCATTTGTTATTCAGCTATAATTTTTTTCCATGCTTTTATGATTTTAGTTCTCTTTCCTGGATTCCCTCGCAATTCTTTAGATGCGGAAAGTCATTCAGGAGAACAATTATCTTGATTCATGAACAACTGTCGTGAGAACTCGATTGCGAATAAGATTACAAAAATTTTTGAAATCCTTGATTCTTCCAAGAGCTTCATATTTTTACTTTCATATTTCTCGATTCTTCTTCTTGGTAAAATCGCTCTTGTTACATTTTGCAGTTTTTTAAGATTTTTTTTTATTACTTTGAAATTTTATTTACTCTGGAATTAATAATTAATAATTTATTTTTGTTTAATAAACAGCATTTCAATACTGGTTGGATATTCAAATATAGAAGAGAAAAAAATTTCTAAAAGGGAAGACTGTTCTCTGTAAATATCAAGAAAAATCGCGAATGTATATTTTTGCTGCTGTAGAAGCTCGTTCGTTTCGCATGAAACACAATGAGTCATGATCGGACTCTGTGTGTTTCAGTAAAGATTACGTATCGTGCGTCGCTGAACAATTGACCTCAACGTCTCACGAGTTAAACTTCAATAGAGAGTTATTAACACACAACACGCCTTTGTCTTGATGTATTTAATTTTCTCTTTATTGTCTTTTTAACGACGCTGGCTTACTCGAAGCGTATTCTGATAATGATACGTTAATCGAGAGATCATCTTTGCTGTAATACTGAAATGTGATATTTAAGCGATTTTGAGACGTTTACAAATAAATTAATGAAATAATTCAAAATAATCGACAATGATGAAGTTGACAAATATAAAAATATTCTCAGTAAACGAGAATGGATTAAAATGGATTGATATTTTTAATCCATCCAAATTTAAAAACTACATTTCCTATCCAGAATTTTGAATTGAGCAGTATTTATTTTTAAAAATTGAATTTATTTTTGGATCGAAAGACATAGAAAATACGTGTTTCATGCAATTCCTATAAATGAATACAAAGGCATGAAGCATTGAAATGGATTTAGATTTTCGGAAGATTTACGCATTCGCGAATAAATCTTTTTTAAATTATTTTATTCGATTTTTTTTGGGTAAAAATAATTTGGTTATTGTTGTAATAAACAAATTTTCATTTTAATATTTAATATTAAATTGATAACTGGATATCGATAAATTAGAAATTGCAAATTTATTTTTTGTTTCTTTAACACTTTAGATTTACAATATAAACCTAAATTATTTATATAAATATAAGTATAAATTGTATAAAGCGTGTTTCTGTGAAAGAAGCAGAAATTAAATTTACAATATTTAGCTTGATATGATATCCGATGATAAATATTAAGTATTGAAAGATGTATTTTAAATCTGAAAAACATCAACGTATTCAAGACATTTCTCATGTTTATTTACATTCCGTTTTAGTAGTGTCAAATCTATACGTTTATAAACGGTTAGGTTAGGTTTATAAACGGTTTAAAAATATTTATAAATTCATCTATTACAATAATGTTAATTGACACTAATGTTAATCTTAATCAAATATTTTTATTCATATTATTTCATATAGCAGGCCTCCCCCCTTTTTCTATATTTAAAAAAAAAAGATATTTAGTCTTCTTATTTACATAATTAAATAATTTATCAATTATTCTGTTCCTAATGATATTGAGTTTCTTGTTTACATTATTTATTTATAATAATATATTATTTTATTCATTATTCTTATTCAAATTACAATCAAAATTATAAATGGTTCGTTCGGATTGAACAATGTTCGGATATTGAATCAATTTTGTCAACAACTTCCGATACCGTTCTGCCATATTATTCTTACATACAGTTTTTGATGTTATTGTAATGTCAAAAAAAAATGCACATTCTTGACTTGTCTTTATACGACAGCCTTTTTGTTCGAGATGTTTTACTAGCGAATCTCATTGATCCTCTCTTGAATTACTGATTCATGATTCGAGAGAGAAAAGGATTGTAAATTTTAATCTATTCAGGAATAGAGGCGTGCAAAAATAATTTTGCTATTTCAGAAATACGTACACATATTATAGTCATTTGTACGTAAGAATTTTAGAAAAAGAATCAAAAAAGAGGACAAAAAGGAATCAAGCTAAATATGAATAATATTTCATTTGCTCTTAATTTTAATTCTTAGAATCGAAAAAAGAAAGAGTAAATTAATCTATAACATTTATTTCTATTTCTACCAAAATTATCTTCTTCTATCATTTGTTTCTCATCAATAACGAACTTTAATCTCAATTTAGCTTGTTTATTATTGTATAAACAGATTAAATTTAATCTACATTGATAGAAACATAAAAAATTACAGTTAATCTATGTTGAAATTAAAAAGTAAAAGAAATAATTTTAATGAAAACGTTATTAAGATTCGGGAAGCTGCGATTTCGTTACATTTATGGTATGCTGGTAAAAATTTTCCTTAGAATTTTTATACGAATTGAAATACTTTTCAAAAGTATTTCAAGAATAATTACTAAGAAAGTCTACATGTTTTCTTAGAATTTCTAATATATATTAGGTGTTGGAATTAATTCGTAGCGTTTTTTAATGAAAGAATGTTATTTATTTCACATGAGCATTAAAAAATACATTAATGAAAGTACTTCCCATCACTTGTAAAACGCTACGAATTAATTCCAACACCTAATATGATTTATCTGAAATATTCTAAAATTTTTATAATTTCTTATTCTATCTATTTCTGAAAAATATTTTAACTTTTTCAGATTTTATAAGATTTCATAAATTATAAGATGAGAAATCTTAAAAATTCTAGAATTAATTTACATACATATATGCAAAATTTTAGAAAAGATGTGTGAGACTTTCTCGACTTTTTTAAAAGTGTTCCAATATAATAAAACATATAAAAAATCTGGAGAATTTTTTTAAAAAGTTATAAAATTATTTATAAATTCTGAAATTTATAAATATTTATAAAAATTCTAAGAAATTATATAGAAAAATTCTGAAAAAAATTCACTAAAGTGTAATTCAATAAATTCTTAAATTCGCGTGTTGTGCACACATTGCATGTTTGCTAGGTGCATCTCTTATCTTAAGAACATTCTAAATACCTATTTTTAGTTATATTTCAGATCATGATAATTGCCGCGACTTGCGAAATGTTTAATTACTACTGAATTTGCGGGGATTCCCGGGGCGCGACAGTCTTGATTATGGCTCTGTCTGGTGAACAATTCTGCGACATGCCGTGTGAACGATTCTGCATGCCGTGGTTCTATTAAAGAAACGGTCACATTATATAACTCCTCGTCCACGACCCCGCCAATTACTCTTTCTTTAACCAATGATCTAACACATAACAAAGCTCGACATGCCGTTTTCTCGCTGTTGTTCTTCCGCGGAGTTTATTCGGACTCAATTACGTTAATGCACTTGCTTCTGGATTAATCCATGAAAGCTATGTTTCACATACGTAGATAAAATGATTGAGATAATAATGATCTTATTAATCTCTAAATAAGCCGTATCGTTCAATAACCTTCAATGAAGAAATAAAGAAATAGAAATTATGTGTTCTTATAATTTCGATCCCTTAAGTTGTTTTTTAATTTTTTTATATAACTTTTATATAGATTTCAAAATTTCTTAGAATTTTTGTATAATTTTTAGAAATTTTTTTTTATAAAAATTGCTATCTACATTAAAAAAAATTTCATATAAGTGAATTCTGAAATATTCTAGATTTTAGAATTGTTATATAAATTATAATTTTTCAAAACTTTTTTCTGTATAATTTTCAAAAAATTTCTCAGATCTTTTATAAAAATTAAAACATTTTTCAGAAATGAAAGATTGCATTTTTAATAAAATTTTTTCATACTTACGTTAGTTTTAAAATAATTTGAGATTTTTAAGATTTCTTATTTTATAATTTTGTAAAGAGAAACTTGTAAAAAATCTGAAAAAATTTAAGGTATTTTGCAAAAATTTTCATAAATTTAAAGTATGAATAATTCTTAAAAATATGAGATAATATATGAGAATTTTTTTCATCTTTACTGAATTGTTTATAGATTATTAAATTTCAAATTGCACATTCTATCTTTTTAGTAACATGCATTTAAATATATGTACATTATTATGTAATTATTATGATGCAAAAAGTATTTATACAAAGAAAATATTTAAAAAATACCATATTTTTGAAGAGTAAATATTATCTAGTGAGACACCATTCATTGAATTGATGTCGAATCGATATCGATACGATGATTTCGACACCAATTCAACGTCGGTTCAATGTTTAATTAACGATTATTTCTTGCTGAGAAATTAACAATTTGTTCATAAAGAATAAAGTGCTGTATGTTTCTCAAAATGATATCCATACAAAAAAAGTCTATTAATTATTGAAAATGCATCATATTTTAAAAATAAGCAAAAATTAAAAATTATATTTGTTTGGATGCTCAAAAAGTATTCGTACAAGAAATTTAGCTTCTAAAGTCAGGAATACAGCAAAGTTTGTTTGTTTATATCAGAATATATTCATCATATAAAATTTCGAATTAATGTTTATTTTCTATAAACAAGGTTTTCTTATAAAAAAAATCTATATAAATGTTTTTTGCACTTACACTGTATATATTATTTTCAAAGACATTCTCGCCGTGCATTGATGTCACTATTTACATGATATGATGAGCAGCATGATTCCTACTATCTAGATCTCACTCTTAAAAATTTGTTGGAAATGCCGCTCACGCTTTGCGTTACTCACGATTGACACAAACGCTTATCAGTAAGTAGAGTCGCGACGCGACTCCATTAAATGTCTCGAGGAAACTTTTTACCATTTCGCCTTGACACACGCGTTAATCGGATTTGCATAAAGCGTATTGTTTCTTATGACAAGTTGCAATATTTCACGCGTTTAAGAAAATGACAATGGTCTCTTTGTAATCGCAATTATTTGTCAATATTCCTTCATATGTTGATTAAAAATTAACAGTTTCTTTCTTTTATTTTATCTCTTCATTACTTTTTATCAATACATAGTTTACTGTAACTCATTGATACAAACCGATTTGTCAATATATTGAAGTAAATTCTTATCGACGAAACGTTTATTTGGTGTGTCATCACGAACAATGATTTCATAATAACGTGTGATAAATGTTGTGACATAAGTCATTCAAAGTAATCGTGTCGATGTAAAGCGTACAAAGTCTATGGTTCAGCCTTGCACCTGTTTTATTGTCCTTGCGGAGAATTTTTAATGTGAAATACTTCATTACATAGCTTGTGACGAAGGAATTTTTGATTATCATTTGCATGTTGAAGGAAACATTTATCGCAATAATTACAAATGTAATTAATGTTTGCTTTAAGTGAACTAAGCCTCAAAGTCTGTGATAAAAATAATTACAATATAAGAGACTCGAGGATTTATTTTTAGACAGAAAAGATCTTTACAGAGCTGAAAATTTTATTAGACCATTAAAATAATTAATGTACGAAAATCAAGCATAATAAGCAATACTGAAAAAAAATTGTAACATTTTAGCAACAAGTTTGAACTACTACTTATAGTTTTCAGATAGTCCAAAATTTATTTTTAAAACTGTATTTTTGTGCTGGCTAATTTTTTAGACACTTTAAAAAACTGATTTTTCCGCGTAGAATTTTATTTATCATTTTGCAACTATATATATATAATATAAAATGTATTTGGACAATCAAAATATAAAATAAACTTTTATTTAATTTTTATTTTAGTTATAAATATGCATAAAATTAGATTCGAACATCAAATTTATATTATGTATACAAATATATAAAAATAAGCATATATAAGTAAATTAAAGTTATATTAAATAATGTACGTATGTATGTATATATAAGTAATGTACAATATATAGAATATATACTGAAATATATACGTATATACATGCACATATATACAAGGGAAGAAGAATATGAGAAGTTTCAAATTAGAATAGAATTTTATTTCAAAATTCCGACGCAAACTATAGATCGGCAAACCGATGTTTCGACTTTGCACTTTCCTATATTGGAATTTTAATTATTGAATCTAATTACTCTTTACGATGATCTTCAGTCATGCGAATAGTCTTATCATTCCGTTATCACGCTATGTATATCATTCTGGAAAATGCCTTAGGATAACATGCTTCACACGTTATGATACTCTTGGCAGTGAACGAGAGATTTTTTATCAGTTACTTCCTTCAATCCTTTGATCAGTAGAATCATTTCTGAACTGTGCAAAAATATTAGAAATATTCTAATAAATCATTTGGTAAATTGGATCATCAAGATTCTCACAGTACCAAATACAGCATTTTTACAATTGGTACCATATTGTACTTTTTTTTTATATAGGTACGTGCATATATTTTATATATAAATATTTTGCTTTTTAATTATTAAATATTTTCGCGATTGCCGACGCTTCGGTGAAACAACCGTTACTTCGCCTTTCCTTTCAGTTCAGACCTGCGAATTTACACAGCAAGTCTGTGCAGAATTGTAAGTTGATGTAGCTTTAGACGCTGAAATTCTTAAGAAAGTATCATGATTTATTTTACATATTCATACACAAGTATTTTAAAATAGATCCAGTAAATTCAGGTTTAATATAATCCAAAATGATGATTAGAATTCTTGAACGCTTCGCTATATATTATATAACACAAACTCATTATAAATTCAGAGGAGCAAGAATTTGCGCTACAGCTTAGTCTTGAAGGAAATAAAATTGTCTCTTTTAATCTTTTTCCTGTAAAAATATTATTGCTTGTTTTTTTATAATATAGATTACAGAACTGCGTATGTGTATAAATTCACATTAAATATTATCACTGAAAATATTATTTAAGCATTAAGATCCAGATCATTAAGACTTTCGTTACTTGGTTGCGAATGTACATTTGCAGTCTTATGACACTTTGTTTAATGTAGATTAACTTTAATATTTTTTTAGCTTTTTCTGATTTATAGAATTAGAATATTTAGAATTAGACAGAGATAATAAATTCATTTTTATGAACCGAAATTAAAGTTAATTTATATTGATAGAAACGAGCATAAAAGGATTAAATTGTATTACGTAAATGCAAATTAAATCATTTAATTACGCGTAAAAAAAAGCACTTCGAAACAGTTTCGTGTGATATATAATACAGCTTTAAATATATTTTCAAACCATAACAGAAACGTAATTCTCAAAAGATTAGTTTAATTTATGATAATTAAACAACAATATTTTAATTAAACATAAAGATAACGAACTTCACACATTATTATATCTTTATCTATTATACGTATTTTATTAATGCTATTATTCCTTACGTGCATAGATGAAGCATAGATTGTCCGGTTAATGACCGATAAACTCTGTATTTTCCTTACGCGTCAAAGTGTTAAATGGTTTTTCCTCTGAGCGAGATTTGTCAGTAAAATGTCGATTTTCCCGCACGAAGCAAGATATCTGAAAGAACTTTGATAATGACGCTTTTGTGCAGTGCTACTAAATAAATTGCCTTCATTGAAGTAGTTGAATAATTACACTGTCTGATAAATTTTCACTTTTTTTGCGAATATTCATTTCCAATGTATTTTTGCCTGCTGAATACAAATCCGTCGAAATTTGGACAACACAATTTTGAGAAATCTCGATTTTGAGAGTGTATGATGTTTTATATCAACATTAATTTTTTTCTTAATTTTGTTAATGCCGCGCGAAAGCATTAATTTCTAGTTTTAAAATGCAATACAAGGAAAAAACGTTTTATTCTTACACTGTATTACGATAAAAGATAAGTACTTCCGTACTTGCATAATATAATCGAATGGTACTAAATTAAAAAGCAATATGATAGAAAAATTACAATCTTCAATGATTAAAGATTATAATTTTCGTGTCATATTGAATGTCAATTAATATAAAAAATTAACTAATGAACTAGTTGAACTTTAATAGCACGTTAATAACTTTGATAGTAAAATATTATTTGTCTGCTGTATCATGTTTTAAATAACATATATATGTAAAAGAGAAAGGGGGGAGAGAGAGAGAGAGAGAGAGAGAGAGAGAGAGAGAGAGAGAGAGAGAATATCATTTTTTATAGATGCTATATTATTTCTTAAATTTAATTTTCTAATAATTTAATCAACCTTTCAAATATTGTTCGAATTTTGAATTGTGGAATGATATTGAATAGGATATTGACTTTGATATTGAAATTTCCCAATATTTGTTTCTCTCTTTTTCTTTCTTCCCTTCTCTCTCCAAAGAACTTTTTACTTCAATATTTTCTGTTGCCAATATCCAAATTCTTATTTTTTATTCTAATTTTGATTCTCTTCTATTTTTGAATTTTTAGTAACTTAATTTTAGTTTCTTCAATTTTATGTGTAATTTACAAACAAAAAAGACATTGGTGGCTAATTAATGCCTAGTATCAACTTCGTTATTATGTTAGATAATTACAGCATAACGTTGAAATTGTACGACCTTCTGTGTTATTGAGAAAGTGACACAGCAGGCAAATAAATTGCGTGTAGCCAGATAAGGCTGGGACGGTGGAGGCACAAATGATACAGACTCTCTTTTCAAATGCAGATACCAAACACGTATCCGAAGAGTCATGGATCCTGGATCGATAAGTTAATCGTTCTCGTTTCATTAAAGCGAACCTTGTCAATTATCAATGTGCACACGTTTTTTTACCTCCTACGGAACTGCAACAGACGGAACTGCAAGACCATTTTTCACTGGTAAAGGAAGAAAAAGAGTCAGTAAGTCGTAATTATTTTCAAAGTTGTAAAAACTTATCTTCAAAGTATAATAATAAAAAATCAATGGAAACAAATTGTTACCTGAGCATTATTATTTACATGCAAAATAATTATTATTCAATGATAAAAATAATTATTATTAATAAAAAATAATGATTATTAATTATTATTAAGATTTATTTTATTATTATAAATAATAAAACTAATTATTGTTAATAATATTGTTAATAATATTGTTAATAATATTGTTAATAATTATTGTTAATAAACTATTATTGTTAATAATATTGTATAATGTTATGCAATAATAATAATGATTAATTGTAACATTAAATAGAGAGTGGTTATCAATATCAATATTGTTTGGATAATATTTCTTAAATAATATAAATAAGATAATAATTAAGAAATGTTTTCAATTAGATAATATAACAGTTTTTACAATGTTGTGCAATAATTAACTTTTTTTATAAGATAAGTAAAAACGAGTATCTATCAACATGTTCTAAAACTGTGACGCAATAGATAACAATGTCACATATTCCCATTCTTTTTTTTTATAGGAATCTATACAAAATAATTACAGGTAAATGTATATATGATTTCTTAAAAACTGTTCACTTCGACAAAATGTTTTTTGTTGGTTTAAAATAATGCATATCTACTTTGTTATTTTGGAAGATGTAAGACGCAAGAGTTTCTTTTTTGAGAATTTTTACATATATAATATATGAGTGCCTTTTTTCAGCTCCAAAATATTACGTAATACTATAAAGATTAAGCGTCTGTTCTATAGAAAAAAACCAGTTGTGCCGGTTTATGCCGCACTTTTTTATTCCAAATCGTATCATAAAACATAAAAAAGAAAGAATATAAATAAAATTGATTTATGAAACTGCAAACATATAAAACTATAATATTATTAATAATATAGCCACTATTATTAATATAGATGTAATATTATCAATAATATAATCACTATTATTTAAATTATACGATTTGTAAAAGAAAATCGTACAAATTTTATTTTCACATTTGTAAAATTTACTTTTAGCTGTTTCTGTATAGAAATAATAACAAGTCAAGATGCATGAATTATGAGTTTTTACTCTCTTTAGTTATCTAAACATCCAATCATGTTTTTATTATTAATAAAACGCAATAGTTAATTCCCAAAAAATAAGGAAGTGTTTTTTTAAGAGACTTATGTCAATTGATATGGTACTTTTCTCTGTACATACAGTAATGATTTTAATATTTCTAATTACAATTATGTAACTGATGTCTTTAACAGATAATAATAATTATTTATAACAATTTCTAGATTCATCTGGAAAATTTCAAGGAGGCACTTGAAAATAGATCTCAAGAAGTGAAAAATGTTCACACGAGTATCAATGACTGATATCTTTTCTGCCTAAATAAAAAGACTTTATTGAGAATTTGTGATAAGATTTAAGTCTATTGATTAATCGTGGAAAATAGTGATATTTATAAATAGCTGATACAACAAGATATGTGAAGTGTTCATTTCAGTCTAATTACGATCGCGTGAAGAAATTGTTAATTATACTAAATGTATGACAATCTATGAGGATTAAGAAGGGAAAAATCTTCATATTGTCGATAATCTTATGATATAATCAAAGAGAAGATTATTAAACTAGTGAAGAAATTCTTTCGTTTGTTTGTGAAAAAAAGAATCATTATTCAGTAGCAAACGAAAGCCTTGAAGTGTTGGTAATCGTTGATCTAATTTGAACAAAATCGATCGTTTTCAACCGTGGAAGTGGCAACTTGCGGCAAGTTAATGCCACGTGTAAGAACCGATGGATTCAACAAAAATCAAATCGAAGCCGAATCCGAGGGAGAAGGCAAACATCGTGTCGGTGTTACTTTGGTGGTAAGTTGTACAATTTTTCTGAGTCATCATGTTTTCTTTTAAGATTCTTCTTTTTCTTCCGTGGAATATGGAGGAGACCAAAGAACACATAATAATCAATAAAATGTCAAAATGTCAATTTATTTTGATGCTTAAGTCAATCAATAAACAGTCAAATTTTGTAAAAAATTATCATTTTGACTTTTGATAAAGTCATTTAAAAATTGAGCAGATATAAATCTGAAAATAATTTTGTTTTTATCAAAATAATTATGCAGTACATTCAAACTGGTTGTTAGAATGTCAAAATTTTTTGCAGCGTTGCTCATCATGCTTAAGATTTCTATGTGATTATTTTTATGTTGAACAACATTATTTTCAGAATTGTTTTTAGCTAAATTTTTAGATAACTTCAACAAAATCATTCTACATGGATTAAGTCAGAAACACATAAAAAACGCAATAACCTTACGTTCTCTACTGTGATTGGCTGATTCGCTTACTGCTTACGTCTTATTGCCTTGTTTTTATATGTATCGTGGACATTAAACATCAAATCAGTTAACTAAAGCGCAGGCTCGCAATTGATCACAATTACTCCTGTCATTCTGTATTATCTTACTTCAATCTTTCGCATGCATTCGAAGTTATACAATATACTATATTTAAAAGTTTAGTGATTTAAATAAATATTTAGGGGCATCTAAATATTCTCGTATTTGAAATTTTTATATTTAACATATTATTTCAACTTTTCAATTCATATTCAATGTCTGGATCACAATTATTAATAATTATTTAAATACAAAACACTTGAAATAACGGATGATGTATGCTTCAAGGTTGATTTTTTATCTCAAATTACTTCTTATCTTCACGCAAATTTACCTCGTCTTCATGCAAATTTACTTTGTCTTTAACGTGACATTGCATCTTGTGAAACTAACATAAAAGTACGCTGTCATACTATAAAATAATTATGTGTACGATATTATTTTTAATCCCTTAATTTCGTTTCGACTCTGTCATATTTTTATCGTTATGTCACTCTATAATCTAGAGGTACTGATAGTAGTAGCTACTGATATCTAATTTACATAAATTGCTATGAATTAGGTGGACCATTAGTTTATTCAAGACAGGATATAAGAAAGCTTTAGAAATAGAAGATTTATTTGATCCTCTGAAAGTCGACAGATCGACTCTCCTCGGAGATCGATTAGAAAAGTAAGTACAGAAATTATGTATAAGAAAAAAAATGAGAAAAAGAAGAAGAAAGAAAGAAAATGTTCAGAGTTAATTCTCTTTCTTTTGCGTTGCTCTCTTATAAAAGCATATAGGAATTATTATTATTAATGCATCGGTGTACTTACAGACGATGGAATATCGAACTGGAAAATTCGAAAAAATGGAAACGCAGTCCGAGTTTGTTAAAAACTATTTTCCGCACATTTTTGTGGGAGTACACTATGCTGGGAATAATACAAATTCTCAACGAATTCGTGATAAGGTAAGATTAAACACTGACCGCTATTGCTCATTTTTATAAATCTTTCGTACTTCATTTTTATTCGTAGGAAGTTTTTATATAATAACGTTGACTTTATTGCAGTAATACGAATTTATTATTGCAGTAAAATATTGATTTTTAATTTGTAATTGAAGCTATTTTTCAAGATAAATTGAATACAAGCACAATGTTTTAAACTTTAATTTTTTTATGTAAGAAATAATTTTGTATTGAAAATAATCCAAAAAAATTCTTAATATTTTTTACATTTGAGTTTGACTAAAAACGTAGGATACGTTGTTTTCAATGTATTATCATTTGCAAACATATTACGTGGAGCGATAACATTTCAAACAAAATGGAAACATATTTAAAGGAAGGACCTAACGTTAAACATCTAAAACATTAAGAATAACTATATCTTGTTGTTCTTGCATAAGCATGTAATAATAATATACTATAAACATATTATAAATATGTTGTATATATAATAAATAATAGATAATAATAAAATTAGAAATAACAATATAGCAATAATATAACAGTAGGCTAATATAATAGTATAAAAATATAGCTAATATAATAATACAACACGGATGTGACCAGGAATGTATTTAAAGAAGAAGAAAATTAAAGTTAGGACTTTTAAATCCTGGGAAACAAGGGAGAGTAGGCAAATGATATAGATTATAAACTGTTGGACTTGTTTTGTTTTATATTATTATTTTAATTATTTTAATTATTTACTAGCAAATGAATTATATACATTTGGCGTCACCATCAATAAATATTTAATTTACTTACTTAATTTTTTTAAATTTTAAATAACTGATTCTTTAAACTAAAGAATTTAAATTTATAATAACATTAGTTGTCTTGGATTATCAAAAAATCTTTCTATAACATTGATCTCTAATTCTTTCTTTCAAAATTAATTTCTTATAAATACTTAAATGTAGTCCTCGTATGTATAATTTTTTTATATCATTGTCCTTTTTCCTTCTTTAAGATTTGGTAAGAAGGAGGAGGGGCACGGTCTATTTTCCTGGCTACACTCATGTATAATAATATAATTATTGGATATTATAATTATTATTCAAGATATGGAATTTAAGATTATGCCCAATATTGAATGTACACATAAATATTAACATGCGAAACTCGTTCCCTAGATTAGGTACGCCATTGTTGCTGGGTGGTCTTTTGCGCTACTTCCGGAAGGATTCAGTTGAACCTTATGAAAATGCCTTATGGTTTGGAGCTGGTATCTGTATAGCAACAGGCATGAATGTGATAAGCGGCAATCAAACGATCTTTGGCGCTTTCCACGTGGGTGCCAAAGTTCGCGTGGCCGTATGTTCCGTGGTGTATAGAAAGGTTGGTCACTCAGAACAATATAATTGAAAAAGTGTAATGTGTAAAGTGAAAGGAAACAAAAAGTGAATGCAAAAGTTATGTAAAAAGAACTCTGTAAATCTTACTTTGAACGTTTTCGTCCAGCTCTTCAAAGTAAACGGTTCTTCATCACATAAGAAAGAGGAGAAGAAATGAAATAACTATACAACAAAAGATTATATAAATCAGTTTTTTAAATTCTTTAAATTTCCTAATAAAAAATTCTTTGAATCTATTAAAAGAACATTATGACAAATTTTAATCATTACGTACAAAAAAATTTAATCATAAAGTTCTGTGTTATCAAATCAGTATATTTATAAGAAAAAAAAAAACATTATTTGGTGGACATAGAAACATTCTAAAAACATTTTCGTCAATTATTTTAAAATATTTTAATTTTTCTTTTATAAAATACTTTGAAAATATTTTATAAATATTACAGTACAAAATATTTATGAATATTTCTTATCGATATAAATATTTGAATATGTCGAATATATTAAATTTCTTCTACAATATAATTTATCAGCATATTGATTTCCAGATTATGTAACGGATATTCTTTTTTTGTTTCGCAGGCTCTGCGTCTGAGCAAAACTGCATTAGGCGAGACAGCACCCGGAAAAGTAGTTAATCTAGTAGCCAATGATGTCAATCGATTCGATCTCGTCTCCATCTTTATTCATCATATGTGGTCGGCACCTCTCTCCGCCTTGATCGTGGCTTATATTCTCTATCAGCAGGTCGGCTATGCTGGCCTCATCGGCATCGCTGCAATCTTTGTAGTCGTACCAATCCAATGTGAGTTTCGCGTCACCATCAATAAATTTATATAAAAGCTCTATTTTTAAATCATCATTAATTGTAAGTAAGAAGAAGCAATTATAATCAAAGTTGAAAGAAGGAACAATAATTCTATACGTAATTTTATTTAAAATACATTTTACTTCAGATGACTGCCGATTATTTTCGGACTGAAAACACAATCAAACTGAATAATAATAATCCCATAAATTAAATACGATAATCGATTTGAGAAACCTTTAAAAGAACCTTTTAAACTCTATTTTTTTTTAATTTATGGAAAATAAATGTAAAATATTGCATTATAAATCCGGGTAGACTTTTTGTGTCATTTTGCAAGCTATTTTGTCGCAGGTGTTCACCAATTTTTACTCTTGGGATTTTAGCTTATACTGGCAAGCTGTCGTCAAAGTTTCGTCTCCAGACTGCCATCAAGACAGACGAGCGGGTCCGATTGATGGACGAAATCATTTCCGGGGTGCAGGTGATCAAAATGTACGCGTGGGAGAAGCCATTCTGCGCTATGGTGGAGCTGGCGCGTAAGCTCGAACTTCGAGTAGTCACCAAGAGCTCATACATCCGCGGCATTTATATGACCTTTAATCTCTTCACAACTCGTATGGCACTCTACTGCACCCTCATCGCCATGCTGATGTTCGGCGACAATCTGACTGCCGATAAAGTCTTCGTCATTTCGTCCTATTTCAATATTCTTGCACACACTATGACCGGCATGTTCGTGCGCGGTTTCGCTGAATTGGCTGAGTGTATGGTGGCTATACGTAGGCTCCAGAGTTTCCTTATGTTCGACGAGTTCCAGGGCAGCAACATTGTTGTCTCCAAGGCATCTGTCAGCCACGCCAATTCAGATTTCAAGCGGTTCTCCAAACCGGATCTGCCCTACATTGACGATGATGTGGATTCACGTGGAGAGTATCTGAACGAGAACAACGATCGCAGAAAGCAAAATGGTCTATTGATTGTTGCCAGCGACTTGTTGAAAAATACTGTTAATTTTGTTGAAGGTAAAGAATTTCAGAAAACATATAATTTATACTTTATATAAATATAACATATATAAATGATATTATATAAAAATATTCAAAGAATATTTCAAATCTTTTAGAAGCTAAAAAAATGGAATTATTTATTTTAATAAAATAATATTTTTAAGATATTAAATAAAGTTACAAATTTTTACGACAATCTTTTGAAGGTCTTTCTGGAGATATGTATTTAAAATTTTTTAAAAATCTTATGAGACATATTATATTGCTTGAATATTTCCAGCACTCTTTTAACATATTCTTAAACAATCTAACTTGAAATAAAACTATTACTATTTAGAAAACAAACAATCCATATACAATATGAACAAGTGGGCCATCAACATGATCAACGTTACTGCCAAGTGGGAGGAGAAACAATCAGAGAGCACTCTAGAGAATCTGAATCTGGAAATAGAAAAGGGCAAGCTGTACGCGGTGATCGGCATGGTGGGTAGCGGCAAGAGCTCTTTCCTGTCCGCGATTCTCGGAGAGATCAGTCTGACGGAAGGTCAAGTGAAGGTCAACGGCGGCGTTAGCTACGCCAGTCAGGAGGCCTGGGTTTTCGGTGCTACCGTTCGACAGAACATACTCTTCGGACAGTCCTACGAGCGCCAACGGTACCAGAAGGTGATCAAGGCTTGTGCCTTGGTACGCGACTTCAAACAGTTTCTGCAGGGCGATCAGACCGTTGTTGGTGAACGAGGCACCTCGCTGTCCGGTGGTCAAAAAGCTAGGATCAATTTGGCTAGAGCTCTGTACAGACAGTCGGACATTTACTTACTGGATGATCCTTTGAGTGCAGTGAGTGATTATCAAACGAATTAATAATTTACTCTTTCAGGCGTAATGTATTGTATCATTCTTCACTACATTATAAGCTTCACTGTACGTGAAAAACAACACACTTTACTAGAATCAAATAATTTTATATTTTCTGTATAATTAGTGCGGGATCTTTCTTTTTTTTAATGAACAATGATTCTTTTATAAGGCATAATGTTCCTAGAATGTTATATGAATATTATAATGTTATATGAATATTATAAAAGATAAATAATATTTATACTACTTTCTAGGAATATTATGTGAGTTTAAGAATGATGCAGGATTTTAATTATGAATTCTGATGAAAGACTTTGTTTGAAATTCCAGGTTGACGCACATGTTAGCAAGCATCTATTTCAAGAATGCATTCAGAGATATCTTGCTGGAAAAACAAGAATCTTGGCGACGCATCAATTGCAATATATAAAGGGAGTGGACGCCATTATATTGCTCGAGCAGGGAAAAATGAAGTACTTTTCGCATTATCAGGATTTATTAGAGTATCGACCCGAATATGGAGTTCTCCTGGCAGCAGAAAATGAAGCGATTGACGATTCATCTTTAGAAAAAAGTATAAACATACGACGACAGTTTTCTTCTTCGAGTAATAGAGTAAGTGCTGCAAATATGTACAAAATTATGAAGAAGAGAGAGAAAAAGAGAGAGAGAGGGAGAGAGAGAGAGAGAGAGAGAGATTTGACAAAATATAATTTTTATTTTTTTAATATTGTTTTTATATTGTTTTTAAAGATTTGGAATTGATAAACTGATTCTTCATAGTAATAAATAATATCTGGATAACAAAAAGAAATGTACATTAATATTACTGAAGATAAAATTTCTTAAATAGAGTCGAACTCCGGAAGCCAGTAGCGGCGGCACTGATGACGAAGAGGAAGACGAAGATCCTGAAAAATTGAACGATGGTCTTGAGGGAACATCACGTGGCCTGGTTAAGGGTCCTATATTTATCAAGTTCTTCCAAACTGGTGCCAATTTGTACATTGCTTTTACCGTTCTGCTTCTGTTCATCGTTACGCAATTTATTGTCAGTCTCAACGACTATTTTGTGCCTTTCTTGTGAGTATTTGTATTATCGAAAAATTGTTTAATTGATTAAGGAATTGTTTACTGTATAAACAATTATATATAATATATATATTTTTTAGGTAGATTGAAGTATTTAAAAACAATTTACGAAAATATTTTTAAAAGATTTGCATGCAAATGTATTCAATAATACTTAATGTAAAACTTCTTAAGAATATTTTAATTTTTGAATACTTTACTTGAAAAATAATTTCTTTCTTCCAGAAATTATCAGGTTTTGGAATTAATTTTTATGTAGAACTAAAAGCTCAAAGATATAGAACTAAAAATATTCGCATATTTAATATATGAAACGAAGACATATAAATCATATTTTTTGCCACTTTATTTTGTTCAATAATATAATTTTTCTTCTTGATTAACTTCTTTAGAGCCAATTTTATGGAAACGCGAAACTACGAAGTCAAGCACTTTATCTTGAACCAAACGGAAGACATTTTCGTAAACACGACGAACATACATGAACTCAATGCTATCGAGGATGAAACAGTGATTAATTATGTCTACATCTACACTGGCATTGTGCTAACTATCTTCTTTCTCGGGATCACCAGATCGCTAGTCTTTTACAAGACGTGCATGACGTGCAGCCAGCGCCTACACGATATGATGTTTAGTGCATTAATCCGTACAGGAATGCGGTTTTTTGATACTAATCCAAGCGGTAGGATTCTCAATCGATTCTCCAAAGACATGGGCGCGATCGATGAATTATTACCTAAAGCGATCCTGGATGCTGGTCAGATGAACATGTTGATGTTCGGATCGCTGATAATGACCTGCGTGGTCAATCCTATCTTCGTAGTGCCTGTCGTTATTATCGGCGGGATATTTTATTGGATCCGTAAAGTTTATCTCAAGACCAGCAAGAACGTTAAGCGATTAGAGGGAATAAGTATGTCTGCCTTTCTTATTTTATTTTAATCCTCAACATTATCAAACTGTTAGTTATATACAGGATGTCACCGAATTTTTCGAACAAACTTTAACGATATGTTCTGTGAGTTAAAATAAGAAAAAAAGTTATATAAATATAAATTCTAAAATGCTTTATTAAAAAGTTATAGCAAAAATATAAAGTATGTAAAAAACAATTTTTACATTTTAAGTTTGTATTTCAAAGTGCCCATGCTAATATAAGCTTGACATCAATATAATTTTTGAACTTATTACCTTTTTTGTGAGAAAACCTTCAGATGCCTGTATGTATATACATGTTATTAAAATGAAAAATCCATTTTATTTTCGTATATTTTCTCTTGCTTATTTATTTTTAAATTTTATTTTCTCAGTTATATTTTTATTTCCTTCCATTGATGACTTTCTTAATTAAATGAAAAATTAAATAACAATATTTCTTCTTATTTGATTTGAGCCATTTGAGTCGTTTTTTTATTATTTTTATTAGCAAATGTATGGTGCTTTTATTTCACATAAAGATATTTCTTGAAGACATGATTCTTTTGTGTTTCAGCACGCTCGCCGGTATTCACTCATTTGAACGCCACGTTGAATGGTTTGACGACCATCAGAGCATATTGCGCTCAGGACATACTGAAACATGAATTCGACAAGTTGCAAGATATACACACATCTACCGTTTACATGTATATCGTGACTAGCACAGCATTTGGATTCTCTCTGGACGTGTTCTGTTTTTTTTTCACTTCACTCGTCACTTTTAGCTTCTTATTATTCGATCAATGTAAGCATCAGTTCTCTCAGGAACTTCTCCCAATTTTTTTCGAGTAATTTTAAATATAAATATAAACAATAATACAAAATATTTTTTAATGTATTTTTTATGAAAAGTATATTAATTTATTAAGAATCGTATAGTATATAAATAATTGCAACATAAAAGTTTCATTTAAAACAGAATTATTATTAGTTTTAAAAAATTTTCTAAATTAATACTAAAATTACTAAATAATTTAATTATTTAAAAATTAAAAAATATAAATCGTATAAAAAAAATAATGTATAAAAAATGTACTAATTTATTAAGAAAATTTAGAAAGAATTTTACTTGACACACAAACATTATTATTCTTTCTAAAAACTTAATAAATTAATATTTATATTATTAAATAATTTAGCATCTTACAAGATTTTAGAGGAAAATTTATTTATTATAAAAATTATTTCTTTTGTAAAAACATTTATTTTGTAAAATAAGAATTTATTAAAAAAAAAGTTAATTAATGAAAAAATATTTAGATTATAAATTTAGATATATATTTTAATAATATAAAAAATGAATCAATGAAATTAAATGAGATGTTATATATATTGGATGTTATATATATCTTTCAGCATTTTCCGGTGGCGAAGTCGGTTTGGCCATCACACAGGTAATGGCAATGACCGGAATGATTCAATGGGGGATGCGACAGAGCGCAGAGGTAGCAAATCAGATGATGGCAGTAGAACGCGTACTCGAGTACATTCAACTTTCGGCAGAACCGAATCTAAGAGACCGGGGAGCGTATGTGAAGAAAAAGGATAAGTATCTAGCGTTGCCGTCCAGTGTCCCCAAAACCTGGCCCGATCAGGGTTGCATCAAGTTCAAGAATGTCTATATGCGCTACTCTGACGAAGACCCACCTGTCCTTAAGGGCCTGAATATAATAATTTATCCTGGAGAGAAGGTATGGAAATTATACGCAAAAAATTTTATAGAAATAAATAAGAAGAAAGAGAGTGGAAAACTTTATTTTAAAAGATAGAAGAATCTTAAATTTTACAGGACTCTCTGAAGATATTTGAAAAAGTTGCTGTGATTTTTTTAAGATAAATTTTATTAAACATTAAAAAATTATACAAGTATAAAAAAAGATTAATAGAAAATAAAGCACTTTAATAATAATAAATTAATAATAAATTTTATTTTAATTTATTTGGAGTAGTTTTATCACAGAATGATGTAAAGAAAAAAAATTATATATAAATAGAGTGTCTTAAGACTACACATATGAATACATAACTGAGTAACTAAAGTACAACGATCTAAGCTGGAAAATTACACACGTTAATATAAAGATGTTTGTGAAAAATAATTTAAATATTTTAAAAATAATAAAATTGTTATACACAGATTGGTATCGTGGGAAGAACAGGCGCCGGAAAATCGTCACTGATATCAGCATTGTTCCGATTGGCAAAAGTGGAAGGAATCATCGAAATTGACGGTATAGACACGGGTTCGATAGCCTTGGAGGACTTGCGCCGCAAAATATCCATCATCCCTCAGGATCCCGTTTTGTTCTCAGGTACTCTGAGGCGTAATTTAGATCCTTTCGACGAATTTCCCGACACGGATTTATGGGAGGCACTTGAAGAGGTTCGAATGATCCTAATTTAAAAATAGACCTGTGCTTAATCGGAAACGTAACGTTCAAAGGTTTCGACATTTTAACTCCAAAGACTATCTTGAAATCCTAAATTCCAAAGATTGGAAAATTCTGGGAGTGCCAAAATGACGAACTATCATCAAACTTTAAGTCACATGGTTCTATAATTATTAAATAATTATAAACTTTTTATACTATCTTATAATTCCGTTTGTAATGTATTTCAGGTTGAGCTAAAAGAAGCGGTTGTTAGTATCGGAAACGGCTTGGAAAGTCGCGTGTTTGACAGAGGAAGCAATTATAGCGTTGGTCAGAGACAGTTGGTATGCTTAGCGAGAGCTATCTTGAGAAACAATCGTATATTGATGCTGGACGAGGCGACTGCGAACGTAGACCCACATACCGACGCGTTGATTCAACGGACTATTAGGAAAAAATTCGCAACATGTACGATGCTCACAGTGGCACATCGACTGAACACTATAATGGACAGCGATAAGGTTTTGGTGATGGATAAGGGTCGTATGGCTGTAAGTACAGCTTTGTTTCTCCAATTTTTACGATAATTTGGAAGCTTGCTTGGATCCTCAAAGTATTAAAATCTTCAAATTTTAAGATTTGAGCATTTGAGAATAATATTTTGGAATTTAAAGAAACCTTCATTTAAAAAATCTTTATATTATTTTCTTTTTATTTTCTGTTAACAACTTGAAAATATTTTATTTCAGAAAATGAACAAATCTATTGATCCCAGTAAACGATTAAAAAATTTTTAATATAATTTGCTGTATAAATATTATAATTTTTTACAAAATTAGATTTTTTTTATACGAATTAGAATAGTTTTACGAGAAAAATATATTAAAAAAATACTCATCTCTTTTTTAAAATTCTTTATATGTATAAATTTCTAAAATAGTCTAACAATATTCTATAATTTTCAAAGAAAACTTATAAAATATAAAATAGTTTAAGAATATTAAAAAAAATCTTAATAATTTAATTATCAAATTATAATTCTATTGTTTTGCAGGAATACGATCATCCTCACATATTACTGAAAAACATTTATAATCAGTTTACTTCGTTAGTAAAGGAGACTGGCCCAGGTATGTACGATCAACTGGTCAAGGTGGCGAAGCAGGCCTATGTAGACAAGTATGGAGAAACGTGACGAAGTGTTGATGAATTCTGATATATTCTTTTGTTAGCTAAATTCTCCAAGATGAAAGCGAATTACTTAACGTGCCCAATATACTTATGATGTAGGCGATATATAGAGCATATAGAATGGCGCATGTATACAAATGTATATTTCTATAAGATCAAAGGGCATATTGTACATCTTTCTTTGCGATACTTTTGTTAAGTATCATAACGTTGTGATGTAAAGCGTGGCATGCGTCTACAAAATTATATTTTTATATCGTTTTTAATAAGATTACAGGGAAAGCATTCCCTTGCCGTAATATCTAGTGCAAGTTTCTGCCACGAGTTAAGTCTCGTAACATTGTTATATTTTTCTACCCTACTGCTACAGAAATTACAAATATACTTAATTCTTGTGATAAAGCGAACACGTACTTCATCAATTAAGAATGAACTGAGCCAGTGAGATGAACCGTAATTTAGCACAAACATGAAATTGTATATAAGATAATATTCACGCACACACAGTAACTTGCTGTGATCTCTACTAATATTCATCATATATGCTTTGAGCCGCAAAAGATCTTATAAGAATCATAGACGATCTTGGAGAATTAGAATTGCAATACAATCTTTATTGAGTAAATTTTATAAAAAATAAATTAAAATTATATATGAATCTGAGAGAGGTATAGTATATATATATATATATAACGTCAATTTATATTTTTTATTTATAATATATAAATTATATATATACATATTAATTAATTATATATATAATATATATATTTATTAATTATATATATATATATATATATAATTATAAGTATTATATATATAAACTTCTTCAGTTTATCTTAAGTATTTTATATGTATATTTTTAAATGATCTGATTTCAGAATTACATTGTTTTCAATTACAATTATTCTCAACTTTTTTTAATGAAGATCTCATAATGGCTCTAAGATTTGTATTATGATGGACAATATTCGAACAAATACTCCAATTCAGCTCAAATACTTAAATGATTATTTGAGTTTTACTTATACTTGATTCTTGTATAATGCAGGTTTAGCGTAAATGCAGAAACGAATTCAATACTTTTGTCTACTGCATTTATCGATGCAACTATGTATATTTGTTAAGATGAAAGTATATAGAATATATATCGCTCACCATTTTGCTACATCAACATAACTTAAAAAATGTTATTTTGAAGTTGCTTACAGAAAAAAAACGAAAATATAAAAAAAGAAATTTATTAAAAAATATATACTCTTACTCTACAATAAAATTATCAAAATTGCATTTCAAAATTTCAATGATTTAAAACATTGAAACATTTTTTTTAGTTGTGTCCCTATATGTAGCAAATAAGAAATATATATCTCATAGTAGGTATTATGAATAGTACGTAAATATAGTACGTGATATATAGTGTACGTATAGTATATACTATCATATAATAAAATATATTATGTAAGTATTAGGTGTTGGAATTAATTCGTAGCGTTTTACAAGTGATGGGAAGTACTTTCATTAATGTATTTTTTAATGCTCATGTGAAATAAATAACATTCTTTCATTAAAAACGCTACGAATTAATTCCAACACCTAATAATATAGCACGTTTCTTGCTAATAATTAATTTTATTATTATTGGTATTTTTATCATTATATAATATAACAGTAAAATACATTATATATTAATTATCTAATAGAATAATGTTAGAATAGGTATACATATATACCTCAATATATTATATCTAACTATAGAAACTATAGAATTATATTTGAGATAAGCTTCATGAATATTTGTGAATATTTATGAATATATATTTTTGTAAACGATAACTTTTACATAGAATTTTCGATAGAATTAGTTTTGGAATTATCTTTACAAACTTCATGCTTAGAATCTTCGCTACCATTTTGTGGTCAATTATATACATTCTTGCTCTGTATTATAAAACATTTACGATACAATTGTACAGTAAACTGTAAAAATTATGTATAGTAACTTTAAGATGAAAAAGTATGCGCACACGTGATTGCACCGTATGAAATGTCATATGTAAACAATTAACCAAAGTACAACGAAATATATAAAAAGGAATAAATTATAAAACATAAATTATTTTTTAATCAAATCTTTAAATTCCTAAGTAACACTGCTGCTTTATCTTTTTTCTATGTATTAATTCTATTATATTGTCACATTTTTACGATAAATTTTCTGTAATTTAATTTAAGAAGATACTTTTATTAAATTTAACAGGAAATTTTAATTACATTTATTATTTTATAACATAAAATCAATAATATTATTATTTTTTAATTAATTTTGCATTTTAAACTTAAGATTTAATTATAAAATAATTATAAAGTTAATTATAAAATAATAACGTTGATTTTATGTTATAAAATAATAAATGTATTATAATTAAAATGTGCTGTTAAATGTAATAAAATTATTTTCTTAAAAATTAAATTACAGAAAATTTATCAAGTTTTTAAGAAATAACAAAATTTGTAATATGATCGAGAAACTATTTGGATGCAAATGCAAAGACATTATTTTAACATTCCACTGCGTGGAATGTTAACATTTACTTGCGTCATTGCAGCAGGAAGGTCTTAAGCTTAGTTCCACAATTCACGTCAATTCTTAATCGAGACTTTACTTAGAAAATTTTTGCCCATTGTCTTCCGCGCTGACTCCTTATAGTCATTTACGTCATTTTTTATTAATTATAAAGTAAATAACATTATTAATTTTATGTGACGAAGTAACAAATAAAATTAAGATTTACTTAAATTTAATAAAATTAAAAAATAAAGTGTAAAGATATAAATTCTTCAAATAAAAATAATTCATCCTATTAAATACAAATATTTCATAATAAAAATAAATTATCACATTAAATGAAAGCCAATTGAATGGAAATTATATAGAATAATATGTATTAATCAAGATTAAATACATACGTCCAGTTCTTTATTGAAGTTATCTTCAGTGTAAATTGCCAAATTAATTATTGCGCATATATTGGATACAGCGCAAACATCAATATGACATTATAAATATAAAGTCTAGAGGTATAATAAAAGTCAACGAACGTTTTTAGTATTTGGCAAACTACTTAATCATGAGTTAAAAGAAAACTGTAATGTTAAATGATTTGTATTGTATAATTTTAATATATTTTAATACAGAGCAATAAAAATTTACATTTATAATAAGATGACGGTAACATAGTTGAGTTAAATGAACAATATAAAAGTGTGCAATACGAATTGTTTTGAGTTTGTGAGAGGCTAAGAGACATGCGTCACATGGATTAATTGAGATGCATGAAGTGTAGTAAGTGAGAAAAGAAACAAAAGAAACAAGAAATGTATGTGATTGTATAACGCATGGAACAATTATCACTAATGTTTCTCGTTCATCATTATCAGTAATACATAAAGCCGATATGAAAAGCAGCAACACAGTTACTGATGGTCCCAGTAAAGGATTAACTATCGAAAAGTGTGTCTCGAGAAACGGCAGGCAAGAGAAGGAGAATAGAAAAGAGAGAGGGAAAAGAGAAAAAGAGGGAAATAAGAATAATCGTTTTCATTTTTTCCCGTTAGTTTGAAGTGTCGTTAGATTTTGTGAAACGGTGCAACAACATGGATAAGAACACGAGCGACATGAAACCAAATCCCAAAGAAAACGCAAATGTCTTCAGTGTTCTATTCTTCTGGTTCGTCAAGACTCTCAGTAATTTAGCAAAAAAAAAAAAAAAAGAATAAAATATCTCTGCTTCTCGCAGAAAATTTTAATTTCTGCAAAAAAAAAAACAATTCGAAAAAGACCGAAAAACTTTCACTTTCTTGAAAAAAAGTTTTCTTTAAAGAAAAAAAATTTTCTTTTTGTAAGCGAAATTGTATTTTTCAAGAAAGATAATTTTCATTTTTTTAAGATAAAATTTTCTTCTCAAAATGCAGAATATTTTTGCTTCTATTACATTAATTACTCTTCTTATAACATTTACATCTTACATTTTACATTTTACTTTGAGAAAAAAAAGCATTCTGCAAATTTTATCTGTTAAAGATCGACGTACAATTTATATTTAGGTATAGATACTTATTAGCTCTTATCTTTTTCACTGTTAAATTTAGAATGTTAAATTAAACTTAGTTTGTTTTTTTATATTTAGTTATTTAAAATACTTGCTCCTACTGCGTAATTAATTTAGCTATGACAAAGTTAAACAATTTAACTTATTAAAACTAAATTATATTAAATTTAGTTTATTAAATCTAAGTGTGTACGATAATATAGACGCTGTTTGCTATAAAACTAAGCAATTTAACCATACAGAAATAGATTGATTTTAACATACGTGGAAAATAAAAATAAAAAAGTTCAACTCAAACATTTGCTTGATTAGTTTTGCTTCTTTAATATTTAATAGTGTGTGTGTGTGTGTGTGTGTGTGTGTGTGTGTGTGTGTGTGTGTATCAGCTATTATTTATCATAATATACTTGAATACATATTTAAAGCCTTTGATCTTGGATGTTGTACATTTCGGAGATACCGTAGTATTTCGGCGCTAAGCCAAATTGATAAAAAGAAGAAAAAGAAACATTTAAAACAGTCTTCGTACTGTAATATAATAATATATCGAAAGTATATAGATTGTTTGATGCGCACAGGTGGATGCGAGAATTATTTATGACAGGCTCCAAGCGTGATTTAGAGGAATCTGACATTTATCGACCAATCAAAGAAGATGAATCCCAAAAAATAACTGATCATCTTGAAAAGTGAGTATTACCTGCGATGGTGACAAATGAATATACATTAATAAACGCACATTATAATGCCTGTAAAAATTATAGTTTCCACTTTTGTATATGAAATAATAATTAAATGAATTTTAATAATTTTGCATAGAATGGCGCACAAAAATGTTGTATCGTTTAATTACCTTACTAAAATTATATAGTTGTGGTATATTGGATTTTTTTATCTGAGCAAAAAATTTATCTGTATTTCGCAGAGATTAAATGGTATGACATTTCATACAAATTTATATTGAGTGCTTTTTAGCAAGAAACACAGAATTATTCAGTTTAATATAGTAAATCATTGCATCCTTATTGTTTGCCAATATTAAACAAAGATAAAACACATTTGATAAGATACACTTCACTGTGTTATACTATTTCATTTTTATTTTCCTGGACTCATTATACATAATATAATTTTGATAATTATTCTATTGTGCGGCGTCATTATTTTACATTAAATATCTACTCTTTAAAGCAAGAATGCAGTTAAATATGGAAAAAGTAAAGTTAATTTATTTAACAATAAATCAGTTTTGTCGTTTTTATAGAATTCTAGCGTATTTTTCTAGGTATTGGAATTGCGAGCTGGATAAACTGAAGAATCTGGAATATACCTTAGGCAAAGACGGACAGAAAGTGTCACTAAAAAAGAATGTTCGTCCAAGATTGTACAAGGCGATCTTCAAAGTTTTTTGGTTGCCATATATGATAATCGGAATCTGCGTATTTATCCAAGTACATTGACACATTTATGAAGAGATATCATATTACTATTTGCGATACTTACAATTAATTCAAGTGTATTTATAATTAAAGAAAAACATTAAAGAATATTCTCGTGAAGAGAGAGAGAGAGAGAGACACAATTGAACGATTTGTTGCGTTAGATGACAATCTTCTATTTACAAATTAGTTAACAATGAGAAAGAAAATTGATCTAATAAATCTAAATAAATCTAAAATCTCTTTTTCTCTCTTTTCTTATTGTTAGATCCATTAGCTTTACAAGTTTATTTGTGGGATTAATGGCGTTTTCCATTGGGAAAACTAGTGCAACGCTGAGTGCAATTGAATGCAAATCAACATATTTTTAGTGTTAATAAATAATTTAACCCTTCAATTACATAGTCTTTGTCATCACAATAACTTCATACGTTAAAAGGATTTATTAATATATAAATCAATTTGCAATCACTAGTTTTTCTAGTAGAAAATGTTATAAATTTCAACTTTTCTATTTTTAGTGCAGTGTAATACGCGTAGCAATACCGATCATTCAAAGTTGGATCGTTAACTACTTCTCCAAAAATTCCAACTTGAAGTATAAAATAGAGAAAAATGAGGTGTTGCTCTACGTCGTTTTTATGGTCCTCTGCAGTTTCATCTCCGTTCTGATGATGCATCATACGATACTGCAATCGCTACACATCGGCATGAAGATCCGCGTCTGCTGCAGCTCTCTCCTCTACCGGAAGGTAATGTTGCGGATTAATTTGTGAGTCTATGCGTTAATCAAAGTTTTTCCTAGGAAGAGAAGAGAGCTGCTTTTTCTATATTCGGAAAGACTGTACTGTATTTGATTTAATTAATTAATTAAGTAATAATTGTGCAATACTTTTACTGAATTGGATTAACACGTAAAATTTGTCAATATTGAAAACTTTGAGTTATCTGACGAGGAAACTGATTACTGATGTCAAAAAATTAATTTAAATCAGTTTTTTTTTTTTAAAGAAGTGGCTGGTCGTATTGAGCTCATTATCTCGCATATTTATTGTCTTTCGTTGTCAGTAATTTGCGTACACTTGTTATCTACTATTCTCGAGTTTCTTGTGAAAAAATGTGAAATTTAACACGTTTAAAATTACAGATCACTATGAATGCATTTTCTTCTAGGTATTTCTATAATCATTCAGAGCATTTAGAGCTAAATTTGTAACATACATTTTACACATTTAATTATTATATATGAACGATCTATCAATGAAAAAATCAAATTGATTACGTGCAACAACAACGCTGTTTTTCTCTGAATGTGTAATAATACAAGTTAAAATATACATCAGTTATTTATTAGTATAATAGTTTCCTATTTTTGATCTTTGAAGGCATGATTTGATCTAAAATTTTTTTAATTTTAATTTTTATATTGCCTTTGAAAGATATTTTTTATAGTAAAAAATTTTTTTATAATACACGCATATATATTTTATCATAGATAAAAAAATATGACAAATGAATACGTGGTAATTTATCGTACAAGTCAGATATCTTCTTCATTATGCATGTCCTTCGACTCCAACCGATAGTACGTTTGCTGGTACCCCGCGAATATGTATCGCAAAATGACACATGTCTTCCTGTACTTATCTCTGTCGAAATATATTAAACTATTACCACGTAAATAGAGAATAAAACCTAGTCAAATGGAAAATAACAGTTTTCACTTGTTGCAATAACATGTAGAATGTTTCATGTAACTTAAAATATTTCTTTCTTATTAAATTCTGTCTTAAAATTTGTTCTAAATTTATAATATTAAATAAATTTTTGTTTTAATATTAGGTATTGGAATTAATTCGTAGCGTTTTACAAGTGATGGGAAGTACTTTCATTAATGTATTTTTTAATGCTCATGTGAAATAAATAACATTCTTTCATTAAAAAACGCTACGAATTAATTCCAACACCTAATACATTTTTTTAAAATTGCCTCCTTGTATTATTTTATGATTTTATATAAAATAAGTTAAAGCTTTTTAAAATGGAATTCTTTCAGGAAGAATTTATTTAAAAAAAAGAGAATACAGTTTTGTTTTAATATACCACAAATATAGTTTTTTTTTAATTATATAAAAGTAAGTCTTGTAATTATTTATTAAAACTGTTGCAGTTATTACGATTGAATAGAGCATCTATGAATCAAACCGGTACCGGACAGATCATGAATCTTCTCAGCAATGATGTCAATCGCTTCGATCAATTAACGTCATTCTTAAATTACGTATGGATTATGCCTTTTCAGGTTGGAAATAATTAAACATCTTAATTATTTTTTCAATTAAAATCGCTTAAGTTGATGACAGATCATTAACTCTGTTTGAACAGTTGCAAAGCATCAAATATACGTCTATTTATAAATTTTATCAGTAGAATGATTGCTTTCATATAATCTGTTATATCAGATGTAGTATTGTAGTATTGTAGTATTATTTCAAAATGCTACAAAACATATAACAGAATTTGTTTATGTACATGCTATTTAAGAAAATCCTAAATGGAAGATTTCGACGTAGTCGCTGTTTTTATGTATACGCATACGATTTATGACACATCTAGTTTACAAAACATCGATCATTACGTATTACACATCAATGTGCACACATATTATTACATATAAATTTTTCTACAATATTTTCTATTATACTAAACTCTTAGGCTCGTTTTTAAAAGCACAGTATTATTCTTTCATGTAATTTCTAGTCCTCTATTAAAGTTTAATTGTTTTATATGTAAAAGTATGAAATTTTTATATTATGAATCAAGAGAAATCGATAACAAAATCGCAGCAATTTTCTAATTTTTTTTAGTTTTTCATATTAAATCTCACAACCCGGAATTATTATCTTATATACCTATACTTTAATTCTTCTGGAGAAGAATCTTTAAATCTATAAAATACATATGAAAAAATTAGTATAAAAATTATTGCGTTCAATCAAGAAAAGACGACTGTAGGATTTTTAACAAAAAATTGACGATAAAAACCGAATTTGCACATAATTTGGCTCAACAGATTGATAATATAAATCCAGCAGAATCTGTTTAAACTCAAATTCTGCTCGATTTCTGTCGTCAAATTATGTCATGGTCTGACAATAAAGTTTTCAAACTGCAGAAATAAAAAACATAGACATCTTAAATAATAAAAGGTTATATTTTATCTTTCAAAATAATTTTCAATAACATTTTACAGACATTTTTTTAAAAAGATATCTAAAACATATCTTTAAGATGTGTATTATGTCTCAATTTTAAACTTTGGGTTATTAACCAGATCTGACTTTTTTACACTCATGCTGTTCTCAAAATTCGAAAACATGGATGATGAAAGATAAATATTTTCAAGACATTAAGGACATTCAGAAATATAACAAGTGATCTGAATAATACAGATTTCTACTTCAAGTACAGATTTTAAACAAAATTTTAAGACTTAAAACTATCAAAACTATACTTGTATGAAATATATACTAATGAAACTTTAGAAGATTAATATAACATTTTGTTATCTGAAACATCTATGTTTTTTTATTGCCACAATAAAGATATAGGATCTTTTACTCTTTCCTTATTTGGATGTTGCTTTTCAAAAACTGTTTGTTGGGTTTTTTAACAGATCATAATCATGGGAACAATAATGTGGCAAAAGATCGGTATTTCGGTTCTTGTCGGTATTGGATCACTGTTGATTATTGCTCTCCTAGTACAAGGAACCTTCAGTTTGCTAAGCCGTAGAATCAGAGCCATGATTGCGCCACTGACTGACCGAAGAGTACAGTTGATGAGCGAACTTGTAGCTGGGATACAGGTATATATTAACTGGATATGTAATTAGTTAATTTATTTTTAAACAAAAGCACATAGGATTCGTAAATTTAAATAATACATAGGAAATAGGACTAATGAGAGTCAGATATTCACCCAGATAGCACAGGAAGTCCGAAAAGAATTCTTTTGTAATTCCTGACTTACGAAATGAATTCCTATTCTGTCCTATTTCTGTTCTGAAAGTATTTCTGAGAATCTCAAAAAATCACTTTTATGTCACTTAGTTTATCAACCGGAGATTTCAGAATGAAGATTGATTGCACGTTATGTGTGGTGAAAAACATAAAAATATTTGCATAAGCTTTTACTTTTTTTATTTAAGATGATTTGAAATGTTTATTTTAACGTTTTAAATAAACATTAGTTATAAATTGTAATAAGTGTTAGTTAATGTGTTTGTTAATGTGCAACCGTTATAGAGAAATAATTTTAATAACTATTATCAAATTTGGAGAATAATGATAATGGACTAGACGTTCATTTTTATTTTTAGTTCATTTTTCGAATTATAATTTTGTAAGAGCAATAATGTTTAAGATCCTAATAACTTAATCGATAACTATTTAATCGGTTGCAAATTGATTTGTTTGCTACAAGCGTTGTTCAAAAATAAAATGTCTGACTCGGATAATTATAATTGTTTTCTTAGACTGTTAGAGTTACAGTATAATTGTTAGACAATTATGATTATCTGTGCTGAAAGTATACTTTTAGATCTTTGATAAATCTAATTACGGCAATTATTAAATTTAATGTGTTGATTGCTTTTAATACATTTTTCTGAATCTAACTGGCTTATTACAATATTGAACTATCAAGGATAGGAACTATCTAAAAGAATACTTTATAGTTGCAGATGATAATTTTTCAATAACTGTAAAAATGCTTTTTTTATTGAATGCAACCACTATTTCAAGACCGAATAACTATTTACAAGAATAATAATTGTTTAATTAATCGAACTGATCGATAATTAGTTAAGATGTTTTATTACAATATTATGGTAAATTGCATTGTGTTAAAAGGTTTGTGTTTCTCAACATCTAAATGATGACACGCAGAAAAAATAAAATCTTTATTTAAAAAAATTTTATAAATTTCCAACTGTTTTACATTATGTGTTTATATGGATAAAATACATAAAAACACTATTCATGTTGAGAAACGAAAACCTCGCCTATCAGTGTAAATAAATTTTTGGTATTCTAATATTATCAATAAATTTTATTATTTTAATAAAATTTTATTATTTTAATTATTCAAAATTACATAAACAATAAAAGAAGATTTATACTGTCAGATTTATTTTTGTAGATTAATTAATTTATTTTTGCATTAAAAAATATTAAATTTCTTATATCTACGTAATGTATCTTACAAATTTGCTTTATTACATAAGAAACGGAATTTTTAACAATTAAAAATTTCTTTCAGTGTAAAAAACCTGCAAAAAATATCAAAATTGAGAAATAAATAAAAAGATCGAAACTTTTTCTATCATGTTATTAATAATCGTTTAGCTGTAATAACTGTTTAAACAACTGTTTAAATTTATTTTAAAACAGAAATAATGAATCATTTAGTAAAAATAACTATTCAGTTCATTACTAGAAACTGAATTAACTGTTCCCGCACTTGATAACATAAACTCTTTTTTCTGTACATTTTATTTTTAAACGATCTGCATGAGAAACTAATTTAAATGTCAATTAAATTTCACAGTAAAATTTTTGTGAAACAAATTTACGAGATTATAACTTTTATTTCAGGTAGTAAAGATGTACGCCTGGGAGAAACCGTTCAGCAAGATTGTTTCAGTGACCAGAGAGCTAGAAATTAAAAAGATCAAATTCTCGTCGTATGTGCGTGCAGCATATTTGGCCATCATAGTCTTCACCGAACGATTAACTCTTTATTTTGCCCTGATAACGTTTGTCCTAATGGGAAATGATCTGACTGCCGACGTGACTTACGAAATGTCGACGTATTTCAACATGCTTCAACTCACCACCGCGTTGTACTTTCCGCAAGCGCTGATAATGTTGGGCGAATCGATGGTGTCTCTGAATCGATTGGAGGTATATGATTATTTTCAAATTTGCGATAAACTCTTAAACCCACGATCTTACCGATCTATGTCTATTGTCACATACTTGCCAACTAAAGTCAGCTTAATTTTTACAGGACTTTCTGCTGATGGACGAAGTGAACATGGATCGCTCGCAGAAAACATCGCAGTTACAGTTTAAATCTCAGAAATCAAACGAAGCGACTAATGCAGAGAATGAAATAGATAGATACATATCGAGAAATGGGAGTATTGGTCTTTCCGAACTTCAAGGATCACCTGACCTTCCGGTGTACGTGAAGCTTCAACGTGTTTCCGCCAATTGGATCAATGGCCAGTTGCCGCCGACTTTATGCAACATCAGCTTAACCATTAAGCCAGGTCAGTTATGCGCTATGGTTGGCGCCGTAGGTTCCGGAAAATCGTCAGTGTTACATCTGCTGTTGAAGGAACTGAATCCCGGAGCGGGTTCAGTGATCCTCACCCAGGACTCTTCGAAGAATAATTTTGAGGGCAATTTGTCCAATGGTTATTTCACGAACAATTCAAATCTGCGCATTTCCTATGCTAGTCAGGAACCCTGGCTTTTTGGGGGTACAGTGAGGGACAACATACTGTTTGGCCAGCCCTATGACAAGGCTAGATACATGCAGGTAATTGTCGTGATCCAAAGTAATTGTTGCGGATATCTTACAGTGTATATGTATTCCTGCTATTGTACAGTATTAATATAATATTTGGATGTAACTTGTAACAATTCTCTAAGTGTGTGTGTGTGTGTGTGTGTGTGTGTCTTCAGTCTTCCAAACCTATCTTTCGAATTAAACATTATAATTATATTTTTAATTGTAACCGGGACAAAAGAAAATATCTCTTAGCAAGTGTATACATTTTTTGCTGAATCTTTAATCTTTTTATGATTACATTTAGATAAAAGAAAAGTATCTAATATTTTCCAATTTCAAACTTACTAGCTTTTCATTAGCTAACGTTTTTCATGTTTTAATCGATTGGAAAATGTTTTAGGTAGCAAATGTGTGCGCTTTGACGAAGGATTTCCAACAGTTTCCACAGGGAGACATGACATTGGTCGGCGATAGAGGTGTATCTTTGTCAGGAGGCCAAAGAGCACGAATCAATCTCGCGAGGGCGGTTTACAGGCAGGCGGATCTCTATTTGTTCGACGATCCCTTGAGCGCGGTGGATACTCGCGTTGCTAGGCATCTCTACAGGAACTGCATCACTGAGTATCTTCACGATAAGACGAGGATACTCGTCACTCATCAGTTGCAATTTCTCAAACGGGCAGATCACATCGTCGTGTTGGATCGAGTGAGTCACATAGAATATTCTTTAATCATCTTTAATTTGAAAATTTTTAAGTAAAGAGAAAGGGAGCTATGAATCAAAACGACGTGTTCATGTAAAATTAAAAATTATTAACATAATTAAACTTAAGATTGACATCCTCAACCTTTCGACCTCAACAATGGGATATCCTCAGTGTAATCGCAAAAACTTACTTTAACTTGTTTAACAAATGGTTCAAATACAGTGCTGATAAAATGCTGTCGCTTGAAGATAAGCGACAAAATTTTATCAATAGTGTATTTAAACTACTTGTTAAACAATATTATTACGCCGTTGGTAAAACGCTATTTAAGCGTGGGAATCTTCAAATAATAACGTTTTATCAGCAGTGTATTTGAACTATATTTGTAAAGAAGTTAATGTGATTTCTTGTAATTATACTGAAGATGTTCCAATTTTGGAATCGTTTGTCAATTCTATAAACTTTAATTAATATAATTTTAAATTTTACGAAAACCTCATTTTAGCTCAGAGTATCTTTTTTTATTTTATTTAAATTTTAATTATAATAGTAATATTATAATTAAAATTTATTATATTTTATAATAGTATAATTTTAATTTTAATTTATTGAGACTTATTAATTCACAATTTTGAAAATTTTTAAAATAATTTTTTGTAATTTACTAAAATTTCTATATTTTATAACAAATTTGAGAATTTATGATAATTTCATAACTTTTTAAAAGACAATCCAAACAGTATATTCAAAATGAGAACAAAAGAGGTTTTAAAGGCATTTAAAAAATATCCAATTTAAGATGATGTGATAAAAAATACCTTAATAATGTCTTTAAGATATTTATCTTAATTTTTAACATGATGTTATCTAGGAAAAGTAAAAATATATTTTGAGCATAGATAATGATAATTGTTTCACAATTATAATAATTCTTTAACTGAATAATTATAAAGTTGAATATTAATGTTACAGTTCTTTTAATGAAAAATTATAAGAACTTTTTTAATTTATAAAATTTTTAATTCAATAGTTCAAAAAATTACAAGTTAATTATATTGATAAAAGATCTTTGGGAGTTAAATATCCTTCAGATTAAATATTTTGATTTTTTTACTTAAGGGTTTCGTGAAGATGCAAGGAAACTATAATGAAATAGTAAAATCAAATAAAAACTTCATTGGGATGATGGACAATTTCAATTACGAAGCGCAGAAAAAAGAAGATGAAATGAGAAGAGCTTCGGAAATGTCTAGGAGAATCACAATAACGAGACGGGTCTCGAAACTATCGATTGCAAGTTCCACTATTGTAAGCTAATGGCTCATTTATAATAAAAAAATCGTAGAAGAATAATTATTCACATGTTATTTTTATCTAATAAAAATATAGACTCGCAATACAACAAAAAATAAATGAAAAAGATCTGATTGACATATGTTCGTATTTTTTTTAAGATGTTTTAATTAATAATTAATAAAACTAAGTAAAAAAGGATATCAAATATGAAATAAGTAATATTCCGAGAGAAGTTAAGTGGCTCTTAAATAACTTATTTTTTTTAATATTATTTTCTTAACTTCTTAGCGAGACTAATCTTATTAAATTGCGTCTATTACGAAAGACATTTAAATAAATAAATTATTTTTGTGCTATCGTGTAGTGCTCGGAGATTGATGATTCGGATTATGTGGAGATCAGCCCGGAAGCCGAGATGACGGCACAGGGTCGAATATCGGGCAAAGTATACAAGGAATATCTGCATCATGGCGGCAATTATTTCATGCTATTCATACTGCTGGTGCTCTTCATCATCAGTCAGATCGCCACCACTGGAAATGATTATTGGCTCTCATACTGGACCACCTTGGAGGATGTCAGACGTATTGGAAATACTAGCGACACACAATTCACGAACATGTACAACAATAGTTTCCTTGGATCGATCTTCACGCTGAACTCGGATGGTCTCCTCGGCACTTTGGATGCCATATACGTATACACATTCTGCATCGTTGCTTGCACCGTTACCACGCTATTGCGCAGCTTTCTTTTCATGAAGATCTGCATGAACTCGAGTTGCAATCTCCACAATACCATGTTTTCCAATCTGCTGCAAGCACGCATGTCTTTCTTCCATACTAATTCTTCTGGTGAGCAAAAATTGTGAGATCTAATAGGTAACAATAATTGTTGTGAATACTACTCTCTGAGAAAATTTGGAAAAATTCTTTGATAATAATTTTTTTTTAAAACTCTTATATAATTTGTCTGATTTTTTTTAGAATTTCTGTATAATTTTAGAAAATCTTTTAAATTTTTTTATATGAATTGAAACACTTTTCAGAAGTGCTGAGAATACAGTCTACATTTTTTGAAGAATTCTTTATATACGTCAATTCTAACAAGAAAAAATTGTTTTCTCTTATAAATTTAAGATATAAAAAAATTGTTAAAAATTATTATGAAAATTCTTTTAAGAGTTTACAAAATTTTAAATCCAGATACAGAAAACGAGTTTATTTTTATTGAGTTCAATATTATTAAATTGTAAAAATTTATTATCCATGAAGAAATAAAGCGTGACGATTGACATTTATGGTCGCTCTCATGGTTATTCATAATATTAGAAATATGAATCATTGAAATTATATCGATTTCGATTTCTGGACTTTAATTTTTTAATTTTTTCTTAGAACTTACTGAAAGTTAGCGATTTTTATGTTCCAGGGAGAATTTTAAACAGATTTTCGAAGGATATAGGCATCATGGATGAGCTCCTACCTAAAGTGATGTTGGAGGCTCTCCAGGGATGTTGCGTAGTGTGTGGTATAATGATCATGGAAGCGATACTCATTCAATGGATGCTAATATTTATAACAATAGTGATAGTCTTATTCTTTTTCATGACGAAATTCTGTTTGAAGACCATTCAGAGTGTCAAACGTCTCGAAGGCGTAAGTAAGTATTAGAGCGAGTAACTCTTCAGTAGAAAAAAAGAATATATATATATATATATATATATATATATGTTAAATCTTTGACGTCTAGATTTCTGCTTCATTTAAATGTTACCATTAAATTCAGACTCTTAAATTCTTACTTCTTTCGAAATCTAAATTCTGTGAATTCTAGAAGTTTTCAAATTTGCATTTGCGTTTCCAGCGAAGAGTCCGATGTTCTCGCATGTGAACGCCACATTGAATGGATTACCGACGATTAGAAGCAGCGGCGTCGGAATCGAGAAGATGATGCAAAAACAGTTCGATATGTTGCAAGACCGTCACAGTGGCACGTGGTACCTCTTCTTAACATGCTCAACGGCCTTTGGTGTTTTTACAGATTTAATCATATGCCTGTTCCTAGCTTGTCTTTGCTTTTCTCTAATACTGGTAAATGAAAATGGTAAGTTATATTAAATTAACAGATTAATTATGAAAATGTAGAAAAATTCTAAAGAAAAACTGGTTATTAGCCAGAAATTAGATAGGTTTTTTTTCGACTAAAATTAATTAGATAGAACTTGTTCAAAAATTGTCTAGAAAATACTGACTATTGTGTTTAATAGCCAATCACTGGCTATAAATTATGTATAAAATCTTTAATATATGTATACCGAATTTCTTCAATGCATATATTATATTTCTTTAATATATTGAGATTATTTTTAATTATTTTTCATAATTTACTAAATTTCGTAAACATGTAATAAATTACAACAAATTAATAGAATCAAACAATCTTTTAATATTTAAGCTTCAGTATGTTTGTCCTTATTTCTAGTATGATTAATATTTTGAAAAATATATTTGGATAATCTCGAGAGATCTTCGAACTATTTCAAGTTTTCTTTATTCTACAGGTACTATACTTGACAGCCAAGCAGGTCTGGCAATATCGCAATCGTTGATTCTGATCGGTTGCTTGCAATATAGCATAAAACAAACCACTGAGACAATGTCGCTGATGACTTCCGTGGAAAGGATTTTCCAATATACAAATCTTCCCAAGGAAGAACCTATTACCTCGGAAAATCCACCGCCATCTACATGGCCATCCGAAGGACAATTGATCTTGAAAGATGTCAACATGAAATATCATATGGATGACCCACCAGTTTTGAAGGTATAAAATAAACCAACTGTTCATTCTTACAAACATTATTTGTGTTCTATCACGTAATCGGGCTTTACAGAATCTAAACGTATCCATCGAGCCTGGCTGGAAAGTTGGGGTGGTTGGACGAACTGGCGCCGGCAAGTCTTCTTTGATCTCGGCGCTTTTCCGCTTATTCAATGAAGGTCTTGAAGGCGAGATCAAGATCGATGGTCGGGACACGAGCACGGTGGGCCTCAGTGAACTGCGCTGCAAAATCTCCATTATACCACAGGAACCTGTGCTCTTTTCCGAGAGTCTACGTTACAATCTGGATCCGTTTAATCGGTACGATGACATGAAGCTGTGGGAGGTATTGCGACAAGTCGAGTTGAATGATGTCGCACTGGACCACGATATCTTCTCTGGTGGTCATAACTTCAGCGTCGGCCAGAGGCAACTTATATGCTTGGCTAGGGCTATCCTGAGGAACAATCGCTTGCTCGTTCTTGATGAAGCTACAGCCAACATTGATTCGCAGTGAGTCTCGACGTTTTTTTTAGTAGTAAGATTGTTTGAATAAGATTGTTTGGGTTTGTGAAGCAATTTTGATTAATTGATCATTAATGAACTGTAATAAATTATTGTATCAATAATTCAAATATTCAATTGTTAATTATTCATTGTATTATTAATTTTGTGAATAATTAAGTATTTCCATAATACATTAGGGTACAATAAAATTTTTTTTGCAATAAATCTGAGATTTCAGGAAAAACAAATTTAAGAACAATACACTTTTCAAATTAAATAAGATCAGATTTCTAGCAAACATTTGTGTTTGTAAGATGTACGATGTCATAAATGCACGATTTCTTATTTAACATAAAATTTAACATAATTTCGAATTTGCTCGATAATATCTTTATTTTTAGCACCGATGCCTTAATTCAGGATACCATAAGAAGCAATTTTAAAGAATGCACCGTCATTACAATAGCACATCGTTTGAATACGATTATAGACAGCGATCGGATTATCGTAATGGAGAACGGATCTATTGTGGTAAGTTTCCCATTTTTATAAAAAATGTAAATATGTTAATGATTTTGATAGCGAAAAGATATAATTTTTTATATGTAACTGTCTTAAAATATTTATTCATAATAATTCCGATTAATTATAGTATAATATAAATTTGACTTTTAAAAAAGAAAAATGTATGTATATATATATATATATATATATATATATATATATATATATATATTTGAATAAAAAGAAAGAAGAGTATAGCCATCGTAAATCGGACATTAAATGCTCAAATTTTTATAATCAAAATTCTAAAGAAGTTAAAATTTAAATCAATAATCTTATGTAATATGAAATACATGTAAACAATTTGACGTTTTCAAAGTCACAATTCTTTTTTAGAATTTACAACATGGCTTTTTTTCTCTAAAACTTTTCTCACTTTGAAGAGTGAAATCTTATTTTTAAAAATTGAAAATTAAATCACTCTTTTTTTAAACTGGCTTATTTTTCTTTATATATTTTATATATAATATATATGTATACAAATTTAGTTATTTGTGTGTGTGTGTGTGTGTGTGTGTGTGTGTGTGTATGTGTGTGTGTAAATAAATATAGACAAATTTTTAAGAAAATTTTGTAATTAGAGAGAAGTTACTATTTAAATTAGAAAGATAATCAGAATTGTTACACCAACAGGAATTTGGTTGCCCGTACAAGCTGTTGCACGACAAACCGAACGGCTACTTTTCACAAATGGTACAGAAGACGGGCAATCAGATGGCGGAAAGTCTTTTGGAACAGGCGAAGAAGGCTTGCGAGAAGAATAATGATCATCATGAATTAAACTTATTGGCACAAACTTTCATAAATGATAGCGATACTACAATCACAGAGCAGTCTGCTTTATAGTTTTTTCTACCAAGAAAATCTTACATAAAAAGTATAGAATCTAGCAGAAAAATCTGTCGCTTTTATAAGAACTGTATTCAATCGATGGTGATAGGGATCACATTCTCACTGCTGGGGGGATTCAACAGTTTATATATAACTTTCATTTTAAAGTAACTATACATATATGGAGCAATGAGAAATATATATACAGTTACAGAAACCTGATAATTACTAAAATTTTCGTCTATATATGTATATAGTTAAACATGATTGAGAGAATGGATGTGCTTGAGAACGTGATCCCTCATCAATGTCAGTGAAAGTATTATTATTATAAATTATTATTATAAAAGCGTCAAGTTTCTCTATTGATTGTTATTATATCTATAATATATGTATATATATCCAGTTAGCAAAATGTAGAATGTCGGTAGACTGGCAGATTTGATTACAGATTGATATCAACTGCGGTCACATTTTGTTCTCGACAGAATCTGTTTGTATAACCAGCAGATTGGCAGAACAGAAACCGAGCAGTATCTGCATGCATGGAGCAATTTGATAATAGACTGGCAGTAGAAATTGAGTAGGAAATGTAAATCCTGCTCGGTCTATGCAGTCTACTATCCAGATAGTCAAATCTGTCGAAATCTTATAAAATCTTATTACAAACTTTGAAGACATAAAAGCGCTAAATTTGATGTAGATTTTGTTGTACTCAAAGCTGTCAGCAAATTGAGATGGCAAAATAATTAAGGAATAAAATCTACCAATATATTGTATAACATGAGACCAAGTTGTGTCATATTCGACTAAAGCCAAGCGGAGCTTACAAGTAATCAGTAATTAGAAAATTTAACAGCTTTTGATGATAAAAACCGAGCAAATCTTGCTAATCTGACTTAACGATAAATTGTCAACAAAAGCCGAAGATAATTTGCTGACATAAAACCTAATAGCAAATTGTCTGCAAAAATTAAACAAGATCTGTCATTTTCATACCCAATCCCGCCACGAGATAGACTCGCTTCTTGTATGAGGATAGTATCCAGAAATTCTATAAGAAAACATATGCAAGTCCACTGGAGATCCTCAAACTCTTCCGACATATGTTTTCTGGGCCTCCGAATGTTTTTTGACTATTTTATAACTTTGTCATATGTATTTTAGAATGTGATGCTAATCAATAATATTTCGGCAGTAAAACTGAATTGTATGTATTTGGCATCCTTTTGTTGGCATATCTAGCTACATCTAGATTGTATATATTTGACACCATTCTGTAAGCATATTCGACGATAGATCTGATCTGCGTTTGATGTATTAGGTGTTGGAATTAATTCGTAGCGTTTTTTAATGAAAGAATGTTATTTATTTCACATGAGCATTAAAAAATACATTAATGAAAGTACTTCCCATCACTTGTAAAACGCTACGAATTAATTCCAACACCTAATAGATTTGTTTTATGTTGCTATTACTAAATCTGCTCTTTGATATTGATTTAAATTTGACTTCTAAGAATATGTTTTTCAGATATGATTTACATTGCAAGCCTATTGTAGATACAGTAGACTCTGGTTTTGGTATTTAATTCCATTAGAATTTAGTGAATTAGGGAACAAAATGTTTATTGGGTATAAGGAAATACTATAGTATACATAATATATATACTGTAGTATTTTCCTAGTTTTACATATGCGATCTTTTCAAGGTCCACTTGATGTCACAAATGCTTTTAAGCATTTTTTGATTGATTAATTAATAAAATTCTTTCTTCCGATTGGTCAGTCAAAAGTTTTAAAGCATTTGTAGTAGAAATCATAGTTTTGAACGTGTATTGGAGATATAAGTACTTAATATATTCGTATTTCATCGGTGTAATTTTTAATACACAGGTACACTGATACTGAAATATACAAATATATGTGTATCGAAATACATGGTTTAAAAGGCATGTATATTCGTGTATTTCAGTATACGATTACACATGCATTGAAATATACTGGTACATGTGTAATACATTCATATTTTGTTTTGTGTGATTATTAATGTATAACAAAATATTCGCATATTTATGCTGTACTTAAATGCGGATATCTTGTTATACATTAATAATCACATGAAATAAAATATGAATACGTTTCACATGTACCCCATAGAAATACATGGCTATATGTTTCAAATTGTATATTTCGATACTCGTGTATGTCAGTACCGAATATCCGTGTATTTAAAATTACACGGACTAAAAAACACGAATATATTAATTACACATGTAATTAGATACGTGTATTTAGATATACGTGAAAAAGAAATCACTAATTTGTAGCGCTAAACGGACACCCTCGATAGGGGTAGTATTTCTTGAGTTACTTTAGTTTTTCGTATGCGTTTCTTTTCAATAATAGGAGCCCAAGGATCGAACCTGAATTTTTCGTTTCCTGAATTTTCTGAGCAAGCGTCCTCGCATTAAACGTCGATTGATTATCTTTGATCAGTTATCATTGAAAAATTATTGCAATCAGAACATTTTTGTATTAGGATTTTTTTTACTTTACTTTATCTTTAGAATATGCTATGAAAGTATTGTATGGTGATTATGAGACTTTATATAGTACAAATACAACATAAATATTATCATAAATTACACAACTTGCTTCTTTATTTTTTATATATTTTAGGATTCATCACTAAATATGCGTCACAGATTACATTTCAAATATTATAAGTATAAAAAATATAGTTGCAAATTTGCAAAATTTAGATCCCTCAGATTTTTCCTTTTAAATATTTTCTAAAACAAAAAGAAAACTATGTGTAGACATATTAAGAGATTATATTATCATTAAGAAAGAGAGAAAGAGATTACTTACTTTCTTCATTTAGTTTATCAAAGATATTAGATAATCTGAACTTAAACAAATTATTAATACCTATTAAGGATAAATTGGGGAATAATCTTTCGAATATTATTAGTTCTGCATTAGTTTCATCGCACACGTTAAAGCTTCCTTAAATTTATCTTCAGATGCTCTACGAATTATTTCATTGATTGATGAGCTTAAGTACAAGACTATGAATATGGACAAAAATCTGCCGAATACCTAATTGACTTAAATATTTATTGAATGTTATCCATGTAAATATCACAAAGTAGATAAATGTCAAAGACATCTGTTATAGATATTCGCGTATTATCTAAATATTTATATCATCTAAGTGACCCTATAACTTTATCTGCTAAAAGGATAAAATGCTTATGATTCAAGTAGTAATTCAAGTAGTAGATACAGTTATTCGAACTACATAATATGAAATTTCTAAGTATATGTGCAATAGACATTTGTGTAAACTCATTGCAAATTCATTAGATATACATGTTTAGTAAGTATTATGATATACAAATGAAATTAATGTTTGCAATGAAATTTAATAAAATTATATCTTTTTAAATTAAATTAAATTAAATTATCGTCAAAGAATTAATCTGTCTTCCCAAAAAATTTTTAGTTGACTACAATATAAGATGTTAATAACTATTATACAATTAATTTATTTATCTCTTATGTGTCGTCAAGTTTGTGTTTTTAAATATTGTTTAAAGTAATAATGTTACTAATAAAAAAGTTATCTATCTAATTATAGCTATTAAATGGCTAAGTTTAAGAACAAGTTTAAAAAAAATTTTACTATACAAATAGGAAAGAAGAGAAAAAAGAAATAAACTACGTGGAAAAATAGCGTGAAATGTAACACGTGCTTGAGAAAAAAAACAACAAATGCATTACGCAGTTGTATTTATACAAACAACATACGGGACAGTTATCGCTAATGTTTCTCATATATTACCTGTAATGTTTAAGGTCAATATAAAAAGCAGCAGTACAGTTAGTCATGATTTCAGTAAAGAATTAACTATTGGAAAGCTTGTCTCCAGAAATTGCAGGCAAGAGAAGGAGAACAAACGGTAAAGAAAAAGAGAAAGGGGAAAGAAAATAAGAATGCTGATCGTTTTCGTTTTTTCTGTTAGCTAGAAGTATCAGTTTCTGTGAGATAGTGCGACAATATGGATAAAGACACGAGCGACATGAAGCCAAACCCCAAAGAGACCGCAAATGTCTTCAGTGTTCTATTCTTCTGGTTCGTCAAGATTCAATATATTCAATAAAAGAAAGGAAAAAAAGAAAGAAAGAACAAAATATGCAAGACATTGTTTCTTACAAAAAATCTAAATTTTTATAAAACAGAAGAGATTCCGAAAAATTAGAAATTTTTTTTTCTTAAAAAGTGAGATTTCTTTAAAAAAAATTTTTTTTATAAGCAAAATGATATTTCTCCAAAAATGATAAATGAAGAAGACTTTCACTTGTATTACGTTAGCTATTTTTAATCACAATGTACAATACATTTTACGGTTTACTTTAAGAAAATGAAAAAGCACATTTTCTTGCTATTCAAAAACAACGTGTAACTTACGTCGAGTCATCCTCTTATCTATTTTTTTTTTACATATCAGTTGCCATTTGCAGTAATTAAAAAATTAACTATGTCTTTGTATAACTGAGCCACATTAAGTTATTATTTATATTATTAATATGTACGTGCACGTATATTATCAAATATAAGAGGAAATTTATTAATTTTTTCTTAGACTACAAAAACAATCATGGTTTTTCTAATCATTCACTGTTAAAATAAATTTACAATGGAAAATACATCTATAAGGTGTTCGTAAAGTATCTACTTAGCCTTTGATTTTCTTGAATTATATATAATTATGTTGATGCTAAAAGAAGAAATAATTATTTCGTGATATTTTAACGTACTTACAATTCACGGCTAAAAATTTATGTAATTTATGCAAAATATATATTTAAATATATATCTGCAATCTTCGAGTTTGCGAGTATTATATATTTCTCATTATTAATAAAAAGAAAAGGAAAAAGATAGCTTCAGGACAGACTTTATATCGTAATATAAAGAAGTATACCAATGTAAAATCTATATAAATTACTTTTAATGCGTACAGGTGGATGCGAGAACTATTTATGATAAGCTTCAAGCGTAATTTGGAGGAATCCGACATTTATCGACCAATCAAGGCAGACGAATCTGAAAAATTGACCGATCATCTTGAGAAGTGAGTATTGTTCACGTTGATGTCAACAAACATACATAAGTAAATGCATATTATAGTGACGCTCGTAATAATTAAAGTTCTCACTTTCGCTATAATGGAATAATAAACGAATCTTAACAATTGTTTTAAAAACACAAGTGCAATTTATATTATGTGCATATATCGTATAATTTTGATACTTATTCTATTTTGCGTCATCATTATTTTACATTATCTATTCTTTGAACCCTTTAAAATGAGAACGCAGCAAAATACGAAGAAAGAAAAATTAAAAAGTAAAATTAATAATTTAATACTCGCTTTTCTAAAATCCTAATGCATTTTTTTCGTCCAGATACTGGAATCTCGAGCTGGATAAACTAAAGAATTTGGAATATGTCGTGGGAAAAAATGGGCAGAAGGTGCCGCTGAAAAAGGAGTCTCGTCCAAAATTGTACAAGGCGGTCTACAAAACCTTTTGGTTGCCATATTTCATAATCGGAATCTGCTCATTTATCCAAGTATACTTTAAAAAGAGATACCTACCATGCGGTATTAATATTTACGAAATTTAGATTAAATGTGTTTATGTGAAAAGAAGTGTAAGATATTTCCACTAAGAGAAAGAAATAATAATAGAAAAATTTATTCTGTTAGACATTAATTCTTTGTTGGATTTAGAGATGCATCAGAGATTCGGAAAGAATTGCCAGAAATTAGATATCCAGCAATCTTTTTCTGATGCATCCCTATATATAATTAGATTAGATTAGTTAATACTTATGAAGAAGAAAAAAATTGATCTGAATTAATCTGAGATTTCTCTATCTCTCCCTTTCTCTCTCCTTTTTGCTTGCTCTTCTCAGATTTATTAAATTTATAAATTTATTTGGAGGGAGAGGGGAGAATTAAATTTCAACTTTTCCCTTTTAGTGTAGCGTAGTACGCGTAATGGTACCAATCTTGCAAAGTTGGATCATCAAGTACTTCATTAGTGATCCTAACGCAGAACATAAAATCTCAACGAACGAAGTGATAGTCTACATCATCTTCCTGGTCATTACCAATGCCATCGGCATTATGTTGTTACACCACACAATCATGCAATCGTTACATGTTGGTATGAGGATACGTGTCGCTTGCAGTTCTCTTCTCTATCGGAAGGTAATAATGTGAATTAACTAGTGAACAGAGTTGGAAACGTTACCCTAAAAAAATAACGCGTTACCGTTACAGTAGTTACTTTTTATTAAAAAAAATAACTTGTTACCTTTATCACTAGTTATTCGTTATAAAAAGTAACGTTACTTGAAAAAGTAACGAATAGTTACTTTTCGAGAAATTGTTGAATTTAATTCCCTCACATACGATATAAAATTAATTTTATTCAACGAGGTTTTACACAACGACCGAATCTGGCAAAAACAATCAAACATCGTTAGGAACTAAACTCACTAATTACCGAATTTAAATTAAATATGGCTCTTAAACATTAATTATTAAAAATGTATTTTAAGATTCACTTCCAGTACCGAAAAATAATATATAAAATAATATATGTAATGTGAATTACAGATTTTCAATACTGATAGTGATTATTAGAATGCAGTCTAAAATATAAAATATAAAATATTTTTTAAGAAATAAAAATGAGAAAGTGAACATTTTGTAATTGTATTTGCAACTAATAATCTTTATAGATAATACAATGTTAAATTGTAAATATATATTTGTATACTTACCAGCATTAAAAAAATTTTTTAATATTTCATTTATTGTTATAACAACGACACAACTTGGGTGGTTAGAAATATTCTAAACTTCTAGAGATATAAACTTCTAGAGATATAAAAGCAAAATATCTTTAAGCGTCAGCGGTCGAAATATAATCCAATCCAACCCATCCAATAAAAATTAAAGTAACGATAAAAGTAAAATCATTATCATTACTGCAAAAATATAATCTTACCGTTAGTAGCGTTACAGACAGAAAAAAGTAACGATCGTTACCAAAAACGTAGTAAACAAACAACGTTACAAGTAATGTATTACTTCCCAACTCTGTTTGTGAATCCATGCACTTGTTCAATTAAACCCTTCCTAGAAAGAGAAAACAGTTTCTTTCTAGTTGGAAAAAGTTTACTTCGTATTAACTTATTAAGTAATAATTGTATACTCCTTTTAAAAGGAATTGTTGAATCAATATGCAATATTTATTTAAGATAACATTGGACTCACATCGATGTGTAATTACGGATTCAATTTTAAAATTATTTGATGAAGTGATCAATTTTAATGTTCGATTTTAATTGTAATTAATTAAGAAATTATTTGACAAGTTTTCTTTAGTGCAAAAAATTTATTTAGTGCTTAAAGAAATAGTGCATCGCATTGAGTTTGTTATCTTGCACGTTTATCATTATCAGTTGTTTGCATACGCTTATTACACGTTCGATAAAAAGTCACTTTTCTTTTTCTCTGAAGTACAATGTATATCCCGAAAATTTTTTCTTGGTGAACACAATGCCACAAAAATTTGTGTAATTAGAATTTTGGGTAAATTGAGATGAAATGGGCAAAATATGACATTTTTTACTGTTTATCTTTTATAGCAAAACAAAATCTTGTTTCTAATAAATAAAGTTTATCGGGTCTAAAAGTACAATTCAAGAGTTTTCAAATAAATTTTAGGATATGAACGAATCATTTATTCATTAAGTTATAATTGTTTCCGTAGACATAATTTCAAAACAACTCTTTATTTTATTGTAAAAAATTATATTTGTATAATTGTATTTGTATAGTCACTTGTATATATGAATATTATTTAACATCAAGACTCACTTTGATTAAAAATAATTTGCTTCTATTTTATAAATGTTTGTGTTAAAACACTTATCAGCTCATTTTACTTAATATTGTTTACTATAAAAAATGTTAAAATTACAAAAAAAATGTTATTTTTTGCTCATTTTATCCCCACATTGACACAAAATCTTGACAAACTATGCAAATTCTATCAACAACATTGTGTTCAGCGCAAAAGATCTTCGGAATATATATTATAATATATTTCAGAAAGTATTGCTGAACAAAGTTATTGTTCTAGAATTTCATGTAGAATAATGTGGAATTTAACACATTCTAAATATAAAATAACAAGTCATCATAAAAATAACTTGAATTTTTTTATTTCTATAATTGCTTAGAGCATTCGGAGCAAAATTTGTAATGTATATATACATACATACATATATATATTAAATATTTAATTTTTATACTCAAGTATTATTAATGATCTACAAATTCATATTATACTTTTTATAATACATAATAGCACTGTTCTTTTTATTTGTTTTGTAAATTGCAGGGTAAAATGTGAACAAACCAATTATTCGCAAGTAATTTCTCATCTTTAAACTTCAAACTGTTCCAATCTAAAATTTTTGAAGTTTTAATTTCTATAGCAATTTCCAGACATTTGTTTTCGTAATATTATTATATTATTTATATTATAATACGCAATATTATTTGTAATTGTAATATTAATTTCAAAATGACAAATGTATCATTACTTTATCCTAATATCTCCCTCATTATAGGCATGACTTTCAATGACTATCAATAACACGTTTGCTAATATTCATCGCGGAATGACGTGTCTTTCGAGTGATCTTATCTCTTTTAAAATATAGCAGCTCGGTAAAAAAATTCTTGTACATAATTATATATAAACGGTTATACATGATTAATTTATATATAATTTACAAAAGGTAGTATAAAAGAAGTATATGAAAGAAGTATATGATAATATATGCGTGTGACAATGTGCGCGCGCGCGCGTGTCTCACAATCAGAGATGTTATAAATGGTTGATTACAAAATGAATGATTCTAATATATATTAAACTGCTTTATTCAGTTTTTTTTTAATTTTCATAGAGTTTTGCGTATCTTTTTTATAAAAATCAATCAAGAAAAATTCATGTTGCTTGTATGTATTGATGAATATATGGATGGAGCGAAAGAAAAAGTGAAAAGATCTATTACTCAATTTATTATTTTCAACACTATTGTATTATTATGGTTAAACACAGCAGCCATGAACCAAACCGGTACCGGGACAGATCATGAATCTTCTCAGCAATGATGTCATTCGCTTCGATCAATTAACAATGTACCTGAATTACATATGAATCATGCCTTTTATGGTAATTCTTTATTTCGTGAAAGTATTCGTATACCGCGGTAATTAAACAGCACTTTGATCATATTCTTGAAAAAAGTTACTTAAATTTATTAATCTCTTTTGTAGATTCTTGATAAATATAAATTTTAATATTTGTAGTATAATTCGTAGAAAATTATCGATTATATATACATATAAGCTATTATCGATTATATATACATATAAGCTATTTCTATACATTTTACAACTTCGTGAGTTAGTTTAAACTATAAAAACGTAGGATCTTTTCTTTTCATTTGTTTCGAACTTGCTCTTAAATAATTGTCTATTCAAGCTGACCGGGTTTTATTTTTATTTGCAGACCGCGATCATAGGAACAATAATGTGGCAAAAAGTCAGTATCTCGAGTTTTGTCAGCATCAGGACGTTGTTAATCATTGTCCTTTCAGGACAAGGGACTTTGAGCTTCTTGAATTTCAAACTCAGAACTATGATTGCGCCACTGACCGACCGAAGAATGCAACTGATGAGCGAACTTATAGCTGGGATACAGGTATCCTCAAGAAGTTGAATTATTTTATTCTTAAACGATATAGAAGATGAATAAAGATATAATATTAACATCCAAGTACCATTTATAAAAAAATTTTATGAAACTAATATATGAAATGATAATTCTCGGTTCAGGTGGTGAAGATGTACGCCTGGGAGAAACCATTCAGCCAGATTGTGTCAGTAATCAGAAAGTTGGAGATCAAGCAAATCAAATTCTCGTCGTATGTGCGCGCCGCATATTTGGCCATCATAGTATTCACTGAACGATTGACCGTCTATTTCACCCTGATAACGTTCGTCTTAATGGGAAATAATTTGACTGCCGATGTGACCTATGAAATGTCGACATACTTTAACATACTTTAATTAGTCGTCGCGTCGTATTTTCCGCAAGGGCTAATACTGCTGGGTGAATCAATAGTGTCATTCAATCGATTAGAGGTAAATTATCATGTTATTTTCTAATTTATGATGAACTTAAATCTACAATCATTCTTATATCTTTATTGTCATGTACTTATTGAAGTAAGCTTAATTTTTACAGGATTTTTTGCTGATGGACGAAGTGAATACGAGACGCTTCTCAGAAATCACGCCGCAGTTGCAGTTTAAATCTCAGAAACCAAAGGAAGAATCTAATGAGAATCTAGAGAATCAAATAGACATCTCGAGAAGTGGGAGTATCGTTCCGTCCGAACATCAAAGATTATCTGATCTTCCGGTATACATAAAGCTTCAGCGGGTTTCCGCCAATTGGATCAGTGGCCAATTGCCGCCGACTTTATGCAATATCAACTTAACTATCAAGCCAGGTCAATTGTGTGCTGTAGTCGGTGCAGTAGGCTCTGGCAAATCGTCTATATTACATCTACTATTGAAGAAATTAAATCCCGGCGCAGGTTCCATAATCTTTACTCAGGGCTCCTCGAAGTATAATTTTTCGGACAATTTATCCACTGGATACTTCACGAACAATCCGAATTTGCGTATCTCCTATGCCAGTCAAGAACTCTGGCTTTTCGGTGGTACTGTAAGGGACAATATATTGTTTGGCCAGTCCTACGACAAGGCTAGATATATGCAGGTAATTTTCATGGTCCAAAATAATTGTCCAAAATATTGTACAGTGTTTATATATTCCTGCACGTTAGTATCAAGAATTTTTATGTGTAATTAGTAATTCTTATAATTACATCTTTTGAATCTTACGCATCAATTATTAAACATGAATTACATCTTTGTGACCGAATATAAAAGAAGATATATTTTAGCAAGTGTTATGAATTTTTCTGAATCTTTAATCTATATATGTGATTCCATTCAGATAAAAGAAAAATGTCTAATATTTCCTAATTTTGAAATTTTTAACATTCTTTAAAGTTTCTTTTTGATCAATTGGCAAATGTTTCAGGTAGCAAATGTGTGCGCCTTGACGAAGGATTTCCGACAGTTTCCACAGGGAGACATGACCTTGGTCGGCGATAGAAGTGTATGTCAGGAGGCCAAAGAGCACGAATCAATCTCGCGAGGGCGGTTTATAGACAAGCGGATATCTATTTGCTCGACGATCCCTTGAGCGCGGTGGATACTCGTGTTGCTAGGCATCTCTATGGGAAGTGCATTACCGAATATCTCCACGGCAAGACGAGGATACTTGTCACACATCAACTGCAATTCCTTAAAAGGGCGGACCACATCATCGTACTGGATCGAGTAACAGAATATTCTTTAGTTATCATTATTAAATTAAAAAATTTTTAATTTTAAAAGTTTATTTTTTAATTTGTTTTAAAAGTAAAGAATTTAGATATAATAATGACAAAAGCAAATTTAATTATTGCTGAATGAATAATTTTTATATTTTTTCTTATTGTTATGAAGATAGACATTATTTTATTAATAATACATAAAAATTCGATAATTTTATAATTAAAATTGATAAACAATAAGATTTTTTTTAATAAAAAATGAAAAGAAACTTTTAAATTTTACATTTAATTTATATGTAATTTACTTATAATTAATTAAAAGATGAAATTTAAATATCTTTTAAATTAAATATGATTTTGTTTTCTAAGGGTTTCGTGAAAATGCAAGGAAATTATAACGAATTAGTACAATCAAATAAAGATTTCATTGAGATGTTGGACAGTTTGAACCAAGCGCAGAGAAAAGAGGAAGAAAACATGAGAAGAGCTTCGGAAATGTCTAAGAGAATCACAATAACGAAACGAATATCAAGATTATTGATTACAAGTTCCATCGCTATAAGATGATCACTCATTATTACAATATAATAAAAAAATATAGAAACTGAAAAAAGAAAATATTTTACATTATTTTTGTTTAATAAAAATAGATAACACAAAAAGAAATGTAAAATAAAAATAGAAAAACATAAATAAAAATAATAATACAAAATAATTTAAAAAAATATCAGTATTTTCGCGCATTAAAGATTTCTAATATATCTTCACTAATTATTATCAATTAATAAAGCGCGGAAGTTTTTAAATTAAGATTAAAAAAAGTTAAGTAGTTTTCAAATATTTACAAATTTTCTTAGCATTATTTTCTTCATTTTTAAATAATTTAAACTAAATTAACTTCATCAGATTGCATCTATTATGAGAGATAAATTCAAGTAATAAGATATTATTTTGCCATCGTGCAGCACTCAGACATTGATGATTCGGATTATGTGGAGAACATCCCGGAAGCTGAGATGACGGCGCACGGTCGAGTAGCCGGCAGAGTGTACAAAGAATATCTGCATAATGGTGGTAATAATTTCATCCTATTTGTACTGCTGATGATCTTCATTATCAGTCAGGTCGCCACTACCGGGAATGATTACTGGTTATCATACTGGAGTACTTTGGAGGATGTAAGACGTATTGAAAATACTAGTGATGTCAAACAATTTGCGAACATGTACAACGATAGTTTTCTTGGATCGATCTTCACGTTGAACCCGGACGGCCTGCTGAGCACTGTGGACATATATGTATACACATTCTGCATCATCGCCTGCATCGCTACCACGCTGTTTCGCAGCTTTCTTTACATGAAGATCTCTATGAACTCGAGTATTAATCTTCACAACATCATGTTCTTCAAACTGCTGCAGGCGCGTATGTCCTTCTTCCACAACAATTTTTCCGGTGAGTAATAGTTACGAAATATGATAGTCGTCTTAACTACTTTATAGAGACTTCATAAAAATTATTTTATATGACAATTTTTAAAAATATTTTTCAGGTAATTTTTAGAATATTTCATAATTTTTATATAATCTTAAAATTTTTTAGAAAGATTTTTTTAATTTTTAAATGAATTGAGACTTTTTAGAAGTGTTGAGAAAGTTTGTAACTTTTCTAAATTTCTTTATAGATAGATGTAAATTCTGAAATAGAATTTACAAGATTTCTTATTTTATTATTCCAAAAAAAAAACTTAAAAATGAAGAAGTTAAAATATTTCTTTTAAAGAAATTCTTAGAAATTTAAAATATAAGAATTGTTAAAGTATTATTAGAATCTTTTTGAAGAGTTTTCAAAACGTTCATTCCGGATACATAAAACAAATATTTTTGTCAAATGTGATATTATTAAGTTGTAATGATCACTATCCATAAAAAAGTAAAGCATAACGATGATGTAAATCTTTTTTTGCACATATTCATGTTACCAAAGATTACAAATTATCGATTAAAATTGATTAATTTTATTTTGAAATATTATAATATATTTATGTAACTTATGCCAATTGTATTAATTGAAAGCCATTCTAATTATAAGCTTGAAATAAGCCACGATGTGGCTCTTAATTTGTTTAGAAAATTTACGAGCATTTTCATTCTAATAAATTATCGAACTTACATCGATTTCGATTCCCAGACTTGTAATTTCTTTTCTCGATTCTTCCAGACAATTAATGATTTTTGTATTCCAGGAAGAATTTTAAACAGATTTTCGAAGGATATGGGCATCATGGATGAGTGGCTGCCCAAACTGATGTTGGAGGCAATCCAAGGGTTTTGCGTAGTATGTGGCATAATGATCATGGAAGCGATAATAAATCAGTGGATGTTGATATTGATAGCCATACTAGCCGTCTTGTTTTTCTTCGGTGCGAAATCCTATATGAAGATTGGTCAAGACCTCAAACGTCTCGAAGGCGTAAGTAAGTATATTAGAGCAAGTAACACGTTATTAGAAAAGTGCGGTGTATATTACATCCTGAGGTCTAAATTCGTGGACTCCTGCCAAAGAATTCGTATTTTTAAGTTCTTACATTTCCCCGAATTTAATAAATTCTTCAGAAGTTTTTTTGAATATGTTTTTGCGTTTTCAGTGAAGAGTCCCATATTCTCATACATAAATGCCACTTTGAATGGTTTGCCGACGATCAGAAGCAGCGGCATTGAAATCGAGAAATTAATGCGAAAACGATTCGATGAGTTGCAAGATCGTCACAGCGGCACGTGGTATCTCTTTTTAACATGCGCTGTAACCTTTGCTGTCGTTGCGGATTTAATAATGTGCCTGTTCCTCACCTTCATTTGCTTTTCTCTAATACCAATGAATGAGACTGGTAAATTATATTATATCTAATTAATTAATAGGTTCTTAATTAAGGAGAGTTAAATTTTTTTTCTAAAGATTTCATAAAAATGCAAAAGGCTACAACTTAAAAAAATTAATTAGTAGAATTAAATAAACTTTATGTTTCAATTCTTATTTCAGCGTGTGATTCTTTTTCTCAATCATTAGACTATTGCAAATTCTCTTTGTTCTTTATACTACAGGCAATGTAACCGGCAGCAAAGCAGGTCTAGCAATATCGCAGTCATTGATCCTTATCGTTTGTCTACAATACACCATAAAACAGTTTAGCGAGTCACTATCATTGATGACCTCCGTGGAAAGGATTCTTCAGTACACGAACATTCCTAAGGAAGAACCTATTACCTCGGACAATCCACCACCACCTACATGGCCATCCCAAGGACAATTGATCTTGAAGGATGTCAACATGAAATATCATATGGATGATCCACCAGTCTTGAAGGTATCAAATAAACGACTGTTCATTCTTACAAACATTATTTGTGTTTTATCACGTAATCGGGCTTTACAGAATCTAAACGTATCCATCGAGCCTGGCTGGAAAGTTGGGGTGGTTGGACGAACTGGCGCCGGCAAGTCCTCCTTGATCTCGGCACTTTTCCGCTTGTTCAATGAAGGTCTAGAAGGCGAGATCAAAATTGATGGTCGGGACACAAGCACGGTGGGCCTCAGTGAACTGCGCTGCAACTCCATTATACCACAGGAACCTGTGCTCTTTTCCGAGAGTCTACGTTACAATCTGGATCCGTTTAATCAGTACGATGACTTGAAGCTGTGGGAGGTGTTGCGGCAAGTCGAGCTGAGTGATGTCACACTGGACCACGATATCTTCTCTGGCGGTCATAACTTCAGCGTCGGTCAGAGGCAACTTATATGCCTGGCCAGAGCCATCTTGAGAAACAATCGCTTGCTCGTTCTCGATGAAGCCACAGCCAATATTGATTCGCAGTGAGTCTTTACGATTCTTTAGGATTGTATTTAATATAAATATTATTTAGAGAAGACAATAAATTTTTGATTGATTAATTATATATCAATAAATTCTTCAGCAAATGAAGTCACAGTAATCGCAACAAAGTCATGATGATATGCAAATATTTACCTTGTCACGGGTGTGATACGACAGTAAAATCATTGTACTGTACGAATATCCGCTTTGTAGGTGTGATATCATACAGATTAATTAACAGTTATTTATTTATGACATAAACAGATCAAGATATGATGTGGTGTAGCTTTTGATGATTTTATAGTAATATCACAAGTTATGATGTGACTTTTGAGAATTTATTATAATATGAACGTGACTTTATTTGTTATGAGGTATAGCAATAAATTACCATACGTAAATAATTCAACTTTCTATTATTAAGTTGCTACTTTTTGCGAATGATTGCGAATAATATAAAATATTTTCACAGTATGTTACAAGGGTACATCAAGTTACAATCGGGTACGATAAACATTCGTTTTATAATAAATTCGAGATTAATAGAAAGCAAATCTTTTCAAATTAAATCAGATTGGTAGACATATCCATTAAAATCGTATATATTTTGTATCTATAATTTGCAATGTACGAGAGAGAGAGAGAGAGAGAGAGAGAGAGAGAGAGAGAGAGATATTTCTAAATTTTATATGTTATAAATTTGCATCCCTCAATTTAAAATTCTATTTCTAGCACGGATGCTTTAATTCAGGATACAATAAGGAGCAGTTTTAAAGAATGCACCGTTATCACGATTGCACATCGTTTGAATACGATTATAGATAGCAATCGGATCATCGTGATGGAGAATGGTTCTATCGTGGTAGGTTTTTCGTTTTAATAATTAAAGTGTGAATGGGTTAAGAAGAATATTAATTTTGTAAGACAAAATTAAGAAATATAATTTTTTATATAACTGTCTAAAATGGTTGCTTATAATAATTTTGATTAATAGCATGATCAGTTCAATCTCCGAAATGTTTAGAATAAAACTCATTCTAAAAAATTTCATTCTTTAAGATTGAATATTGGGATGTTCTTATTCAAGACCAACTTAATTTTTACTCTTTAGAGAGAAAATTTATTTCAAATTATTCAGAGAGTTTAAAATCGATTTAGCAATATACTTTTTCTTGAAAATTCAATGTTACGTATGCAAAGAATAATCAAGCTTTTTTTGGAAAATTTTGTAATATCCTGGAGGACAGTTTTTATATGCATTTGATAATTAAAATTGTCATGTCAATAGGAATTTGGTTGTCCATATGAGCTGTTACACGACAAACCAAATGGTTACTTTTCACAAATGGTGGAAAAGACGGGCAATCAGATGGCGCAAAGTCTTTTAGAACAGGCGAAGAAGGCTTGCCAGAAGAATAATGATCATTGTGAATTGAACTTGTCGGCGCAAAATACTGAGTGTGAGAGCGACTCCACGCTTACAGAACAGACCGCTTTATAGATTTTCTACTTTTAAAAATCTTATACTAAATATATATATACTATATATTGTATATAAAGTTATATATATATATATATATATATATATATATATATACAACGATTCATAAAACTGATCAACCCGTGCTATTAGAAATTTTATTTTAAAAATTCGTGAATTAAAATATCTATAGCAAATTAACATCATATTTGTTTGATTATGTATTATTAATATTAAAAAGTCATTTTCGTCTATGCCTTCTTTGAATCAGTTAGTTATATTATGTATTATATTTGTTTCTTTCCTATGAGTCATTGTATGTAATTTTATAGTATATATGTATATTTATACATGTTCTCTTATGCCAATTAGTACATGATCAAATTTACGAAAAAAAGGAAGAGTAAAACAAGAAAGAGAATCATAAAAAAACATAAATCGAGGATAAGATATAACTTTATGTTTAGTATTATTTGCTAACTTCTAATAACTTCAGTTTTTCTTTACTGCCCCATAATTATAACGCAAATATGTCGCATTTACTGTAAAGACGGATTAGGATTAAATATGTTATTTTTTCGATTATTCTTGTCAGCGTACCACAAAATAAAATATGATAAATACTTATCTCTTATATATATATAATACTGATCGCATAAAATGCAAGCAACGCGAACAGACCTACTATTGTGCTAAAGTTCTGTTCCCTACTATTGTGCTAAAGTTCTGTCCTCATCAACTTTCATTTTCAAATTTTAAATATCATATTGGCTTTATGTTTAATTTAGTTCTTGCTGGATTTGAATATTTTCATGTTTACATACAATTTATTATTTTTTATGCAATGTATTTTAATACCGAATTATAGAATACAAAAAAAGAATTATAATGTACAAAGAATAATATAATAAAATGTAATACAACATAAAATAGAATTAAATCCTTTTATTAGGTGTTGGAATTAATTCGTAGCGTTTTACAAGTGATGGGAAGTACTTTCATTAATGTATTTTTTAATGCTCATGTGAAATAAATAACATTCTTTCATTAAAAAACGCTACGAATTAATTCCAACACCTAATATATAAAATATAAAATACATAAATTGCTTATACATGTTTATAACATTTTGTTTAGAAAAAATATCTTACAAAATACAAATAATAACATAAAATTAGTATATGATTCAAGAAAATCTGAATTCTGACTCAACAATAAGAATCATTACATTTTCATTTAGTAAATGTTTCAATAATACAATGTTTATTATTGAACAAATGCTTTAATTCTGTACCTTCTAATGTAGAAATAAAAATTGCTAAATTTCAAGACATTTGAAACCAAACATTCAAATAAGTTAATTTAATGAAATTTGTGTTAAAGTACGCGTCTGCAAAAATGGAATTACAAAGTAACGTCTTTTTTATTGCCATAAGTATGTTCGGTAAAAAGGGACAGACTATAACATTGTAAGTAACAAATACGTTTTTGGTGCAGAACATTTTTCACAATTTAATCAGCAATCTAGTGAAAAGAGAATACTTGGCTGAGTTCTTAGCTTGTTGAGAGTTAAACCCGTGTGACAACCAGAAATTCCAAAACTTTGATTTCCTCTAATATAATGGTAATATTATTTTATACATTTAGGGAAAGATCGTCGATACCGCCATACCATTTTGTTTTTAGACAATATTTCTTAATTAAACAAAAGATAACAATAAACTTTAAATACATAAATAAACTAAAAAGTGTTTTCAATCAAATAATATAAGCAGTTTTTATAATATTATTTGTAATTTTGCAATAATCAATTTTTTTCGTAAGATAAGCAAAAATAAGCATTCGATAAAATAATCTCCAAAACTGATATAGTAGACAGTAATATAATATATACCACATATTCCTATTCTTTTTTTTAATAGAAACTATCTGTATAAAATACCTACATGTAAATGTATATAAAATTTTCCAGATTCTTTTCACTTCGATGTAAAACATTTTTGCTAAATTATATGTGTAATTACTTTATGCTGTTATGCCAGATGTAAATATGCATCGCGATAGTTTCCTAAATGCTATATGTACCATTGTTCCGGAATAGTTATTTGGCATTATAAAGCAACATTACGAAAATTAAGTTAACTCATGTTTAACAGACAGATGTGCCGGTTTACATTGCACTCTGATTTTATATTTATTAAATCGTATTAAAAAAACTAAGAGAGAAAAAATAACATAAATAAAAATAATTTAGGAAATTATAATTTCAAACGATGTAATATTATTAATAATACAATCACTATTATTTACATTATTTGCAAAAGAAAATCGTAAGAATTTTATTTTCGTATCCATAGAATTCGTTTTTAGCTGATTTTGTATAAAAACAAGTCAAAAATATACGAACTATGCCTTTACAATTTTTTAATTAATTAAACGGTTAACAAATCATGTTTTGGTTAGTAATATTAAATAAAGAGTGCAGTAGTTAATTTCTGAGAAATAAGAAGGTGTCGCTTTAGAAAACCTATAATAGTATCGGCGATTTTCCTTTATATTTATATTATTCATTTCATCTTTCATTAATTTACATTACATAAAATGTAATTTAATTATATCTCATAATAAGTTCATTATATCTTCGTAATAAGTTCATCATATCTTTATATATTAGCTTCTTTTCTATCATTTGACAATTCATCCATATGTATAGATATAGGATGTAAGACGGTTCCTATGATATCATGTGCGTGTTTGTTATAATAATATGTCTAAATTATTACAGTGAATTATAAAAAAGAGAAGGCAAAACAATTAACCGAAATCAAATTTTACACAGTTGCAGCATATTTAGTTTAAACCTTTTACTTTACGAAAATAAATACCATATTTATAATGTTTACATTAATAAATTATATTATCATTATAAGAATAATTGTACTTATCTTTACATTACAAAGAGCATTATAATTTCACATATCTTCAATACATTAAATATTTTATTAAAATTGTCAGCTTTAACTTAAGTCGCCATGTATCGTTAGAAGCCATGTAAGTAAAAAACATCCATTAAGCACGTTTGTACTTAGTACAAAGACCAAATGTTAGAATTATTCGTACCTTGTAATAATAGAGTAAAAGCATTAAATGCGGATCAGGCACTAGTTCGAGATCATACATTATATTTAAATAATTATAGTATTTTTTATATATCAAATAATGCATATCACAAGATTCTTTAGCATTTGCTTTGTCTTTTTCAAGTGTCAATTATTTTTTTATTTATTAGCAATAGTACATTTTATTAATATCGTTAACTAACAAAACGTGAGATATAAAGTAGGATATATAAAAAATTTATAGAAAGTGTAATATCATAAGATTGCCTTATGGCTTTTACAGGAGTAAGTAGCAATAGATTTAATGAAAAAAGTGTGTTATCATGTTTAGATGAAAAAATTATCTCAAAAAGATAAAACATTTGGTAAATTAATTCCCAATAAGTATAATACATGGAGTCTAATTGTGAATAATTGTCATTACGTAATTTAATCAACATTAAAACGTATAAAACACCGAAATGAAATAAAATTCATAATGTAACGTTTATAAAAATATAAAATATGAAATATGAATTATTCTTTCAGTGAAGATGAGTGATCCATATCTAGTGACCTCAATCTACGTATCTATAAATAAAAATTCCGTGAAAAGAAAAGCAATCTAATCTAGATTATCTGTATGTCCAATAGTCTGTTGTCCAATACTTGTTGATTAAACGGCATTTACGTACGTTACCTCCCAGTGTACATATCTACAGTGTAGTTCCACAAAGTTCTTAGAGGAACTGCGAAAACTATTTCTGAAAATCTTGTATAAAATATTAAAACGTGATTGTGCCTCGTGCAGCAAGAACTAATTCAGTTAAAATTCTAGTCGACGACTCGGAAACTATGGTAGAGACGCTAGAAAGAGCGCTGGCGCCATTATTGATCATTGGATCGTTTTGCGATTTGTACATAATCGAATATCCTTGTGGACATCCTAGGATATATCTTTCTTACCTATATGCTTTGGCCAAATGGAGCTCTCTTATATACTTCTTTTACTATCCAAGATACATCTTGAATTTGAAACAAAAAATCTACATAAACATGAACGATTTCTGTCCGTTGTTAAACATTACATTAATTCTCACTTGCTTCAGTCGTTTTAAGGTAACAAATTTTAAAATGTATTCCTGGTCTCAATATAATAATACTTGATCTTTTAGTATTACTTTTTCTTGTTTAATAATATTTTTAATTGAGAGCATTAAAAGAGTCTTAATTCACAATTACAGGCAAATACCAAATGATAAAACGTTTTTATAAAAGCCTTTACTATTAACCATGATCTACTTTTAAACTTAAGCTATGCAGTCTCTCTCATTCGGCTCTCTCGCTAATCTGCTCATTTCTTACAAATCGCACGCAGCAAAAAAGTCCTCAAATATAATTCTTTTCTTCTTTTTTCTTCTTCTCGTGCCGTTTTTTCTGGAGTACCTCAGGATTCCATTCACGGAATTTTACTTTTTAATATTTTTATCTGATTTGTCTAATGTTTCTCTATCCTCTGAGCTCTTCATGTATGCAGACGACGTAATTCTTTACAAATTCTTTCACCCATTTGATGCTTTTGCAATCTGTTCTACTTTAAATAAAAATCTAAAATTTATTGTCGAATGGTTTACTAATAATTCACTGCATCTAAATTCCTCTAAATCATCCTTGTTAATTGTTGGTTTCTCAATATTATTATCCCATATTCAATCTTTCGATATTTCTCTTAATTTCGTTCCAAGACCACGCTCCTCCTTTATAAAGATTCTTGGTGTCCATGTTGATTCTTCATGGATATTCGAGTCATACGTGCCTGTCAAGTGTCGGGCTGCTTACGCCCGTCTACGTTTTCTTTATCCCACATCTTCTTTATTCGCCTTTATTCTTTCCTGCTTTTAAAAACTTCTCTCTTCTCAATTATTCGTTATTTCGTTATTTTACGATTACGGGATGTTGTCTACGTTTCGGCTCTTAATCAATAACTCCTGTATCATGTACAGCATATACAAAATTCTTGCCTCCGCTTCTCTTAATACGTTCGTAAATACGACCATATATCTGTGTATTATCAGAGATCTGGCTGTTTTAGTATGTAGCAATATTTTATTCTACATCTGTATTGTTTCTCGTTTTTTCTTTTTTTTTGCTTCTCTATATCTCCTCTATATTCTCTATATTATTCAACACCTTTTTCAGTTAAACTCTGAATTTCATTCTATTTACTTTTAATCCCCTTATCACCAAGGTTATCATTCCATTATGTTTCGTTTTGCTTTCTCCTCAGTCAAATATTTTAATTCTGTTCCTATATAAAAAACCTCTCCCTCTTTGTTTCCCTGCTTTCGTTCTGCTGTCTCGTGTTTCATTGCGCCACTCACAGTATTAAAGAGAGACTGTAACTGTATATATGTGTAGGTGCTTGCGCCTGTGTGTGTGCGTGCATATGTACATGATTTTAACTATTGCTTTACCACTCATTGCATCATTGTCTTAGTTCTAGTTTTTGTTGCTATGTAACAGGAAATTTGCTGATGTCTAACTATTTTCAAGCTACTATAGTAGTATATTGTATCATATTTTATGTTTATTACTTTGTTAACATGTAATCTTTTTCATAGAGTTTTGTAATGAATTAAATTAAATTAAAAAAAATTTTTTTTTAAAACAATTAATTTTTTTAATAATCAATTTTAATGCTTTTCATTATTATAATATAACTCTTTATCTGTCACATTTCCTGTACACATTGCAACAACAATTTTTACTCAAATATAAAATTAAAATAATTTTATTCTGTGTCGCATAATCGATTAATATGATTTTTTTTGAAGGATTTGAAAATGTGCTTACGTAAACTTGCTATAGTAGACGACACGTTGCAAGCTCTCGGAGCACCAAAGGAATACCAAAGACTACGTAACTGGATAATTCGTATAATAATCGGATTGATTGTATACGTTTTTTGTGAATTAGCATATATTAATATTTTGTCTTTTTATTATTTTCCTTACTACATAACTATGATTTGGCATTTGACGTTAACATTTCTGGATATTTACCCGGTATACATCACTATGTTAAGTGCTTTGATTTCTGCAGCTCTCTTTGGGTTAGTATTATACATGTGTACACATTTTGTAAGCTATTTTTATTGACATTGTGCGTCAAAATGTTTACAATGTGAAACACTTAAAGACCTTTTGGTAATATATAAAAAAGGGCAATCTCCATCACTGACCATGACGACATATGTATTGTATGTTGTCTGTATTGTCTGTACACAACATGCATATGTAATACTTATTTTGAGTCTTAAAAATATACTAAACAACAATTACTTAAAATAAATAATTAATTACTACTTTTCATCATTAAATATTTGTAAAAGATGTCTTTAAAAAACATTGTGTGAAGGAAGTAATGTTGAGTAATAAACATACTATCAAAATTTTGATCTTCAATGAACTTGATTTTGACATAAACATGTCGTCACAAAAAAGTAACAATAAAAGTAAAATTGTAACATAAAAAGTAACGATAAAATCGTCATGAAAAAGTAACGATAAAACTAATGGCAAAAGTAACTTTCCGTCCTTGGCAGTAAGAGAGAGCTGCACCACATGTCGACATGTAGTTACGATACGATTGAATCAGATGCTATGCCTCAGCAATAGAACAGACTTCCATATCCAAAGCACTTCATCAAAAGACGTAAATGCGTTTCAAAAAATAAAATTATAAAAGTTCCGTATAAAAGTTTTATCTTTGTGATTGGAGCGTATGCTATTATTTGGTCCCGGAAGCACAACTGTATAAAACTCGTTTCTACTGTGAAATTTTTACGAACTTCCTAAATGTCCCCGCGATTCTTTTTTGATGCATTAACGCTTATGATGGGATAAGCATATACAATATAACTTCAAATTTTCAAATTGAATTATGACAAAATGACGTAATGTCATATTTGGAATTCACTATTAAAGAGTTTCAGCGATCTTTGCGCATTTGTTGGTTGAGGAAATATTAGATATAATTTTTGCAAAAAGTGATTGGAATTCGAAATTTACACTTTTCCTATAAAAATAAATGTTAAAGTAAACGTCCCAATGACCAGACATATATTATACGTCCAGATATTAAAACATAGTTAATTTAATTTATATATTAGGTGTAGTAAAAAGAAATCCATTATTTTTTCAATAGATGGCTTTAGTAATCTCTACCACGCGTAGACGAAACCTTTTCATTTTCCGTTAGAAACGAAAGTGACGCTCAGGTATGAATGAAACTTTGCTCTATTAGAGAGAAATGTTCTAGAATGGTTTCAAAAGGTTGAACATAAATAATGATTAGCAATTGGTTGATACGGTCTATTTCAATTCACCAAGCGACCCCAAACATGACGTCATTTTATCTTTAGATATCCTGGACAATTTTTGTTTCTCCCAAAAAACGTTTTTGTGGGATATAAGGATTCAAAGAAAGCAAAAAGAATCGATTTTTTTTAAATCTTAAAACGTAAAGACCATTTTAACCGAATAAATTTGTTTAATGTGTTTATCAATTGTTTAACAATTTTGTTTAACATTTCCTAGCTTACTGACTGACAAATTGTTATTTTCTGTAAAACGCGTATTTTTCTAATGGCTTTTGTTTTCATTTTCTGGAAACAAATTATAAATTAAAACTGAAACTAAATTATAAATTTTGGAGAAAACATACTTTGAAAGTCTACTCCATATATAAAATATTATATTAAAACATGAAAAAAAAATTAAAAAATTCTAATTTAGTATGACTTTTTATTATTTATTAACGCAATTAGAATATGCTTATACATAATGCATACGTCATAATATTAATGAAAGACACTAAGTCTTTTTTACTCATTTTAGATACACAAGCTCTAGATTTCATCGAGTCAATGATCTCTTACATGTACTCTGTTCTGACCTGTCCGGAAACAGTGCAGATTACAGAAGACACAATAGATCCATCTTTGTGCATCAGCGGATAACAGGAGCTAAAGATCACATTCAATATATATGGATTATAATGTAATAATTACTTAATAAAATTATTATTATGTACACACATGTGCACGCCAATATATATATATGTATACAGAATGTCTCAAATTAACATTCACATCAACATATTTTAAAAAGTATAAAAAATATTTTTTATAAAAGTGCAATTGTTTCGAGAGGAGCCTATTGTAATCACGTTATTTTTTTCTAGATAGAGGTACTATGAGAAAGGCAATGAAAAAGATGTTTATTTGAGTTTTTTAAAATAGAATTATATGATTTTTTACGCAATATGATTTCTCTATAACCATTCTACATGTACAAGTTTTAAGTCAGAAATTATTGTAAAAATTTAATAATTTATGATATATTATAGGTACATTTTTCTCGCATATATAATTGACATGACACATTAAATATCTCGTAAACTATTAATTTCTGATAATCGTAATATTCTAATACTTTTATGAATAGAATAATGAGATAAATCAGGTGTAAAGAAAACATATATTTGTTTGTTTAACAAAATTATTCATTGTACCTACGTATTTTTTTGATAAAACTTTATAGTAAATGGGCGATCTTTTGTCAATTTCGATAACCTTGATGTATTATCAAGGTCATGACCCTAAGTAACTTTCTACAAGTTTTTTAATCATCGCTTGTCCTTCTTTAAAAAACTATTATCAAATAAACTTGATAATACATACATATGTTTAAATTTTTGTTTTTTTCCAAGTGGAGTAAAGCAGACAAATTCTCTGCTTTTAATCACAAATTCTCTCCTTTAAAATACATATATATTATTTGTTTTATAATAAAAATTCTCTACCTTAAAGACACATATGCTCTGCTTTCAAAATAAAAATAATATAAGAAGAAAGCTTAGCTAGAATATGATAAAATAGAAAAAATAAAATAAATAATTTTAACAAATTATTCAACAAATTGCAAATAAATAAACACGATCATGATTCATAATGTAGAAAAATATTTTGCACTTAAGCAGAGGGAGAGTGGGTCCCTTAAGAAGGAAGTGAATTCTATAGTCTAAATTATCGAAACACATATAATTTTTGTATAACAATTACTTTTTTCTCTCTTACTCTTTGGAAAATCCTTTTCCAGGATTAAAAAATACGGATTAATACGTATCTGCAAAGTAGAGTCTCAATGTTGAGGACAAAAAAGTTTCGAAACTGAGATTTTCTTTATCATTTCTTTGTCTAATATGATGCTCCAGCTGTTACATCGTAATAATATTTGCTTCATATAAAAGCTAACTCTACTAAGCTACCGCAGTAATATCACGAGTTAAATTATTTATGCTTATTTGCATCTTCGAAACGATCTTAATAATGTTGAATAATATATTAAAATCGGTTCGAAGATGCGAATAAGCATAAAAAATTGTTAAATTTGTTAAATTGTTAGTCAATTTATTAGGTGTTGGAATTAATTCGTAGCGTTTTTTAATGAAAGAATGTTATTTATTTCACGTGAGCATTAAAAAATACATTAATGAAAGTACTTCCCATCACTTGTAAAACGCTACGAATTAATTCCAACACCTAATAACTCGTGATATTACTACAATAGCTTAGTAGAATTAGTGCTTCAAGACCGAAAAATCATTTTGACGCGTTTCTGGGGACTACATACGTAGTATATAAATTCACACAAGAATCATAAAAGTATTAAGATCCAGCTGGACCGTTTAAAGGCTATGAGTTCTATAGTTTGTGTTGTCACATTTCCTATAATATATTATATATTGAATAATTGATTATTTTATATTAATTTATTTGAAATGTATTATATTAATTACTAATTAACTTTGATGTAATGAATACATTACAATGATTCATTAAAGAAGTTGAAAATTAATTTTATTTTTCAATTATTAATAAAATGTATTTTGTATTAATTATGAATAATTCCACTAACGTATACATTTTTGTGAACAGATTATTTGAACATACAGATTACATTGACAATTATTTCGCTGATTATGTATTCTAGTAAATAACAATAATTAATATTTATAAATGATATTTATACAGTGTAATAAATTGGTGAGGAAATGTTAGAATTAGTCATGTTAATAGCTTTTTGTGTGATATATTCTTCCACCAAAAAAAAAAAATCACGTTTGAATATAATACAACAAAAGTGATGGATATAGATATATAGAATGAATGATAAAAAATCAATTTTTTAATATAAGTACATTATGTATTTATGATTATGTATGTAGAGTTACATTACGATGGACTAGTTGTCCAGTACATAAACAAAATATTTATTTGTTCTTTTTGTAACTAAGTTACTTTTACTCAGTAACTTATTAGTAAGTAACTATCAGTAAGTAACTATCAGTGAATCGCAATGAAACTTTGCATAAATTATTTTATGTGAATATTTAAAGTACTTATAAAATGTAAATTCCTTTATCATTAAAAAAATTTTAATTTTTAACAATAAAACTAATAACGGTTAAAATAAATAAACTACAAAAATGTGCTATTAAAAAAAACATAATCTTATTCATATAACTTTCATATGTATATATTTTATTTGAAAATGGAAATATTAAACATACTTTCAAATTTAGTTTTGTTTGCAAGGATTGTGCGTCATCATTAAATTGTACATTTAACTATGATCTAATACATCCTTAAATTGTACACTAACATCTTTTAGTTGCCCCTTCACCTAAAAAAAAGCAATTATAACAAAAATATGTTCAAAAGTATTTAAAAAAATATGTCCCCCTCGAAATCGTTTTACTTTTATCTATACATTTTTCCATATTGTTTCTAAATAATTTGATGCAGCAGTTAAAACGAGATACCTTATATATGTATATACATATGTATACAAGAATAATTAATTTCAGTTATGTGAAATAATCACACATTGTGAATTGCAAGTTGTAACACTATAGCTTGTATCGAATTGTACATTAAAAATATATTTTGCTTGGTACTTCTCATATATATGTCTCTCGTATATGTCCCACAGTTTGATTAATTATAACAATTACAATTTATTTACAGGCACGTCCATTTACAATTATGCCATATATCACGCAAATTAAACATAGTTTTCAAAATACAAATGTTAATACAAATGATATGGTACTTTAGTGACGTTTCATTTTTCTATATATCAATATATCAATTGATTGAACAGCGTATTATATGGACATTTTATAAAATTATTTTGAATTTAAATATATATTTTTCTTTCGTTTTGCAAAGCATTTTATTTTGCACATTAAATTACATATATCAAACTGTTTACTATAAGGTATAGTTACAGTAGATTAATAATTATTTACAATTAGAATAATAATACAAGCAACAATGAAATTACATTATGTCCAAATTTTGTTTGAAATGGCGAAATAAATGCAAAGTTTACAGTTTTACTACAAATTTTCATTTTACGTTAATATAATTTCAGATAAATGAAACAGTCGCAATTCTTTACAAATTGTCCAATTATAATCTCGATGAGGACTTACGTAAACAGGTAAATAATTACAACAAAGTTGTATTTAAGTACTATTTTATGTGTAATTTTACTAGCACTCAAAATTCGGACACCTACATAAATTTCATCGAATGATTATGTACAAAATTGAGACATAATAATTGTGTTATTCTTTTATAATATATATTTTAAAGTACTTGTACACACATTCTAACGCCACAAAGGATAAGCTAGAAAAAGTTTTAACAATTATTTTTTATTTTATATTCAACAAAAGCGAATTTTTGAAAGTTATTTCGTACCATTAATACGATTTTATTATTATAATATCATACTTTTATTATTATACTATCAATTTTACTATCGACTGTATACACTCACACGTAAAAAAACCTGGCCACTCTCTAAGTTTTTTCACAAATTTTTAATATTTTCGAATAACAACAATTCAGTGACAAATCGTTGTATCGAGATTTTTAAAAAAGTATTTTAAAGCTTAAAATCTCTACTTTTTAGATCGGTACTTTAAAAAATGGTACTACTAATATTTCATAAAGTTACATAAACATAAATAAAGATGCATAAACTCTTAAAATTTTCATGAACTTTGCGAAATTCCGTGGCGCCAATTAAAAATTGCGCACAAATGGAGTTTACAGTTTTCGAAAGAATGAATTTTTACCTTTAATTTGTTTTTTTTATAGATCTCTGTATAATTTTTTTCACCGAGTTATGGTGTTCGGACATTGAAGTCCCCCAACACCGGCTTATCCTGGCAGTCGGCCTCCAATGCCCGAAAACCCTCGTCATACCTATTGTTCGCAAAATTGGGGGGAGGGGGGAAGTAGAAGCTAACCACCACTGTCCTTCCTCCCTAGTCCACGGAGACAAAGTTCCTCTCTCTATGGAATACCATGCATGGAATCTTCGCCCACTGTCCTGATTATCGAGGGGAGCCCGCATAGGTCAGCACTCCAGATCGACATCCGATCCCCCCTCCGCCAAGTGCCTAAGGCGGCCCCAAGCTCGGAGACAGCCCAGGGTGAGTCCCCGCATCACGACAAGGTCACATCCCGCGCGGAGGGAGTTAAATAACTTAACTCTTAAAAATGTATTAAATTTGATAATAAATTTTGACTGAAATTTAATTTATTATTTACAAAGAACATACATTAATATGAACATTTTACTTTAAAACTAATAAATGGATTGATTTTGACACATATTGAAGTTAAAAGTAACAATATATCAATAAATGTAAGGAATAGGAAAGGGTTGCTGTTTGCTATATTTGCGACAAAGTATCATAATTGATGTTTTCAAATAATGTTTAAAATTTACTCATCTATTTGATAAAATTTATGCGTGTCCGAACTGTCAAGAATAGTAGTATATATTTAACGCTTATTAAATTATTTATTTCAATTAGGTTTTGCAGTTTATATTGCAAATAAAACAGACAAAGGTAAAATTTGGCTTGGGACATTTCTGCTTTGGATATAGTTTTATCTGCTGGGTATATGTCCTATTTTAAATAAAAATATAAAGATATCTAATAAACGTATATACATATATACATATGTATGTATATATATATATATATATATATATATATATATATATATGTATGTGTATAGAGAGAGACAGTAACTCTATCCTCTCAGAATATTTCCGCTATTTTTAAATATGTAATAATATATTTATTAAAGTTGCATTGTATTCCATTTTAAGAAATGGAGGTGATCTTGAAATCTTCGAAGCGGCTGCATCCATAGATAAACCGTTAGTAGTATATTATATTCTCTTGATGCTACACAACTTCAATAAGTATATCATTTCATATCTCTAAAAACAGCGAAAACATTTTAAGAATAGAATTACTACTTCACTTTATATATACATATAATTGCTCCATTTTATGTATACGTACATATAAAATAAAACATATTCTAGATTTTCTTAACAATTAATTCTTTTGAATTTAATCTTTTCGCTCCTAACGCCAGCTATGTCTGACATCCACGAAGCGATCCGTATAGACGAATGCTGGCTATTCGCGAACAAATTATTTTATAATGTCCCTTATAATAAGAGTTACGCCAAATCATCTTGTACAATATACAGCCAAACGTAACCAATTTTGTCAAATAATATATATTTAAATATAATTAGTAGTGGTAGTATATTGATGTCTATAATGCCACTGGCATAAAGGGGATAATTAAAAAACGGTTTACGAAGAAATTATAATCATTTTGTTTTGGGAATAGTTCTTTTTTTTTTTAAATGTTAAGATGACATTGTTCAGGCGTAAAACATAATTTTAAATCCGTCCAAGACTATTCACGTATATATTTTTGGCGTGGAGTCCCGATCAATGGTGATATTCTGATGGATATTCCGCTTTCTGAGCGAAAAGGTTAACAAATCTATTTTCAATAAATATAATGATAGTGTACTTTCTTTCAGATGTATTCTACAGTTTTGTCCGTTACAATAATTCTTAGGACGGTGGTATGTAACAGACCTTCTATTCTCGCAGTAATGCATGAAAAATTTTGTTTAATTATGGTTTGATATGAACAAGACGCTCGCGCATATATAATTAAATACATTTTATTTAAATCAAAATTTCGTCATAACAATCAGAAAGAATTTCCGGTTCTTATGACAAGATTCGAGATTTTACAACTAGAAGGAGATCTATATTATAAGTATTATATTATTTATTACATTATAAGGATTTATTTAATATTTTTCAGTTTAATTGGAGAACTATTGATGAGACAATTAAACAAGATGCTATTTAACAAGATACAATTATAAATGCCGTTCAAAATATAATAAAAATGATATTATTACGTAGCATAATCAAAAAATTAAAAATGCGGGATTATATGAAAGCGTTGAAAATATATGTATGGTAACACAAATTTTATCAAACCAATCATTACTGTAATACCGATAAACGGAATGAAATATTAACAATAAATAAATTGTATTTACTTTTAATTGATAACTTGTGATTATGAAATTTATTAAAATTTACATAATAAAATTAAACAAATTTACCTTGTGATACGCTGGTTAGCATCCAATACAAAGAAGAATAATCTTTATAATCGAAAGCGAACTTAATACTGATGCCACGTAAAATTCATAAGATCTATCCGCAAGAAAAGTTAAACTATCCGTAAAATTCCAATAGTTTATTTACAGAAGGGTGTGAATTCCAAATCTTCTAGACCGCTTATTATAATAGTTATTTGACAGGATGTTAATTACAGTTACCATTTTTATCGCATCTTTAATATAATACAATATTAAAATTCGAGTATAAAAAAATATATTTTAATATGTATAACAGTGCACCGCGAATGTGAGTGAGCGCGCTCGCATTTTCTAAAAAGTTCGATCAGTCATTACTGTTGTCAGCGGCGTGTGTGTCACAAAATAAGTTTTTTTTAATTGAAATAACAAAATGATAAAACCGATAAAGGTCGTAATCGTACTAGAAAGGAATTTTGAAAACTCATTTTATACACAAAATTTAACGATCATTTCTTATTTCAATAATAATAAAATACATGCATTATCATAATTTTTTATATGTATAGGTACAAAAATGTTCGGGTACTGACCGCTCGAGATGATCCAAATCCGAGAATAGTGATATTTTAAAGAATTATTTTTATACTGAATAATTTATAACATGTTAAAAATTTAACTATTTCCTATTTTTCAGTTTTTTTCAGAAATTTTAATCATTAATTCCGCTACATATACATACCTATTTGACTTACCTCGAATCTTTATATTCATATATTTTTAATTAAATTCATGTATTTGCGATAACATTGTTAAAAGAATATAAAGCTTTTTTTTTGACAAAATTATTTAAATCGACAAAAATCAAAATTTATTAAATACGATCTCATATATGCATATCTATATTTGAGGAGCAGGATTTCAAATTTTGTCCTTTATAATTTTGAGAAAGAAAGAAAGAAACAAAAAATGAGAAAGAAAGAAAGAAACTCCGCAAGAAAAAGACGCATTTTATGGAAAATAACAATATGCCAACCAGTAAGATGTGAAATATTGAATATAATTGCTAAACAATTGCTAAAAATTTTAGACAAATGCTTTTTGTTCGTCTCTATAAGTTAAAAAACATAACATACTTTCGCATATTTCGAAATGTCTATGTTTTTTCAGCATATAAACGAAAAATTGCTTTCTGAACATTTCGGAGTAGCTATTATGAGTCTTTCGTATATTTTTGAACACTATGTCGTATCTAATTAAAAAAATGAAATTTTGACAAAATGCATTCGAGTTCTGCTTTTATGATATAATATTAAAGTTTTATCGTCATTAAGACAGTGCTGTTATTGGCTTGCATTATTATAATAAGAGAACATTTAATAAAGATAAGAAAGCGATGAAATAAATATTAAAACATTTTTAACTAATATGAATTAACTAGAGATGAAAATGATTTTTTACGATTTATTATTTGATGTTTTAAGTCTTGACTAAGTGATGTAATAATGATAGATTTAAATTTATTTAGTGTATTGATTGTTTCATCTCTGCCAATTTGTAAGTGACTTGCTCTCAATGGAAGATTTTTTTGCTGCTGTATTCGCTGAGAATGACTACAAAGTGAGTAAAGAGCGAAGATTTAGGAAACGCAAATGATAATCAGATAATAATCACATTAATAGATAATCAGATGATACTCATATTAATAACCATCTCTATTTATTTTGTGGAATGTTTCGTAATATCTGATTATTATCTGCATTTCCTAAATATTCGCTCTTACATCTGTGTTTGACTCTCATTAGTCCTTTTCTGAATTTTATTGTATTGATTAAGAATAAAAACAAAAAATATGAATGTATATGAATTATTCTGTGAATGTATTACAGACACGAACCACATCCATTTTTGACGATACGATTTTATCGACAGATCTGAAAATGTACGTAGTCAAGTAGTTCTCAAACCAAAAATGAATGTACTGGCGGTAGTGTACGGGCAATTTTTATGTCACTAGATTTATAAAGTATCGCAAACTCTCATCTATTTTGACGCAAAATGCGACCATTTCAAATTTATGCATTCGTATATACGTACTTTATTTGAGAAAATGAAACCGTGAAGTATGTAAATCGATGTTTTTTAACTGTAATTAGTTTACTTATAAACAAATAATATATACAAATACTTAATTTATGTATTCTTTAGTTTAATATGGATTTATTTGTTGTAGAAGTTTTGTTATGGAAGTTTAGTGCATGAAAGTGCACAAAGGGACATGTAAGTTTAAAAGATGAACTTCTAACTACCTTGCTTGATATCGTGTATCATGTACATTACTGTCATTTTGATGCAACATTTCTGAAAAATTAATTGAGGTACTTTATAAATCTAGTGATTTTAGATGATTTCGACGGTAACAGGAAAAAAGCTGGCATAGCAGGTTCAGGTTTCTTTCTATTTGTACTTTTTACACTCAGTATTTTTGCTTTCTTTTGTTCCTATATCCGTACATATATTTATCTCCTTTTAAGTGTAATAATTTTGGGGGATTCGAGCAACGCGACAAGGCTTAAGGCTTAAACGCAATAGGCACAGGCAACAGGGAATAACAAACCATCCAATCAGAGCTCTGGTGCGTAAAGCCTCAAACACAATGCGAAGGAATAGCGATAACAATAGGAATAACACGATTTCAACCTATCAGAAAGTGTATATTCCAGTGTATCTGATTTCTGATAAGTTGAAATCGTGTTATTCCTATTGCTATCACTATTCCTTCGCATTGCGTTTAAGCCTTAAGATCGACATTATATCCCAGAGCTTTGATTGGACAGTTCGTTATTCCCTGTTCCCAGTGCCTATTATCTGTGCCTATTGTGTTTAAACTATAACGAAGGTTAGGTTAGGTTAAAGCAAAGCATAAGCAAGCCATCTCAAGTCCGAGAAGATTACGAACGTTTACGAAAGTTTTTACTTTAAATTGCATTGTTCATAGATTAATGTGGATTATTGTGACTCGACGTTACATTTCACGTTGAAAATGGCTGCAATTTTACGTGTAAAACGCAAGAATACCGATTCTCCACTGGACGCATTAGTAATTGCGTGTAAACGCTCAAAAACTGAGGTCTCCTTTTCAGACGCCTCACCTGTAGAAACCGTTGTTCAGTTTGCTGGCACCCTCACAGATCCGGTGAGAATCTGATGATTTATATATATTTGTTAATGCGATTAATTGCAATTTGATTGCAAATTTTCTTCTGAAAATGTACTTCACTGGCAAAGAATAGATTAACTTTTAGGTTAGGTTGATTTATTTGCAGTTAATTGTGAAATTGATCTTAAAAAGATCGTTCTAGAATTTACTTAAGGGTCGGCAGAAACGAGTCAATTGATTCATAGATTCATCTCATTTGCAATCTAGATACATATGTTGTCGCATAGAAGAAACACTGCCATGAAACTTCTTTTATTTACTTATATTTTACGAACCTACGATGCCTATTAAAAAGTAAAATTTCGTAATTTTGCTTTTAAAAATGTTATAATAAATAAAGTGATCCGTTTCTTATGATAGGATCTTGATACATGTCTTCATATTATTATTTTATTTCCTAGAAATAACATTGCGTCCTTTTTCAGTTTCTTTGTTTATGAAGCTACAAAGGCGAGTACAGAATCGGTTTTGCAATTTTTAATTTTTAATAAAACATAATAAAATAATTTACTCAGCTATAATGCAGATTAAATAAGATATTAGAATATAAATTTTTATTTCTCTCTTTTAAAAAAATATGCTGTGAATGCGCTTTTAGATGATTTTCCTGATTATGAATATTGTAATTACAGTAACTTTCTTAATATACTTTAATTATAATTTCAGCATAAAGAAATTTATCTTTGACAGAGATCATTAAAGTCTCTCTTGTCGTATTATAATAATTATTATAATTATAACTTTAAGCATAATAAAAATACATAATTATATTGTACATAATAAATGTATTATATTAATATATGTATATATGATTATATATATATACATTATTATTACTATTGTTACTATTATTATTATTATACTACTGTTGTTGTTATTATTATAAAAATACTATCCTGTCATAAAATTTTAGATATATAAAATTGAATTTAGGCTCATTATAAAAATTTATTTTAAATCTAGAGTTCTAGTCTGTCGACTCTTAAGAAATTTATATCAGCAAAAAAGGAAGAAAAAGAAAAAAAACAGGTTTATTGAAGAATTTAAAAGATATATTGAATATTTTAGACCGAAAATGTCACGAAGCATGTGGGTAAATTTCTGGACATAGAAAATCTCAAAGCTGGTGTCAAGAGAGTATCTGATAGTGATTATCCAGCAAATATTTCTGGAAAAATACCTAAATGGATAGATGACAGATACAAAGTTACCGATTACCAATCACTGGATACGTCGAATGATCCAGAGTTTAAGGATATGAATATGGTACTCATAGATGTGGAAGACCTCTTTAGTGTTCATCATCAGACAATAGAAGAACAAGTGAAGGATTTAAATGTTTCAGAGGCAAGTCGTGACAATCAAAATTTTTTTGTGTAAAAAAATTCGCTCACAGTATTTACGATATGCAATGGTTAAAAGTTTCAAACTAGCAAATATAATTTTGTTATCGTTTTTTATCAATTTGTGTTTTTCAGATTATGTTATAAATTAATAAAATTCTTAATTATATTTAACTTAAGAATACAATGTTTTAAATACTACAATATATTAAGTACTTCTATTTATTCTTGAAGCAATTAGTATACACTGGTACAATAAATTGGAGTGAAATAAGTAGTTTGTTTTATTTCAACTTATTGCATCAGAATTTTTTTCAAAGAAGAACCGGCTTTAGATCTTTATTTGTTCTTTATTTCAGCAATACAATAAAATTATTTATTAACTTTGGCAGCCATTTTATATTGTAATAAAGAAAAGTACTTCATATGTTAAAAATGAATGCAGATAAATAAGAGACAACAAAAATAAAATAGTCCTTTAAATAGAAAAGTAGATAGGAAATAGAAATAAACAGAAAAATTATATATATATAAATCATTTTTTACAATGTGTGTATGACGTAAATTAAGAATAGAATCATTATTTGAACTAAGTAAAATTTATATGTATATAAAATGTATGAACAGATATATAATATAAGATATATATTTCAGCAGCTTAACAATTATGTATACGATTTGTATTGTGCACAAACTTCTAACGACCTATGGTTTGAAAATGATGAAGATAATATATTGGTACGACGACCAGATTACTCAGACTCAGCAGAGTTTGAACAAGATGATGAATCTTCGGATTCTAATGCAGAATCAAATTGGAAAAATGATTATCCCGATACGGATCCTGATCGTACATCTGAATCATCATTCAGTGATTATCTCGATATTTCCGGCGACGAAAACGAATGTGATGAATTTAGAAGAATTATAGATAATTATGGACATATTCGCAAGAGAAGAAACGAAGAGAGCAGTAGTTCACACAGCGATTGGTTGGACAAAAGCATGTCAGATAAGGAAGAAATAGAAGACGAAATATCTTGTAATGAAGAAACATCAGATGACGAAAGAACGGAAGAGAAATTCCATACATTGTCTATAAATGATGAAGACATGTAGTTATGTAATCTGAAAATATTTCAAACTAGGAATAAAACAGAAGTGAATTCATGGTGAATTCGGTCAGTCGCACTACATTGGATAATGCATATTAAAGACTACTTTATATAAAGTATCTAAATGTATAATATAATCTATACAGTGAAATAATACATGTATATTTTTACATAACAATATTATTAAATGTTTAATCGTTTAAAAATTTATGTGCTTTTACATTTGCTGATTCCATGTATAGTAGCTTTTATAATATGCACTAATTTAATGTAATGCATGTGACTGAATTCTGTTGAATGATCGTTAACGTGTACCTTCGCATATTTCTAGATAATTTATATATCAAATATCTTGTTGAATATGTATTTCCCAATAAACATTCCTTTTAGCTTACATTTTAGTTTCCCTTTGTGTTTTTCTTTGCAAAAAAAAAGTGAATTGTAAATGGCATAAAGTTTTATTTGTATGTTTATATATATTTATTACAGACTTTTCTCTATAGATATATATCTCGCGTGTAAAATCCGTCTATCAAAATAAGAACAGCAAAAAGAAGTAAGCCTAGAGACAAGGGGATCGATCACGCAAAATGAATGAAGAAAATACTTTTCGTCGTTTTAAGTCGAAGTTTAATTCAATCTAATTTCACGATCTATTTTATAATACGGATCAAAAGATAGAGAAATCATTGATTGAACGCAATTGATTAAAAGTTGAGAAGGAACTACGAGGTTTTGTCTAGTTTTGTCTCACAGAAGGATCTGCTTCCAGAAGAAGCTTAAGCGATCGATCCCCGGGAGGATGTTGCGGGGGATGTGCCTGTGTTTGAAGAAAGAATGTACTTCGTCGTGGATATGGCATGTAATGATATACACCAGATTTATAGCGTATTATAACAAGTTGTTGGAAGTACCAGTTGCGTGGATTTACAAATCGTTTTCGTCACTCTCATACACACGCATGCATTCGCACACACATACGATACGCGATTAACAACATAATGTTCAACAAAAAGTTTCGTGGCTCGAAGGAAATTATCTCAAAGTCTATAATGATCGAGGGAGGGAGGGGGGAGAAGGGAATAAATCCAGTCGATGTGACGAGATTATTTGTCTCTTGCGAGAAATCCTCTTCACGATTTCGCTTCTCGAAGTCTCTCTCTTTTACACACTCATTCTCTCTCTCTCTCTCTCTCTCTCTCTCTCTCTCTCTCTTGCGCCGTGGAATTCGCTGCGCGGACAACTATCGGTATTTTTTCATTATGTTTTTTTCCTTTTTAATTAATTAACGAGCTCGTCGTATGATATGAGTAGTACATTGCGTATACACGTAACACTGGCCTTAATTCTAATTTATATTACATTTACACGCGCCCTGCGACGAAGGGATGGCTCGTTCCGCTTCGCGAGCACGTATGACGCTTTTGATTTTGGGGTGCATGGATCCAAGTGCGCCGATAAAAATCCAAGGTGATAACGTTAAGCGAAGAAGTCGTTTGGAGATCGTTAGCCTTTTTGTCGCCAAATTACGTTTGTTGCAATATATATACAAGACATCTCAGGTTTTTAAAAAATATTTCTAATATCTCGAAATTGTAAGTGTCTCTTTCTCGATAAACTTGAGGAATCAATCCTTCTTTTATTATTATTTAAATAGGCATATTAAATTTACAAAATTATATATATACATATTTGTCATGATAAATAAATAGATCTTTTCCGATTGATTCCTAGTAACTTAAAAAATTTTATAATAAAATTTTGTAATTTGATCTATAAAGATTTTTTTAAATTCATGTTATATACATATCAAACTATATTATAGTAAAAACTTTGATAACCCATAAAATATTTTTAAAACATTTATTATATTTTGTATTATAGAACGTAATTATTAAATATTCTAATTATTTTGAATTCTAAAATTAAATTTAATATATTAAATTTTTCTTTTTCTCTTTCAGCTATCTCTTTCCTTTTCTTCAAAGACCATGACAAATAAATAATAGCCAGCAATGAATTTTTATTAAAGGTAATTCATCAAGAATAAATCTCGCTGTAAATTCATATTTTATGGTGTATTCTATTACATGCACTTTAAATTCTCCCAATGGATATTTATCGACGCATTCACGTTATTATCGCAAACGTGGGCGCGATTTTCGCGAACATGCGTAACCATTTTTTTATTTATATATAATATATATATTAAATGTCATACATTGCGCAACGTAACTTAGCAGATTCACAAGCTGAGATTGGTATCATTCATCAGGATCGCTTACTACTGTTCCGTATTACTCTACTCGCCTACTGTACAACATTTTACACTCATCGTATTTCATTCGTAAGATAATGTCGATTATTAATGCTACGAGATTATTGGAGAGTCATGAGATTGCACAGCAACGCCCGGATCGATCGATCATATTGGCGTCGAGCCCAGTCGTTTTTTTTTTCATTCTCCATTTTGCTTTTCACCAATTTTTATATGTACAGGACGATGCGGCGTCTCACCGATTCTTTTAGCACTCTCAAAAATTGTCTCCCGAGAACATCGAAATGACGCGACGATCGCTCAAAAAATTGCTTGCAAACAGAGCCATGCATATATAAAACACATATATATTTTTAGATATAACTTAATTTATGTCAAAGGCTTTTATTTATAAAACAATCGATTAATTTTCGAATTCTTAATTGATATATTAACAAACAATAAATGACAATGATAAGAAACGAAAAATAGAAAATGACGTAACAGAAAATAAATATGTCAATATATTATTTTACAGATTAAATTAGGTAATTAGGAAATAGATTAACAATACTAACTTATCACAAAAGACCGAAATTGAAACTTCTTCAAATTAGTTTCGTTAAATGTTATTTCATTATTGAGATATACTGTAGATTATATTTATTAACATGTCTAATTGTGTTACTCCAATCATGATTCTGTTTGCAACTCTTCCCTGCAAGCTCGTCCATTCTTGCAGATGCAAGATGATGTCTAATTATACAATGTTTTATATATATATTACAATTATAGATATTACAATTATATGTATTACATTCAGAAAACACTTTGAAATATTTGGTAATATTCTATAGTGCAATTCGAAATGATATAATTGTAACAAATATATATTGTACATATATGTATATATGAGTGTATATATATTTACACATAGATACCTTCGGCTTATAAGTACAAACGATTCCCTGGGTCAACAAAAATCACACAACGTAATATTCAACTAATTGAAGAAGTCTGATAGTCGCTCATTATATTATGTATAAACTGGCAACAATAAACAGTCCCCGTTTAATTAATCATCGCGTTTTCGACATGTTTCATCTCTCTTTCTTTTTCTGGAATCTCTGTTAAAAAATACGACATACAGAAGTAGATATAACGTAGTAGGCCTAATTTCACTAAATCGATTTTGTAAATATTTCCCAGGATTAAATTTATTAGATCATAGTGATTACAAAAATATGATTGTTTTACATAAGTAACAAAACTTATTCGAAAAATTCGCGACAATTATTTAAAATATAATGTTTCTTCTTTTTTAATCAAAAATTAATTCTTGAAGCAAGAATAGAAAGTTTTAGAAATTAGAGTTTCAAAATATTATTTCAAAGCGTCCTAAAAAAGAATAGGAGATCTTCCGGGAAGAGAGACGAACGGGGAAGACATGTCGTCACGTCTCTGGAACTTCGGAGATTTAGAGCACCGATGCCTCGGTCCTGCCGGTCGGCGGCGTCGTCGGGTGACCGCTGGCGTTATTATTGTTATTATTATTGTTATTATTGTTGTTGCTCGCCTCACCGGCGTGACTCGAGCAGTAGAACTTCTTGTGAGCAATGAAGGTGCTCAGGTAGTTAAAGCTGATGTCACAGGAGCGGCAGTAGCGTGGCCCACTCTTGCTGCTGTCCAGACTTTCGTCGGGTGACGGCGAATCCTCGCGTTCTTGTTTTACCTTGCTGGTGAGCGACGGTGGCAATGTCGGTGGAGGCGGCGGCAGCGGTGGCGGTTGCGGGCTCTTTCTTATTTCAGTTTTGCCGTTCACTTGGATCTCAGCTGGGATCTCCTCTGGCGTCGTGGCGGCTGCAGGTTCCGGCGTCGGCAGTGTCGCCTCGTCGTCGAGCACGCATGTTATATAATTCTCCTCCTAGGATAAAGAATGTTTCGTAAGAATCTTTCAGTCAAAAACGCGTCTTCAAAATATTTCCTAAAAGAAAAAATTTAATCTGGTCTACTACAAATACTGATCATTACAACATGGAAGTTTGCAGCACATTGCAATATAATGTTGCAGAGACATTTCATAGATTCTTTTTTAATTACTTCAGTAATGTGTTGTAAAAATATTTCAAAAATATTGTGAAAAATAATCTCTCTTGCTTTGGTCGTGAGTACTCGGCACCGCCACAAGGTGGACAGGGCGGAGTTCTATTTCTCGTAAATAAAAAAATCACACAGAATAAAATAAAAAACGCAGCGATGAGTTTTTCATGAGTTTTTCCATCTACGTTCTAATAAAATGATTCCTTGAAAGGGCGAGTCCTCAAAAAAAGTTTAAAAACGACGAAAAGAGATTTTGATTATACAAATTCTGTTCTATATAAAAATTAATTACTAAATGTATGATACTTATTGTATTGATTACATGATATTTTTGGAAGTTGTGACAACATATGTTAATATAATAACATCTAAAATATTATCAGAAACACCACAACGTATTGCAATATTGCTACAATATTGCGTTGCAATATAATATTTTAAAGATGGACCATTGCTGTAATGTTACAACGAAATGTTTCTGCAATCTTTTTGTGCAATATGAGCATATTTGATATATTTGTCCAATTTGTTCAATGATTAAAAAATGCAAAATTTGTTAAAGTTCAGTTCGTTCCTAGACTGAGAAAGAATTAATTAATTATAAGGATAGAAATAAGGAATGCGACATGAAGCTTAAAGGCAAGAAAAAGAAATCTACCTGCAGATCTGTACCACGCTTCTCGAAGTGCATTCTAATGTGGGTCCTCATGCCGCGTAGAGTGTTGCCTTTGTAACGACAAATCGTGCACCGGAAGGCTTTGACGCCCTGATGAGCGTCCATGTGACGCTGAGCGGCACCGGCTGTGGGACTGACGGCGCCGCAAACCGGACACCGCCAGCCGCCAGTCGTGCCGCTGGCGCAGGTATGACTGCTGCCGGGTTCTATTATCGCCTGTGACAAGCCATTATATCTTGTTAAAGCCTTCGAAGAAGCGGCAATCAGGATCATCGAAAATTCAGAGATGTCCCCGACAAAAAATTTTTCAGAATTAAATTCTATAACTTTTTAAAAAAATTCTCATTGTCCGTAAATTAGGATACTTTTCAGAAAGAGTCTACACATTTTTTCTAAAATTCTTTATGTGAATTCTGAAATATTTCTAATTATATATAATTTCTGATAAATTCTTAAACAATCTAAAAAAGTTCAAGATTTTTTTTAGAATTTATAGAACAAATCTTAGAAATTTTAGAATATTTTAGAATTCATACATATAAAAAATTCTTTTAAAAAAAATATAGACTTACTCATTTCTGAAATATTCTAATTCATATAAAAATTTAAAAAAAAAATTTCACCAGAGGTGTATTTCAAAGAAAAATCAACACTTCTAAAAAAGCGTTTAATAAGTTTCAATGTTATGAATTTAAAAGAATTAAAAAATTTTTATAAATTTCGATAGCCTTCTTCATGGTGCCCTAAAACTTTTCACATATTTTTTTGTAAGTATCTTGTAAAATTCAGTTCCTTAAAATTTTTTTGCATTATTTACTTTAAAGTTTACCTTGCACTTAGAACACCGTGTGTGGTGCTCTTGGGGTTCGGGCCTCTTGGGACAATAGAATGCTTGATGGGCGACCAGATTGTCTATGGAAGCGAACTTGATGCCACACTGGGCGCAGATGAGCTGGACCAAGGGTGGTGAGGTCGCGTCAGGAGGCGGCGAACTGTTGCTCACCGTCGTCTCCCTCGCTTGGCAGTAGTGCTTCTTGTGAGCGACGAAATTCTCGTGTCGGCAGAACACGATATTACATTCCTTGCACCTGTATAAGAACAGACGACTTCAGTTCCAAGAATCTAATCTCATGAAATCTTAAAGATCGAGAGAAATTCTTTAAATTCTCGCTATTCAAGAATAAATGGAAAAAGAAGAAGATATTCTAAAGACCTATAGAGGTTTTTAAATCCTAAAGTTTAAAGTAATATTTTCAAGATAATAATAACAATGACCTTATTGAATGTAACAATTAATATGGATATTATAATTAACATGATAGTAATACACTTATTATAGAGTAATTAATAAATTAATTAATATAAATTATATTTAATAATTATTATATACTATATAAAGAATTTGAGAAAAAAAGATGATACAAATAATAATTCAGTATTAATTCTAACAAGCTGTAATTATAATTACAAAATAAAGAAGAATTATAAAAAAATAAATTATATGCAAAGAGATATTGAAATTGAAGACTCAGAATTCCACAGACTCAATTCAATTCCAAACATTAAACCAAGTTCGAAATGTAAATTTAATAAAAGAAATAATCAATAATATTAACTAAATGTTGAAAAAATAAAAAAACAATATTTTTATTCACACAATAAATAGACTAGACTAATAAGAGATGAATAAAAGTAAGAAATTCAATTCCAATCCAAATTGGTAGAAACAACAGCTGTTTACCTAGAGACGCCCTGCTTGACGAGCACCCCAGGAACAGGTGGTGGCGGCAGTTCAGCGAGTCTCAGGGCGAGCTCCGTGGGCGGGGGTGCCGCGACGGCGGCAGTCTGGTTCGGACCGATGGATCTCGTTCTGGGGCTGCCGCTACCTCTGGATCTGGGACTACCCGGAGGCGGCAGGGATGATGGCGCCGGCGACATCCTGTTTTCTTTCTCGTCCTGGTGAACCGGTGACCTGCGTACGCTGAGATCGAGGGGCGCCGAGGCGGACGGCGACGTCGATGCCGCCGCGACCACCGACGCTGGCGTCGAGGGTTTATTCGCCGCCCTCAGGACAGCCGGCGGCTCCACCATGGCGTTCTGGGCCGTGGAAGCGAGGCCTCTCGTCATTGGCTGAAGGGAACCTGATAACGTAACATCGTATTCCAGAAAATATCTTAATAATGTCATTCATTAACGTTTAATATCTATATTTTATTTGATTTCAAAAATATCCCTCTTTTATTTCAAAGATGACATAATTAAAAAAATAAGATTTTCGAATTTTATTATATGAATAAGTCAAGTAAATATTACCTTATTAAATATCAAAAATAAAATAACTTTTTCAGGTCTAATGATACATATTTACAATGTTTTTAAAAAGTTACATCGGCAAATATTAAGTAAATTCATTTTAACCAGAAATTGTTTTAAAAGAAATTCTTTAGTGTATATTATTAATGTATGAACGTAATTTTCAAGCCTCAAGATACCATTTGGCAGAAGGAAGCACGCTGTATCGGGAGCCGGAAGTGCTGGCGCGGCGAGGACGCTCGCGCCACGGAACAACGAATACGGCACGATGAGGATGGGGTTAGTGGGCAGCGCCAGGCACGGCTGCGGAGGTGGCGAATCACCAGGACTCGAACTAGTCGGCGGCGACGCCTTCATTGAGGATGTCGGTGTCGCCGTTGGAGTTGATAACGTGTCCTTCACCACGTGCCTCGTGCTACAGTAATGCGTTTTATGCGCCCTGCGACAGATTAAATTGCAATTAAAAAGACATTTGTATAATATTTATAAATACAAACATAATGAATTATTATAATTTTTATAGCACTTCAAAAAATTTGATAATATTTATAACTTTTTTTTTTACATTGAATTAGAATAATTTTTCAAATAATTCAAATTAATATTTACTTCTGAAATATCTGCAGCTTTGAAGATTTAGGGTTCAAAAATTTTAAATTATTACAAATCTAAGTTCCGTTTATTGGAGAATTTTAAGAATTCATATCTTTAAGAATTCATATCTTTAAATTTTTAGATCAAAAAATTTTTCGTTTTATTTAAAAAATTATCTTCGTAATTTTTTATAGTTAATTTTTTGTAGTATAGTTAAATATTTTAATACGATTGACTTTTCTTTTAAATGTATAAATTATTTCATTTTTGTATTTATAATTCTACAGAATTCTTTATAGTCTCAATTTTAGTAATTAAGTAATTTATCAAATAAATCATAACAATTTCAAATATCTTTACAATTTTAATATCAAGATATTAAAGAATTAAAAAATTCCATTTCATGAATCATCTTTGTTATATGTATAACAAAAATTCACATATTCTTAAAGTTTTAGAAATCAGAAAAGCCTTATTTAAAAAATTAATTTATTAAAAAATAAATTGTTCTTGCAATTTAATCTATAGTTGTAAATATATTTATAAAATTTGATAGACTTTTCTTTTAAACATATACATTTTTCATTTATAATTCTATATACTATATCGAATTCTTCACACTCTCAATTGCAACTTTCAAAAATTTTAAACATTAAAAAAATTATGAAAAGAAAGAGCATAAAGAACCACAGCACAAGATGTAGTTAGTGATATTTACTTATTCTTGCATTATGAATTACAATAAAATTATTAAACGTTTCGGCTACAATCTGGCCATCTTCATTAAAATTAATAATATTCTTAAAACGCAGAGTTACATCAAGTTGGAATAAAATTCAACCGTCGTGTGTTATAATTGTAAAAAATCATGTTTGCATCAATGCGACACTGCTTCGTATAATAATGTTAGCATGTCAGAAGTCATATAATGAAAAATGTAAAACGAGAATTTCCAGATTCTAATTTACAATAATTTATTTTATTATTAATATCTTTTAAAACAGAGGATAAAACCAAAAGAAACAGTACCTGTTTACCACAAAATAAATCGAATTTCCAGTATAATTATTCCACAGATAGAAACTTGTCGTGACATTATTGTGTTGTTATTGATCATATTTTTCCGCTATTTATATCCATGAGTCAAATAGTTTAGAAAGTTCTAGAATTATTATATTTATTGCGAGAGAGATCTTTCTTTAGAAGAGGAAGATAAACATCAGGCAAACCTTCAGTATCGCTTTGTTTATTGATCCCACTTATTATTAAAAAAATTCTCGACAATTTCAATGTTACCTTAAAAATCTGACATCTATTTGCTTTTCATAAATCACACTTACTATATAATTTATAATAATTTATGATCAATACATTTTTTTTAATTTCACAAATTATCTCTTGTGTAAAATCTGAAGATGATTCTCTGCTTATAACAATCACAATATTCTACTCTTCTATCCACTCACCTATACGTCTTCAAGGAACTGAATCGAATGTCGCAGTTCCTGCAGTATCTCTCGGCTTCCTCGTTCAAGGAACCGTTAGCCGCGGTGGTTTGACCAGCCGTTGTCGGATTTCCCGTCGAGGAGTTCGGGTTCGTCACCACTGCCACTGCCGCCGCTGCCGCCGCTGCCACCGCTGTTGACGATGATGGTATCGGCGATGGTGCCGGCGATGACGCGTGCATCCGCATGTGACGATTTAGAGACACCTTCTTATCGGCACTATAAGAACAATGAGGACACGCGTACGCCTTCCGTATCTCGAACTTGCCGCCGGACTTGCTGCCGTCGTCGTCCTCGTCGTTCGCCGCATCTTCGTCCACGCGCGGTCGATGGGCGCAGTAGAAGGTGCGATGTGCCTCGAGGGTGCTCGCCGAGCTGAACCGAATACCGCACGGCGGGCAGATCAGGGCAGTCGGTGGAGGCCTAGCTGGCTCCACCGTGATCGTCTCCTTGCCGTCGGTCGGCAGGACGAACAAGCGACCTGATGCGATCGCTGAGGAAATCAATTCAGTCATTGTTCCTGAAGTTATTATTTCTTATCCTATAGGGTAAGGTGATACAATTTCCGACATGGTACAATTCTGAATGCAAAAAGATTTGAATCTAATTTTTGAAATTCAATTAAGTTTTATTTTTTCCTGCTTGATACCCTTTAGTATCCCTCACAATGAGAGGATTATCAAACTGAACCTTGAAAATTGGATTTAAATTTTATTTCATTCCAGAATTGTACCATGTTTAAAATTGTACTTTACCCTATGCGATTTTTAGGTTTTGTAAATCTTTAAAGACTTTGATCTCCTAGATTTTGAAATTCCTATTCAACTGAAAGAAAAAATACTTGGTATTTATAACTATATATATATTATAATTGAATAGTTACTTATGATTCAAAGCTTTCATTATTTGACTCTATAAGTATCAAAACTTTTCCTTTTGTATTTTGTAAAGTTCTATTTTGAAGTTCACCCAAGATTTAAAAAAATAAAACCAAAAAAATTTTAAAAATTTCATTATTTTATACATTCCTAAACGAAGACGTCGTGCATGCCGCAGATTCTACTCACCGTTCTGCAATCCGGCCGGAAGCGGCGGTGTTGGATTCGGAGGCGACGTGTTCTCGGGCTTCACGGTAAGGGCGGCGACGGTGGCGGGTCGCAGAGCGGGATCCGTCGCCAGACTAGTATTGAGTCTCAGTCTTGGTGTTGCCTCGTCGTCGAGTCGTATCCTCTTGGTCTCCCCCGCGGCGATTGAGTCCTCCGAATCCCTGCGGCAGACGGAGTCCCGCCTCTTGATGGAAGTGGACGACGGCCTCGGTTGGCACTCATCCTCTTTCGTCGTATGTTGTTCCTCGTCGACGTCCTTGGGACTCGACTCTCGCGTCCGCACGCTCCTGGACGGTGCATGGCGGTCTCTTATGGCCCTAGCCTGCGTTTTTAAATATTTATTTATGTTTATTTATATTTATTTATACTGTATTTTTATTTATATTTTAATATCGACTCTTTCCAATATTTTAATTATCAAGAATTTCATGTATTCAATTTGTTGTCAAACTCTTAATTATTTTCTGTTGTAATTATTTAGCTGAAGAAGACTTATAATCGAAACGTTCCATGAACAGTATATTAATGAATAACTAATTTTAATCCCTTTTAAACGATTCAATAAACTAGTTTTAACCTTTGACTTAATTACTTACTTCGTTTGACCTTTTTATCAATTTTATTATATTTGCATTGCGATTCCGAATTAAAAATTGATATTATTCTCTATATTTATTTTTTAGTAAAAACATCGAAATCGCTTCTAAAATTTCCAAATTTTAAAAATCACGATAAATGAAAGCTTATTAGATTTCAATAAAACTTTAACTAATCAAAGTTAATCCTAGCAGAAACATAAAATCTTCATTGCATCAAAATGAATCAAAGTGATTCCGAAATGATTATTAAAAATCACTTTTCGATCAGTCACGATTCATTTTGACGTTAAGACGACCTGAAATCGTTCCGTTTGAGGAGTTACTCGAAAGTTAACGAAATCGACGCACCTCGATGTCCTCGTTAAGATTGACTAGGCGCAGTCTCGTGTTCTCCGAAAGCACGCTGAGGCGCAGCTTGATATCCTCCTCACTGATCGAAGATGACGCGGGGTTGAGTCTTGGAGGAGGCGGTAAGCTCGAGTCTTCCTCAACGGCCGGTGCTACCGGACTCGACACTGCCGATCCGCCGACGCCGCCGTCCACGCCGCTGCTCACCGACGGGGTCTTCTCCGAGTCGCTCCATTCTTCATCCTCCCCTGAAACCAAAAAATGGATACACATCAGTCGACATTCTCGATCTACAGAGAAACAATAAGAAAACACACCATGAGAATTTTCATCTCTACGAGTTCGATTATCTCGCTATATTATTTCAAACGCTGTGAAATAACAATAAATTATTAGAGTTGTATTCTAGAGAATATGAAAATATTCTTCTGTAGTCTTTTAAGAGAATGTAAGAGAACAAGGAGAATTTCCAAAGAAATATAAAAAATCTTAAACCAAGATTATGATAAAATAATAATTTGAAATGTTTCGAATTGAATTTTAATTGTCCGAAGATTTGAGGTATCTTCTGGGAAACTGCAACGTTGTGAAAATTCAAGACTCGCGACGTTCCTCGCCGAGATAAACCACGTCTATAATTTGCAACGTTTTGTCGACGTTAGATTGTTTAATTCAAAAACGGATCCTACAAATGACAGATTTATCTCACTATTATCCCAAGCCCTTCATTCAAATTCAGCCTTGCAAAGTTAAACGATACAACACAGTGAGGCGACTGTACATTTCTTCGGAAATCGTCGATGCCGGTCGGAGGTAGCCCGCGAAACGACCATAACGACGCTGGACCAGAGAGATGCTGGGCGAGATGTCGAGATGAGAGAAACCGCTCTCCGGCTGTCCGGGTGTCTAATGGGCTTTAGTATACAACGGTCCTTTGCGTACCCCACGTTCCCTACTCTCTCGTCGGTTCGGTCTACCCCCGTTCGACACAACCACCAATTGCACCCTTCGCACGCCGCCTCTCATCCCCCACTTTAGGGATCGCACTCAGCTTGCTCGCGCGCAGTATGTCGAATAGTTCAGTGTCTAAGGGCTGGTCCCGGCAAACATGTGTGATAGAATATCGATAGCAAGTTTAATTCTGAGGATTGCGTGGCGAAGTCAAGGAACACCATTGATAATCGAACGAGCCTCTGAGAAAATTAATTCTAATTGTGGGGAAGATTTGGAAAATTTTTAACTAGAAATTATGCGTTTGAAATAATATCTGAATAATTAATCATCAATATTAAGAAAAGAGAACTTAATTATATAATTATTTTTAGAAAGAAATATTTGAAAAAATTTGATATCAACGCTAAGAAAATTTAAGTTCTATTTGGGATAACTCAAAAGTCACAAAAAATCTTAAGAATATTTTTTAAAAATAAACCAGTCAAGGGCTCTTAAAAGTTCAATAACAATATGACGATAAAAAAGGCAAATAATGGTTGATTCTTTAAAATATAAACGTATAGAAATTATTAATATGAATTAAATATATACATAATAGAAAACTGAAACGTTACTAATTTTAAAAATAAAAAAAAACGAGGATAATTAATTTTAAGTGTGAAGAGAAAGATATTTGAAGATGACTCAATCAAAGAACCGAAAGATGTAATATATCTCAGTTTATATTTAAAAAAAATCGACTCTTATTTGCCTTTTTTTATCGTCATATTGTTATTTTTTAAAAACAATATTTTGTATGGAAAATTTTAAACTTTCACAATAGAAAGTCGAAAATTTTCACAGAATTGGTTTTGAACACTTGGCTCACAAAGTGAAAAGAAAATTTCTCATTTTGTCTAGTTCGTAATTTTCTATATGTAAAAATAACTAAACTCACAGAAACTCAAAAGATATAAGAGACCTTCGGTTAGTAAAAAATTTTAAGCTTTAGAATTTTTTCTTTAAATTTAAATTTCGTCCATTTTTTACAAAGTTACAGCTGCTTCAATGTCAAAGTTCGTAACACTAAACTTTTCCGATACATTTTAACACTTCATGATTCTTTTTTTAATCGATCGTCAAAGACCCCGAGAACAGACCGGATGATCTACCAGGTGGATCGTCGTCGAGATCAGAAGAATTACCCAGATGTTTTAATTGCCTCTTCGAACGAGAAGGAGCAACGAGAATGAGAAAGGAGGAAGGCTGTGACGTGAGGGAGGACTCAAAGAGAGAAAGAGAAAGACAGATGCCTAGGGAGATGCCTTGGGCAAAGGGTTGCAGAGCGCTCCTCGTGGACTATCCCGCGCTCGCATCTACATTCGAGTCGTGTTCCTTCCTCTCTGCTTCTCTGTAAATAAGCGGTCATCGATGGATCGGCCATGGCGTGGCACGGCACGACGTGGCAGTCTCCTTTTTCTCTCCTGCGATCTATTTCTGTCTCTCTCGGGAAACGAGCGCGATCGCGGGCCTTAATTGCGCAGCTATGCATACGTTCGCCAGCGACGACGTCTGCGAGTTCATATACGCGACCCTCATCCTCTCCTTCGTCTTATTCTTCTTCTGCCTCCTAACTCTACCTCGTGATCTTAGATGTACGATTGGACAGGCGAGGTGTACGGTAGAGAGAAGGCCGCGGATAGATCTCTCTATCTTATATGATTGAAGCGAGAGGTGTGCACGATGGAGGTTGCAGATAAGTCCTCTTATCTCGCACGGTTGGTTTCCTTTCCTTCTCTTCCCCTCTCCCCCGGGGTTCTATTATCGAGCGGGAGATTTCGAGATGATCTCCGACTGTGGATTGAACTCGCGATCGGCTCCGAGATCCAAGGATCTGGGCGTTTGATAATCCTACCATGTCTGAAAATTCAAGAATACAATAGTCGTATCGAGGATTTAAAAGGTTTTGAAACAGGTTCCAAATTTTAGGTTTCGAAAAATCTTCTATGTCCTTCAGAAGAGAATACGCAAATATTCACAACTCTAAATGTGCTAAATTTTAAAGAATCTGGCAAGAGAGGTTTAAGATTTTGAGATCTAAGATCTCGAAGAAAATCCTTAATCATAAAGATCACAAACTAGAAGCAACGTTTCGAGTGATATCTTAAAATACAATCTAATATCTTAAAATACAATCTAATGCGGAAAAATGGAAAGAAAATTTGAAGATCCATTTCGCAATTCGGGAATTCTGTTTAAGATTTTTGTGTAGGATAGGATATTATTAGGATAATATCAGATGTACAAGTATGAAATGCGGATTTTTTTCAAAAAAAAACACGTTAAAATACTTTGAATAAATTACTTTTTATCATTCTCCGAATTTAACGTGATTTTTTTGGAAAAAAATCCGCATTTCATACTTGTACACCTGATATATAATAGGATAATAATTAGGTGTAGGATAATTAGAAATGCACGATGCTAATTGTTAGAATATTAACTCATCGTTGACTGAGTGTGAATCATCCACATAATTATTTTCTGAAATTCAATTTTCTTTTATTTTGTAGAACAAAAATACAATGTTTATAAAAAAATCTCTATTTTTTTAATTCCCAAATGGCCAAAGTAGCCTACATTCAATGTGCAAAATAAATATCCTTTATCCAAAACTAATTTACAAACTAATTATTTTTTCAAAGTATCATATCTGAACAACAATTCGATAAATTTTTAACTTTTAATATTGAATTTTTTAAAAGTTACAATTACAAATACAGTACAATTTTTCGAAGATTTTTTCTCTATTCATTGAAAAATTCAAGAATTTTTTTCACAAAAACTGTAATGAAATTTCAATCAAAAATTATTTGAATGTATTCTACAGACCTTGAAATTGACCCACAATTGTTTTCATATTGATTGGATTATTTAAATAAGAATGTCAATTGTTTAAACATTGCTCTGGGTGTGAGCCACCCAGTGTGTCAAAAAGCAATCGAAAAAAGAGATGTGATTCAACGAAAGGTTGCAACATTGTTATCAACTTCTATCTTCGTTTTACATAATTACTTTGATAGTCTGATAAAATTATTTTCAAGTCTGTACCCAGCTAAACTTTAGGTATCTTAATAAATCCGTCCATTCCATGTAAAAAAAAAATTAAAATTCTAATATAGTATACTGTTTTAATCTTCTAATCCTGACGATCAAGTGAAAATTTAATCTTCATTGACTCCCGTCATGGACTCGGAGCACTCTTAATTGCATGTGCATGCATACGTTGCCGATCGTGAAAAGAGGGCTGCTTGCCTGCACTTACGACCACCACCTTTACGAGCGTCCAACCACCTCCGTCGTGCGACGGTTGGGGTGCAATATATCTCGAAGAGGTGGCGAGGTGGGGACCGAGGGAGGGAGGCAACACGGCCGCCATTAACATATCCGCGGCCTGATAAGCCTTTCTTGGAACCGATACCGCCGCGCCCGTGTACACCTTCGGCCCCCGCTTTATGCAAGAAGCGAGCAATCGCAGCGACTCCGGCGTCGCGCTGAAGAACGGAGCCGGAAGCTCGTACTTTCGATCCCGCCATTCTACCACGTCCTTCCGATATATATACTCTGTGCCCGTTAATGAGCCTCAAATTCCGGCCGATTTACCGGTGCTTCGACGCGATTGATGCGTCACGCAACGATAAGTTGCTTAGATATCTTATTACTTCAGATCCTTATGGGTCAATTCTAAGTAGAATCGTGAGGCTTATAATATATTCTTCTAAGATTTATAAGAACTTAAAGTGTTTATAATTTTATGCAATATCTTTACAGGTATAGCTTCTTGCTACCTTGGGAAAAATTAATGCAATTTTCCCTGCAAATGGGAAAGTAAAAATTGTTGAACTGATTTATGTCTTATGTCCTATTGTTTTCTAAGAAGTAGAAGATTAAACATTTTTTGAGCTACGAATCTTTGAAAAGGACAATTAATTTTTTGACCAAGAAAGAAATAAAATTCCTTTTAGAGTCAAAGACAGAGTTGATGAAAATCAATGTCTGATCGAGATAATTAATCAAACAAACAAATCAAATTATAGTACATATATTTTGACCCTCGATTTAGGTCTTCTTCAATATAGGAAGGATGTTGGTCGCAGTATAAAGGCTGCAGCACAGAATTTTGCATAACACTTAACGCACTAAAAGTGGGGATGAAAATAAAGGATTGACTGATTCTCACGATTGCGTTATGTATTACGCAAAAGCCGGTGCTTTCTCTCAGAGAGATAATTCGCCAACAAACTAGAGCAATCAAGAAAGGATCTCTCAACTTTGCAGAAGTATAGGACATTTTCTTCGCGTCTTATAGCGAGGAGATTAAATCATTAAATCATGTCTAAGGATCGAGGTACGAGCGATTTAATTTAACGAAGCAAATCGATAAAACAATCAAAGACGCATAGACTAGACGTAGCTCTTGAGCCTCTTGAGGAGTCGCGCGAGTGCACGTGATGCGTCGATAAATCATCGAGTGTTCCGTGACCGAAGGCACGCGTGCCGCGAAGCCGCGTGATGCAAAAGCGTCCGCTCGTTAGAGTAATAAGTAGGTATGCGGGGCATTTATTATACCGCGCTCCAAACCCTTCCTTCCTTCCTTCCTTCCTTCCTCACTTCAGTCACGGCCAACGTCGACCTCGGCGTTGCCCGTTCGAGTGTTAATAAACGGGAATTTCAAGAAACTGTAGCCAGGCGCCACTTTCCTGATCGATCCTAAGTGCATCCCAATGTCGAATTTCATCCCTTTATGAGATCTCTCAGTGTAACAATTCCACAAAGGATTCTTCTCGTAGTCGTTTCCTTTGAGTCATGTAAGAATATATCGTAAAATGAAATAACTTTGGGCCAATCTGGATAAATAGACTTTGAGATCCAAAATAATCCTTAATTTTAAGATTCAAATTAGGACATAAGACGTCTTAAAGTGTCTTTAACCCTTGATTGATATCAATGGGTCATTTGGACCCAAAGAAGAACATAAAAAGTGTACGATTGGTACGTGAGATTTAAACCATAGGTAAAAAAACTTTAAATCTCTAGTAATCACGAATTAAATTGACAAGCACTTTTAATAATTTGATGCTACCTATAATCTGATACTATGTTGAAACTGTTAATAAATTTATTGCAAAAAATATTACCTCGGCTAAGACTTGAACCCGGATCTCTTTTATTTGTCACATTATAAGCTACATTATAAAAAACCTAATTCATTTCATAGAGATCCAATTTTCCAAAGTAATTAGTTCTTTAAGAGATTCTTTGAGTCAAAGTTACCCCAAATTTGGGCCAAAATTACCCTATTTTACTCAGGGATATTCTCGTCGTGGCTCCTAAAAATTCCCCAGCACATCCAGTCCTGGAAGGCAGTCCACGACTCGCACGACACCCGGTGTACACTCACCGGGTATACCGCCGACGCGAGTCCTCTGGGAGGAGGAGGAGAAGGAGGAGAAGGAGGAGGAGGACTCGCAAGCGGCGCAGGACGGTAGCAGCTTCATCGGCGCTATGCAAATAGGATCCTGATCGTGACGCGGGTAGGCAAACACGCGACGTACAGGTAACAGGCAACGGGGCCCGGCTGAGTGAGTCTTCTGCCCCCTCCGCCCTTTCCTCGTCTCTGCACCTTCTCTTCCTCCTCCACCTTCTGCCCCCCGGAGGAACCCCCCACCGATTCACATTACGGATCGTGCGCCTTTTCACGACCCACGAGGTCGATCGCTTCCCATTCGTATAACGCCCGTTCTGCGTCCATTCGCTTTGTCTCTCTTCCTCCATCTGTCACCCTCCCCCGCCGTTCGCACCCCCTTACACGCTGCATCGTAGAGATATGCTAATGCACCCGGTCCCCGATCGTGACACCGTGGCCGCTAAGTGAGAGCTCAACTTGCAAACCTACAGGAAAGGTGGCGGAGGGAGCTCCCCGTGTTGAGCTTCCGGAGGAGAGGCATCGAGGAGGAGGCCTCCACTTCTCCGCAGCCGATCAAGCGATCGACGTGTCCGTCCTTCGTGGAATATCGGATCGAACGCGGTGCAGTCGCGGACTTTAATTACGAGCGGAATGGCAATCGATCGTGTATCGTTGCGAGGTATTTTTAACGGGACGGCGTAAATGAGAAACAACGAAGACTTGAGAAAAAACAGACCTCGGTTATCTTGAAGTCATACCATTCCTTTCCGTAGCTTCAAGTACACGCGTAAGAGATTAAATCGAGCGATATTCTAAAAAAATGGCGATAATCCTAATATCAAAACTGGACAGTACTCGAATATTTTTGTATTCAGTGGTTCTGTAGAAATCTACAGAACTGCATTCTGAATTTTATTATAGTTGGGATATTCCGTAAGATTTTCATAATTCAGTGCTTAGAAAATCGGAATAATTTTTGCACAATTCTGATATATGTACTCTAACAATTCTGGCATTTAACTCTGCATGGAAAGAAATTTTGCTGAAGTATCTAAAAATATAGCTCGATACAGATCTGAAAATAATTTTGTTAAACCATCAAAACAATCCTGGTAGAAATATAATTTTCTTAAACACCATCTAATTATATTGTATATAACAATACTGCACACATACATATAGGAAATGGATAAAAATGTGAAAAGTTTCATTCAGTAGCTAAATTTTCTACATAAAAATACGTGGAATTTGTGTAGACGCTTGTCCAATTACTGTGTAGTATTAATAAATTATTATTAGTTAAAATAATAACTGCATAGTCCATTTATTGTCACATTTTTATTCACTAAATATATTTAAATTTTACGCATTTTTTGTATGCAGTGTCTGCAGGCAAAGAGTTACGTTTAGGTTGAGATCCTAAGTATAATTTTACCTTTCAGTTATTATAAGACAGAATTAATACAACTGTTCAATAATTGCTAATCCAACAATTACATGAAATTTCGGGATAATTATGGGAAATTCAAGTACAATCAAATACAATGCTGCAGAAAATTTTGATATTCTAGCAACCAGCTTGAGCTCAGTTCTTTTCATCTTACATCAAAATTATTTTCAGATCTGAGTCTAACTAAATTTTGAAATAATTCAGTAAAACTGTCCTTACCGTGCACACAAATTAAGATTCTTATATTTCACGATTCGCTGCGGGAATCTACAAATATTTCCCGTAGGCGGACGCTATAAACTCTCAACCAACAGTCCCCGAGTTCGCAGTTTCTCGCGAGTCAGATACGTAACAGCTTTATTGTGTCGATCGATACTTCGAATCGGTACTCGAGGTACCCGAGGTATATCCGTCCACCGATGGTCGCCAGCCGTCTCTTCTGGGAAGTTCGGATCACGTCGTGGAGCGCATTATTCATGCGGGACGAGCCTGCTTCGTCGCCACCTCCGCCTTCGTATACTTGGCGTTCACGCCTCCTTCTCTTCTTCCTCCATCTACTCGGTCGTAGGGACAACGATCATAGTAATTATCCTAAAGGACGATAAGTCCGATATCCCCCGCTGATAACGTCGCCGTTTCGACTTTCCACCTTTATCACTTAATCACGATCAGCCTGTTGCGATCCGCGAAGCACATACGTCGTATCGGTATTAAACATGTATTAAATAAAGATATATATTAGGAGCGATGGCTTTTCTCTCGTTAGGTAATTAAAATATTGAGATAACTACGGTTCGCGCAATATATTATCTACAACAGTGATTAATTAAACTGTAATTGTGATTAGTCAAATTAAAATTGCTTAACTATAGAAGCCAAAGTCTATTCAAATTTCAAGAAGAGGGAAGATAATTTTTAAAAATCATTTTCATGTATTTATTTTAACACAAAGAATATCAATACGAGCATTAATGTATCAAGTTTGAAATTCTCCAATACATGGAATTTTCAGTTTTTATTTTTCTTATATATATATAGTTTTAAGCTAACAAAAATTTTGCATGATAATTTGACTTGTGTAATCACAACGTATATTTAAATTTCTTTCATTTATTTTGAGCTTTCATCTATTTTAAAACAAACAATTATCTTGTAGTCATCAATTTCGGAGACTCCGAAGCGTTGTCGATGCTAATCGTACGACTATATCGTGACTATATACGTGAACATTGTCTTTATCCGAAATACCGGCACTATAATGTATCCAGTCCGTTGATTGAACACTCCTCCCTTTTTCTGCCATCATCTCTATCTCTCTAATTTGTTTGCCCATCATGAACACTATCCAGCGATATCTTTTACCTTGCATGCTCCTCTCGGGATTTTTTTATTTTCTCTTCCCTTACCGGTCTTGTAATATGGACACTAATCTCCTGGCATTCGATCGCAGAGAGACGATTAGACTCACCTAGGATTAGAGCCCTGGATCCTCTCTGTCTCTCTTTCTCTTTGATTTTGAGGCCTTCCATATCTCAAACCGCTCCAGGAATGCGATTTCACTCAAAGGCAAAGCCATTTATCGATATTCTCGGTATAAATTCCTTTCAATTGTCTACTCATCACCGATTGTTTCATCCACGTCCATGAATTCTCGAACGTCTAAATTTCTGGACTTACAATACCTTGATTCCTGAATAGCGAATTGTGTCACATCCCTGAGTTTCTCGATTCTCCAGAAACCGAAGCTAAGGAATTTTCAGATTAATGAATTTTCGGAATCAAAGTTTAAAAAATGTCGGAATTAAAGATTAGAAAATCTGAGAAAATCCATTGAGAGAAAAATTTTTATTGTGACTATAATGATATATTACGCGCTATAATTATGGTTATTACTGCTATAATATTAGCAATAATAACTGTAGATATTAGTAATAATAATTAAAAATGACTATAAATTATAGTTATTATTATCATAAAAATGGTAGCAATATTATTATAAATTACAGTTAAATTATTATTTTATGTTTTCGAGAATCCTCCAATTATTTACTTATAATTAATATAATTATAAGGATAATGCAAATATAAATTTATAATATAACTATTAAACACTAATTTGCAGTCATTTTTTAGATTAATTGTATCTTATATGGTTATCATAATTATTGTCCCATTTTGTATGTAATAGATCTGAAATAGAATAAATTATAGTCAAAAAATTATAGTAATTGCATTTTTATAGTAATATAATAACTATAATATACATATAGTTATTTTCGGTGCCAACTATATATATTTGTTTACAGAAATCTACACACAATTATAACTACATTAGAAAATTATGATAAAATGTAATTATAATCTACTAAAAACTTTTCTCACGGTGCAAAAACGTCACATTTTAGTTCGTTCTGGAAAAAGTGTCCTAGATGGACAAAGTCGCAATTTCCGAACATTACGCGTGTTATAATTCCAAATTGATATTCCATATTGATTATCCCAATGTTAAAATATATCTAGAAACTCTCCTCGAAATTATTCAGATTCGAACGAACCTCGGATTTTAATTGAAAGATTTTAGATGAATGGAGTCATCCCCTCGTGGCTCACTATCCGAATGAGATCATCGGGAGTCGGAGCGCAGAAGGCTGTGTTCGCGTTCACGTGTCGTTATCACGCACGTTGTGCATTTCCCCTCATTTATTTCGCGCGCCCCGGACGTCGAAAGCACCCTGGGGCAGAGCCCGGCGAGGAAGAGGAGGAAAAGGAGGCGGAGGAGGAGGAGGGTGAAGTAGAGATCTTTGATCGGCGCCGAGACGCAGCTGTTTCGTTTATCTCGCGACAGGAACAGGATCCGCGCAGGTCGTTTCGCCCGCGAACAGGACCTTCGAGAGACGTTATCGTCGCGCTCCATCTGTCACCGTCTCGGTTTCCTCCACTGCGCTGCGGGCCGGCGATTTTTTTCTGTTCCACGTTAAAACCCGGTAACGAAGGAGGTGAAGGAAGAGAGAGGAGAGAGAGAGAGAGAGAGAGAAAGCAGAGGGAACGGCCGATTGTCGATAGGGGTGGCGAAGAGTAACGTCGCCGCGCCACCTCGCAAATTGGTAGCGGAGAAAGCTTCGGCGATTTATAAGCCATCGCTTTTGTTGCGTTTGTATAATCCTGAACGAAAAAAGGTTCTTCTGAAAGGTACTTTCTCAAGGGATAAGTTTGGACAATTTAGCAGCCTAATCAAATAATAGTCATAGGAAATTATCCCTAATTGGTATTTACTCCGAAATTTTCGTAATTGATAAGTTTTTTAACTTTGTGGGTTCAGTGTACCTTAAATTAATGTCTTCGTTTAACTTCTCATTTCTAATCATATTTTTACTTCTTCCGTCTACAGGGTCGTTTTTATCCAACTCAGTTTTTTTTTTGCAAGATTTTTAGGTTTTTTCAAAAATGTAGAAAAATTCAGACTTATTTTTCGAGATCTCTATTATCTATATTATCAAAGTTCAACTCAAATATTAAAATTTTTGTTTAATAAAAATTTAAATTGAAACAAAAATGAGAAAGGAGTTTGAGAACAAAAAAGTTTGTACCAAATAAGTTCTAGATTGGGAGGATTAAAGTCAACATAATGATTTTTTATTATTCTAAAAGTCAAAATATTCGAAAAATAAGATTATGTATCTTAAAATAAGTAAGATTGTAAGAAACATTTGTTATAAATAATTTTCCACAATGTAATTAAAAAAAATATCCCAGTTTATTGGATCTACAAATATTAATTAGGATTAAGGAGTAATTTTTTACTCTTCCAAGAATTAAGAAAATTTCATTTTTCTGTACCTAAAATAATAAACTTATGTAAGAAACTAATGATTTACAAATATATAAAATAATCAATCCGCATATTTGGTGGAATAATTTAGGGCAACAATAAAAATAATTGAATTACACGCTGAGAAAAATATCTGATTAAAAATAGGCGAATCAGAAAATTCTGATTATATCAAAATTCCGAGTATTTCAATTAGAATTTAGCAGATTTAATTTGAAAATTCTGTCATCTATTTTTCAATTACTTCAACCATTGTTCAATTAATTCAGGCATTGTTTCAATGTATTGAAGACAATTGGATCAGTAATAAATAAAATAAATGAATAAATAAGTGAAATAGACATTATCAATCAGACGCAAAAAAAGACGCACGAATAAAATCGAATCAGACACATCGCTTCCAAGATGCTTAATTCTTAAGTAGGCGTCTGGACTACTTTTTTTTTCTTTTTCTTTCCCCTGGGCTTTCAACTCGTTTAAAAGGTTACAGTACGATGAATAAAAATTGAATCCAACAATCGAATGTTTAATCTCCTCAGGGGAGGGAAGCTTCAGTCACTCTGTAACAATCGCTGTGCGATTTTGTATTATTTAAGAATTAATGAGATGTAATAGGCATGAATGTTGCCAGATTAACGAAGCCCGAAGGCCTGGCAATCTTTTGGAGCGTTTATACTGATTGTAAACTATTAACTTATGTTATAACCAGTAAAGTTTAACACAAATTTTAATGTTTTCATTCACAATGACTTACCAGATGTAACTTATATGTCATAAAGTTAACACAAATTTATACTGAGACGAATGTCTAGTTGAAAACGAACGAACCAGAAGATACTAATTATATCAATCAGAATTCTGATTTTCTCTCTCTCAACTGGAATTTCAATCGAAATTCTAATTTAACTAGAAAATTCTAATTCGTTCATTTTGTTCAACGAGACTTCTTTCTCGGTGTAACTTTTACAATAAGTGGCAGCACATAAATCTGCATAAATTTTATTCTATTGAATTTACCGGTTACGGACATAAGTTGACAGTTTACGATCAGTATAAACGTTCCTTTTCTTCTTCCGCTTTTTTTGGAAAATCAATCGGACTCGTCGCTTCCGCGTATCAGATGCGACGGTCGCCCGCCGTTTGGCAGAGCATCCCCGTGTCCATTCGTCATCCCTCGAAATGTCGAAAGTGTCGATCCAGCGATCGACGCGGCGCACCGACCGGCCGGTCGAGCGGGAATGAGAGAACGAGGCGTAGGGCCGAAAGGTAACGAGACCGGGAGATCGACCGGATCAGATAAGGCCGGGCAGGACCGGCCGGTCCAGATCTCACGAGATAGGAGAATTTAATAACCTGCTACGCGACGCGCGGGGGAGAGGGGGAGAACGCGAGAGGGGGAAGTGTGGGAAGGGGGTGGCAATAATATCGGGGAGATATCGATCTTTAATTAGGCACGCAGCGCGCGGGAACGCGAGATTAGATCTGAAGCTAGACGAGAGGCGAGTCCTGATCGTCCCTCCCTCTCCCTCACCCCTTCCTCTCATCTTCCACCGATTTATTCTCTCCCCCGCGTCGGCCCGTCCGTGGATTCGGCGAAGGACCGAGCGATCCGATTCAGATCCGCTCTCCTCTCGGTCGCCATTCTAATTGTCTATGAAAGAATAAAAGGCACATGATACTGTTATGTACTTTTTGATAGGCAATTAGAATGGCATGCAGGAGTCGTCAGGGAGAGAAAGAAGAAGGCGGGGGAGGGAAAAGGGGGAGAGAAAGTTGCTTAGCACAAATAATTCGTAAGACTAATTGAAAATTTGAAGGATGCTGATCTTCACGTGCAGATATTACTTACACTTTAATGGTTCGCGTGGGTGGGTGGCTGATAGAATTGTCTCGTTGGAACGTGTCTATTCGGAGAACCGAGATTAACGTCGAGATTTAGAGCGAAGGAGTCTCGAGACTGGGCGAAGATCGCGAAGATCTAACGTGTTCAGTGATGACGAGGCAATATCGCCTGCGAGAACGATTGTTGCAGTTTTGATTATTAAAGCAAGATGCTTTTTAAGAAGGGATGAGATTTCTGTTAAAAATGAGCGAAATTTATCATGTTTAAAATGACACTTTTCAGACCATAAACTAGAAACAGTAGAATACTAGAATTCAAAGTTTAAGTAAGCCATCATCTCTCGTCTGAAATTCAATTTTTTATTTGTTCAAGTAAGTTTCTTAATTAATTAATTAATTACTTTTTCATACCTTCCTATTTTAATCATTAACTTGAATTTCATTATTTCTATTTTCTAATTTCAGTTATATTACTAGTTTCTTCTAATCAAAATTTGTATTATTTCTTGCGTCTCGGTCTAAATTCATATACATATCGTTTAAATTTATAATTAATTTTAATGAATTTTTAGGTAACAGATATTTCCAATGACTTCATTTTTTTTTTTAAACAATTTGATTTTTTTTTATATCGGTGATGAAATTTTATGAATTTTAACTTTGCAACCATCATACTATTGTTATTGTTCTACGTTAATAATTTGAAACATGATAAAATCGATTAATTATTGTAAAAATACACAATAATTTACGCATTGAACTCTTATAGGCTTTCTAATTTTTAAAATAAATTAGATCGAACAGCACAAAATTTATAGAATTCATAAACTATATGAAAAATTGAAAAGAATTTACAGAAAAAAATGTTCCTAATTTTTGAAATAAAATAAAATGTTCCTAATTTGTTTTTTCTCGTCATTTTTTTTCATTTTCTGATCAGCTTGTTTTTGATAAAGTTCTGCGATAAAAATGACATATTCTTGTTAATGGATCAAGGTAGAAATATCCTTCGATGTAAAGACGTTTTTTTAAATATCAATTGAAATAAAATTTAATTATCGTAAAATCAATTAAAGATTATCTTACAGAATAATTTATATTTTCTATTTTTTTTTAACTGCATTAGATCGCTGTTCTAATTGAGTTTACTTGTTTACCTTTATCTTGAGACTCACTATATTACATCAAAGCAGTCTAATTCCGGATACTTATTAACGCTGTCTGGCGGAAATCGCGAAGTCATGCAAAAACGAGCAAATCGACTGGATCGGACTTTCGATGCTCGCCGCACGAGCGCGTATTCACGACTTCACGCACGTGTGCACGCACGTTAAATATGCAGGCGCGGGATATAGTTTATGCGTGTCGATGATTAAACCTGGAGATATTCGTTAGGAATTCATTAAGAAGTAGCAGCATTGACATCGCCAGTCAGATCTGCCGATAAATCGCATTCTCTTGTCAAACATCTCTTGCCTAAACTTTGTCGCGTGTTAATAATACACTATAAAAAGTATTAGCGCAAATTTAACGATGTCTAATGTGTCGATAAAATTCTCACTTTGTTGGTATTAATATTAACACCAACATGTAGATGATCAACCATGAGTTTTAAATTCACATACTGATACGAAAAAAATAGTTTTACAAGTAAAAATATTTTGATTATTTTTGTGACAAACTTTACCTTGCTTGAAAATAAAAAAATACCAAAGATTCAAAGTAAAAAGTACATTATAATTATAGTAAATCCATTCAAATGATTGTAACTCAACAAAGTATTTCAAGACTGTAAGCAACAAACAAGATTTTATATACACTTGTATCTTTTATCGCGTAGTAAAGTACATTTTGTCAGCACTAAGGCAAAAAATACTCGTCGATAAAGTAAATTCTATTGAAATATATGATAAGTACAGATTTACTTTGTAATCCTTAGTATTTATATCAACACCATCATGTTGATATGAATATTAACACCAACTCAGCTTATATAAACACTACGCTGATATTTTCTAAAGTGTACTATCATTCAATTATCCTTATTGTTAGATCCTTAAATTACAGTGATTCAAATCTGTAACGCATTTAATTATTTTCATAAAGATGGCCCGATTAATATCCCTCGCAGATAGAATAATCCAATGGAAATTAAAACAGCATCGAGAGTTTCAATGGCGGATTATCGACATGAGAACAGCCGACCATCGGACGGCGAACAACCTCGGACTGATAGGACGAAGAAAATGCTGATGGCTGGTGTCTACAGGAGTGAGGGGGATGGTCGGGGGGGGGGGAAGGGGAGGGTGTGGCACAGTGGCCCCGCCATCCATTGATAATTATTCATTCAGGCGAGTCGCGCAGCGCGGCCAGATATCGATCTTAAAACGTCGGCCGGAGAAGAGACCAGGCGAGAAGTGTCCCGTCCCGAAGAGATACGAAATCTCGGGTGTCGTTTCGCCATTCGTTGTCGTCCACTCTCCGCCAGCTCAGGAAGAGCGACAACGAAGGGGATGGAGGGGAGGAAGTGGAGGCCTTAATGTATGCACGTCGGGAGCTCCCGCCGAGCGATAATTGCCCGATGTGGCATTGCCTCCTCCTCGTGGCAACGAGCACTGGTCACGTCTCAATGTTTTTAAGCCACGTTCACAGGACGCGCAAACACCGAACGGAACGCTTGTTGATCTCTGCTGATGGCTTTTGTATCTCGTATTCCCGGTCAGCGAATGAACTGTGAGAGATTATCCGCCGGTACACAGAACGTTTTAGGTAAAGGAGAAGGAGAACTTCCTTGTGTTCCTGATCAAGATCACCCTGTGTGGCTAATTAATCATACTGGAGAAAAAAAGGGAAATTATGTGTCGTACACAAAGCTGAATTGGAGAAATCAATTTAAAGCTGAATTGATTAAAGATAAATTTAAAAAAGGTGACAGTGAACATGAATCGAATAAATGATAATTAGGGAAATTAATGTATCAAGTAATAACAGCAGTAAACATCATGGAAACACACAGTTAAACTGAAGATAATTAAAGCAGCAATAATGTGTTTTGAACATTTTAACTCCTTTAGGATTAGAAGAAGAAATATAAAAAATTAGAAGAAACTAAAGCATAAAAGAATAATAATTCTTTTTGAAAAATAAACAATCATATCTTTTTCTTTTTGAAAAATTAGTTATATAGCTTAAAAAAATTTAATAAAATTTATTGAAAACTAATTAAAAAATAATATTATATTATAAAGTAAAGTTAATCGAAGAATATCTTAAAAATAAAATTTGACAAAAAAATCTAATCATGAGAGAGATTTTTTAAATATAAATATATTCTTGAAGAACGAACTTTTAACACCTGTTCATTCTCTTGAGACGTAGTTCAATAAAAATTTATTAAAAAATTAATCATAAAAGAGTAATATTACGAAATAACAGATGAAAGTAAAATTAATTGAGGAATATTTAAAAAATAAAATTTGATGTAAAAACATATTAAAGAGGAGGATTTTTTAAATATAAATATCCCTGAAGAGAATAGCTTTTAGCACCTGTTCGCTCATCTGAAACACAATTCGTCGGCACGTTACACCCTCCTGTCCCTCCGTGACTCAAGACTTATTGATGCTTCGAGAGGAGGAGAACACCGGTTCCCTTCCTCGGAGCCTCGTCTCTCAGTCGCGAATGGCGTAATGGGGTGTTAAAGGCCTGGAGGGTCGGTGGGGTGACGGAGGGCGTTATTTACGAGCGTGTCCAGCGTGCGGCAATCTTGCGCAGGTCGCAACGATGCACGTCGTCGCCGTTGTTGGCCCGACGTTAGGATCGCGGTTAAGCGCCGCTGTTATATCTCAGTGTAACCAGGCGCCTCGCGAGAGCGCATTTACGCGCGCGACCCTTCCACCCCCTCTTACCCCTCGGGGAGAGATCACAATGTCGTAAGTACATGAAGCACGGACCTGGCTGGAACATAAACCAGCCGGACACGTGGAATGAAGGAGAGGCGGGGAAAAGAGAGAAGGAGGGAAGAGAGAGAGAGAGAGAGAGAGAGAGAGAGCAGGGAGAGAAAGAGACGAGGCGACTCTTCTCGATGGAGGAGAGGCACAAAAGAGGACATAAAAAAGAGCAATTTACTGTCATAGAGAGTTAAGGATATGACGTAAATGCGTAGATCTGTCGTTAAAAGGATTATGGAATTCTTCAAGAATAATAGGTAAAGGCAAGGGAAAGAAATTTCCTTGTCGTTAGTAAAGGACGATGAAAAATTCAATTAAAAGTCATTAGCTGCATGTAAATGTTACATAAATATTAGGTATATATATGCATTTTCTGGAAAAGGTGATAATAGGATCTAAGAGAAAACTAACAAATATTAAAAACATTATAAAAATAAATATTATTTTACAATAAAACTATTTTTAATTTACTTTCTTGTTAGATGTAAAACGTTTACGTCAAGTTATGAGATTGCTTTATATTTTTGGCCAAAGCTTTAGATAATATTATTAGAAAATTATAAAATTTCGTAGCAGAGTAGAATAAAAAGCAAATGAATAAAAAGCTCAGTGATCGCATAATGGAAATATTGTATATAGATGATAAAAAAATTAGAAAAATATTTATATAAAAAATGAGAATATCGCTTGTTATCAGAGATCACTTGCGTGAGCGTAACTAAGTGTGATCAAGCGCTTGTTTCACGCTAGTGAATTTCCACGGTAAAAATGACATATTCTCGTATAGATCAAGCGAGTTGCGGGGAAGAAGGGGATGTTATATCGAGAAGACGTGGTTGAACGCGTGTATACAGGCTTATAACCGCTTCTTCGTCCTGTTCTTGCGCGTTCACGAATATGGACACGAAACCTGATCGCCATTTCTTCGTCTTTTCGTTTTATTTGTGTCCGCGATTCGCCATATAACGTTATTAAATTGCCAAATTTTTACAGAGTGCCCCGAAAATCTCATTTTATGTCTCTCGAACATGTCTGCATATCACAGTTTTTGTATGATATGGTTTATGTCCTAATTCCTCTTAGGATTACAAAAAAAAGAAGCAAACTGTATAAAAAAGAATCCACAATCTAAAATTATAAAAATATACAGAACTAATTTGTTACATAGATTAGTATTCACAATCCGTCCTTATATTAAAACCGTCTTAAGAGTAATTCCTTAAGGTGTTAATATGCTCTCTAAATTGATTTATGACATCTTAAGACTATATTTAAAACAGTTTTAAATATAAGAATCTTATATAAAATATAAGAAGACTATAAATAACGATTACAGAGTGTTTGTAATAATTAATAAACATCGATTTATCGTGCAATAATGGTTGATTGTTGTTGAAATTTCTTCTACGTACAAAAAATAGTTTTTGCTGAATTATATAAAAATTGATCTATACATAAGATCTGTAAAACTAAAATAATTTTGTTAAACTGTCAAAATAATTGTGTAGATATACTACACTCAAGCTGCAAAAGTTTTAGCAGCTTTGCTCATTGAATTTCTTAGAATTATTTTGATAATCCAAGAAAATCTTATGATTATTTTATCCAAAAAAATTAAATTCAGATCAGTATCTAGCTAAATTTTGAGATGTTTCAGAAAAACTGTCCTTTCCATGTTCTAATATTTAAGTTCACTAACGAGTTAATTAAAACAGCCATCCGATACTCATCTTTTCTCGACGTTAAACGCTGTCCTCTTCTATCCAAAAAAAATAGAAAAATTTGGATCGATTACGTTTAACCTAAAGTTATAAAGTAAATTAAACGGAGGGTGCGGATAACAATCAGGATAAGAATCAGAAATCATGCTTCGTCATCCACAAACGCTTCTTCCTAGATTACTCAAAGATTTAAAGAGAGATTAATAAAGGGGTTAACACAAGAAGAACTCCATTCATTCCACCGTTCGCGTCCCGAGATTTCTTTTTACGATCGGACCAGGAAGCACCCGAGATCACAGACGCGGAAGAGAGCGGGCGTTAACAAGAGGGTGTTCGCCAAGAGGGTGGTTCCGCACCCTTCCGCGAGGTCACCGTCCTCCCCGCATGAAAGCCACCACTGCCGGTTCCAGCGGCCGTTACATAAATCCTGTCAGGGTGTTATTCAATTTACAGCCGCTTATAGGGCGCATCGCACTGGCATCTCTGGGGGTACGAAGAGGGGGTGAGGAAAGGGTAGCTGCCGCGTCGTAAAAATTATATCTCCAGCGCACCTTGCATTATGTATGCGGTTGCGGCAACCGGCACGTACGTTCGTTTGCATCCTCGATCGTAACTGCGAGGGAATAGAAATACCCCCGTCAACAACTACCCCTTTACTTTTCTTGGTTCCGATGCGAAGGAAGGCGAAATCGCTCAATTCCAAAGAAATACGAGAGGAAAAGCGAAAATATTTTATTCACCACATTCTTAATGAATTCGATGATCTTCGAGGAAATGAAATATTTAGAGCAGTGTAGTATTTCACCCCTTTTCGCTTCTGGATTAAAAATTTTGATGTGCAATTCCCAATGCGAATATTTTCATGAGATCTTATCATACATTTCCTCGCGGTGAATTTATTTTCTGTAAAATTTCAATTTCTACGTTTATATTATTCAAACAATAAAATAAAAATTTTAATAATATCTCATCAAAATAAATTAAAAAAAAAATAGGTTACCATTTTCTATAAAATACTTCGACTCTGTAAAATCATCATATTTTCACGGAAAGAACGAGTTTATTAAAAATTTAGCTATAGATACGGATCCGAAATAATTTTGTTGAATCATCAAAATAATTTTACAAAATATATTTATGTTTTCATTAAACTGCTTACATTCAATTCAAACGTTTCGGCTCATCATCATTGTTCTGTACTTCGCGGGATGATGGCTCGAAGTGAGCCGAACTGTTTAAACGTTTAAAGACATAAATATATTTTGTAAAATTACTATTAAAAATCCTGCGAAGTTACTCTTACTTGTCCATTATGTTTTTAAGTATTTATATCTTTTTCTCGTGACTAAACGTGATGACTTCTCTCATATACCTGTCGTTGTACACAGTCATATGGGACCTACAGTTTAACGTCGATTCCGAACGACGAAATTTTGTTAGAGAAGTGTTCTTAGCAAACTCTCAGTGAGTTTTCGCTTCGTTTCGAGAAGGAACACGTATGGAAAATATTTTGGTTCCACCCGGAATCAAACTCGGAATCTCTACACTGAAAGAAAAGATTGGTAGCATTTTAATTGGCTGCAGCAACCAAAAATTGGATGTTGGAACCAATTAAAAATACTATGCCATTTAACCATCTAATTTGCTGCAGCAACCAATCTTTTCTTTCAGTATAACATAAAAGATCAGTGCGCTGTCTGTTTTGCTAGAAACGCTCTCGAAAATGTTCATGAATATTAATTTAATAAAGTCGGCTCCAGCGATGTGATTTTGCACAGCCGTATCGCGGGTCGCAGCGACGGTCGAAGGGCCTTATTAAGAAAAATGGCGCGCTTCGTGACACAAGAGCGAGAGATGTCGGCAGGGGAGGAGACGGAAAGGTGGGCGACTCATCTTTATCTCGCGCAACCCATTCGTGCGGACTTATCTACCGTAAAAACTTCGACTTTAACCACCGGGGATCATAATCGAGCTTATCTGCACCTCTCGCAAGCTCGCGCTCTCTTCTTCTCTCCTTCCTCTCGTTGCTGCACCAAAGGCTATCTCCCCTTTTGCTCATCTATCGCCCTCTGACGCGTTATCGTGGATTTTATCGCGAAACTTTGAACCGACCCGGAGGAACGAAGATCGCACGAAAGAAAGAACTTCGTGCACAGAGAGAAAAAGAGAGAGAGAGAGAGAAGGGGAGGGAGATGCAGTTTATTTAACAAAGAGATGAAGCGAGAGGATATGTGACAAGAATAGAAAGTAAAAAAGATTACAGGAATAAGTAAAAGAAGAAAGATTTGTCCAACATTGAATTTTCTGGATAAATAAATAATACATCTCAAGAATTAGTGGAGAACTGATGTGCAGAGACTGTGTAAAAAAAATTAATTAAATTTAGAACATTATTAAGTAAAGATGAAATTTATTATGCAGAGAAAAAAAACTGACGAATGAAGATGTGAAATTGCAATGGAAAATTATCAATGAAACTTAGGACTTTGTTTCTAAATTTTAAAAATTGTAGAAACATTCGGAGATGATCATTTCATGATTAGTTTGGATCTAAAAAGTAATACAATTTGAAAGATTAAAATAGAACGAAAAGAGGAAACAAATAAATAAAAAAATAGATTCCGCAACAAAATTTTGTCTTTTTTTTCCATTTTTTTTCTTTTGTGTATATTTCGATCTGTTTTAAAAGTCTTGAACTTAACGGAAGAAACGTTGAAGACAGATAGCTTCATCGCGTCTTCAGATTCTCCGCAGACAATTCAGAGATTACAGAGAAAGAGATTACAGCTCAATATCACGATGTGGTCAGCTTTGATAGATTTCAAGTGGAGGATTGTCGTCGGCTATGTAAGCACGAAATAGAGAGAGAGCGCGCTGTAAAAATATTTTAAGCGGCTCCCGAAGAGGTGCCAGGTGAAGTTTAGTGGCTGCGCCTGAAAAAGCACGATTACGTTTACGATTTCCCTGCTGTGTGCTCGACGTCGTTGCTCTTCCGGCCGCGCCGTTAGTGTCGGGAAATTCGACAAATTTTCGATCGACCGACTCCCATGAATCTCTCGTTTATTTCTTGTTACCGGAATAACTTCCCGTTTCAACGGGATCACTAAATGTGATCAGTATTTACATTTCTGTACACTTATTACTTCTTGGAATAACTTTCTATAATGTGTAATTAGTATTTAGATTTTGTACATCTATATAGATATGGAAAAATGACTAAATCTTATTTTTATATAACGTATTAATATTTAAAGATTAAGATTTAGAAATTTCTAAGACTTTTAAAAGAAGACAGAAAATTTATGATAAAATTAAAGGCTATATTTACAAATATATTTCAGGGAAAGGCATAAATATAGATTCAATTCTCCATAAGTATTACTTATTACTGTTTTGATTTAGAATATTAATTTAAGATACAAAGTTTATTAAAAATATTGGAGTTTTCTGTCATTGAAGACATACATCCTCCTTAAAAAAAGAATCATATTTTGTTAAATATATTTTTTCAGTATCTACTGCACAAAGGTATTTCAGAGAATCCGTCAATTTTTCATTCGGCGTTACTTTAAATTCGCGGTTTCTCTCCTGCGAAAAATCACGGAGCCTTTTAAGAGACTTTACGGTCTCGAAGACGTGCGAGGTGTATCTCTCTCAGGAGAGAAGCAGGGTGAAAAGGGGGACGAAGGAAAGGGTTGCGACGAGTTTCGCCGGGAGATACGGAACTGTCGTCATATTGAAAACCATAATTCGTGCGAGTGGAGGCAGGCCTCAGGTATCCCAGGGGCGTACCGTGACCGCTATCTCGATCGCGTCACAATAAATACTGATCCCTGGAAGGTGGCCCTGGGCATTATCAGGGGACCGCGTGGCGAAGTCACTTATACTTACTTATACTCCCCCTTCCCTCCTCCCCTTCCCCGATCTTTCGTCTTCTTCCCGGCGAAGCGATACAGCGAAAGTAATTATTTCCGATACTTGAGAGATACCGGCTCGTTACTCCTTATACGTTATAATCGCGAAGCGGTCCTTCGTCCTGCATCCTCGAGAGGATCTTTGTTCTCACCGCTACCGATTGAAAATCTTACACGGAAGAACAATTTTTGAGTATCAAAATCTAAAACATTTAATAATACAATAAATGCAATACAATAAAAATAAGGCTACTGAGAGTCAACGCAGATATGCGAGCGCAAATTTAAGGATTGAAGATATTGAAGATACTCGGAAGTTTGTATTATGATGTCTCCTTTATTTTATTTGAACGTTTAAAATATCTAATGTATCTAAAAATTTAACTAGATAGTATGTAGTATTTTTTAGTTAGGAGCTTCATTTTGTATAATTATTATTGCTATATTAGTTTAGTAATGATAATTTTATCAATATTTGGAATTATTGTAGGTACAATTTTTTCTCAAGCATGAAAAAATTGTACTATAAATTATGATATTTTCAAATATTAATACAGTAAAATATCAAGATGTAAATAATAAATGAAATAAACTTTTATTCAGTAAATGCGACTGCAGTTGTGAATATAACTATTTTCTTAAATTAATTTACTATATTTATGTGATGATAGTAACTAAAATATTATACATATCAAAAACTTCAACAAAACTGTTCGTTCCATATAAGAATGACTATACGTGAAGTAGAAGGATGTCAACAAACAAGAAAAAAACCAAGGTATTCTCGTCTATTAGTTCCGCTTCAACTATTAATAGCGTGGAATATTAATATCCTTAGTGAAAGCGAACTTCGAAGACGTTCGAAAATCGCGCGATAAATCATTTCGAGTGATTTTAGCTAGTAGTACGAAGTACATGAAATTTCATTCAAATTGCGAATATATCAAGGGCATGCATTCGGTGCGATTTACGATTTGCGGGACTATAATAAACATTTCCTTTCGATGGCTCTTTATATCCGCTGCTCTATCGCCCCTCCTTTTTCTCCGAGGCGCTTTTTTAGCTCTTCGTGGCCGCTGCTCGTTCGTTATCCGTGAAAGCCTAATCGGGGACCATCCGTCAGTCTAATGGAGAACCGAAGGCAGCGGACTGAGGGCTGACCCCTTGGACGGAGGTGTCGTTCAACTTTTCATACACAAGGAAAGATCCTCGTCCGTGTAAGAATCGTACTGACGCGCGTCAATACCCTGTTGACGTCAATCGAAGATTGCAATTACTATCAAACAACTTCAGAATCTTTCAGAAATTGAGGAAATTAGCTAGACTATCGAAATGATAAATTCATCAATCTAATTAAGTAAAACGTATTCAGGAAAGATCAAGTAGACAGAAAGATTAATTACGGATGTATGTAGAAATCACAATGCGTGCAGAATATAATGATGCGTAGTGACGTCAGTAGACTTCAATGCTTTGAAAACAAAAGAAGAGCAAGAGTGATCTAAGACGGTGAAAAATGAGCAAATCTGCATTGAATGATGCTATTTTTCTTTTTCTCTTTTATGAAATTGTGTCATATTATTTTCTTATGTAATATAATTTTGTCTTATTTATCCTTTCTCTTTCTTATTCGTCGTTGTATCCAATTCTTGTCTCTTATCCTCTTCTTATAAATTTATCTCTACATTTAGAGGAAACGACATAGTAATTGTAATTCTCTATAAAAATGACAACTTACAACACATATTATATTACATAAGTTTACTGTATACAAGATAGAATTAACGTGCATAATTCAGTAAACTTTTATAAGTATTGCAACTAAATAAAATAGGTATATAAAATAAACCACTTACACTTATTCTGTATATAAATACATATGTACATATTTAGAGAAATATATAGTGATGGCAATTATAAAGGCAATAACTTATACGAGTATACAGAATAATAGTCGAATAAACTATATTTTATAATTATTGCAATTCTAAAATAGTTAATTCAACTACTTAAAAGACAACTATATGAGTTTCATATGTAGAATTAATGTATATATAGTTGAAAATAATTACAATAACTATAAAATAATTTATTCAACTATATACACATTAATTCTACACATATAAAACTCGTATATTGTAGACGTCACTTTTATAATTGTCATTATGTTCTTCTCTGCAAAGATAAATGTGTACCTAGGTAATTTTTAACGTTCGTAGCAAATCTTTAAGATTTTGCGATGCGATAGTTTCGGTTCTCGAAAACTGGCATTTCTAAAGATAAAATCTAAAACTTCTCGAAGTTAGGACATACCAAGCAATTAATTTGTAACCAAGAATTCGGAATTATGTATCAACTCAAGTTACACACTGTAAGTGTCGTGGAAATCTTTGAATATTGGAACGTAAAAGCTCTCGCGACTTGTCGACGAAGTCTGACTTTACTCCCGCGGCTTCACGGGATCGGGAGTAACTTAACGAAGTCCATTCAGAATGTATCCCGCGTCCGTTTAACGACACGCAATCGGAATCTCCGGAACGTGGACGTGGCGTGTCGTGTCGGATCTCGGCGTTTATACATCTCGGTCGCGCCTTTACCAAGGCTGTCCGGCGCTTTTCTTTTTCTTTTCCGTCTCTTCCCCACGTGCCCGCACTCGCGCAATCACATTTATTCTCGTGTTGAAACGAGGTTGCGAGACAGATACGCGACTCGATCACGACGTATCGGCGCAACGCGACACGACACGGCGCGGCGCGGCGTGGCGAAGCGTAACTCGGAAAAGCGACGGCGATGGTCCAAGGCTGTCGTTGCAGGCATAAAAATAGATCGATAAATCGGCCGATATCCTCGGCCATATCACCGAAGCGCCGGAGCTAAAAGAAGGATTCTGATCGACTCGACCGAGAGATCTAAAATGCACAGCGCACGAGCGGTCGCGGCCGAGGAATAGTCGAGCGATGATTCATCGGAGCGAAGCTCCTCCATCGGTTCTCAACGATAATGTGAAGAAGATCAAGAATCTTCTTTCCCTGAATTATGTATTGGATTAAAAAAAATTTTCATCAAAAAGTCTAAGTTACGTGACAAGAGGATCTTTCAATTTGAGAAAAAAGTGTTTGAAAAAGTTCATTACGTTTTTTTCGAAAAGAATTAGAGATAGAGGAAAGATCTATTGTCAAAATTGTAGGATAAATGGGAGGACATATTGATGATCTTGAATAATCTTAAACGTCTTAAATGTCGGGAAGGGCATTTTTGAGTTATTCTATCGATATTACTCAATGAGCTCTAAATAATCTTAGAATATTTTTTGTTTAGTTTAACTATTCGGAATATAAACTGAAAGAAGTCAAATTATATGTTTGATACAATTTTTTCATACAGTGAACATTTTAAATACTTATTATACAATAATAAAAATATCTTTTAATTTATCAGACTCATCCTATATAAAATAAACCTGTATAGTTGAAAATGACTGAATTATAGCAGTATATAATACAATAATAAATTACAAAAAATAAAGCTAATAACTATAATTATAGTGATAATTATCAAACTTTCTCTTACAATTTCTGAAACGTTGAAGTAAACGTTTATTATCGAATTCATATTGCAGCTAATTGCGCAAATTTATTTACCAAAGTTACTTGAGAAAAAAGCAAGTAATATCGGTAAGATTTTTATCCATTCTTATATTATTGCAACACATTAAACCATAATCGAATTTATTGGCTTAAATTATTTTAGAAGGAATAAAATATTTACATAATGATATCGACGATTGTTTATCGATTTTTTTTTTTTTTTTATTTGAATTGAGGCGCACACCAGCATTTTATTTTAATTAATTTATTTTAAAGCTTCGGTTGAGTCATCTGTCCACTGATAACGATTATCGAATTAGCGAACAAGTTAATAGTCGTTATCAGTAAAATTGGATTAAATTTGTGCGAGTTTGAGCGCTAAAATTACTTCGGAATCGTTGAGACATTCATCATAGATTTAATCAATCTTTTATTGGACGTATCTGAATTTTACATTACCGATTTTTATCGCATTGCCAGTTGCGTATCTGCGGAAATGATCGTCAAATCAGCGCGTAGATTATTTTCGAAAGGGCAATGCATTCCTGTAAGAGCTCTCAAGAAACATTCTGAATTTTCCGTCTTCATTAAGACGATCTACTTTCCTTTTAATAAAAGCATTGATTTTTTCCGATTCTCAATAGTTGGAATTCTCAGAAGTTCGCTTTCACTTGGCGAAGTTTGTGCTCCTTACGATGCAGACACCATTTGCTTCAACGTTTGCTTCAGCACTTATTGTTAGTTCAATACCGGAAATCGGTATCTGTAGAACTTAGTTTTTCCTTTCTCTCTTCCTTAGACATATACACATACGCTTGTGTATTATTCTCACAAATTCATTATTGTTACAATTCGTTATTAATCAATAATATTATTAAAACTATTATTATTATGTATCGTTATTAAATAAGAGCAAAAAATCCTACTTTTTAGTCAAAATCTTGACAAATAATAGTACATATCTACATTTACAAATACATTTCTCAGTTCTATAAACTACACACCGCGTTAATTCGATTCGTCGGAATCGAAGCAGTAATCATAAACTGAAGTTAGAAACATCACAAATCACATTGACTGCCAATTTATTATAATAACGATGTTAAGACGTATCTTAAAACAGTGCAAAAACTATCATCTCAGCCAGAGTTCGAAGCTGAAATTCTGACTTTCGCGAACAGACATATTGATATATTTGTTCAGGCGCTTGAGAGGATACTATCCTATAAGAGCGCTCAATAAATAGCGATATCTATTTATCTAATCTTTCTCTTTCCTTTTATATGATATCGTTATAATACATCCAGAGTCTTGGAGCTGATGGACGTTTCAGAAACGGCTCCGGCGAGTCGCGGAACCACGAGAGCCGTCCGAAGAATCCCGGTCGGAGAACCTCCCGTTCCGACCGACGCGTTCGCGGAAAGCATTTCCGTATCGGCCGCATCTCGCGACTCGTTCATTCGAAATCTCACTCGCTCACGAGGTGGATGCACAACGGATGCATTGTAACGCATCGCCGGGGATCCAGATATCTCTCGTGGCGCGTCTCTTATCGACGGCGGCGGCGGCGGCGACGCGACGGCCAACTCACAGGCGTCCAGACACTCTCGAGAGCGATCTCCCTCTTTCCCTCTCACTCGAAGAGAGGATGGAACCTCCAATGCAACGATAAGCTTGACGGCCGATTAGGCGCGAAGGGAAAAAAAAAAGCTTTCCGGAGGATCGACCGGATGCATTCCCGAGAAGGGATCGCGACGAAATGATAAATCGACGAATTTAACCTATCGCAATCAGAATTCTCGAAACTTAGGCAAATAAATCAGTACTAAGCATTTCCATCCTTATTTGTTCGATTTTACCGACGTAATTCAATATTAAAATGTAAATGTCTATCTGTTATCTAATCTTAAATTGATATCCAATGTGAAAATTTTATGGTTTGCTAATTAGGTATAATTAAATGTACTTCGACTACTTTGAAGGATTAGATGGATCTACAAAGATCTGCGAAGAATTGAAACGATTTCTGCACGTGTGAGTTACATTTTATCATTCATGATAAAATTTATAGTAAGATAATTTTATCTGTCTATTTGTAATAAAAAGGAATCGTGTTGTGAGACTTAAATTTCAACGTGAACCTTCGCAGTTTAAGATCCTAAGATTCCCTCCCCCTCAAAAAAAAAAAACGCGGTTTGATAAATCGAATAATACAAATATAATACTAGTATACTTAATTTCAATGCCAGAAATAAAACAAGAAGAGATGATAACAACAAGAAGAGATATAGATAGAGGAAAAGTATAACAAGAAGGCGTAAAAATAAATTCTGCAGGATAAGACAGAATAAGTCCCCAGGACTGCTATTGCAATTATTATCACAAATTCGTCACGCTAATTTCCGCAGAAATTCTCACAGGGGATTCCAAGGTAGAGCAACTGCGCGGCGAAATCGCGGGAGGGTGGCGCGGGACGGGGGTGGGTTGTACGGTAGGACGAGAGCCTGGCCGGCTCGTTATCAGTCCAGGAGGTGTTATCAGCTGGATGCAGCTCCCTTCCAGCGCCCCAACCCCTTCTTCGGCAACTCGCTGGAACGAGAGAGCGAACGTTGAAGGGGGTGGCGGGCAGGGAAAGGACAGGGTTCGAAGGTGCGCGCTATCTTCCACCCCTGGAGAGATGGCTATAGAGTGCATCTCGCGATAACGAGGCAAGTTAAACAATATCGAGCTACATGAGCACCACCACCACCATCACCATTGCTGCTGCCGCCGCCGTCGCTGAAGATTAACCGCGTCTCTCCCGCCAAGAAGATACTTCATTATCGCACGAGCATCGACTCGCCCGGGACGGCGAAACCGATGATAATTCCAGACGCGATAATTTCCGTGCAACATTATCGTTGAGAGAGCGCGAGGCGCCTTTTTGTGTGTGCCTGCAAAACCGCTCGTTTAAATTTCACAAGCATTATCGCGACGAAGGTGCCTCTTTATTGAATACGTTTCGTCGATATTTATTTTATATTTTTATGGTATATACAATATATATATATATATCTTCATTTATATATTTTCTATTTATTTTCACCTAGGAATTTGCATAAATTTCATATTTTGATGACCGTACATCTTCAATTGATGACTACATTTCTACTATCTTCATTTATGTATCTTTATTAATTAAACATCATCTTTGATTATATATATTTATCTAAGAGTTTATACAAATTATTTTTTCTATTTTTATGACTAGCTCCATTTATATATCTTTACCTTAAAATCTATACAAATTATTGTCTATTTTTAGAATTATACATCTCTCTATTTATATCTTCAATTATATATCTTCACCTAAAAACCTATATAAATTATTATTTTTTATTTATCTTCGTATCTCACGATTAACTTTGTGCCATTATTATGCCTCGTTATACATATTTGTAGTAATGATTTTTCTAGAAGGAACAAGGTTCCCTATTCCTTAACTTTTATACTTATGCCTTAAGTGAAGTTCCATCTTGGGTGAAAATAAATTCACAGCTCCGAATACGTCGAATACGTTACTGACGCTTACGAAACACCCCGTATGCGCGAGTCCTTTCACGAGAGGATATCTCGATCGATCTTCTGATGGGGGGAACGGGCAGAGAGACCCGGACCCAAGACCCAAAGTGGGTCCCGGTTGTCGGTCGGATCTCAGAGTACGGACAGGTCGCTGCGATCGACGGTCCAAATATTGGGACATTGGAACTCTTTCTCCGCGCTTCTCCTTTCGATACCTCTGAGGAGGAAGAAGCAGAAAGAAAAAAAAAAGGGCTAATCAAGATGGAAAAGAAGAGAACCCCAGTTTGCCGCGCGACACATACAGACAACTCTTCCTCCTCTTTTTTCTCTGATTTACGATACGGTGCCCTTTTCCAATTCTCCAATTTCGATTGCTAGTAGTTGAAACAAGTACACAAATACTTAATACAATAAAACGATTTTACTTCATTGGCACGTGGTACTCGCCAGAAGTCAGCGGCACATCAAATCCCTTTTCTCGCCTCTTCTGTCTTCATCAACTTTACTCCTGGAGGATTGCTTGAATCCTAAAGCATAAATAAACGCGTTCGCTTTCCCCTTTCTTCTCTCCTCGCTTCGTGGACCATCGACGGTCTCGAGATAGCCCTCGAGGGGTACGACCAGGTTGCGGCTGCGATATGGGGGCCTGGTGCGAGAGAGAAAGGGAGACTTTGCGAGACGGTGGGTCGTGGACGAGTGATTGATGAGCGGTCGAGCTAATGAGGAGCTGAGCTGCAGGACGGGGATCACGATAAAGAGGTCCCACCATCGTACAGTCCCTCTCTCGCGAGAGGCGCACACAGAACCCCCTCTTCTCTCTCCCCCGACACCTCCCTCGCTCTCCTTGCTCCTCCGCGACTCCATCCCTCACTCAGAGCTTCTACTCTCTCTCTGCGAGTGATTCTTTCTATCTGATCACCTTCCTCGTCCCGCGGTTTCCTCCTCGTCTGCCTCTTTATAAACTTCTCCCCGCAACGCGATGATTTTTTATTGAATTTAATGACTGATTTGATTGTTACGTCAGAGAAGGATTGATAACAGAATCCACTGAATTTTATCTTGGTAGATTTTCATGCCTTGTGTATTTTAAAATTATTTAAAATACGCAAGGCATAAAAATCTATCAAGACTCCGAAATCTCAGAGTTTTCTGATTTTGTGATTAGTGAAATTATATATTCTTGAAAATATTACAAGTATATCTTTAAATAATTTCCCTTTTTTAAATACAATAGATACATAGATTTCCTGTCAAATAAAAAAATAAATGTTTCTTCAATTTGTCAATTAATGTTAAAATATTTAATTAAATAATTAAATAAAATAATGATAAAAATATAAGATTTCAATAAAATTCTAAACTTGAAATTAGCAAAACTGATCACTTTGAAATTCTTTCAAGCTTCACAATGTTTTTGTAACAGTCTTCGACTGTTAGAAACTTTACGATCATCATAATTTAAATATCTGCAAGTAATAAATCTATAAAATTCCAAATTACTCGATAAATTCGAACTGTGAATTCATTTTCGTCCAAATAAGTATAAAATTGAATGGAAAACTTTGTTCTTTCTAGGAAAATACCATAAATATAGTAACAGCATGAAATTAATAACAAGAATTTTAATAAAAACAATTTATATAGTTTCTTAAGTAAAGATACATAATTGAAGATGTATAAATAAATATATATACATATAATCATAAAAATTAGACAATAGTTTGTATAGATTCTTAGGTAAAAATATATGATTAAAAATGTATAAATGCAAATTAGGTTTCAATGAAAAAATATAGTCATAAAAATAGACTATAATTTGAATAAGTTCTTAGATATATATATATATATATATATATATATATATATATATATATATCTTCAAAATACACAACTCCTCAATTTTCGTTTGCGTTATCTTTGGCGTTTTCGAATCTACTCACGTTAAATGACCTACGCGACAGCTCCTAACATTCACGAGCGCGCGAGATATTCTTCGGAAGCGGCCATAACTCTCGCGGTATATTTCTATCAACGGGATTAAGCTGGTATTTCGTGCTGGTGAGATTCGCTCGTAGGAAAGAGCCAGCAGCAGCAGCAGCAGCAGCAACGGCGACAGTCTCGCTGCCGCGGACCAAAGAAGGTGGAAAGGTGGGCAGGAGGGTGCGGTTGGACGGCACTGGAGTCGGGGGTTTATAATAAAGCCTGCAGGCTCCAAGATACGCGGCCGGCCGTTATCAAGCGGGTCCAGCAACGTTCGGTGCCTCGCCGCAAAACCCTCGCTCCGGAAAGCTGAAGTGCTGCTCTCTCTCTGTGGCGACGGCACCGGTTAAACGTTCCGTCGCGTCTCACCCCGTTGAAACGCCCGCGACATTCGCGCGTCGACGACCCCCGGTTTGCACGGGGGTATCTGCGACGGATGAGAGAATCACCATTTCGTCTCGGTTCGCGATGCAAAGTCGGGTGCAGCGGGCAATACGTTCGCTGTCGGAAACCGAGGGATAATTGCGGGGTCGCGACCCGAAAGTCCATGAATGTTCCGTGTGAATCACTTAATTGTAAGCGAAAACCGAGGCTGCAGCGGGGCTCATCAAGATGTTGGACGAAGCCGTGTTTGCAGAAACATCGTGAAATTCTACTTTGAAATTCGTCGATAGAGAATTCACACAGAGAGAATTTTTATTTATAGTTATTATATTTATATTATTTGTTTGTAGTTAATTGTAGTTACATTTTATCACAAAAATTCGCCGCAAATTTTATCATGTTTAATGATAAACGTGGAACAATTATTGGAAATTTATTAAATATTGTTTGTAATGATAGGAATTTTTGAAATTGAAAATAAAAAACATTTTATAACATGATAAAAATTACCAAGCAAATTGCAAATTGCTTTAATGTAAAATATGTACGACACACTTTGTAAAATTTACGTTTTTACAAATGAGTTGCCATTATTACATTTTTCCACATATAACTTCTAAGAATTATTAAGATTCTTAAATTAATTAATACAGAAATTAATACTAAAAATTATACTAGTCTCATATCTCATTTATACTTTTGTCTTCAAACCAATTTTAGAGTCGGTAAATGATTTCGAAATGCTGCGCCTTTTATTCTGGGTTTTTTATTCTGGGTTCAAGCTACCAGATATCCAAGTTTTGCGAAGTTCGCAAGTCTTCAAACTCGCAGGTTGATAAAAGTTACAAAATTTTACGAATCAAAGTTCAAGTTGTCAAGCATCCGATCAGCAACCCTTTAAAAAATCTCTACAGAAATCTCTACAGAAGTATCAAATCTTGAAGGGACTCCATACTGATTCCTGCTAATAAAAGTGGGAGCGTAGCAAGAAAATATTTATCGACGAGATAAGTCGACCTGGATACTTTTTAATCGCCCTGTACCCAACGCAAACACAAACAACAGGGTCCCGTCCACGTTTCCCTCTCCCTTTCCTCTCTGATATTTCTCTCTCTTTCTTTCTCTACCATCGCTACCATCGCCATCAGTAACAACAGCAACGTCGGGTACGTTCGTTCGAGGCGCTGTGTATTATAATGTAGAGTGTGAGTTATCACGACATCGGGCCGTTATCACGGTCTGGGATCGGCCTGGGTTCGCTGCTGCGAGTCCCCCTACCCCTCCCACACCCTCCTCGCTCTATTCAACCCCGCCGCCCCGCAACAGGACCCGATAACGAAAGGGTTATCACGCCACGCTGGCCGACTGCCGTTTTACTCGGGCGAGCCGCCTTTCCAAGAGGAGATTATTATTCTTTTTACTCGCCCGCGCGAACGCGGTCGCTTTTTCGCGCCGGCCCCGATTACGATCCCTTTGACTCGGCCACTTTACTGCCCTCCACCCACCCCCGTGCGGCCCGATGTGCGTTGCATACAAAGACCGCATTGTTTCCTTCCGCGCCCTCCCACTCCTTCCTCTCACCCCCTTCGTCCCTTCATTCCACTCCGTTTCACTTTCTCCGCTTTTCTATGGGGTTTAAGTATTTATGAGCTTTCTTCTATGGATATGTTTATGAATTAGCCGAGAGATATTAGCTTCAATGCGTTGATTGTGCACTGAGAAAAAAATATCTGATTGAGATTAGTTGGAATTCTGATCGATATAATCAGAATCTTCTGCTTTGTCCGTTTTCAACCAGATATTTTTCTCAGTGTGAATTACAATATTGCAACTTCCATTTGCGTTCATTATATAACTTGTTTCTCTTTTGTGCAACTGATACAATTGATGTTATTTTTAATTTCTATCTATAATTGTTAGTTTTAATTTGTTTCACGCTTATATATGTAATTCAATGACTTTATTAAATCTCTCGACCGTAACTCATTATTAATTAATTATTACTCTTTTCATTATCCTTAATTTTCCTGAAAATTGTAAATTCGTTGAATTAATATGATTGACAGATTTTGAAAATTAAGGTAATATAAACTTATAATAAAATTCAGTTATAGGAAAAAAATCAGACGATTGCCTGTTCACGATGCAATTTTCGTTTGTTAATACTTTTCGCGATTGACATTCGAGCGAGTGAACGTCGATCAGGCGATCTCTCGTTCGGAGCGGATTTCGCGTTCGACGGCAGGTGAGCAGGACGGAAATGCCAAGGACCGCGCGATCGCGAAGGACTTGTGTGACAGGGCTGTGTCAACGAGACTCGAAGGAGCCGAGTGCAATCGCAGGATCGGTGTCGAGACCAGCGAACGATTAGCGCGGAAACGGGTTCGCGAGCGTGCGGAATCGGCCCGACGACCGCTCGATCGACGACGCGGACTCCGCTCGTGCGGACTCGATAAATCCACCGCAGGGAAAACGTCTCGTTAGTCCCCGAAGCGCGCCGAGGCCGATGGGAGAGAAAGAGAGAGAGAGAGAGAAAGATCTTTTGGCGATCGCAAGCGCGATTTGAGGCCAGCCACCCGCGGATCTCCCTCGTCCTTCTCGCGTATCCTTCGTCCTGCGACGCGTCCGTCAGCTCCCTGATCGGACTGCTGAAATAGTATCACCGTACAGACCTTGTATCAAGCAGTTTGGTGCCAGTTTTTATTGAAAAGAAAAAAGAAACTACAATATAAATTCTAGTAATAAAAACGACCAAAAACGACTCATACACACTGTTAGAAATGTTCTTGAATTTCATTAACATTTAATGTACACTGTTAAAAATTTTATGAAATTTAATGTATTTTTAAATTACACAATTTGAATTTAATTTCATGACATTACGTTTAATTAAATTTAATGTATTTATAACTGAAAAGTATATTTGTGTACATGAAATTTTATGAAATTTAATGTACACGTCATTATATTTAAATAACTGTAACTTGTAAGTTTTTCATTACTAATTATTCATTACTTTTAATTTTGTTCAACCACGAGCTTCATATAAAGGAAGTATTTCTAACAATGCAGGATATTATAATAATAGTAATTAAATTTAATGTATTAAATACATTAAAATTTCGAGAAACTAATTTCGACTTGATTGAAGTAAGCTACTTTATTGTTTTTACTATATAATAAATTAGATTTTACTATCTTGATTAAGATATTGCTCATTTATTGTCTTCTACTTTTATTTATTATTATTACATATTACTAGATAGATTACTTATTAAAAGAAAACTAGAGAGAAAAATGTACTAAATTTTAATAAATAATCAAATAGTAATAATTACGGAAAAGAAATATATTTGCTAAATAAAAAATAATAACAGTTAAAACAAATTAATGGTTCTTGTCAAATAAATATATGTTTATAAATATATATTTACATTTAATAAATATTCAACTGGCTATTCAAACAAATATTTATTAAAATTTAGTACACATTTTTCTTTCAGTGTAGTGTTTTAAATTAAAAAAATTATTAATCAAGAAACATGTTATCGCTGATAATGGCTTAAAGTAAACTACTTCGATTTTCTTAAAGATATTATAGACATATTTTTACGATACTTCATTATTGTGCATTAATTATCATACTATTTCTTTCATTATTTCTCATTTACTCGTTTAAAGATATATATTTGTTTCAATCTTGAGAGTCCATTTAAATATTAATTTATTGTTGAAAAATTTTAAAGTTTGTTCAATCAAAGATGCGAAATATTCCCAATGCAAATACTAGAAACCCTAAAAATTCAAGTTCCTAATTTTAGGAAGTCGCAGAGGTTCAAAATTTCGAATCTTTCAAGTTATATTTTTTTCATGAAATAACGTTGATCAAAAAATTAAAGAACCCTCTATTTTAATTAAATCTTTAAACTGATAAACGTAAAAATCGTTGCGGGATCCCCTAGCCTCGACATAAATTTGGTTATATTAATTAAGAGGAACGTAAGGGCTGGAAGGAGCGAAGTAAAATTTGCTGTACGAGGCAACAACGTTGCCGAAGGCGGTCCTGACGACATAGGATGAGGAAGAAGCCGACGACGGCGATTCCCCACTAATTTAATATCTCCCTCGTCCTTTATTTTCGCGCGGCTAATGGCAGCAAATTTACTCACAACCTTCGTCGTTATCGTCGGCTCGCTTTCTTCCATCGAGCGAGGGTAAAGGATAGAGGAGGACCTCCATTCGACAGGCACTTATGACTTCATCCGTAAGAACAGAGAAAGAGATAGAAAATGATGCGGGCCTTGCACGCGAGAGACCTTCCCAATTTAAAAAAATGCAGGAAAGACACTTGAATCGAAAGACACTTGATATATGTTAAAGGAAGTTTAAAAAAACTTGAAACCATTAATTCTCTCTTGTAACTTTTTTTTCTTCAGTCTTTGTTTAAAACTTTTATGATATTATACCACGAAGATCGAAGCATTTACAAATGGAAAAGTCTAAAAAAGTTTAATTCAAAAGATTCAGATTCTCAAGCTTCACAGCTTAAAATAATGAAAATGTGAAACAGCCAAAGTTTCGAGAATCCAAGATAATAATAGTCTTAAAAGTATTATTAAATAATAATAATAATAATCAGCAATGTAAATGCCTGTAAGAATTTATAATAGATATTTGTATTCTAATTTCATTAGAAATATTGAGAAAAATGGTCTGGTTGGATTAAATAATAATTCTGATGGAAAATAGACAAATCTGAATTTTCTAGTTAAATCTAGTAGAATTCTAATTGATATAATTATTCTGGTAAAAATAAGAATTCTAGTAAATTTTACCAGAAATATTGTATCAAGTAGAATTCCGGTTATCTTAACTAGAATTCTAATAAATTTCATCAAAAAATTCCGATTCGTCCATTTTCAGAAATTTTTTTTGGATATACATATATTAAAAGATAATAAAATTTAAATATTTCAGCTCATAATTTTGGATCATCTTCAGTAAGTCTAAATATTCATTTAAATTGAAAATCACATACCATCTACATACTAGAACCATCAGCATTAATAATAGTGCTACTTTTAAGTCTAGATCTTAATATAATTTAAATAACAAATAAAATAATAGAAGAATCATAAGACTATAATACTTTATAGCTCTAAAAATTGAAAAAGATCAGCCTTGAAAGCTTCGAAAACAGAAGATTTAGACCCAAGAGCTACAAGAAGGCTCAGAATTTCATAACCCTGAAATCTTTAACTTCCGCATTCCAAAAGAATTCGTAAAATTTCCGAAAATTTTCTCTTTGTCGTTGTAAAGTCAAAATTACTATGTAATCAATTCTTTATATCGACGGCTGAAGAAGCGCAAGCAAGTCGAATGAGAGCATGAACGATATTAAGGTATGTGGAACTCTCGTCGCGTTCCAGCTCGAAGAGAACAAATTGCGTACAAGGCAGGAACGGGATGGCACGTGGTGCGTACGCAGACAGGCACGCAGAAGAAAAGGCGGAGGATCGGTAGAGGCCAGAAAGGCCTCGCGGAACGAGCAAAAATGATCGGAACGAGGGAGAAGCGGGAAGGGGTCGGGGTGGGTTGAAGCGTATATCGGCGACGATCGCGACCGCCGCGGATTTCCAAACAATGCGGCGAGCGAACGCATGGACCGATCGCGTTTCGCGAGGAGAACTCGTCCAGGAGGCTCGACGTATCGAGGCAAGAGAAAGAAAATACGAGGAGAACGTGGACAAGAATAAAACGATTAAGAATGCAGAGTTGTGTGCGAATTTTTTAACCCTATGAATGCTACTGTGAGTGAATTTTCACCCATGCACTTTTCGAGTTTTAATATTTTTAGTATGTAATTTTGACAGCTTAAAATAACATTTAATAAGAGTATTTAACAATTATTTTTTTATATTAAAATAGTGTTAGTTCGGTTATTCTAACATCTTACACGCAAAACCTATAAATAAAAATGTAAAAGAATTTTTAAGTGTATGGATAAATTTTCATCCAGATTAGTGTTAATTTAGGAAAAATATATAAGTGGCAGTCCAGGATTAATTTAATTTTGATTCAATCCTAGCGTTTCCACTTAATTCGAATATATAATTTGAACTTTTGTATACAATTTTAATTTTAATTTAATTTTAATCTTATAATAGCCAATTTTAATAAGAATTTAAGCAAATTTTAAATAGTATTTTTATATACTGTTAATTTGAATTTAATTTCATTTTTATAATATATAAGAAGTATTGATTAAATTATTTATCAATTAATCAATAATATATTATAGAGGTTTTATAATAAAGATAGCGTCATTCAAAAGCAAATCAATAACGCTTCAAGATTCAATATACTTAATCGAGAAGAAGAAATCACACTGACAACAACACTCGCCCAATTTGCTCGCAATAATCCGAGGACAATCGTCGGCGCATAATTGACGAGAGGTAGATTCCGAGTAGAACACAAGCAACGCGGGCCAGAGAGTCTTCAGCAACAAGGACAAGCAAGCGAAAAGGAAGAAATTGAAGAAGGAGGAGGGAGAGAGGTGGTGCGGTATCGAGATAGGAAGCCTTGCGAGGAGAAGAAAGAAGAAAGAAGAGAGAAAGAGATGGGATGAGGGAGGAGAAACCAACCGACGATTGGTCGAACCGGGTACCAGAGTGGAACTGGACTCGACCAATCGGTACTGTCGGCCACCTCTGGGGTCTGGTCCCATTCATAGATCAGGCCCCGGGCCTTCGCGGGCCTGACTCGCGAGAGAATCGAGAGATCCTTGTCGATACACTCTTTCTCTGCTCTCGCCTCCTACCCCCAGAACTCGTCGTCCCCCTTCCCACGAAACGTCGTATGCAAACGCCACGGTTCATGGCGGCCGCGCAAACGATCGGCCAATTATCCACGCGCCACTTGGAACCAGCACGCATTTCTCACGCAGGAAGGGGGAGACCTTTGGTCCCGCGGAATACACACTGGTAGATCGTGTTCCTGGAAGGAGGTGGTCGATGGACGGAAAAGTTGATCAGATCGAGCCGATTTTCTTATACAAATAAGGACAAATTGAAATTGAATGCGCTAGCAATATGTATAAAGATTTTCGTGTAAAATTTTCTTTCTTCCTCTCTCGTACATAATTATTTTTAATAAAAGTAATGAAAATATGTATTTTTTTAAATAATAATAATAATAAGAATAGTGTTTTTATTAAAATAAAATATAATAATGAATGACGAATAAAGGCGTAAATAAAAATATGTATTTTCTATTATTTTGTATGAATTCTAATAAAATTTCTGGAGGAATTTGAGATTAAAAGACAGGAGAAATTAATTAAATTAAACAAAATTAAATTAACTGATCTTCAAACTTGGCTGTCAAAGGTTTTCGGCTAATAAATAATTTAATTGTATTACACTTAAATTAGAATCTTCACAAAAAAATAAAAATTTAGTGTACAAGTACTTATAATATATTTTAGTATTTAAAAAATAGATTAACACAAAAATCATAAAATTATAAATTGACTGGAAACAGCAACTGTATGTTCTCTAAATTTAATCGCTATTAAATTTCGATCTCTTTACAAATCGAAATTGCAACCTGTATATTAGAATAATAAACCTACCATTTCATCCCAGACAAATCAACAAGATCCTCGATTTATTTCGCCGATATCAGAAGAATTAAATAAACAACTCCTAGAGAGTTTCTCCTCGGCGTACTTTGTGCACGTAAAACGGACGATCGATGAAGCGATTCGATCGGCAATTCAACTCGATCGACGAATCAAACCTCGTCTCGTTCTCAGAAATCAATCCGCCGCCATCAATCGGCGCGCGCGATCAGCTCGATCGACTATTTATGAGAGGGATGGTATGTAACACGACCTGATGTGTACGCGTCGATGCGTACGTACCCACGCACGCATGCACGCACGCATCGGTACGTGGTACGCGTTTATCAAGAAGAAGAAGAAGAAGAAGACAAAGAAGAAGAAAAAGAAGAGAAGGCTCGCGCCATGTTTGGAAGAGGAAGATCGCCCCGTCCACGTCGTTTTCCTTCGATTTCGAGCGCAAGGTAGAGGCAAGGATACTCTGGCATTTCTCTTCTTCCTCGGCAGGATCTCACCCTGCTCGCCACCCCGGCCATTACTTATCGACGAGTTATTACAGCACGCGCACTGTCCTTACCTCCCTCATTCACACACCCTTATTCCTCTCTCTCTCTCTTTCTCTTTCTCTCTCTTTTTCTCGGACGATCGGAATGGCTCGGGAAATTGAATATCTTCCTCGACAGGATGCACGGAGCAGAATACATGGCGAGATCGTAGCGAGATCGCGATTTTTCAGCGTAATTCTGTACACGAGCTACTGCATAAGAATTATTGAATTATGTCCTTTTGTTAATCGACAAAAAGGGGATGTATCAGTAGTGTGAGCTGATGGTGGTCAGACCGAGTCGGGTAAATGATGATGTAAATCGATAAAATGCCGATTTTTTTCATCTTTGCTCAGATAATTGTTATTTCTCTTTATATTTGTGATATTTTGAGATTGTGATATTTTGTAGAGTGTAGAAGTCTTTTCGAAATGTGTCAAGAATTCTTTAGGAAAGAATTAGAATGATTAATTATAAGGAAATTTCGAAAATGAAGTGCCAATTTCATAAAAATACTTTCATCTACAATTATTCTTTGTTTTTGTAATTGCAAGTCTTTTTGATTTCTGTCAGGTTGTTCGCTAAAATCTTGTAAAAAAATTCCCTGAGAAACTCTTAGACTTTCCAAGAACAGGGACTTTCTGTTTTATTCAAAATTTCAGGTAAAAGATCAGAGAATGTTTTTAGTGCAACTTTTAAATAAGTTGGAGTGTAAGTCACGCAAACAAACTACATTTAAATTGGTAAAAAAGAGATTCCACGTCTATCATTTTCTATAACTGAAAGCCGCGAAACCTATAAGATAATACTTATATAAAAAAACTATTATACAATGTCCGTGAACTATTCTACACATCCTATGTAACATTTTTACCTTTAATCTGCGAAATAATTTTTATTTCTTCCTCATCATCATTTTCTTTGTTCCTCCATATGCGTCACTCTGTCCCCTTTAAATCGTTACACTATTCTCTTCTGTTGAGTATTATCTTCTACTGTTACCCTGATTTAAACAAAAAAAAAAACACAGAAACGAGAATATACTCTTATCAACTAGGTTGCATTTTTTCGATGGATTTTGGAAATCAGCTTTGCTCATACATTGAACATAAATGGTTATTCACAGTAAGCATCAATTACTCGGTGATAAGGCTGCATTCCAAATCTATCTAAAAAATGTTGCACCTTTTAGCTGATAAGTGTATGTGACAAATTATTGCTAATCGATTATCAGCATTTTGCATTATCGAGATGAAAATGACTAAAGAAACAGTATTTTCAGAAAGAGGCAGAATTTAAATTTAAAAGTAAAATATCTTTCCGAAAATATCTTTGAGTGATAAAATTCCATGAAAAGTCCCTGGTTTTTAAAAATAAAAAAGAAATCCTCTGAAAATTCCAGATTTTTTTTTTTAATAGTAAACATCCTATGTAACATTTTTACCTTTAATCTGCGAAATAATTTTTATTTCTTCCTCATCAACATTTTCTTTGTTCCTCCATATGCGTCACTCTGTCCCCTTTAAATCGTTACACTTCTCACCGATAAATCCGAATTGATCGTGATAATAAGCTAATCGTCGGTATAAGAGTTTCAAGGGAGTTTCCCGTCTCAAGGCGGCGGCCTCGAGCGAATCGGCGCAGCAGGTGCGGATCGGTGTGGTCGCCTTTCGTCTTTCATAAATCTCAATGAGACCTACTACCGTATTACACGGCTGGTCGGTGTGTCGGTCCCGCGGTTATATACCCGATGGTCTTCTAATAACACAGCGCTACTCGCCCCGAGGGGGTAGTCAGTCTTGGCGGGAGCCACCGCCGCCGCCGCCACTCGATTACAGGATATGCCACAGATGACGTGATATTAACGTAATGAATACCGATCACACCGGTAGTCGAGACACACGTTGCGTGCGATAATACCGGAGTGATCGGCAATAAAACGCGAGCCGCATTCAGAAATCCCCAAGTAGTTGCCATGTCACCTGATAGGACGGCTGATCGACGACTGATGTCAATTTGTTTAAAATATTAAACAATAATCGGTTAATCTTTATTTATCATCTACTATCAATGTCAAATATTTCACTATTAACATTGGTAAATTTATTAGGGATTTATTAGGGATTTATTAGGAAAAGTTTATTAGGGACAGATTCATCAATTTATTAGAATTATTTTTTATATGTTTATATATGTATTTTTAAAAAATAGATATTTCTTTTTTTTTTATTTTAGTTATTCTTCGCAGAATCGATAACGCGATTTGTCAACGCCTTTTATTGATAATAAATTAATAACTGTAGTGCTGAATTTGTTCTTAATTGCAGGAATCGACATTTATATGAGGACGACTTTGGTGGGAGAGCGCAATTTAATTATCAATTTCGGAAGGCCGACGATGTAAATGCAAACCACGTCATGCATGCATGCATGAGCAAATTGTAGGAGATAGCAATTAAATTCGATCTCGCTCGATAATCGCGCGTTCCGCCGATTCGCCATGGGAGCATGTTATATCGATTTATTACAATGTCGTATAATTGTAAAATCAAAACGTATCTTATTTTTATAAAAATTAACTAGAAAAAATTCAATAATTCGAGGAATATTTATTCTTCACTACTTCAACTAATTTACTTTTTACTTTCTCTGGATGGTCATTTTTTTCTTACGGGTCAGAAATTCACCGAAAGATTTAACGGAATATTACATTAACATATATTATATATTTTTTGCGCAAATAAAATGTCTGATATACACGATGTCTTATTTTTTTACTTCAGATATGCATATAAAATTCTGTACGCGTCTATGTTTACCTCTTTTAATATACCTTATTCGCGTTTGTCAAATTAGTTTCCAGAAACTTTTCTCCGAGAAAAAATTCCTGGTGTTTATTACAGCCTCGACAATAATTATAATGTTTCCGAATTCTGGGCGAAGATGATCGAAATGTTGCCGGCAGCTATGAGGTGAACATCATCCCGGGAACGGGAATATTGATTGTAGGACCAGTGAAATTGACATGAAAACGTGAAGGATCATCTAAGCCTCGTAACAGAGCCTCAGGTGGAAGTCGTCGCATCATCCGTGGAATATAATGATCGATAATGGCGATTGCTATCGTATTATCGTCACGCATCGACGAGAACTCGCGAGAATTTCTTCCGCCTCTTTTCCATGGAACATGGCGAAGGAGGTACGGAAATAACTTCGAAATTACGAGGCTCGGAAATGTATGGCTTGATTAAAAACGTGCTTCATCTAAGATTTTCAAAATTCAAATCTTCATGATTGTAGGGAAAGTATTGATAGAAATTGTCACGTGGAAAAGATTTTGCTGAAGTATCTAAAAACTTAGCTAAATACAGATCTAAAAATAATTTTGTTGAACCATTAAAATAATTTCGTGGAAATCTTAAAAAATAAGCACTGTTGAGAAAAATTTTGATATTCTAGCAACTAATGGACGTCCTAATTATTTTGATAATCCAACAAAATTATTTTCAGCTTTATTTAGCTATAGCTAGCTAAATATTTAGATATCTCAGCAAAATCTTTTCTGTTTTTTCCCGTGTAAGCTAAAAATTAACTTTGCAATTGTCACTTTTGTTCTATTAGAGCTTGCTACTTGAATATATAATGGAATAATACAGTAAACAGAGAAATATGGTCGAGATTGGATCTCGGTGACTAATAACATTTTTATGTAAATTTTAAATACATTTTCAGTTTTATAAACCGCGCGTTAATTATTGTCGGATTTAAAACACAATCATAAATTAAAGCTGGAAGTAGTATCACAAATTAAATTAATCATCAATTTAATAATGATGCAGCTAAACATCTTAAAACAAAGAATTTATTGTGTAAAATATCATCCAAGATGTTTAATTTATTATTTAGGAATTTTTTTTTAATTTTTATCTTCCAAATGTTCTTAACCCTTTAAGAACTGGAGTTTTCTTATGAAGTAAACGGAAAATCTTGTTTTTTGAAAGTCGTTGAATTCAATTCTGATATCAGAATGATAAAATTTAAATTAAAAAAAATAATCTAGTTATTGTGAAACTCGATTTTAGAGGCTTTTTAGTATCTCTGAGTTCGCGAATGTAGCTTGGAAATATTGAATTTCAAAAAGGTAGTAAAGTAACTTCATAAAAGAAGATCTAGTGTCACAGAAATTAGAACTGTTTACGTAACAGAGATAAAGTAAAAACTAGAAATTTAATGTACTTCGCAATTAAAAGCTCTCTAAAATCTCTTCGAATTATTGTAATCAAATTATTTAAAAAAAATTCTGCTATATACTGAATTCACTATTTTAATATTTTTAATTTTCGGCCCCAGATTAAAATAAACTACTATAAAATTATCCTAAAGATCAATTTATATAAAAATTGAATGAGTAATTTATAAAATAAAAGGAGGTAACCTCAAACGGGATGGCTAGTCTACAAAGGGTTAAAGACGACCGATTAAAATGGCAAACCGTCGTGGCATTGATGTCTCCGAGTAATGTCGGTCACTTTCGAATAATCGAGTACTCGTTCTCGAACTGTCACACCGTGTCGTTCAACGATCAATCAAAATTCTCGTTCGCGCAGATGAGATGTAAACACGAGCATCAAATTCTAAAATCTTGTTGTGAAGGTAATCCATTATAGCCCTTTAAGGTCCCAAAGGACCAGTTTGGTCCAATTAAGTAGCTTGCTCGTGAAGTAACCCGCGTGATCTCATTCGAATTTCAAATGAATATGTTAATTGTTGATTTTCGCGCCTTCACGAATAATGAATAAATCACATGGATAATTTAGAGAAATAATTTATGAGCGAAGAAGCTTCTTTATATCAAGATTTCAGATATAAATAATTTATTTAACGTTACAATCCAGAATTTTAACTGTATGTAGCAAGATTTTATACGGTAAATATTTTTTAAATAAAATTTTAATTTTTATGTGGGATAAAAATATTCAAAAAGTTAAAAAAAGAAATAAATATACGGGGTGGTCCTTAATTCTAAAAAATTTTATGGAGTAATTCTGCGCATTAATCCTTAAAACCATACTGAAAAGTTGTTTAAGGGCGAATTCAAGACGAAAATTTTATAAAGCCACATGTCCAAAACCGCTTAGTTTCAAAGTTATAGAATGTTAAAGTTGAAGGAAAACATTTCATTTTTTTGCAAAATTTTCACTCGGGTTATTTTAATATAACTTCAAACACACACAATTAATATAAGGAGTCATCCCTTAAAATCATCTTTTTTCAGAGACAATTTCTTTAAATAAAAAAGCATTGAAGCTTCAGAAGCAATCTTCCAAAGATACAATCATATATTATACAAATTAAAAATATATTCGTGAAGTAAAAAATATACAATAATATTCCGTCAAGAATGACGCCACTATCTCTTAAATACACATTGACAAGTTATTAACTTAATTATACATTCCTTCTTGAAATGCATATATTACGAGTACCACACGACCGCAAAGAAATCTACACGAATTTATCAAGCGTTTACGAAATGCATCGAATCCTCGTATCAGGTAGGACCCAAAGAAGTCACGGGGGAGCGAGATGCAGGACTCGTAGGACAATCAACGGGGGAAGGAAGGAAGGAAGGAAGGAAGGCGAGGTGATATCGGCGAGGTGGCGGTAATCCGGCGGGTTTTAATCATCGGCCGACTCGTCGCCTGGATTGCCGTGGTTCCCCTTCGGCGTTCTATCCCTCTCGTACCCTTCTCCTCCCTCATGCGGAGGAGGTTTCGAAGCTTCTCTCCTCCGCGGGGTTGCCGCGGGTCGGGCGAGAGGGACAGGGGAGACCCCGGGGGTTGGCGAGGGGTGCAAGCGACAGGCGGTGCTATGCGGATCGGGCTTATCTCGAACTCACAGACGCGTCGCAATCGATATATCTCGCGAAGGCTCCTCTCGATAGGTGCCCCCGGCCCAACTCCCCCGCGATATCTACCCCCGCCAATGGGGGGAGGTGGCAACGGAGGATGAGATCGTATGTAGACGAGCACGCGCACACGAGGACACTTCGTCCTCGAACCGCTGCAGAAAAGATCAATTTTAGATTCGCAGCGATTTATAACTTCCTCTAATATGGCACCGATACCATCTTCCTCTTCCTGTCCTCCCGGCACTCTCGAGACCCCTTTCTCTCGCCCACCTCATCCGCCCCCAACCGCCACGAGCCACCCTTCCGCGCTTACCAACGATCACGCAGATATGCGAGCCCTTAAAAGACTGCTCTACTCGTGGATCCTCGATTTATGAAAGAAATTGACTGCCGATGAGATAAAAACGATGGCTCGCTAATCACGCTTTCGATAGAAGATCGTAAATGCGTTGCCGATCTCGAAGCGAGATCTCTTGTTCTTCAATCAACTTTAGGCAAATTTTCATTCCCGTCAAAGTTCTGATTGAGGACTTATCGGATCATTAAAATACCTGATCTGAATGTTATCTTTCAAAAGATATTTGTTCTTCAATTAATTTCAAGCAAACTTCAATTCTTGTCTCAAAATTCCGATTAATATCAAGATAATCAAAGTATGAGTGATTTGTTATCTCGCTAAAAGTTAGATATTTGGTTCTTTAGTCTACACTTCTAACTTTGATTCTCTTCAAAATCTTCATTAAGACCAAATTATTAAAATGCCTGATCTAAACGTTATCTTTCAAAAGAAATCTTGTTCTTCAATTAACTTCAAGCAAATTTTAATTCATTCACACCAAAATCCTTATTAAGATCAAATCATTAAAATATTTTATTTGAACGTCATGTATATCAGAGGAAAGATATCTTGATTTTCAAGTAACTTCGAGTAAACTTTAATTTCTCCCAAAATTTTAATTAACGTTATTAAAATACCTGATCTAAAAATATTATTTTTCAAGGCACAAATAATCTTAATCTCCGATCAGTACAAGTAAATTTCAATTCCTGCGAAATTTCTGATTAAAATCAGATCATTGAACTCTAAAACGTTATCTCTTAAAAATGAGATCTGTTGTTCTTCAATTAACTTCAAATAAAATTTAATTTCTGCTAAAATCTTAATTAAAATTAAATCATTAAGATAATCTATAATCTCAAAATATTATTTTTAAAATGAGATGTTTTTTAATTAATGCTAAACTTCAGTTCCTGAATTCTAATTAAAGTCAGATAAAAATATCTGGCCTAAGGAAGTTTGGAAGAAAAAAAATACACTATCAAAAAATTTATTTTCATTTTCATAATACATCCTATAATTCGATGACGTCTCTCTTCACTTAATCTGTGAAATCGACATATACACCGAAAGAAAAGATTGATTGCTGTAGCAAATTAGAGGCAAAATATGGCACAGCATTTTTAATTGACTGTGGCAGTCAATTTTTGGTTGCATTAGCCAATCCGCAATTTCAGTATAGAATTTTCGATAAACTAAAGCGATCAAAAATTGGCTGCCACAACCAATTAAAGATTTCTTCAATTTAAAGAAACATTTCTTTACTATACGATTGAAGAAAATATTTCTTTGATTTATGAACGTCGTTTCTTTGATTCAAACATAATTTTTTTTAAATCAAATAAAATTTATTCGTTACCTTCAAATCCAAGAAATGACGTTCAAATTATGATTTAAATATCATTTCTTGGATTTGAACATAATTTTTTTAAAATCAAATAAATTTTATTTGATATTCATGCACACTCAGCCAATCTTTTCTTTCACATGCATCTTTATACATGCGAATGCAGGCCGGCGACATCGAAGAGACGTGCGGATTTTATCATTATACTACCAACGACGATCGCGGTGACGCAGCCACATTCTTGCGACAGCCCCGAGTGGCTGGACACGCAGAATCAATGGTACCCCTATAGAGGCACGCACACCCACACGCGGGGGTCCGAACACGACCGGGGCACGCGTTTAACGAGGAGCGACCGCGGATACCGCGGCAGATATGTTAATCGGCACAGAACGATCCTCTCAAAGCGAGCGAACGACACACGGATGGTTGTTGCGTGCCCGGAATCCAACGCGTATCCTCTGCAATTATAAATCAGCGCGTTCCCCGTCCAATATGCTAATGAGGCCGTCCGAGATCCCTTCGGCACGTGCGCGGTTCTCAATTAACCCCTTAATGGCGCACGCGAATGGCGAAAAGAAGTTAGCGATCACGACAGGATCCGAGTCCCTCCGTGGGATTATATGATAATAAGCGTACATTGAATACACGCTTATCCGACTCGCGTGCCGCTTTTAAGATTAACGCCTCGCGCAGGATTATCGATTGTGCGAAGGCGATGGGAGAATCGAGCCTGTCACGCATGTACAAAGATTATCTTCTCCGAAAGACGAAAACCTAAATTCGCAAGAAAGTATCGACGAGTTATTCAGCGAATATTCACACGAGACAGAGAAAATAGTAGGGATATTCCTTCCCCTCAAAACTATTTCACATAAAACGTTGATAAATAACATTAGTATGGCCACGTGATCTCAATTTAGATTACAGTTTACTTTATGCTACAAAAAAGTTTCGAAGTGTAATTCTTTGATTGACACACTTAGTAAAATTTGTTTCTTCTAAATTGATCAATCAAAGCATTTATATACGGAAAGGATGACTAAGGCAAATAAAAATTTAGATAGATATTTAAATCAATTTGAAAATAAATTTTTTGCAACATTGCTTGAGATTCCTATATAACTATTTTGATGATTAAACAAAATTATTTTCAGATTTGTATCTAGCTAAAATTTTAGCCATTTCAACAGGGCCGCTCTTATAGCGTCAAGTGAATCTGTTTGACGCTGGAAGTTGAATTTATTCAGATCACTCGGTTCAAAATTGAACGCTATATTCATGACACTGCATTTTTCGTTGTCTGGCATTAAATAATGACCACATTTCGACGCTGAAAATGAGCGTCGAGCGTCGGCATAAAAAAGCCTGAATTATTTTACCTTATACTTGAATTAATTTATCTACTTGTGATATCAGGAATTTGTGTACCAAATTAAAAAATCTCGTTCCTCTCTGCAATCGGAAAAATTAAGCTGTTCATTCGAATCGTGGGCTTTCGCGTGCGTCACACATCGCAAGCTCGTATTCTCGCGTAAGTAAATGGGGCGAAGCGAAAATTTACCTGCGCCTAGGGAAGATAAGTACGGCGTATATACGGCGACACTTAACAACCGTTTGAACTCTAAACGGACCATTAAAATGGCTATCAGGCGAGAGCCATTTATCCGGCACCGGGTGTGGCCTTTCTTTTCGTGCTTCCTAATCTACCTCCATTTTCTCTTTTTTGTCAAACGCGGTATATGCGTAACATTCGGCCTTACTTTCCACGATCTGTCGAGCTATTATCTCAGCTTAATCCTCTCGTCGTTCTGTATCGCTCCACGTCGTGGAATCTCTTCTTAATAAGCACTTTTTCCAGGACTTTATAAAAAAAATGTAAAAAGAATGAAACCAGCCATTTATCTAGAAATTAAGTGGGTAAAATTATTAACGTCTGCTTTTTTATGAATTATATTGTTGCGGCAATAATTACAGTATTTACATGACATCATATTATACTATTTACAAATAAAATTACGTTAACTGTGTCTTCAACTAATATCGTTAATTTATAAATTGTAAGTTAATAATTTTAGTTACAGATAGATATACTATAAAATAGCTATAAATTGTTTAGCATTAACTTTAGATATTTGCTCTGAAATTTCATTATTTGATATCCGAGGATCCAGTATTTCCGAAAAAAAAAAAAAACTTTAAATGAATGTATCTTTACTAAAGTTAACGTAAATAAACATTTCTTTTTCCATTTGAAAGTCAAAAATTAAGGAATAAATTTATATAACTTAAAATTATATAAGATCGTGAAAAACATTGCTATGAACAAAGCTATCTGGAGTTTTAGCGTGTAATTAAAAAAAAATGTCCGTATCCATACTATCCATTGAATTCGCAAATAGTAATTATATAGTTGAAAAATCATATTAAATTAACACTCGAATATGTTAAAAATTCAACACAAAATTTTAACATGAATTTAAGGGGGGCATTTCTAACATAAATACAAAATATTTTTACTGTATAGAGTCAATTTATATTATCTCATTTCTCTAATTTATAAACTAAGTATGTTAAAAATTATATTGACAAGGCAGTTTATAATTTATCAATTAATATTGGCCCAAGATATATTTAATTAATATATTTACAATTTATACCTATACTTTGCAGCTTAAAAATAATCGCTACATCAAGGAGCTTTAACGTGAAAGACTTTAGATCTCTGAATCTCGTTAGATCCCTCTGTTAACGATGTCCCGCAAAAACTATCGGTAGGACGCACACCACGCGTATATATTATGTATCGAAATTTTATTTCCGCTCAGGGAGGAAACGCGGGAAAATATAGCGGGCGTCAATGTGACAGAGAGTATCGTTTTCCGGTATCGCACCACCCGGGAATCGTACCGCTATCGATGGCCAATAATCGCACACATACAACGGCATGTAAGATGGTTCACCTTGCACAGCAGACTTCGACCCGAAGGAAGTGGGGGAAGGGGTGTACGTAAACAACGAGTGAGAGCGAGGTTCCGTTATCAGCGACGCGCAGCGTCGCGCTCCCGTCAGGGGACGTCGTCGTCTTTATCGCGGCCGTCGCGTACGCCTTGCGTCGCGTCCCGTTATCAGCATGGCCATTAGAATATCTAAATACCACCCCCGCGTCCGAGTTACAAGCGTTCTCCTTCTTACGCAACGGGGCGGCAAAACTATCGTAAAGAAAGGATCGCTGACGTAAGGTCAATTTATCTACACATATGTAGATGTATACAAAAATGTACATTGAAACAATTTGTAAGCAAACTGTAGCAATAATTTCCTCAGTAAAATTAACATTTATAATTAATAGGTATTGTATTTAAATTAATACGTATTGCGTATTAATGTAAGTGTACAATTAATATAAAAATAAAGTATTATAAAACGTAAATTCTAACAATAAGAGATAAATGACAAAATGTGTTTTAACATATTATAAATATGATGATTTTATTAAAGACATATAATTTCACAATTTATTTACGAATTGTGTCAGTGTTATATTTTTTATGTCAATTCTCACATAATATTTGTATTGCTACCTAACATAGTTATCTTGTGTTAATTTAATACAAAAGTTTAAATAAACATGTGAAATGTGTTAAATTAATACAAGTTTTTCAACTGGGATTACAATAATTTAAAATACTAAATAATTAAAGTTGTCATAAAAATAAGAAAGGGAAATGTATAATGTAATAAAAAAATAAAAAAATAATCTGGAAACTTAAGACCTCTTTGAAATATTTTATAAAAAAAACTATTACACAAATAACTATTCGAAATCTCTCAAATACTTCTTTAATCTAAATATATTCGTTGATTATATCATGATTTGATTGAAGACGTTGTTCTTTTTAACATATCTAGATTTTAAAATCATCTTGGCAAATTAAGTTAACATCACAGAGATTATTACGATTATAATTATTAATATTAAACCTGTATTAGCTCATACAAAAATATCATTATTACCTATCTTACTCACGCAAATGTAAATATCATTGTGTCTATTATATTATTATACAACTATTATTTCATCTATTATTATATACACATTTATCAAAATATAAAGCTTCATCCTTTGACAACGATTTTACCGCAGATAAGCGGCGCGCGAGCACGTTTTCGCGACGTTTCGCAGGACTGGCGCACGTACGCTAAAATCCGCAGGAAGGAGGGGTCCTCCGGGAAGCTGAAGGGTGGCAAGGCGGAAAGAGGCAGGAGTGGCAAAGGTAATCTCTGTACCGAGCGTGCTGCCTTGGAAGGGTTAAGTTGTAGAACGTCGGGGCTGGCCGCCGAAGATAAGGACCACTCTCCTCTCGTCGAGCCGCAGAATCCGCAGGACCCTTCAGCCGCGAAGGATCCCCCGGGGGAGGATCCGCGGAGGAGATTTCGGGAAGTGCGCGCGCGAGGACACGATTTCTCTCTCCCGTCGCGAGACAGACTGATAAAATTACAACGAGACGGAGACGAGAGATTACGAAGGATCCTTGCCGATCCTGCGAGCGAGTGAACGAGCGAAAGGCTGATTCTCGGACGATTAATCCTACGAAGGCGAGATCACCACTCGGTGATGTTATTTTTCGAAGATCGATTGCACCAAGCAAAAGGGAAAGATGTTATGTATCGTTCATTTGTTATAATAATATAATTCAGAAAACAATGCTGTTTTCCAGATAATAAATGTTTTAAGTCCTTAAAATTTTTGGATATTAAATTTTGGACATTAAATTTGGATATGACAGTGTGTTCTTTTCTTACTATTTTAATTCTTTTTTTACAATCAACTAAAAATGATAATTTATTGTTGTAGAAAATGAATTTCATCATAAAAGGGCGATCTAATAATTGTAATTCAATCAGAATTCTTGAAATTGATCTTTATTCAGCAGAGATGAAGATAAAAGAGGAGTCAATAGATCTAAATGTCAAATTTAAATGTCAAATCGCGAATTAATTTTGTGATGCGAATTTTCAATATATAGAAATTTTTAATTGCAAGTCCTTATTTAATTGCAATTGTTGAATATCACGTGTGATTTGAATATCTATTTAATTTTATAACTATTTATTATTTATAATTATTTATATTTAATTTTCTATATTTAAATTTTATATTCTTCAATCTTCAATACATAGGTATATATTATTTATATAAGAATATAAAATTTGAATATAGGAAACTGGAATGATAATGTAGAAATTAAATATAAAAAATTAAAGAACAATTATATTATAAAAGATTTATTAAGATTTGAATAGGCACAAGTCCTTCCAATCATCATTTAATCATTCTTGTAAAGTGAAAGCTTCGGTATTATATTCGATCTCTAAATCAGCGAACCGCAGATCTCGTTTTCTGAAAGGAGAATTCGCAACAACGCGCATAGCACGCTATTATGACCGTTTCGAACGTGGCCGCCAATTCATCTGTCCGCGACAGGATTTATACCGGGTGTGCCTTAACTTACGATAATCTACGAGCGCACGAGTCGATATTAGACTCGCCTGGATTCGCATTCAGTGCCTCTCTCTCTCCTCCACCCCCGTCCTTCCGTCGCTCTATCGGGCGGCATAAATCAGCCCCGCGATCTTAATAAATGCGAGAGAGGACGACGACAACGACGACGACGACGACGACGACGACGACGATGGCGGCGGCGACGGAGAGAAGAGAGGACCGTTCTCGAGGTGAGGGTGCGAGAGCGGGACGGGGGTGCAAGAGCGGACGGTATGAAACGTCGGGGCGGTTGGTAGGCAGCTAATATCCTCCTGGCCGCTATCCCTAGGCTCATCTCAATAAATTCAATATACTTGTGTAAATCGGAACCCCTTCCACCCCTTCCCGGCGACCGTTCCCCTCCTCTCTCCCCCGTCCTCGCCGCCTCTTTCTCCACCCTCTTTCCGCGGGACGGAGATGAGCTGCGGGGCCCTCTCGCATCCCCGGCGGCGTCCCTTTTCAACCCCCGCCGCCGCCCTGCCATCCTTTCCATGCGCCTCCGCCGCCCAACCGCCACCGATAATGTATCGGTTATTGATTACCCGTAATGAGCTACTCACTTCAATTTTTCCACCCGGTATATTCGACCCGGTGCTGCGAATGTGTGTATATACGGGCGCGAATGTAAGGATGCTTAATGGCGCGGCGGCGGCGGTGTTTCCTCACGATTTATGTGGGAATGTCGTCGTGGATGGGGGGTGGCGGGAGTTATCGGGGGTTGTCGTCATATAGAAATTTCGGCAAGGCGCGTTGAACCGGCGGCGCGGCATAGCGCGAAGCGCGTTCGTATAATTACAGCAAATAAATGAAAGGTCGAAAGAGAACGCAAAATGCTAGAAGTTGAGACTAACACGTTTACTATTTATATTAATTATAATTAATTATCCTCAATATAACTTCTTTAGGTTAGTCGTATTTTTATATTAAATACAATCGATCTTTTCAAGTTTGATGAAAAAAAAAAAAGATTAAAGTTTAGAGTTTCTTTAAAAATTCTATTATTATTTCTACTTACTTTTTAAAAATTATTAAAATAATAATAATTATCAGTATCGTTATTATTGAATTTTTTTGTCAACTCAAAGGGAAAGAAATTTGTATTTATTTTAAAATAAGACTTTGGTTTTATTTAGACATACGTTGTAATATTATAAAAGCAAAATAATATTTAAAAATAAGTATAAAAAACGCGTAACAAACTTAAAATATTTTTGTTAGAATTGTAGTGAAGAACGACACACACAAAGATTAAGAATTAAAAAAAATAAATCGAGAGATAATCGACTTGAAAAAAATGAGAAATTGAATTTCCAACATTATTATCATTATCATTAATACATAAGTTGTTATTATTATTATAATAATAAATGTATTATTATTATTATTAAACATATTACTGATTAATACCTACAAAGATGCAATAAAGAGAATAGATATGTATATACTTAAAGAATAAAATATCACTCTTTAAAATTAACAATTGAGCCACTGGCTTTAGAATTAGATTTTAGAGAGTATCTACATTAATATGATTCCTATCATAAATGTAATTATAAAATGAAAGTCACCTCGAAATGTTTACGAACAATTCGGTCTAAAAATCAGACTGATGAAAATCCCAATGAAACGAGCTCGTTCGCGAACGTCCGTAGTACATACGTAACGAGTTTAGTGTTATCGATCTAACTACCGGGAGCGGCGTGTCGTCGTCCATCGTTTTCCGGCCCAGCTCGGCCCAGCGAAGTTACCGCCGTCGTTTCACCCCCTGCGGCACTATTTCGCGCCCCCCGCTAATGGGCCGACGACGGGCCGTTCCGACTTCCTAACTGCCGAGTAACAGGCGTTCCTGTCGATGCGATGGATGCACCGAGAGGCAGGTAGATAGCTCTGTTCCTTTCGCGCATGTGACTGTGTCTTTTTACGTTTAGGATGGAACAAGTTTATGAACACGCTAAGTGTAGGAAATACAGCTGAGAGGAGCAAACTTGGAATGCTGATTATTACCAAATAGATGAATTCTCATTACACAAATTATGTTAATAAAGATTACCATTTGTATTATTTGTCTTTTTACATTTCCCATTTAATATTCTTATATATCATTATTATTATAGTTTTGTAATTTATCATAATTATTATAATTATTGTATTTTGTAATAATTACAATAGAATATATAATTTCCAATTAAATAATTTAATAAATCTCTCATTTAATATTTGAAAAAAATTACAAAAATTAATTTTAAAAAATTGTTTAAATAAATTTTTCAATTTTATAAACTTTTATAAATTAGACGATATTAAAAAAGAATTGAAAGTAAAGAGAATAGATTGATTTGTTTTAAGAAAATAATAATAAAGAAGTGCTGGATTAGCTAAGAATATAAAAAAATGCCTAGAATAGAATAAAAAAAAATTACAAAAATTATAACAATTACGATTTGAAGTGAAAAAAAAAAACATAAAAATTAAGTCAAAAGAAATCAGATAACTTAATGTTAAAAACAAAAAAAGGATAACAAAAAATAAAATTCTTCCGCACATTCATTCACATCAATCTATCATTCCTTATTTATTAATTTTTTTCCCGTTCCTCTACATAATTATATATAACGTCTTACTTCGCGAAAATCGCGGAAGGAAGAGTTCATTAATCGCGGAGGAGGGAAAAATACGGAATATTTCCGAATTCTATGCTGGCAACCCCGATAATAGTAGTCAGGAGAATGATAATGGCGAGGAAAACTCGCTCCTCTCGCGGCTCGTATATTTCCAGGTAATTTCTTAGCGATCAGACGGAGAATTTAGCGGCGAGCCCTACATGTAGGGGTGAGCTCTCCATCCCTAATATCTAGCCCTATCTTGAGCACGACGAGCTTTTCATCGAGTCGTTAGTTAACGGTCGCACGAGGCTGCTTCCTCTTAAAGGCTGCTACCCTCTCAAGAGGGGAGAGAGTTATCGACGAGTTATCGTCGCGAGTTGTCTTCCATTGTCGGCCTAACGTTGACGTACAATTGCGTTTAAGTGCAATCCACGATTTTAATCGGTTTAAGATATATTCCCGCGACTCTCGATTCCAGATTTTCACGACTCACGTTTTGTATTTCTTTCTGAGGGATGTTTTATGCAAATGAAAAACGATTTGCGTATTTTGTTCAGGGGAATAAACAGATTTAATGAAAGAGATCTGTTTAATGATAAACTAAAATACAAATTAAATACAGTCTTGGCCAAGATTCTATAGTTTTGGCAATAAATATAAAGCATTCTCAATTTATTGCACTTTCTTGGAAAAGGCGGCAATAAAAGCCAAACGACGAGGATAAAGTGTTAAAATTGTTATAAAAATAGTTTAATAAAATTGTGTATTTTTATTTTAAATATATAATGTTTAAGTCAATTTGTAGAGATTTTATAGCTAGCTAAAAATTTGTAGAAATTAACGCTAAATAAGAAAACAAATAAAAATTTGAAATGAATCTATGTTAATTAAGTAAACTACTAGGAAAATTAATAATGTATAAAATATTATGGGGAGTTTATGAGTACTAAACTGAAATTTATATTACTTAATTAACTTATTAATTTATTTATATTTTATTAAATTTAAATTCTATAAGAAATGTTCAAGTTCAATTTAGCAATAGACGGTGATAATCAGAATAATTCATTTGAACATTGCATAAAGTTAATTTCCTTTAAGCATGAAAATTAATAATTATAAAAAAATAAAAATTAATAACATCAAACTTTTTTTCATACTTGCATCGCAAATAAATTCTATTATCCATAAAAAATTGTATTATTATTTGGTCGAAAATCGGTTAGATCGAACGACGTGCACTTTCTGCGACAATTACAAATGCAGGTACGAGAGTAGTTTTACAATTTTCCTGCAATTTGGTATAAATTTTGCCGGCAAGACCGTTCTACCACCTCTGGCAACGAGCTTTTCATCGAGTCGTAAGTTAACGGGCAAGACTCCTTTCGCGCAGACAACCGTGCGGGCCATTCCTTTCCCGAGTTATCGACAACTTATCGCCTCCACTTCGTGTTCTAATGCGAAGATCGTATTTAACGGCCGTCGCCGCTACTGCGCCGCTTATTACAGTCGAGAACCTCTCTTTCTTTCTCTCTCTTTCTCTTATTGCGATTGTAAGGTAACTTCTCCTCGACGATCCTCCTCGAGAAGAACTTGCCGGGACACTTTACGTACTCAGGTTTACGATATATTATCCCTTTTTCTTTGATATTCAAATTGTGAACATATTTTTTTTCTTATTAGGGCGTAATGAGAATATTCACGCAAAGAGAGAGATTTTGTGAAGTTTTAATTGCGGTTTATTTATAAAATCATACAAATGATATTTATCAATAATTATAAACATTTTTCATCAAATATATAAAAAAAAATAACAGTTTTTCATTATTTAGGTTTTTCATTAATCGGGATACACCGAATTTAATCATTTATTGCAGAGTTTTTCAATCAGGGTTGCAAAGGGTCTCGAAATGTGCCGTAAAAATTTTAGAGAAGGCAAAAAAAAAAGAAAATTCAAAGAGTTTTCAAAAAAATTAAGTAAAAAAGTTATTTGTAAATTTTTATCTAAACTTTTTTACACCAACACAGAGATTATATACACATTGCTTGGTTAAATCCATACCGATATTTTTTAATTCGGGAACAGGTCGATGGCAACAGTTTCATGAACGCGTGGGTTCTTCGTTGACTATGACGGCGACAACACGACGATACGCCATCGAGGAAGAGCGCAATCAGAGTGGCAACGTGAGATCTATCTGCTGCCAGTTGATCTACAATCGCAAAGAGGGTAGCTCACTGAGGGAAAGATTTTCACTCCGTGCCGGTTGATAAGCCAACCCCTACCTCTCGGAAGGCTGGAAAATATCAAACCCGGCGAGATACTCGACGCGACGCGACGCGACGCGACGCTAAATGCATTTCCAACAATTTTCGTTACGAAAGTGTCCGACAGCCGTCAAATTACGCGGGATGATCGACGGCCGCGAGCGATCTCGTCCCGCGATTATTAATAAAAACGAGTGCCGCGCTTCATCAGGGACGCAAACGTTACTCCGGATTTTTTTCTATTTTCACACGTACCTATTCCTTTCCCATCAAATTTTTACGGGCAGTTCAAAGGGAAATGCACCGCGAAATGCACTGGGGCGTCGCATCGACAATTTCTTCATATTTGACTTGGAAAACTCGTAGTTTCTCTCCTTCGTGTTAATAAATTATGCAGCGGAGTTCTATTCGATCGAAAATCTGGTTATTAATACAAAAACGAGAGCTGTCTCGTGCATGTAAAGAATGTGCCGATTATCGGTTGCGAAGTGAAAGCGAGGAAAAACCTGATTATTGACATCATCGGAAATTATTTTTAAAATTATGTCCAAATAATGTGCACCCACATCACACGCTGAATCCTCCCTTAATTAAAAAAAAAGATGCAATTGTTAATTAAGAAGTGCCGTCTGTTTCTAGCGTTTCCTTTCCTTCATCTTCCCCGTTTCTTTTCTACCGTACAGTGGTTATGCCATTCACGAGTGAAAAATATCGGTTATCGACATCGTCAAAAATGACTTCCACCTTCACAGAAGAACAATCGTTTTCTCCTTAGACAGGAACGAATCCGCAGTCGAAATTACGTGGCGAGAGAGAGAGAGAGAATTTTATCCGAATCTCTGCTCGATTTGCGCTTCCACGTGCAATTTCCACAGCGCGCCGGGACGAGATTTATCGGTCCACGTGGCGTACGATATTAAGGCCGCGTATTCTGTACCTGGTGTCAAAAAATGAGAAGCGACGTGAGCGAGGAGCGTCGCCGATGCGCGCAGCGGCGTTTATCTGCGAACTCCGGCTCATCGCTTTCTCCGCCTTCATGCATCGATGTCCCTTATCATCCCATGTCCCGCATCGTGCATTACGCGAAAGCTCCTCTCCTCCCCTCCCCTCCCCCTCCCCCGCCAGCCCTTCTCTTTCTCTCTTTCTCGCTTGATTGATACGCAAAGTTGACAAAGTACGCGAGGCGGAGGCGCAACGTCGCGCGGCGTCCCGCGTAGTAAAGGGGTAATGGCCCGGCAACGGTATCTCCACCGTTGTGTGTACCTTCGACACGTCGCGTCGACGTCGACGTCGGCGTCGGCGTCGGCGTCGGCATCGCCGCTTCCGTATCTTTTTCCGAAGCACCCGGCGAATAGATGAATAGATAGCCCGGTATATTTTACATCCTCGGTCCCTTCGTCCCTCTCCTCCTGGGTTCCTCCACTCCGCGCATCCCGGGATGCTTCAGATCCCGGGGGATGCTTCAGGCATCGAGTTCGTGGCATCTATTCGCGCCCCGCATGTGACCGCTTTAGGATAAATTCTTCATTTTCTGGTTAACTCGTGGTTTAGACCTCACTTTTCATTCATTATTACTAATAGACTGGTAGTTTTACAATGGGAACCTTTCAAATCTTTTAGCAATTCGTTTTTTTTCTATGTAAAGACGTGCACCTTGAGAAACCCCCTAATTAGCTTTTTAATAATACTGAAAATTTTAACATTGGCTACTCTTATAAAGTAATGTAATTGATCAGCCAACATTAACTCTCAGCTACAGCTGTAAAAACTAAAAGTTCTAAGTTTGAAGAACAGAATGCAAGTGAATCTCTGTCTTGTGGCAATTAATGGAAGAGGGTTTAAAGTTTTTTACTTAGAATTTAGAATCTCATAGTAAAAATCATATAACAGAGTTTGTTTATCACCACTGATTTTGTCAAAATTCTCTAAGAGAAAAATATGTATATTACTTCTCTTCTAAATAATACTATTTCACTGTAACTTATACTGTCTCATACTATAACTTTAATTAAGACTATAAAATAACAGTGTAAGTTAAAATAGTACATATACAGAGAAAAAGTATATATATATATATATATACCTTTCTCTCTCTATAAGAATTTTGAAAAAATTGTGGGCAGACTCTAACATAAGATCTCTACATCGTATCAACCGTACAGATTGTAAAATCGTCAAAAAATTTTCGTTTACGGTCCAAATAACTCATTTCTGTAGACAGGAGTAAAAAAAATCTCGTTATTGTTAAAGAAATAATTAATATGTCTCAAAGTACAGTATATCTTTATTACAACCTCCCTTACATAATCACTGCGACTCGATTAGAATAGCGAAGAGTCAGTTGATTACATCAACTCACGACGGGGATGATTTCACCCTACAACGATAACCCGGGATCTCGATTATTCGAGTATTTGCGGACGTCGTGCTCGTATCTAGATACTCGACGAGCCATCGCTCGAAGGGGACGTGAGGGGGTTGCTTCCGTACTTGATACACTTGATACACCCTCCTCCTACCCTGCCACCTTTTCGCCCGTATCTCCGAAAGTTTCTGGGCTTCGACGATGACGAGGTATATTCGTGGGGGTTGGCTGGTGCACCCTGGTGTGTGTTGGTGGGGCTTATCGCGAAGCGCACGCGGTCGCCACCGCCAGTCACCAGCCGCGGAATTCCGAGGAATTCGTGAGGGGTGAGACGAAGAGGAGGATATGACGCGGCGGGGGAGGAGGATGTATATCGTCGTTCGACGGTGCCAGTTTTCTGATCGCGATGGATTTCTTTCCCGGTGGGAACCGAGCATCGCACCGGCCTCGATAGCGCCGAGGGGGGATGAAATGAATTTCACCTCCACCCCTTCTCTTTCCCTCCCTGATGTAACCCCGCGACGACTGTCCCGTCCGTTGCTGCAACGTGTCGGGTAATTTGAGCTTCCGGCAAACGCTCGTCATTCTTGTAATGGAGAACTTTCGTACAATATTTCCTGCTTATTAAATTCTCGCTTTAATTAACACATCAGATTAGTTCTTTTAAATAAATATGGGGAAAAATATATAAATTTTGTACGATAAAAGCAAAATAATATAGAATATAATATTTAACAAACTAAATTTATAATAATATAAGTAATATATAACGACACAAATAAAATTTGAAATAAAGAATTTGATATAAATATCTATCAAAAGTTTGAAATGAAATAGATAAATATATGAATATTATTATATTTAAGTTATATTCATAAATATTATAGATATATATTTTTATTGTAGAAGTATAATGTAAAGCATCTAAAGTTAAAAATAATCAGATACCAGATCAATATCACTGTTATGGCATCTAGAAATAATCTACATCGCTTCGCCTGATAATAAATCGTTATCAATTGGAACGTAAAGATAGACAAGCAGAATGTTAATCATCATGGGTGCATTCGTAATCAGACTCGTAATCGAACGAACTTCTCGACTCGGCGAGCCTTTCGAAAGACAGAACGTCGATTTCGTGGTTCATGGGTTGCGCTGGTTACAACGGTGGGCAGGTATTTGCCGGATGATCAGTACACATCGCGAGTTAGTTAAAGTTACGATGGCCGAAGCCTCGTGGTATGTGCACCGTGAGATCCGTGCACGGGCTGTCTCGGAATTCGCTTCTTCCAATCTAGACTGTTGTGAAATTCTCTCGACAGAAAGGTAAGATAAGAAATGCCCGTGAAACATAAGTAATCGATGATACATTCAATTCGATCGAGGCTTCCGGGATGCGGGCATAAGATAAGATAAATTTGTTTTTCGGGCTCGAGCATATAAGGAGAGTCTGAGCCTCGGCAGATTCTTGACGTCAAGTATCGAGACAGTTTAGTTTTTATATTAAAAAGACAAGTGTTTAATTTAGATATAAACGCTTCTATCAAACCTAAAGGAAGTCGAAGAAAAGATTGAAACTTATTATAAAAATAATTATTATTTTCTAATAGAAGTGTTTATTTTCTGCTGGACAGAAAATTTATTTGTTTATTGTTAGTTTGTGAAGATGTGTGTTTTACACTTACACATAGAACAATAGCATTGCTAAGAAAAGAGATTACTCGATTTATGTCTTCCTTAATCTCTTTATCTTATCTTCAACAAGAAATATTTCTTTTCAAAGATAATCTTCAAATATACTTATTAGAAAGTTTACAAACACTCATTATTAGATACTCAAAAGAAGTTTTTTTCTTTTAAAGAATATTATAAAATTGATCTAAAAAGACTTTTCATAATAAATCAATTGGAATATTTTTATTTAATAATCTTAAATTGAAGTATTAAACTTACTTAGAATTCAGAATATATTTTGAAAATGAATGCAATTAGCCAAGTATTTCGTTACTCAATAAACAAGTAATTATTACTTATGCATGCATTTTTCTGTGTATATAACAAAAACAATTTGATGTAATTTCGCCAATTACACAATAATTACTATTATCTAAATTCCTCACGCGCAGCGGATGTTGCCGCTAGGATTCATGAACCTCTCAGAAACAATTCCAAACGAAGAGAAATCGACAATAATTCTCGACACACCCCGTACAAACATATACATGATCCCGCGATCGCGCGTCCTGGATCGATCTCGTGCGGTTCGTAGTGAATTTTCAGGGCGTTTCAGCTCGTCCCGCTCGACGCAGGGGGTGGGAGGAAAGAGAAGAGAAGAGGGCGGCCTGGGGCTGCATCGAGATCGGGACGCGATGTACACCAGGTGCATCGGGAGGGCCCGGACCACGAAGAAGAGTGCTCGGTACGGTCAGCCGCGATACAATGCAGATATGAGGCTGCACAGTTCGCCCCCCCCCCTCCACACCCCCATCCATTACCTTCTCCGTGCTACTCTCACTCTTCTCTCTCCTTGTCGCGATATGTGTTGGGACATGCGTCTGTCGTGTCGAAAATTATCGGCTTAGTAAACATAGACGCCACACTAAAAATATTAATTTTTTTTAAATCAATCTTTGCATTCGTAAATGATAGATAAGTGTAACAAACAAAAATGTGTTTGTCTATAGTGAGCCATTACGTAAGCTTTAAGTCTAAAGTTGCAAGAAATCAACCAATCACAGTCGAATGTGAGAAAAATAATCTATGATGGGTCAATTTCTTACGACTTAAGACTTAAAGTTTAGATAATGTAGAAATCTCATTAGAGAACCAATCAGAATCCTTTATTTTTATTAATAAAGAATCACTTTTCGTTATTTTTGAGAATCAGCACCTGAGAAATTTTAAATCTAAATATTGGAATTATTTGTAATACATAAATTATCATGGATAAGTTTAATCTTCGAAATACTTAGCATCGTACGTTGACAATTATAAATATCTACAAACTATCGATTTTGAATTCATAAAAGATCCCGTTTCAAAATTTACGCAGTTAAAAAAGAAATATCGCAGAATATTATCAATTATTATTTACAAAATGTTTGCTCCGACAATCTTTACGTTTTATGCATCCTTTTTCCTAAATAATGACGTCTTTCTCTTTCGTATTGGCATACGTTACATTATCTACACGAGTAAATCCCCTCTCTGTATCTTCTGGTCCCCTTTCAAGCCCCCTCGCACAGTTTGCGCTCTTTCTCTCTCTCTCTCTCTCTCTCTCTCTCTCTCTCTCTCTCTCTCTCTCTCTCTCTCTCTCTCTCTCTCTCGTTTATCTCTCTCGATCCCTTCGCCTTTCCCATACAATCCACTCCGTCTTGCCCCGGCCATTTTACCCCCTCCCGCCCTTCTCGCTGCCGCGGTCCCAACTCCCTCTCGGGCCCCCTTCGTCGATACGCGGCGGATGGGAACCCAAGATGCCCTCCTACAGATACAAATGGGTACCTATGCCAACGGCGTAACCTGTTATTATACATTCCCCTATACAAACAACGTGTTAATCGGGCCCCACACCCTACGTGCGCCGCGTACGGGGGGCCGGGCCCCCTCCCCTCCCCTCCTCCCCCCCGTTTTCTCCCTCCAGCTTGGTGCGGCAAGTGCGGAGAGGATATCCGATACGCGCGCGCCGTGGAAACCGATTTATCGACCTTTTATTCGCCGCGAGCCTTCCTCCCGATCGTAGCGCTAAATTGGAATGCGCCAACCCCCGAATGAGGCCCCATTTTCGCCCAATCGTCCTTTTCAAACATCATTTTTTTGAAAGGGATCGTGCGAGAGATACCGCTTTACTCCGACAAGTGAACTTGTTTTGCTCTCCCTGCAGTTTTTTTTCGTATTACTTCATTTCTCTACTGAAAAAAATTTCTAGTTGTAAATGGACGAATCAGAATTTTTTGATTAAATTGATTAGAATTCTAGTTGAGATAAGCGAAATTCTGGTTGATACAATATTTCTGGTAAAATCTACTAGAATTCTTATTTTTGTCAAACACAGAAAATTGTATCAATCAGAATTCTAGTTATCTCAACTAAAATTCTAGTAGATTTAACCAGAAAGTTCTTCGTCCATTTTCCACCAGAATTACTATTTAATCCAACTATTTTTTTCAGTGTTGGTTTGCGTTTTAGCACGTTTCATTTTATCTTACAATATTATCATTACTGTCATTTCGAATTTAGTTTATGTAAAAGATTGTGTTTGCATCTTCATAACTCCCCTAATAAAAATTACAAAATCTTACAAAAGTGTGTCAATTTTTAATATATATTTTTAATAAATAATTTGTAATGTACAGGGCCATCTATCATGGAATAAATCGGAATGGATTCCGATCTGAATTATTCCGTTTTCTCTAGAAAACACAGAAATTCAAAGAGGGAATAATTAATAAATATTTCCGATCGAAATCTAACTTGTTATATGATAGGCACTCAGGATGAGGTGATACAATTTCGAATATCGTATATTTCGGAACGAATGAATCCAAATTCGAGGTTCAAGTTATACAGCTTTAATCTCATGCGGAAGTTATTAAAGGGAACCACTAAGCAAGGAAAAACTAAACTTAAACTTTGAAAATTGGATTCATCTTTTATTCTGTTTAGAAATGTATCATATTTGAAATTGTATCATCTTACTTTTTAAATGTAAAAAATTGATAGCCTCACTGAGAAAAAAATATCTGATTGGAATTCTGATTGAAAACGGACAAATAAGAATTTTCTGATTAAATTGACTAGAATTCTGAATAAGATAACCAAAATTCTGATATAATCAGAATCTTCTGGTTCGTCCCTTTTCAAACTTTTCTCAGTACTTGAATATAAAGAATTGATTGTCCTAAGTGCAAGATTCAACTTTGGCGATAAAATACGCACGCATTTGAGTACAATACACATTACAATAGATACAATTATGTACTAATACATAATAATATCACATATCGCGAATATACTACAATACGTATTATATAATAAAACCAATAATATCATATAATAAGCAATAAATCATAATAATCTAATATTACAGCCTCAAAAATGAATGATGGGATCGATTCGATAACACGACCTCAAAAAAATCCACGAAAGGTTTCTCTCCCGCTCCTTATCTCAGGGCTGTCCGGCGACGCGGCCGATCGGGAGGATCGTAACCGGCGGGACTCGCGAGAAGAGGAGATCGCGCGTTCTGTTCCCGAGGAGGCCTGCGATGATTTGTTTAACTCGGATCGCCCTCGATGCGATGCGCGCGCGAACCCGCCCATACGATGCGATGCGGCGTACCCGGGGTCAGCAACGAACCCTGACCCCCCGGCTAATTGTTGTTGGCTCTAGATCGCTGATATGGGCCCGCGAGAGATCCTCTCTCTTTCTCTCTCTCTCTCTCTCTAGCAAATATCGACAGGACAGGATCGTTGCCTTGCAGGAATTTAATGTGAAATATCAATTACGTCATAGCGAGTCTTCAACCGTTCCCTCCGGTTCGACTGTATCTCTATATATTGCCAATTTTTCTTTCCCTCTCTTTATAATATATCTGATTATAAACTCGTTATATTATTGCACATTTAGCCTATACTAGAAATAATTTATTAGTAATGTGGTTCGTTGCTGAAGAGTTAGTTGGATTGTGAATCTTTCCGAAAATTTATGATATTCTCTTTGAGAAGTTCAATTCTAAAAAGAAATTACAGTATTTAACTTTACAGATGTATATATCGAAGCAAACATTTCTTTTCGTCCGCAATTTTTCGGAATTCAATCCCTCGATAAAATTTATAATTAAAAATAGTTTTTCAGTATCATTAACTTAAGATGATTAATAATAATTAAAGGAAAACTGTTTAATGAAAATTGAATCAATTTCAGATGTCATGGAAAGATATATAAAGAATTATTTCAATATTGCAGCATAATATTAACAACAGAGCTTTTTAATCTAAAAAAATCTACATTCGGTTTTGATGGCTAATAATATTTTTGAGTAAATTTTAAAATTTCCTATTCAAGCGTTTCCAGTTCATAAATAATCGTTTGTCATTTTGAAGTATAAACATCTAATTAATTTAACATTAAAATATAAATATTTAATTGTTAGTTACGTTTTCTTTCTCCATTTTTAAAGTAAATTATAGCTCTTCCGATTTATATCTCGCCAAAATATCTCAATATAAAATTTTATAATGCTATTTCATTTTACCAGGTGATTGTGGTCCCTTTCAAGATTCCTTTCTCCCTCTTCTCGATCCTCCCCTCGATTCATGGATCATGCGATTTCTCGATCTTCCTCGTCGCCAACAAAGCATTCTTTGGCATATGAGATCGAGGCGCAATCCACGAACCGCGAATAGATCACGATCGCGATTCAAGGGGACCCGCGAAAGGGGCCTTAAGAGAGCGAGAAAGAGAGAGAGAGGAGTCAGAGAGGCGGAGGGGAAGGAACGCGCTGACGGATAAAAATGGATGGAAAGGAGATAGACAGCCATGGCGGCAGCCATGGATCCGCCAGAGTATCTCGCGCGACCGGAGAGGGACTTATCTGCGGCGGGCCCCCACCGGGCCCCCTTGGGCCCCGCTGCCGCGGTCGTTTCTGATGCTAAAAATTCACCACCGGTAGATAGTCGCGCGCTCTCGGCTATCGGATAACCGCGCACAGCGCTCTCGAAGGAATTCTCATTAAAAATAGTTATCTCTATCTGCGAGAGGGGCCCATGCGCTCGCAACGGCGCGCGGGGCCCGATCTATCGTCCTCGTCGGACTTGCACGCGCAGACCGTAAGTCCATCTCGCTCGTCCACTACAGTCGACGACGACAAGAACGAAGGAAGAACGAGAGAACGAAGGAGAAAGAAAGAGAGAGAGCTGGTCGAGAGTATAAAAAGCACGGTTTCTCAGGCAGATACGGGATCTTATCTACGGCGGAGCTGCGGTAAATGTTTGGCCCCATTCGTTCTATCGGCTGGTTCTTATCGGTTCCTTCCCCCAACCTTCTCCTAGCGTTTTTTTCTCTGTTTTTTCTCTCGAACCCGATTCTTCTTTTCTCTTTCATCTCTTCTTTCTTTCTCCCATAGTCGGCAAAGCAAAGAGACGAAACTTCTTTTTCCTGCCGGATTAATGCGCGCGCGCGTAACAAGATACTCGATAATTCGCTTTGACGAAACACGGTCGTGATTGTTGTAACAGGAGTCTCGATAACTGGCTGTCATAATTCAAGTGTCAGAAAAAAACCAGATTTTTAGGATCGACATGACGGACTGATCACTTGATAACGGTTATATTTCATCATTTTTTCACTCATTTTTTTGTATAAATTTCAAAATTTATTTTTACATAAAAATAATTTTATTTTAATTTCAATTCGTATTTTAATATTATAGTTATAATCTTCATTTTATTATTACTTTATATTATTATTATATGTATATTTTATTGTTTAATATTTTATATCAATTACGTGCAAAATAAAATATCTCTACGGTTGGTGTTCATAATCCAGTCTTATATTTAAAATTATCTTAAGTACAGTCTTAAGATATCATAAACCAATTATACGTATATAACTGTATTACTATCTTGACTGAAAATACGGTCTTGAAAAATAAGAATATGAATAAGTGTTATTATTTATTATTGACGAATATTACTGCTCATAATTTGTTTTGAAATATGTACATATTTTATGTTAAAAATTCTTATATAATAATATATATAATTATATAATAATATATGTAATTACATATAATTTTTACATATAATAATTAGATTATAGCCTTGGCGCCAAAAATATAAAACGTGCATAATTTGACGTAAACGTTCTACATCTAACAAAAAAAAAAATTAAAAACAGTTTTATTGAAAAAAGTAATTATTTTTATAACAAATTTAATTAAAAAAATTTTTTTATTTTATTAGCGCTTCTTCCAAAAATATATAATAAATTGAGATGCTTCATGACAGCTAGACTTTTTTTCTTATACCGAAAAAGGTGCAAATCATCCAATAGGACAAAAAAAATAAGTCATTTCTATTACAAGAATAAAAAAATAGCAAATGAAAAATTTACATTTTGAATATAAAGGACGTCGTGCTCTAAGTAATTAATTGTTTTGAAGTTTATCAAACAAAAACAAATGTTTAATGCATCGTTACCTACTAAACATAATTTAGAAAATAAATAAATAAATAAAAAACCATCTTAAAAAGGTAAACGTGATATTAAGCAATTTTTATATGTTAATATCGGCGAGCATATTATACACGTGTGAAGAAATTTTCGAAAGATTTAATCGGATCATAAGCGACCCAAATACAATCAGCAAGTGTTCGACTTGATGAAAACGTGCGTGCACACATTCATGCCCATGTTTCTCCCAGCGTGCCAGAGATAATTGGTCTCTACATTATATCGATCGCCAGTTCGCTCGGCGACGGTCGAATTCATTTTGGAGCGATCGACGGCGGCGATTCCATCCGAGCGGAACGGAAGGAAGAAAAACGGAAGAGAAAAGGGAGCGAACCTTCGGAGAGAAAAAAGTTAAAAAAAAAGAAAGAAAGAAAGAAGACGGGGAGTGAGGGAGAGAAGTACACAGGGGTTCCAAAGTCGAGAGAGCGAAATAATCGATAAGGGATGAAGGGTGGGAAGGGACGGGCGGGTTAACCAACAAGCAAATTAACACGTGGGAGGGTCCGATCGGTAAATGAGATAATTGTGCAACGAGGGCCCCCTCGGGGCTCTCCTTCTCTCTTCCTCCCTCCCTCTCTACCCTTCTCTGCTTCCTTTGAACCCTTACGAGGCTTCATGAGAAGGTGAGATCGGTAGAGGCGTGTTACCGATGGACGGAACGTATCCATCGATGGATCGATCGGCCGGACGATCTTTACCGTATCCTACACCTCATGCCACCCTCTCCCTCTTCCCCTCCCCCTCTCGTATGCTGCGCCACAACCCTTTCTTCTTCGTACCTCTCTCGTCGCAATCGAGATTACAGGGAGTGGGGGAAGAGGACGAGAGGTACCGAGAGATCGCCGTGGGCTCTCTCTCTCTCTCTCTCTCTCTCTCTCTCTCTGCTCTCTCGCGATGGGTTTATTCGCAGTCTCTCGTTCGTATCTTTATTTATGAAATCGCGGGAAGCGGCGAGGCGACGGAGGGAAGGTACGTGATAGACGGAGATTGAGAGCCCCCGCGATCCCTGTCGGCCCTGTGGAATTAATTAAGACGTCCGGGATCATGCGAGAGCGAGCTTCTCTCGTTCGCGCGATTTCGCAGGTAGGATATACAGTCTCTCGCGATACCTGCCTCAGGGTAACTGAAGGGCAGCAATCTGCCAGTGAGAAGAGCAACGTTGAGAGTAAACAGCTGGTACAAACAGCTATACCAAAAATTTCCCATTAATGTCGTCTTTTAATGTCGTCTAAAAAAAGTCGAAAGACTAGAGACAGTTTTTGAAAGATAATCTCAATACAGAAACATCACAGAGTCTCTTTTATCTATTCTAAAATAATTTGTTGGCTATGTAAAATAATCTCGTCGAACGAAATACTGTCGGAAATAATGTGTCGTCATCAATGTACCTATTCAACAAAATTTAATTTTCTTTGTCCCAAAAAAATATGGGATACATTAGTAGATAACATTTTACTGGATTCAATGAGTCGCACACGTGTCAACAAAAATCGAAAACAACTTAAAACTGTGAATGACATTGACGATAATGTTGTTTAGACATTTGATGTTTACGATTTTAAGATGATAGAGATCAAAAGAATGTCGGCGATTAGTGTCATTGTATGAATACATATGAAAAAAATAGTCGATATCATTGTCAGAGACACTCTTGAATATATTATGTCGGATAGAAATCTTGAAATGGAAATATATAGTAGTTACTCAAATTCTATCACCCACATTTGTTTCCTACATTTTTTTTATCTACAACGTCGACAACAATATTTCTCGGTTTGGGCGAAGCTTTACATTTATAAAATGATATTGTGATCTATATTGCTGTGATATCTAATATTAACAACAATATCATTATTAATATTATATATATTAAATATGTTGACATAAATATACTGATATATTATTATATATATATTAATACATTATTTGATTATCCTGTTAATTATAATTTAAATAAAAATTAAAGTTATATCTCTTCTAGAACTGTTATGACACACAAATATTGTTTCTAAGCAGCATAATTAATGCTTGTTAATGTAACATCATTTTTTTCAATGTCACAAAACCGCCTTTGACTCGACAATAAGATGTCAATGTTAATCGTCAACATAAAGAATGCCTTCATTGTTAGAAGTTTAGACGTTTCTCCGCTGTATTAATCTTTTCGCGTCGAGTTTGTCTGGCAGGCGATCGATAATCGTGAGCAAAAGCAAAGTTCATGAGAGAGAGAGAGAGAGAGAGAGAGAGAGAGAGAGAGAGAGAGAGAGAGAGAGAGAGAGAAGGAGAGATGAAGATCAGAGTATCGATTATCACGGTCGGTGATCTTTCGATCGACGATCAATTGATGTGTAATCGTGATATGATCTGCGATCATATCTGTTCTTCTCGCTAATCGTCATCTGAACGATTTATCGCGCTCTATCGGTCGGCCAAATGACAACAGAAATGTCCTCGAGATGCTATCACTGTATTCGATAAGATTGCTATTCGTGATTATAATCTGTAAGATTTTTATTATAGATCATACAGTGACTTTTTCACGAACGAGTACAATTCGAAAGGGACTTATTTTCACCTCTTAATTGACCAATTGCATTAAGAGCGGGGCTCTTAAAAGATGACTCAAGTGAAGTTTCAATATCAAGGTAGGATGCTAATTATAAGATAGTTTATTAAGCATTTGAATAGAAGCGATTTAATTAAAGAAAGAAATGTAATACCTGGTAGTGAAAAAAAATTAAAAAATTAACAGAACTCAATTAACAATATTCGAAGCTGTAACAAGAAAAAAATATGCTGTTTAGTAAGTAATTATACCACTAAAAAGAGATAATTAAAAAAGAAATAATTCAAAAATTCCATAATATTAAAATTATCGGCGATTTAATAGAAATAATTATTATAATAATAAAAACAATTTTGTGGCTTCAAAAATAAATAAAATATTGCAAATAAAATGTTAATATCAACCTCCACGGTTGCTAATGTCAAATAGGAACTAAATGGAAACTTCAGCACTGAGAAGAACTCAAATTCAGAATCAAAAGTTTACAGTTAACTTGATTGATAAATATACTCCAATTGTTTGTAAATTATATCTTATCATTATGATTCAAATTTAATTTATTGTTTAATAAATGCAAACGTTAATATAAAGCTGAACACTGTTTAACTTCAAACTAAGTAATTCAACTGCAGAAATGGATGAATTATATTCATCGTTTTTTTTAAGTTATATGTTTTGTATTAAAATAATACATTTTGAAACGCTTGAAGCGCTTAAAGAAATAAGTTCAAGAAATTAGTTCAAATTTGATTCTTACTTAACAATATATCAAAAAACGTTAATGATATAAAATTATTATTTTAATACAAAATTTTTTAGTCTGCATCATTTATTTTTACAACATGAAAAGTTCTTTAATATTTAATGCAGAACATCGTTGGATAGTTTTAATTTATAAATTATAAATCAGTCTCAAAGGAAAAAAAATTGCTCAAATTCATCATTCGAACTTACATGCGCTGGCCACAAACGACATCCTGTACGAGATAAAGTCTGAGAATTCCTCCCGGCATTTATCCTACGATACGAAAATTTCCTCGTCGTCGGCAGTCGACTCATTGGAAGGATCACAAGCGAAATTCGAAGAACAAAGCGTGCGGTGCTCGGTAAAAAATCCGGAGAGAGAGAGAGAGAGAAGACAGAAGAGGAGAGGAGCGATCCGGAGGGACGGGAGAGAGAGAGGGGGGAGGGGGAGAGAGAGAGAGAGAGGAAGTGACGTCACGCGAAAGTAACGAGCCTCGGTTAGCCGCGATAAGGCGTCCTAATCGCGCGATCTTAATGAACTCCTCCCATTAGCGCTCTGCGAGGCCGCGACTCGTACTCATCGGAATTCTTTCTTTACTGCTTCTCTCCTAGAGGGACAAAGAGACAAGAAGGAAAAGAATTACGAAAAAAGGAGACAGAAGAGAGGAAGGAGAAATGCAGGACAAAATTTTAGAAATGTAATAATAATTGTGTTCCATACATATCTTCCGTATAATTTATTTCGCGCTTTAGAGAATTAGAGAACAGAACTGTTTTATTACGTAATGTGTACGTGTGTGTAATGTTTATTTAACAAAATCAATATTTTCAGAACGATAACATCGATATTTTTCTACTATTTTCGAGAATTTAAAAAAAGTATATATTGTATATAATTAGTCCCACACAATGATTATTATATAATTTCTGTAATAATTTCGTTATTATTTCTTATTAATAATTGAATTTGTTATGTCGACACACATATGCATATAATTTATATTAATAGATAAATTATACACAATATCAATTATATACATATAATTTATATTGTATCACAAATACGGCAATAAATTTTATATATGAAATATGTAAAATGTATGTAATTTTAGGATATTATAATTAAAAATAAGGAAAATAATTCTTTTTTTTTCACAAAACAACGTTACAATATATAATTAGCGCTATCATTTGTATATAATAATCACGTCAGAGCTTAATTATATCAAATAAGATTTCAGAGTACAATAACTTTCGTCCGAGACGAATGAGAGAATTTCAAGAAACGAGCTACTTACTCAGCAAGGAGAGAGCAGGAGTTTCGGCTCGCAGCTGACTCGCCTTTATACGTTGACGCCACAACAATATGCTCATGATGCATACGGCAGGGAATGAATTGTCAAACTGGGAAAACACTTAGTGTTCCCACACTTGTCGCGTTTCTCAGCATAATCCACGAATCACTTCTCGTTAGAGCACAAATGGCGAAGCGAGTTTTCTTTACGTCAGATTCAATCAGAAACACGAATGCAAACACGAATTCACCCATTAAAGTATTTTATACAATGTTCAGGACACTCACATATATAATTCATATCGTATGCTTTAAGTTTTCGCTTTTTTAAATAACTGTCAGTTTTTATTTCTAAGCTTTTTCATAATTTTAATAATAAGTTACGACCGTAATTTTCGAAAAATACAATATAAATCGGAAATCAACTGTTTGATTTTATATATTATTCAGATCTGGAGTAAAATAATCCACATTGAAATAATTATAATATAAAATTATTCTTTATTTCCTATAATTTTGGCCCAATTATAATTTTATAGCAAAATCACTCGTTAATATTTAATGTAGAATTTCGATAAAAATTTTATCTACAATTATAAAATTCTTGCTAAAAAAAAAAGAAGTGTGCCCATAAAATCGAATTTATCATTCACTAAGTTTTCAAATGATTTCACTGCAAATATGCCGGTCAGAAATTCCGTCTCTCAGAATTTAAAACCGTACAGCGTCAAATTTAACCTTCGTTTTAGTATAAAATAATTATATTGAGTAGAAGTAAGTTGAGTAGAGTTGGCGACTTAAATTAGGTTAAATTTGACACCAGATTAAACAATGCGGTGATATGGTCGCGCATTCGCGACACGAATATCAGGTCGATATACGATCGTTGAACGTTAACGCGGGTCGCGATATAAACATGCAATCAGTTCGAGAAGACCTTCAATGAAGCCCTCCTCCTCCGTAATAGAGCTTACCGTTCTATTAAAATATTGCATATATTCTATGTATCGCGGGTCATGGACGAGCTCGAGCGAGAATACTGTAGATTATCCATACCTCTACCCCCCTTCCCCTCCCCCTCCCCTCTCCTTCCTCTTCTCGCTCTTTGTACACAAGGGAGCAGAGATCTTATCGCGCGCACGTTGGCCGATAAGCCGCGCCGGCGTACCCTTATCAATCGTCATCTTATCGATCGCACACACGCACGTCTACGAAACGTGGAACTTGCATCGATTCTACGCGACTGCTATTAAGAAATGTATCCCGAAGGAGCGCGCGCGTCTACAGATTGAAAAATCATGCACGTTGAGAGGAGAAAAAAAATTTCTTTAAGTGCAAACGGAGGTAGAAATAGGAAATTGTAGAAACGTATATAGGATGTAATCTCTTTCAAAAAAAATAACGAATATAAATGAAAGCGTGAATATAAAAATCGACGAAAGTAATTAGAGATTGATGAGATTTGGAAAATTAATTATTTTTTTCAGAGATTAGAAATTTATACAAAATTTTCAAAAAAATTAATTTGATAAAATTATTTTATAAATAATGGGAAGGGGGGGGGGGTATTGATAAGTCTGGTAGGTTCTTTGTGCTAATCACAAAATTGTAGATTAAATATGTGCATTGAAAAATTAATGTTCTGTTAAGAAGTCACAGACATTTCGGCTTTTACTGGAGTCCTTCAGTAAACAAACGAAAGTATAATGTTTAATTTATTTGGTTTATTTATTGAAGATTAACATACCGAAGATGCCTTTAGTTAAAGTCGAAATGTCGTCTATGACTTTGTAACAGAACATCGTTTATGAATTTTTCAATATACATTTAATCTACAATTTTAATTGCACGAAGAACCTGCTAGACTTATCAGCCTTTATTTATTTTACGAGTCTGGAAATATAATTTTAATTTATAAATATAAAAATACAGAACATATTGCTTCCTTACTTTAAAAGTAACACAACTCGAAAAACGTGATTTTCGAGTTATTACTATGAATGAGTTAGGTAAATATTGACCTATCAATCGTCATATACCGTTAAAAGTAGAGTAATTTAACTTTAAAAAATCGTCAAATAAAAAATTGATTTTTAAGAATGAAAAAATAAAAATAATAAAATGACATTTGATCGTGTTAATATGTTCTTTCTGCCAATATTATTTCGCTAATCAATAATTTTCTGTGAAGTACAAAAATAATTTCCTCTAGGAAACTTAAATTTTTGGAGTTGTATCAACTTTGAAGTAAGGAATACAAAGGTATAACAGAAACGTAAAAAAATATAATAGAGTGAGAGAATAAGATACAAAAAAAAATATACAGTAAATGTACAAATCTAAACACGATAGAGATATAATTATTAAAAACGACCGACTTTGCATGAAATTGAAAGATGGAAGTAACGAAAACCAGAAACTTTCCGATTAATGTACTCAGTGTCTCTTTTTTCACGCGGAACGGCGGAACAGTTTTGTTGTCTCGGCTTAGCCGTGCATGCGTTTTTGACGGGGAGCGTTCTGGATTAATTATAACTTGCTTCTGCCTATAAGTGCAAGAGGACCCCCCTATGCGCAAGTTTTAATTGACGCGTGCGGCTTCGCTCTTAATTATGCGATTTTACGTACACACGCGCGAGTTGTTAATATCTTATCTCGTTTCAGAATTCCCTTCTCTATCTCACGAGTCCCTCATTTCGCGATGTAATTCGAGTATGTTCGGATACACTCTAAAAAAGATATCTTACATGTAGAACAGCGTAAAAAGCGCATTGTTATAATACAAAATAAAATGTGATGTAAGCCCTTAATAATGTATCATCATCATACATGTATGTAGCACTATCGATCTATTTTATATTATTTATTTATTAATGTAATATTACCGTTATGTACGTTAATATCTTATTAAATATTTTCGAGCAAAGATAAAGATATTTAATTTATTTATTATAATATATGATGTAACGTTCATATATTATATAAAAACATTTGATATATTAAATAAAAATATTTAGATATTCAGTAATATTCTTTTTTACATAGAAAAAGATAGTTAATTAGTTATCAACAGGTTAATATCTTAAATTAAAAATTAAATGATTAGAAATAATATTTAATGTATGTATTAAAAATCTTTAGATTTTAAATATTTTATAATAATATTATAGTATTATTTTCAATTGTAAAATTTAATCGTCTCATAAAATCAAACAAAATCATCACGCTTAAAAATATCTTATATAGCATTTTCTTATGTAGGTTCTATTTTTAAAATTATAAATCCGATAAAAATACTTCTTTCTCCAATCATCACCTTTATTGGCCCAAGATTATCTTTGCCCATCCATAGTGCAATCAAATAAAATTTTACGCTTTCAATTCTTAGATATCACTCCGTGTATTATGACGAATCGTCGCTGTCGAAATGTGACCATAAATAATAAATACATATAAAACAAAATTGTAGCATAAAAAAAAAATCAACACACTCTTCACGTAGTCTTTTCGATCTTCACGCAACTTTGGCTTCCATACCGCACACTTTTATCTTTTTTTAACTTTTCTGTTTCCTTTTTCACGTCGCGATTTCCTGGCTTTTACGCCGGTTTTCTCAAAACGCTTAGAGAACCACGACGAGATGCTCGCTCTTGCGGTGCAAGTACTATCACTGGTTTCCCAGCGACCCAGGGACCCATGGCTACCTGTTATCACTCTCTTCCTCCTCCTCTACGCTCTTTCTCTCTCCCTTTCTCTCTTAGTCTCTTCACCTTTCTCGCCTTCCTCCCCTTCTACGTCGATTTTCTCGCTCAGTGTCACTGCCAATCCTTCTTTCCGTCCTTTGCATTCTGTTACCGCACGATAAGTACCAAGTAAACATTCGACAGTCGTTCCAGTCTCTCTCTCTCTCTCTCTCTCTCTCTCTCGTACCTTCGTCCTATCTTCTCCTCTTCGCTTCACTTCGTCTTCTTCATTGTTGACCCACCGGGTACACACCGGAAGACGGCAATTCCGGGGACCGTTGGGTTCTCTCTCGTGAAAGAGAAACCCGGTGAATCATCAATTATTCTCAAGAATAATCGCTGACATCAATATCAAGTTATTTCTCGATTCACGCGAATCGCACGATCGCTTTATTCGAGAGTTCAAAGGCGAAGTAATGAGAATTTTATCAGTTTATTTCTCCTAATACCATAATAATATCATAATACAAATTATTTTTTCCTCTCAAAATAAAAATCCGTGTGATTATGTCTTTAAAATCTTTATAGATGTAATAAAAATAATTATAAAAATGTACCTTTTTGAATAAAATAATCAATTCCCTTATTATTGTAATTAATTCTCATCTTGATGTCACTTCGAGTTAGGAGCAAAAATATCTAAAATAATAATTGGAAAATAAATCAATTCTAGTTAATGTTTACAAGTTACTTAAACCTACTATTACCGTATTAAATCATTAAACAATTAATCTTACATATAAAAATACTAATCACATTGTATTACAATAAATTAACACTAGGATATGTTAAAAATTCAGCACAAAATTTTAACAGGGATTAGTTTCATACAATTACAAAATGTTTCTCACTGTGTATACATAAAACCATAACTATCTCCCCCCCCCCCCCTCCCCTTCAATTAAAGCCTTTTCTTTTCTTCGTGAATATACGTTTCTGAAAGATTGATTCAGCTAAATTCGACTGTTCCTCGGACCTTGGCGAGACCACGATATCGCATTAGTTTTCCGACGGTGGAAGCGGCACCCCTGTCACGCCGCACTCTCCCCCCTCCTCGGTGCCAGGCTCGAACTTCGCTGATAACGCGCGGCGATAACGAATAACGATACCGCCGGGCCGCTCGCGATACTCTCGTGGCAATGCGCGCGCGCGCACTTCGGCTCTCCGTGAGTAACGGAGCGATAACGATAAGACCCGGGCGTGAGACACGTAGGGAACCGTTTATATCTAATAAGCGTGTTCTTTGTCTCTGCACGTCGATGTGGTATCGCGCGCCGCGTTCTTTTTCTTTCTTTCTTCCCCGCTTATCCTGTCTCTCTCTTTCCTGCCTCCGTTCATGTCGACAAGATACCGTTTCCGAGCTTAACTCAGGCATCTGCGATCTCGGAACTTGGAGAACCGTCTCGAGACACGTTAACGTCTTTTTACGAAAGCTATCGATACGCGTTCGAGAGATATAAGAAGTGTATACACGTAGAATTCGTAAAGGACTTCAGCGATAACGATATGTATTTATCTCGTGTCCTATTTCGATTTTTTTTCTTCGTTAGATATTTTTATGTTCAGGGTTGCCCCAGAAAATGAATTTTAAAATTCCTTGACTTTTCCAGGTAAAAATGGGAACTTTCCATGATCAATAGAAAATACGTGAAAATTTTAATATAATAAAATATATAAAAAATTTTAACATTTAAAATCAACGATTGTGAGAAAGCTTATATTATTAAAAGATTATTAACGCAAAAGAAGTAGCTTCTTAAAGCTAGTAATAAAATTTTGAGGTCAAATCCAAGCCAACAAAAAATTAATTAATATTGGAAAAAAGAATGCAGTTACGACGAAAAAAAGAGAAATTAAATAAAATTAGTGAATAAAATATAAACTTGAATTTTTTTTTTTAAATCGTTTAAAGTGCACGAGTTTTGAACGTGACTATAAACGTTAGATATAATATTTAAAGAATTATAAAAATTATTTGAAACAAGAACAGTTTAAGGAAATTGTAAGCAAAATCCAAAATTCCAGTCTCTTTTATATTTTCCCTGACTTTTTTCGATTTTCTAGGTCAGTGGCAACTCTATAAGTTATAAAATATAAAAATGTACGAAGCTTTCGAAAAAAGTAAAAAATAAAAAATTATAAATAAGAGCTGATGAGAATTTTTTATGTAATTATATTTCCGCAAAACTATTTTTTTTTTGTATAGGAAGTTAAGAATTATGAAAGGGCTGATGACAATACAACGCGTATAAATAGTTCACAAATTAGTAATCAATAAAACATATTTGAATTAACATTACTTCATAATTCGTTCATTCGTTAATTAATTCAAATATTATTAATTCAATATTTTATTGATTTATCTATAATATATTGAGAAAATTGAGTCCTCCTTTAAAAAATGATTAATTTTCATGTACAATGTAGCTTATAATATAATGAACAAAAGATCTCATAGACATAATGCTCAATATTAAATAATTTTTGAATAATGGTGCATCAAAGATGTAAAACTTAATGGGCTCTGTGAGCATTTTTAATACACTATAGCTAAAAAATTATCCATTATTAAGAGAAGCATTATGTTTGTGATATTTATATTATTCACATTATAAACACATTTAATGTGAAAATTAATTTATTTCACCGAAATCCAATTTTCCATGTAATTATAATGCTTCAGAATAATTTTTAAAGGAATTAAATACTTTGTAAAAAAAGTGAAAAGGAAAAATAAATTTCTCATCTTCCTGGTATAAATAAAAACGATCATTATATAAATACAATAATTTTTTCCCATATACTATATAAGTATAAGAACAAATTTTTAGACTCTCATTAATATTTTAATGGTTCATTTAAAAGAAAATAAGAATCCTCTGAATTTGTTTACTAGATACAAATTTGAAAGTAACTTTGCTGGATCATCAAAATAATTATGTAGAACGGCTAACTCGTAATACGTCATCTACAATATGCTGAATAAGTTTAATGTAAGAAATAAGAGTAAGAAATTGACTGATCTCAGTCGATTATTCTTCTCACATTCAACTGTGATTGATCAATTTCTTATTCTTACTTCTTACGCCAAGCTTACTTCGCTTGTTGTAGACGACGCATAAGGGAAACGCACGTAGAACTCAAATTGACCCAGATGCATGAACAAACGAATATTTCTCCGCGCGTTCTATTTTTATTTATAACATTAAGATCCATAAGGTCGCTGACAATAAGCATCCAACATAAAGAAAGATGCCATGTTGATTTACATAAGATGCTCATTGGCGAGTCATTGGTCTGATCTGGACTTAATGTTATGGTTATACAGCTTATGTAATTGTGTGTGTGATGGCCCTAACGCTTTCAGTATCTTCCCCCCCCCCCCTCTCACTATTTCTTCCTTGCTATTTGTTTGAATGTAGCAAAGCAGCATCGCTTCAAAATTTTAACTATAAGTAGTAGTTCTTTTATTCTTTGGATCACTTCGATCCTCACAAGAGTATGTACGAAAATTTCTATGATTTCATTAATATTGTTTAATATTTTACTTGTGTTGTATGAGTTACTTTTACACATAATATAGTTAAGATTTTTAAATAAAATCCATAGTTAAGAGGGTGCTAAAGCACCGATTATTTTCTAACATTGTAATTTTTTAATTGATTACACAGAATTATAAATTTTTTTCTACAATTAAAATATAGACAATAACATAGTCCGAATTGTATAATTTCATATAAAAGAAAAAAAATTAGAAAATTATACTTTTGTTATCAACTTCTGGCATCGAATCGTAAATATTGTCTTATATAAAAATTTTGTATTTGTATAAAATAAGTTTAGTTCGGACTATTTCAATTTTCCTTCTTTAATTTTTAAAATACAAATACATATGTTTGTAGTTTTGAAATAATATCTTAATAATTTTTAGTTATTTTTGATATAAATAATGATATATCTGCTATTTTTTTAATAATGTTTATAAAAATGTTTATTGATTTACTTTTATTTTGACAGTTTACTGTAAAAAATTAATGTGCAAAGAGATAAACAATGTACGAAAATAAAGTGACAATATTACGTTTTAGAATGCTGGCTTAAATAGTCATATTATTCGAGTAATATTCATATATTTCATGTATTTACTTTAAGTTTAAATTCAATAACAATTAAAATTTATTCGATTATTTTTACTGTCTATATTTACATAACTTGTAAACTATAAATTTACTGAAATATTACCTCCATAAAAAAATATTTTTAATAATAAGAATTTTAATTTTTACCGTTTGAAAATTATTATTTTATGTTTATAATATGAATCAGAGTTTATAATTATTTTTAAATAAAAATAAAAAATTGGGTTTACACATAAAAAAACAAATTACTCAAAATGTAGATCAAATTGGCCTCCACGAACATTTACGTGAAAAAAATCTGTGCTTATTTGCGGATTAATGACACTATTGCAAAAAAAATTTTTAAGCAATTTTTTGACAACCATTTCGAGTGTCCTACATAATTATTTTGATGATCCAAACAAAATTTCCAACAAAATTTTTACATATACTTCAGCAAAATCATTCTTTTCGTATTAGTTTTCAATCAACAATTGCGCGTAATGCGATCTGAATCCTGATACTTAATGCGGTAAAATGATTATTCTATGCAGCAGAGTTTCTTTGGATGCTGATTAATTGTACCGTGCGTATTTTATCGGATTTACCACCTCGCGCTCGTTATTTTAAGTCCACCTATTATTCCATAACGCATTATTGTTTATGTTCCTCCCGGCGGAAAATACGCGAGGTGCAACGGCCGATGCCGACACAACGGAACGCAACGTAACGCAATGCACAACGCAACGTGCTCGACTTTATTCGCACTGGATAGGAACGAGAGAGAGAGAGAGAGAGAGAGAGAGAAAGAGAGAGAGAGAGAGAGAGAGAGCTCAGTTCGTTCGATAAAAGCAGCAACGACGCGCACGAATCGAGGTACGGTGACGGAAACGAGTGCTGACAGTGCCATAAATATTCACACGTCGTTAACTACTGAACTCCGGCGACGTTGCGTGTGTTACGAATGCAAAAGTAACACGTGCATTTGTATAATCCACTCGAACATTAATGCATCCATTCTAGCTTTTCTTTCCGAGGGAAAGGAACGAGGCGGCCGCTTGTAGGCCACCTGTAGTCTTAAGAAACGTGGTATGGAAATAGCCGTTTACGAGTGTCTTAGACCGATAAGAAAAATGCATTTTAACGCATCAGATAAAGTGTGAAAGATGATGAAGTACAAGTTTTGTTGATAATATTTTGAAAAGTAATAATAAAAATCTGTGGAATCCCATGAACGTATATATACATAACAAAATTATCTTGTCTAAAAGAAGTAGAAAAAGAGTGTCAAGTATAGGCTGTACGTTACTCGAACTTGTACCAAATTAAGAAATGAAAGAAGTGGTACTATTATTGTTACTTAAAAATAAGTTATAGATCTGTTCCTTCGTCGATTCTTCATCGATTGAAAAAAAAAAATCAATTGAAATATGTCCACTTTTACCGAAGTTATGATAACAAATGTGAGCTCCATCCGTATTTATTATTGCAATTCCAGCAAAAATAGATATATTTTAATTACTTTTTTTTTTTAGTTGCTGGACCTGAAAAAATGTCCATGTAATATGTAGGACTGTGTCTAGAGTTAACAAAAAGTTAACACCGTTGGAGCTATAATCATATCACAAATTCATCGCCAATATTAAAAGTCTATTATAGCGCAATTCTTGGTGCTCACTAATACTTACAGAGATGACCGTCTAAATATAATCTATATTTAATCATACTTAAAATCTTATTATTTTAAAAAGTGCTACTTAAAATAAAAATTTAAAGTAACTTTTTATTTAGTTTTACGAGCATTTTATTGCTATAGTATTTTGAACTTTGGAATACCCTGTATAATATAACATATTACATCATTATATACATATTCATCGCAATATTATAATGTGATTATAATATAATTATATAAGTTATATAAATTACATTAACTGCAGTAACAATGATAATGACGCTGGTTAATTAATAATAATTGTTAACATATATATATATGTATATATATATATATATATATATTTCTTTCTTTTCTAGATTCTCTCTGATATTCGAACATCTAAATTAAAATAAAACTATAATTATGCATCTACGCGTAGTTTATTCTACATTAATTCAATACGCGATCTTAAGTACAACCTTGGTGATAATCTACGACCGTAATTTGCGATGATAACAGATCTTTTTTTGCAGGTTTAGTGTGCAACAACTCAGGTAGTTAATTAAACATCGACTAATATGGTTGTACGCTTTTACGTGCGCATCCTAATTCCATATTAATTATATATCCCTAAGATGTTTACTTTCCGCGGTCTTTTCCCATGTCGAAATGCGCTTCCTTGTTTGCAATTCATCTCAGTGAATCCGCGCCAAACTCGTAAAAGCTTTTATTACTCTGAGAACAGCAGTGGACTTCGTTCCAACATCACTCGCATTATTTTAGATGCTCCTCTCTCAGTCATATTATTAATTACAATTTATTGCGCGCGCGCATTTAAGTCTGAAACACATAGAAAAACGTAAGACAGTAAGATGTGAGTAGTAAGTGAATTGATCAATCATAATAGAGGACGTATGGCAATAATCTTACTTCTCTGTAATAATTGGCTAATTCGCTTACTGCCTACGTTTTATTATCTTACGTTTTTTATTATATATGTGCCACGGGCTTTATCAATCCCCGCGAGTGAATTTTTCGTGAGGTTTCGCAAGCCGGCTATCGCCGGTTCACGCACGTTTCACGTTGCGTATGTTGCGTGTCTACAATGTGCAGAGTAAGCTTGGTGTAAGAAGTAAGAGTGAGAAATTAATCAATCACAGTTTATTATTTCTTTCACATTCGACTGTGATTAATTAATTTTCTTATTCTTACACCAAGCTTAAGATCATAGATGCATGAAGCATAAGAAAATCGACCAACTAAAGTCTTTTATTTCACGGAAGGAGTGAAATCTCACTCCGAAAGACTGAAAATTGGGTCAGTTTTGAAAAAAGAGTGAAAATATTTTCACTATTAAACAAGAATGGCAGATTTTCACTCTTTTGGAGCGAGAGTCACTCCAAGGAATGAAGATACTTCATAAAAAGGAGCGAGATTCATTGCAAAGGAGTGAAATCTCACTCCAAAAAAGAGTGAAAATCTATCATTCTCGTTCAAGAGCGAAAAATCTCATTCTTTTTTCGAAATTGGCTCAATTTACTAGAGAATCAATTATAATTATGTAGCTTATGTCATTTTGTGTGTGATCGCCCTTACTCTGTATATTATAGACGACGCATGTATGTACGTACAATCGTATGTACACATATGTGTATATATGTTATTCGGCTGTCAATTGCGTCACGTCTCTGAGGAACCACTGCGAAACAACGTGCCTGGCCGTTATCGACATCATGATCGGTAATTACTAGCTAATAAATTATTTGCATTGGACTTACGCGATATTCAACGAAAAAGACAGAGAGATAGCAAGCTAGATAGATAGATAGATAGATAGATAGAGAGAGAGAGAGAGAGAGAGAGAGAGAGAGAGAGAGAGAGAGAGAGAGAAAGAGGGGAAAAAAAAAGGGAACCAGTCGAACTTGTATTTTCTGAGTCACTTATCAGATCCATCTAACCGTTATACGATATCGATGCTGGGCGCGTATTAATATGCGCAGATTAACATCGGGATTCGCGCAAACGAGTTTTCGTGCGACATATCGCAAAGCGACCAGAAAGTCCGGTTCATCGACGTTCCGCCATGAGGAGAAAGGACGGAGCGCGGAGAGGAGAGACGCGTATCACGGCACGAGGACAAGCCGCATTCGAATTAATAAAAACAATTCGAATTAAGTAGTGCGATTACGTCGCATAACCATTCATAATTAATTCGTCGAATGTCGAATGAAACGAGCGCTATTCGAATTAAGTCGTCCCTGAGAGTGTATTAAAAAAAAAACGTCGCCATTTAAATCATCATCATTAATGGCGTTTTATTAAGTAGAAAGGCTGGATTGAAGGCAATCGCAAGTGAAAAAAAGCGAAAAAAAAAAGAACTCGATTCGATCTAGATTTGATTGAGACTTGGAAGGCGAGGAAAATTCCTCTACTAAATTTCTTCACTCTCTTCTCTTCTTTTTCCTCTCACGTGAACCGTCATCGGATGTTCTCGTTTATAAACGTCACGTGGTATATCGGAATCTATTGTAAGGTTATTATCTCTGCGAGAGATTTTGGTTTAGAATCAAATGAAAAGAATAGTTACATTTAAGTACCTAAATATAATATAATATTAGTTATAGATCTGAAATAATTTTGTAAGAGCTATTACTATTCATACATAAATTATACGTTCGAGGAAATAAGCTACTCAAGATTGATATAACAAGATTTTTTACATTTCACATTTTTTATAACAAGATTTACTAGACCTATATAAACATAAATAACCTAATTATTAACTTGAAAAGACAGAAAAAATAAGCACGCTATCAAATTTAATCTTGAAAAATGACAAATTGCGTATCATAAACAGAATCGTTTATCCGGCGAGGAGCGACCGACGCGACGCCGCGACGTCGATTACGTGGAATCCCCCGGAGACGCCGGGCGAGGAGAACGATCCCGTTGATATGTGTGGGGGATCAATAACCCTAAGTGCGAACGGTTTCAATTAGGGTACATGCCGCACCAGGAAATCGCTGCGAGAAGTTCACGACTTGAATTCTTCTTTGTAATTTCATTCTCTGTCAAATCTTTGAGTTAGATTCCTTTGAGCTTTTTAATTTTAGAATTCTAGTAAATTTCACATCTGAAAAAATAAGTCACTTCTAATTGATGAATTTATGAATTTTTAAATATTAATAATTAAATTTAAAAAATAAAAAATGTATGTATTAATAATTAAATTTATTAGTCTTTATGTTACGTAAATTTTAAAACTTAAAAAGGTATGTCGATCATTGACAATGATTGCAGCCTTCCAATATAATTAAAAAAAAAATTCAAAAGGATTTTTAATTATTATAAATTATGAGTGGAGCTCAAAAATTGCAATACTTGAACTTAGCACAAATATAGTACGATAATTAATCTATACAGTGTGAGAGATTTCTGGTTGAAAATAAACGAATCAGAAGATTCTGATGATATCATCAATCAGAACTCTATGTAGTTATTTCCACTAGAAATATAATAAATTCAAACAGAAAATTCTTACTTGTCTTATATTTTCAGTCAGAATTTCACAATTAATATAACCAGACCTTTGCATAAATAGAAAATTATATGGAAAAATAAGATTGTAAAGATATTTAAAATCATTACACTATTTAAAAATTAGGAAAATGTCCCAAGGTCACCCACATGTTATACGGTTTAATATTCAATCGCATTTCGATCAAGCAACCTTCTTCGCGACTGTAGATTGTTCTGCTTGTTTTCTGTGAATAACATTAGGCGACTAATTTAAATATCCTACTTTTTTTATAGTATTTCGCACGGCACCAACTTCCTCCATAAAACGGGGTCGAACCAGTAGATCGATCAGAGAGGAGGACGCGTGCGATCTCTAGGATGGGGATGGGCATGAAAAAGCGCGCAGGCGGAAACGATGACGGTGAGATTTCGTGTAATCGTGAAGAGAAAGAGAGACAGAGAGAGAGAGAGAGAGAGAGAGAGAGAGAAAGAAAGAGAGGGGGGGAAGAGAGACGTCGAGAGGACGGCCACGATGGATCATCACTGTAGTGTCGGTGACCGTTGGCCTCTTCGAGTACCTAATAAAGGGAAAGAAGGAAGAGGAGAGAAAACGAGGTACGAAACAAGGGAGAGACGAAGAGAGAAACTCCCTGGCGCCGTGTTATCTTATTCGTTAAGATCCTCCGGCAACGGGAGTGAGAGTGGGGGAGGGGAAACAGATCCAACATACAGTGGTCTTACTGTCTCGTCCATTCTCTCACTTTCTCTCTCTCTCTCTCTCTCTCTCTCTCTCTCTCTCTCTCTCTCTCTCTCTCTCTCTCTCTCTCGCTCCCTCTACTAGGAGTGTGAGGGTCCCGGGGGAGAAAATCCAGGAATGGCTCTTCGAGTCTAGACGACGCGAGAGATAGCCTGGTCCCTTCTCTCCGTCCCTTTCCTCCCTCCGTCCTTTATCAGCCTTGCTCTTCCGTCTGCCTGAGAAGATGGACGGATACTCGCGGTTTGATACTCGGAAGCCCTACGCAGTGACCAGCACTGACTTTTTAGGATCGCACGCATTACTCGGTCCACAGCGGATGCTGCGGTAGCCCGCGTGAAGGCAGTCGCGGATACAGCCACAGTACTCGTTATATTTAGCGTTAAACGCAGTCGACTGACCTTGAATTTCATTTTCTATAAAGCTCCAGTTACGTCTATTCTATAAAATGTAAAAGCTCTATATTGAAAAAAGGGTCTAATAATAGCTACCAAAGGTACAATATTTTCAATCAAAGTTAATATAAGAATAATTTTATTTTTCTAAATGTCTAATGAGTATTAGGTACCAAACGTAATAATGTAATCAAGTGTTTGATAATGATTATTAAATATTTAGAAATTAAAATTACAGATTTTTTGTTACACCAATCAAACATTTCATTCACGTTATTTCACTTAACACATTTAGTAATTATTATCAAACTCTTTTCTATGTAGTTATGTCACGATAAAAAGAGCGATTTTATAAAATAATAGCAAAGTATCTAAGTTTATTTAACAAAGAACTAAATCATTTATTATACATATATAATTCGTAATTCGAATTCTTAGAAATTTATTTAAAGGCCTTAACTCCTCCACCGAATGAGTTCCTCCGATCTCGCCTCTTCATATCACTTATCTTTCTCTTTTACGATTTTCATTCTATGTCTTGATTCTTTCTTTCTCTCTTTTATCTGAGACTCTGTATATCTTCTTTTAGGAACTGACCTTCCCCTACTCCAATTTTTCCCTATTAATCCCTACTTATTTCCGTGTCAACTCATCACTCTCTTGACCTGACAAAATTTCATATTGCCGATTATTTATTGTTATCCTAGATCTAACAATGTTAGCCTAAATAATGGTAAGCCTAAAGCCGTAAGAAATCAACCAATCAGAGTCGATTATTCTCTTCACGATTATGAATATCTAATATCTTTCGTGGCTTAAAGTTTATATTTATTACACCTATTGTGTTTCGGGATTAACAGTAAATCGCGTAAAGTTATAATCACACTAGCGATTACCAATTGGATTGCAATTGTGGTTGGTGATTACTTTCCAATCAGAGCAAAGCAGTCGCCGATACTACTTTGCTCAGATTGGTTGAAAGTAATCACCAATCGCCAATCGCAATCCAGTCGGCAATTGCTAGTGTGATTACGACTTAACGCATAGTGCTCTCTTTTGAATCTCCCAACTTCTCGCCGCGTGAAAGACCGCGGTGCTCGGTGGATTTCGCCATCTCGGGGGAGGTTCGACGCGGACCTTACGACGAGACGCTGCTCACCCTGGTCGTGTACGTTATCGGGAAAATAAATTATACGCACCGCGGCGGCGGTGGTGCTACCGCGAGCGAGATACCGCCGCAATCGGCGTCGTATCTAAAAAGCTCGCGCGCCGCCGGAAGCTCGACTCTCTTTCTCCTCTCTTTCTCTTACCCTCTCTCACCTTCCCCGCAGCTCTCTCCGACGTCGACGTCCGGCGTCGGTGCGATTGTATAGTGTATCTCTATGTACGTATGTGTGCGCGCGGGCGTGTATATATCCACGTCGCGCGCAGATGCCGCAAAACCCCGAGCAGGAGTAGCGACGGCACCGAAGTCCTCCACCGATAGCCTGATGGTCATTTCTCATTTGTGTAATCTGCGCCACCCCTCGAGCCGAGCTTTCTCTATCTCCTGACCACCCCCTCCCGCCCTACGTCGCCCATCTCCTGCCTTTCTCCTCTCACTCCCTCCCCCTTTTGAGCCTCCTCTCGTCCGCGAGAGCCGCCGCTTTTTGGAGGGATGTGCACCAGCCGGAGGTGGGAGGATAAGCGACCATTTGTTCCGCGGGGCGGTTTTTGACGAGGCGCCCTAATCGCACCATCCTCTTCCCCTCCTCATTGTTTCCTCTCTCTCTCTCTTTCTCTCCCTCCCTCCCCCCCCCCCCGGCATCACCAACCATCCCTGGCGGGCTAATCGTAATTGCGAGCGACGATAAAAAGTGTCCGCCGCTTTTTCACCGCCCGGTGAGGTACGAGAAGGACGAGTTGCCGCTTTTCTCCCCCTTCCGTGAAAGGACAACGACGAAGTGTAACGCGAGTGCATCGCGCGAAAGCCACCCGGAAACGGTCGTAATTGTGGGCCGTGGGAGTGATATTGCCGCGGGACCTTCAAGGGTGGCTCTTCAACGTCGAGATGACCTGTTTTCGGGGGATGCTTACCGAGAACAAATCTCGCGCCCATTTATTAATGAAGATTTATGAGCATTTTTATTAAAGAGTTTTAATCATTCTTATTAAATAAATATTGCAGTTTTGTTGTAGAATACAAATAGTCATTTCTTAGGCTTCTCTTGGAAAATTTAATTATTATTATTATATACTAGTTTATATTATGTAAGAGCATAGACTGCCTCCAAAATTATTTTCATGGCTAAGCCCGAATTTTGTCAAAATATTTTCATTAGACTTAATTTTTTAAATACAAAAAAAGCCATTTTTTAAATACACGAAGTGTCCAAAATTTATGACTTAAAATACTATACCAAGAAAATTCTTGAAAAATTAAATGAAACAATTATTTTTTATTTTAAACAGTAGCTTTCGAGACAATTAGGGGTATGACCAATTATAGACTATTTTTAGACAGTCACTAATATCGCATGTGATTCACAAGTCTGAAAGTAGTCTATCACTATATTTAGATTCTTATCCCTTAAAAACTACTGTTTAAAATAAAAATTTACAAATAACTTTTTTATTTAATTCTTCGACAAGTATCTTATAGGATTTCGAGTCGCGAATTTTGGGACACACTGTGTAATGAAGTTTGATTAAAATTAGAAAATAATTTATTTTTATGACTTCAGATCGGTTTCACATATTATAGTCTATCAATATGAGAATCGTCTAATATATTTTCGTTCCAATATTTTTCTGATAACGTTTCTCAATTATCAAATCCTGACGAAAACATACACTTTGCTTATCACTTGTCGCATTCAAACTATTCAAAAAAAATTATTATATCTTAAAAATGACTATATCTTAAAATTGACATGTATCTTAATTCAATTTAATTGAATTTTTCTGGAAGCAGAACTCGCAGTGCCCTAAAATATTCATGCCCAAATACAACTTTTCTTTTTATTATTTCTTTTTTTCACGTTCTCACTTTTTACAATGAAAAAATAATTTTCAGCCCTGAAATTTCAGAAGTTTTCCATGAATTTTTTGGAATACATAAAATTCCAATACTTATAATTCCAGGATCCAAGGATATTCAAGGACTACTGGACACCATGGATGAGTTCACTGTAGAATCGGGGAAAAAGCGGCATGTTAGATAATTCGTAAGAACATTTCCGGAAGTATTTATTACCCGTGGCGAAGGACATGTCGGTTTTTTGCGGGTCTGAGGGTCCTTGGACACGATGGTGTAGCGTCGCTTTGGCGGAGGACTTTGACAAATCGTCGATCACCCCTTGAGGGCTGGTGCTTCCTATCTCCGGAGCTTTTCATCCCTGACGGGCCGGACAATGGTCTGCGACAAAACTGAGCTATCCCTCTCCCTCCTACCTTTCCAGACCCTCGAAGCGCAGTTTTTTCCCGCCCTTCACCGATCTAACGATTCCACCGTCATGTCGTCGTCAAACCGGGCATCCGGCACTACGAAGTCGACCAGTCCGCAAAGTGACGAAGATCAAACGCGTATCTCCGTTAGATGAATCGCTTTCCATCTCGGTCATGCTTTCTCTCATCCTCGAATTTATCTATTTTAATCGCCTTTAATCCTGGAATCTATTTTATTTCACGTTCCTATATTTAGTGTAAATGTTATGTTATGAAATTTCGTACTTTATATGATGTGTTTTATTATTTTTTGATATTTATTATTTTTAATTTTCAAACAATAATACAATAAAATGTAAAATAAATAAATGATTTTTATTACTTTCAAATAATAAAATAGAAAAAAAATTGATACTAAATTTATTATCAATCTCTCACAGATGTTTTAGTTCCCAAAAAATTACGTAAATTAGAAACTGTAGAAATTACAAAAAAATTAAGAAACTATTGGAGAGATTTCAAAAATGAGTTGACGCTACTTCCGCCAGTCTTATAGATAATTCGGCCTTGGAATTTGCGAATAAACGGTCGCACTGTTCAAGTGTTCACCCGTTTGCTAGATCCCATCGTAGACGAAGAAGAAGAAGAAACGAAGAAGAAGAAGAAAACAATGGACGAGGAGAAGAGAGGCGAAGGGAACGTTTCCGCGTGATAAGATAAGGCTACCTTATCGTTGCTGTTCCGCGATACTAGCTTGGGGGCTAGTCGAGAGACCCGTGTAATCGGCGTATTTGCGACGCGCGACACGACCGGTTTGACCCGAACATCGATTCGCCATTAAGCCATTAACGTGGACAAGCGCGCGCCGCTCGGTCGTTTCCTGGTTACAGCTTTCTTCAAAAGTCGCGTTGGACCAAAACAAAGAAAAATCCGAGAAATAGATGCGCAACAAGCAACATCACTACACGAAAAATCGATTTTGCTGAAACATCTAGAAATTTAGCTAGATATAGATTTGAAAATAATTTTGTTGGACTATCAAAATTATTATGTAGGATCACATTCATGTTGGATGCTAGTCATCAATTTTTTGCTCATTATGATTGAGTGTCCTACATTATTAAGTCTAACAAAATTTATATGATCAGATCAGTGCGTGACCTAAATTGTTTGATATTTTAGTAAAATTATTCATTCTTTCCGTATACGAAACAAACCCAATTGAGAGTCTTGTCAATTTAAACGGTAGATATTGATATGTAAATATAATATTGAACGTCATTATTAATATTTATACAATATGTATATGTACGCATTATGTCTGATATTTCATACAATTCATTAATATTGCTGTTATAATATCGTATTAATGTGTAATAATTATGCAACATAATAATTAGAATATCAAAATAGAATGAATTATTAAATTGTCATAACTATTCAATGGAATTATTGTTCTATTATTTGTAGAGAAAATAGAATAAAAAAGAATTAGTTAATAGAATTTCAATAAATTCAAAGTTCGATTCCCACAAAGCAATAGAAAGGAATATAAGGGTCAAATAACGAGCATACAAATGTAATACATTTACTCTTAAAAGAAAACAATAACCTATAATACGTTTATTCAGTATAGTCTCTCGAAACATACCATTATCATTCCTTTTTAGGGGTGAATACATTACATTTATAAAATATTTTTATGCTCGTTATTTGTCCCTCATTTTTCTCTTATTATTTCAATAGAAAGTATTTGCAAAACACATTTTTCTTCTAATAAGATTAATAAATCGATAATCAAAATAAATTAAAAAAATTATTTAATAATATAATTCTTCTATTAATAATAGCTGCATATATTTTTTTTATTTCTAATTTTGTGAACTACAAATAGAAAAATATCATTCTGTTGCTAAAAAAAGTTAAATTAAATTACTCAATTTATCGTTTTTCTTTTAAATAACAATTATTTTTAACAAAGAATATTTTCTTGATAATAATCTTAAAATATATATTTATTACACATTTTAGAAATTCGTTATTATATACTCAAAATAAGAATTTATTTTCTTTTAAAAAATGTATCATAGAATTTTATAGAAGAAACGACTTTATATAGTAAGTAAATCAAATTTATCTTAATTTAATAATCTTGACTGTGTGAAGCATTAAACTTTCTAGGCCTCAGAATATATTATGAATAAACTGATGCTTGTAATGAACTTATGCTAGATTTGCGGATGTAAACTTTTGAAATGCCTGAAACAAGTAATTACAATTTGCGTACAGTATTTTGTTGTGCGTACCTCAACCATAATCGAAGGGTAGAGAATAGCACTTTTAATTTCTCTTAGGAAATTACAGTCCAAAAAAACCCGCTTCGTGAAATTGCATAAAGTTAAGGGGGCTCGGCTGAGAAATTGAGACAGTAACCGGAAGTGCAATGGCGAGCGACGGAAGACGCCGGTTCAATCGATCGTGCATCCCGCGTGTTAAATGCGGGTTGAACTCCTTGCGGACACGTGTTCGGCGGTGATGACGACAGGTGCGAAGCCTGCCTCTGAAGGTAACGCGACCCTCATTTATCCGGGGTTACACGTGCGCACCTTCCGGTCCCGTTCTTCATCACCGAAAGGATATAGCGAAGGCCGGCTCCTCGAACACGTGGCAGGACGTCTTGAGGTCGTGGACGAGAGGCGGGCCTTGAAAGAGAGTTCCGCAAGATCCGCTGGCCACCTTGACACCAAGGATACATCGATATCGCTGCTCAAGATGACCTGGGGCACGCACATGGATCTGATTACTGATAAATACTACCGCATAGCATCTTCTCGAGGTCTCGACTATGTATTACTTTAGCATGTTGCATCACTGCTATTGCATCACTGCTGTGATAATTAGTGATTTGAGAGACAAATATAAATGTATTCTTCTTCTTCTTCTTCTTCTTCTTCTTTGTAATGTTATAGGAGGTGCACTTCTGTGTTGTTAAAATAGGCTTGTTGGTACCAAGAGTAGATATAAATATTTTCTTTCAGTAGGTTGTCAGTTTCATTAAACACATATAAAGGATTCCGTGTATTAATTATGCGGAAAATTGGGTTCCAGTGGGTAAAATGAGTTTCTACATATAATATAGCCTAAAAAAACAGAAGATATTATCAAGGTTTAATAATAAATAGGTTTTTATTTGTGTCGTATTAAAAGTAGAACTTACACGTACCATAATGTAAAAACTATCCATTATTGAGTCTTGTGTCTATGACATCTTTTGTTCAATAGATATTATAGAAGTTAAATTCCAGTCTTGAGCAAAAATATTAAATATCCTATTAATTATTTAAAATTTTCACTAAGAAATTTATTTATGGCATTTGCTGTAAATCGGTTTTTATGTCAAGAACTTTTTAAACTTATGCAATAATTCTGATAATCAATAGATAACAATGCAGATGAAGAAATATGAAAAATGTATGAAAAAAGTATAAATAAGTGCTAATATTTTGATCAAGGTTTACATGTGAAAACCAATCATTTTATCGGAACTCAATTTTCCATGTAAATAGTGCGAGATTTTTTGAGAGTTGTAAAAAATATTTTTTTCATTTTGTCGAAAAATTGAATCTTAATAAAGAATAATTAAATTATTTAATAAAAAGTAGAATAAATTACTATCGATGGCAGAAAGTTTTATTATTATTATATTATTGTAATCCAATATAAACTTCTATCACACGCATAATGCAGTATTTGCTACATAAATTATTAAATCACCACTGAATAATTTTCTCAGCCCCTGTAATTATTGCGGTGAATATATACTTAATGTAATTATCGTTACGCTTTATGAATAATTCGTGGCGTTTGCGTTTCACGCATGCAATTTTCATTCTTCTCAATTGCAGTCTTTAATCGGTGCTAACGTGATTTAAAAAGGCGCTTTGTGCAAAGTTACTCCCTTGCTGCATTCATTATTATATATCAGCCGTCATAAATCGGGACGAGGATTTTTATTTTTATCCCGAGTGCGAGCGCCACGTGCGGCGCTTGTGCGTCAAAATCGAACGATTGACTTTCGAACGGATAGGGAGAAAAACAGAGAGAGAAAGAGAGAGAGAGAGAGAGAGAGAGAGAGAGAGAGAGAGAGAGAGACATCTCTCTTTCGAGTTAGACGCTGATAAATTCGTGATCAATTACGGGGCCGGTAAGCTCGATCTCGCAGCGAGCCTCGCCTCGTCGAGTCGACTCAATCCGCGAGATATCGATCGGCCAATTGGCGGAAGGAGCCGCCGGTGCGTGGAAATAAAATCCTATTTCCATTCCTGACTGACAGTCGACTAATTTTTTTCAGACTTATTGAAGGACCGTCTCGCGCGACGTAGACACCGAGCCATCGACAGACGCCGTCGAGATTTCTCCCGTTAGGACATTTCGCGTTATAAAGCCAATTCATACCGTCAGCGATCGGCGATTCCGAGCCGGTTGAAAGAATACGACCGAGACAGGCAAGCACTGATGACAAAAAAAAAAGAAATGAAAATGGGATCGTCACGAATTTCCTTCGTCGTTTAATTGCTTATTAATTAAAATTAATCTTAAGTTCAATCATATACCGTAAGTTATATTTCATGTCCAGTTTAACAGCACGCAATAAAATATATATGTTTTTTTATGTTTTTTTTTTAAAGATATTTTAAATAAGTTTGAATTGTTAATAATTAATAATCGTTTTTATATTTAAAATTATTTTTTTAATAATATAAATGTAATAGAATAGAATGTTGATAATAGAATAGATAATAGAAATTTATCACTTTAGCTTATATTCAATCAAGAGATTTAGTTTGTTATCTTTTAACCTCACACCAACGTATCTTATAATTAAAACTTTACAATCTATTCATATCTTATTATTAAAAGCTAAATGCTAACTCTACTAGATAAATGTCTCACTTTTTATCTAAACTTAAACATACATTCTTTTCGTATCTTGTATATCCTAAATGTCACATGACACTTTACACCTTAATTTATATAACATTCCAATATAATGTAATGCTTTATTTCTTATTTTTTATTGAAATTATATTGTTTATGTAAGATAATACAATATTATTTAATCCGTCTGCAAGTTCTTTTCGTCCAGTCCAATTTTTTTTTATGTTTTAAGACTTAAAAAAGTTCAGGATTACTTTTCGACATCTCTATTTCATCAATAATTTTTTAATTTAATGTGAAATCTTTATTTAATGAAAATTGAAATTTGAACATAAAATGAGGATGAAATTTTGTTTGTCCTAGAATAAAAACATATTAAGTAGATTACATAAAAAGATATGAGATCTTGTTTAGATAGATGCTTTATCAGAATAAAATTTAACTTAATTCGATTAGGAGATCTATCTTAAAAATCAAAAGAATAGATTTTCGTACTAAACGCGCATTCGACGCGCTTGATTTCGCTACGAGAGGTTCACCATCATCCGGAAACTTTATCAAGGAGACAATCGTCGAAACCGATCGCGCATCCAACCTTCAGCTCGGTTGGAAGTGACGATCGCTAGTCTCCGCCTAAGAAAATTCCGTCTAGGGGTGGCAAACCAGAAGCGAGGACTTTGACAGCGACAGGGCATCAACGAGAATCGCCTTTAAATGAACTGTCGAACTGCCGATCAGAGAGATGGCGAGGCAGCGATCGCACAAATTGACTCGTCGGTCGCCAATAAAAATTCAATAACCCTCCGGTTATTGTCGAAAAGTTTGGGGCGGACCTTTTAGCAGAGGTGCCCCTCTCGCCCTTTCGATTGCCGCTTTCTATTTTTTTCTTTTTTATTTGTTCGCCGACGCTCACTGGAAAAAATGCTCGACGATGCTATCGCGACACCGCGAATTGGCTGCTGACGTTGGTTACCCGATTTCCCTCTCTTTTCCACCCCCTTTTCCTCCCTCTCTCTCTCTCTCTCTCTCTCTCTCACTCTCTAGGGGTAACCGGTCCACCAACACCTCTCTGTGTCCTTCCCCTCCCTCTCGTCCTGCGTTTGCGGTCGAACGCCGCGTGCTGCACATTTATATTCCCGCCTGTCCGTTCACACAGCTGTGTTTTTGTGTACAAATTAATCTCCGCTGCGTGAAAAATGGGAAGAGACAGTCGTTTGGAGTTGATAGCGATTGTTTCATCGCGTTTCAGGTGAATACGTCGTCGAGTTTCGATAAGAGATCGAAATTGGGCTCTCCATCCTTTCCTGATGATGTCAACCGGCGGGCCAATAATGACGTTAATTGTCACGCTCATTATAAAAATTAATGGAAGTAGGTCTCATTTTGGTTATTCATCAATCAAAGTAATTATTAAATTATAGGGTGGGCCATCTATTGGTACGTTTTTGAATTTCGTCGTATGGCAACACCGAACGAGCTACAGACCCGAAATTTTGACAGTTTATTAGTCATACCGTCCGCGGCACGAAACAACATGTTTTCTCTTGAAGAGCGTTTTGAAATTTTAAAAACTTATTTTCAAAGTCAGTGCTGTGTCGCCGAAACTGTACGAATTTTGAAAAGAAATATGGAGCACCGAAGGAGCTATACGCAAATTGGTGAGGAAAGTTCGTGAGAAAGGGATGTTAGTGGATGACAGAAGTGGTCCCAGAGCTCGGACAGTGCGCACACCCGAGAATATTGAGGCTGTGGCAAAGTGTGAGACAATTCCAGCTTTGAAAAACAATAGTCCAAAATGTCATTAATAATTGGGGTGACCGAATGGCATACTGTAAGGCCAGTAGAGGGAGCCACATGAACGAAATCGTTTTTCATTCTTGACGCGGATACTTTTAGCTTCACAACAAAAAAAAAATTAATAAAAAATATCAATGTATGCTCATTTGATCGCATTTTTAAAAACGTACCAATAGATGGCCCACCCTGTATTTACAGGTAATATCGCTCCCTTGCTTCAAAAGTGACACAATTTAAAAGATTAAATTTCACAGAAAAAGGGAAAACTATTTTTCAACTTCAAAAAATTACTTACTAAATAATATTAGCAAAAAATATGTTCTTAATACGATCGAAATTATTTTTGTTTCATAACCCTTAAAAAGATTCACTACCCTTATTGAGTTGTAATACAATAGTTTTTATGATTTTTTATTTAAAGTTAATTTAATTCAATTCTGACGATTGATAAAGTAATATTTACTTAACTCATAGTAATAATTTAAAAATCATCTGAGTTGTTTCATTGAAGAAATATGCTTCCACAATTTGTTTACAAATTGTGTCATATTTGTTGAGTTAATTTTTTACATAATGTTTGTTATTTCCTAACATATTCATTTTATGTTAACATAAACATTTTGGTGGCCCATTTAGGACGCACGAAATGAGTTGAATTTGACTCAAATTTTCTATCTGAATAAGAAAATATCTTGTACATCTTACATCTCACATTATTACCTTCATTATTTCTGCGAAAGGAAGGGCGACTCGAATTTATATTGTTATTTCACGATTATTACCACCAACTAAATATACAGCATAACGAAATAACCTCGAAATTATATCGCCACGTAGGAAAGATATGACAGACAAAAACCAGATCCGCTTGTTTCCATTTCCTTTTTAATCGGAACGAAAGCATCTGGTGGCCGGCCCCTCATACCAGCCAGATAAGGGTTAATCCGTCTTAGACCGGCGAGCCTCACGATCCCTAATGAGATACCGGGTGTCAAAACTCCGACACGGACACAGAAATACACGAGCGCGTATACATGTATATATACACACCGTGGCCACCGAATAACGGATCGGCCCGATTAGATCGTGTCGATAAGGTCGTCCAAAAGGCTCAGGTATACTTTGCTCCCCCGTGCCTCTCGCTACACCTCCTTCCCGTTCCAAGTATCCTCCAAAACGAGGGGGACTGAGAAAAGGGGAGGAGCGGGAGGGTATCCTTCGAGACGAGAGAGACAGGGCTGGAGGGGATGGATGGGAGAGAAAGGGAGACGGGAAGACGAGAGGAGACGCGGGCAGAAAAGATAAAGGGAGGACTAAAGAGCGGAGATTAGCGCTAATGCACCATCGGGGAACGAGATGACGGTGGGAAGCGGGAGCCGAAGAGCGACAGCGGGGTAGGAGAGACGGGGTTCATCGTATCTCTCATATTTCAGAGCCCCGTGACGTCGTGGAGATACCGAATCATTCCCACCTAGAGCCGACGTTATTTTTAGTCCACCCGGTCGTCCGCCTGGTCTTTCCGTTCGACTCGGAGGCCAATGTCTCTTGGATGTCTTCTCCGCGGAAAATCGCCGGAAATTCCCTGAACTTTTTATTTTCTCGGGGAAACTGCGGATATCTGTCACTCGCAATCGGTACCTTTCAAAATTTAATCGACGTTATTTGTTAAATATTTAAAGCCGTAGCTGACTGCACTCAGAGAAAAGGTTTCTTTGATTTAAAAAAATGTTTCTTTGCTATACGAAGTATATTGGTTAAAGAAAAAATTTCTGTGATTTAGATATTATTTTTTTAAATAAAATAAAATTTATTTTATTTAAAGAAATTATGTTGAAATCTAGGAAATGACGTTCAAATCATAATTATTTCGAACGTCATTTCTTTAAAAAAATTATGTTCAAATCCAAGAAATGATGAATTAAATTTGAACATAATTTCTTTAAATCAAATAAATTGTATTTGATTTTAAAAAATAATGTTTAAATCAAAGAAATTTTTTCACAAATCGAAGAAATTTTATCTTTAATCGTATAACAAAGAAACATTTCTTTAAATCGAAGCAACCTTTTCTCTGAGTGTAGCTGACTGAATATTTATAAATACACAAATGCTCTCGCGTAATGTTGCCTCGTGTAAAATTATGAATATTTATAAAATTTATTAATATATTGTACGAGTGCGGGCGAAGGCTAATGTTATCAGCTTGAAGTTTGATAAGAGCTCATAAACAACGTTCAAGTAGAAGAAATAAGGCGATAAAAGTAGAAGAAAGGAAGATCTGATCGACGCTCAGACACATTTCGACATCTCCGAAGGTTAATCGATAATATTGTTTTTCACAATAAAACTAGATATTTCATAGGAAGAGAAAAGAAAAGTCACCTCTAAATAAAAAAGTACTCGAATTTCTTCGCAATATTTATAAATTACATCAAATAAAATAAGAAAAAATAAAATTTAACTTGATCAAGAATTAATCTCGGATATTAAACGGCTTTATAATTAAATCAGATATGATAAGCATAACTAGATAACTCTTCTCATAAAGTCTCACTAAAAAGCATTTTCTTCGGGTAGAAGAAAATTGAAAAATAAAAGAACATCTTTTTACACCGATTAACCATGATGTAAGAATTAAAATGCTTGAATATTTTACACAATATTTGTAAATTACATTAAATGAGAAGAAACTAGATTTTACTTGGTTAAGAATTAATCTTTGATATTAAACAACTTAATGATTTTAATCGGTTTAACTTACTTTTTATCTTCTTCTAGTTTTAAGACTTATAATTTTTAGAACTAGAAAAAAATAAAGAATAAATTGAATCAAAGTCAAAATAAATTTATTTTAGTAGAAATGAACCTAAACTAGATATAATGAGTAGAAAATATAAACAGATAAGTCCGTCTTCTCTTAAAATCTCATTAAAGAGTATTTTCTTCAAATCGAAGAAAAAAAAGTTTAGAAAAAAAAGGAAAGTAAAAAAACATCCTTTATGTTGGTTAAAGTTGAGTAAAAATATTTGAATTTTGTACCCAACATTTAAATTACATTAAATAATATAAAGACAAGATTGAATTTAATTAAAAATTAATCTTTGATATAAACAGCTTTCTAATTAAATCAGATACAATAAGTATAACTAGATAACTATCTTATCCTAAAATTTCATTAAAAAATACTTTCTCCGAGTCGAAAAAAATTGAAGACAACAGAAAAATAAAAGAACCCTTTTTAACACCGATTAAAGGTGAATTTTTGACTATTACAAATAGCTGCTCACACAATTAAACTGAATACATATCTCCTCTTGGAATCATCCTGAAAAGATCGTCTTCGGATCAAAGGAGAAATACTCGCGTCCAACAAAGTGGCCTTTTCTCTCGAACATATCCAGAGAAACGCCGCGAGAGAAGGAGAGCAACGGATAGACAGATCACGGGAGGAGAGCAGGAGGATGAAAGGTAGAAAATACAGCAGGAGCAACGCGTAGTACCAAGCCAGGAACCACCGACACCGCCGCCCACTCGTGTGGAAAAATGATAGCAGCGCACTGACTGAGTGCCCGTGCTCCCATCCCCTCTCTCCGCGGGCGGGGGAGGTCGAGGGTGGACGACGGGGGTGTACTACGAGCGGGCTGCCTGGAGAGACAGGGACGGAGGGGGTGGCGGCGACGAGAAGGGAGGGGTGGATGGCGAGATGCCTGCTCCCGATTCCCTTATCGCCGCGGCACAGTTGTGTGTGCCTTTATGAAGATCTGTCAAACTCACCCTCGACCCCTTCCCCACCCCTTTCTGCCCCACGGAGCCTTCGTTGTCCCCCTTCCCCCCAGTTCCTGCACCCTTCTATCCGCCCCCGTCGTTCCGTCGCCGCGGACCTCGTGTAATGATCGTATTCGTGCATCTGGAGGACGAAGTCTCGCAATTGTTGTCTTTCCTCGTTTCTATTCCCGATGCGACCGATGCATCATCTCGCAAACTGCACTATCTCGGCCCGCAGTGCAGGGAGAGAAGAGATGTGGGAGAGGAAGAGAAAGATATGGGAAGGAACGATTTTGCGGAAGTATCTGAAATTTAATCTAATACAAATCTGGAAATAATTTTTTTTGAACAATTATTTAGGTAATTTTTAGATAATTTAATATTTCATTGTTGTGAAAACTACGCCTAAGTTCTAAAGCTCCTGTTTGAAGCACAGAATGCAGGTGAATCTCCGCTTTATGGTGATAAAGAAAAATTCAAAATTTACCTATAATATTTGAACCTCATAGTATCAATCGTATAGATTGTATTAACTAATTGTAAATCTAAAATTTTCATTTCTAAATGACTCGTTGCTGTAGTCGAGAGTTAAGCATGATGAGCAATGCTGCGAAAGGTTTTATCAACCTAAACGTCTTACATAATTAATAGACCGTCTAACAAAATTATTTTCAGATCTATATCTAGTTAAATTTTCAGATACTTCAGCAAAATTGTCCTCTTCATACGAAAAAAAAACTGACGGATACACGTCTTCTGGAGTTTCATTGCATTTCTCTGCGCTTTCAATCCTGAGCGATTTTTATTCGGTAATATTTTTGGTTCGAGAATCAACTGTAAATTGTATCCACTATTCGATAAAATTCTACAGAATCAACCGTTTTTAGAGAAATGTTAAAAAGCTCTAGAGAGATAAATTTTAAATGCAATCGTATATCATAAAAAATCAATTATCTTTATAATTGATTTACTATACTTAATATTATTTGTACATTTATTTCATATTTGGTAATATTTAAAATCATTATCCTTATTAATATATTTGATTATATGTCGTACTGAATAATGTTCACTGAGAGTGACTCTATCGCGAGAAACGGGAATCATAATCCGACCTTAAACATCCCCAAATCGGGCCAAGAATCAATGGGTAGCCCGGGACGTTCCGTATATCCACCCTTCCACCACGTCGAGGAGCCGATTAGTCGTCGACGATTCTGGCTCTCGCCGGCAGAAGTTCGCATTATCATGTTCGAATTCATTGATTCCGGAGCGCCTCGAGCGGGGTAGAAAGGGGGGCGACGGTGAGGAGTGCGGGGACACGCAAGGGGTCGCCGGAGGCGTAGAACTTGGCGTTATCAGGGCGTTTTGTATGAAAGTGTCTACGAGGTGTGATATCGGTGAGCGCCGCTCGCCTTTTCGTCCGCCGGAAGTCGTCGCGCGATGCGAGACCAACCCCACCGCGATTGTGGTAGGGGGTGGGTGAAGATCGTGAACCCACCAGGATGCCCAAGCCTGTCGAGAAATAAAAGCCACAAATGCCTCGTTCTTATCGTCCGTCTTCGCTCTTCGCCTCCGGAATTTTCGCGCGAAGAGAAATTTTAGGAATTTAGAACACATCGAATATTTCTCGTAATTTTATTCGAGGATGTCGATTTTTAATCCTGCTTCATAAATCTCAAACTATCTCCCTGTCAGTATTTTGATCATCGATTCTCTTTTTCATCTCCTTTTTCTGTATTCAATAAAATATATTTTTCAGTATTTTTAATTTAGTTTAATAATTAAAATATTTTTTTTACAAATGATTGAATATATATTTTTTCGCGCATAAATATTTTCACAGGTATTTATCTACACTTTATTATATCTTTACGATTTAAAAGTGCAACTGATATATATCCTGATATATATTCGGGCAGCGAATTCGAGAAACGATTAAATATCAGCGCGACTTCGGTTGCACGAATACAGGATCGCAGCGATGAGAAATGCATCACGAGTACGCGATGGATTCGCCGAGATATACCAGCGCTTTATATAGATAATGCACTTTCGCGAGAGAACACGATCCGGATCGAAACTCGGCCGCGTCTCGTCGCAAAGCGGCGCGAGTTCTGCCTTTCCGCTTGAAAAGCAGCGATACGAAGCATACGCGAGCGAGCGGGTAACCCACTTATTAAAATAGATCAGTCTGGAATCCAAAGTCCGATTGCATCGATAGTCCGTGGCAGAAGACAACAATACTGGTGGGAAAGGTGCAAATAGCTAATTAAGGCAACAGCAGTGAACAATTCGATTCTTTTAAATAACAAAATTCCCTTTGTGTGCAGCAAACATCAATTTCTGACTGACAAAAATCGAGGTTTTAAATCAAACATTGCTAATCTATCGTGAAAAAAGTGTGATCTAAAATGTATGAAGCAAGAAATCCCTCCGTGCAATTTAAATCTTTTTTGACATGAGTGAAATTTCATTCTCAAATTTCATTGCAGCCTCATTTTTGCTGAAATTTTAATATGTATTAAATACAAATTTTAACAATTCAAATTCTTATATTCTAAGGCTCTAATGAATATAAATTCAATATTAAGTAAACAAAAACTAATCGAGCCGAGCTAGGTGTTGTTAGCAAAAGACACCTAGTTCGGGGTGGCATCCCTCTTTAATATTTTTGACCAAGAATACATATGATGATATTTCCGAGGTTATTCCATCCTTCGCAAATAAGATTAATATTGTTTAAAAGTTAGCAAAAAAAAAAATTAGTAAAAAAGCAAATACTTTATCCAATAAAATAAAAGGGTATTAAAATTGACAATATCTCAAATGCTCGAAGGATCTCTATCTATCTCTAGTAAAAAACTACGTTATTTCCGGAAGATCAGATATCGTGTTTCAATCTCTCCAGCACACGTGCCGGAATCTGCGATATCGTCGCTCATAGAAAGGAGTGGGTGAAGAAGGGGAGGAGGGCGTAGTTTCGCGGCGCGGAAGAATCCGTCTTAAGAAATCGCCCGGTTCTTATCAACGTGGAACAGGGAATCTCGGCGTTGCAGACGCGTTCGATCATCGCCGGTGAGAACAGGCGGCGGACAGCTCGAGCGATCTGTTACGCGAGCGAGGGAAGAAGCGCGAAACCGCGTGAATGGCGGCGAACCGACGCCATAAATTCATCCGTCAGTCTCTATCACGAGCCCCGCCTCGTCTTGATAAAAAAAAGGTACAAGAGCGAGAGAGAGAGCACTGATGAGTCGTCCCGAGAAAACGACGAAATTTCTGGATCGCGATATTGATATGTAATGTAATAATAGTATTCAATTATCATAGGTTCCACATTTATGTGAATAATTTAAAATTCTTTGGAAGATTATTAATCAATAAATTATTATGTATATATATTGTTGGTATAAATTATTATAGTAATCATTTATGCATTATATTATATTCATAAATAATTTATGTAACTACGAATTAATTATTACATAATATATATGTAATAAAATAATAGTTTATATGTTAGATTATACTCTTAAATGATATATATTTTAACATTTTTCAGTTTTGTGCTTTTTCTTTCATTTCAGTAATTTAATTTAAGTAATTAATTTTTTTCATTAAGAAAAAAATTAAACAAAAATTGGAAAAATGTGATTTTTAACATAGCTAATCAACATATGAAATGTAATAATGTCAATAGATATTAAATACAGAATTAGAAATTTCTATATATAAAATATATAACTGATAAATTTTAGAAATGTACTCACGAGTGTCGAATGAGTATCCACAAGAAATATTGATAACATTATTGTAACCAGAGAAGAAAGGAAGCCAATTTGCGCTAATGTAACTCTTTAGAATCTTACCATAACATCACGCGACAAGAACGGCATCAGTTTGATTACGACCTTAACGAGACGTTAGTTTTCGACTTACCTGTAACAAAAAAAGAATAAATTTGATTAGCACAAACTGTAATATAAAACAATTCAGGTTAATTATGTATATTTTACTAAAATGCAAATAAACTGTTTTACAGCAACGAGAAATTCTCACAATTCGCGAATTAGATAAAGATTTTTTTGTAAAAACATATGTATATACAACATAACTGTACATAAATTTGATTCACAAACTGTTATACTTACATTAATATAATAATTAATATTAAATAATACGATTAATGCATAACAAAAAATATAAAATTTTCTAGACAAAATATATGATAATTAAAACTATGCGTGTTTCTAATCTAATATTTTACAACTAAACATTACTGAATTAATATCTATAGAATCTATAGGTCATTTTCGAGAGAAAGATCGAAGAGACAGCGAAACAGATCGTATAACAACGTAAAGGAAAGGAGCTACTCTCGACAAGAACGAGAACACTCATTCGCCACCCTGTAACTTTAGAACCGTGCAAGGGGTGTAGTAGCCGGTAAGGCTCTAATTTCCGATAGAATGCGTGACTCGAATTCGCATCGCTTTAAGGACGTCGTCTTGCCTTCCCACTACCACTTCCTCTCATTCTGTCCCTTGTAGAATTAAACTCGGATGACATCTCGAGGAGATTCGATAGGGTTCTTCAAGATGGCACTCTTTTAAGTAGAAGACAATAGCCTCGTACATGCTTTTGAAAGCCTTAAGCCTTCCTATTTTTATTTGAAAATGTTCCCCTTCTTTTAAAAAGTATAATTTATATAAACTTATATGAGCGAGAGAGAGAGAGAGAGAAAACATAAAAAGACTAACATAATGTTTAATAATATTCATAACATAAGTTCAGAAAGTAGAATAAGTAATTTTACCATTTTGAAGGAAAAAGTCCATTTGCGTTTGTCTTTAAATTTTGAAATATGCTACAAATAATTACTATATAATTGACAACTATAATTTAATTAACCTGAAAGCTTAAAAAATGAGTCGCTGAATTTACAATAGAATAAGTTTGCAAATCACATTTATATGGTATCAAATCTTATTTTCCTCTTTTTATTTTTTCTTATTTTACATTATTTTACATATATATATATATATATATATTCATTCTCCCTGCTCTCCTTTACTTTTTTCTTTTCTCTTCTTTAATATAATTAAAAAATGTTTTTACTTTTATAAACGAACCGCGCGATACATCCAAGGATCAATTATACCTCACGTAAAAAGCCACCCTTAGCCTCTCCATCCCCCCCACGGCTTATTCTCTGGATACAGCGACGGCACGATCGAGTCCAGCACTATCGAGTCTCTCCGACTCTAAAAATGGCGGGACGACGAGGAGGCCCGACGACGATAGGCGGCGCGAGAAAGGTAACGACGGCCGGGGGGTGTTCTCGTGGAGAACCAAGAGAGAGGGGTGGGTGAAAAGAGAGAAATCGAGTCGTCGGCTCGACTGCACAGGCTCAACAGAAAAAGCTGCTGGCGTCGGCTGGATGGATTTCCAGCCGCGAATCGACAATAATTGTCTGAATCAGGCGCTTGTCGAGGCCGCCCTCCCTCCCCCCTCGCACCGTCGCGCCCGGAGGACGGAGGTGGTGAGAGGGGGAGGGCTTGAAAACGAAGCGAAAGACAAAGGAGCATCCCGTTCGTCGAATCGCGCCGAGCATGGCGTATCTACATCCCCTCGGTGGCGTTGCGCGACCACCTCTATTCAGGGACGACTCCCTTAATACGGCGCGCCGCACTCACCCCCTCTTCCCCTTCTTTTCTCTCTCTCTCTCTCGCTCTCTCGCTCTCTCAACGCGCGACTCGATTATTACCGATACATCCACTCGGCATGCCTCCTTTTCATCCCGTTACTTCAGGAACGGCGCTCGAGATTAGCCGCGCCGAGCCTCGCTCGTGTGCGAGCTACGCGATTGTGCGATCACGGTAAATACATAGGGATGCCACCGCGTGTGTGAAGACGAGCACGCTCCGAAACGGATCGCCGCTTTCCCCGATGCGATTTCTCACGCTTTTGTCTCAAACGCGAAGGCGGTGCACGAACAAATACGACGGGGGAGAATGCGACGACCGCCGGTTTTCCGCGTCGTCGGTCGGTTGGCACTGGGTACATATTCATTCGGGCGATCGGTCTTCTTTCTTTCGCTGACGGTGAAGCAGGTGGAAAGGTCTATGAATTTTGAGAACGGTCTTTGATCTGGTAAATCAAATTGTATTTTTATGCTGTTGATATATTAACTTCTCTCCCCATTTCTCATTAATTGTATCTTTGAAAGATTAACTTCTTTATTTAAACTCAATCCATCATTTATTTATAATCTCGTTTTAAGACATCTCTATTCTTTGTAAAACTGAAGACAAAGATCACGAATTTTAAGCCATTTTAAAAGTATTTAAAAATTTAAACTTGTAATATTATGATGCATTGTTAATGTAAAAATATAATATAAAAAATATATTATAAAGAGATTGAACGAAGATAAAAAATTTCACGAGCCCAATTAGATGACTAATAATTTTATTTTAATTCTCCTCATATCAGTCGTAAAAAAATATGAAGTTAAATTACAAATAAGTTTATAATTAAATTTAAAAAAAATCACATTTGACAATCCATCATAGACATTTGATAGTCTATGATGAACTGTTAGTTTGAGTTTAGTTATACATTTAATCATTTTTATAATTTAACATTGTAATTTTTCACAGCTGTGGAGGACTAGATTAAGTTTGATTGATGCAACATTGCGCGTTTTTTATTAATTTTAATGTAAATAAAATTATATTTTTAGTAATCTAATTTGGGCTCATTTAAATTGTGGAATTTTATTCGATGTCTTCATTGCTTTGTATATGCAAATATTTAATGTTTCCGGATATTTAACAAATTTTTCAAATACCACATGTCAAAAAGAAAACGTAAATTATATTATCTTGGACATTAAAATATAAAATAAATATTATTATCAAATCACAATTGCATAATTTTTTAATATAGGTCTTTAGACAAATCTAATTTACTGTTTTGCAAATAAAAAATTAAAAAAATAACATATAGAAAATAAGACTACTTATTTATTTTGCTTGTTATCTTTTTCTTTTTCAATTCATTTATTTCAAACAAATTGTCGTTCCATTAAAATTGGTTTTCATTCCTCATTTACAAGGATAAAAATTCCTAAAATATCTATCCGTCTAGGTAATAATTGGCACCAACAAAGCCTTCAAACGGATTTTCAAAGTCGTGCGGATATTCGTGCCAAATAGGGCACAATAGCAAGAAAGAACGATTCAAAGAATCTTTCTCAGTTTCCTGCCTCTTTACAGCGGGCGTGCAAAAAAAACCGCATATCCCCCGTGAAAATCTCAGCTACGCCCGATGCACGCGGTAAGAAATACGGGAAATGCGCGCGCGCGCGCGCGAACGAGTACGCATCTCACGTTGCACGCACGCATGTAAGTATCCATATTACGGCGGTAATAATGACCGCGATGTAACTCCGGATAAGTGCACACGCGAGCGCGCTTTTTTCCGCGTCGGCCGCGACGTTTATGGAGACAGGTGGAACCCGACGAGCACGCGGGGGTTGTTTTGTGCTCGTTCCTTATATATCGCGAGTCAGCCTTTTAATGCAAACGTCGGCTGAACACGATTCGATCCTCCGCGTTACGAGAGGATGCGTTACGAGAGTCGGTGATGTCGGTGTGCACCGGTAAACGACTCATTAAAAACATTATCAAACGTTTAGATATGCAGATAGACGCGTATAATAAATGCACGGATGCACCTAATCAGATATCTAAAGTTGGTGGTTGCATGCTGTAAGAGAGGCATGTGTGATGTGAGATTAAGTTGTGAATAAAGATCGCACGATTCATAGCGGAAATGTATAAATTAATGTATCCGCGACGTGTAACTTCACGTATCTTTTTCACAGTGTGGGATGTTTCGGAATCGTTGATCGGCGATCGCGAGAATAAGAGCTGTAAAATATTTATCAGGTTCAATGACGATTATTTGCGGTGAAACTACGATTAAGACGGTAATTTATTGGTAATTTTAATCAAATTAGTTGTTTTTAATAGTTTTACGCACAAATAAACTATTCATGTTTTCCGCACTAATGCATATAAGATAAAACAACATTCTGATGCATATAAGATAAAACAACATTCTTCTGATATTCTCATCAAATGAAAATTCTCATAAGTCGACTATATATACAACTTCATCTAAAATAAGTCTCATTATTACTGAAACCTTGCTGGTTTCTTGTCCTTAATGAGGATTCTACTTAATCATTTTAAAAAGTACGTAGTGTTAAAGCTTAATATTATTTTTCTTAAAGGATTCCGCACTAATCATATTGGAAAAGTGATTTCAGTTAAATTAGTTGAAACTGTGATATTTTTTTTTGTAGTTTATCAGATGCTGATCAAAAGTCTCCATAACGGCAAAAAAATGAGTAATTTTATGTAATCATTTGGAAGTTGCTATTTTGTGCTTATAGAGACTTTTATCAGCATCTCATAAACTACAAAATATTATAGTTTCGGGTACATTATAGAGAAACTTGAAAAATTTGTTGAACGTACTATATATCGAAAGGACCCTGCATTCATTATAATGGAAAAAGTAATTTCAGTCAATTTGACTAAAATTACTTTTTCAATTATTAGTGCGGGATCCTTTCTATTCATGTTCAAAAATTTTTGAAGCTTCTCACTATAGTGTACCAAGTTTTCTAATTACTATATGCTAAAATGTATCATACCGTATCAAAATATTTCATGGAAAATATGAGTTAAACTGATTTTGGAGGCTAAATGTTCCTCTTGAATGTCCTATATATCAAAATTTCTATAATTTGTTCTAAATTATATTTTACCAACTTTCCAAAATTACCGGACAATTTAGCGTAATTTTCCAAGTAGATATAAGTTACAGTCAGATTAGGACACTTTCATCCTAACGGACGGCGACGAGTCATCGCGACTCTTATTGTCAGCCCTGTGGAAATTTCACAGCTCGCGACGTCGATTTCACGAGGAGTCACCGATTTTATCCGCTCGTCGTTCGAGTACTCGCCTCGCGAGATCAACCGCGAGATCCGTCTCTTGCTGGTCGATCGCCAGCTTTCTCTCCCGCTCGCCAGCATCGCGGTCCGACACCTTCCTCATCCATTATCACCATGACAGAACAGCCACAGTGAATCATAATCGCGCATCCCTTTCTTCTTTCGATCCTCCTCCACCTCTTCCTCCCACGCGAACTCTAATCACGAGATCTCGCGCATGACTCGCGCGAGAACGCTCGCTCCATCATCGCTCGCCGCTAATTTTATTATCAACGCCGATAGAGCCGGAGGATGTACTGAACGTTTCAGAATCACGACATCGACAAAAGAAACGTATAAATTAAATTATCTTCGATGTAGAAATAAATAAAATAACTGTAAGATAAAAAGGTCTAAAATAAATAAATTCTTGAACAAGCTGATACAAGATAACTGTATGTAAAAAGTTTTTTTTATTATTAATAAGGTATAAATAGATGATTAAATAAAATAAATAATATCATATTGTTAAATTACATAAATTAAGTTAGCCACGATATCGAAAAAAATTAATGTACAAATTAAATGACCTTCTTGTTCTTTTCCTTTATGTTTATACAAAATTTATTTATTTAAAAAAATACAATTCGTGAGAAAATTATTTATTTATTTATTTTGTTTATCTTTCACGTTTCTTCAATTCATCTTTATTACAAATTGTTGTCCCTCGTCCAATAAAGTTCTTTTTTCTTGCTTATTTACAAGGAAAGTCGATAATCTGAAAATTTCTAAAAGGCTGTAACTGCAGAAATAAAATACATGCAAATTTAATCACAAAAATTAAAAAAATTTAGTCTTTTATGGCTTATAACAATATAATAAAAAATGAATAAAATTTAAATTTAAAAATTTAAGATTTACATTTATTTTATTTTTACAAAGTTTCAGATTTTTATAAATTTTCTACTCATCTTTATTGCCTTCCTTATTAGAAGAACTTCCTTTTCTTAATATATCGACTTCATATCATTTGAAATAATTGACCTGATTAATACAACGTATGCATTAATTTTAGTTATTATTAATTTACAAACAAATCGTTGACCGAATTTTATTCAACTACCATTTCTATCACTATTTATCGTAATTTCATTTTTGCTTAAAAGAAGATATAAGTGTGTTACTTTTTAACTGTGTTATCGTTTATCATATTACCTACGAGCACCACTCTCAGCATCAACAAAAGAAGACAGAGTTGAGAAAACTAAGAATACGATTCGCTTCGTTTCATCCTTATCAACGAGGGCGAATCGAGGAACAAAAAAAGGGAGTCGATAGTAGCTAATGCGGACAAGAGGGCGACTCGAATTAATCGGTGTAAAAAAAGGGCGCGGCGGGGGGAGAGGGAGAGATACCTCACCAAAGTTCCGTCCAATTTGTCATCCCTCCGAGAGACTTCGAAAGTATTTAAAAAGTTCGCCGGCCCCCCCGGGCCACGTCCTCCACTTAATCGTCCCTTCTTCCCTCGTCACCGTAACGCTTCTTAACGCCAGCAACATTGTCTTCTTCAACGAGAAATGAGGACAGAGACGGACGGGACGAGGCGAGAAGAAGAAGAAGAGAGAAAGTGAGAGGCAGATATCGTCCTACAGACGAGCAGCGCGATTTATAATTGGGAGGGATTAAGCTTCGCCGATAGCATCGTACAAATGTCTCGGCCGACGTGATTCATACGGGGTGGTATTTCATGCCACGTCGGGGCCCACGGCAGTCGTGGGAATAATTCACGAAAAACCGCGCGAATTTCATCTGCGACGATGAGCCCCGATCGACGCTCGATTGAGATCCTCCGACCAACGAGAAACGTTTAAATTTCATTAAAGCCAATTCCATTAAGGAGGTTATCCAGTTAAAAAAGTGAAGAAGAGTCATATGATTTTTCTTATCTTAATGTGAGAGCAATAAAGGATGCAAATGCAATTGCCAGCTTCTAAAAATAAATAATGAATAAGACTTAAGCAGTGAAACTATAATTTGTTATTAAAAAATATTTTCTTTGTAATAAAAATGAATATGTATGTGGAAAATATTGAAGAAAAATTTATAGTAATTATTTAAATTTAATTTAGATATTGTCATAATTCTGATCGAAACGACATTTCACCAGTAATGTTATATTATATATCAGAATTGAAAATTGAGATAAAGAGAATTGAGCAATTTATATTCTTACATGAAAATCAAGTGTTTTTAACTCGAAAATGTTCTTTAAACTTCATTCTTTTATATCCATATAACTCTTTAAAATTCTTATATATTATTTACAATTAAATTACTTAAAATCTTCCTCCTCATAAAAATTTAAAGTATTGTATTTTAGAAAATTATTTAAAGAAAATCATACGGTCAAAAAATCTGAAAAAATTCAGGAATGCCTACATATAATTACACACTTATTCTCAATACTTGATTAAATCTTTATATTATGTGAAAAAATCTTTAGAAAATATTTTTAAAAGAACAAAACTATCATTGCTATCTCGAACATCATGAATGGATGATGGAAACGTAGAATGAAATCTGATTCAATACATATGTTCAATTATGACTACTCTGTTTGCTAAGATGAAATGCTCAAATTGGAATCAAAGTGTATAATTTATTTTTATGTATGTACTGACTTATTATTTTATGCAATATAACTATCACCCGCGACAGACTCTTATTGGCCTAGTTTTAATTTAATTTTGCAGTTCCAATTTATTACATTTTCTTAAAAAAGGCGATAATAAAAGCCAAAGGAGAACTAATAAAATATTAAAATTGTTATAAAACTAAATATTATTTCACAATTTTTCAAATTTACATATTTAATTGTTTTTAATTTATTTTTCGTTATAAATATAGAATTTATATCAATATGTGGGGTGGTGCTTTATCTTTATACCGATGTGTGTGGTGAGCACAAAGATTGTGTTATTATTTTGTAATGTTAATAAATTCACGGGACATTGCTCAAGATTATTCGAAAATCAAGATAAAAATGTCAGTCAACTTTCTATGATGCAACTAGAAAATTTACGCTTCTATTAATTTATACTCCTTAAGAATCTTCCTGTGCTCCTCGCTTCTGTTCAGCCGTTCGGCTTTCTAACCCAAGTACAGATGTCTCGCGGGGATATCAGATGCAAGAGAGTAACCGGAGGGACGATATTCCATTTCCACGAGAACCGGCACAATGCGCTCGCGGAAGGTGCTTCACTCAGGCCGGGAAGAAGGGGACGCCGAGGGGATGAGAAGCGGGGCGGGAGGGGGAGGGAAAGGATGTTCGGAACTTGGCACAGAAATCCATTACGAGCGACGAGAAGCGGGAAAGTGAGATTCATTAGGCGCGATAATAACGAAATGAACGTCGCCGACGCGCCGCGCCGCCTCGAGCTCTCGATTAAGGTTTCGGCGGAATTCCAGGCAGATCCTGGCCGGAAGTCGCGGCACAAAAGCCGCCGTTCTTCTTTCGCCATTGACGCGGGCACGCGACGGACCGCGGCCGGAAGTCGCGTCGGTCGCGGAAATTGAGTCGAGTGTCGCCTCGAATGGAGATGGATCATTTAAATTTTTTCTTTTTTTTTTTTTTGCGTTCCCGTGCGCTTTATTTCCAAGGTGGTAACATACGGCGAGATATATAGGATACTCGAAAAAAAAATAAAACGTAATCAAATTTTCTGGTGGCATGTCGAGGAGACTTGAGAAAGAAAGAAAAAGTTTACGTAGAAATCTGCTAAAATTCTTGTTTCAATAGCCCCATATTTTCAAAAATAGTTTTTTGCGATATTTAATACAAAATATGTGTAATTGTATAATAAAGTAACTATATAATTTAAAAAATTTGAGAGAATAAAATGGAAAATTTTTTTCTATTTAAGATAATTAGATTTATTATGCTTTCTATATTTTATCAGACTAAGTTAAAACACAATTTCTATACTAAAATAAGAGCGTTTGATATTTATAATTACAATTGCATGGTAAAATAATCATGGTTAGAAATTTCATTTTTTATGCTATAATGTTGTAATAATAATTATATACATAAAAATAACTATAAATCTAATTAGCTCCTAACTAGATTATTTTATCGTACAATAGTCACAAATATCAAACACTTTTCTCTCAGAAATTATGATAAAGTTAGTCTGAAAAAATACAGAAAACTTGATACATCTAATTAACTTAAATAAAGAAAATGTTCTTTCTTATCTGGTTCTCCCAAATATTTCTGATTTTTCAACTTTGTTTTAAATTTAATATTTATAATAAAGTAGAAAAATAAAGTTTAACATTTTTATTGTAAAATATGTAGATGAAATCTGTGGATCTTTAAAATAAATGAATTGACTTTCTGTCAATATAAAAACCACGGTAAATATTTTTAAACGAAACAATCTTTAATTTCTCATTCTTATTTTTCAAACTTCTGCAATTGATTTATTAAAGTAATAAAACTGTCTAACATTTTTATATTCTTCCTGTAACATTTTGTAGTCTATATCGCATTCTATAATGCAGAAACCACAATAAAAATAGCTAATTGAATGTGGCAACCCCTTATCTCAATTTTTTCCCACATTTTACCGATATTTTCAGCTGCCTCATTAAAAACAGTAGCATATTATCTTTCGCATGAAATACGCTATACGTAGGATATTACGCATCTCTTTCTTTTATTTTCTCATACAAACGTAACGCTTTGTATTTAATATTGCGTCTCATAACACGGCAGATAAATATGGTCAATCGAACAAAGCGGCCGCTTATCTCAGTCCTCCGCGTTTCTCCGATTTTTGTGAAGCTGCCGTATCGATCCTGACCTCACATTTATGCGTCAATCTTTCGCGATCGGAGGCAGCGAGGAGTCTTTCCGCGAAGGAAGGTGTTGGCGCGGAAGGAGGATTGTTCGCGCGGCGTGACGCGTCCCCATCCCTCTTTTTTCCGCCCCTAGACAAGCGGCAGACAATATAAATGTTGGGCGGGAGAGTGTCGGAGCGGACGCTTGGAAACGAAGGCCGGCACCGGGGGCGGGGGGTGGATATATCTGTGCTAGCGAGTTAATTCCGCCCCCGTGTGCGTATATGGGTGCGCACGGGGGTGCGCTAGGTGTGCGTGTGCGTGTGCGTGTGCGTGTGCGTGTACATGTGTGCGCGCGCGAGAGACGAAGGAACGAGAACGGAGAAGGGATGAGGACGAAAGGGGGTGTGAAGAGGGTGAGGGTGAGCGGGGGATGACCGGAGTCTCGAGCCGCGCGGGCGAGATAACACATTTTGACGGTATAAAAATGAGTGTTTTTCCCACCCCTATCTGCGGGGAGATAGCGCGAGACCGCGCGTTACGAAGGCGAGAAAGGAAGAGAGAGAGAGAGAGAAAGAGAGAGAAAGAGAGAGAAAGAGAGGGAGAATGAGAGAGAAGGAGGAAGAGAGGATTCTCCTGCCTTCTCTATTTCCTCGCGGGCCATCCTTATAGGAGGGTGGCTTTTCTACCGAGAGGAAAAAGAAGAGAGAAAGTGCCTCGGTCTCAATCGACGATGACCGCTTTTTTTTGGACGTCGTCCAGGACATAATCTTCTGTATTTTTGAATGGGAACGTGAGCGGGGAGAAAGATATTTGCGGGCTATTGTGTTAGGAAACACAACAGGAACGCAAACGGCGCTCCTTCATTTTAACAGCCATTGCATTTCATTTCATTATTTATTTAATGGAACGCGCTAATTAATTAATTGCATAAAATAATTAATTTGAGGTCGCGTTATTATATAAACCTACAATATATTATATAAACCTACAATATAAACCTATATAATGCATTAAAATTGGTTATTATACATTCGCGAAAAAGAGCGATATTAATTAATTGTACATCACTTTATAAAAAAAAAAGTATTAATTCATAATTGATTCCTGGAAAGGAAGGGTTTGTTAATTAATTTTGCAAAGGCTGCGAATCTCTGCTATTGTGTTGTTGAATATCATGAAACTGACAATAATTAGTATACCAAATATTAAAAGCGTAATTTTCAAAGGGCCTGTAATTATGAAAAGCAGAATACTCATAGCGATTTCATAAACAAAGCATGGAATGTTGATATCAATGCAATTTAAATTAACAAGTATTCGCAAGTGATTTCAATGGACTCGGACGTTGTGAAAAAATAACAAATGTTTCTCACAATCTTACATAATTTTAAGTTACATAATCTCATTCTTCAGATTTTCAAAATGAAAAAAAAAGTTCAAGCAAGCATAAATTAAATTTAAGCAAAATACGTATTAATTTAAATCGCAAATATCAGTTAAGAAAATTTTCGAGCGAATATTGATATATTTTTCGACAGTAGATTAATTTCTAAATATTTGTATTTACATTTTTCAATTACTGCGATTTACATTTTAAAATATTGCTCGTTTTAAAGTCATCAACGCATCGCGTTTTAAGTTTGAATATCGACATCTATCAGTTATTTCTATTTCAAGCGAACTACATAAGTGAATCGGTTTATGTAAGAATCCAAGCACATAAATCATCTCGAAAGGCACTTTTGGCGAATCTGCAACGCGCGCGCCGGCAAAACGTAATATCGCTCGGACGGAGAGAGATTCGCAGGTACGAAGGAAAACGGAGGGCAGGCGCGGCAACCAACCTGCCTCCGCGATCGACGCTCTCGCACGATGTAGATGTCCGGATATCGATTACCACCGCGTATACGCGCGAGATATCTCGATCCTCGCCTCCTCCTCCGCTTCCTGCTCTTCTGGTGCACGTTCGGACTGCAGCTCGCACTCATACGTGTGCATTACTCGCTCATATTTACGATGCGCTCTCTCTCTCTCTCTCTCTCACACGCACACACACATACACGCACACCTCCTCTCTCTTTCTCTCTCCCTCGAATGCACACACGTGTGACCCTCTATGTGCATTGGTGCAGCCAGAGCTGCAGCGGCGAGTATTATTATTGCGATAGCAGAAACAATGCACCCAGCCCGGACGAGCGGCGGGGGAGGGGCAGGGGAGAGAGGGGAAGGGAGGTGCGGGAGATGCAGCATCCGCTATCTCGCTCCGCATCTCGATATCTCGCCCGGCTCGCCTTCGCGATGCACGCTCTTATCTCGCGAACCAATTTCGGATGGCATCCGTGTGCGATCCGAAAACCGATCTCCGTTTCTCTCCCTCTCCCCCACTCATCCTCTCTTTCTATCTCTCTTTCTCTGTCTTGCCCGCTTTTAGCAAACTCTCGTTCGTATGATGAGAAGAGAATTATCAATCGACAGATCGACGTGCATCCAGTGATAAGGGACATGATCGGTGACCTAACATTTACGTTTCGGCGATCGCATAAACAAAGAACGCATAATGGATGTTTAGAAAAACGTAATTACGTTTGCGTTGTACTTGGCTGAATTTCAGCAGAAAAAGTAGCTTTGCAACTGTTGTAAAATTCTCTAATATGATTGATCTTGTGTCCTTAGTTTCTCATTGGATCTAAATGTAGAGAATTGACATGGAGAGAATTTTTTCTCAGAGTTTACCCTGAAAATATGATAGTCGTGGGACAACACGTTGGATTTCGAAGAATTTTTTTTAACGTAAATCTCTCTCATTCATTAATAAAACTACAATAAAGTATAAAATAAGTTCGATTAAATTTTACTGAAGTGCATGGTAAAAAAAAAAAACTTTAAAATTTATTGTACTGTATCACAACTACTAATTTTAAAAGAAAATTCTCTCGCGAATATAAACCGATCATATTCAAGAATTTTATAACAGTTGCGAAGCTGCTCTTTCTGCTGAACGCAACTATTGTGCTTCTACATGGAGATAAAGCCGCGTCTCGCACAAATGTGTCGAAATTACTTTTATTATACAATTTGCGATATACACTCGCAATTATTTCAATATACTTACACGAACGTGACTACACCCGCAGGAATAAAGTTATACACGCAGAAGTATAATTACATATTTATGCCTCCTCATAAATACATAATTACGCGATGTAATTACGTCTCGTATCAGGCTGTATCTTCGCGGAGGTGTAAAAGTAATCACATTTATCGTCATCGGTTTTAGATAACTGCCAGATCGCACGCGTTTTCTATCGCGTTTCCTACGGCGAAGCGGTGCGACATTTTCAATTCGACCGATGTGGAAAAAAAGAAAGCCCGAGGTTCTCGTAGTAATTACGAAAGCGCTCATCAGGACGGCCGTCGAGTCGCGCGTGGGTAGCTTAGACGTGTTCACGCGTAAATGCTAATGCGTGAAACAGGCGAAGGCGCGTAGAAGGAAAGGGACGATGAGGAATGTGCATCCTTCAACGACTCGAACGGACGTCCACGCCTGTCGCGACCGCATTGATCAGCAAGCGCGTTAATCGCGACGCGTTAACGCCTTAATTGATCGTCAGGCACGCTCGTGATTTATCGTGATGTCGTTTCCTTTGCCAACTTCAGGGCAAGCGAGGTGCATGCATGGTGCGTCTCTGATACATTTCGTTTCTACAGATTGATCGAAAAAATAATTTCTCGGGGAAATCTCTCCTTACGTGCGTATTTATTGTTCGCTAAAATTGTTCGAGGAGAATAATTTGAGCGAACAATAAATACCTTGAATATGTAGATAGGAAAAATTCTTTTTTGATTTTGAGTGGTTCTTTTTTAGTTTTATAAAATATTGATTAAAGAATCGCAACAGGTACTTAATTTTGAATTGAAAACAAGTGCGTAAAATTGTATGAAGATATTTACAGTGATATTTTAAGAAGGTAGTTTCATCGGTGTTTATTACTGATTAAGAAATATTTAACTAAGAAAAATTTTTTTTGTAGTTATTCCTAAGAGATATAGCCAATATTCTCATTTATGAATAAAAGTATAATATAATAATAAAAATAATATAATACAAATATAATGAATAAAAATATAATATAATGTAGAAATCATAATAACAAAAGATGTCTAATATCTGTTTTTGAAGAATTTGAAATAAACGAAATTTATTAATTTCATATCTATAAAATTGGTATAATCAAGATGAAGTCTTTTTACAAAAGCGAAATAATTGTGGACAAAGTGAAAGGTATATTCATAATCCATTAAATTGTAACATATATAACCACAAGTCACCCCGGTAAATTAAAGAGTTAAAATATAAATACATAATTCAATATCCTTAAATTATTCCTATTGGAACAACAACAAAAAACTTTTTGATATTTCATGTTTCTTGAAAAAGTTGCCAACTTTGTCGACAGTTTATTAATGTTTATGCCTGCGTTTGTTGTTTGCTATATTTCCAATCGAAAGAGGTAAATATTAAAAATGAAAAACACGCAATAAGTCGCAACAGGAACAGAAATTCCTTCAGTCTGGACATTAAATTGCTAGTACCTGGTGTAGCTGTCACATGTAACAATTTCTAATGAGGTTTCTACAATAAGCCGTTAGTCGCAACTCATATCACACTAGTAGTAAATCAGAATTATAAGATAAGTCATAAATCTCTAGAAACTTGCATTCAGAATAAATCGTATTAGATCGTTCAGTTTTGAAGTTATGTTAATCAGTTCTGATCAGTTCTCTCGATAAAGATAAAACAGACACATACCTATTGCTTTTTGATTGATCATAACGTAATCTAAGTTTCAAATCATAAGAAATGCAACTTGACCATCTGCATGCAGCTACCGATTGTAAATAAGATATTTCTACAAGTTGACAGTATTATACGTGTTTGAAAAGTGACACATCTCAAAATTAGCGACTTTTTTTAAAAGACTACTTAAAAAATTCTTAATGGAAAAACGTTTTAAACAATTTTTTAAGGAAAAATGGTATGACTCTAAATAGGACGTTTTTCTATGACTATTTTGACATCAACAACATTTCTTTATGGTATCTAACTAAAAAAATATTTCTTTTCTATAAATAATCACTGCAAACTTAATGAAAAGACGAACACTTCTGCCATCCAGCGATTGATAGAAGTACAAATGTATCATTTTTCCAATGAAAAATATACGTCTTTAAAGTTGATCTGCTGCTCAAAAGTGTTAACTTTTAATTGTACTACTTTTCTATCAAACAAGCGATATGTTAAATAATTTACCGGAAACATTCAGCGAGCAACGAAAGGTTTCTCGCTTGTTACTCCAAAGTGCTTAATACTGGGAAAAGTAAAAATTATTTTGCTACAAAGATAAGTAAGGAGCTCTTTGTATAAAGTGACATCAAGATAAAAAGAGACATAGAAACGACAGAAATGCCTACGAACTCTGATATCGACGACATGTCTAATCCACTTGCGAAAGGAAGAGTATTTCTTAAACAAGCGCATGTTTCATAGCGCACCGTGAATCATCTATCTGCTCTAGCCGCCGAATGAAGCGATAAACCTACGGGGCGCCTCGAGGCATCCTCGAGTCTCGCGATCGCGTTTCCGCTCGTGGAAGGATGAAGACGTCGTCCCGGTTGGGGCACTGAGGATTCCACACGACGTCCCTGGGTCTGGCTGGCTGGCGCGGCCCCGCTGGGTGGGTACGCGAGAGATAGAATCAGTAGCTGGAGCTAGTTAGACGATAGCATCGGCGAGCCGCGAAGCGAGGATATACGAACGGCGAGTGCGGAGGGTGCGAAGGGGCCAGAAAGAGGGAGCGAGAGAGAGAAAGAGGAGAGGACGCGGGGGAAGGGGGCGACGCGCGAGAGCGCGATCGCTGATAAGAGCCGCCGCGGCGCGCGGCCGATAACGCTCCCTTATCTCTATCCAGTGGCGCCGCAACTCCCAAGGCTCTCCAGCGAGGCTCTCGCACATATTCCGCGGTCTCGTCTCCTCGGAATCTCCCCGCGATTCTCATCCTATCTTCTTCCTCTCCCTCCCTCCTTCCCCCCCCCCTGCTTAGTCCTTCTGATATTCTGATATTGCGATCTTTTATGTCTACAGTTTCGCTCTTTAACTTCGTTCCCTCCGCCTCGAAAAAGATCATTTGAAAAATATGGAGAGCCACGCATGATGTGGGATTTATATGTTCGCCTTGAATCCAACTTTGCGTTCTTCGCAGTGAATCTTTGACTTCGATCGAAGATGAGAGCGATTTTAACAAAGCTCGATCTATGCTTTTGTTGAGGAATTCTACGAAACACGTATCAGGAATTTATTGCTACGAATTATATTATTATGTTCATTTTGGCAAGATGAAATGATTTCGTCGAAATTATTTAGAAGTATCTTTTGATATTTATAAAATTAAATCAATGTAAAATAAAAGCAGGAATAAGAGTTTACATGGTGGCTTCATTTTCGCGCAAGTGATAGGCCAATTTTGGCCTAACAAAGCGAATTAAAAATGGAGTAAAAAATGCTCGTATATTTTCTTAAAAATTAACACAATGTCATGGCTTATTTCGAGCTATAATTAAATTAATATAATTAACAAATGTTAATTATATTAATTTTAAGTTAATTTAATTACAGCTCGAAATAAGCCATTGTGTTAATTTTAAAGCGAATTAACTCTTCGTCTGCAATTTAAATATTTTTTTGTCTAATCCAAAATCTTTTTACTGTTCTAAGCTTTCGAAAAAATGTGAAAAAATTTATTATTTATTATTTATTTACTTTTCAACATCTTTAAATAGTTTCCTTCATTATTTTAGAAAGTGAAACCAAATCCCTCTCCTTTTTATTTCGGAGACATTTGAGAATATTTCATTTGTGCCAAAAAAAGATCCATATAAATCAAACACAAAATGAACTTTTCGAATATTAAAAACAGTTATATAAAAACTATCTAAACTCAGGATTGCCACAGAAAATGAATTTTAAAATTCCCTGACTTTTCCAGGTTTTCCAGATAAAAATGGGAAATTTAACCAATATAAAACATATACAAATTTTAACATAATAAAAAATGTAAAAGATTTTCACTTTTAAAATCAACGACTGTAAGAAAGCTTATATTAAAAATAGCGATTATATTATTAAATACAATTACTGAATAAAATATAAATTTTAATTTAAAAAAAATTTTTTTAAAGTGTACGAGTTTTGAACTATTTGACTATAAATATCAGATATAATGTTAAAAAAATGTATAAAAATTATTTGAAGTAAGAGCAGTTTAAGGGAATTGTGAGCAAAGTTCAAAATTTCAGTCTCTTTTATATTTTCCCTGACTTTTCCCAGTTTTCCCGATTTTCCAGATCTGTGGCAATCCTGAAAGTGCGTATCAAGAAATTATCCCCAAAAGTAAATTTCGAAACGAGAACTCCGATAAACGGAGACGTGTACCAGGTGACAACAGTGTGATTGTCGATAATTTCTTATCAGACCGATACTTTCGATCGATACGCCTCCCTCTGACGAGCACAGTGGGTCCACCAGTTTCGAAAAGTAACCATCGAATCGCTCGTGAAGTCGTCGACGTAACACCATGGCAAGCCGTAAAGAAGGAAATAAAGAAGAATGGTGAAGAGGTGATCGGGGGAGGGAGAGAAGGGGGAGGAGGGGGGAGAAAGGCCACTACTTGATGTGTTATCGCGAGGATATCGAAGTGTGTGTATAAACTAGGACACCGTCGCGTCTGCTCGCTGATACGACACAATGACGCGAAGGGACGAGAAGAAGAAGAGGAGGAGGAGAAGGAGAAGGAGGAGGAAGAGGTGATGGTGGTATGGGCGAGGCGGAGGGAGACAGAGATTCACTGGGCGATAAGAGGATAGGATGCTAGATTCCTGCGAGAGATAAGATCGCAGCCGTTAGATAAGAAAGGCTACCTCGACTGCGTACAACTCATCCGGTTCGCTTTTTCCTTCTCCCCCTTCGCTTCTCTCGCCTCCCTCCGCTCTTGCCCCTTTTGTTCACCACTCTTTCCGTTTCGCCGTTTCTCTCCTTCTCTGTCGCGCTAACAAATTGCCGAACGTCTCGCGAGCGAACGTTATTGTCCTCTGCCCCTCTCTCTCTCTCTCTCTCTCTCTCTCTCTCTCTCTCTCTCTCTCTCTCTCTCTTTCTCTCCCTCGGAGGAGGAAAGGGAGAAGGAAGGGGAAAGGGAGACACAGAGATAGATGAAGGGATAAAATTATCGCGGAGGACGGAAGAGAAACGGAAATGGAGAACGTGGAGAGATAAGACCCGTCGTCGAGATAAATCCGTTATCGATATCGCCTCTGATTAGGAGACGGCGATCCTGCAGCGATAATGCCTGGTTAATCTTGGGGCAATACGGAGGGATGATTTCCGGGGTTGCTGGTTATTGCTCTGGCTTTCCAACAGGATATTTGCAGACTCCATGTATTTGTGGTCGCGCTATTACGTTCGCTAGTACACAGAAGAAGCGATCACGATTTAAATATCTAGTCAATGCCAGAAAACGTACAGTCGATGCCATAAAATGCCTTAAGCCCGTGTCACACGCATTGAAAATTGAGGATTGTAAATCGGAGATTGGGATTCAGCCAATCAGAATGAAACGGATTAAAAATAATGTTATCTGATTGGTCAAATTTTAATCTCTAATTTGCAATCCACGATCTGCGTAGTGTGATACGGGATTTAGATATGTTGTGTTTTAATCCTCCGAAGCTGACGCCAAAATGTGTGACACAGGTACTGTGATACTGATAGTACTGATACTGGGTCCATAAGACTCATTTACATTAATTAAAAGGCACTAATTAATTTCAGAACCAAAATGACATAATTATAATAATTCGTATATAATAAAAAATGAATGCTAATTAAGGTAAGATGATACAATTTCGAATAATTCTGAATAAAATAGGATTGGAATCCAATTTTCGAAGTTTCAAATTTGTTTTCCTGTTTTGTACCCTTCAATACCTTTTCATAAAGAGAGGGTTACCAAACTTGGATTCAAGTTTTTTTTTTGTTGAGAATATCACTCGATATTTTAATAAAAATAATCCAAATTTGCAGGTTAACATAAAGAAAATTAAAAAGCTGGCATTTTTGACAGTAATTTAATAGATCCAACAGATTCACGTTAACTTCAAAGGGTACCATATTGATAATTATTTTTCACATTTCACATCCTAAATAGAAAAATAATTATTACATTCTAAATGTGTTACATGCATTTAAAGAAATGTACTTGCGATAACACAATGTCACATCAACATTTTAATAATCGTCGCTATTGACATCTCCGATTTACATAGAAATAAGTTTGAGAGATGACTCGCGAAGAGTAAAGACGTCTTATATCGTCGATTAATGTAAACCAGATACATAATTAGTAACCGGTTGTAGATTTACATCTTTGAATTCAAATTATACCTAAAATTAAACCGGCCACTCTCGGCATTATAATTTCCATTATGGGTATTCATTCCTGAAGGGACATATGAATTCATAGACCGAGCATACAATCAGCGGCCGAGCTATCTATTATAGATCCGTATCGCTGAATTCTAATCCGCGCTAATTTCCATCAAGAGATATATTCCTACAACCATATGAATTCACGACGACCGAGTGCATACGTTTCGGTGTTTAGTTATACATTACAGATTTCTATCTACCGAATTCTAATTGTCCCTAGAATTAGACCAACTGATCCTACCTGGTCCCGCGTTGCTTTCCATCACGGCGAACATACTCATCGCCTCCAGAACCGGTTTTATCAATTTGATACAAATTTTTTTTACAGATAGAAGACCAAACTAACGTCATACGTCTTTTCAGACGTAACAATTCGCGTTAAATAATCCGTTACGAAATTTACACCTCGAAACATCAAGTTGGACTATAATCACTAAAATCACTATGGCTCCGATTGATTGCACCTTATCGCGGAATAATTTCCCACCTCCTTCTTCATCAGGATGCCGGCTCTGCACCTGCCTGTTTTCCATGACTATTACCTTGAAAATTCTAATCGCTCCCAAAACTGCCTGCCATAGAATTCCCTTGCCCAGTATGAGTTCTTAATCGGCCTGAAATTGGTTCGACCTGGTTCCCGGCGCGAATTTCCGGTTGGGGTGGATGCTTTCGATTTTCGAGAGCGGCAATGAGCGGCATAGAGCAAAGAGAGAGAGAGAGAGGAGGGCGGAGGCAGCGGCGGAAGTGGGACACGGCGCTCTGGTGTCACCGGGCGCGGGCTAGTGACACAATGAGGATGACGAGGATACGAGACCAGCCGGCGAGACGGAGAGGGAGCGAGGTGACTTTATCTGGCGCACTGACGCATCATGACGAGCCATGACGTTCAGCGACGGCGGCAGTGCGAGATAGTATGTGAGTCACACGCCGAATGAGAGTGTGCGAGAGAATGACGATAGCGCGAACACGGAGGAGAGAGAGAGAGTGGGAGGGGGAGAGAGCGCGGGGGTGGAGAAGAGGAGGAGGAGGAGGAGGAGGCGGAGGAGACGAGAAGATCGTTATCGACACTTTCCTGTGTCCTGCCACGTTCTGAGAAGAGCCACGTTCGAGCTGTATGAGGAAACGCCGGTCATGAATTATTCATGGCCGTCGCCGAACCTCGCCGAAGCCGCCGCAGTCTCGTCTTGCAGTCGGCCATTTTGCGTTATCCAGCGGCGTGCTAAGTTCCGGACGGGTTTGCTGCGCTAAACAGGAAAGAAAGAAAGAAAGAAAGAAAGAAGACCGCGTGGGGGTGGTGGGGAAGAAGGACGTAATCACAACGCAGACAATCGTATCGGTTCGTCGCGGCGGTGAGGTCAAGTCCGGAGATTATCGGCGCGTTCTTTCGACTTTGCAGTCGTAAACTTTGAAAGTGAACTCGTAAACGCTGCAGAAACTTGTTTGATACCGCGACGTGCTTATATCGTGATTATGTAGAGTGCTATCAATAACCATTTAGGAATACATACTTTGTAAATTTAAACAAATAACCTGAGCTTATCAGATTAAAAATAACACGTCTTTTACATTCTTATGGAATAAAAAAAATCTTTTGGTTGAAGAAAAAATGCTATTAAATTAAGTGAAGTGCGCTATCAAAACATCTGTTTTGGAGTGTGTATCCTTTAGTACTTTCCACGTAATAAGATTAGAGTTAACCGAACTTAAATTTCGACATTCAATTTAAATTTTATTTTAATCAAAATTGCTTAACCATGTTCGAAATTGTACTAACTTATACTACACTAGCTATAGCTAGTATATAATTATCTATTATTAGAATTACTAGGTATTAGAATTATCAAACTTCAACCTGGAAGTTGGATTTAAATCTCACTCAAATTGTACTATGTTCAAAATTGTACTATCTTACTCTATACTAACTAATTAGAACAGGGTAAAGTGGTACAATTTTTGAACAAAATAAGATTTAATTCCAATTCAAAGTTCAAGTTTGGTAATCCTAATCTTATTGTCAGAAGGTACTAAAGGGTACCATCAAAAATAGAAAAAAATCAAATTTGAACCTTGAAAAGCAGTTTCACAAAATTTATTTCGTTCTGAATTATACCATATTCGAAATTGTACCACTTTACCCTAGGAAATATTAAGCCACTTTTATAAACTCCGCGTCAAGTTTTTCCAAAACCCGATCTCTTCCGCGTTACCCGGAAGAACTCAAAGTTCCCAATTAAAATCTCCTTTCGAGGCTGTGAGGAGCAAAACGATACAGCATTGTCTTCTTGCACCCTGCAAGGCAATTTTGGTCCATGCTACAGGAAAAGGAGAGAGGGGGAGGAGCGAATAAGAGATAGGGAAGGACGAGTACGTTAGTTATCTTCCGGCCGTCAAAACGGTGCAAAGTTGTGTCGGTCGACAAGATGGAGAGAGAGAGGGGGGGGGAGGGGGTGGGAGGGGCGGGGGCGGACAGAGACGTATCTCGGTCGCAGCAGCAGGTTGCTGAGGAGACTCGCTGGCACAGATACCGACTCCTCAATGTCACAAGATAGCAGATACTCGCTCCGCGTCCGTCGCGACGCCAGAAGAACGCGCGCGCGTACGCAAATGGGGGTGCACCTCGCACGACCGCGTGACAGTGCACCAGATCGTCACCCACGTGACATCCTTTGGGGGCCGTCCTACCATTAAGACCCCTTAACTCAAGTGTGGCGCTCTTCGAGGATCGAGGCTTTAATCGCGGCCGCGTCAGATGGGATTAGAAATGCAAATTAAATTTGAATAACTTACAAACGATATGCAAATAAAACTCGGATACATAATTTAACGCGAAGAGATTTATAAGAGCGCCCAACTTTAACGTGCATTCTAAGGCTAACATTTTAATTCAATTTCATTTCGAGAGTACTCTCGGGATACTTGGCTTCAATCATGCTGCGTGATTGAGTTAAGAATGTAAATTTTGATTTTTGAATAACTCTTATGGATAGTAAAATAGTGAAAAATAACGAAATATAATTTAGATTTTACCGAGAAAATATATATTTTAAATTTAATCTCTTAAATTTTAAAATATATCCATGTTCACTCAGAAAAAAATTTTTTATTTTTGATGACTAGACACAAAATAATTAGAGAATAACCATATAAAAAATAACTAATAATTGCAATCATTTTAATAATAACTAAATTTATAGTCATTTTTTATATCAACTGCGTTTTTATTGATAGATCTATACATATAATTATTATATATATTAGGTGTTGGAATTAATTCGTAGCGTTTTTTAATGAAAGAATGTTATTTATTTCACATGAGCATTAAAAAATACATTAATGAAAGTACTTCCCATCACTTGTAAAACGCTACGAATTAATTCCAACACCTAATATAATTAGAAATGTATAATAATTATTACTAATTTCTAACATTATTTACAATAATGGCTATAATTACAGTATAATTATAATCACATATACTTTTCTTTCAGTGTAAAAGCTCCATTTTATGTTAATATCTCCATAATATATTATATTTCTTATAATTATATAATATTTATAGTTCTATATGTACAATAAAAAAATATATGGCTGTCTCTAGAAACGTCTATGATTTTATAGAAGCAATTTTCAGAAGCAATATATAGGGTGTTTGGAAAATAATAATAAATCTTTCGCATAGGGGAAGAATGGATTAAACTGAGAAGAAAAGTCCTCTACCATTTTACAATTTTCGCAATAGTTAACAAGATATTAATTACTAAAAATTGCTGAAAATTGATATTCAATAATTTTTATTCAAATATTATAAATTTTATAGAAAAACTGCAAGAGATAAAAATTGTTTATTTTCTTCTCATAGAGCTAAGAATTTTTTCAGAATTTTTTATCAACTTTTTAGTACTGCATTTTCTTATTTTTACCAACATGAGAAAATACGGTATTAAAAAATTCTCAAAACTTTATGAAAAGAAAATTAATGATTTTTGTCTCTTGCAATTTTTTTCTATAAAGTTGATAGTATTTAAAAAATTATTCAAGACCAATATATTTGGTAATTTTTAGTAATTAATATCTTGTTAACTATTGCGAAAATTGCAAAATGGTAGAGAACTTTTCGATCTCAGTTTAATTCGCTCTATCTACACAAAAGTGATTGACCAAAATTTACGAGACACCTTGTATATATATATAGTATCCTTTTCGATGTACACAACTAAATATAATTATTATTACTAACATTCATAGCAGTAATGTCTATAAAATAATATTTTATCATGTAGTAAAAAATGTAAAGTAAAAAATAGTAAAAACTCCCAATGTCAATCCCTCTTTCCTTAACACGGATTTTCGTGTTCCGAGGGGAATGTCCCTTCGCACATTCACCTTCCCATTTCCGATAACGCGAAGGCTGAATGCGTCGAAGAATTAATGGTACATCCCGACGACCGGCGCAATGGACGAACGGAGGAGCGAGATGCGTTTCGGCGAAATTCGGTGTGCTGTTGCAAGCACCGAGATTACAAGCACTGTTGTGCGTGACGCATGTCAGCGGGTACGAAGGTCGATTCGGAAATAATTTTATCTCGCGGCGTAATCTGCGCGAGAGAGGCGGTTGAGCAAGAGAGCCATGAGTGGTGCACGAATTGTGCCGGCCGATTAAAAATGACAGGTCGACACTTGTTGTGTAAACAGTCGCGTGCAATTTTTCGCGATGTTTCTCGATAGCGTTGTGAACGCGGTTTTATAGACACGCGGATATATCTGTAAAATGAAGAATAATGATTATCGAAGAAAACGTGATATTTATGAATTTTTCATTCTTACAAATGCAATTAATACAATAATAATTATTAACTACGCGGTTGTAGAAACATCGTACCTTATTTACTTAAATTATCAATTTTTAAAACAACTGTCAGGTTAAAAAGTAAAAAAATGGGAAAAATTGACAAGGATTTCGATTAAGAATAAAACAATTCTAGGCTACAATTTGCATTTTTAATTTAATGATAATTTAAATTTGTTATTAATTAGTTTATAAATTAATGGCAAATCAATAGATTTTAAAAAGTCACAGAATCAATCTTATCGAACTTTTTGCCAAGTTTTTTTCAGCATTTCTTGACGGCATATATAATTTTGATTTATGGATTCATTACAACTGATTCTATTTCTTTGAGCTCTTTCACAATAATGATTAATTACACGAAAGGGATAAAAATGAGGCCGGCGTTTAATTCATTCGTATGGACCGAAATATCGACGTCGATAAAATCTGATTGCGAATTCGGGTCTTTTGAGGACGCGATCGATATATATTTCCGCTCCTCTCGCAGTCGTTGCCAGAGATTTCGAGCCTCGTCGTCTCCTCCCTTTTCCCTCCCGCGTCCTCCTCCACTCACCGGCGGGAGGAGAAGGCATAAATATTGACGATCGATAAGCGATTAGCATAATGTCTGGCGATGCGCTGGCGATAAACGCGCGAATGCGCTTAACCAGAAACAGCGGTGACGTTTCGATCGCGCCGTCGATACCGAAGCTGCCGCCATACTGTCGAAGCTGAAAACCTTCAACCCTTTTGTACCCTATCTCATCTCGTTTTCTCTTTCTTTCTCACGGACTCGATATAAATTCCGCCTCTTCTCTACTGAATTAACTCTTCGCCAAACACAAAGGATGTCCGAGAAATATACCCAGGAATATAAAAGTCGCCGATTACTTCGACATCGATTAATCGATCGTTTTCGCAAAATTACATGTAACTACCCTTTGTGGCCACATAAGTAAAGTTTAAAAAATTTTTTAAAAGTTTTCTTTTAACAAATCTGTATTTTAATATTGCATTCATTAATTATCGACGACAACAATTAATATTATATGCGATTGATTATAGATTCGTGAACAGAAAACTTTTTAATAATTTTGAGAAATTATTTGATTTCATTTAACCTTTTAAATTAATTTAACACAAATAAGCGGAGAAGGTTATATTCAGTTAAAGCGGATCTGAATGCCTGAATATTTTAATAAATTAATTTGAAATAAATATTTTTATGGCAATTTCGTAGGAACTAAGTTTCCTTTAGAAAAGGATTTAAATGAGGATTACAAGTGAAAAAAAAACTCGCAGACAATTTGAAACGATCCAACGTCGAATATCGACACCCGGTATAAACCTAGGCGTCGAGGCGACGTAAAATCATGAATGAAGAAGTGCCCACGAAAAGTGCCGAGCGACGCGGAAACGAGAGGCACATTTTCCATTGCCGAGCATCATCGCGAAGGTTCAGGGCGTCCGTGTCCCGCAGGACACCCGGTACAATCCGGAGGGCGGGCTGAATGTAACATTAAAAACGAGCGGCGCGGCGGCTTTATCAGTCATTTCCATTTCTTGATAACTGTTTCTGCTTATCGGGGGCCCGCTCGCCCGGCGTTCCTCACCGCTTCCTCTCCCGCCGTCTTCTTCCCTCCTGGCGACGAGTTCTCGGGAGCTCGTTCTCTCTTCGTATCGCGCCCTCGCGCACTTTTCGTCTCTCTCTCTCTCTCTCTCTCTCTCCCTCTATCCGGTAATAACTTCACCTATCGCCTTCATTGATCTCCCTATCACTGTTTTATCTCGCTACAATGGCGTCGCGGCGAGTGGGCCGGACTGCCACGTCCGTCTCCATCCGGCGACTTACATGAGCGAGTAGGAAAGATCGCCGCGCGGAGCCGCTGCCGTTGCTGGCTGCCGTTGCTGCTGCTGTCCTGTCGATCGAAAGGACGACTTCCCGAGCAGCAACAACAGCGGTCCCTCACGGCTTTGTCAGCTCTATCTAGATTTTATTATCGAACGAGACGGCAGGAGAATATCTGATAGAGAGTGGAAATTCGAAACATCGTTGCAGTACGTCGCAATATGCACGATGATCCATATTATTTGCGCTCGGCGTATCGTTGGAACAAGACTAAAACGTTTCATCCGCGCAATCGATACATTATGCTCCGAAATATCCTGTAATTGTTCTGCATTGCGTATATTAAAATATGTGGTAATTTATTATCGCACGAGTCTGCGCGCGGAGTTAAATATCGAAAGAGAAAATATTTAATATTCATTGTAATAATATCACAAATATCACGATTGTAACTATTGTATTACGATGATACAGGGTGTTCTGGAAATGGTGTTGTGACCAACATGTAAAAGTGAAATCTCTAAAACTTTTAGAATGAATCTCACACTGAAGAGCGAAATCTCACTTTTAAAGATGGAAAAAACTGAGCTACTCTTTTTCAAGACCGACTTAATTTTCACTCTTCAAAGTGAGATTCCACTCCAAAGAATCTAAAGAGTACCTACGTAGCATAAAATTTTTTCATATAGACCTTTTCGACAATTTTTCAATTAATAAAATAAATACATTATTGGAACTTATTGCATTAATTATTTTTAATTGTAAATCCAGACTGACCTAGAAATAGCAGTCAAATAGGATACTCTGTATTATATTCTACATAATTAAAATTATTATTATTATTGTTGCTTTTATTATATCCATGACAATTATAAAATTAATCGTATTCGTGGTCTTAATTAGCATAACGACACCACTATAAATATGAGTAATAATTCAACTCGGATCGAGTTCGGTGATTACACCCGATCGCCAGAAAATAGACGACCGCACACCTATACGAGGAGCGGACGAATCGAGACGGACGGAGAGAGTACATATATGGCGAGCGGGGCGAGCGGAGTGGCGATCCGATAAACTCGAACGGGGACGAGGATATCCCTAATCTTTCGGCGATCTATCGCGAATGAGCCAAGTATCTGCGAGCGAGCACAGCCCAGTCTGCTCTCGACGAGGCTATGCTGATAGAGGCCCGGCTACATTATTCAACATACACACGTACGCACACGCATGCATGCGCAACGCTCGCGCGAGCGACACAAAATTTAGCAAGAAGAAAAGGGGAGGAGGCACAAATTTTTCTTCGTACTTTAGCATTAAGTGCGGAGCATTAAGTGTTTAATTCCTGAACGATTATTTCATATTTAAAAAAAAAATGTTGCACAGAATTTTGATTTTGACGACGTGGAAAGAACGGTTTTGCTGGAGTATCGAAAAACTTGGTTTGATTCTCAGAGACATTGAGAGAACAATTTTTTGGTAAATTTTTTGTAACTGTAATTACTGGTTGCTATAATTATGATTATTATTGCTGCGATGTTAATAATTGAAAAAAATTTACTTTAAACTTATAGTAAATAAATATTTACTCAATAGAAAAATGACAGTTCAATCAAGTTAATGGTTTTTGTATCAAATAAATATTTATATATTTATATTTAGTAAATATTTGCTTAGAATTATTCAAACAAATATTTGTTAAAATTTACTTTTTTTTTTCAATCTAGTTTTATCAATAAATACATAAACATGGAAACCGAAAATGATGATAATTATAGTTATTATTACTATAAAATTAATTACTATAAATTATAGTAATTTTAACTATTTTTATACATTAATAGTAACTATAATTATAGCTATTTACGGTTGCCAATCATACATATAGTTATTATTATCATTACAGCCATAATAATTATAGTTAAAAATACCAAAAATTTTTCTTTCAGTATAACTTTGCTATCAACTATCAAAATAATTATGGAAGACAAATTGGTTACTAGAACGTCAAAACTTCTTGCGACATTGCTCATCATACTTAAGTTTCTTATATAATTATTTTGAGGTTCAACAAATATTATTTCCATCTCTATCATCTATCAATTTTTAGAAATTTCATCAAAATCGTTACTTTCGTACAATCACTTTCGGCTTCAATTTTAATTGAATTAATTGTTATTTACTCGAATCTTACGTCAAAATAGCCTTAATTCAAATCTTAATTCGATCTAAGCGCTGCTATAACTTGACTTTAATTAAAACAGTAAAATACATATCTGTTACGATCGAAACTGTCAATCCGAACGTAATATCTTCTATGCTTTAATCGATCGAGTTGCGATGCTCTCTGCGTTTCTCGAATTTATGAGCGCGATATCGGGAACACGCGGATGCATCGAATCGGCAAGGCGACGCGATCGATACCGACGACGCTGCAAGCCAGAACTGCACCGGTATCGCCGTCGTATCGCATCGTATCGGCGCGAATCGCTCCCGAGAACCCGACGAATTTACATAACGATATGATTAGTGAGCGATCGAGGCATAAATAAGCATGCGATAGCGCCGAGCGATCGTTAAAGCCAATTCGCACAACTCGTTCCTGACAATTGTCGCTGTGTTCAGCGCTAAAGTGTCTTCCGTTTCACGATAAGTTAAATACAATTCCAGACAACGAGTTGGTAAAAAGTTGGTGAAAAGAATGAAAGGTAAAAAGTGAAAACCGAAATTGATTAAATTAAATAGTATCGAAACACTGAAACACTGCAAAAATAATGGCCGCATTCAGCAGGATGTTTATTTTACGAATGTTCTACTTTTGGATTTAAGAATATAATACAATCAACCCGTAGAAAACTTCCAACAGTTGCAAAATACACAGTCTGCTGAACGCAGTTATTGTTCTGATAAAAAATAATAGTAACGATTAATCCACCAATCAAAGTCTGGACCAAAGTGGACTATATTCGTTACATTTCGGTATATTTTTATTCGTACACGTTTTCGGAAAAATAAGAAGAAAAAAAAATAGCTTTAAGAAAAAGAATGTCTGGTTATTTCTTTTTATCATTTTTTATTCACTTTAGCCAGATTTTAATTAGAAAGTCTGTACATAGTGATAAGTAACGTTAAGAATATATCAGATTTATAATCTTTTTTGTAAAAAATAACTGGAATTAAAAATGTATACCTTTCGTATAAAAATGAACATTATAGTTATATATACAATGTATGAAACCATTTAATATTTAAATTTGAGCAATTTTATATATTAAATAAACATTTTCTCATTTTATCTTAATTATGTTTTAAAAACATGTCAATTTTTTACTGCAGCAATAATTTCTTATCAGATTCTAAATCACCTGCAACTTTTTACATTATTTTAAGAAATCTACAATTTTTCATTTTGTTAAAAAATACGTGTAATACATCCTTAAGCTGTCATCTTATAAGTTTACAGCGCATAAAACATTACAGCAGAGTAATAATTAAAATTTATTTAGATTTCGCGAAATTCCAGGAACGTTAACGGTAAATTGCAAAGTCAAACAAGAACACGGAAGATCTGCAGTTCCGACGCGAAGAATTAATTCTAATAATTAAAATAACGTGGCTAATGACAGAACAATAATGGACGTGCAGTAGGGAGAACAGCACGTCCATGAAGAAAAAACGAAGAATTTATTTAGATTTTACGAGCTCAAGGAAAACAAGAACGCACTAACAAGATTGCAGCCGATACAGATCTCAGCTGAGACAAGTCAGATCATCAATAATCTCCCAATTAATAAGCTAGCCTCGACAATGATAATAACAACGATAACAGTAGAAGACACGATACTTTACAATCAATGAGGTACGAACTAGAGAAGAAGAGGAAGAAGGCGGATAGAAGCAGGATGAAGAAATGAGGGGGAGATAAATATAGTAGGTTGGCAGCGGGGAACAGGGAGACAGGGGACCCGGGGCAGGGCTCAGGGAGATCCTCGTTAACGATACCGCATTATCGGTCGAGAAATCGGCCGATCGTTACGGCAGATTCAGCACCGGCGCGTCTAAGACGTAGAAATTAGAATGTATTCATCAAGCGGAATTTTAACGGGCCTGTATATTAATTAGCAACGGGAGGTCGATTCGTGGAGGAAACGAAGCGAAACTCGATCCCCCTCGGGGGCCTTATTAACCCTGGTCATGTACGGACAGCCAAGGTACGCTCAAATCAGTCAGTCGCGAGTGGTTAATTAGTAATTAGCGTACGCAGGCGATTGCCCGATCGACCGGCTCGACGGTGATCGATTAATCTGACCGATCGATTGATTGATATGATATCGTTCGTTATGATTTCGATTTTCGAAACTCGATAGTAATTAAACATTGCTCGTTACGTTGTTATTAACTTTCCTACGTGTGCAATTATATTCCCGAAATGCAAACTTGTTCATAGAAATGCAAACTTGTAGAAATTATTTATTCAGTAATCATATTTTTCTAAATATCATAAGAATATATTTCAATTATATCTTTTTGTATAAATGTTTATGAAGTATTTTAAAAATACTAAAAAATTCATTAAAAATGAATGGATATTCCTCCTCTTTCTTTGCTTCTTGATATAGTTTGCGGTCTCTAATTGAAGATAAATATAGAACTGTTATTTAAAAATTAAAAAAATTAATATCCTAGTAAATATTAATTTATATAACATAGATGTTATTGTATAATTTCACTCCATAATAATACATGTGTATAAATTATATTGTTGAATGTAAAATCACATTGATATTACTTTTAGTTTACTGATTAGTGTAAAGTATAGGAAAAAAAGACACAGAAACTAAAAATACTGAAAAAAATTCGAACATAACAAAGTAAGCAAAGATAAATAAATAGTACACTTATATACGAAAAGAACAACTTTGTTGAAAGATCTAAAATTTTACTGGATACAAAAAAAAAATAATTTTGTTGGAAACTCAAAGTGATTGTTGGAGTATCAAAATTTTTTTATAGCATTGCTCATCTTTTTAGCTTTCAATATAATTCTTTTAATGATTCAACAAAAATATTTTCAGAAGATTTTACATCTTTCAGCAAAATCATTCTTTTCATATAGGTATGTTAAATGCGTACGTAAGATTGAGAGAGGGGAAGGGGGAGAGAAAGCGAGAGAGAGAGAGAGAGAGATCGACGGACACAAAAATGACGAAGCTTATCCTCTCTTCAACGAGCAGGTAGAGCACCGTGTTCGGCATCGATAGGAGGGATATATCGAGGACGACGTCGCGGTCACGTCAATCGATAGCGGCCGTTTGATAGCCGTGGGCGAGGGCCCCATCTCCTCCTCCTCATCCTCCTGCAGCGCGTACTTCCATCCGCGCATAATCATCGGCAATAAATCTCGGGTTGCATAAGTGTAACGAGAGATACGGGATCGCAACGCACACAGCCCGGAGCGAGGCGCATCGTCGACCGGCAACGTCGACCGAGCCGCACCGGTGCAGCGCATCGCAGCGCAGCAACGATGCAGCCCCGATCATGCATCGGGAATCGTGAGAGAACGCGGGGAAAGTTCGAACTGTGAAATTCGCCCGGCGGGAGGACTACGGCGAGATCCTCTCTGATCTTGAGATTATTCGGTTTCAGCACCGATTTAACATTTAAATCCAACATGAAACAATCCAAAAGGAAAACATACATGTGAAAAACAACTTTTCCAGAATCAATATATAATATACATATATTCTACGTACGTATTCTGGAGATTGATCAAGAGTCTCTATTTAGCAAAAATGTTTGGAGATTTAATTAAAATTATTACAGTAAAAAATTATTGAGTTTGAATTAAAAAAATTAAGTTAGTCGTGAAACGCGAAAATAAAAGAGTTGCAATAATCTGAGTTATAAGCGATCGAAGTTAGTTAGTTCAATAGCATCGCATAGAGTTTGCGATTATCACATTTTGATTCAAGAAAGACATCTGCAAATTTTCTATTAACTTACACTGTTAAAAATGTAATCACGAGCTTCCCTTACATGTAAATGAAGCTCGTGGTTATGAACGGAATTAAAAGTAATGAATGATTTAACTAAAAATTAAGTTACTTAAATGTAATGAACGTGTACATTAAATTTATGAGATTTGATGTACTTTTAATAAAATTTTATGAAAAGTACATTGAATTTCATAAATTTTCATAAATACATTAAATTTTATGTACATGTACACAAATATATTTTTTAGTTATAAATACATTAATGTGATGTAATGAAATTAAGTTCAAATTGTGTAATTTGAAAGTTAATGAAAACATTTTTAAAAACATTTTTAACAGTGTACGTTTCCAATATAAAATCATTAGAATAATTTTGAGATAGGTAGAAATCATCTTTCCACACCTATTAATATTATAATTATGGAGAAGGAGTCTGGTTGCATTAATTGGAAAAATAAACAAATCAAAACTTTCTGATTAAATATATTATAATTCTAGTTGAGATAACCAGAATTATAATTAAATTGATATAATCGAAATCTATCTACTGGTTCGTTCATTTTCAACTAGAAATTTTTCTCAGTATAAGTGAGACTAGAGAATTTCCTTTCAAACTTCGGTTTTTTCTAATTTTTAGATTCGTTCGACTCCAAAAATCTTGCTAGATAATTCAATCCAAAATTAAATCCCAAACAATAAAGTTGAACTACGTTCAACCGCGTTAAGCTATAAAACAAATAAATAAGATCTGAATTACAGTAACGCATGAAATCAACATTCGAAGAAACGATTCTTACGCGTGTGAAATTATGAGCGATTAATTCAGTGAGAAGTGAATGATATATGTATAAATAATGAATTATACTCATCCCAAGGTTCTCCGCCGTCGCCTGATGTCTCCTCCTTTCGGATTCCTTCTTTCGTCGCATATATTACACATACACGTACAGTAGAACACAACACTTGCGAAAGCACGATTAATTATCATCGCAAATGCGCGTCATTAGTTAATCACCAGAGTACGACGATCGCGCCGCATTTTATACGCACATTATATGCATTCTCCTTCGCGACGGAAGAGCAATGCGAAGAGATTGCATCAATAAGCAGCGATTATAATTGCGACCATCATCAAATTAACTTCCGCAATCTTAAAGTAAATTTACTTATAAAATTAAGTTTACAGAAATATTTATAAGTACCTATTAATTTGTCGATGAATTGCGTACCTATAATTTTTTAAAATTATGTTATTAATGTGTACGAACATAAAAATACAAATATAATGTGTGATATATTATTATTACGTTATATAATATTACAAAAATGTATACTTTATAATGAAAACTTTAAAATAAACTATATTGTTATGTAATTTTCCATCTAATATGAAAATATATTTATACGATTAAAGATAAAAGTATTAATTTTTTGTAAAAAAAAAGCACAATTTTATATATTTCCACTATAAAATATTGAAATAATAAAATCACTATATAATATGAAATGTTTACATATGTTATTTATGTAAGTCAGTTCCTGACTCCGGAATCCCAGACTTGACTCTCGTGATCTTTCGTAAACACAATAGGCTAGTCGCTTATGCAGCATTGTGTACCAGCGGAAATGATCTCGCGACGGAAAGATAATGTTTCAGTAAATAACCGTCCCCTCTCGTGAATCGTTATTTACGGAAGTTAGTTAATCATGCAAACTAACAATTATCTGTTCTAATAATCGCATTCGGCATCTCATGGTATTTGTTACAATTACCCTCTAAGAGACAATAAGATGACGACACGCTCAAATTATATTTATTAATTCGCCACATAAGATATTTAACGTACTGCAAAATAAGTTCACGTCTTGTTTTAAATAGTTCTTGCTTATCGAATTAATTATTAACAGACGGTCTACGCGTTCTCGACGCGGAAATAACTAGTGACATCAGCGAGATGTTGAGATTGTTGAGAACGCGATGCGAAACTCAATCCGAATCTGAGTATCAAATTACATGGAAAGAATAATTTTGCTGAAGTACATAAAGTATATTTAGATAGATACTGATCTGAAAATGATTTTGTCGAACTATATAAATCATTATGTAAGACATGCAAGCGCGATGAGCAAAGCTGCGAAAAGTTTTGATATTTCAGCAACCAGTTTGAATGTCCTACGTAATTATTCTGATTGTGTGTTTAACATAATTATTTTCCGATCTGTATCTAAATTTTTAGATACTTCAGCAAAATCTTCTTTTCATGCGTGTACTAAAATGCTTTCCTCAGCGTTCTATTTGTCCAATCCTTACCTAAACTACACGCAAAAAAATATTTTGCTGCTCCAGCTAGAATTATCGCTATTTTTTTGTATTTGGTAGAAAATTATGTATTGTACGCGTAGAATTCATAGCACAGTATTTTAACGATTTATACACAAAATTTTAGGTCTCGTAATCAAATATGAATCACTGCTAAATATGAATCACAGTCACAGTCATCTAATTGAACGTTACAGAGAAACTTTCTTATAAATTTGACAAATAGCTCAGATATAAATTCTGTCGTCTCTATTAATTAGATATAAAATATATCCAATGTTTGCATCGCAATGTTTGCTAGTCATTTATCCATACTATTTTTAGATAATTTTTTCGTATCTAGATAATTTTTCATTAGAACTGCAAAATAATTTTTTTTAATGTATAGAACTGCTTTCATCATTTTTTTTATTATTATGCTTGAATGTCCTACGTAATTAATTTAATGATTTACGAAAATTACTTCCAACATGATTATTTTCAGATCTGTATCTATAACTAAATTTTTAGATATACTTCAGCAAAGCTATTGTTTCCATACATGCAGGAAATGATTTCGACCTAAAAAATATAGCGAAGCAATATATGATTCACAATTTCTGTTCCCCATCACTTCAATTCCTGATGATTAAAAAATGATATATCAAAAGTTTATTCAACAGCAGTCTAATTATACATAATCTTGTTTATTTAATAACACTATCTATTAATGAAACAAATATTTTATTAAAACAAGAGTATAATATATTTGTTTCATTAATATTGTTGAGTTAACAATGATTATATTTTTAATCAGATTACTGTTGGCCAATGCTATTAATATATCTTTTTTTTTTCATATATACTGCAAGTTACACAGAGTATTTGTTTTAGCGAACAGCTGCGTGTGTAATCTCGTTGGAATAGTCAATAATCATTGACTATTCGGGAGAGATAATCGCTCTGTCCTCTGGTACCTTATTTTGACGCGTCTTGAGAAATAATGAGATGAAACATGGAATCTAATGTTCGCGTCAGCGTTACCGCGTGATGACAAAACAGGAATAAAGTGAAGACGATGAAACAATGAATACCGACATATTTCAAGTCAAAAAACACCGACCTTGGACAGCTCTATTTAATTGATATTCAGAATATTTAATACCCGTGAAAATTCATACGTTAGCAAAAAGAATCTCAAATATCACACAAAATAATGCAGATCATTATCTTGTACAGTAGATAAATCTAATTTTGCTGTTCTAAATAATAAAACGCAACGTTGCAAATAATAAACAAATAATAAAATTCTACTTCCGGAAAGCGTTTAAAATTTCTATTTCTTTACAAATGACAAGAACTAAACTGTCCAAATTCGTTTCTCATCATTAACTTTGCATAAGGAATCTGCAGGAGGCTCCTTCAGTTTCGAGGATCAAGAGAAAAGACGGAGGTCTCTCCGAAGGGTGGTTTCTCGGGGTCGCGCGATTATTGCACGCGCGGGGTGCAATTAGCAGCCAGCGCCAGGATGCGCGACGTTAACGGGTGTCTGAATAGAAACAATCGGGCGTATGCACAATGGAGGAAGCCACAACGGACCCGCCACTTAACCGAGCGAACTGCATGAGAACGCGAGCGTGGTATCTGTGATATTATATGTGTACCGTAAAGTGCGACAACGGACCCGGATAGCTCTTCTGATTCCACATTTAATTGCCTACAATCTTTTTCATCTCTACGAACGATTGGATATTACAAGATGCGTAAATCGATATTAATTACAACAAACTACTGTTAACTGATTACTATAATGGGATTTTGAAATTAAAAATCAACCTTTCTCTCCCTATAACTCTTATCATTTTATGCAAAATCTTATCATTTTAGATTGTTCGAATTCCATTTACTCAGAATATTTATTTAATATTTTTGTATTTGAAAAAAATATATATCATTTATCAAGAATAAATTAAATTAATAAATAATAATTTATTATATTTATCAAAAAATGCAATATTTATTATTACTTTATAAATTTTAAAAGCTACAATAAGAAAAATTTTTAGTAGATATTTGTAACTATAATTACTATTATGATTAAGTATTACTGCGCTGTAAAATTAATAATAATAACGATATATATATTCTATCAACAAATATATGATATATGTTGGCAATCAAACATGAATATAATTAAAGTTATTATTACAATAAAAATGGCTGCATAAAAATGGTTACTACATTAATTTAATTACACTTTACAGTCATTTTTTAAGAGAACGATATTTTATAACAATCATAATCATAATAACATGTGATTATGGTTACAAATGTCAAAAATTTTTCTTTCAATAGAAGTATTAAACAGCTCTAAAGAATATCACTCTAAAAAAAAATATATCCAAATATGGATATTTTATAACGTTTATTGTCAATTTGTTTAAATCTTGTGCAGGTTGATCCATCCGTCCACTTTGCATATAATTTTTTCATTATTATTTACCCGGGAAAGATGATCATTTCCACTAATATTTCGTCAAAAAAGGCATCTGTCATCTTTCCGAATAATCTACATCTCGCGACGGCCAAATTGTTATTCGAGCACCGCCGAGCGAGTGCATTAACGTGTCTATCAATGACACGGATGCTATCGTATGAAAATCGCAACGGCGAGCGACTCTGCAAAAATTCGCGACGCGCTATCGGCGAGCGCCCGCGCGCGGATGTTTTAATGCATTGCAAATCGACAGATATCACCATCGGCGACATAAAGTTTATCGCAAGGCTAACGACAAATCGTAATCTGCACTGCATACCGACTTGGTATCGCTGATAGAGAGATGCAAAAGAGAGAAAAGGGGAACAAAGAGAGAGAGAGGGGGGGAGGAGAAGGGAGGAATCGGTTTATTGTTCTGGGGCAAGCCCCGTTGAAACACATTACGGAGATAAAAGCAAAATGCAAGCGATATACAAGGCGCTGCACGATAATATGACCGGGAGAGATTAAGAAGAATAAAGGAAAAAAATCGGGAGACAATACTATATAAGAAGTGTGGAAAAGTCATACACAATTAATCCTGAAGGTATGAAAATTCTAAAAATTACTTAAGATTATGCATATATAATTTAAAATATATATATACTTATAGATGTTTATTTTTAAATATAATTAATTAAAACAATAGTTATATTATGTATACTCAAAATATAATTGCAAGTTTTTTTTAATTAAGAATGCTAGAAAATATATGTATTTGGATATCCTTGTGTCCCAAATTATTTGAAATAAATCTTTCGGTTTATTTAATTAAAGCAAAAGAAAACTAACAATAATTGTGTTATACTTAAAATAATTTTTAAAAAATTGAAGAAACCTGTACTTCACGTGACCTAAATTCGCAAATTCAGTAAATTAATCTTATAACTTTAATGCTTATCTAGTCTCTAATTTAATCAGGTTATTTATTGTATTTACTTGCTCTGATTTTTTAAGGTTCCGATAAGACCACTATTCTCCTTAAAAGTTCGCGTTTCAGCGATAACTTTAATCCTTTCCGACGCGTTTACGGATGGCTCGTTAGAGTCGCCGTCACCGTCAGGCGATTGTTTAGCACTTTTATCTATGCCACTCGCATAATGAATAGCAATTACTTTCCGGTGATCGGACATCGAAAGCGGATGTCGACTAGCCGTGAAATAATGAAGTTTGGCCGTTGATAATCAACGACAAAAATATCTACTTACTAGTTCGAATTACGAAAGCCATCCTTATCGACAAACTTTACGTTCCTCTACGTCTTACTTCAATTTCAAACTTACCTGTAACATAAAAAATACAAATTTAATTAACATGAGTCGATAATAAAACAACACGCTTCATAATTATTTTAAGTGATACAAGTATAAAATTTCTTGGACGAAATATATGTAACATCGCATCGAAATAGAGTCACATTTTTGTGTGTAATCCATAAATGAAGCGCATCGGTTATTCTGAGAGATTTTTCAGATTTTTAAACTGTATAATGACAAAATAATTTTTTGTTTCAAGCTTTTTTTTTATTCATGTTGGTTAATTATCATACTATATTTACAGCCAAGTTCAAGTATTGCAATTTTTTTATACACGAAAGAAACAATTTTGCTGAAAATCTAAAAATACATAGCGAGATAAAAATCTAAAAATAGTTTTGTTGAACTATCAAAATAATTATGTAGGACGCTCAAGCATAATGAGCAATGTTATTAACAGTTTTGACATTCTAGCAACTATTAAAATAATTATATACGACATCCAGAGAGCATCCTGTATAATTATTTTAATGGTCTAATAAAATTATTTTCAGATCTTTATGTAGTTAAAGTTTTAGATACTTTAACAAAATCGTTTCTTCCATGTGACAAAAAATTAAAAAATTTTTTTTAATTAATAACAAACTATAATGCATTCAGAGAAAAATAAAGTGACAGCCACTATACGAGTTTTATATGTAAAATTAATGTGTGTTTATGATTGAATAAACTGTTTTATAATAATAATTACAAAAGTTTATTCAATTGCGTACATTAATTCTACATATAAATACTTATCGTGAAAATTGCGCCAGTCTTGGAAAAGAGAGGTTCCATTTTCAATCTTCAAAAATGAGCTTTCATTCCTCTGAGTGACTTACTCAGATTTCATTCTAAAAGTTTTATAGAGTAGTTACGATTTTTTTATAGCTGCCACAACAATGAACCTTTTTCTCTGAATGTGGATTTCAAGGATCCATATGTTCTTTTAGCGTTACAATAAATATGCGCTTCTGTTACGAGTTAAACCTGGCTCTAGAAAATCTCTAGAAAAAGGCAAACTACGCACGAGGCTCTAAAAGCGTTCCACGGAATCGCGAGGAGAAAGAGAGGAGACGAATTGAAAGTTTAATATCGCCGTATCATCTGGAATTTCTACCATTATTTTGGAACCGATTATCAAGCACAGCGCGCGGAACGAAGCGAAGTCTGAAGCGATAAAAGCACCGCCGCTGCGGCTGATATACATGCTGACCCAGAGGATCGTTAATTATCACTCGGCGAGCATCGATAAGCATCGACGGTGGCGACGCATTTACGCGAGTATTATTTTTAACTACGTTACGCCTGTTTATTCCGCCGATCGGAAGTCGCATCGCGGCATGCGGGCACCCGCGCTCTCGTTATCGTTATCGATTCCGCCGACGACGATGTTCCCGAAGAGTTAGAGACTGTTCCTGGGAAATCTCGTTGGTGTTCGCGAGTACTCGATACGATCGAAATTTAGGCGAGAAATTCGCGGTCACCAGGTGACCGTAATTCGCTTAAGCGTCCTGCGTAATATTTTTCATATTACTAGCCCTTTAAAGAAGTTCCAACGTAAGGGAATCTTATTTTATCTTATTAACGAGATAATGGATGCTTTTTTTTCAATTGCTTAATACATCTTAACATCTTCAAATGTAAATACATCGAGTGCACAAAGTGTAGCATTGTACGACTCAATTGGAACAGAATGTGTACGGTTTCGGACAGAGTTAGATTAAATGTATGCGTCATTCAATGTTCTCCAATCGCATTTATAGCTGCCACGATTAGTAACATAACTAATAATTAAAGTTTATAATATAATAAATTAACACTTTTTATTGATTTATCTCAGGATTTATGATAATTCTGAAATACATTATTTTTTTATGTCAATTATTAACTTACTCTTAAATTGCGTTATTTTAACACTAGAAAAGTTTGAATATTAATTTAACACAAAATATTCAAATAACACAATCATGTTATAATAAATAAATTACTTGGATATGTTAAAAATTCAATACATGTATGCGAAAAATTTTGAGAATCAATTTTAACACAAATACAAGACGTTCTTAACTGAAACAATTTTTATTATATAAATATGGTGTCGTGAGATTCTCGAATCCAGCTGGGCGTGCAGATACGCGTCTTTAACGGAGAAAGGGTTAATAAATCCCGCAAGCGACCGACTCGTAACTCACTCGCCGGGCTATAACTCGAAATAGTTGGCGTGGCTTATCCGTCGACGATCGGTCGTCGTTACACGTTGCGACACTGAAAACGATGGCACGATCACTTCAAGGCAAATTAACATTAATTTTAACAAAGTCGCTGCGTAAAATTCAAATTATCCAAAGTCCCCATTTAATTTACAATTTTACAAGCACGAAAAATATTTCATCAACATCATAAAAGGTAGTAAATAATATTACTGCAGAAATCAACATTATTTAATAAACTTTGTAATAAAAAATAAAATCAGGGTTGCCACAGAAAATAAATTCTAAAATTCCCTGATTTTTCCAGGTTTTCTAAATGAACGTGGAAGATTTTCCAATATAAAATATGTAAATTTTAACACATTTAAAATCATCCAAAAGAATTATAGGAAAGCTAGCCTATATTATTAAAAACAACGCAAAAAAAGTTAGTAGCGGACTAAAATTTTGGGTGTAAATTCAAGCCAACAAAAAATAAATTAGTATTGAAAAAAAGAATGCAGTTAAAAAGGGGCGATCAAATAAAAATACTGAATAAAATATAAATTTAAAATCGTTCAAAGTGCGAGTTTTGAATGCGTATTTCATATAAACGTTAGATATAATATTAAAAAATTATAACAATTATCTAGAATAGAAACAGTCAGAACAGAAATTGTGAGCAAAATTATAGACTTTTTTACATTTTCCTCTGACTTTTCTCGGTTTTCCCGGTTTTCCAGGTCAGTGGCAACCCTGAAAATATATAACGATATTTACAGTATTTAATGAAAAATACGAAGAAGCAAATTTTAATATCATCGAAGGAGAATCGTATTCTTCGGCTCGAAAAGTAAAGTGTCCCATATTTTCCCAATTATCACATTTGAAAAACGTATTGAACATAACAGCGCGTGACGAGAAGCTCCTGGGGGGGTTTTCGCAACGTGTAACCGCGACTGGACGAGTCGCACCTGTTGCAGAGAGCGAGGCGGTCGGGGAGTTTGGCGATCGATTATTTAGCAACAAGCCGCAGAAATTGGAAGGTTAATTTCGCCCGCTTGTTTACGCTCGTCCGCGATAATTTCGTGCCCCTTCCCTCAACCGCTTCCACCCTCGCGAAGGACACGCACCCTCGCACCCTTTGCGGCACAGCGAGATGCAAGACGTTGTACTTTCCAACATGCTGAGAAGAAGAGAAAGAAGATACAGACACAATTTTGCGTTTCGACAATAATCGGAAAAGATGTGAATTTCAGTCCACATTAAATATAAATGAAATTATTAATTGTTAATTAAATTAGTATTATAAATTAAAAATTACGAAATTGAAACGAGGATCGGATTAGAAATCAATGAGATAATGACATCATAAGTTACATATGTTTAACTGATTACAATTTTAATAAAAACATTATAATGACAGTATTGACAAACGTTTCGATCTTGATTAGATTATTTACAGTGTTGGATTATAAAATGTTAGAATAAATTAGATATGTAGTGGATGGCAAGTAAAGTAATGACGCAAATCAAATTCCTTGATGTGTAAATCACCACAGAGATTTGTTATCGTCAATGTTATAAAATCAACAGTACACTGGAAAAAGAGTTTGGTTGCTTTAATTCCGATTGAAAATGGAGAATTTTCTAGTTGAATCTATTATAGTTTTAGTTGAAATAATTAAAATTTTCTGTTTATTTTTAATTAAAAATTTTTCTCAGTGAAGATTAATTTGAAAATTAATTAGTACCTACTTATAAAAATAAAACTTTACTTTTTAAAATAAATTGAAAAGACACAATTCGCAATTTCATAACAATTTCATGAAATAAATCGACAAAAAATGTTTATTCGGCGAATCTGGCATATTGATATTTCCACCCTTCCAATTTGGACGTATCAATCTTGATACATCCGCATATTTTCCAAATTAATTGCTTAAGATCATCACGCTTCTCGCGATTCATCATCGCCGTTACCGATCTTTATCGGCAACTGATTTATTGCTGACTGCACCGTCAAATTCGCTCAAAAGTAATAATGTATCGATCATTTTCCTTAAAACAACACGGTGCGATTCTGAAACCTCGCGCTGGCGGCGGCAACGGGGTGTATCGGAAATCCATGGGAAAGAAAGAATCTGCAGGAAAGTCATCCGGCGGTATCCGATGGGACCATCCGATACCATCCGATACCATCCGCGCCAGGCCCGGCATATAAAACTGTACGGTTATCTTCGCAATCTGATGCCGCACGAACCAGTTTTCGGTGCGCGGGACCGGATCTTCTTCCTGCCAGGAGGATCCGACCAAGAAAACCGACTCTCTGTGCACCCCTTTTCTCCCTCGTTCTTCTTCTTGCATTACTTTTGGCACGTAAACTCGAAGTAAATTTAATTTCTTCTTTATCCTCGCTCTTACTTTTTTTTAGATACTTTATATAGATACTTCATATATCTATACCTTATTATCGTCCCTATATTTCATCTTTTTTTCTTTATTCAATATTAGAAGTGCCAACGTTTATTACCCACTAAAAAGACCAAGTCAATGAATTACTATAAAAATATTAAAAATGCTGAAGAACGAAATATTTCATTAATACATGTCCCAAAATATAATAGATGTAGTAATCTTCAAAGCTGTAAAAAAATAACCAATTATAGATTATTATTCTTATTTCGATTATGATTGGCTATCAATATCTTATCTATCTCTCGGCTTGAATCTTACATCTATTATGTTTTCCGAACTAAAACACAATTATTGGAAGAGCTAAAATTTTGAAAATCTTTTCTTTTACACGAGAAATATAATGTTAATTTGAAAAATAAGAACTGAATCGATAATAACCGCCAAATAATGATTTCTAATTAAAAGATCAAAAAAGGAAGTGTTATTTCAAAGATTGGCCATACCAAGAAGAGTGCAAATTAGTTTCTCCTAACTATATGCATAATGCCATCTCGGTCTGCACGCACCCCCTCTTCCTTCACTTTACTTTGAGAGAGAAAAACCTGCGAATCGGCACCAACGATCGATCGATCGCTCGCCAGGAGAAAGCGAATGTTCGTGCACGTTTCTCGATCGAAAGTCGAGGAATTGCTGGATACATATATCTTTAATTGAGAGAAAAACCACGCCGATACCGGCAATTCCATCCTCACGTGATTCAAACCTAACGACGGGTTTCAAATCGATTTTATTTTGTGATTAATTACCTTTAATTTCAACCTTTTCTGTTCTAACAACCAACTTTCACGTCTAAATTTTTACAATTTCGTTTAATTTTACCGGCCTTAATATTATCGTTATTTCAACTAATTTATCTCCTGCAATCTCCTTCGTTGTCTGATAATCTCGTACGGACTTTATCTGGAATTTGGCGAGAAATGTGAGAGGTACGAATAATGACCGAAGGAGAAGGCCTGCATCCAGTCTTTTTCCATGATGAGGCTACGCGACTGTGATGACCGATGGACGAGGCCGATGTCGATAACGTGGTTATCGAGTGATCTGGGGGCGTCCAAGTGTTATCATGACGGCGATAAGACGCGGCCGCCGAGTGATACGCCAGTAATCTCATCTGACCCAGGGCCCTCTTCCACATCTCGAGTGTTTATCTGCTCTGCGACCAGCATTCTCCAGAGAACGTGCTATTCATTATTTATTCTTCTTACGAGACGCGGCTGTCATTCGTTAAAAATATTATCGTGATCAAAAATCGCTATCTCGAGTCATCACACCGTCCGTCTGTGAAACTGATGAAATTTTCGGCCCATAAAAGTTTCTCTTTCTCAATCAGTTTTGAATCTTGCTCTTCGACCGATTGAAATTTATTTCTCGCGTTTCATTTTATTGTTTTTTAAAAATTTTGTTCATGCGCGTTATGGATTCTTTTCCCTTTGATATTATCTACCTTTAATTTATTTTTGAATTTTATATAATCGTGCGGTTTCAATTTGTCCTCTGAATTAATTGCTTTATTATGGCGGGCTTTGCAATTAATAATTGATAATTTCTATCGATTAGCCGCATCTTCGTCGAATGCACCTCGGTGCAGCGCTTATCGTCTCGTTTCCGCATTTAATCGCGGCGACGTGTTTTCGAGACTCTGGACCGACTGGAGTTGCATTCGCCGTGATAAGGAACCGAGTAAGAGGAAAAAAATCATTCGATATCCCGCTATCGATCGAGGCATCGCTCTACGTGAACTTCGGTTTTTCGAGGCGATAAACTTTCTGCGTCACGGGAGAAAAAAATAGAAGAAGAAGAAGAAAACAAATATAGATTAAGAGAAAGAGAAAGGAGAGATTTGTATTCAAATTCTCAGAATCCCTATAAAATCTGTAACTTCTGCTTCTCTAACTGCCAACATCTATTTCTGATAAATTGAGCTTATCAAACATATCCTTTAATCGTAAATAAAAAAATTGTAAATGAAAACATTTCTGCAATTTTATTATAAATACAAATAATATAACTTCATTTATTTTTCCTGATCTCGTTTTTGTTTTATACGCATTCTGTATTTATTCTTATCTTCTCGTCTTTAAAAGATTGAGAAAGAATATATATATATATATATATATATTCAAAGATTAAACATCCGAAAATGGAGAATTACGTTATTAATGATAAACTATATTTGTACAAATACAATAACATAATAATATAACTAGAAAAATACTATAATAATTATTATAAATTCAGACCTAATAAATACCTCGCAATCTTAATTGTAATGACATAAATTTCACTTATCAATTATTCTTTGACAAATTCATGACAAATTAATTGTATAAGACACACCGTATATCGGATATATGAAATATTTTCATATCTATAAGAATCTCGTCAGGCCGAGTGCATCGACATCGTCGCAGAATTTTCGTTGGATCGCATTCGCGAGATCGTGATGAAACCCGATCGCGACCGGCGCGACGCCAAGGACGAGGATCGAGTTCCCGGATCGAGTGGAGGCACTTCTCCTCCTCGTCTCTCGTCGACCACCCTCGATCCCCGGTTTCTCGGCGACTTTGCGATCTCTCGATCGCGATGCGCGTGCACGACTGATCTCGCGCGATCGCTATCGCACGCGCGATCTCGCGAGTGCGAACACGCCCGCATGACTGGTAATTTACACCCGATGGGACGACGGCAGAAAGACATATTTCTTCCCTCCCTGTGAGACGCAGGACATCAGTAAAGAAAAAGGCTAAGTCGATAACATGGAAAGGTACATGGAAAGGTTTTGTTGAAGTATCTAAAAATTTAGCTAGATACAAATCTAAACATAATTTTGTTGGAACATCAAAATGTAGAATGTAGAATGTTGCAAAGACATAAACTGAGAAAGAGATACTTAAAAATTTATTTGTAAAAAAATATATTTATTTTACTGAAATAAATCTTTATTTGAATACGACAAAATAAAATCTTATTCCTAGCAAATAAGTTATTTATTTTATTTTTTGCAATTAATTAGATAGACTTCATAGAAATGTATATTTCGTCATCACAATTAAATTTTTGCATAATCATTAATTAAATAAATGGAAGAAAACGTCGTAATATTTACTTCGCAATACTGCACATATGACATTTTTCTCTCAGTGTAGAGCGTGGACTGCGCTATTCGTATCTAAATAATATATCAAATGTGGCCAACAAAAATGAGAGAAAGAGAGCAATGAAGACGATTAATCTCCCTCTCTTTCTAAGATATCATGATTGATTAGATAGAAAGAGATAGAGTCTGGTCGCCTTCGCGTTCTATCTCTTTCATTTTTGTCGATTAATTTTATACATGTATGACACAGTCCATGCGTCTTTGGGATGCTCAAACTGATTGCTAGAATGTCAATTTTTGCAGCATTGTTCATCATGCTTGAGATTCCTAAATAGGTAATAACTATTGTCAGACAAATATTGATCCAACAAATCCTTTCAAATCTGTAGCTATAGCTAAATTTTTAGATACTTCAACAAAATTGTTCTTTCCATATACGCGACTTAATGTGTGTGATTAAATGCTAAATGATTAAACAAAGGTACTATTTATTATCCTTTAAAAGAAATCTTGCATTGAGAAAAATGTTTAGTTGAAAATGGACGAATCAAAAGATTCTGATCAATCAGAATTCTGGTCATCTCAATTAGAATTATTATAGGAACTATTCAGTCAAAAAATATTCTGATTTGTCTATTTTCAATCAGATCCCAATTAATGCAATCCGACTATTTTTCTAGTGCAACTATAATTGAATTATGTATTGCCGGAAATTCAACTATTCGCTACACTTCGTTCATATTGTTATTTTTTAGTAAACACACTCGGATTGCATTTTAGACGAAGCGTGCGATCGTTCCCAATTAATCTGCTTCGATGATCAAGCGTACTACCGAGATCGTATTATCGTATAGAGTGAACTTTCCTCTTTTATCTCGATCGAGCGGAATAGAAAAAAAAAATGAAAAGATACAGAAAAATATTTACTGTATTTCTAAAAAGATATAATCAATGTAATTAATTATAAATAATAGCTTACAAATGACAATAAAATAAACTGTAAGATCTTCTTCAAATAAAATAGTATTAAAAACAAATTTTTATAAAATAATACAGCATAATAATAGGGTGAAATGAAAATCCTCGATATTTTAGTATCTACATCAAAATTAAAATAATTAAATTTACATTAAAAACAAGATTACTTTTTACATTACATAAATAAAAGTAGTAATATGATATAATAAAATTAACAATAATAATAAGAGAAAAAAGATCAAGGAAAAAGGAAAAGAAAGATAAAAGAGAAAAAAAGTAAAGAGGATCACAGAAAGCGCGAACAACAGAATGAGAAAAATAATAGATACAAAAATAAAGTTCCTTATAAAACCGAATTTAAATAAAAAAAATATATAAATTATAAAATAATATATCCTAATAATAATAAAATAAAAAATTAAAAATCCTTCGAAGTTTTTAATATTAAATTTAAAATAATAAAATTAACGATAATAGCATAAGACAAGAAAGAACTGTAAAGATGAAAAATAAGAAAAAAAAAAGAAAATTAAGAGAAACATATAACGAAGGCAGTACATATAAAAGGAAATGAAATAAATAAAAGCAAAAACATGAGAGAGAAAGAGCGAAGAAAAAAAGAAAAAAAAAGGAAAGGATACAAAAAGGATGCAAGAACAAAGAGAATGGCAGAAAGAAAAATGACAGAGGGGTAACGGTAACGCGATGCTCGCGTTTATTATCGCGACATTCCGCGCGATTATCCCGCGAGCGAAGCGTTATCGCGCGTGATCGATCAGAGATCAATATCTTGCACGGCGTACGCCGGTTATCGCGCAGTCGTTGTTATCGCCACGATCGATGAACGGAAGTGCATGCAATGCGATGTGACATGTTGTGCCTAGTCTCTTTCTCTCTCTCTCTCCCTCCCTCCCCCCTCTCTCTCTCTCTCTTCCTTTTTTGCTATCGTTATCGATCTTTGCGTCTCAATCAGGAAGTTACGCGATCGCACTCAATTAAAAAAACCTATTGCATAATTAAATCGACAATAACACATTTGCTTCAACATCATATTATACCGTGTGAATGGTAAAAGTTTTTTGTTACTCGGATAATTTGCTGATACTAAATGTTGAAATCTACAATTAAAATTATATCTAACGGGATATATTTCTTAAAAGATTCTATTTTATAGAAAATATGTTTATATATGTAATTGTGTTTTGAGGAAACAGAGGATAATTGTAAATTATATTAATAGATATACATTAACATTATACCAAGTCATTATATTATATAGTTAAAAGTGTTTTGTTACACAGACACATTCGAGGAAGGTACTTGATACAATATATTTTTTCATATCAAGAATTATAATCGAATCTGATAAAAAAAAAATTCTGTTTTAAAATAATCTAATGGAATATATTATTCAGTGATTCTATTCTATGTAAAATATACACAACTGCGTTTTGAGAAAAGATAGAAGATAATTATATATAGATATCAATCGTCAAATCATTATATCAAGCAGACTGCATATTTGAGGAAAATACTTAATGTTTATTCTCGCTCAAGGACTATAATTGAATTTGATAAAAAGAAAATAAAGTAAAATAAATGTGTTCATAAATATACATTATTTATATTTCAATTAATAAAATTAATTAAATTAATAACAAGGTAATTTTTAAAAAACTCCGAAATTCTTTGATGAAATACTTAAGGAGAGAAAAGTGCAAAACGCGCAGGTTCGCGTCCGGACTCTTCGTAATACAGTCGCAATTCACGCTACCGAGGGCGCGAAGGGTTAATTTCGTCGAATGAAGTTGCCAGTCACCCTCTGCAGCGGAGTGTCAGGTGGAGGCTAGCGTGTTACGTGCCAAGACACACAGAAGGGAGAAGGGGAAGGTATATAAAAGCGATCCCGGTGGCTCCTCGTACCCGGTGGCGAACGGCCAACTCGTCGGCGAAGGGTCGACTCGTCGGGACGAAGAGGGGATGTTAGAGGGGCATGCCGAAACGAGCGGCGGAAGTAGGGGTTGGAAAACTAACGCGGGTCAATGAAGCGACAGTCGCGTGCCCCGCATCTTCCAGTGGACGTAGGTTTATAGGATTCTACCACCCCATTACGCCAGCGGGCCGCCCGTCGATCAACCCTCCTTCTCCCCTGTTCAACGTGCACCTGTCGAGTTCGCTATTCGCAAAATAGCGAATTTTTGGCGCCAAGCCTTCTGCTTTCGGAATTGCAAATTCAGGATTGATCGCATATTTATGATTAAATTATCATGAATATAAAATTACCACTTATCAGTAACAGTAATACAGCACTTTAATTATACATTCAATATTATATCCTGTACAATTCAACTATGTAGATTGAATTACTGAATAAATAATTTGTAATATGCATGTGTGATATTCGTTTCGCATGTGTATTTAGTGTTCTATTATACACATTATTTCTGTTCCTATATTATCAGCATTTGTTATATTATAAGCATTTGTAGCACTACATGGGAAAAAAATTTAGTTGCATAAATTGTACAAATGCATGAAAGGTACAAATTAGATACTTAAGAATGTTTATGAAACCTTGTAAAAAAATTCCCGCAGAAATTCGTGCAAAATATTCAGATTTTTCTGATATTTTTATTTAAAATTTCAAGTAAAATTAAAGAATTTTTAAATGCAACTATGAGAAAATTGAGGAATGCAAATAACGCAAATTATGTATTATTAATTAGTAGAAGAAAGGGATTCCACAAAATTATATCTATCATTTTCTATAATTACAGCTGCAAAATTTATAGGATAGAAAAAAATATAGAAAAAGGTTCACTATAGTATCAATGAGTTATTTTGTTTTGTTGTGTTTTGAATTATCTTCTACTGTCACATTTTGATTTTTTTTACAAAAACTCGCAGGACATACGAATGCAGATTGCAAATGAATATGTATGCATATTAATTGGTATTATTATTAATTGATTGTCGACATTTTGTATTATTAAGGGAAACTGATGAAAGAAATATTGTTTTCAGATAAAGACAGAAATTCAATTTGAAAATAAAATTCCATAAAGATCTTCCGATTTTCAAAGGTTAAAAAATTTCAAAAATTCTAAGTTTTTCAAGTTTATTTAGCAAACACGTATTATAACTAAATCTGTCAACAAATTCTAGTCTAGATAATCAAAAATTTAATTACGATAACCAGAATTTTGATTAGATATGATCAGAATGTATTTTTGTTTATACTTCTTGTTGATACAAACAAAATATTTTTATCTGTGTACAACTCCAAAATATTGCTTTAAAGAACAGTTTTCAAGAGAAAATTAAACTCGCAGAATTATACTGAAAACAAAACTTTCTTCAATCAGAACGATATTTATTCATTTTGCTTGATAAGTCAATCGAAGAATGAAGTTTTATTCTTATTATCATTATGTCGATCATTATTAGTCCTCTCTTAAAGAAAATATTAAGAAAAATATTTTGATTAAACAAAAAGGCCCAAGAAAAGAAAAACATTTTGTGAGACCAAACATGTCTGAGAATCCATTAAAGCTTGTTTATTAGTTTTATTTTTTTTAATTTTTCAAGTTCAAAATTATGAAAAATAATTCCATAAAACATAATATTATACCAAATTATTACTATTTAAAAAACAAAAGGCCACCCATATATTTTACACTGTTAAATCTATAGAAGTAAATTTAACTTAACGTGAGTCGCCATTGCTCCTACTCAATCTTATCTCATTTTATACTAAAACAATGGTTATATTTGACACTATATAGTGTCAACTTGACAATATAGTATCACGATATAGTCAAATTTAATTATCGTTTTGGTAAAAAATAACGATATATTTAGCAGTGGCAACTAGCATTAGATTAAATTTGACTCTAGATTTAACAGCGTAATATACAGTTCATAACTAGAAATTCTGGCCTCACTAAAATGGCATTCTGAACTTTTTGCTGGTTTAATCAGAACAGTTTTCTCAGTGTTTATGTTATCGCAAAAGAAAAATATACAAAAATATTCCGATAGCTCTCAGTAGGCCGCATTATTGTAATTAACATATACTATTACGTTACTATTAGTCGCACCGTTATCACGTAATCTGTCGCTTACGCTTATCTCCTTCCGCATACAGTTTTTCGATTTCGCCAGAGACAGAGCGAGTGTCGCGAAGTGGCGAAAAAATACGAGCCGGTCGGGCGAGGTGGAGAGCGTGCCGGAATGGACGGACGCGGCATCGGTGGCGTCGGCGAATACGAACGTGGGTTACATAGATAGGTTGGTAGGTAGGTAGGTAGGTAGCTAGGTAGGTAGGTAGCTAGGTAGGTAGGTAGCTAGGTAGGTAGGTAGCTAGGTAGGTAGGTAGGTAGGTAGGTAGGTAGGTAGGTAGGTAGGTAGGTAGGTAGGTAGGTAGGTAGGTAGGTAGATAGGTAGGTAGGTAGGTAGGTAGGTAGGTAGGTAGGTAGGTAGGTAGGTAGGTAGGTAGGTAGGTACGGGGTCGAAGCAAGCAAACCGGCGCGCTGATAAGAGCGGCGGCGAGGCGTTATCGCGATCGCCGCGCGGCCACGTCGCGCGATAACGATAACAAACTCCCTCTCCCCTTTCTCCCCCGCCGTCGCTGCCGCGACCCACCCCGTTGCACGGAGCGTGTTCTCCGTGTGGTGTTTCAGTGTATGTGTGTGTGTGTGTGTGTGTGTGTGTGTGTGTGTGTGTGTATAGGTGTGTGTGTGGGTGTGGGTATATGTGTTTGTATTTGTACGTGCCGAGAGGGCGAGAGGTAACTCGTTGTTTGCCGGCTTCGTCGCCGTTTTCGCCGACTCGAAGGCGACAGCGAATTCGTAGCCGAAGTCTCGAATTCGCGATAGTTTTCGTGATTGGCTGAGATGAATGAAACGAGGGCGAAGAAGGAGAGTGGAGAGATTGAGGAGACAGAGCGTATGTACAGAGCTTTCTAACCGCTTTCGATAGCTTGTGATTTACTGAGCTGACTGTTTATCTCAATATTTATCTCGATCTTTATGTAACCTTTAAGTGAATATATAATACATGCGAAAAAAAGTCTAGTTGCATTAATTGGAATTCTGGTTGAAAATAGATAAATCTGAATTTTTATTAAATCTATTATTATTCTAGAGTTGAGATTCAAACAAAGGTTAAAAATAGTGGGTTCAATATAGCGGACAAAATTTAAAAAAAAATATTTGATTATCATACATAAAATTTAATTTTAGGAAATGTTTAACATCAAGTTTGTAGTTTCGCTTTATTTAAAGTTCATCGGTGTTGTGCAAATAATTATTACTGATTTCCAAACTTTGACTATGAGTCTTGTTATGTAATACTAGATATCTTTTATCAAAGATTACTATCTTCTGAAATTCGATTTTTAGGCTACACTACATTCAAATTCAGTCAAAAATTTTAAAATCAAGTTTCAATCCAATTGCTTTTTTAAAATAAGAATTTTAGAATTTTAAGATACAATCGAATTTAGGAATCTAAAAGTCTTTATAAAATATCCTCTTTAAGTTTTTGATTAATAAAAATTAATTAATGTTTTTTTAGCTAATATTGAATAGGTTTCATAGATCTAGCATCATCAACTGTGTTACAGAATATGACGTTAGCTCGGAAAGGTTAAAATTAAATTTAGTTTATTTTATCGCAATCTTACGCAGAAAAATGACGAGTGCATGTTTATTAGCAATTCACGCGGCTAGTGATTCATTCAGATGAATCATCTAAATCTAAAGCAAAACAAGGAAGTAGATCAGACAAATAATTGTCAGACATCAATAATAATGAAAATTCGAAGAATGAAGAATATCTCTACCTCGAGAAACAAGAAAAAAGTTACTATTTTATTTCCTATTAAGGTTTTTCACTCGCTCAAGCAGAAAGTATTAAACAATCCTTCAAAAAATTTTTTCTTTCGAATCATTTTCAGTGTTTCTGTCTTCATAATCCTACACGAAGAAAAATTTAAATGAACGACTAATTGAAAATGAACGACTCAAAAAAAACATATTCAAAATTCAATTATCTCAACTAAAATTATAATAAATTCAATTAAAAAATTCTGTGATTTATTCATTTCCAATCAGAATTATTAATTTCAATTAATTCAATCAGACTCTTTCCAGTGTAATAATTAACAGAATTCATGGTACCACCCAGCAAGCGTCCAAGTGAAATTCCAGGGACGCTGTCCGCCAGATTCGAGCGACGCATTCATCCCCCGGACCCTCCGCCATCTTGATAACCCCCTCGGCAGCAGCATCCGTCGAAAGAGCGAGCGCGCAATCTTCAGGACGACGACGTGCCACACCTCGTACAGACACACATGTACACACGCATACGCGCGTACATACACCTGTCCGTGTATCCGCGGGGGTTGGTCGGGGGGTTGTCCGCCGCGGTCGACCAGCGGTGTTATCGCGTCGGCCCAGATTGAATATATTTCATATGTTTTCATAACTACCGCGCGCTACGTCGTCCCGCTATCTGCCGCCCGCACCCCCTTTGCCGACCGACCGCAACGAAGAAGGGTGGCGATGGTCGCTGAGGAGGGGTGGAAGGTCGGAAGAAGGAAAGCGGAGGACGCGGAACCTCGGAGCCAGGATGCGAGAGAAAGAGATGCGGCAAGGGAGTGAAAGAAGGGCCGCCATAGGGATTGCGGTTGCGAGGTGGAAAGAGGGAGGGGCGGCGGGTGAGTACGAGGGGGTGGCTACGGGAAATCAAGCGTGAGGAGATACCGGTTGACTGATGTGCGCCTTTCTGTTGTAAAACGATAAAGGCGCCGTGGCATTGGTCGTGGGGCCGTGGGGTTTCCGATAGCCACCGCCTGTGCCCCTCACCCCCGCCCTCCTTCTACTCCCCTGTCCTCTTCTCGTCGACCCTCGCGGGTTTGCTTCACCTCTTTCTTCGCCGTCGTCGTGCTAGGAGGAGAAAGAGAGAATGTGACGCGACACGCGCGGAAAAATGGACGGCGGGATATTCAGTTTGGCGCGCGGATGCTGCGCGCTGATCTCTCCGGACTGTCTCGTCCTTATCTGTTGGACATCGACTGCTGTGACGTCGCTTAGTTTGAGGAATAAATGTACGAGGTAAATATTATATTAAAGAGCAATATTCTCTTGCATCTAATCGCGAGATAAAAATATTTCTTGATAAATTATATATTTATGTATATATGACTCGTATTAAAACATTAAGAGGAAAATCATAAACATAAATAAAGTATTGTTATTTGAGAGATGCGTGAATAAAATACAATTTGTAACTGTAAACAAAAATATAAATCATGTAATATTAAACGTTCTGAAATCTTTTTGAAATAATGTTCAACTTACAATTAAGGAGTTAACTTAGTTTTTATTTTTTCCTAATTCTAAAAATTAGAAAAAGAAGATGAAGTGAGATGAACAGTAAGATGAACTGAGATTAAAATTAATCTACATTGATAAATAAGCATCCATCGACAACATTAATTTAAAACGTTTTAATTCTTTCGTCAACAATAGGAGTCTTAAAAAAATGCAGCAAATTTTTTATTGCACCAGATTATGTAAACATTAAAAAAAATTCTGATATACAAAGCTTTAATAAGTTTTCACCATCATATAGAAGTCGGATTGTATTTTATTCATTTAAATTTGTCTCTACTAGAATTCACAATCAAAAATATTGATGTTTTTAAAGTTTCCATATTGCAGTTAATTAACATTCTGTGAACTCAGACGTGAAAAAATTCTTATTAGTGGAATATCCTACAAGAAACGGCTACAAAACTTAAAATAATCTAAAAAATTTTCTCTAAAATAATCCTTTAATTGCTAATCTTTTGAAATTATCACCAATTTTTTCACAATGAAATGTTTTGCTAGTTAAATATTCAACAAGATTCGTTTCGATGAAATTCAATTAAATGAAGGATTAAATGAAGTTTTCTTGTACGTGCGTCTGTTTGTACTGTTATGATTTCGATTCGCGAGAAGATCTTCAAGTTGAATTGCGAATATTAATTTCGTGTCGCGGGCGCTGCGCGCTGACGTGGACCAGCTCCTTATCCAACATCTATCGACTTCTAGGACGTCGCGCGTTATCCTAACTGACGCGGAAGAGATACACGGATGATTTCCCGAGGAAAGCGGGATGGAGTAAAGCTGAAACGAGCTGAGCAGAATCGAGTCGAGAGCGATAAATGGGAAGTGGCAACGAAAGAAATTGTTCAAGAGTGAAGATATGTGAACTCGAATCAGAGTTGTCTTTTTTCATGAAATCTACTCAAAAACTGCCTCTACTTTACAGTAGAATCGAAACCGTATTGTCTCGCTTGCGTAAATAAAAAAATCATTATAAAATCAAATAAGCAATAAATAAAAATCAAACGAGAAACGTTAAATAAAATTAAATGCTACATAAAAAATTTAATTAAAGCTGTAAATTGAATTTGCTTTATATAAATTTGACGATGTATCACGAATTCATTATTATTGATGCAGTTAAACGTCATGGAGTCAAGGAATAATCTGATGTTTATAATTAAATTAATACTTATATAACGTCGCGTAAAGCTCTCATTAGGATTGTTGCGAGCATTGAGGTTTATCTAAAAAAAAATCTAACGATAAACACGTTGCAATGTGTATAAGAAGGTAAAAATGGCGAGGACGATTCAAGCTCATAATTCGCAATCAGCCAGCAAGTTGTTAACGCGCGAATCACTTCGTTACCAGGCGCGAGGATAATTTTATCAAGAACAAAGTCACGCACGGCGTATGAGGCGTCCTTCGCGATAATTCGTCGATATCAAATCCTACAGTTGGGCCTTGAGGCCCACTTCACTCCGATCTCCTTCCTTTTCTCACATTCTTCTGCATCGAAGATTCACTTAAGCGAAATTGCATTCTTGCATGAAAGGTATCTCATTACAATATATCCCTTCAGAGATGTAAGGAATATTAAACAGAAAAATATAATTAAAAGATAATATGTCATAGTTAAAGCAATGATAATGAGATTAAAAGAGATGATAAAGAGTTAAAAGCAATGATTTTAACACGCCTTGAATATTCAATATTGTTTTCTGTGTGTGAAGAAATATTTCTTAAAGTTTTTCTTTATTTCGAAAAACTTCTCGAAAATTTTTCTCCCAGATTTTTATTAAGAATCAAGTGTATAGTCTTTGCAAAAGGACTGGAATTGAAAATGTATACTTTTCGTTATTAAAAATGAATGTTATATAGGAAATTCAATATTGTATATTTAATAATAAAATTTTACGTTTTAAATAAAACTTTCCTCATTTTATTTTAATTATTTTTTAAAAACATGTGAACTTTTTTTTTTATTCAGGTTCTAAATCTCTGCTAAACTTTTTGTAGATATGGTTTCAGATATAATATAAAAATCTGTAATTTTTTGATTTTGTTAAAAAATGTGTAATATCATTTCATGTAATTTTTTTCATTTTATTTAAAAATACGTGTAACCCTTAAATCAACATTTTTATTTCAATTATTTTAAGGAATGAATATCAATTTTATTTTCAATTTTAATTCTAGCAATAATCTTGACTAAACAATCTCAATTAAACTTTCAAGTTTAAGTGCCTTTAAAGTTTTTTGTCATTTAAGGAACGGAGTGAGATTTCGATTATCCAACAATGGAACCGGTAACGCTTTTTACGTTCCGCGATGCGCATACACCGCGAATACATAATCAACGAGTGTGCATACATGGTCCGTTATCGGTCGCGCGATCGGATCATAAAGCCAGGCATTCATTCGATATCGAGCCAATACCAGCCACGAGATGATAAGCAGACCAGGCGAGGAAAAGAGAGATAGACAGAAGAGCGTAGGTAGATCATTCTTGGCTCTCATGGCTTCTCCTCTAGCAAAAATGCGATAGGTTCTCTAGGAACCTCTGCAATTAAAGACCTTTCGTAGTTTAGTGTACGGCAATAAATTCCATTCCGTAGAAATATTTCTCTCTTCGTCGATTTCACTTTGCCGAATGGGTCTCTTCGTGGAAGAATTATTCGGACGTGACGACGCATTGGCTTTTGTGCCTCATACCGCGCATGTAAAGCCTGCAAACGTGCGCGAGTCGCTTAAAAATCAAGTCGAAGGTGACCCGGGTTCTTCCTTGGTATCGGTAGATTCTGCACGAACGTCGCAATAACTGACAAGATATCTCTTTCTATTAAAACCTGAGATGTTCCTCTAATCTGTGTGCCTGAGATTTTTGGTTTTCTAATTTTATTTTGCGATTTTGTTGTGAACTATTTGAATGTGAGTTATTTTAATGTAACAATTTTGTCATAAATTATTGAATTATAATACTGAGAACAAAATTTTTCTCATTTAATTAAATGAATTTAATTCGTTTTTATTTCTCCCAATGAAGAATGTATGTATTTAAGTTAAATATATTACATTTGACTTAAATATCATTCCCTGGACAAAAGAAATAAAGATAATTAAATTAATTTAATCAGATAAATAATTTTTTTCTCAGTGAACATACACTGTTGAAAAATTTGTGTTAATTTAACACAAGATGAATATATTAGAATTAGATAAGACAAATAATAAAAAAATAAATATAAAAAAGATAAGACTGGCATAGTTTATAAACTGTGAAAATATTTTTTTAATACAATGTTTATATGATATGTTAAATTAACATATTGTATATTTCACTTATTTCATCTTCTTATTTCATTTATTTTTTAAAACACATTATTTTTATGTTATTTTTATAAATATTCATAAATTATGTTATTTTGACACAAAAAAATATTACATTTTAATTTAACATAAACTATTTAAATAACATAATCACATTATGTTAAATTAACACTTAATAAGTTAAAAAAATTCAACACAAAATTTTAATAAAGATTTGAGTAAACCGTTTCCAATACAAATATGAAATTTTTTTTACTGTATATTCCTTTACTTGAAAAAGTGACCCAACTAAAAAAATTAAATTTTTCAAAAAATGGGAAAAACTGTTTTTCAACTGTTTTTCTTGTCAGAAAATTATCAACTAATCAAATAACATCGGCAAAAATAATGCATCCTTAAAGTGATCAAATACCAATTTGTTTCATTTGCATTTCATAATCTTTAAAAAATTCATTCTTTTTTATGATGATTTTGATGATTGTTTAATAAGATCAAGTTACTTTATTTTTAATAATTAATGGAATAATATTAATTATGGTAATAATTCGAAAATTATAGTTTCTGAGTTGTGTCCCTTTTGAAGTAAAAGAGCGATATAAATATACATAATATAATAGATTTTAAAATTTTCCTCCAATTCGATTTCAATCTTATCGTTGTAACTTGCCGATATTACGCGTCCTGTAATTTGACCAAGTTAATAAATTGCGTGTCACGCATGCAACCGACGAAGCTTCCTCGAGGTTTCGCGTGTGAAACGGACATAATAGCCAGTCTTTTGTGCAATTAATTATAGCGTCATTAGTGCCATTGACTGAACGTCAGCTCGTTAAATTTCCTTTCTTCTCACCTTTCCTTCCTTCTAGAGATTTTCTTGTCCGAAACACCAAACTGTCGATAATAAATAAATCGACAATAATTAAATCGAAAATAATTAAAAAACATAAACAAATAGAAAAGTTTTTAAAAATCATGGACAATTGACAATCTCTTTCATCAATTAATATACAACCATTATAAATTAATTGTTTATGTGTAGATATAATTACATTTAAACAAAGAATTTTTTATATAAAATAACTCATAATATTATTAAAAGTATAATATAATATAATTTTTTTCATAACTTTTGTTTATATAAATTGAAATAGGAATGCATCACAGATATTACACAAAATATTTTTACGATTGTTTCGTTCTTTTTACAAGAAAGATAGACATTCACTTCTTCCTCTATTGTAATCTCAGTAATCTACAGAAATGACTTAGAACTTAGAGAATCCTTCCCTACTTGCTAGTAAAGTCCGTAGACATTCCAGAGACAAAGATTCGATGGAACCGATAATTATTTGAGCCGAAGTGGACAAGGAACGTTATAAAATTCATTCGATTTCCTTATCAGTGTTAAATGCGACTGAAACGAATCTCGACACGAGTTTATTTGGAGTAATCGGTTCTTCCTTTCTGCTCCTCCCTCCTCAGATCCAGCGGTCCCCGATATTAAGGTCTTCGATATCGTTCGCCCTTTTTCTTTGCGCGCGGGGCCCGCAGCAGATAAAGCACCTGCATTCTCGGGCAGAAGACAGCACTTCGAAACCCACGCTTCGTCGATAAAGCAACGGTTGCATTCCTCCCCTATCATCCTCCCCCCCAACCTCCGCAATGCAAAGATAACTAATGCAACTCTCACACAGGGTGTCCCTTTCAGCCGCAGGTACTGGGAATCAAGAAGCGCAGCGGTCAACTCAATGACTGGAGACATCAATGGTTGTTACTATTGTTCAAAAAATAATGGTTTTTTTCTTCGTATAAAAATGTACTATTTAACATTGCTTGTAATTTGTCTGCATAATTGATATTTTTATTATTACTGAAATCGTATTAGCGACTACTAAATAATTTATAAAGATTTAGTAGTGTTTTAAAATTATAGATTCATTTTTTATTATTATCATTATGCTTTATTATTATTGCTATTATTATTATTATTATCTATATTAATTATATATTCAGGAAAAATTTTATGTATTTATAACTATAATTAAATGTTATCATAATTATGACTAATTTATAGTCATTTTTAGTGTCAACTATATATTCGTCGATAGAACTGTATATGTATACATATAATTATTACCAATATTATAGTAGTAATAACCATAATTATGATAATTAAAGTCACAAACACCAAAAACTTTTCTTTCAGTGCATTATTATTTTGCAAACGATTCCAAATTGCAATAAAAACTTTACAAAGTTGCAACCTGATGAAATCTTGTCTTCCTAAATTTTTAATTTGAAGATCTTTTTAACTAAATCTTAATACAAGATTCGATTATCAGATATTTACTTAATCAAGAACGTTAGAAAGAAACTGGGACAAAATCATGGAGATGTCCATAATAATTTCTATTAAATTTCTGGAGTGTCTATAGCTGTCCGTGTGTCAGAGATTTAACTAGTCAAATTTTCGGGAATTAAAACCCAGACAATGTCCTATCGCAAAATCAGCGACAGCTCGTAGGTAGAAACTCCGTCGCAACAAGAGAGTTATTTTTTTATGATAGCAGGCTCGATGATTAGAAATATTATTGTTATATACGGATTATATAGAATTTAATTTCCACCGCATTAATCAGCTCCTCAATTCTTTTACACTCGAAAAAAGAAAGACACATGCAAATATATTCCAAAAATCTCAATTCTAATTGTAATAAAATTAATTCTTTACTGAATTTCAATCCATTATTCTTTAAATTTTTTCCTAAAACTTTTCTTTCGTTTTCTAAATGAAATATTTAATTATCTTCAGTGTTATCTTTTTAAATAAATTTACTTAAAATTAATTTCTGTTAAAAAATCAAAATTTTGTAAAAGATTTTCGATTTCTCAAAAATCACTCTTACATTTCTGTGTGTTGTTTACATTAGAAATCTTTAACCTCGAACTTTTCCTTCACTTATAATTAGTCTAAATTACATTTTAATTTGTAACTTAACATTGTTAACTCATTAACATAATTTACACACGTTTGTTGATTACTTTATACAAGACTTATTTATTTAGTTGTTTAGCAATTTACTCGTATTTACATACTTTTTATTTTAAAAAAATCAATTTTTCTCTATTTTATGCAAATCTTATCTACTTACTTATTTTGCACAATTTACTCAATCTTTTTATAAAAAAAATATTCTTTTACAAATTAATAAAGGAGGAAGACAAGTTTAATTTGGTAACACAAGTTCTTTTCTAAGATATGAAGGAATAAAAAGGCAGAAGGAATCGATTCTAAAATAATTAAACGCAGGATTAAGTTACGATATCTTATACAAAGTAATTGTATACAAACATCAATATTTATATACAAGTTTTGATAGAGAAAAAAACGGAGAACCGCGATTCCGAGTTGAAACGCCGTGTTATCTGCCCCCTCCTTCTCTTAATCGGTCATTTAATTGATTAAACAGTTAATAATTAAAGCAAAGCGAGCGAAACAAAAACGCGAATCACGAACAATGAGCGTTTCATGACGACGAGCTCTAAACCATGTCCGACCTAATTTTAATTGGAAACGGAGTCGTATATGTACAATAGTTTGTGTGCGTACGATATAATGGTCTGATAGTGGAACCCAAGAGTAGGGAGAAGAGGGGCACGGATACGTGAAACGGGGTACAACCTTTGGCGGGGGTCCAGGTGCACTTATCTTTACGAGGAACACCATCGGTGTACAGTTTACTCTAAGCTTTCGCGTTTCTGACTCGCCATATAATTATGTAGTCATCAAAAGAAAGAATTTCGGGGAGAAAAAATTCGGGGAAACGAACGAAAAACTGACCGATATCGAATTGAAAAGGATAGATAAATATCGTCATATAATATCAATTATTTTTATGTAATATTAAAGTTTTCAATTTTTCAAATATAACATTTAAATTTTAAATATTTAATTAATGTGATTTTTGTTCTCTTCTTGTAATCTAATCTATGCTCAGTTTATTTCTTGTTGTATTCAGATTATTTTGAAATGATACCGAAATTCTTTCTTTCTTTCTTTCTTTCAAGAGAATTTTGAGTGATTAAATTTTTTATTTCTTTCTTTCCTTCAAATTTTAAAATTTCTGGAAATTTCTTATTTCTTTCAGAATTTTGTTTACAACTCTTAAGTTTATAAGTCTTGAAATCATTTTATGTAATACGTATCAAAGATTGATATACAATTATGTAAGTTAATTTTAAATTTTTTCTTTTTATTGAATGTCATAAACCCAACAATTATGAGAGACATTCTAAAAAATTTCGAAACTTTTGAAAAAAAGAAATAAAAAAATTTAAATAACTTAAAATTCTTTTCATAAAAAAAAAAAGAAATGAAAGGTAGTTCAATAATACAAAGATGTTTTAGAATATATCACAATTCTGAGATTTATAAGTTTTATGAAGTTAAATAATTTCAAGATAATATGTGTCAAAAATGATTTATTAATTTAGACACGAAAGAAATGTCGACACGTGCAAATGAAGGTAACAGGGAGCTATCAGTAGATTTCAGGTGCGCTGCAGCAATTCGCGAAAAGCGTATACTGCGTACTGGTGTGTAATAGCAAAGACCATAGCTGTAATTATTAGCACGGGTCTCTAGCCGGAGTTAGAAGGCATCGCATCGCATCGCGCCGATCGCCGGCAGCGCCGCGGTCGAATCTAATTAAATATAATTAGCCGCGATTTGCATAGATGGCCGATAGAGACCGGACGCGGTGATAAGCGCGATAACGGCCGTGCATGGCCGATACGAGGGACGATTATGGTCGCCCAGGTCTCGCTGCTCGAGCAGACATCGGCACGATCATCGCGAAATTCTGCCTCCACCTCTCTCCCTATTTATCTCCGTCTCGCCAATTTTTTCTCGTTAAATCGCTCCCCTCCCCCCCTCATGCCGACCTTCCTCAGCCTCTATCTCTTATCGCTTTCGTCCGGCTTTGTCTTCGTTGGGCCCGGAGAACTGGGTCCGAAGATGCTCTCGCAGGTCGCCCAAGAGTAATTCTTAATTAATGGGAGAGGGGGAGAAGTTTAATTTGATAGTAGATGTTTTTTAAGATATCAGAGAATAAATAGAAGAATCGAATCGAATCATTAATTAAACACAAAATTAAGTTATATCTTATGCAATGAACATAAAAGAAATAACATCCAAAATAAATGACCTTCTCTTTTTTACATATTAATGTTACAGATTTTAACCTCCGACGTGGCAAGAATAATTTTGTTGATACATCAAAAACTTTAACTATACGTATTGTAGATTTGAAGATAATTTCGTATCAAACTACCAAAATAATTATGTAGGATACTCAAGCTAGAATGTCGAAACTTTCTGCACTGTTTTTCGTCATGCTCGAGCGTTCTGTATATTTATTTTAATACGCCAACGAAATTAGTTTCAAATCCGTATCTAGCTAAACTTTTAGATATTTCAGCAAAATCGAGTAGACTTTTAAATTATCTCGATGTTCAAATTCAAACTTAAGATAACGTTTTTCAGCCTGAAATTAATAATATTCGAATTGTAGACGTAATAAGTATCTATTACTTCAAAAGTAGATAAGTAGTAAATATCTAGAAGCATCTAACAACAAAATCATAACAAAGTATCTAATAGTAAAAAGTATTATATATCCAATAAGTATCTAGTAAGTATCTAATATTTAATAAGTAGCAAGCATTTATTAGCAAATAGTATCTAGAAGTATCTAACAGCAATAAGGAATATTACATAGTAATAAGTATCTAGTAATATTTAATACATAACAGTAAGTAATAAGTATCTATTATTACCAAGTAAGTATCTAGTAATAATTATTATGGCTCGAATATAACTTCAATCTTAATCTTAACTCGATTCAAAAACTTGTACTTCTTAACTGATGTACGTCAACGTAACGCTTTATACGTTCTAATTAAATGCTTTCATATGCTTTAACTTGATATTCCGACCAGATACATCGTCGACTTTAACTCAGGGCTCACTATTCGCCCGCCCTCGCCGTTAGAGATTACGCCTTGACGAAAATTGAAAAGGGATTTCGTGGAACGGCCAGCGACTCATTCGAGTTTATCCATTCGCCTCTTATATTCTGCGGCGAACCTCTCCGCGTGATCGTCGTACGTGTGCGTGAAACCATGCGTGCGAAGCGCGTTAAGCAGGAGAGATAGGTGTAAGCCCACCCCCGCTCTCCTTCCACCCCCCTCCCCCACCCACCCCGACGTCCCCGAGGACACGACGGTGAGGAGAGGCAAGGGATCCGATATCTGTTCGCACATCATTACCCCAGACACTGCAGCAGCAGCAGGATCTGGCCAGGATCGTTCCGGTCGCGGGAGCCCGTCTCATCGCCTCCCCCCCGTTTCCCGCCCCACCCCCCCCCCTGTTCCACCCCCTGGCTCGTTCACCGGAACCCCGCTATCCTATCTGTGATCTATGGATCATAGTCCGTTTAATTCCGCCCGCTCGAAACGAGAATCTATCTATCGTGGAAGACGAAGATTCGGTTCGATCCGATGATGTATCGGCGACGCCAGTCCGTCTCGCGGCCAATTTTGCCGATCTCACCCAGGAGATGCGTTCCTCCTCCTCCTCCTCCTCCTCCTCCTCCTCCTCTTCCTCTTCCTCGCATGATCTCGCGCGTTCTCTTCGAGCGCGAAATCAGAACGGAAGCGGTGATAATCGATCGAAGAAAACGCTTATCGAGGAGTGAAAGATTCGTATCTCGAATTTATGGAGCGTAAGATTTCAACTAGGTAATCGCGATAAATATGAATTTAAAAAGGTAAGTATGAAATATTGAGGTTGTAATATCGTTATTACAGGACGGAATATATTAAGATAGTAATAATATAATTAATTCTAATCTCTCGACGATTAATAAATGATCACTTCAATCCTTTCGCCGCGGTTCCGCCCGAACAGGTCTGAATAAGTGCGAAGCAGGAGGAGGTCAGAGAGAAGACGGGGAGGCAGAACGTCGAAGGGCGGTTCTGTTGAAAAAAAAAAGTTGAATAATCGTCCACGGCGTGGAAGGGTAGGGGGAGGAAGGGTGTTTCGTGCGAGTCTACTCGCATTCCTCCCCATCGCGTACGAATGTTAGCAGCCATGTACGAAAAAAAAGGGTTCCAGATACGCGGTTGGGACGCGCGGCGATCTGATTAGCGCGATCTAATTAACGCTGCTTTTAATGGCGTTCATTAGCACACACATCGTCGCCCGCCCCCTCTGAGCCTCGCCCTTCTTCTCGCATTGGCACTCCGTTAACCCCCGTCGTTTCGCGTGCATGTGAGCCGAATGTAGAACGAAGAGAAAAATTCACTTTTCCCTCGCACTATCGTCTAGAATATTGAAGAGCTTATGAATTAATATTTTTAATTCAGTTATTGAAATGTCAATCTTAATCAGAGCTACAATTAATTTCAAACAATATATTTATATATGTTTTCTTATTAAGGTTTTATTTATTTCTTAATATTCAAATTTGTTCTTTATCATCTAGAATTGAAAGACTTACAAGTTAATATTCTTAATTCAATTATTGAAATATCAATCTTAATCAAATCAGAGTTAAAATTCATTTCAAAAAATATATTTCTGTGTTTTTTTATTAATATACTTATTTATTCAAATTCTTTCGCTATATATCATCTAGAATTTAAAAAGTTTATAAGTTATGTTTTTAATAATTTTTTCAATTAAAATTATTAAAAATATAACTTATAAGTTTTTTTTACTTCACTATACTAAAAAAAAAAGTTTATTTAATTACATTTAGACCGTCTTTACTTTTTTCCATGAAGGATGTATGTATATTTAAGTCTAACATATTATTTGATTAAATACATACATTCTTTAACAAAAGAAATAAAGACAATTAAATTTAGCCAAATAAAAATTAATTTAAAAATGAATGAAATTCCTTTTTCAAAGTATCTATCTAGAATTAAACGAATTATACAATATATTTAAATACATTTACGACAAAACATCAATCTTAATTACATCAGATAAAATCGATTTTAAAAAACATATATTAATACACTTCCTGACTTATTTATTTATTTTTTAAATTCAACGTAATTTTATCATATTCATCACCTTCAGAAATATTCAATCATTCATACGAATATAAATGTCGTGACTTCTGCTTCTTAACTTCTATATCAAAATATATATACAATACTTCCATTCGCTTTCGCGTGAAAATATATATTTCGCGGTTTAGGGTCGATTTAATATGGTCGCCATTCCGTATGATCGATCGGATCACTTGGAAACGCTCGTGTTTATAAAATTGCTTCTACCAGCGCGATGCAGATATCGTGATTCATAAACGCGTACGTAGGAATTTGCGGATCTTAGATCGCACGGTTTCCGCGGAATCGACGCGGTACTTCGGCGCCGAGCGAAACGACAGACGCTAACAGCGTGTCGTGTGTGCGAGAAGTGCGTGACATTGTATGGATATTAAGCTGATTTCCCGGCAGATAATTCTCAACCGGGCACACATCGCGCCGCGGGTACATTATCCGAAGTTTCCCCTCTGCGCTAAAAATCTTAATTCAGCCCGACGCCATTTTACACTCCAATCGGCCGAGACTTATAAGCCACTCGCGGGACTTACTTCATCAATTTTTTTTTTTATTCGAATACGCGAGAAGAACGATATCTTGGTTGAAATATCTGTATTCTAAATAAATATAACGATGACGAAATTTAACCTCTTCAGACCTTGCTTACATTGCAATGTACAACGAATTTAAAGACATTATCAACTGAGATTTATTTAATTTTGTTGACAACATCTGAAATCAGATGTACGTAAAATGTGTATATTGAAAAATGTTCAAAACTAAAGTAATTAATTTTTTATGAATTACTTATTAAAGTGCCCTTGAATTAAACTGTTGAAAATTTGTTTAACTAGTAACTTAATATTAACACCAACATAGATGATGTGGATTTAAAACTCTTAGTGTTTATGTAAGCATCATCATAGTAGCTATGAATTTAAAATATATAATATGAAATCCATGTCATGTTGTTAATGCCAACACGGTGAGTATTGTATAGGCACCATTAAATCTACATGGATATTTTTTAGAATTTAAAAATTCAGATGAGTCTGATAATTTCATTGAACCATCAAAATGTTTGTGTACATTGAAAGAGAAATGTACTTATTTTAATAAATAATTGTTTGAATAATACTAATACAACATTTATTTAAAATAAATAAATATTTGCTTATAATAAAAAAATATAATAGTTAAATCAAATTAATGATTCTTGTGCCAAATAAATATATGTTTACATTTAGAAAATTCAACTGACACTATTCAAATAAATGTTTATTAACATTTAAAATATTTTCCTTTCACACTGAGAGAAATGATTGTTATAGAAATAAAAAAGGAATAAAATAATTAGTATTGCTAACAAATAAAAATCTATCAAAAAAATTTAATAATCTAGCAAATAATTTAAGCGTCCTATATTATTTGGATAGCCCAACAAAATTATTTTCAGCTTTGTATCAATCAAAATTTTTAGATATGTCAGCAAAATCACTTTTTTCCGTGTAAAAAAGTGAAGGACGTCACCTTGACGATTTCTTTTCTCAAGATTTTTCTCACATCACTTTATTACGTCTTTTACGTTATGTTCACTTCATGATTATCATCTTACATCGTTATCATCACGATCAGATCCCAGATCGCGTGACCGGAAATCGGACAGGTTTTTTTTTAATCGAGTCCGGGATAGCGAATCGACATCTTTCTGGCGTGCGATATCACGGCGTCGACGGTGATGGCGGTTATTCGAAATATTCCAGAATAATCGTTTCCCGATAACGAGAGTACGTGCCGTCCGTCTATTAATTAAACGTACGGCAAACGAACGCAAGGACGATAGAAATAATTATCACTCTTCAATAAAAAGAGCCAATAAAAAATTCCTCTTTTTTTTGCACAGACGATAAAAATGGCTAATTCTAAGCCGTTATTCGCAGTTTAAAAAATGATAACTGAAAGATAAGATATATGGTTAATTTTTTTTTGTTAAAGACTTTTTAAAAGGAATTGCACGATATGACAATTCAAGGAAGTTTAGTGAAATATTTGTGCGCAATGAAAGTTATGAGTGAAATAAATATAACTCTCAAAATATTATATTAAGCGATATAAAGCGACTTAAAGCGATATGAATAAATCAAGATCCTTATATTCTCAATCGAAGCGGATCTTGGTGCTTAAACACATATTTCTTATATGACTTCATATTTTAATTCTACATATCGCGTGCCAATATGTTTTTCCGAACTTCCAGAGTCGCAGCCTCAAAATCAGCTTGATTATCCAAGCGTTAAAAACCAAACAAAATATACTTCACACCAAAACCTCATTTATGTAAAATAATCAAAACAAAATATGGCATCGCAAACTACGCAATTAGTCGTTAATCAAAATCGTTCTCGCGAAATCCGCTCAAAGGCAATAAGGACTAATTACAGCTGTAACCTCCACAGAAGAATACAGGATTGGCCATATTCGACGGAAAGATCTGGCAACACTTTTTTTTTTAAATGAACAGCAAAAAATGTGTTTTTTTCCCCATGATTGAAAAAAAAACATCTTTCCGTCGAATATGGCCAACCCTGTACATTCTGCGGAATCAATTATACTCGATAAAAACAAGCGTTTTACGCACTATCGTGCTGTTTATCGCGTCTACTGGAAAGCGACGCGGAATTCCGCGGGTCGCTTCGCTCACGTGGAGGACGTCTCGATCGCTTGTAGCACTCCCTGTAGCTACACACGTGTAGCAACCCCCGCCGGTAGGTAGGTAGATAGGTAGATAGGTAGGTGGTTAGGCAGGTAGTAACCGACTTTACTTGTACGTCGCCCGTGCACACTCGGTATAGCGAGCCCGGTCCCGTCGTTTGATATCTGCTACATATCTAGCAACGTGTGCCATGCCTTATCTCCGCTGCCGCGCTCGGCCCGTGCATCGTGCCCGTGTATGCGTGTATGCGTGCGTGCGTGCGTGCGGTTACACACGCCAAGGTCTTATCGTCGCGAATCTGCTTCGCGAGAGCGTTAGTGTTCGGTGCGTTTAGCATTGTATGGATATCAAACGATTCTGCGCCGCTCGTAGGACGTTATTTGTGCACTTATGTATAGATGTAGGTACATAACACGTGTGTGTGTGTGTGTGTGTGTGTGTGTGTGTGTGTGTGTGTGTGTGTGTGTGTGTAAATAAGTGTATATATGTGTGCGTAACACGTCGGCGAATTCGCGTCAGGATTCGCGTCTTCCTCTGTCCTTCCTCCGAGCGATCTAGAAATTTTCGAGGATTTTGCTCTCCTGAAACGCTCAAGAGTCGGTAGCTATTTATTAAATTGGATATTGATTTATTTAGTAGGTATTTTTTATTCCCATATTTTTTCCAAATTTCTTTTATTTAGTATTTTAATATTTTCGAGGATTGTTCCTGAAGTTCGAGAATCGAGCCTATTTATTTAGATATTTATTAGATCAGATATCTATTTAGGCATCAAAAATTGCTAGTCAATTTTAACTCATCATACGAAGCATTTAAGATCCAGCTAGGCCGTTTAAGGCTTCGATTGCTATAGTTTGTGTTATCACATATACGGTCCTATAATATATTATATCGAATATCCATTTAGGTTTTTATATCAGCTATTTATTCATTTTGATGCCTAGAGAACAAATATTTTTCTATTTCTACTTTTATCACATTTCTCTAACATTTTTAATACATGATATTCATTTAAAGTTCCAACATTAAATACTTAACATTTTTGTATACATACAATATTAATAATATTTTTTTAGTTACTTAGATTTACAAACTCCGAAGCATCGTACCTTTTCAAAATACCTGTCAGTAGCAGAATGCCTCGCTGGCGAATCAGATTTCCAGAGATACCAATCTCTTCGCCTTTATCCCTTCTTTCTCCCTGCGTCATAAGGCATTTTTCCGCGATTCTCGGGTGAACGGCTCGGTCGATCGGCGAGACGAAGCGCCCGCATAAATCGACGACGACCCGGCGAGGTGCAACGGCAACGAATCCATATTCATCGGGCCCGAAGTGCATAAAATTACGATATAGTGTGAGCGAGCGACTCGCACTCGCGTGTCGACATGCAGGCACCGCATAGCCACCGGATAGATCCGATAAGCGTTAATACCCACGAAAAATAACCTGACAGCTACTAAAAGGTAGCCCCTCCCCTTCACGCACATCCAAATGCACTACGCGTTTCCGTCCCATCCCTATTCTACATTCAAATGAAACATCACGCCATACTTAGCTGAAGTAGAAAATAGCGAATCGCATCGTCCAAACACAAAGTAAAAAAAAAAAAAATACAGATATGTGACAAATAAAAAGAAAATATAGCATATTTCGTTATATCTAGATACACTTATTGTGGTTACATACAGTTTAGCGTCAAATATTCAACTTGGCTCGTAGCCTGTTATTGATTTTATTATTTGAAAAATAACATAGTTAAAATGAAATCAAACTGAGATTAAAATCTACGTACTAAACAGAATTTTTAATCAAAATTAAATTATCTATAATAATATAATAGTATAACATTTGAAAGTATGCTGAATATATGGAAAAATAGAATGAACAGAATTTTAACGAAATTAAGATCCATACTGAATTCTATCTCCGGCGATACGCAACTTCGAGCGAAACCGAGGATGTAATATGAAAACGTGGAATGGTTGTATGGTTGTATTTGCGAGACACGATGCCCCATATATGCGTAGTCAAATCCGCGAAATTGTAACGTCTTCTCGCTTCCGCCGTCGAGGAGAGACCAGCGTCGAGTTTCGGCACGATCGACGGAATGCCGGGAGGACGATAAGCGGCCCGCGGCGGCGATTGCAACGTTATCGCCGTGTGCATTACAAAATTATTTACGATCAATAATCCTTTATCTCGCATAGCACGACCCATTAACGTGCCGGGCCCACTTATGGCTGCGCCACGTATTTACGTGTAACGCGCGTACGTATGCGTGTCATGCCACGAAGTGCGTAACACTGCATGTACTGGTGTCCCACGTCATTGGAAAATGCACGATTGCGAGAAGATGGAACCTCGACGAGAGTTCGAAGAACTCTATCGAAAGACGAGAAAACCCGGATGGTTTCCGAGAAATGAAGATACGTCGACATTGAAGGTATGTTTTCGCGTGGAATGAAAGAGAAATTGATCTTGAACAAACAAAGATCCTGAGGAATTATACTCTCTAAATCTGAATCAGTGGATAGTCATCACTAATTACACAGTGGCATACTTGATATTGCTAATCAGAGAAGTTCAACTAAAAAAGGAAGAATGTTTGAGCATTAGATAACTAAAATACTGATATTTGCATGTTAATTTCAATTTTCCAATACCATATTCATTTATGCATTAAAAGGTTAGTTAGATCATAATAAAGATCAGCTAGCTTAGGGATCTCACATTTTATTCATTGATTACCAGTATCAGTTGGAACTGATATCAGTGATTATCCACTGATTCAGATTTAGAGAGTAGCAAAAAGCAAGATCGTTAATTAATTATTACTTAAAATTATTCTTGATGAGATTCACTTCTTGAATGGTAGATATCCTTTTGTGTTGTACTTTTGTATGTATCGCTCTTTTACTTCAAAAATGACACAATTTTTAAAAATTGAGTTTTCCACAAAAAGAAAAAAGCCAGTTTTCAACTTGACAGCAAATTATAGACTAATTTAAGTAATATATTCTACGTAAAATATATTCTACGTTTAGTAAAACATTCTTAACATGATTTGTCACTTTAATTTTATAACTTTAAAAAAACTATCCTTTTTTAGTTGTAACTTTGACGATTTTTTAAAAATCATTCTTTTATTTTAATGATTTTTTATGAAGTTAAATTAGTTCATTTTTTTAATTGATAGAATTGTTCATCTAATAATCTAATTCATTCACATTGATTGTGAGAGAAAAGTTTTTGGTGTTTAATTATAATTTAATCACTCTTTTAGTAATCTTACAAAATATGATTGAGCCAAAAAATGATTATAAATTATAGCCACAAGAATCAAAAACTTTTCTTTCAGTACATGATAATAAAAATTACATGTTTTTTTGTGTTGTCACTTTTGAAATAAAACGGAATCGTCAAAAATTCATTGATTTAATAAATAAATAAAGTCTTGTTACAATTAATTGAGAAACGAATTTTAAATTGACTCTAATCTCTAACTCTCTAATTACTTGCACAATTAAACGTCCACAATTTTTCTTGATTTTCATAACTTTTTTACATTATGAAAATATTAAAAATCTATCGTTAAAATTTAAAACAATGAAAAAGAAAGAGAAATACATTTTAAATAACAAACTTTATATACAATTTTTAACTCACAAATATCAGAAATTTTCTCTGAAGAATCATAAGGTCTCGTTAAATCTTTCTCAAGCGAGAGTCGTCGTTCAAAATCATAAAATCCGTCGTTAAAATTGTTCTCAAGACAAAAAACAAATACACAAAACCGGCAGAGAATACAAGAAAGATAAGCAAATATTTAAGATGCCTACATATCCGATCGTAAATTCGCTACACCTGCAAGTGGCGATTGCCGCAATATAACAGATCGTCGCACGGCGCCGGCGATCTGTTATAATTAGATACGCGAGTTAAACCTCTCTCTTTATTTTGCTCGTGCAGTGTCCTCTTCGGGGCATCGCTGCCGCGCCGCCTCGATCGCGAGTATCCTCACGTGGAAGACAGTTCGTTCGCAACGACGACCTCGCGAGAATAGTTCAGGAGGTCGTTTGACGGAGGCCGCCTTGAGAAAAGCGACGCGCCCGTAAGAGCCGCGTTCGCTGCCAATCAAGCGAGGCGCCAGGAATACCGCGATCGGCTCGCGGTCGGCATGGCAAGTGTGTGCTAATTGCCTTGCCAATTCTCCTTCTCTTCGTCTCTGCGATTAATCTGCCTGCGTACCCCAGCCCCTTCCACCCCTCTTGCGGTAATTCATTATGCCTCTCGCCGCGCCAGGCGCGAGATTTCTCCTTTGCCGCCCGTTTCACCGTGGAACCTCCGCGATTAAACGGCGAATCGAATTAAATTCGCGTCTCTTTTCGCACCTATTTACGAGCGTAATTCCCATGTCACGCTACGCATTGGAGATTGCGAATTGAGGATTAGAATTCAGTCAGAACGAAACGGATTAAAGCTACAATTATCTGATTGGTCGAATTCTAATTTTCAACTCGCAATTCTCAGTCTCCGTAGTGTGACAACGGCATAAATAGAAGAGCGGAAAAACCGAAAATTGTATTAGGTGTTGGAATTAATTCGTAGCGTTTTACAAGTGATGGAAAGTACTTTCATTAATGTATTTTTTAATGCTCATGTGAAATAAATAACATTCTTTCATTAAAAACGCTACGAATTAATTCCAACACCTAATACTGTCTAAAGACTCTCATCCAATTTTGAAAACTTGCCCTTTCAAGGAATCACATTATTAGAATATAAATGAAACTTATATTCTAATTATGAGAAGTAGAACTTTGTCATAGCCAACTAATATGGCAATATTTTTGAAACGTTGCTACAATAATGGTCAAGTAACATTGCAAAAATATTTATTTTGTTTACAATGTCTCTGCAACATTGCACAGTAACATGCAATGTCGAAACAATGTAACAAGATTACTATACAAACTTTTATGTTGTATGAGATATCTTAATATTCTAGCAACCAATCTGAACATCTTGCACAATTATTTTGATGGTCCAAACAAAATTATTTTTAGATTTGTATCAAACCAAAATTTTTAGTAAAATACTTCAGTAAAAAGTTCTTTCAACGTACAGAAAGATATTTACTTCGATTAATAGCGAATCCAATTTCTTTCAAAGAATTCGATCCATCTGCTTATTCCGATACATTACAGCACGGACTGTAAAATTAATTCCGATATATCTTGATCCATTATTCTCCTCTGAAAATAGTCACCCCCTCGAAATGACGACATCTGCACTTCGAGGCGTCATCAGGTAAACGCGCGACTTCTCGAGGAGTCCCTTCGAACCTTTTCACTTCTTCGCCGATCGGTTCCGGGTGTTACAGGAAACGGAATACACAGACATACAGAGAGAACGGCAGGTAGGCAAGAAGAGAGAGAGAGAGAGAGCAGGGAAGGCAGAAAATGTTGCACGGGGGTGGCAAAAAGGGGTGGCTAGTGTTGTCGGGCCGAGGGATCTGCGCGCCGGTATCCGCCTGCATCTGGGAGACGGCTATGCATTTATGCATGTTTCGCGACTATCGCATGCTTCTTGCCAATAACGGGCTCGCCGTCCGTTCCACAGGGAGGAAACCCAAGGCACTCGGCCGCCATTTTCGTCGCGGTCTTCTCGCATGGTCGCAGGTTGCTTTCTCTCGCGCGCGGACCTTTTCTTTTGTCGCGGACGAGTAATGAATCGACACTGAGAGAAAGGATTTTATTAATTTAACAAGCCACCAGTACCTTTAACCGATGAATATGACCTTTAACTGGTAAATATGTGACAACAAATTTTGTTGTTGTGATTGCTGCTAGCTACACCAATCAATTATTAGTAACAGAAGCGAACGTTATTTCTTTGGCGTGTTGAAAGAAAAGTTGTTATATCTATTACGTTTGTTTCTTTACGTTCTTTGAAGAAATCTCACTCTAAAGAGTAAACTCTTATTCTTAAAAATTGAAAATTTCTGCTACTCCATTCTGTTACTTTTTTAAAAATAAGATTTCACTCTTTAGAGTAAGATTTCATTCTCAATAATTTAGAGAGTATAATATGTATATTTTTATGTAATATTTTTACACAATGCAGTGTGTTGCATTTGTGACAAAACATATAGTGTGGGAGGTTTAAAAGGATAGAAAATGAAAGTATTAATATTAAATATTTTAATGTTGTTTTCTAAAGCTTTTGAAATAAATTGTCACCGTAAATAGTAAAATCTTACTCTTAAAGACTGAAAATTGAGCAACTTTTTTCAAAACTGACTCAATTTTCATTCTTTAGAATAAGATTCCATTCCAAAGAATTCAGAGAGTGATTAATATTCTTATATTAGTAGAGATAACAAAAAATGTTTTATAAATGTTTATAAGAACGTACAGATTTTTGGTCAAAAGAATTTCGTTCTTATAAATCTTTCATCAGACTGTCCAATTCATCCGGTTTAAATTAATTCTTAGATAACTCAAATTTATTATAATTCAATTTTTATTAAATTATATGTACGTAATTTCCACAATAATTTATCGTTAACATACTTATTTATAAATATCAGACATTTATATTTTCTTCATTTTACTTGTAATTCTTTTACTTGCATTTTTCCCTATAAATAATTTTATCTATAAATTTAAAGGGTTCTTGAAACAGAGGATAATTTTTAGTGAATGTCATAAATCAATTTTTGAGCTAAAATTTAAATAATAATTAATAAGATGCCTAATATTTTTGACCAAAAATATATATTTAAGAATCATCCAATTTATTTGTCCAATTCAATAAAATATTCCGAGAATTCCTCTCCCGACTATTAACGTTGACTATTAGCGTTGACGCCGTCATTACGGCGAGACGATCACCATCGATTTCGCGAAGACGCGAAGGCGTGTCGAAGAGAGTATCGACAGCCGCGATCGACGGCAATTGCCGAGGACAGAGGAAAAGGGCAGACACGGCTCGTCCATTACCGAGGTCGGAAAAGTCACCGCGTGAACGATTTGCACGGTACTCTCGCGGTCGAACGAACGCACGCACGCACGCACGCAAGATTCTTCGTGACGAGACTCTCAATACGAGACGCGAAATACGACGCTACTGTAAATTGAAATAGCGAGTACCTACGTCAATTAATCGCACGCTATTCGCTTAATGTATAATGGAAGTTAAAAAAAAAAAGATCGATCTTTTCTACCTCAACAATCTTCTTTTCGCAGATACAAGTTTGAAATTATTCATTCGCCTAATCATTTGCAAGCTACTATTGTCTATTGTATCATACTTTATGTCTATTACTCTGTTAACATGTAGTCTTTTTCATATATTATAGCTTTGCAATAAACTAAACTAAATTAAATTAAATTATAAAGTAAAAGCTATTTACTTTAAAAGGTAACTAAACATATAATTTAAAATTGGCATAGTCATTAAGAAAATTTTTTAAACGTTCTCTTTTCGCAAGATCTTTAGGAAATAAATTACAAAACTTTGAATTTATACATAATTTTTTTAAACGTTTTCTTTTTGTGGGAAAATTTTTCTAGTAAATTGAGTTTATTGGCATAAAATATAAATCTACACAATTTTTATTGATTGATGAATATTTAATGATTTAATTTTGTTAAAGAAATTAAACGAAAACTACTAGATTAGAATGACTTCTTCTTTTTGTCTTAGCGAAGGAACATTTTCACACACACACACACATCTTTATGTACTTATTCAGGTTTTCTTTTATTCATATACAATATGAATAAAAGAAAACGTAAGTACATAAAGATGTGTGTACTCTTTCATATTTCAACGAAGTTATTATTATTATCTTTATCAACTCTCTATTTAAAATTTATTTATTTATTTACTTTTATTCGATAAGTTATTATTTAACATTTTATTGCTGTGTAATCATATATTCTGTTTTATATAATTCTATGCATATAGCTAATTAACTGGAATTATCGCGTATTGAACACACGATTCTACAATTAAAAACACAATTATTCCGATTCCTTGATTCCTTCGCCTCACAATTATCGCATCCCGAGATCAAATATACCGGTAACACGCGCGCGTGTATCGCGCCGTAGGATCAAGATTCCTCGCATCCACGCCGCGAGTACAAGCGATAATAAGCCCCGAAAGGCGGTGGAAAAAAAAAACCGGGTGCCCGCAATCGGGGTACGTGTTTTGCACCGCGGGGTGTCCGCGCGATCGACTGCGATTCAATTATCGAGATCGGTATCTCCACCGCGCGGCGTGGCGGCCTCCCTCGACGCACTCCCTCCCCCCCCTTTCCTCCATTCTTCATGCACGCACGCATACGCACGCACGCACGCACGCACAAAAGCCGCGCAAGGCACCTGTCCGCCCTCTCGCTCGTCGAGACGACGACGAGCACGGGATGATTAATGACGTCACTCATGGCCGAGCTTAACCGGGATCAGGTACAAATGACGCTACAAATGCCTCGAACACAAGTCGTACACGTAGAGAGTAAAAATCGACAGGAACAATGAGAAATATACGCATATATAGTATATTATAAGCATCTACCTTCTCTATATATATACCATGTGTGTGTGTGTGTGTGTGTGTGTGTGTGTGTAATAGATACTTATAATATTGTATACAATTAATTAGATAAAACATCAACTAAGTAAGACAAGATATTTAAATAAATTTATTTCAGATATATGACTGTGAGCCGATAACTTGCAATACAATTCAACTGAAATAATAATAATCCTCCTAAATTAAATTAGATCATGAATTTTTCGATTTAATTACATAAATGATTTAAATTAATTATATAAAATATCTGATAATATATGAAGGAAATTTTAGAAAAGTGAAACTAAAAAAATATCACCAAAAAAGATTATAGAAATTTCTATCGATATCTTTAATTAACTCGCGATAAAATATATTTGAAAATATTAAATACATTTAATATTTTAATTGTTTAAATATTTTCATGAATTCTTTTACTTTCCTTCAACAGCAACATTCGTGTTACGTACGATTAGATACTAACCGCAAAATAATATTTCCGAAATCAAGTTTTGATTAAAGTTTCGATTTACGCAAAATTCGCTTCATAAATTTATAAAATTTTATTATTCGCTCATCTTGATTTACGCCTCAGTTTAAAAGTTGTATCTCAGTTTCCAATATAAATAAGTCACCTAATATTATTCGATAATGACAGAGAACCGAGGGATGTGTTGGCGAACAAGATTAATTATTCCCGCAGTCGTTTCTCCTTCCTCTCGCGTTTCTGCTCGCTGTCAGGGTATCGGTCGGATAAATAAACAAGGGAAAAGAGAAAAATGCAGTCGAAAACGAGAAGGAAAGAGGGAGAAAGAGAGCGTGCGAATGTGGGCATCGGCGATCCGATAAATTCGCCCTTTCTCCGCGCCGGCCACCCTCACGGTGGTCGTTATCGCCGCCGGCAATGCTTTTCCAGACACCGGAGAAATAGTTCTCCAGATAGCGGCGGGAAAGTGTACGCTTTTCCGACTGCGAACCCCTCCCTCTCTTTCTATTCGTTCGATATCGCGGGCGATTTCGTATCGCCGCGCCGGATGATTTCTGCCGCGCGAAACAAACGGCGAGAAGCAAGTTTTAATGCCAGTTAATTACCGAAATCATATTTCTACAATGTAGAAAATCAGCCATGAAGAGCGGGTTATATCTACCTGTTAATGATAGCCTTTTAATAATTGAATGAACAAAAACAATAAAATTGTAATCAAACAATATTATAATCTCATTTATGAAAAGTTATATATATATATATATAAATTATACAAATATGAATTATGTGTGAATCAGATTCTGATTGTAATCTACATGAGATTATAATATATTTGATTTACATTAATATATATATGTTAATTTATTAATTTACTTAACTAATTTATTAATTTAATTTTTTAATTTATTTATTTACATTATATATTTTCTGTGCATATTTTATGTACGTCTACCAAATTGGGAAAAATTATGCATTTATGTACAAATGTAAATATAAATATCTTTTTTGAAAAACAACTTATATTTTCTCTTTACATCAGTTGATTCATCTTATTATTCTGTATATATAAAAGTATTCAAGTACAAAATATGAATAGTTTAGTAGATAAAGATATACTTTTCGGCCTGATTAGACTCAAAACTTTTAACGACTTTTAAATGATGCTACAATCAAATCTGTTCACTTATGATCGTATTTATAGAGACTTTTGAACAGCATCTCATAATCTACAAAATATCACAGTTTCAGTCAATTTGATCAAAGCAACTTTTCCCGTACGATTAGTGCAAGATCCTTTTTCACATAGAAATATAAGTTATAACAAAATAGTCGGCTTGTAATAATATATAAAAGTAGGAAACAAAACAAGAGGTAACTTCAATTTTCAAGAAAGCCATTCGTTTTACCTCTTGACGCTAAGGTAAAAGTATCAATATCCTAAATACGGGCGTTCCTCCTCCCTCAGACTGAAAAGGGGTGGCATTCGAGGTGCAAGCGTTGCGCGCAAGCGATGCACCTATAGCCCGCACCTATTCTAACAGCAGCCCCTGATAAGGGTTGCTGCAGCCCGTAAATATCGGCAAGCAAGAGCGCCCTGTCCCCCATCCCTTCCTCCCCCTCCTCTCCTCCCTTCACGCCTGCCATCTACAGGGTGCTTTATCGTCGTCGGTATCGGAAGTATCGCGAGACCGTAGTCGCGCCAATTGTTTTACGGTTTGGCGAGGAGCGTATCCTTCTCAGCGACAGGATAACCCGCCCTTATTCCGGGATAAGCAGAACAACAGAGATCGTGACCAACATCTCTGTTTCACTCCTGGATATTCGATCTCTATAAAACACTTTCCTTATCTCACTTATTTCGTCCTTATTAATCATCCCTTCCACAAGCCCGAGTTACTCTTCTCTATCTGCTATTCTCTATCTTCTCTAATTTTCAATCATAAATATCGCAATATAAATATTCATGGCGGTAGATGAATATAGTCAACTTAATGATTAATATACATAAGATATAAAAATATTTAGGATAATTAATTTATGAACTGACGTTGCGTATTAATTATTACATAGAAATAATTCATATCGCTTGTTTGCTACAACATAAATTGTTACTCTTTTTGCTTGTAAAAAAAAGAGTAAATATATAAAGAAAAAAAGAAAGATACATTTATTCTTCTATAATCAGTTATTATAATATTACAATTTAAAGTTAATACAAATTTCAATGATTCAAATATTCAAACTTATTTTCTTATAATTGTTCTTTTGCGTTGTTATTATAGCAAATGAAAAATATATTTGTGATGTAGATAATATGTATTATTATATATTATTAATTGGTGTAAATTAAGAGAATTAATAAACAAGCATGAGTCTAATTTAAATTTCAACAAAAATACCGGCGACGACGTTAACCTGGAAATTAACGGAATCGTCCCCGATGGACGTCGGTGAAAAGTGCAGATAAAGGGCCGTTGGCACCGCAACGTCGGCGAGCGTCGCGACGCTGTGCCGGTTGAAAGTAGCGACGCTCTCGCGCAAAGAGAGACAATGGAGCGTCGCGAGCGCGTCGCGACGCAAGCTTGTGCCTTCGCACCAGAATAAAAGCGACAAAGCCGCCGATTGAAAAAGCGCGGTTTCCGTCGGTTAGCTGACGGAAACCGCATCTCACCCGCTGCAGATATTCACCGCGAATCTCGCGAGCGCGCGAATTTTTTTCCCTTTCGCGGTACTTTGTTAACCCTGCCATGATGTGAAATTTCCTCGTTAGAGAAGGACAAAGATACATGTGACTATTAATTGCGATATAACACAACGTTTAATTGTATATATTAATTTCATGATTATCACATTATTATGTAACTCTGAAAATTTAAATATCTGGTAATCACACACACATATATATGATTACCAGATATTTGAATTTTCAGAGTTACATAATAATGTGATAATCATGAAATTAATATATACAACTAAACGTTGCGTTTAATATTACATGTTATATATATATATTAATTAATTATACAGTGGCTGCCGAAAGTTTCCAGTGAATAATTTTATCATATTGACTCACATAAGAAATTTTTATTTATAAATAATATTATTTATAAATATATTCTAGTATTTAAAATATCGTATTCTCTTAAGTTGTAATTACAACAAGAATACAATTTATTGATTTATAATAAGCTGAAAAACAAATTGACAAAAATTACCGTAAAATTATCGTATTATGTGTTGGCCGGAAACTTTTGGTAGTCTCTGTACATATAATTATTTATACATGTATATTAAAATATTCAGTTCTATTTAAATAAACATTCCTAAATAAGTAATTCAAAAATTATCAATTGAATTTAGAAATTCTGATTTATTAAATAAAATAATTATATCTTTATTCCTTTCTTGAATCTTTTTCCTTCAAAATGTAATAAAATTAAAAATTTGTTAAGGGTCTTTTCTCTGGATTATGCAAGAATTTATCATTAATTATTCAATTAGAACTGACTTTCCAGAGTCACATTGAATGTTATTTTTCCAATTTCAAGTTTCATGTCGGTCTCCATTTCAACTTTTGCTTCATCTTCTTTGTTTATTTTAATCAAGGACACCGCGGAAAATCTGGTGTCAACGAATCAGAAAAATAGGGACAGAACTAAAGGAGCATTCAGAACGCGAGATTCAATAAAGAGTGTAAAATAATAGCGTAATAGCTGCGCCCCTGGCTAGGTTGGCGTATATAATCACGTGTCTCCTTCTTTTTTCCCCTCTCCCTCCCCCACAGAAACGGCGCTGCTTTTGAGGCTTTTATCTGATCGACTCTTTCCTCTCCCTCCCCGTCCCTCCCTGCCAACCCCTATCGTACAAATAACAGGAAAGCACCCTCTCCGATAACGTTCCACAACTCTCACCCCCGCTGGCCTCCCTTCCACCCCCTCGCCCCATCGTTCGACATCCCGTCTTGGCATCGAACCAGTTAGCGCTCGCAATTAGATGCCGTAATTACGAGGTAAAAGTGCCGCCGCGTGATTTACCTGTCGATTTTACGACGTCCGAAAGCGGCGATGGAAAACTATTTCGCGCGATATCCCGCTCATTCGCGCGAAACGTTTCGCCACTTGGAACAATCGATAGAAACCTCGCGCCAATTCTTCTCCTAAAATAACACGTAGATATTTAGGCCTGTAGATAGGCAGACAGATATTGGATAATTTTTTTTTGGGAACAAATGCGGTCACAGATGATATTCGCTTGATATATTTGGCATTATCGATAAAAAGCAAATCTTCCCTGGCAAAGCAAATCTCGCTTGGCAAACTTTCAAAAAAGGGAAATCGATTCTCGTTCAATATTAAATCATTAGGATCACACATAAATTTAAGAATATATGTAATTGTGCATCCATTAATTTTTGTTTTAATATATTGAACAAAATTAATTTGATGAGACTCTCTAATTGATAAATATTATAGTAAAATGAAATCTTTTTATAAATTGAAATAACAGCGTTCTTTTCTGTTTGTCAATATTGTGCTTATTAAAAAGTTTTCCATATCTAATAAATATTTCTTTTAATTCTGCATTTATATACTTATAATTAAATATGCATATTTAATGTACAGGATGTTCCAAAATACTGTAGCAAGAGAGTTTTAAATGTAAAAAAGATTTGAAAAAACACCGCATTTACCGACTAAAAAAATGTGTTATACAGCTTACGTCATTTTGTGTGTGATGAGCTAAAAAATTAACTGTCAAGGAAAATTATGAAAAAAAAAAAAGAAAAACACTACTCTATCCGATTTCCAAGTTACAAATCGTCAAGTTGTCTCGAGGAAATGTTCGGAATGTTCTGCGACGATATTCAGCGTTGTCTCGGAGTAATTTCGGGGAGTGGTATTTATCAGCGTTAAAAATGATAGAAGACAATCGAGAAGAGGTTTCTCTGAGAGAGAAAGAGCAGCGGGAGACGCTATTATCGTCGCGGCGCGATACATCATCCGGACTTTTGCCAATCTCCTCGCTCGAGGACACCCGGGGCTCCGACGACGGCAGGACGAAGGTGATCCTGCATACTGGGGGGGAGGGAGGAGGCGGCGAGGGGAGAGAGAAAGGGAGACCGAGAGTACGTGCCCTGTGTCTCTGATTTCATAATTTCCGTGCGGCGGAACGTGCGCCATCCGACGAAAGCGCGCCCGCGCGCGGAAGAGGGATTTAATGCGGGCGAGAGGGTGGAAGGGTGTTGGCAAGGGGGGCGACATTCGACGAGGATACCACGCATTCCGGCGCGGGATAAACGAGAACGAGAATCATCCTCTCCCGCCCCCCCCCCCCATTCTCATCCTCAGCCTCTTGCGTAAGAAGACGGACCAAGTTCGCCAGCAAGGAGCTCTGAATCCGCGACGGAGGAAACTCGATCGTCCTTCTTCGTGACTTCGCTTCCTATGTGATTCCACACTTCTCACAGATAAAATGCAAAACGGGAGTTCTCTGGACGGGCGCACGGAATCATCTTCTCTGAAAGTTGTTACCTCGAGGCCTCCCGAGAAGGCTAATGAATTAAGCGGGGTTGTATATATCTGTTGTATAAGGATTTTGCCAAACAATGCCAAGATGACCTCATTCGACCTCGTCTAGGTATTAACGTTAAATAATTTTTCGAAATTGTATGGAACACTTCATCATTTCAACGGAAATTTCATACCTATAATAACGAATCTCTCAATATTAATTTTAGAAGATCTCTTTTTTATTTTAAAATTTCATGAATTCCTCCTCCTTTTTGAAAAATTTTATTCTCACACATTAACAGAAATTAGATTTCTATCTAAGAGAAATTCTTCGGTTATATAATACCAATTTTGTATATTTATTTATCAATATAAATTTTCTATCTGTGCATAATTTTAAATATCCAAAAAGAAGTATCAGCAATCTATGAACTGTTGTTAACCAATAAAAATATTAATAAAACATATTATTTTACCCTCAAAATATATTAACATTTCCTCATCTCTTAATTCCATCAAAAATAAGTTGTTCATTTATGTCAATTTTACATTTTATTTATTAATATAAATTCTCACTATCCGCAAAATTGTAGAATAAAGGAATCAGCAATCATAAAATCATACTTTATGAACTATAAAAAAATAATAATAATATTGTATTAACAACGTTAGATCTAATTGAAAGTAGTCTTGTCAATTCAATAATAAAATTAATAAAATAAATTTATTTTATTGAAGCGAAAGGATGACGTTGAATTAATAAGATTATTTCTAATTAGAGATTAACGCATTATTTTTCCCCTATATATGTAATTGACATTTTTTCGTTTCCTGAACATTAAAAATTTTACTACACATTTTATTAATACATTTTATTATACAGTTGATGATAAACAGTAACAAATAATTTCCAACGTAAGAAGCATCTCTCAACTTTACGAGTTAAAAAATTTCGTGAGAAAACATTCTCGGCTGAAGAAATTCTCATTAAGAGAGATAACCACTAGCTGCATTGTCTCTTGACGCATTCCTTCTGTACCGGAAGAGACGCCACTTCTTTATATGCACCCGGTAACGCACGGGGGCGCAGGGCGTCACGATACCGCGGGGGTTGAAGGGGGAGGAAGAGGAAGAGGAGGAGAAGGAGGAGGAGAGAACTGCTCGCACGAGTTGTGCGAGAGCTCGCTCGAGCGCTTTTAGAGGCGCTTAAGTAATACAAATGCGAGTTAAGAGACGCGACGAGCATACGGTAACGGATGACCGCTGTATCTCATTGTTTTCATTTCCTTCGCCATGCCGGCCGGCTGTAAGACGCGGAAATGAAGTGCGCCCGCCGGCTTGCCATCTGGGTAGCTGGGAAAAGGGATCCGCGGGGGTGGAGCGGGGTACCGGCGGTCGGATGGGCTGGATGGCTCCGACGAAGGGGGCGGGCACACTGCCTTCATCCCCCTTCGCGCATCCTGCATGACAACGAGGACTGCCACTCTCTCTCTCTCTCTCTTTCTCTCTCTTTCTTCCTCTCACTGTCTCTCTGCCTCCCTTGCCGTCTCATCTTCTTTGTACGTGTGTGTATGTGTGTGTTTGCGTCTTTGTGTGTGTGGGTCCACGCACGCGTGCCCACCGAGAGGGATAAATGGCTTCCACGCTCTTCTCGCGACGTTCTCTCTTCGCGCAAAAGAATACCACCACCTCGTAAAGAGATGGGGGATTTTTCCCGGTGGTGACGTGTGATGTCCTTTTTTTTTGAAGCTGGGAAAATTGGTTCGACGCGGCGCGAGCACGTGCACGGTCGCTTTGTTGCATGTGTTACAAAAGTAATAGGTATGTTCTTTGATTTGCGAATATTATTATTATTTTATATATATATATATATATATATATATATATATATATACATATAAGTAATTTCTTGTACGACTTGTAAATTGTATCTGTTAATGAATTTAATTAATAAATATTAGATAATTCTTCATCATTTGCAACATACAATGATATGATCTAATTTTTAATATTAATTGTTAATATTAAAAATAATCGAATTAAATCTAAAAGTATGATTTGAAGAGACTAACTTTCCTAAAAACGTGAAAAGTTAACCGCTTTTCTATTATTGTAAAAAAAAAATTTATAATACTACGCTCAAAACAGAGCCGAAATATTTAATTATTACATTATTGGTATTGTTATGAATGTTAATTAAAGATAATTTTACTCTGAAGAATTTGCGCAACACTAACTGAGTCAGACTCGTTCTTCTATTAACGTTTTAATTAAATTTTGTTAAAATAAAGATAGATATTTTGCTTTTAATTCATAATTAGAGAGAATCAAGATTTGTTATTGAAGTATATTATAATATTCTCTTTATACTTACACAACATAAAATATAAAATAGTATAATATATATATGTATTTTATAATTTTTAGAAACAATTGTAAACTGCTTTAATTAACTGTATTATGTAAATTCTAATTATAATAATATTGGAAACAGAAAGGATATCTTTTATACATGATTTAAAAGATAAAAATAAAATGGCTATTTATGATATTTTGTACAAAATAAAAGAAGATGCTCTTTGATATAAAATGATTCTTTAAACATTTCTCGCTATATTTTTCCTAATTATACAAAAATAATAACAAGCGTGAAGTCGAAATGTTTTAACAATTTTTGAGAGATATATGTAATACAATAAAAGAATTAAAAAATATAATATTTAGTGTTGATTAGCATTTTTATTTCTATGATTTGCTAAAAAATAATGTTATCAAAAATGTATGAGCAAACACATATACATTTTCTGTCATAATATAAACAGAAATATATAGAATTATTCATTAAATAACGCATGACGACAAGTAAATGAACACATTCTCTAAATTCCACCCCAAAGTGACGACAAATAATAAATGCATTCTCTAAATCCCACCTCGAAGTGACGACAAATAATAAATACATTCTCTAAATTCATACCAAACGTGGTCGCTATCGCTGCGTGCCACATGCGTGTGCGTGTCATGCACGAGGAAGAAGGGCGACATAACGTGGCATAGAGGGTGGGGGCAAAAGATGAGGTTGCAAAGTATGCAGGAGAGAGAACGATGGGAAGAACACGTGGAGGGGATGCAACTGCAAGCAAGGCGGAAGAGGCGAGCGTGGGGGAGTAGAACGTGAATTAACACCTCCACCACAGCATCAGATAGCACTTCAACCCCGTTAGAAGGAACTAGGAAGGTGTTGCTTCTCCGTCAACCCGCCAAGACCGATCGCTCGCGCAGAAATGAGAGAAAAGAACAAGGATAAAACTTAAAAATAGGAAAAATATCGATAACGGAATGTAATTCACAACAATTCTCTACTAATTTATAATATACGTTTACAAAAAAAATGTTTGATATTAATTGAAATATTTAAATTAACTGGCATTCTGGTAGAAAATGAATAATCCAGAAATCTTGTTAAATTTAGAATTTTAGTTGAGATAACCAACACTCAGAATTTCCTTATAAATTCTAGTAAATTGAACTAGAAATCTAGAATCTAAATAATTCTTAACTAAAATTCTGAATCGTTCATTTTCCATTAGAATTCCAGTCAATTCAAACAAATATTTTTCTCTCCGTGTTCTAATAATTTTTTAATCTTGCAGAAGACATGAAAGACGATGATGTGGAATTGCGACACGTTCGAAGAATATTAATCGCTTGATAGATTTTTTAAGTTTTTTTCCAAATTCAGTCTTTGAATTGTTTCAATTGCTCTTTAATAATTATTGCAATTAAATCGTTAGTATTGCATTTAAGGTGCAAGTTTTTTAAGAATTATTTTTTTATTCTCTTCTCTGCTTTTCCAAATACACTGAGAAAAAAGTTTTTGTGCCTATAATCATCACATGTTATCATAATTATGATTATTACTGCTATAATGTTAGTAATAATAACTATATAATTTTATCATGTGTTATCATAATTACGATTATTATGCTATAATGTTGATAATAATAACTATGGTTTTATCAACAAATATATATAATTAGCACTGAAAATGACTAAAACTTATAGTTAAATTGTAGTAATTGCAATCATTTTTATTGTGTGTAGTAATAATAACTAATTTTATAGTTATTTTCGATTATATATAATTATATATAATTGTTGATAGAATCATATAGTTATTATTATACTAACATTACAGCAGTAATAACTATAATTATGATGATATATAATTACAGTCACAAATATCAGAATCTTTTCTTTCAATGTGATAATGCTGTAAAAAGTTTTGACGTTGTAGCAATCAAATTAAACGTCCACAATATAATATAATTATTTAAAATTTTAGATGATCCACACTAAATGTAAATTGATTAAAAATTGATCAGTTGAATACAGATCAAGACAAGAAATCGAGGAAAAAGAAAGATACGCTTCGAAAAAGCGAGTAAAATATAATGTTTGAACAACTTGCACCATTCTTAAATGCAATGCTAATGATTTATAATTACAGCAGTTACTATAAAGCATAATTGAGACAATTTAAGACTAAATTGAAAGGGATTTCAGAAGGGAAGCGATTTTAACACAATCTTTGTCATATCTAATCGGAGAGGTGATTTATAGAAGTTGAATGTACTCGAATCCACTCGAGTCACTCAAATTGCGACTTCATTAATTTACAAGTGCTCACTCGATCTGGGACTCGATAATGAGCGAGTTATCAGTACGATGCATTCTCGACGTCGATTTATTTCCGAGGCACAAATATAACATGGACGTGATATCAACGATATCGCGCCACTGATAAGAACTTGCGGGCTCTCGATTCGCCGGAGATCGCACGACAAAGCGACCAATCGCGACCTGCTCGCGCGAAATAGGCGTATGTTACGTTGATTAAATGTGTTATCAGCGGTCAACGGGCTCTGATTTGCCGTTGTGCTACGATAAGACCCGATAACAGCACGATAACGTGGCCTCTTATCAACTATCGCAACGATAGAAATTTACGCCATCGCGAGCGAATGTCGGGCTTCTCAAAAATTCGTCAGCAAAACTAATTTTTCGCAAACGAAAGTCACTTGATTTTGAACTCAGTCTATCCTTCGCTTCATCTAAAGAAACTAAGTTTTCGTAATATTAGGCAAGTCTTCGTTATATTATTATTGTATAATAAAAAATATTTTATGTTGTTAACTAATTAATATCCGAATATTAATTTAACATAATGTGATTACGTTAAATTAATATTTCATAAAAAATGAATATCAATTTATTATGTGTTAAATTGATATTCAGTTTTTCTTAGCGTTAACATAACACAATTTATCAGTAAATGAAGAAATAAGATATTAAGAAATGTATTTCAAAATAAACAAATGAAACATATCATAAATTTATTGAAACGTATCAATTCAACACATTGCAAATGTCAACTAAAAAAAATATGTTTCTAATTTGCTTACAAGTCTCTGTTACAATCTCTGTTACAGTCTCTGTTTTTTGTATTGATTTTTACGTAATATTTATGTTACTTTCTATAACATATTTGTCTTTTTGTTAAATTAAGACAAAAATTTGAAATTGATAAAATATTGTTTCTAATAATAAAATGCAATACGTTATAAAAAAAAAAAGATAAAATCAATCCATTTTATTAAAACAAATTTTTGCTTGTATAACCTGAAGAAAAAGAAATATTTAATTAAAAATGATAATTAAAATTTTACAAATTCTGATATCTAATTTTCAGAATCGTTTTTCATAATTCACGAGGAATACGCAACGAGAATTTGTCGTTATATATAACTACCACAAAATTTATGCTAAAGTTATCTGTATATAAAAACAGATCCATCAGACACTCCGGTAGATCGCCAATAATTACTCGGTTACTCAAACATAATCGCATCTATTCGACACGCTTCCAAATGCGGGAAGCGGTTAATCGCGGCGCGACGTTCCGCGCGACGGAAGCGATATCGCCGGCCGAGCGACTAAAGGCTGATAACGCAACGCAGCAATAGCAAAGAAAGGGCAGGTGCTGGGCGCACAGCACCGTCGCTTTTAACTATATCGCTTTGCGGGCCGCTATCATGAAACGTGCGGAAACAGAAACGAGGAACTGGAAAGTCCTCGTCGTGTGTCCCACGACGACGGGCAGCGATGACGACGACGACGACGACGACGACGGCGACGACGACGACGGCGACGACGATGATACGGTGATAGTACGAGGTCTGGGTGCCACGTAGAGTTAGGTCAAGCGGGTTAGTGTAGGTGAAAGAGAGAGAATGAGAGGGAGAAAGAAAGGGAAAGAGAAAACGGTTAGAGAGCGTGCTGGTGGCTCTCTGGAAATCCGGCCCGCTCGTGTGGGCAGAGAAAGAGCGAGCCGGCGAATAGGTAGGTACCACCTCTCTGATAAGGAGACATTAGCGCGACCCGTATGCGATAGCGCGCACCACTGATAAGCGACGCCGCGTTGCGCGTCGCTCGCCTCGTCGTTTTTGACGGCGTCGGAGAAAGTCATCGCAATGCGACGCGACACGACACGACACGATGCGACGACCCACGCACGTGGATCGGGATGCGAATGATGCGACTGGAGAGTTACGGCGCGATTAACCGGTTATCCGGGTCCAAAATGCGTTACGAAGAGGTACCAGGTGCATATCAAGGAAAAACCAACGAGATTTTTTCGGCACATCTCACGTTATGCGTTTTAATTGTGAATAGTATTTATTATACGTATAATTTTTTTAATTAAATTATAAATTAAAGAAAAGCCCATATAAGTCAAAACATTCGTGCATTGTTATGATTGAAAGAAGCAATGGTAATCTAATTTTTTTTAATTAAGTAATATTTTGTAATTTTTAACTTCCATGTTTATTGAAATGAAAATTAATCCATTTTTTGTAGTTATTTTTGAAGCGAACAACATTTATATTAACGTATGTGTGTGTACTTGTAATTAGTAAATAAACTAAATTTGAATCGAATTTATTACATTTTAGTGAACCAAATCATTTTAACTTTATTATTTTAGGTCTTTTTCGAAATTGCATTTCGAAATTAATATTACAAGATTTTTTGATTCAAAACGTTCAAACTCATTTTTTGGGAACTCTGTTTTTTTAGTTGTGTCGTTATTATAACAAATGATCGATATATAATATAACGCAATTGTGTAAATTCGTCAAATTACAACGAATAAAAATAACACTTTTCTTACGTTAATATTATAAATCTTTACATTTATAATTGTGGAACGTCAGAACGACAAAAAATCAGAATACACAATATAGTACTTCGATTACTTTCTATAACATATTTTACACATTTATCGGTATTTTGAAATTAAAGGGTACACTCATTTATGCAATAAGAACATAGTTCCAGTTCCAACAGCCCTGATCTTCCACCTCGTCAAGTGTTTTCGCTGAATCGATTTTTCGATAACAACAATGACTGATGCGGCAGGTGGTTACCTCCACGTTCCTCGTTTCTGTCAGTTCTAATACATCTCCGGAGTATATGTTTTACGCAAACTGCAAAACGCACATGACCCCTACGAGCGTGAATGTACGATCAGCAGCGCGTCCTATCGGACGCTCGATCGAGGTGATGTGTAACAACTAGACTGTCCATGACATCCGAGTTCATCTGCTCGGTGAAACAATATACCTTAGAATTATGAATCCTCGGAGAGTTATGTTAACAATAAAACATATAAATTATCTATAGAAATTGTTTAATTTTAATTTAAATATCACAGAAGTGAAGAATTTTAAAACATTGTGCCTTACATATTAAATACCAATAATAAATTTATTAAGTCGAGAGTCTGATGAGAACCTTTTTCTTTAGTTTTTAAATTGATTTTTTAGATTTGATTTTTAATATAATTTTCTAAATAATTAAATCTCGATTTAATGAATTTATTATTTGGATTATTTGTTATTTTTTGATACTACGCGTTTAGGAGTGTTATAGGCAGTTCTACTTTCTCCTCCTCTTCTCGTAAAATGTTCGGACGAGATAGAAGAAGATTCGCTCGGAAGCTGCAACGACAAGAGGCGCGCGCGCGCGCGCGCGCACACGAGTTATCAGTTCGATAACGCTCATCCTTTGAACGACCGTCGAGACGGACGCGGGAGATCGCCGGTTTCGAACGACGTTTCATCATCTGTTTCCTTCTCCTCCTCCATCTCCTTCACCGTTCGCGCGCCATTGACGTGCCATCGTGAGAGAGAAAGAGAGCTACAGATCTCGACGACAATGACGATGCACGGGCGTCACGATGCAAGAGATGCATTTTCAGAAAAGGAAGATAAAAAGATGATAAGTTGAAAAAAGTACCATCAATGTATCTAAAATTCTACAAATTAACTTTACTTGTGTGGGTTTTTTAATACAATTATATTTATATATATATATATATATATATGTATACTTGCGTGGGATTGCTTCTCATATTATCTCAGTTTTCATTATTCTGTTTGATAAGTTGCAATTAAAAAAAATTGATAAAAAATATTCTACACGATCTTTAGATAAAGATACAAATGCAAAAAAAATTTTTTATAATAATTACTCGCGTGTTTTCGACATCTCATTATTTCAATTTTCATTGTTCTCTCTGATGTTTTATAATACAATTAAGTAAGGTTGATAATATTCTATACAATCTCTGAGATGCAAAAAAATTTTTTATTGTAAAACAATTTGCGCTATAAATGTAATAATTTATTTACTCGCGTAACTTTTTTACGTAATCGCGTAAGGAATTTCTGACACTGCAACGTAATATCTCAATTTTTATTGTTCTTTTCAATAATAAACAATTTAACTCAAGAAAATATATTAAATTTGACTGAAATTTAGTTTATTATGGACGTTATTTACTTTGAAAGCAACCCTAGAAGTGAATTGATTTACGTTTTGACTAATGAAAGTTAAAATTAAAAAGTTATTTTTAATTTAAGACATTGAATTATCATTGTTCCTTGATGTTTAACAATATACACGAAAAAAGATGTTATATTAAAAACATTATTAACAGCATTAATCAACAGTCTAATTAAAAGTAACATTAATTCAATGTATTAATTACTATGTTTATACGGCATCCTTAATCGGATTAAATAACATCCGCAGTTATGAAACTGGACGATCACAGTCATTCTTCAGAAGAACAGCCTGACCATCAGTTTCATATAACTACGGATGTTATTAAACCCGATTAAGGGTGCCGCGTAAATACAGCCAATGAAATAACTAATGCCATATAATGCTCTTGTTTTGATAAAATATTTGTTTCATTAACACTGCCATTAATGAAATTATTTTCAATTAGACTGCCATTGGCTAAAGCTATAAATACAACATTATTTTTTCCCGTATAAACGTTGGCGATGGAATTGAACGTGCGAACGCTCTTTGTACAAACGCTCATTGCAACACGCGTAAAACGGGAATGATGAAGGAAAAAGAAATTACCGATATCTCTCGTTGCGGCAGATAAGGATTCTGGCAAGGAATGCGAAGACGAAGCGATAACAGATTGTCAACAAATTTATTCCACGACGGACGCTTGCCGCGTATATTCCGCAATTTAGGCACGTTCGTGCGCCGAGCAATGATGAAAATTACTCCACGATCGGACTCGCGCGCATTTAAACTGCGGCAGCGTTATGATAAGACGTGCATGTTCGGCAGAAATGACGCGCCCGTATCGCCCAGGATAATTACGTTTGCCGATTAATCGCGTTATTTACAACGCTCAATGTACGCACCCGAGAAAGAATTCAATAAACTGTAAGTATCTTTAAATTCATCCGTAAATCCGTGAATCCGAGCGCTGTTAAGCTCTCATAGAATTATACGTAAGAATTATTATTGCACTAAAAAGATTCCAGCGTTTTCGAAAAGAGCCATGTAAGAAGATTTTTCGGAGGTGAAGTCTATAGCGGATTTTTGGGATATCTTATATATTTTTGACGGAATTTAACTAACAAAATTTAACGAACTACCTTGTGTAATTACAGAATGTAATCAGCTACAGTTTGTACGATCGTATTTTTTATTACACGGCTGGCTCCTAAAATTGTAACACCAGAAAGACACGTGATATTTATATAGCAAATTATTGATGATATATACACGTTAAATTCATAATGTTAAATTATATCTAATTTGAATTATTTTTAATCTTTTCTATAAGTCGCTATTACTATATGTTGTTAATTTAATTGAAACATTGAGTTAAATAATTTAACTCAAGAAAATGTTAAATTTGATTTAATTTAGTTTATTATTTATTAATAATTAGTAATTATAATATACGTTAATACAGACGTTGCTAAAACTAACTATAGAAAAATAGATTTATTTACATTTTGACACATGAAAGAATAAAATAATAAAATGTTGTTAACTCCCCCTCACTACATGATGGATCAATTTACATCGTTTTTACAAGTATACAAAAATTATTAAGCGATACTTGCATATTTAATATCTTTAGAAAATATTTTTGTAAGATTGTGTAATAAAAAAATTGTATACAGACCTTTATATATATAATTAAATATGTTATAACTATTATAAAAGATGTTATAACAAAAATATAAAAATTATATATAAATATAACTAATTTATTTGATGCTCCTAATATTAAAAAAAAAGCGCAAAATACAAATGATTCAATTGTGTGTACTACACTATTAGATATTAAAGAAACAATAATTCTTAAGTTAAATAACGTTTTATTATTTTTAACTTTCATGTGTCAAAACGTAAATCAATTCATTTCTGAGATAATTTCACAACAACAGTAAACAACTATTAACGTATGTATAGTAATTATAACAAATGTTATAGTAATTATAATATAAATTATTAGGTGTTGGAATTAATTCGTAGCGTTTTTTAATGAAAGAATGTTATTTATTTCACATGAGCATTAAAAAATACATTAATGAAAGTACTTCCCATCACTTGTAAAACGCTACGAATTAATTCCAACACCTAATATTATAGTAAACTAAATTTGAGTTAAATTTAATACTTTAATTTTCTTATATTGTTTAACTCTATTGTTTTAGTTAAATTTGATATATTGAATGAGAGCAGTAGAAACCTATAGAAACTATTAAAAATAACTCAAATTCAGTTAAATTCATAATTTGAAATTATGAATTTAACAATGTATTAATTTTTTATTAAAAGTCCATTTTCGAATTCTAACATGATTTACATTCATCTCCTTCATATTTCGATTCAATATTCCCAGCAAGCACCGAATATAACAGGAATGTAAAATATATTTACATACATACGTTATATAGCAGTCATATCTATTTGTGTTGAATTTGATATCCATATTTAACTTTTATTGTTGATAGTTATATCTATGTTTGCTGGGATGTTTGCGTTTTATCCATTACTGCAATTTTAATTTCTGTTGTCACAGCTAACAGCGTACGTGTACATTCTTGTATAACATAACCGTTCCATCATTTCATGTCTAATTATCACAAAAAACTATCGTTTTATATTATATTATTATTATCATTTCATGTTATTAAGCTGTGTATTGCGACTACAATTATTGTCGAGCCTCGATTAATGTGCGAGGTCCGTGGAAGGGCGATATATCGACATCGCGATATACTCGCTCGCGATGGAGCTTTTAACGTCGTCGTTATCAGCAGCCAGTGCGAGACCTGGGCGATATCTCGCCCGTCGGGTTTCTTCGGGGATACGGTAACGTAAGCGTTCGTCGTGAAAACGCGCCTCGGTCACGTTCGCGGCCACTATCGCGATTTCGGATCTTTACAGCGAAGCTGTCAATAGAGCGACGCCATTATGCGGCCGCGTCCACGGGCGCGAGAGCCCGAGAGCCGCAAAACCTCGTCGATACGCGGCGCGTCGCGACGCCCGATAAGCCCGACTCGAATTCAAGAAACCAGATTTACGCGGAAACCAGATTGCGACGAGTAAGCGAATAATAATGTGGTGATGTAAAATGTAATGGCACATAAACGTGTAGCATTATACGAAAACAATATGTGCAAGTTAAATAAAAGGAACAATACTAAATTGACATAAAGAATAATGAATATCATTATATAATAGAATTACATTTTTTCCGACAATGTAGAATGAATGAAACAACTGAAGAATGCAGTGAAACATTTTCAAAAATATATCAATTTAATTCTCCTTTCTTTGGAATATAATGGAGAATAAAATGGAGAAATATATAAAATAAAAATAAATAAAAGGAGAGAAAGAGCAAAGAAATATTCTTATAGAAATTAATGTTGCAAGTTTAGAGAATTAAATTTTTTGAAATCTCTCTCTCTCTCTCTCTCTCTCTCATAATAATATGAATCTAATTTACTTTTATAAGTAACTAATTATAATATTCGCAAACAATAATTAAATTAACGGATAATCATCATAAATTGATAAATACGAAAAAGTACAAATTATTAAAAATTATAAATAATAAATAGTTCGCAGAAAAGGGAAACACTCTCACAAATATAATATCCCGTTATAATAATTTATTTATTAAAAAAAAAAATCACACCGTTATCCACATAATTCCGCGCGGTGTGCTAATTATTCGTGAAAGGAAGGCGCGCAAAAACGTCACGCTGCTTTTTCGCAGCGCGCGGCGGAATATGGCGGTTCGGGCTTTTCAGCCGTTGGCTTTCAGAGAGCGGCAGATAATGAACGAGCACCCTTGCGCCCGGGCACCACCACAACCGTTACACTTCCTACCTACCCTGTGCCGCCCGCGCCGCACGTTCCCACGACCGCCGCCACCTACCCCCTCCGGATTCCACCCCCGATGTCAACAGGTGGGCGCTCGCGGATGCCACCGACACAACCTGGCACGTCCTGGGACCTGACACGTCGATCGTCCTCGTCATCCTCATGATCCTCGACACTGCCCGTTATGCCCATCCCATCGAAGCGACTATCGCGTCGTTCGCGACAGAACAAGCTCGAATACCTAATCCTTTTAAAGATTTGAAAACTGAGGGAATAATATTTCTCTAGGCCATATTTGATTTAATATAATACAAAAAGAAGAGATTATTTTTTAATCCCCTTTTTTTTTTAATCTGATGATCGTAATTTAATTCTTTATTTTTGTGGAAAAGTTGAAAGATTAAGAAATAGTATTTTTATTACTTTTCTTGGACGCACACTTCTCAAATAATTTATATTAATAATACCTGTAAAAATAAATAACTTCATGGCGATACGTAACTATTTTAGGTTAACTTTGCAATGTTTAAAAAAGATTTAATTTTAGATAAGTAATTTATTAAACATGATTCTTGAAAATGAAAAGTTTCTTTAATAGATAATAATATTGTATTACAATAAAGCTATTATATAAATTTATAAAATTTCATATAAGAAGTTATCTCAGTTTATTAAGAAGGTATTTTTTTGCATAAGCATGCAAATTTGTTATCATAACGTAATACAATTTATTTAATTTATTATATATAGAGATGATTATTATAAATAAAAAGTTCTTGGATATAATAATATTACAATAAAATTATTTTGTAAAAAAAAGTTTCATATAAAAACCTCGGAATCAAGAACATTTTTTTCTCAGGATATTATTACTTGAAAACTTTTTATCATAATGTAATACAATATAATTTTGGATAACTTATTTTAGAAATGATAATTGTAAATAATAAAAAGTTTTATCATGAAGATACCATTTAATTATAAATCATTTACTTTGGAGATAATTATTATTAATAAAATTTCTGGATAGCCATATCATAATAAAATCATAAATTTATAAAGTTTCATGTAAGAAGCCTCGATGTTTATTAAGAATGCATTTTTCCGAGCATTGTTTGCAAATTTTTTATCAGTTTCGGGGAGAGAGAGAGAGAGAGAGAGAGGTGAAAGAGACATTGCATCGTGAATACGGCGATAACATGTTTTTCAGCAGGAATCAGCGTTCATGGATGTTTTCACGCTGCTTCTCTCGCTGCATCGCTGCAGATAAATTGTGTGCATCATAGCATTGCACTCGCGCGACTCGATATCCCTAGATCGCCAAATAGGTTCTTCCGCTCATTGAAGAGAACCGCGAATGTCGCATTTCGAATCGCGGCACGATTTTTCCGAGAATATCGGAGCGTCAACGACGAACGTCATGACACCCGGCTGTCGGAAACGCGTCATTTAAACGTCAACGACCGAATGCATCTCGCTTAGGTAGATGCATCGGGACGCACGTTGCAGGACGTAGCTTTTTTTTTTTCTGGATTGCGTTGCCGCCGCATGATTTTCGTTCGTTCTCTCATCGGCGGGACCGACGATAAGCGGTCGCTGTTTTCCAACAATCGCTCTCGCCGCTGTATGCACTTGCAGATTGCATTGTTGTCTTGTCCCAGAGATCACCGCGAGGGTATCGGCCTTAGCCCGTGGCGATATCGGCAGAACCGATATGGAGCGAAGGAGAGATGACTTTTCCGCGGGATAAGGACGGCCGAGATCGGGGCAGAACAATACGCGTTGTTGACACTCGCCCTCTCGCGGAACGTGTCAAATCTTAGCGTCAGGCAGAAAAAGCAACTTTGTAGTTGTTAAAAATAGCAAAGTATTTCTAATTGGAAGAATTGAGTTATTCTTGCTCCTTTAATTTGACGTCTAACAAAGTATTATAGATAGTATCTAAAATTTAGCTGGATACAGATCTAAAAAGAATTTTGTTGGACATCAAAATAATTTGTATTAGAAACAATTACAAAAAAAATACACTGCAAAATAAATTTGATATCCTAGCAACCAATTTTTGAGTTCCCAATTATTTCTAGATCTGTCAACAAAATTGTTCCTTCTATGTTCTCTTTTTCATCAGTCTTTTTTTTTTTATCCATATCACATCCGATTCACCGATATTGTACGTTTATCAAGCATTTCATCGCGCGGCGTAAATTATTTTAAGACATCCTTTATATATTTATATTTACTGCGCCGTCATTTTTATAAAGCTGACGTATCACACGTTCAATCTACAGTGTACGTTACAGATACGCCTTTGTTACAGCACGCGAGCTGCTTACCGTTCCGAAAGCGGTGTAAGCCCAGTTTTGCAACATTATGAATTTCAATGAGGCGTGCGTATAAACGGTGTGTATCGATTTTAGCCCAGCGGTGAACTGCCGTGAAATTTTGGCTTACATACCGCAACGCATTAATGGGAATTAATAGGTATCGCTTGAATGACGTATTACTTAATTAATGCATTATTATTATTACACCATTATTAGAACGTCATTTTATTAGCGTATATATTACCGTCACTGATATTTAGCGCATAAACGCAATATATAATTCTATACATTCATTCAATACACATTGAGTTGAAAATAATTCCTTGAATTGTAAATAACATTTTATTATTTTTAACTTTTATGTGTGTTAAAATGTAAATCAATCCATTTCTGGGATTAGTTTTAAAGTAAACGACGTTAATATTAATGTACGCATTTAGTAAATAATAAACTAAATTTGAGTCGAATTTAATACATTTTCTTAAATTGTTTAATTCAACAAGTTTTAGTTAAATTAACGAAAAATTGAACAGGAGCATTGGCAACCTAAAGAAGTAATTAAAAATAACTCAAATTGTTATAATTTGATATTATAATTTAGCAGAACAATATACAATAATATTGATTATCTATACATTTCTTAATTTTCAACTCCATTGTGTAATTAAATTAATTAACGATAATATTGAATAGAAGTAGTGGCGATCTATAAAAAGGATTAAAAATAACTCAAATTATAGATATAATTTGACATTATGAATTAAAAATATTTATAACAATATCATATAATAAATTTAACAATATAATATGGTATAATTCTATAGGTATATCGTTTCATTAATTAATAAGATATAAATATGATAAAAAATATAAATTGAAAGGAATATTAAAATACATTTTTCTTGAGCAACACTCATACTAACAATCATATTATCTGCTACACTTCCACAAATATTCCAACAATTATCTAGCGAATGAATGATAATGTAATTCCAACAATATACGCTTCCGTTAATTAACAAAATATAAATATGATAAAAAGTAAAAAACGTAAGGAGCACAAAATTATATCAACACATAATTAAGCGAAACAAGCTATATTCAGTTAAAGCGGATCTTGAAGCCTAACATTATTTTTGCCTGAATCTTACAATATTTCCAATTCCAACGAACTACGTGCCGAAACCGATTATTAGTCGATCTCGAAGCACAGTCCTATATTAGAGCTGGATACGTAATATCACAAATTTAAATTGACGAGCAATTTAATACAGATGCTAATGAGGTCTTAAAAAAATTAAAGAATTTATTGAGAAAAATGTCTTGCGGCACGACTTGCGGACAAGGAGGAGCCTCAACGTTTATCCAAATAAATGCAAATTAACGGTGGGACATAAATTGTATACGCGGTCCCCAGTCTCGTGCTTCGATAAGGAGGGATCACGCGGCGATTCGAGAGCGATAAGGAACTTTTAGTGGTGCATCGCGCCAGAGACGCGTGAAGCAACGCGACTGACCTCGAGGTAAATAGGTAATTTCCATGATTCATAATCGTTATCTGAGCGATAATATGTTTCTTCAAACTGCTCACGCGCACTTATTCGCCGCTGATACTCGAACCACCGACATAATGGCGAAGCAGCGAAACTCATTCCTAATATTATCCATCGACAGGATCCAGCCACCTCATCAAAAGTCGCTTATCGCCGTACAAAAAAATCCCCGAAATCTTGCAAAAGGTTCACCTGAACCCCTATTATGGAACAAGTGGATTTCGATCGGGATTATTTCGTTTTCCAGAAAACACAATAGAAATCTAATTGAATAATTCGATACCTTGGCAAACTTCGCCTTCTCGTGCGACTTGAAGTCGATTCTTTCTTAGCAAAAACTCCAAATTACACGTTTTAGACAATAGACGTTGAAAAATGAGTCACTCTGTCGCGAATGAAGCTTCAAGGACGATCGTTATCGCTACTGTAGAACATGATTAATTCGTTCTGTGTGCGCATCGTTTAAGTTGCAGCCTTATTATCTCAGGTGTGTGCAACACGTTTCTTATTGCAAACGTTTAGTCATTCACTCTTACGCTCTTCAAGGTCAACGTTAATAAACGTGGTCGCCTCATTTCGCGTTGATACACGATTCAAGTTATCAATTATATCACTATTTGCGCCTTTTGCCTGTGGCTCTTTAAATCACACAGTAAATTAATTCCAATCGAATTAAATTATAAATATTAAATCACATCTCTCTCTCACGCTATCACGGATAAAAATGCACGGCCCGCACGTTTATCGCGCGTTTATCGTTAATACGTCCAAAGTCTCCATTATTCCTCGCGATTGTCTCAACGGGTTCAACGATTATTCATCGTCGCGGTCGACACAATTAAGACGCGGAGCGACAGCAGCCGAGAGAGATGAATGACGTTCGTTGCTTTTTAAGAAGGAACAAAAAGAAGAAATCGCGTATCGCTGAGGACCGTCGATAAGATAGCTGATGATGATGGTCAGCCAGACAGAGATAGCAGTAATGGGTGCAATGGGAGGAAAGTTTCCATCGAGCGAATAACCATTAAAAGGGGCTTCCCCCGAGCTAAGGAGAAATGGGAAGAAGAAAGAGAAAGAAAAAGAAGGGGAAGGAAGGATGACAAGAGGGCAACCGGATGATGGACTGATTACGCGTTCTGAGATAGTTGCCTGATACTTGGACTTCTAGGAATTCCAAATGCCCGTCATCATGTTGTATGTCGGACGAACTTCGCAGGAAAAGAACGAGTTTGCCGAAGTATCTTAAAATTTAGCTAGATAAGCATTTGAAAATAATTTCGTAATGCTGCAAAAAATTTGGAAAAATTTTAGCAACTAATTTGAGCGTCCTATACATAATTATCTTACCCTGTTAAATATCAAAAGAATAATAACCTAATCCCTTGAGTTAAATAACATTTTGTTATTTTTAATTGTGTATCAATATGGAAATTTATCAAAATAATCCATAAAAATAAATTAATAATGCCAATATCAAGTTTTTTTTAACCGGAAATATTCATCTGGGTCGATTCTTATATCCAATAACAAAAAAATAAAACTCAATTTCTTATAATAATTTCCTTTATTAATTGAAAATTTACTTCTATTTTTTTTTAATTCTTTCTTATGTTTTTTTAGAAAATATTAAGTTAATATATAAACAACAAAATGATTTTTAATAAAAAATAATATTGTAAAATATGTAATTAATAAGTGACTTTAATTGGGATATAAAAATCACTTTAGATTATTGTTTACATTAAACCGTTTTAATGATCCAGATATTATACATATTTAAGTATTAATTAAGTATTTGGATTTACTACACTGAGAAAAAATTTATTCCTTTAAAAACTAAACTATAATTACATCTTTCTTTGGAGAATGTAAAAATGTAAGTCAAATATAATATGTTTGACTTAAATACATATACTTCGAATTGCTTCCTTACTTCAAAAAGTGACACAACTCAAAAAACTAACAATAAGTTTTTCAGAAAAGAATCAAATTTTTAATTACTTCTCAATTTAACAAAAAATTATTGTCTAATCAAATAATATCAAGGTAAAGAATCTTAATATGACCAAATGTCATTTTTGTCATTTCCGTTTCACGGCTCTTAAAAGCCTCTCTTTTTACAATTTTTTTAAAGTAATAAGAGTCGTGACGATTTTTTAAGGTAATAAATTAGTTCACTTTTGATGATTAATGATGTGCACACTCAATTCATGATGATAACTCGAGATTTACATTTTTTTAGTTGTGTCACTTTTAAAATAGGGAAGCGATATCTCGCTCCAAAAAACAAGTTTCAAAGAAGAAAAAATTCTCAGCTATAAAACAGTGGCACTCGAACTATCTCAATTTACTAGCGTCTTACTCTTTACTGCTGAAACATTTTATCTGCATTTCTAAAAATATGTGATACTTCCCGATTAGAGAAGTGAGATACTGGCGCGCCAGTAGCCGTTAAAAAAGCATCACGCTTTTGAAGTGCCAGATAGACCAGATAAAGTAGCCCTTGTTTCCCTTCATGCTTTTTTAAACAGTCAAACGGTAAAGCACACAGCTTGTACCGTCGGCGCGTAAGGACACCTCTTCGTCGGGAGGAAGGATCTGGTGAAGGCCGGTAAGGACGACGAACGAGATACCCTGCCGAAAGTTAAAAGAGAATCCATCCATAAATAAGCGGCGACTCGCGGAGATTCGCCTCGGCTCCGACTCGACTCGGCGAGAGGAGGGAATCGGCGCGCGATCTTCCAACGGAATAATAATGCGGGTGAAATAAAACCAAACCAGCCTCCCCGCACCCACACACGTAAGTGCGCGCGCGTACGTCGAAGGAGAAAGAGAGAGTACCCACATAATATCCCCATAGAGAGATGGGAAGATCAAACACTGAAATTACAGCATTGTGAGCATTCCTCTCGCCAGGCCACTCTTCTTCTTCTCCTTCTTCTTCTTCTTTTTCTTTTTCTTCTTCAGCGTTGCGCATACCGATAACGTTCTCCCACCCCCTCTCAGTCTCTCTCTTTCTCTCTCTGTCTTGCCCTCACTCAACCTCTCGCGCCCCGCATAAACACACATTCGCCGGCATAAGGCTCCCTTTATTATCGAGCCTCGGATCGCGTGCATATTGCATCGTGCCAGTACCGGACGCGACGTACCGGCATAAGGACGACGTACCGCACCGTCGGATCTGTCCACGGATTTCTACGTACGTACACTCGCGTACACATTGGATGCATCGCATGGGATATATGGACAGTTCAGGGATGGACCTTCGATTAATCTGGAGTAAATTTTATCTTGTCACATCGAATGTACGGTGACACGATGTGATTTTAGAATTATGACGACAAAAATTAAGCAATGAAGGTTTCTCGAATTGTTTCCTCCGGAGCACTAATGGCAGAAGCTTATAAGAATGTTTTTTTTTTTTTGGCTGTACAATATTAGATAAAAGTGTTGAAGAATAAATCAGTAAAAGAGCGAATATCAGCTGATGTCAGTCAAAAATTTTTTATAATTATTATCCTAAAATATTATATTATCCTAAAATAAACTGCGAAAAATAAAACAAATAATTTAGCTATAATAATTTTATGCAGCGAAATGATCGTGTTTTGCTGCATTTTAGGCAAATAACTTTTAACGAGTGAATGAATCCAAATAAATTTTTGCACGAATATTTATTTCAGTTTCATTAGTATATATAAAAAATTTGATTTCATTCGTAATGCTACGATCTTATTAAATTTGCAAATAAGTACTACAAAATGTAATTTTACATAGGAATCAAAGTTGACAAAAAATGTAAAAACTTTTAAACCGATAAAAGAATTGTGTTCAAATTTTACGCAGAAAATTTCTCTTTTATACAGTATTTATATTTTTATATTTTAGTTATCAAATTAGAAGAAATTTTATTCTCCAACTTAGAAGAAGTCATTTGGTTTACACTTTCACTCTCTTAACATATATTCACATATCCTAATCTTTTTATATTATTTATGATTAATTAAAAACCTCTAGCAAAAATATCAGTTACTGTTTTCTAAACCTAATCTTCCATATCTTTCTTATACTACAATATATACCATATTCTTTTTTATTTACAGAATTAATAAATACTTTCCAACGATTTGCGAATTATTATCTTATCGCCTTATAATTATTATTTACGCATTAATAAACAAAAAGGCTCCTATAGGCGATTTATTTATATCTGTTTTAGTTTTAAAACTACGAAACTATTTTTAATTTAATTTTTTTAATCCGCTCTTTATACTTATTTATCGCACTTACTCTGTTATTGTATCAGTTTCACGCAAAGTCTAGCTTTGCTTCTTATTTTCATATCCTCGCTTAATAATTTTTTTATACTTAACTACACTTAAGTCCTCTATTCTCCTTGCTCCTCTTTAATTCCTTGGCTCTCTCTTTCTACAATTTCTTTAGAACATTGTTTTTCACAATATCTAAATCTTCGTTTCATAACTTATTACTTCATATTACCTTCTTAACCTAAGTACCGAAGTATTAGAAATCGAATCATCATTAAAAGAAGCAACGCCCAATTAATTTTCTGCTTTCTTTCAAGTCCTTTTAATTAAGTTATTTTTTAAATCTTCTCTCTTGGTCGAGCAGCTAATCGATGACTCTCGAGTTCTTTAAATTTTCACGGATCAAACACGGAAAGAATGATTATAAAGTATCTAAAAATTTAGCTACAGATCTGAAAATATTTTTGTTGGATCATTGATATAATCATCATGCTTGAGAATCCTTACATAATTATTCTGATGACCCAACACAATTATCTTCAAATCTGTATTCAGCTAAATTTTTAGATACTTTAGCATCATAATTCTTTCCGTGTTCAATCCATGAAAATTTAAAGAACTCGAAAGTTATCAATCAATTGGTCAATCAAGAGAAAAGATTTTTAAAAAATCTAAAAAGACTTTACTTATTAAAAAGACTTTACTTATTAAAAAAGCAAAAAATTAATTAGATGTACTTACATAATTACTTTGATGACCCAACAAAATTATTAATTTTCAGATCTGTATTCAGTTACATTTTTAAATACTTCAGCAAAACCGTCCTTTCCATAGATTATTTTACAAAAACTCGAAATTTCGCGAGAGAACGCGCTGCCTCCAGCAGGGGAGCTTATCACGCAGCACACCTGCGTGCCTTTGTATCCCGCATTCGGTGATAAGGATCGGGTTGAACCGTGTGAGAATCGACGAGGACGAGGACGGACGGTAACATTCGTCAGATCGATCGATCGATTGATCGCTCCCGTCCTCATCGTCGTCGTCGTCGTCGTCGCTTCCATCTCACGCAGAATGCATTAAGCCGGACGTCGTCCTCTCCTCGTGAATGATACCAAGTGAGCGGCACGCAGACGATTTTTAAGCAGATAGGATTCCACCGCGCACACCAAGCCACATGGGACTCTTTCTGACACTCCCACGAGCACGCACACGCGGCGGTTCGCGAGCCGCATAAAATAAAACGCGCAGAAGAAAGTGAGCGGGAACGGATTCGATGCGTAGGTCGTAGGTTTTTTCTTTCTCTCATCTCTTCTTTTTTTTCTGAGTCACCTGTTATTGACTCTAGATTTTAAGATGTTAAGTTTTTTATCAGGTACCTCTCTTCTCTTTCATAAATAGAAAAAGGTCTTATTTGACGAAAATCGAAGAGGACAGTGACAAGTATTTTCAATTATAGCAGAAGCAAAAAGAAATTAATTTAGTGACTGATTTATTTATTCAGATTTATTTATCAACGTTTTGTATGAATAGAAAGATGAGAGAGATGGAGACAAACGAAAAGAGAGATTTTGTCCAAGGATGTATGTGTTTCAACTCAAAATATTACTAAAAACATACGAATTTCATAAATTGTTTTATTGTTGTATTTGAGTAAAATTTGAGCGATTCTCTTATTGACTTAAAAATTATTTAATTTTTTAGTATGCCTTGATTCTCTTACTTATGCAAAATCGCGTTTTGTAATATTTATTTATAAATTTGATGAGAAAGCAGCATTAGGAATTAAATCAAATTTTTTATATATGTATACTAATAAAACTCCGATAAATATTCGTGCAAAAGTTTATTTGGATTTATTCAAAAGTTGGATTTATTTAAAAGTTATTTACCTAAAACTGCAGGAAAATATATGGTAATTGCTTTACATTAAATGCTCAATTAAATACCAAATAGTTTGTTATTTTGTTTTTTTTTTGCAGTCGATTTCAGAGTGTATTTACAATAAAATTTTTTGGCTAATATTGACCGATATTGGTTTTTAGATGATTTTTTTTGCTGATACTTTTAATTGATATCGTATAACCGAAACGTCCTTAATATCTTTACATTTTAAATAAAAACTGCAATGGCGTATGATTGTATTTATGTGTATGTACGCATATTGTGAGTATTACAATCGCTAAAAATATCAAACGCGAAAATATCGCAGTAGATTATTTAGTACTATTTATGCAACATTTATCAACTTTTTTATTTCTATTATATTTCTGACTTTCTGTTAATAGATTTCTTGCTTACTTATTGAGCTTCTATTTACTTATTTAGATTAAAAAAAGGTTCAAGGTTTAACAAAAATAAAAAATTATAGGATGTATAATTTTATCCTTCTCACTAAAGAAGTGAAATTTTTCCTTCTCCTTGGCAAAAATAGATTTACGAAGAATAATGAAAAAGCAGGGAAAGATAAAATGCTAACGGAATAGAGACAAACAGGATAAGGATCCAGTAAAGAGGTAAAGTAGAGAACTCTGTTGTACGTAGTTATTCTTTTTAATTCAGGCGCCATAAATTTTTCAAACCGACGCCATGACGGGGTCAAAGATCACGTCCGTCCCTGATAAAATGCACGTGCACATATACACGCTAAACACGCTAAACACGCGCGCGCACACTTTTCTCCATGTGGAGAACCCGGGTTGCCCTCGCCTCGGAGGGGTTGCGGCAGTCAGTCTGTGAGGGGGTGCGCGGTCCCCTCCCGAGGGAGGTGAGGAGAGTACAGAGCGGGAGGCGTAGCGGGAGGAACTAACCCCAGACGATGCAGGGGCTGATAAAACTACGAATGATAACGTCTGCAAAGCGCTCGCCCGACTGTTTCTGACTTTTCGCGATAATCTCATGCCTCGCCTACTGCCCCTTTCCCCGCCCCTCTCCGGCGATTTTATCCGCCGTATTTCCTCGCGTTGTGTGTGTAGAGAGAGAGAGAGGGGGAGGAGGGAGGGAGGGGGGAGAGAGAGAAAGAGAGAGAACCGTCTCAAGGTCTTATCCGCGAAACCGGTCCTCCCACGCTTATCAGCATGTCCTCAGAAAAGTGCTCCGCGATGTCGCCGCGATGATTACAGCGAGATAAACTGTCGATCGATCGTACGTTGCTCGACATACATTTTGTAAAACTTATGACAATAATAGATTCCCAGTTGCCCATGTCATGTGAGTCTCCGAAAATGTCTTGTTTATAAAAGTCCACATTTCTGGAGATACGAATATTTCTAGATTCAAATAGAAGCTTCATATTTCGTGTAATCATTAAATTATTATTATTATATTACAATTATAAGTATATATAATTATATATATATATATATATATACATATATATATATATATATATATATATATAATTGTATATATTATAAAAATGTATGCATTATACATTTACATTGTTAGATGTGAAATTGTAACATTGATGCTATGTTAGATAGTTTTAATTAGTGCTTATTGAGAAATACAATATTGCATGTATAATTATATACATACTATTAATATACTGAAAAAAAAGATCTTAATTTCAAAGAAATATTTCTTTGCTCGTATTCAAAAAAATTATTTATAAAAATAAGATATTGTACAATAAGATATTATACAATATTTATAAACAAATAACTTTCTTTATCTTTATCTTTATCTGAAATACTATCTCAATAAATACCAACTAGAAATAACATCAATGTTATAATTTCACACTCAATAATGTAATATAACATGTAAGTAGCAGAAATAAATTATTAGAAGTAAATTATTCAAAGAATCTTCGTAAAAATTCATAGAAAATTTTTGCAATAGATCAGATTGTTCGATTTAACAAAATAATGTATGTATTTTCTAAAACGATATATGTCAGAATTACAGAAGACAATGATTAAAGACAGACTGAAGATTTCTCGTGATATAATTATTGAAGCAAATATTTGTTATATGAGAAAAACGTCGTGGATTTCTAATTCTTGTCTAAAGTGCAAAGTAAGTTGGATTTGCTTTGCAAATGATTCTTATCATGACTTACGCTTTCGGGCGCGACATTGAGAAAAACTACTATTGTGTATTTTTCGTCACGCGAGATATACAGAGTGTCTATGAACAATTGGATCTGAGAAGGCTTTTGAGAGTTCTTTTAAAACTATCCTTAAACGATCAATATTATTGAATAATATTTAATATTTCATAATGTTATTGCTTGCTTAGAGATAATATTGAGATAATATTGCGCATATTGAATCAATTAAACATTTTTTGAAATACATCGTATAATTTATAAGATACTGGTTTATAAACAAATATATAAAATGAGACTCGAAAGAAACTATCAGTGAAAAATGTAAAAAAACCCATCAAAGTCTATATCAGCTGTTCGGATGCACAGAAAATTCTTGTCGTGTGAATGTAACAAAACAAATAAAATATACGTTTCGACCCTTCAATTCGGAATTCCTTATCAATATAAAATATAAATCGGAATTGAATAACGCAAGTTGATGATTTCCGACAATTTAGTTCGTTCTTCTTTATCTAAATGCCAAATTAGATAAAGTAAAACCGAAGTCATATACATTGCGTCACTAAGAGAGCATCGCTTATCAGATTGTCAGATTTGATGTAAGCGTTTTCTCGCGATTCAACGTAAAGGTCTTGTGATGTCGACAGTCAGAAATACTGGTTTATCTGTGAGTACCATTGCATAGTAAGATGCTCATTTATGATAGTCAGCTCTCATTTTTATCAATAAACCATACCATCATAAATGGACACTGAAAGGAAAAACTTAAATAATTACGTAATCGAAGATAATACTCAAGTTTCACCATTCAGCTTCATATTTCATTTAGACATATTTCACATGTCCATATTTTGACTTGTCATGGACCTCTCTTCTAAAAATTTAATCATCATAATGTGTTATAGTTGGCATCTAATCACCAAGCAAACAGAGGTAAAGATTCCATACATTTTTTAAATTTAGAGAGCATTTCCTAAGTAGAGCAACTACTATTTTATATGTGATAACGAACGAGAAAAGGAAAGTATTATTAGTTTCTTATACTTAGATCCACATTATAAAAATAAACACTAAATAGTAACACTAGATAAAACTTGAATAATCATTTTTGATCCAAAAAAAAGGATGAATTTGATGACCTATATCTTCTAAAAAACTAAGCTCTAAAAAAGTACGCCCTTCTCGTTTGTTATCTCACATAGAACAGTAGCTGTTCCACTCAGGAAGTGCTATCTAAGAAATATTAAAGAAATATTTGGAATTTTCACACCAAATCTGTTAGCTCGGATTAGATTAACTTTCCCTAAAAAAATTTTTATCAACGCTTAGCTAACGCTATGATTATCAACTACTTACTAACGGCCAAAGTTCTGTTATCCAGTTACTAGGCTATCATTAATAAATCACTGACTAAAATAACTTGAGCCTGTATTGTCTACTATTGAGTCCAAATTATTATCCAATATTTAGATTAAATAATACTGCGTCAGTATCTGAACCGTGGCAATCAGTAATGGCCTAACACTAAACCAATTGTAAAATCCTATATGAGTAATAACAATTAGGTAACAACAAAGTCAAATCAAGTTCAATTCATAATTAAAAAAATAAGAAAATTATTGGATAATTTGAGAGTTATACAAATAAATAATTATATCAAATTCTTGATACATCTTTTCCAGAAAATTTCCAATCATATTTCAGGTCTTATATATGTAACTTCCATGTAAAATTACATGCATTTTTTTCTCAGTGTACTGTTAAATATTAAAACATTTAATATATTTATTTAAATGCATTGTTTTAATTAAATTAATGAAAAATTGAACAGGAGCAGCGGCAACTTATAGAAATAATAAAAAATAATTCAAATTGTTGATTTAATATTATAATTATTAACAGTGTAATACAGTAATTATAAAATAATATTGATCGTATATATAGGAGCTGCTTAAAAATGACTTAATGGTTTCGGTAAACCTTGTATATGTATAGAAAGATAGCGAGAATCGCTCTAGCCTTCCTTTTCTTCTCCTCATTCGTTCCCTTTTCTCGTGAGCGCGCGGTTTATTCGTACAATAATATCTTGTTTAGCCAGACAAACAACGGCACGCGCGCGCAGCCGAAGACACCTAATTGCTCGCTCGTATTTGCTCGATAAACACCTTCTGCAGTGTATAAACCCCCCCCCCCCCGTCTCCCTCGACAGCGGCCCGATAACGAAACAGACGTCTTTGAGTCTCGTGCAGCTTCTCTTATTCCTCGCATATTCGAGTACTCAGATATCGTTGGCTCTGCCGTAGTAACAGATACTGATAATTTTGCAATTGCATGAAGCCACAGTTAACAATACAATTATAGGTACAGTTCATTTTTTAATAACTTATATATTTAAATCGTTTATTAAAAAATAAACATTTTTTAATTTAGAAAGAATCCCATAGTATTCAATACTTTGTTATGTATTGGTATATTTTTTCTTTTTTTAAAAAGGATTTTAAAAGGAAAGTATAATTGTATGGAACATTGCAAAATCTAATATTTAATGAGATAACGATATTTAAAATGTTACAAATATTATCGATTACTTCCGTAAATAATATCTAAAATCGAAACGATAAATATTAAATAATAATTTTTGTGCATAAAATTTCTACGAAATACTTATAATAGATTTTGTCACATGTACAAATGTGATAAAAATGTAATTAAAAAGCATCATAATAGAATTAGATAGTCGATCAATTCTTTGTACTATAAAAAAATCCTCCTTTAACATCTTACTTTTTAATTTATAAATACTACAATTATAATTATAATACCTAACATTAGTGAAGCAAAATTTTTTTGTTTTTTACTCTTTGTTTAACTTATCAAAATGTATTTAAAATAGTTCTGCGATCATATTTTAATATCATATTTATTTTTGCATTTTCTTCAAATATTTGAATTTTCATAAATTTTCCATTATCCGTTTGATTAAAAAAACTTTGACATGATGACAGCTTAAATTCAGCAACCCTAAATCTATAAACACCTATTCTGGTTTGTTTCTCTCCAAAAAGTTTTTTGTAATTTTGCGTTGTATATATTAATAATAATATACATGATTGCCAATATTAATATTAAATGTCCACTAAATAGAATAATTTATTTACAAGTGCCAAATGGAAGTGCTAAAAACCACCATAACAATCGTTCCAGATGTATAATATCCGATTGTGAACGGGCGAATCGATCGTCAACGCGGTTTTAGCAGCCAATTTAAAAAAATCATTCGAGCGAGCGATGCACTCTTCTCGAGACACATTTCAACGTGGGAAGCTTTAATTGCCACCGAGAGGTCGTGCTTAATTTCGACGCTATCGCGATCGGCAGTTGGTGGTATCCCGGCTATGAAATGACCGAGGCGCCACGCTTATCTGAAGAGGCTCGGATAAGCCCGATGATTGAGGAGAAAAGGGGCACTCAGATACATACTGGCGCTGCTCGCGGGAGAAGAGACGAGAGAAGAGGCGAGAAGAGGTGGACGAGGGGGAGGATCGGACGCAGCATCCCGATCGGGGTACACGCACGACGATCTCTGTGCCGATACCGTGAAATGGCAGGCACCTGAAAATCGTCCGGTGATCTTGGATGAGGATGTTACTACGAGCATCTTAAATTTCGAGACGAGTTATGCCGTGAAATGCGCTTCGCTTCTTCAACGGTCTTGATGGGCTGCTCGAAGAAAGGATTGTTGGAACAATAATCCCGAAAAAAATGTAAAGAGGTGCACTTTAATCTTATATGTCATCGATGGATGGATATTTTGTTTTATTTTTAATTTTATGTGCCTTTATGTTCAAATACTTTTTTATATATGCGGAAAAAGTAACGTATTAACAATGTTTTGTTTTGCGGATTTTGAGAGCGCATTATTATTATATAATTTATTCATTAAAATTTGGTCAAAAGTGGGACAGGAAAGGCAGCTAGACAGACGTAAAGTGAAAACTAATTTCATAAAAAAATCGTTACAACTCAAAAAGATTAAAAAAAATCATCATAATTCAAAAAGGATAATTTTTTAAGAATTATGAAACAAAATTAATAAAAATAACATTTGAGCATGCTAAGAATATTTTTTTTGCCATATTACAATATTTGTATATAGTCAATAATTTTCCATTGCTATTTCAAGTTAAAAAATAAATAAACTTAATTTTTGAATTGTATATTTTTTTAAGTAAAAAAGAGCAACAAAAAATAGGAAATTTAATTAATATGACAGATTTAACACTTGTTAACATTCTTATTTTTTATATTTTCTTAAGATACTCCATACAATGGCGGAATGGACAACTTACATTTTTGCCATTTCCGTTTGTATTTGCAATTGCTTAAATCCATTTATTTATCAGTGTGCGACAATCAACGCGAATAACTTTACATAACTCGCAGTGACTGTGTAACAGAGGTAAAATTTGCATTAACACCCGCTTTGCGCTTTGTAAAACTGATGCATACATGATAAATATCTATTCATCGAGTTTTAGCTTGTCATCTTTTCAATCTTTAAAGAGCTCTTTGATCCTATTCTGAATTTATAATCAATCGAAAACAAATCACGTGAAATTATTGTCTAAATGATTAAGCATATTGCAATTCATTCTAATTATTTATCAAAGAATTAATAATTGATTTAATAATATAATAGCATTTTTACTTTTAGACATCACTTTTATCATTTCCTTTATGATTAAAATTGTACGCAAGATTTTCTCCATAAATAAGCACATTATAAATAAACAAGGAGTTTTACATACTCGTTTGGATATCTTAAATTATCTTAGATTATGTGTTTTTTCAGAATGATAGATGTGTTGGATTGTGTCAATTAATCACTGCAGTTGAGATAAGGTTAAATAAAAAAACTCGTTTGTAATGCATTCATATTAGTTGATTCACTCATATACGGATTACGAAATGATTCATTTAAAGAAAAGGAAAGATATAGATTTCTCACTATAATTCGCGATAGTTACATCACGATTCAAGATACAAATATGATTATAAGTTATACTGCTTATAAGCAAACACAATAAATACAAGTAATAAAGAAATGATATGATCGAAAACTTTCAAAAACGCAACGAGATGTAGTGTTTCCATTCCTACACTGAGAAAAAGGTACTTAAAAATTTATCTGTGAGAAATATGTTTATTTCATTTAAATAAATCTTTATGTAAATAAAAAATTTTATTCCTAGCAAGTATAAGGCATATACTTTATTTTTCTTTTTACAATTGTAAAATATGTATCACAAAAATGTATCATCATCACAATCCAATTTTTTCAGTTTTTAACTATAATATTATAATATAAATATCGAAGAAAACATCTCAAGTAACATTTGCTTCGTAACGCTCCGGCATTTTCAGTGTACAGCATCGATTCTATGAAAATGTAAGCGTGTTATTAAGCGCGTTATTAATCTCGAATCGTTTACGATCGACCGAAGAGAAAGATCAGGACACGTGGGCGCGCATATCATGCGGTCGAAATCGAAAGAGTGCAAGAGAATCAGGTAACCACCCCGCCCCGATTGCCTTATCTCGGGACTTGAGAAAAGGCAGACGCTTCGTGGTAATCTACATGATATCGTATCCCTAAAACCAACCGTTAATAGAACGGAGAGCAGAAAAAGAAGGAAAGGAAGAACATGTGTGGCGTAAGAGATACTCAATCTCTCAGAAATCTCATACAATGAAAAAATAAAATAAAAGATAGTAAAAGATACCTAAATAAGAAAAAAAAGATAAATCTAAAGTGATATTATATCTCTACCTGATAACAATTTTGGCTGATAATCTTCTGCTTTCATTTTACTGAGAAAGAAAAAGAGAACGAAAAGGATATACGATTCCAAAAGCATTTATTATCAGAAAATTATGTTTACGTAGCAGATAAAGTAGATATAATTCCTAAATGATATCTACATAGGAAGAAAAAAAAGATATATATCTAAAATGTGTATCTCTCGTTGATAAAAATTTATGGAGTCTTTAATCAGGAATCTTTAATCTATTTTCTACTTGTATTTCTTCATTCTTATTCCACATTTTCCTGTTTGCATACAAAAAAAATCTCGTGATAAATCTTAATCTTATTCTGATTTTTCTATCTGTATTCTATCTTAATACAAATAATGAAAACAATTCAAAAGTTTCGGCCGCATTTGTAGTCATCCTCAGAAATCAAGAACACAGAAAAAAATTCTCCTCACTCTCCTGATGTACATCATCTTAAATGTAACTTATTTATGTAAACCCAACGTCTAAATTTATACAATAATTACTGTGCTAAACTCTCATAGCCTTTATTTTAATACTTAATTACTAAAATATAATAATTACTTACGTAGAGTATTAAAGCACTGAACAATAGTATTTAAAATAAATAATTAATTGTACTGTCTTTCAATATTTATAAATTTCCCGGTATTACATTTCTGTAAGATGCACTAAAAAAAATTTCTGGTTGAAAATGAACGAACCAAAAGATTCTGCAGATCATGTTAATCAGAATTCTCAACTAGAATTATAATATATTTAATCAGAAAATTCTAATTCCATTTTCGATCAAAATTCCAATGAATCTAATCAAATTCTTTTCTCATACTGTCAGAAAATTTGTGTTAAATTTAACACATTTCACGTATCTCAAACGATCCACTCAAATTTATGTGTTAATTTAACATGTGTTAAGATAACTTATGATAAAAAAGGTAACACAAATATCATTTAAGAAAATAAACAAGAGAATACTGACACAATTTTGTGAGACAAGTATTTTTTTCAATAAAATTAACATTCATAATATGTTAAATTAACACGTATTTTATTTACTTATCTTAGAATTCATGTTTTGAAACACATTATTTGTACATTATTTGATCACTTATGTTATTTTGAGACTAAAAAATGTTAAATACCAATTTAACATAAACTATTTAAATAACATAATCACATTATGTTAAATTAACATTCAAATATGTTAAAAAATTCAACACATAATTTTAATAAGGACTTGGAGTGGACTATTTCCAATTAACATAAATACGAAATGTTTTACTGTATGAAAAAGGAAAGAATATAAAAGAAAATTAACAAGTTTAATAATCATAAAGAAGATTTCGTTCTATAATTGTCGACACGTTTTCCAAATATGACGAAATCAGAAACCCGAAGCTTTCTCATCGAACTGAATCGCGCGGCGAATACGCGAACGGAATCCCGGATCTCGGCCGCGACTTCGTAACTCGAAACAGAGAATTTCTCTTGCGATTCTCTCCACTACACACCGAAGATCAGCGATCGATCGGCGACGGTGGCGACGGGAAGAGGAGGCGTACGACCAAAAACGGCGATGCGCGACGTGTACGCGAGAACACACAGACGCAGCCGTGCAAAAAGGCACGATCGCGATATATACCGCGGTATCGCGATACCGCGACATGCCGTGAGCCGAATATTAGCGTAATGAGCTGATAGCTGACGATACCGCAGATTTTAGTCTGCCGCGAACGTCACGTACATCGCGACATCGAACGCCGATCGAGCGATCTCTGACGCGCGTGAGTGACTACGGCGCGTGGATAATCTCGGCTCGTAAAGAGCGATAGATTCACTAATCGGGATTAGATTGAACAGTATCGTGCCGATTAGCGGAAACGAGCGATTCGCGGCTGCGAGCGTTCAGATGTTGCCGGTATCAATTGGAGCGTATCGAGGTTTTATCGCTTAATAATGACGAAATTCGAAAGCGATTTATGAGTACAAAATAAACGAAATTCCAAGATTTAATTCCTATTTACGTCATCAAAAAGACATTCATCAGCATATCTATACCGATTAATAAATTATAAATATTATGACACTCGATGATCGATGAAATGATATTAGGCGTTAGAGAGAATAGGGAAGATTCTTCTTTTATATTTGTGTCTCCACTCAAGTTCTTTTTAAAATTTCGAATTTCGAATATATTCGAGTGTAATATTTCACATAATGTATGTTATTTAAATATTATGTGTTAAATTTATTAGATTTTATAATTTAATACTTCAAAATAATACAATTTATGAGTAAAACAAAACATAAAAAAATAACATAAAAATAATATGTTTTAAAATGTAAATTTTAAACTAAATAAATAAAATACATGTTATAAATGTTTACTGAAAATTACACTTTCACAATTTGCTTACAAATTATATACCTATTATCTTTTTTGTATTAATTCTTTGTATTAAATTAACACAAAAATTTGAGTAGATCATTTAGGAGTACAAGTGTATTAAGTAACCAGCAAAATATAAATTTTCCAATTTTTCTATAAAGTTCGAGTCCTAATTGAAATGATATTTTTTATAATAAATTCTTCACAAAGTTTTAAGGATGCTCGTTAGCAGATGTATCATTAAATTGATTGTCAATTCATTGTGATATTAAGTGATTAATTTTAATATTACATATTTCAGATTCAGTTTAGAACTGTTTCAAAATAAATAATCGGCAGTTTACTCGAACTGAAAATTGTAAGATTCGCAACAATATTATTAAGCACCAAAACTCAATTCGACTTCCTACATTTATTGGTGAAAAAGATATTTGTAAGAAAAAATTGTAAATATGATAATTAAAAAAATTCAGATAATTAATCGAAATTTATTAAGAATGTAAAACAGAAATAAATGTCACATACATAAAGATTTGATAAGAAAAAACCGTTTTTAATGCAAAATAACTGAAGTATAATCATAATTTGCTACAACAATCCTTTATTGTCAAAAACTTTATCTTTAAAAATGTTTGCGAGAATCTAATATTGTCGATCAAAATCCACATTTTTGAAGCTATACAGAGTGATTCAGAATACAGCATAAAACGTTAAGGAAAAAAGAGGAAAGTCCATCAGCGGTCCTTATCTTCCCTTCGTCCGAGTTCCTTATTCCACCGTCGCCGCGGATGTCTCCCGCGATCCCCCCTTTCGATCCCCCCCCCTTTCTCTGTCTCTTTCTGGAAGGCCCTTCCTGTCTTCGCGGAGAAACGCCAGAGACAACTATCGCGCCACTGATCTCGCCTAGTTAGCCTTTCTTCCCTCGATCCTCTCCCGCGCATCACCCTTCCTCCCTCTCGTCCTTGTCCTTCGTGCCCTCATCTGTACAGTACCTCTCGCTGGTGCACCTTTCTTCAGCGAGCGCGGAACCGATATCAGAACTCGCCTCATAAATACAGCCGAGGAGCCGAAGCTGAAGAGGGCGACAAGGAACGGGGTAAAACAGGAGGGGGTAAGAGAGGGAGAGGGAAGGGCGAGCCTACAAATTGCTACACCGCATTGTGGTGTCACTCTGGCCTGTTACGACACGGCCCCGGCATCTCGCCGGAATGGTGTCCGCGCGCGCGGTTTCTCCTCTCCTTCCTTCGTGCCGCCCCCCCCTCTGCCCCTCGCTCGCCCCCTCTCTCTCTGCGCTCTCTTTGTGGTGTTGGTCGACTAAGGGCCGAGGACGGGAGGGGCTCCCTACATGCGTGTAAACGCGCCTTTACACCGATAACCCGCCTGTTCCGCTGCAAGTGAAACAGACGGGATCTCTTTTAAGCCTTTTGGAATATTATCGAAGTGGGAGACGTCGCGATTCTCCTACATGCGAAAGTGAATTCGAATGGCTGCAATTGGACACTAGAAACTCGAGACTTTTGATCTTAAAGTTAATTCGTTGGAGTGTCAATGTATAATATTTGAATATTTGAAAATGTCGAATGTCATGAATTTTTTATAATTTGCAACTAAACCAAGATGTTTCGTAAGTTTTGGCCAATCACTTTTGTGTAAATAGAGCGGACTAAACTAACTCGAAAAGTCCTCTACCATTTTCGCAATGGTTATAACGAGATATTAATTACTAAAAATCGCTAAATATTGGTTCTCAATAATTTTTTAGTTTAAATTTTTAATAATTTAAATTGTTTATTTTCTTCTTATAAAATTCTGAGAATTTTTTCAGAATTTTTTCAGAATTTTTTAATACCATATTTTCTCATAATGGTAAAAATAAGAAAATGCAGTACTAAAAAATTGATAATTCTAAAAAATTTGTTAGAGTTCTAAAAAGAAAATAAACAATTTATATCTTGCAGTTTATTTACGGGACACCTCATATAAACCTAAACTGAGTTTGAATTCCTTAATGTAAAAAATTACTCCTTCATGAAAAATTAAATCCTTTGTGTTCAAAATTTGAAATGACGAAACCAATATCGTAAACATGCATTAAAAATTACGTTTCAATATGTATTAAAAATGTACAGTTCATATCATGTTATTTCAGTAACACAGAGTATATTGCAATATAAAAAAAATCTGTAATAAAAGATTTACACTAAATTTCTTGCGGTGAAATCTCACTCCAAGAGAATGAAAATATAATCTTTAAAAAAAAGTGAAAATATTTCACTTCTTAAAAAAGAATGAAAATTCATTCTAATAAGAGTGAAAATTGTCATTCTTTTTTAAGAAGTGATGGGTGGTTGTATTTTCATTTTCCTGGAATAAAGATTTGCAAGAAATTTAGAGTTTATATTAAATGATAAAATAATAAATTTTTCTCTATATGAAAAAAAAATCGCATGGTATACTTTGAGGAAATCAATTAAAACAAAAATACTTAATCAAATTTAACCTAACATAAAAAATATCGGAATAAATCATTTTATTATTTCCTTAAATATATTTAAAAGAGTATATTTTTTTTTAAGTAAAGCAAATTATTATCAAAATGTGTCGTCAAATTGATTATCAGGGTTAACCGTGGTTCTCGCCGACAAATTTACAAGATAAAACAATCAGCTACAACGTTAAAGTCGTATCTTCGCCCAACAGACACGAAATACATCTCACGTGTGTATATGTGTGTGCATGTGTGTGTGAACCTCAATACCGCCACAATACAACCAGCTAACCATACAAGACGCCAGTATCCGACACGGCGAGTGTATATGCATCAATGTGTTCGGCATCGTGTCTATCAGCGACACGAGGCTCGCGTTACATCTCTCGGGGAGAGAAGAAGACGGAGAGATCGTTCGATCATTGAATCGAAGAGAGTGTGTTCGATTAAGCGGACCAAAAGACTCCGGAGGTGTCGTTATCGAGCGATCTCTCCGTGCGATGATACGCGAGAACTTACTAGGGGAATCACATCTCAGGGGAGGCGCGGCCAGCTCGTCATATTAACAACGATATACCGGCAACAACAGCAACAATAACGGCACAGAAGAAAGGGGAGACGCACCTCCCTCGGACAGTGTCTCTCAGACGATCCTGGGTCCACTGGAACCATTTTATCCTCCTTCATTGAGAGAAAAAAGTAATTGTATTATTAAATTAACAAATAAATTAACAGACTCTCGAAATTGACAAAACTGAAGAAACTAAGAAAGTATGGCGTAATAAATTTGACAAACGTGAAATTAATATATAAATTAAATGTTCGGTAATACATCAAATTCAAACGTTTCGACTCACTTATCATCAGCGACATGTGATCTTCTAAATAAATTATGTCTTCTAAACAGTTAAACGGTTAGTCACTGCTGGATTGCATGATCCAAAGTGAAAAATGTTTAACTATAGATAGTGACAGAAATTGTCATTCTGCACGAGGAACATGTTGACAAAAAAGAAAATCATCTGTTGTAATGTTAATTATGTATGTAGATGGAAAGCACTAAGAAGTGTGTTCGTCGTTCAATGTCTAATATGCATTTGAAATTACTATAATTTAACTATAATTTACAATCATTTTCGGTTTTATGTTTCCACCATTTATGGTTTTCTAAACTATAAATATAATTATTATTACTAAATTATAGCGATAATAAGCTATAAAATGTAGTTCCTAGCCATAATTATTTTACTATGCAATTATAGCATAAATACCAAACATTTTTCTCTTAGTGTTCCCTTTCTAATCTCTCTTACGTTCGTTATTAATTGAAATGTGTATTCAACGCAAGTATAATCGCATACACAATTAAAAGTTATTAAATCTCGAAATTTATACTGAAAAAAATTTCTGGTTGAAAATAAATGAACCAGAACATTCTGATTACATCAAACAGGACTTTGGATATCGGCTAGAATTTAGGAAAGCAAGTAGAAAATTCTGATTTGTTCATTTTCAACCAGAATTTTAATTAATACAACTAGACTTTTTTTTCAATGTCTTAATTTTCCACTTTTCATAAATGTGCCTGTGAAGGGGAGGGGGGGTGGGGAAGGGAGATTCGCCGATGAGAACCGTCACTTTGCGCGATCGATGGCGGCGAGGCGATGGGAGATATTCTTTTATACGGCGAACACGATTCAATAAAGCATTCTATAAAATCATCGCTTATTAATTTGACGCTCGCGCTCGCCGGGGGGGCGCCGTTGAGACCCCCGCGGGGCGCCTCCTTCTTTATCCTGTTCTGCATCGTCGATCGCCGACGAGATACTTGGTTGGGCCCCGAAGGAGAGAGAGACATGCGGGCCCTCCCACGGGCCCTACGTAACACTGGGCACCCTCAGGTGCCGTGCGATGGAATCCGGGCGCCTCGTTTTGAAATTGTGACAACATTACGTGAGCAGGAATTTATTATATTATTTATAGGCACGAAGAGCGCATTCGAGTGGGTGCAATTGGATACTATTATGAAAAAAAAAGATTTTGATGAATTATCTGAAGATTTAGCTAGATACAAATCTGAAAATAATTTTGTTGAACTATCAAAATGGCTACGTTCAGCAGAAAAAGCAGTTTTGCAACTATAGTAAAATTCTTTAATATGACTGGTCTTATCCTTAGTTCCTCACTGGATCTAAATGTATAAATCAATAGTCAAGAATTTTATAACAGTTGCAAAACTGCTCTTTCTGTTGAACGCAGGCAATAATTTTATTTAGGACGTTTAAGTATTATGAGTAGTGCTGCAAAATACTTTAACACTTTAGCAATTAGATTGTTCTAATAATTATTTTGATAGTCTAACAAAATTATTTTCAGATCTGTATCAATCTAAATTTCTTCTTAACATATTTTTTAGTTATTGATTAGTTATATGATGACCACATGAATAGTAAGTCAATTTAAGAAAATATTTATATTCACTATAATTTAAAGTTATAATTTATAATTTATAATACAATTTTTTCAGAAAATTATATAATATATAAAAATTATATATATATATAAGGTTATTATTATTAACAGTAATAATAATAAAAATAAAGCTCGTAACCATAATTATTTACTATATTTTATTTAAATTTATTTTATGCAATTATATAGTTACAAATACCAAACATTTTTCTCTCACAATCAGTGTCGTACTTATAACTTAAAGTTTCTTGTTATTTGAATATTTAGAATTTTTTATACCCAGAATCTCGATCTTTCATAACTTTAAAAATTACGAAAGATCGGAAATCAAAGGAAGATCTAAATTTTAAACCAAAATGTTTAAAATACATAAAAGTTTTTTTAAAGTAAAAGAAATTTATCGAGGAAATCGCCGCAGAAAGGCCGATGATCCTTGTGATATAAGGAATGAGAACGAGCCTTTGTAATAGAAAATAGATATTAATAGATTCTCTCCTATCGTATCAGCCGATACCCGGCACATAAAATTTTTCTATATTTATATCTCGACCGCTCGAAGATCAAATTACATTATAATCGTAAATTGAATCGCGTCGCGTGAACTCAATGTGCAATTTAATTCATCTTCTAATAATTTCCGCGAAAAGGTATGTCACGATGACGTCACGCTTTCTCGTCTCTCACGCGCTATTTTAATTCAGATTACTTGAGACTAAATTAAATTAATATTTACAGAGAGACCGGCAGATAAATCTACACATCATGTGAAACACTCAAGAAAAATTCTTTGTCAAATGTAAGATCTTCAAAAAACGGGAAAATCTCCTTTCTTATTTTATTATCGGTCTACGCTTTATATCAAAGATGTATATAAAATACGAGAGTCGTGTCTAATGTAAAGTGAAAAGAAAATTAATTTTTCGTTGGAAAGAAAGTTAGTAGAAAAAGGATTACAAGAAACGATCAAAACTCTTCACTTTAAAAAAAGAAGTGGATTTAACATTATGTGATGTTTATATAATTCTCATCGTGTTGATATTAATATTAATCACATTATGAGTGTAAAATGCCATATTCTGTCAAGACATTTCTTTATATTTATTTCCTGTATCTAATAATTTACTTATAAATATCGAGTGAGATAATATTCTTCGTAATAAATTATTCATAGTTTTTAAGACGCTTATTGGCATCAAATTATTAACAACTTTCTAAGATTATTAATAATAAATAACAAAATATTAATAACTTTCTAAGACACTTAATTGCATTAATAATATTAAATTGTTTGTCAATTTAATTTGTGATATTATTACTCTCCAGTTTAGGACTATGTTTCAAGACAAATAATTGGCGCACAGTTTGCTTGAACTAAAAATTGCATAAATTCACAAGAAATATTATTAGACTAAAAAAAAAACCTTGACGAATAAGGCATTTTTTTACTCTCTCTGTGTTTAATCTCAGACGATTTTTAGTTAATATTGTTGACATCAATATGGTGATTTTTAACTCCTGTTTATATCGTGGTGTGGATTTAAAACCTGGTGTTAAGTTTTACAATTATATTGTTGTTAAGAGTCTTAGATTATCAGAGAAAGACGCGAACGGTTTATATCAATATCGCAAAAAATATTAGAAAAAGTATTAAAAATAGCATTGTTTGCAGAAGGATTGAAATCCATCCATCATTTATTCAGCAGTCATTTGTAATATCAAAGAATCAATCTCATGGTTGGCCATTGCGATTATCAGCGATCTCAGGTTATCTATAGTCCTATAGATGGCGCTAATATTAACATCAACATAGTAAAAATTATATAGGATGACAGGATGCTTTCCATTTGGAGACACAAGTCGACATAAACTTCATTCTATCTTTCTTGACATTCAATGAATAAAACGACGCTTATATCGACTTGCGTCATCAAATGGAAAGCACCTATAGACATCACAACCTAAATCTACACTGATATTTTTTAAATGTTATCATTTTATAATGATTAATTGTACGACGATTAATGCGCACAAATTTTAATCGAACAAGGATGACCAAACCGACTAATCGCTATATTTATAAAATATATCTGGTGGAGATGTACGTGACCGAGAAGAGGAGGTTGCTGCAACTGGCCGTCGAGTGATATGAGATAAGGGAGCACCGGGTGACTACGAAATATCGACAACGTCAGAGGGACCTTATCGGTTAGCGCGGCCGAAATGCTCCACGTTTTTTTTTTTTTTTTTTCCGACGAAACCTCGTCCGTCGATTTCCGAGTCGTACGAATGCGCCATCGGAATTCGCCGTAAAAGGCAGAAACATCGAGAGCTGAAGAAAGAGAGACGAAGGGAAGTAAAGGCGGTCGTGCCGCGCTCTCCGAGAGTCACGGATTTCGATCGTTATCGCCGTCACATGTGCAATGCACGATGAAAAGTATCGGCGAGCTATAAAAGTGCCGCCGATTCTTGCGGAATCGTTCCTACGTGGCAGAGGTTAGTCAAAGAAGCGGTTCGATGAAACGCGGCGCGGTGGGAGGGTCACAATACGAAAAGAAAAGAATGTTCAACGAGTTCTCGGCGTTCCTAAAATCTCCGTAACATTGATGATCTCCGCTGGAAATTCCAGTGAAGAATTAACCGTAAAAATTTTCAAATAAAGATGGGGCAAATAAAGATTGCAATGCTCGCGAATGAACGGCGAAACTTGAATTTTTAATTAATTTTTAATTAGTCTCCAGGCAACTTTACCTTGAGAGTATTTTAGTCCGAGGATTAATTTGCGAGATACCGAATTTCGAAAAGAAAGTTTTCCTTGTTAAAAAAAAGTCACAATTTGTGCAAAAATTACTTATAAGGCCAGGTGTAATGTATTATTTTGAAAAAATTAATTAAAAAGTAGAAAAAGAGAATTATTTTACAATCAGGGATGTTAATTCGATATGGAATAATTAATATTGATTATCCTTGTTCAAATAAAAAAATGTATATAAGGAAGTAGAGATAAGATGAAATTAATAAAAAATGGAAATTATAATAACATTGATATAAGTAGGGTGATTATATGAAATGCGATAATATTGCGGATTTATTTTAATCGCGAATAAAGGCAACGGAGATACGCGAAAGGTAAAGCTATGGCGACGAAGTGAAAGGGGGAGGAAAGACGTATTAGCGGGTGGAAGAGGGGACGAGCCCGCTATTTTAACATGGCGTTATTAACTCAATTACGGTCGCTCCCAATTAGCAGTCACGCGCACGAGCCGGCTTCGCAATAATTACTCGGCCATTAACGTCGGTGTCCCACGAGAGGACCCCAATGCACGTCGCAAACGCATGATTTTCCTGTCCCACTATGTGGGGCCTCCAGAAAAAATCCTAGGGATTTTTCAGGAATGCTAGAAATCCGCGCCATTTTCTCACTAACGTCAAACGTTAACGCAGCAATTTTAATAGTAATAATGTAATCTTCTTACGGACTCTCCCAAATTCAAAACCAAATAGAATCCAAAAATCCGGGCAAATAAGAGTCAGTTTTTTAACTTGATTTGTTTGACTTGCATAGAAAAAAAATACAGCTGAAAACTTTACTGATTCAGCAAATCTATAGTCAAATATAGACGTAATATATAGACAGTCAATTTTTTATGTTAAAGTAGCAAAGTTGATAGCTGAATAACATTAGCGGTTTGTTAAATCATCGAATCTTCTTTTAGTTATAGATGTTGAATTCGCGCAGTAAGTTACAGGTTTGCTGTACCACCCAAATACATTAATCTTTTGATAAATTGTACAACATCAAATCTGTAAATCTGAGGGATTTTCCTTAGACATGCAAGGAATTAAATTTTAATTTTTGTAATTGCTGAGGATGGCACCAAAGTGTGCCGAAATGTACTATGATTTATGAATGAAGATTTAAAATTACATTTTACGTACTAATTACCATGCTGACTCTCATTTGCGGATTTTGGATTTTATTTGGCAATATTTAATACCGTACAATATAAATTCTCCCGAGTTTTCTATTGACAAGGCAAAATCGAGTTAAAAGATTAGCAGCTTTTTCACAAAGTTGCATTAACTGTTTTCTAAATATAATATTAAAAGCTCTAGACAATTCTCAGATGATACGACAAAAATCGGCACATAACATGTCTTGCAAAAATGTCTTAAAATTGGATTATTGTTAAAACATTAAATATTTACGAAAAAATGTGCTTGGAACCAAATTGGCTGCTTCAGCCCTCCCAAGGAATTTGTCAAATCCAGTCCTTCTAGTTAAATGTACTAAAATTATAGTTGAAACCAGAATTCTGACTAATATAATCAGAATCTTTTGGTTCCATTTTCACTCAGATATTTTTCTCAATGCAAATGATTTTTTCAAGACGAAATCGATCAAATTTTTTCAATGTAAAATATCTTCTACCAATCTTACTTTCGACCAAAAATCATCTCTCTTTCCCGAAAATATTTTCAACGAGTGCAAAGAAAAAAAATAGAGAACATCCCAAGTAGAACAAGTCATTATCAAATGAAAATGATCATTGAAAGTCATTTTTCAATCCTTTCAGATTCATTTTAATGTCACTTTGACGTTCTCGCGACTTGTTGTTCTTGGGATTGCTGTGGAATTATTCTCACAAGAGAATGAGCGATTTCCTCAAAACGAAATCAATAGATTCGCGAAGCAAGAAACGTCGTGAAACAGGGTACCGGAGAGAGGAGGGACAGCAGGAGAAAAAGAGGTACCCGGTCCGACGAGTCGCCGCCACGTGAAAGTGGGTTCCAACTTTCGTGATCGAGCCACGTGATCGCGAGATCGCATGCCCGCCGCGACAAGGGCGAAGGGGGCGACGAAAAAGATCCAGACACACTGGATCTGGACCCGGGATCTCGTCTGGCCTCGATCGTTTTGCGATCGCGAGAAAAGAACGGACGCGAGAGATGATTCGCGGAAAACCGAGGAGAAATTACACCGCGAGCCGAGAGCATCGATCGACTTTTCATTCACGTTTTTTTTCCTGTATTTCGTTCTCAGAAAGGTTTTCTGAGAAAGAGACAAAAAAGATTTTGAACGTATTCGTGCCTGTTTCTTTCAATGTAGATTAACTTTAACAATCTCGGTTCAACTTAATTTTCGTCTGATTCTTAGATCTAGAAAAAGATGAAAATTAGTCGAACCGAGATTAAAATTGAACTACAATGAAACAGGTACTAATCTTATCGTAACTTAATACGCAGTATGAACATAAAATAATATTAATATTAAATAATACACTATATTATATTGATATTCCTTCCTGGAATTAAATAAGATTGATTTAAAACATATGAAAAGAAGAGCATAAAAAAACCACCGCACAAGTTCTAGTTTGTGATATTTAATTATCATTATATTAATGAAAACATTAGACGTTTCGGCCACAATCTGGCCGAGACAGAATTTCTGAAATGATATACATTAAAAGCCAAATAAGTGTATCAATAAGCAAAGTGATACTGAAGGTTTGCCTGATGTTTATCTGTCTCTTCTTAAGAAAGATCTCTCTTACACTTAATAAATAATTCTAGAACTTTCTAAACTTTTGATTTATAAATAGTGGTAACATATATGATATAACAAATAATAACACACAAACAATATCACGACAAATTTCCATCTGTGCAAAGGATGTACTTGAGATTCATCATTTTTTTGCTGTAAAACAGGTAACGATTCTATTCTCACACATTTCGATTAGAAGATATTAATGATACGCAAATTTGTTAAATTAGAATCTGGAAATTCTCGTTCTACACTTTTCGTGATATGTCAATTGGCGGTAACATTATTGTACGAGGCACCTTCACATATGAAAGAACACGTTTATATATAATTATATCATACGGTTGAATTTAATGTCAGCTATGTGTAACTCTGCGTTTTAAGAATATTGTGAATTTACTGAGGATGGCCAGATTGTGGCCGAAACGTCTAATGTTTTTATTAATGTAATGATAATTAAATATCACAAACTATAACTTATGCAGTGGTTTTTTATGCTCTTCTTTTCACGTTTTGAATTATAAACCACGTTTTTATGATGTATGAAGATTGATTTATTATTTTAAAATAAGATAACGTATATAAATTTAAGTTTTCTTACGTTTAGAAATCTTTATTTGAAGTTTATAACTCATAATGCTAATGTTATAATATTTAGCACAAAACTGATGTCCAAGATTTATAAATGTTCTATTTAAGAGTAAAGTATTCCTCTGTTGATGATTGCCCCTATATCGATTTTATGATAGATCGAATTTTTTACTAATTAGATCTAGAAATCTTTTCTATAAAGAGTATTTTATTTGTGCGCATCGTTTCTTTAAATCGCGGTTAAATGGGAATTGAATATCGCGATAATTATCAAATTGGACCAATGTATTTTAATTAAAACTTCACGTGCGTGTGGCAGAATTATTAAGCACATAAATTAAATAAATTAATACATTTATTAAATAAATGATTATTAATTATTAAATAATTATTAGTTAATCGATAATTGAATAATTATTTATTATTAAATTTAATAAAATAATACTTTGATAAATCAGGTGCAACATTTTTAAGAAATCTCAGATTCCTGTATAGAATAGATAAATATTTGTACGATCTGCGAGCTGCGATGGGACAACAAAAATCGGACATCCTGTTAAAGGACGAGAATCAACTGCCAAGGGCTAATTATACAAACGCGCGAAATCCGCGTAATCGCGATGGTCACATCTATCATGTCAACTATCGAGTGCGTGAGTGCTCATACTACGAGATCCGTTAGAATCGAAAGGTCAGCTGACAGGATGCGGCAACTGGACGCGTCGCGTTATCAGGTAAGCAAAAAATTCGTACTGCTCTCGACGGCAAAAGATACTATCGGAATTAGTGCGATCGAATCGACTGAATTCAACGTTCACATTTCTCGGATGTGTGCGACTTTCCTGTTTTCTTCGTTTTCATTCGTTATTTGTTTTGCATTCTTATAAAATAGCACGAACTTTCTTGGCAATTTAATAAATTCTTCTGTGTCATATTTATAGGCCAGCAAATATTTCGTACAAGAACATTAATATAGGTGTATTCTAATAGTAAAATTAATTTGAGAATTTAATATTAAAAATTCTATGGCAGCCAATTAAAATTTATAACAATGACTATAAGAAATCATGACATTTCTAATTGTAGTATGAATACAGTATAGATAATTACTACAACAATATTAATAATTGAATTATAATATCAATATATTATTTTACATATTAATATAATAAGTATAATGTAACAAGTATGATATTTATTCATTTTGTGTTTTGACATTTGATTACCAATATTTGTTTATCGATTGCTCATCTGCTATATTTATTTAGGTATCACATATTAGATAAAATAGTTCCATAATGTATTAAGATATCATATTAAAGTATATCGATATCTATTTTCTAATAAATTAATTCTTCAATATTAAATATAATATATAAACAAATAAGCAATCCAAATCTCTCTTTTTCAAAATAAAATCTTTTTATTAATTTATCATTTACTGAAGAATTAATTTATAATTCCAATGAAATATCTTATAAATACGTAAGCGACATAATTTTCTTAACAAAGATTTTTTTCTTATTTTATCATCAATTTTATCGAATTTTCCAAGATTGGAACAAAAAATTCATTTCAAGTGTGAGATTTATATGAACTTAATTAATAAGATACTGACGTCGGGAAAAAAATTAATAAATAACAATAAATGTTCCATATAGTATGTATGTATAATACAAAAATTAATTAAACTTTCGGTCCATCTTCGAAACAATTATGTCCCGAATTATGTCCTTTACCTAATCTTTTACTCTTCAACTCCAAAAGAGACAGACGTTGAATGAACCGTTTTGTCACGAGAAACCCGTTCTCCTTCGGCGTCGCGAATTAATTTATTCGGTCGTTGATTTATTCTCGCAGGAATTTATTGCTTCCATTGGCAAAAAAAGAGAAAGAGGGAGAGGAAAAAAGAAAGAAAGAGAAATAACGATACTTTTAGATTGCAACGAATTTCTAAGCGTGTTTCTTCGATATCAATAACAGTATCTCAAACTTCGCAAATTTTCCATTGAACCCGAAAATATTTTTAAAAAATACAAACTTTGCAAATAGTTCTTTAACCATGCTATTTGTACATTAAAAGTTTTGATAATTATATCATCGTAATATTTATATCAAATCAGGAATAATAGAGAGTCAATAATTCTGTCGATTTTTTCCAATTTTTCCAAAATTTAATTTGCAAAAAAGATAAAGTTTGTTAGACAATCGATCTTCTAATTGAAATATTATATTTTAATGTTTATAAATGCGTATAATATATACAACTAAAAGTCATAATTTAAATGTTATTTGCAGTCATAATTCGCAATTATCAAATTAATATTACAATCGCTCCTCGACGTTTTCAAATTCAATAATTTCAACGTGCTCCCTTCGAAATCTCGCGCCAATGTACGATACTCTGAACATTTAAACCGTCGTCCGATACAAACCGCACGTTTATCGTGTTGTTTGAAATCCCTAAGTCAAAGTCTACAATCTTGCTTTAAAGGACCGTAAGTCACAAAGCCGTAAGAAATTGGTCAATCACAATGATATGGGAAAAATAATCGATTGTGACTGATCAATTTCTTCTGACTTACAGCTTCTTAAAGCAAGGTTGTGACTAAGCCTAAGTCCAGGTCTATGACAGGTTTTTAAGCCTTAAACCATAAGAAATGGACGAATTATAATCAATTATTCTCCTCGCATTCGACTGTAATTGGTCAATTTCTTATGACTTAAAGCTTAAAACACCTAGATCCAAACTAATAGGCTTTCTACAATAAGCTGTTACCTAAGCTTCAATTCTTAAACCGTAAAAAATTGACCAATCATAATCTGACCAATAATTATTCTCTTTACATTCGACCGTGATTAATCAATTTTTTATAGCAGGCTTAAAGCTTAGAATCTCTAGAATCTAGTTTTACTTAGAATCTCATTGTAAATATCGCTTTAAATACAAAGAGTGTATACAATAATTTAGCAACAAAAAACAGATCTACCTTAGCTAAATATATTAGGTATTTATATTTTTTTATTCATCTGGCAATTCTTCTACCTACATTGTTATCTCCTATTAATTAGTTAAATTATACTGTTAAATTCATAATTCCAAATTCTATCCAATTTGAGTTATTTTAATAATTTCTGTAAGCCGCTACTAATATTAAATATGCCGTTAATTTGACTAAAACAATTTAACTAAAAAAATGTATTAAAAACTTATCTCGAATTTAGTTTATTATTTATATAAATGCAAACATTAATATGAATTCTTTATTTTAAAACTAAGCAATTCAACTGTAGAAATGGATTAATATACATTTTGGCGCACACAGAAATTAAAAATAACAAAACATTTAGCTCAGGAAATTAAGATGCTCTATATATAAATTAAAGAGTTCTTGAACTAAAGATAGTTTACAGCAAATGCCATAAACCAATTTTTCAGTCAGAACTTTAAATAATAGTTAATAAGCCTAATCTAGTCAAGAGTATGTAACTGTATGTGTTCATTGAAAAGAGAAAGAGAGCGAAGATTCTAAGTGCAGCAAAAAGTGCAAGCGACGCGAACGAACCTCGTGATCCTCTCTATGAATTCGAGCGAACGAAATCCGAATCAGTGTGCGATTGAATTTAGCGAAGCTGCGGGATATCCGCCTTGGACTAGTCTGAGAAACTCGCACGTGACAAACGGATTCAAATCTAGAATGACAAGCATAGCGGCGACAAGAATCTTTCGCACGAAAGGAAGCGCGGCTGTCAAAAGCACACGCACGCACGCACGCACGCACGCACGTAGGCATGGCAGACACTACATCGCACGTGTTCGCACACCAGATACCTTATAACGGAGTCTGGCCACGAGATGGCTTTTGATTAACCCGTTTTTAGTCAATAAGTTAAAATGAGTAAGATGGCTACAAATTAGAGTGAGATTGCATAAAAAAATAACAGTGTGTGTATATATATCTTTCTTTCTCGCTCTTTCCAGACAACACGCAGCATGTCTAAAAGACGTCATAGAGATATCACAAAGATGTCTTTTGGGACATACATATCTAATGCTCGCTTATTTGATATATATATCAACGTAGATTAATTTTAATCTCAGTTTTCAACTTACTCTTCATCTTCTATAGTTCTTAGAACTAGAAAAAGATGACGAATTAGTTAAACCGAGATTATAATATAATTAAATTACATTGATAGAAACGGCTATAAGAGATTTAAAAACGTCACAGAGAGGCTGTCCAGACAATGCGTGTTGTTTGGATTGTTTTGACGAAATCACTCGTGACAGACTCGATTAAAGGATTTCTAGTTCGAAAGAAGCACGCGAGACTAAGCCGGCCCAGTGAAAAGCACATAATCGGGACTCACGTTTCAGCGGTTTGGGGTTGCTCTGCTTGCGACGTGACATCCTCTGCGCTCTGCCATCACCCGCTCAGCGTGGACATGTTGCGTTGCGTAAGTATAGCGTGGTGGCGAAGATCACAGGTACGACGGACGGTCAACAAATCTCGCGGACACAATACACGTGCGTTAGCAGAAGGGAAGAAGGGTGAAGGAGTGGCGACAAAAAAGAAGAGCAGCGAGAAGCTGACGATCAGCGCGGGACGAGACAGCACGACGGAGCGTGGAACGCACTTCCCGGCGACACGAGGGATTTTCGTTCGTTAGCGTGATGTATGATCTCGCGGTGCGTAATGGCGAAATCGTCGACGACGACGACGACAACGACGATGTACAACGAGATGACAACTGACCGGACCGACGATGCCGGCAATGCGGCGTTTCCAGATAACACAGACACGCACGCCAATCACGTTCGAACGCGACCGCTGTCAGCGCGCAACTAAACAAACGCGCCGCCAAACACTCCCCCCACTCTTCACTCGCGCCGCTGCGGCGTGACCGCGTGAGCGCGCTGGTGGGGAGGCTGGGTGAAACGGACGACCGGCGCGGCGAAGTTTGAATGTCGCGCGCACATGCGCGCATGAGCGATTGCGAACGACGCCGCCGCGCCTGTGCGAGTCGCGCGGCGACGAGAAATCGAACGCTATCGCCATCTCGTGGAACGTAGCGGAGGAAGGTTAAATCGATTATACAAAAACGAACGATAACTTATCTACGCGCGCAAATACGATCGCACGAAATTCGTTTGATAATTTATTCAAGCGCACGCAATAGTACGATACGATTGCACGAAGCTCGCTTGACAAGAATGACTCTTTGTTAAACACCGGAACGATTAGTTATTTTATCTGTTTTTTTTTACACCGAATGTGAATACGTTTTTAAAGTTGTTTTATTATGTCACGTGTAATTAGTTAATCCTTCGCGGTCACATCTTTCTAATAATCACACCGATGTCAAACAGCGAGATTACTATTGACTGTTTTTATTTTGCGAAATAAAGAAAATTACTGAATATACTTTAAATATTGTAGAATAGAGAATGTGGCTTTATGGAAAATTTTGATTTTAGTATATTAAAAAATCATGACAGTAAAAATAAAAAAATAGATTTTTTATTTTAAAAATCATGATTTTTTTGTTTTTAATTTTTTAAATAAAGATTAATGGCTATACTCACCGACGAGATTAAAATTATTAAAAACGGCTAGGTAAATTTTCGTGATTATTATAATGAGACCCGAGGGTTCGGAGATAATTGAAGAAGAATTATATTATTTAAACAATTGATTTAAATTTGTGATTATTTTAAATAAATTCTTGGATGCATTATTTATGATTTCTTATTACATAAATGTTGCATAAATAAGCATACTTGTAATGTTATAATATATCTTACATATTGTCGCAAAATTATCTTTTCTTTCTCTATAGTTTTATCACTTTTATTGATAATCAAATTTGGATAATATTAAAATCACAATTTTTAATTTAAGAAAATTTAACAAGTATTATTAAATTTTAAATATATGTACATTATATTTACGAAACTGATAGATCAGAAAATTAGTACTATATTATCAGTTCTTATTTTAAGAAATTTATTTTGTAACTCTTAAACGCTTCAGTTACAGTCGTTAAGAATTACAGAATAAGCTCCTTATAATCACTTAAATTTTATTAACAGTCACGCGAACAGTCACTTTGTTAAGATCGGCCGTCTTTAATAATATCTCGTCGATGTTATACTGTACAGATATCACTTTCTGAAAAAAATAGTGCAGTATTTCATGTTCCAAGAAAGATATTTATTCTGGAAAATGAAGCAGACTATTTTTTTTTTGCTGTTACATATACTGAGTGACACTAGCTGCAAGCAAAGAGAAACCTGAGTGATCATCCCAGTTTATTTTATGTACTAAACCTCGTAAAGTAATGTCCACATTTTTGTGATATTCTTATATGTTATTACGTGAGTCAGATAAGGACAAATAATCAAAATTGATTAAATCACTTAAAGTAAAATTAAATCGCTTTGTTAAAAAAAATATTAGAAATTATAATAACAATTAGTATGTTTTCTATAAAATTTCTTTAAATATTTCTTACTCATGCTTGTATTATGCGTACTGAAAAACTATCTGAATATATATTGCTTCCTTGCATCGATTATTACGTAATATTCAATCTTGAATAAGTATGTGGAAAATAATAAATAGAATGGATAAGTGAAATATATCTAATTCGTAAATTTTTCATATCTATAATTGTTTTGTTTTTTAATAATCTACACAATATCTCTTTTTTTTTGTTTTTTGTTTATGAAAAATAAAAAAATAAAATTCTTCACAAAAAGATCCAAATAAAAACTTTTCAAAAATTGTTACTTTATATTATAACGTTATTTAACTTCTTGTTTTTTTATTTTCGTTTAGAAAAAATATCACTTAAACAAATAGATTAGTTGCACAATTAAATTTTATATGTGTAAAACACCGCATAGAAAAAGTATCGCATAAATTGAGACATGAGTGTAAAATATAATTATTCTATTCTATATTTACAGAATATATTTACAGAAAAAAATCTTAAAAACAAAAATAAAAATTTTATAAAATTTTAGTTATATTTTATAAAATTTTAGTAGATAGTTTTTCTTTTTCTAATTATTAACTTATCCAGATAAATAAAAGTCTAAATAAATGAGAGAAATGAGTATTAATTTTATACAGATAAATAATACTCACCCCAAGGTTGCTCCGTCGATGCCTGATACTTCTCCTAAGGCCTCCTCCTCCTCCTCTCAAATTGTCATCTTCTCGTCCAGTTTTTCATAAGTCCAAATTATTTCTAGGTTGTATTTGCGTTATAATGTGCAGAAGAGTTGTAGTCTTGTAATAAACGTAACACTAATCTGTAATACATACAAATATATCCGAATAAAGATAATGTATAAATATATTAATATTAAAATTAAATAATAAAATAAATATATTATAATAAATAGAGATGCACCGGATACTCGAGAAATATTTGGTATCCGGCAATCCTTTGATTATCCGGCCGAATATCATTAGCATTCGGTAATATATATCCGAATCAAATTTTATATTGATTTTACGTCATGTAGAGTTTTATTCTTTTCAAAAAATAAATTTCTTGCATAGTTCATCTTTGCTCTTTTTCTTTTCATGTTGGAAAAATAAATAAAATTATTATCGCTCTTTTTCTCTTGTGCTTTTTTTGAAAGCCATTTTCCAGAAATCTGATAGGAAAAATATCCGATATCCGATCGAATAATTGCCCTACTGGATATCCGATAATTTTACGATTCGGTGCATCCCTGATATTAAAAGATCTATTTAATCTTTATATAATTTAAACTAATATAAATTTTTAATATTTTGAAATGTTTTATGTATATCTGTTTATGTTATAAAACTTAATAAATTTAATTATATATTTTTGAAGTTTTAAATTTAATTACAATAAAAACTTTTTACTTACTATATATATATATATATATAGTAAAAAGTTTTTATTGTTTAAAAAAAAGTTTTTATTATATATATATATACCATGTATTAATGTGCAGTATATTACATTATTTTATTATACTGAGATTTAAAATAATGTATTATTGCGTAAACAAATATCGATAATTACTTTAGTAACAAAAAATAAAATTATAGATTACAAAGTGCTCACCTCAATGTCCATCGTCATTTTTAGCTACCTTCTTTCTTTTCCTCTTATTAGTTCTTTTGTGGCATTCACATAACAATTTTGCTAGAACAAATAAATTATTTGTTAAAATTAAGGGCGCTTAAAATTAATTATTAGAATAAAGTAATCACGTAGTTTATTATACTTTATCGTAGTTTATTATACTTTATTATTTGATATTAATCACATGCAATGCTAACTTAAGTTATGACAATAAAAAGGGAGAAGTTTTGCTTACCAAATTAAAGTAAATGTGACGCCCTTCATTTCGGAGCCGATCTGTTGAATCTGTCCTATGTTTGCAACGATCTACAAATAAAACCTGATTATAATTAAGATAACAAAGATCTTTGTCTCCTATACGCAGTTAACTTCGCACGCCAAGAACAATGTAGCGACACGACGACACAGCCGTATGTCCCGCTTTTGGCATCGTTAAAATCGAATTTATTACACAATTGTTAAATTTTACAATGTTTTAATTACCATTTGAAGTGAGACTCGCTGTCACTCGGAGCTGCTCTATCCCGTGTCCACCACGATCTCTGTAACTCTGCAAGTGAATATAATTAAGATGATGAAGAACCTTTTGTTTCTAGTGGAATCAACTTTACACATTCAAAAGAGACATTCACGTCTCGATCGCTTTTGACATCGCGTTACTGAATTTTCATTTCGAGCAAGAAATAATATATGTCCGCCTTTTCTGTGGCGATTGTTATTCCGTATTATAATGCAAATTATATATGCAATTCACAAGATGAAAATCCGAAAGTACACAATTGTCGACTATTCGCGATACACTTTCGACCGAACAATTAAGTTATGCGAATATGCAATACTAGAATGCGAACGTTGAATCTATATATAAGCGATAGTTAAGTATTAAAATGCTTGATAAATACAAATTTAAAGATTCCATTTACCATTTGATCAAATCGCGCTGCCACTCATCTCGCAACTGCATTCTGAAAATGAAACGCAAAATGGAATTAAGATGGCGAAATAACTCATCTTTCGCGCGGTCAACTTCACGCGCCAAGAGTAATACGTCGATGCGGCGATAATGCGTGTCCTACTCTTGGCAAAATAGCGTGTCCTACTCTTGGCAATAGCGAATCTATAATTACGCAATTTTCGTATTGCAGTAAGCGATAAATACAGATAATATTACCATTTGATCGAATCGCGTTGCCGCTCATCTCGCGGAGTCGTCCGTTCTTTGTTCGCCGTTGGCGTCACTTTTGGCGCGTGAAGTTAATCGCGCACTTAACTTTCAGTGCGCGATTAACTTCACGCGTCAAAAGCGACGCGACGCAATTGGTCTTAATTTTCGGCCGAGTATTACGAAATACGAATTTGAACGAATTATTATCGTATTCTAATGCTGAATCTACATTATGCTGCGCTCATGTTAATTCATATTATGGAAATTCAGAATTAATGTTATCACATTTTGAGGTGTAACATTGATTTAGAACGTAGTTATATTTAAATATTTAAATTATTTTTTAGATATACAATCTTTAGGAAAACACACAAAAAATCGAAAAATTGTATAAAAGATTGAACTTATAAATATGTTATCAATCTTATAAAAAATTTATAAGAAAATTATAAATTGATAAAAAAAAACTACTTATATGTTCATCGAAATGATCAATAATCGTTATTTATAATAGATAACGAATCGAAAAATCTGGCTTATAGATTTTCTATTTCGATTGGGATTTTAGAAAGACAAAAAGAATAAAAAATATAATATAAATTATAAATTGTAGATCATTTAAATACATCGCGCTAATACAGAAATATTGACGACGAATGATATTCTTGTTATTATTAAACTTCCATAACACAATTTTTTGAACTAAAATATTAATATAGCAGACAACTTCACTAAGTTCTATTTATTATTCTATTTAGTAGATACTAAAGCATATTATTATAATAATCATTACGCTTATATATGTGTAAATGAAATAGAAAACTAGATCTTTTTGTATATATATGCGGTGTTGAAAAATGAATAAAATTATATCGGCATCTTGCAAATTAATGAATCAGCGTAATGCTTATTATGATACATTTAATTATTATTATGATACATCTATAACAATAAATAGAATTTAGCGAAGTTATATTGCTCTTAATATCTTAATTAAAAAAATTTTGTTGTAGAACTTTAATATGTATATTTTTTATTTACAAAATGTTTAAATAATCCACAAATTATAATTTATATTTATACTTTTTAAAGCAATTTAACAAGTAATTTAGCATGAACTCAAGTGTATCAATTATCATATGATTGGTTCCGCTATTTTTTTAACAAGCCAATCAAAAATAGGCTCATTCTAAAGATTTGTTTCTAAGGCCGCTCCACCTGCTAGTCTTGCCATAAGAGACGCACCATGAAGTCTTCTTATTTAAACTTTTGTACCAATTTATCTTTTTTTCTTTTCTCTCCAAAAGGAAAGAAGAGAAAGAAAGATAACTTATGGAAGCATAGAAGCATCATGAACGGCATGAGATCTGTTCGCGTTGCTCGCACTTTTTGCACTCAACACATTCGCTTCTTTTTAAAGCCAAATACAAGTCTGTTTTTTATTGCTGCACTTTCTGAACTAGTACACCCAGTGAATGAATAAGTTGAAGTGAAACATATATAGATTTGTTTTACTTTAGCCGGTTTAGAGTGCAGCAATAAAAAACAGATCTTATATACCCATCTCATTTTAAGTCCAAAATATTTGGGGATTTCATGCAACGCGAACAGACCTATGGACAACACATGTTGGCGGCAGTTACCGGTTGGCCCGGAGCACAACTCCCGCCAGAGTAGTCCGATGATCAAACAAGGAAGATCAAGAAACACGTGGTTATGGATGCGATATATCTTATAAATTTGTATCAACTTTATTTTTAAAATTTTATGTATTGAATTGATATTAATTTTTTATAAATTTTGTTGTGACAGAGAAGAAAAATAAACTTCGTAAGTCAAAAGAAATCATTGGAAACAATTCTTTTAGAAGTTAGGTTAGAAATTGTCTATACTTGCGGCTTGTTTATAGATTAACAATGGCAACGTCATTAGCAGCACAACTTAAAAAATTGAGAACTCCGCAGACAAATTTACTGCTACAGGATAAAAAACGTCCTAGCTTGCTGTTTGACCCAAAGGAGGCTGCGAATTTGGATAGGGACACTGTGCTGAGTATAGGTTAGTTTTTTCCTTTCTTTTGTATCTGTGTTAACTTCCTTTCTCATACTTATGTTAAGTAATATTAAGTATCTAAATTAAATTTTATATTATTCTAGTAAAATTTGTAACTTATATATGTATTGTATATTATTTTACTTTGTAGTATTCATTTTTATTTAATAATCTATCTTTTCAATAACTCCGTTTTATGTTATTCAATTATGTATTTATGTATTATAATGAACATGAGCTTTGTGCTTTAGTTTCAATTTATTTCGAAATCTTCAGATTTAGAAGAATCAGTTTAATCAATATTGTAAAGTGAATGATAAATTTTAAAAATTGCTTAAAATCCAAAAAAATGTCATCTACGAGCAGTGTGTTAATATACAAATCTTTATATACTTAGATTTTTTTATTGGATAATTTTTGAGAAAATTTACGACAAAGTTTAGACTTTTGCGATGGGAAATTTTATGTCGGATGTCAATTAATTTGTTAAAAATATTAAGAATTCAATAAAAATATTTAACATATTTCAAGATTTAACAAATATCAAGATCATGATGCAGAGAAATGTGAGTCTCTATGCTGAAGATCCAGATTCAAACCTGGTCAAAAAAATAGGATTATATATCAAATCATGGAAAGTATTTTTACCATAAGAATCTCTTTTAATAGGCTGATTGAAACAGTGTGTAAGAACTTATTCTTCTTTTATTATCTATCTTTTGTCTTTATAACTTTCTTACTAAGTTTAAGAGAAATGTGTTTCTAAATTATAAGAAAGGTATACAATTTAGCTAAACATATTAGGTTTTTTATTAACTATTTAAAGTGTTAACGCAAAAATTGATGGTATTAGTTGTAAATTATGCTTTGTTTTAAGAACTTTTTAAATTTATATATATATAATACCAATAAAACCAATAGGTAACAATGCAAGTAAAACAATTTAAATTCAATGAAAACAAATATAAATATCTTAATATTTTTTTGCCAAGGCTGTATATATTTGTAAAAAAAAATGTATTATTTCTGATCATACTTTCTTATCTGTTCTTAGGCCAGAGTGGTTTGGAGGAATTACAGAAACTTTCATCAGTATTTGATGAATTTCAAGGCACACTATTTGCACAAAGTTCTGTAAATTTCGAGAGAGCTGTTCAGAATGTTACATTAAATAAGCAACTTGATGCAGAAATTGCAAAATTTCTGTTATTATCGACTCCATACTTCTTACTGAATGCCTGTCACAAAGCTCTGGAGTGGCTTGTATTCAGATATCACATTCATCATTATAATAAAGAGCAATTTATTCTTTTGATCCTACCATACCATGAAACTCGTATATTTGTTAGGTATGTATTAGATAGTTTGTTCTTTTGCTACACTGTACTACACTACAACTTTTCATCTAACTTTTTTGAAATTTCAAATATATATCTATTTCACTTTAAATGTGAAAAGTGTATACTACATAATTCAGCTGTTAAAAAAAATGAACTTGTTAAAACACCACATTTCTTATATTTAAAATTGACTTAAACATCAATATTTTATTTATGTGTATGTGTGTGGGGGGGGGGGGGGAGAATATAATTTATTATATATGTAAATTTAAGAATATGATTATCAAATTTTTATTATTATATTGTAAAATTATTTTCATATGAAATATGGGTTATCGATGCAAGTTATAATTTAATTTTGTATTCCTTTATAATCTCCAATCAAATTTTTATAACAAAATTAGTATACATATGAACAATAATTCGCTATAGTTAAAATGTTAGAAACAATAAATTTAAATGGAATAATTTTTTTAACTTATTATATTTATAATATTTTCTTATGTGCATTTCCATTAACGCATATCTATCTTTAAGAAATTGATTAAAAATTTATTATTCTGTTCTTTAAGAGCCCTGCAACTGATAGATCTGTCAAATGAGAGCGATAAGTGGCATTGGTTAGTGCCTATGCAAAAACGCGGTATACCTCTATCTTCCGCAATTCTCGTCAATCGTTTGATCTCGGATAAAGGATTCCTAAAGACGCTATGTACTCATGTGACATTTGCCACGAAGACTTATTCCGACAAAGCATCTTGTCTGACCACTTTGTATTCCTTTTACACTACGGCAGTGTTAGGAATGATTGAACTAATAACTATCACTGAGGTTGAAGTAAACTATTTATTACCGACTCTCCTTCAAGGTTTGAGAAGTCCCATTCTTGATTTTGCTGCCAGCAGCTATATGATTATTGCAAAACTGATAACAAAGGTTAAGTTTGTTCTGTTTTAATTATATTTTATTGTTTTTCAAATATTTATATCTTAAATAAAACTTAAATGAGTAAATTCAGTATTAAAATAAGAATCTAAGAGAGATATAAAATAAAAGGTAGAAAGATGGTCTGTAAGAGGCAACATAATTAACAGTGTGAATATAACAAATAATTACATATAAGTGTACAAGTATACGTAAATTATGTACATACGTTTTTGATTTTGCTTTGAGTCTTTTGTATGTTTATTGATAATAAGCATGCAAACTTTTTTACCTTTTATTAAATGAATATTTCAATTTTGTAATACATTATAAAAATACAATTTTTAATATATTTTTCTATACTATTAGGTGTTGGAATTAATTCGTAGCGTTTTACAAGTGATGGGAAGTACTTTCATTAATGTATTTTTTAATGCTCATGTGAAATAAATAACATTCTTTTATTTAAAAACGCTACGAATTAATTCCAACACCTAATATATTATAAATCAATTTTATATTCGTAAATTAAAATTAATAATATATAAATTTGAAGTTTTAATTATGTATTGATATTTTGATATTAAATTTATAGGCGAAATTGAATGATGATACAATAGAGAAGTTGTTGTTGACGACGTTCAAGAATACATATATGAAACAGGAAGCTACTATTTTTCTACTCCATCTTTATCAATCTCAATTAATTGTTATACCGCAAAGTTTGATTCTTCAATTATCTGAGCTACCTTGGTTTGTTACGACAATTGTTGCAACAATTCAATTGGGTACTAATGTTTCAAGATTTATTCTACATTTTCTTCGAGCCGCTTGCCAACTTATCTCCGAGAGTAGTGTGCAAAACATGCTCAGCAATATGCTAGAGCACATTAAACTCGATGATGAGACAGCGGACGCTATTTTAGCTACATTAACATGCGATTTTAAAGATAAAGTTTTAAGTAGCGAAATAAAAAGTTTTCTAGTGAGATTTTACCAGAATTTTGAGCGCAGCTACCCAGAGAATTTTGATAGATATCTAAAAAAGTTAATGAAGCAGAGCGAATCTGATGAAAAATCTAAACAGGCGTTACATTTCCTTACTTCATGGTCTTTTGGTACTAAGGATACACACGAGTCCGTCGAGATTCTGAACAAACTGACGCACATCAGCGCTGCGCAACGAGTGATTGCTCTTGAAATTCTCGCTAAGAATAATATCAATGTGTCCGAGAATTTTCGCAACATGATGACGAGTACTCTTCAAGCTAGATTTTATGATGACGACATTAACGTTGTAAAGACTCTGTTGTCTTTTTCTACGAAGAAATTGATTAGTTTGTTACCCACAGATACTCTGATGGATGAGTTACTGGTTTTGTTATCAACGTGTCACACAGCATCGAGGAAAGTTTTAGCTAAGTCAGCTCTGAAGACGCTGTTAGAACTTTGCGATGAAAGTGACGATACTAGCGTTTTTATCACAGCTTTACCATATTTATTTCCAGCTACGGATGTAGATGTAGAAATTGCTATGGAAGTTCTCAATTCAAACTTTGCTAAGAATAATATGTATATGCAAAGCGTGATGCAAGACATTAATAAATCTAATTTGAATGCCGAAGCGATATCTTCTGCTGCTTTTCACAACATATTAAACCATGCGTTGCTACCGCCTACGGAGAATATATTGAATTCCATGCGGCAACAAATATCGCACGGCGATGCGGCATCTTTATTCTTCAATATGATACTATTAGGATCAGTCTGCAGAGTACCCGTGGGCTCAATGCCGGCTAAAACTGCACGGGACGTGATTGAAATAGCCACGGAGATGATTAAGACATATTCACACGTTAAACTACTTCGCAATTGTAACAATATTACCGGCAACAACATTCAAATGGCTTTAAAGCTCACATCTGAGGGAATTTTGCCGCTTCAAGCAGGCACTTACGTTCTCGAAATGGTGCATAGACGGTTAAATATTAAATCCGAATCAAAACTTGATTTCGACAACAACACGGAACGAAGCAATCTGATTCTGCGACTTCTAGAGATGTTCATTGAGGGCATGGACAATAAAAGTTGGCGAAAGCACTATTCTAGATGTTTACAAATCTTCTTCCAGCTTCATTTTGCCACAATGAGGGATCTTATCTGCTTTCTTGCGCAGTTCTATGCAGAACCCATAAAAACAAAAACATCCTATCACTGTTTACAGATTTCCTTATTACTATTAAATCAGTGTAAATCCGTCCACTGGGCATTTGAGGATCAAGACTTTGTTACCAATTTGCTACTTTCGTTGGCAAGACGTAACAACGAATGCAGAAGAGTGGCGATAGATATTTTAAAAAAGATAACACAGACTTTTAGTCTCAATACGGAACCATTCTTCGTGTTGTTGCAGAAATTAGCAACAAAAAGTGCAGAAATCTGCAGTGATCCTGATGAACTTGCATTCAATTTCTATTTCTTCCTCTCTCCAGATCCACATGTTTCTCATCAAATAAAAGAACATAAGAAGTTGCAACAGACTCAGAAATTATTATTTGACATGGTGACACAGCAGAATGAAGAATCAAAAATTTCTCTAACTCAAAGATCGCAACTCCTTGATATTTTGGTGAATGTTAATAGTACCGAAATCCTCCAGCAACTGGCTCCGATAGGTCTTCAGTTTGTACAAAAGCTAGTGGAAGATCCAAAAAATCGATCGGCTGGTAGTGCTTTACGAAATATATTGGACCGTTTTACCATAAACACAATTGATGCCCTGAAGGACGACAAAGTTTGGTTACTCTTCACAACATGCATTCAGATACACGAATCCTGTGCAATTTTAGAAAATGATAATCGAACTTCGCCGAGCATCATGGTGCTAAAACGAATTGATATACTCTTCGATGCAATGTCTCATGATGTCAAGGTGAGCATCCTGTCCAAAATCCTGGACGTAATGATTGATTGTGAGATTAACAATGTAGTTTCTGTCGCGGGAAAGACACTTCGCCGGTTGCACGTGGATGCGACGATCTTAATTTCAGAATTAAAGGCCATGATGAGCAACCAAATTCAAAAGGAGGCGAGTTCGGAGATAAAGTCAAGCGAAAAAAAACGGAAAAAACGACAGAGTCAAACTCAGTTGGCGCATTCGGCGATGATTCACAGTCGGGCATGGAAGCGCGGTGTCATCCTGTTGGAGTTTGTAGAGCATGCCGACAATATTAAAAATGAGGAACTGCTTTATAGTGTATTGTTTGATTTGCTAAACGTTTGTCTGAGTCTGGAGGAGCAGAGCCCAATCGAATATACGAATCAGCTGCTTCTCTCAACAATCTTTTGGATGATGAAAAAGAAACTGCCAGTGCGTGACGCTGACTTGCAGATTTCGCTTATTGTCAAGTGCATCAGAACGTCGCGCAATCCACAGACGCATCATCATGCATTGTTGGTGCTGGTCGAATTTTTGAGGAATATGAATGTCCATCATGCTCTTTTTAATCTCATGCCAATTTTCACATTTATGGGCAGCACGATGGTGCGTCAGGATGATGCTTATTCCATACAAATCATCTCCAAGACTCTGGAAACAGTAGTACCAATCATAAATGCAACCGACAATGCGACACATGCTTGCGAATTACTGAGGACCTTTATTGTCTCGTTGCCTCACATTCCCGAGCATAGGCGGATGCCACTCTTTGTCAAGTTGTTGCAGCTTCTCGACAATCATCTGCATTTGTATTATCTGCTGACTTTTGAGAGCTACGTTATGAAGATAGCAAGCCAGAAGGTCGAACATCCCACACAGTGGTTAGATTTTGCTCTTCAGGTGTCTCAAGAATTTCCACCGTATCGATTACTTCAGGTCAGTTTTCGATAATCATTTCAATTTAGGATTTAGCCATATGAGAATTTTTTATATAAAGTTTTAATACTGTTTTAGTGATGTGATTTTTTTTCAAAAAGATAATTCTGTTTTTTTATTATCCAGAGATATAACAAAAACTTTCCTGATTTTCGTTTCAGATTTGCACAAAGGTGGTTCAATTCATCAAGCTTTTGCCAACTGATATTGAAGAAGAACAAGGCAGAAGGGAAGCAATGAAATTTCAATACAAAAATATTTATGACGTGACTAAGTCCACGCCAAAAAGCCTTCGGCACTATAAGATAACGGCCGTGCAATTTCTCAGTAATCTCTTGTCGTCCGAAGATTTTATCAATCGTGTAGCTGTGTTAAACCAGGATGAGATAGATAATATAAACAAGCACTGCGATCATCTGGCGATCGAGTTGATTATGTTGATTCAGATCATCTCGAAGATAGCTGATCAACATCAGAACAGACCAAGCGCTAAGTATTGGAAAGTATTATTACATCATTTGTATGATGTGTTGGATTTAGTGAACAATCTATTGCCAAATACTCTGTTCCTTCAGAGTATCAAGAACCTCCTAAAACATGAAATCCTACTAGTAAAGAAGAAAGCTTTAGAATTGTTAAATGCAAGACTGCTTCAGAAGAAATTTGGTGAGGATGCTCACGAAGAACTTCTGAGTTTGGTTAAACCTTTGACAGACTTCTTCAAAGTTGAAGTAAAGATTGAAAACCAGGAACAAGAGATTGTACAACAGACTGTATTGATATCTTTGAAATTGCTGACGAAATTATTGGCCATTGACCGTCCTACTGTTTTTAGACCAGTACGCATATTTGAATAATAAATTTTTATTTAATATTTTACATAATATTTCTAAGAAAATATTTGATTATTAAAATAATCTTCAGAAAAATTAATATTATTAAGTTTAGTATAATTATTATAATGCTATATATATATATATATATATATCATAATATAATAATTATAATTATGTAATTATATAATTATTATTTAACATTATATATACTAATGATTATTCATAGATTTTGGATATAACGACGGAATTGTTGGAATCCAAAAATGGACCAGTATTAGCCAATGCAGCATTGTGTGTAGCAGAATTATGCAGTTCAATGCGAACCCATGCTCTGTATTCGCTGAATAAGTTTGTGCCTGCAATTTTGAAGTTGCTAAAAACTCATTGCTATCAAAATGTGCCGGATGTTATAGTCATCAGCATCGTGAGTGCATTACAAAAAATAGTGGAATCTTTAGGAAATTTCCTGTCGCTCTACTTAGATCAACTCTTGTACGAATTGACAATGCTCAATTCTCAGTATACCAACACGGATCATCCTAAGGTATTAATTGTTAAATGTTTAATGTTTTGCCTACCAAGATTTTGATATCTATTGCAGAAATTTCGTTGGTTTTTTTGAAACTTAATTGTTTTTTTATTAATGTTTTGACAGGCTGGTATCGTTATTTCGCGTCTGAAGGCAACAACGCAGAAATTATCCAGTTGCATACCTCTGCGAGTGCTGCTACCAGCTGTTAATGGAACTTACCAATTGCTATTAGACAAAAAATCTTATATATGTATACCATCCTTGATGAGTGTGCTAGCAGAGTCCTTTGACAATGTGTCTCCAACAGAATTGAAGGTGGAAGTCGACAATCTCGCCAATTTCTTCCTCCAAGTTCTTCAATTCCGTGAAAGAATCGAAAATAATATGGAAAACGACCAACAAATTACATTAAAAGACATCGTCGCGGTTGAAGAAAGCGCTAGTAAAGTATTGGTAGCATTGCTCTTGAAATTGAGCGAAGTAACGTTTAGACCATTCTATGATAAACTTTATGGATGGGCAGCGAATGATACACAGCATAAACAACGGAATATAACATTCTATAGGTATCAACAATATAAAATCAATAAAAATTAAATCGTATTAAATTATAATTGTAGATCTTTTTTAAAGCAATTATACATTAATATACTAATCGCGTGACATTAAACATTTAATTAATCAATACTTATATCGCTTATTATTGTATATTATCTTTTAATCAATAGATTAAATGGATTTTACGTAATTGAAATAAATATGAATTTAATTTTATAGATCAATTACAAGTAGCTGGAAATGCTTTAAAATATGTACGATTTTTCTTTAATACGAATTTGGAAATTTATTTTAATTTGTTTAACGCAGTAGATTAACGAAAAATAGTACATCTTATATCCATTAATTCTTACTAACTTTGCGACTTTTAATTTCTCTGTTTAGATTATCAGCAAATATAGCAGAATGCTTGAAGTCTCTATTCGTTCTATTCGCTGGACTTTTTTTGAAGCATGCGGCATCGTTACTGAGCAGCAACAACATGTTCGTAACGGATACTCCGCAGGAATTGACGCTTCCCGATGAATCCAGCAGAATTGAGCTAGTAGAGGCAATTCTGTTGACACTTTATCGGGTATTCAGTTATGATGTGCATAATGTTGTCGTTGAGGACCGATATGAGATTCTCATGCAACCGATAGTGGATCAAGTGGAAAATACAATGGGAACGAGAGAAGAATATGAGATTCGAGCTAGTCAGCTCATTGTACCTTGTATAGCTTCTTTCGCTAGCGCCATTTCCGATGATTCATTGCACAAACAACTGGTCTATCAAACGTTACTGAAGACGAGGCATGCAAAGCCTTATGTCAGAAGCACAGCTTTGAATGCATTGGTAAGATCAAATGTAGTGAATAAGTTTAATTTATATGTATAATATAAAAGTTATTACGCAGTGAAGTTCCTATTTTTATTGCTTTAAAATTTAGTAAGATCTATTTGTTTAGAATCTTTTTTTAAAATTCCATTTAAAATAAATTACGCTAATTCATAAAGAATTTAGATAATAAATTGTTATAAAATAATAAAAAATTCAATATATTCAAATAAAATTTAGTAAGGTAATTATTTTTTTATTAAAAACTGTTTATACCGCTTATATGTACATATGATTTACACAGAAATTAAACTGTTCCACTGTTGTTTTTTTATTATATTTCTTATTTAAATTATCTTTATTTATCTTTTAATAATTACTTGCTATTGCGATCTAGGTGGAAATCGCGAGAAAACTCGGCGAGGATTTTATGCCACTATTGCCAGAAACTGTACCATTCCTGGCGGAGATGTTGGAAGACGAAGACGAAGCTACAGAGAAGTGTGCGCAAAATGCTGTTCGAACTTTAGAAGAAATTTTAGGAGAACCTTTACAGAAATATTTTTAAACTCCAATGTGAATATGTTTTAGCCTGTAAATATGTAAATGTGTACAGAGTAAATCTGAATAAATCACAATTTGACAAAGTTTTTTTAGTCTTTTAAAAGATTCGTAAATGTTTGATTAATAAGTTTGTTTAGAAATTGATCTATTGGAAAGATTTGAAACAAAAACAGCAACGCTTTTACGTCATTTTATTTTTAATTTATCTACAATCTTATATTAAGTTGTACCTAATATTTATCACGAGTTCGTCATCAATTTCATTTAATTTAGTAATTCACTGAAGATGGCCTGAATTAAGCTGAAACATTCGTATATTTGAATTCAAGAAGAATTATATGTAACACAAAGTATTATATAATATATTACATATGCTAACAAAAAATTGTATTGTGCTCTCAGTTAGTTATTATACTACATGGATATTATTTTAAATATCAAAAATCTTTGAGAATAATTTTTATATTTTGGGTCAAGTATGTATATCTACAATATTGATCATATAATTCTTGAGCTTATTACGTTTCTTACGTCATAAGCATATTTTCATTATTCCGTATACTATAATGTAAAAAAATAATATGTTCTGTGATCAAGATTATAGAAGTTAAAAATAGATCAATATTTTTATAGCAGCATTTATAGTAGTATAGTCAAAGCTCTCGAGCCTTTCAAACCTGACTTTCAATACCTCAATTTAAAAAAAAATTATTTCTCTTTCTATAATTATTTCTCTCTCAAACGTTTATGAATCTTTAAAGGATTAAAAACAAAGAAAATTTCTTTATTATTGTCAGTACCTTTTAGGTTTATTCTTATATTTCTTAATTTTGATATTTTTCATGGTATTTTCTATTTATAATTATTTTGTTATTTCGTACACAACTGTCATAACAATTTTACGTAAATAAAAATAAAAATTTAAATTTATTTTAAGCATCTTTATCGATTATTTAATATTGATATTTGTAAAAAAAAAGTGCACGTTAATAATTTATTCAAGTTTCTTATAGTTATCAAATTTTAAGGAATTAAACGAAATAGAAGAAAAAACACATTATTATATTATGTGACTTTTCAAATTATGTGATTTTAAAAAATTACGTACTCATTTAGAAACAATCCATTACCTAATTTACTTGGCTTAATTATATATGATTTCATTATGTAATTTTATGACCTTTTTTCAGTAAGGCAATAATTTTATGTACAGGGAATTGTATTCAAGGGAATGGAAGTAACTCGTTACTTGTACGAAGTTTAAGTTACAAGTTTTTTGGTAACTTTACTGGTAACTGCGTTATTTTTTTCTTTAGTAACTGTAACGATAACGAAGTTACATTTTTTTTGGTAACGATAACGAATTTTATCGTTACTTTACACACGATTAGACATGATACGACACAAGCCATTCACACTGTGAGTGTGAGAAAAAAATTTCATAAATTTATACATATAATATAGATATAAAAACATTAATTACTTAATTAGGTCTATAAATATAAAAAAAATCATCCAAAATTTTACGGAAATTATATAATTCCACAAAAAAAATGTAAATTTGCTTTTATTGTGTATGGTAAATATATTATATCTTATTTTATATGAAAATTACGTAAACAACAGGATATTTTGAATATTTTCTGTAATTATCCAAATTTTAATAATATTACATAATATAACAAAATAATTTTTCGTATATTGCTATTAAAAGGTTTCTCTCTGATAATGCATAGCGGTTGAGACTAAAAAGCCTTTAAGGCCCTTCCGCTATGATTGGTCGATTTTAAAAAAGTAACGAAAAGTTTCAAGTAACAGTAACTGTTACTAACGAGTTACTTTTAAAAATCGATAACTAGTAACAATAACTTGTTATTTTTTTTACTCGGTAACGAGTAACTGTAACTTGTTACTTTTAAAAAGTAACTTTCCATTGGTATTACAGATTTTTGTAGTGAATTTGAATAATGGATTGCGATTACGAGTATCAGAAGAAACTCCACTAATATGTATTGAAAACACATGCAGGAACACATTCATGAATTCAGATTGAAGGGCACATTCTGTTTCACACATAAAGCCGGTTCTACATTAATTGCGAGCTGATCTCAAGTTTGTTGCGACAGCCAATCTGAGCTTGCATTTTGAAATCAACGTTTCATATTGGCTGTCGCAACAAACTTGCCATCGTCTTGCAACTGATGTAGAACCGGTTTAATGCGCATGTATATTATTTTATCCTTCTTTAATGTCGGTGAACAACAAGGATAAAATGATTCCCCCACGCTCGTTGGTGAAATAAGACGCAGAACCAACGCACTCGAAAACTAACCAAGATTAACGAGCAGACAAATGATTCTTTCAAGGATATTACAATATATATTGTTACTAGCGTATCAATGTGTACAAATAATTGTATTCCGATAAGTATTGTATATATAATATAGTACAGTCTTGAAGTGTTGTTAAGTATATATTAAAAGTCATATTGCAGTAGGTTGTAATAATAAAAGGAAGAAAAGATATAAGTTCCTTAATTATTGAGAGGGATTAGTCATGGAAAATACAAACGGTATTGAATGTAAAATGAAACTACTTTGTAAGCTACCAAAAGGATTAGGTGCAAATGGAAATCTTAATGAGAACTGGCACGAGGTTAGGCAAAGTTTCGACATATTTTTAAAAATGACAAACAATATTATAAAATCAGATGAAGTTAAAATTGCTATATTATTAAATATTGTCGGCAAAGATGGTATTGAATTATACAATAAATTTAATCTCCAAGAAGCAGAGAAGAAAGACTTGGCAAAAGTGTTGCAATGTTTTGAAGAGCATTGCAATCCTAAGAAAAATGTTGTACATGAAACATTCAAGTTTTTTAACAGAATACAACAAGAAGATGAAACATTTGACAGCTTTTTAACAGATATAAAAAAGCTGAGTCAAATGTGTGAATTTGATATAATGACCAACAGAATGATTCGAGACAAAATTGTGTTTGGAATAAGAGACAAAGCATTACAGGATAAATTTCTAAAAATGAAAGATCTTAATTTGCAAAAGGCAATTAATTACTGTAGAGCAGCTGAGACTAGAGAAAGAAACCTACAAGGCAAACTAAAGAAATATAGTCTAAGAAAGAAGATAACACAGAAATCCAATAGAGTCAGAGACAAGAAGGCGACACAAAAATCCGACTGCAGTGTATGTAACACAAAACATGGCCCAAACAAATACTTAGGGAAAAAACAGGAGTGCAATAAACTAAATTATTTACCCGGTAAAAAATTTTTTACGTATTACAATATTTAAATATATAAAATTATATAAAAATATACATAAATATGTATAATCTATTATCCATAATCTTATAATCAAACGTTAATAATTTTGCTCTGAAAAGAAAAAGATAAATTTAATATAATTTATTATTTTACGTTAGTATAACAATCATTTTTTTTAAATTTAAGTTAGTAATTATAAAGTGATATTAATTTTTGCTATAATACATGCATAGTTGACTTTCGTTTTCTAATTCTCATATGTAAGCATTGCGTACTATATAAATTTAATATAATTAATTAGTAAGTAATACAGTTGAGTTATTTGCTAATTAGATAGTTTTAAACAATATATCAATTATTTATATTTATTCTGAATAATAATCATACTTTCGTTCATGACTTTTTGTGAACAGCATTCTCTCTCGCAATCATTTTATTACATCTATATGTACCTTTTATAAGTTAATAATTAATATTTTGTAATACAAAACATTTTTTTATGATTACAGAGGAGGAAGAAGAAGATGACGAACGGATTCCAGTTCGACGTTGGATACGTAAAAATTATACAAAATTAACTACAAATAAAGCAAAATGCAATCATTGTTCTGAAGTATTTAGTTATAAATATGTACCTGAATTACCTTGCCACTTGAGGTTGGTCCATCCAGACAAATTAACAGAAAAGGAAAAGGAAGATCGTAAAATCAGTTGGATATGGGATTACTTTACACCAGGAAACAATATGACTGCTATATGCAACATTTGTAATAAAACATATAATATAGTATCAACAACCAGGTGTTTAAATTTACACTTAAAACGCGTTCATAGGTAAGTTCTCATACAGTATATTCAAAAATTGAATAAAATACTGAAGAATGTAAAATTGATAGTAACAGAACAATAGCTAAGGAAAATGTATGTGTTTAACAATGCACTTAACATAAGCATTAAATTGATTTTCGCAAATATGATATAAAAAGACACATATAATGGCGTGCAAAAGTTTCCGGTCAGTGACATTTTATACTTTAATTTAAAAAAAAAAGCCTGATAAAATTTTAATCATTAGCAGGTATTAATACAAGATGTGAGTAACGAAATCTTATTTAACACCTGATAACGATTAAAATTTTATTAAATTTTTTTTGTAAGTAATGCTAATGTCGGCCATAGTGTAACTTTCAAGCCTTCCCCGGTGAAAATTTTTCTCATAATTTTTATATAAATTAGAACATTTTTTAGAAATGCTCAGAAATATTCGGAAAGTTTACAGCTTTCAGAATTTTTCATACAAGTGAATTCTGAAATATTCTGAAATTTCCAATGACACCATCTTATGTCCTTCTTTAAACCATATAAATTTTATCTGAAAGGTTTTTTTTTTTAATTATTGAAATTATTCCGTTATACAAGAGCACTGTTAAGTAAAAATATAAAATTTTATTTTAACTTTTATTTCAACTAAATTTTACATGAAATTAATTAGTTTACTAGCGTAATTAATTTAGAAATTACAAATGATATGACTCACGTTTTCAATATTCTATTTATAATTAATTTTTGTCTCATTTCTGATCTGTTTCGAACTTCACAATCATATATATATATATATTATATATAATTTACATCTATGAACATGAAATTAAATTTTGGATTGTTTCAAATTAATAACTTGCGCAAATTAAATCTTGGGATACAACTAAAAGATTTTCTTCTAAAATCTTGTATTTAATAAATAATATATTTTTTATTATATTCCTAAGACATAATAAATTATTTTTTTTTAAATAATAAATACAAAGACACATATATAAAATATTCTGAGTGTTTTTATTTTGAAAGAAATTTTTTAAAATGGTTTTAAAAATTTAGCCGTCTAAATTGTATAAATAGTTTTTCGTATAAGAACGATAATTTTTGTCTTATAACAGAATAGTATACATGATTAAAATTAATTTACATTTCTCCGTCGCATTTCTTTAATCCTTCCATAAATATAGGGAAATCGCTGCAAAGTTTGCGGATGATATGAGCAACGATACAAACAAGGATACGACTACAAAAAAAATAGAATCTCAAGAAGACTTAGCAGCTTCATCTAATAATTTGAACGGAAACACGGAAGAAACAGAATGTTCTCTTAGCAAGTAATTATTTGTTTTGCATTTATCAATACATATAAATGAGTCTTATGAAGTAAACATTGCCTTTTTCAATTCATACGAGGGTTATCCAGAAAGTAAGTTCCGATGGCTTAAAAGAAAACAAGTATATATGTATACTTACAGAAAATTTTTATTTCTTTTTAAAGCACATACCTTATACTATTTTTCTACATAGTTATCGCCATTGTTGATGATGCACTTATTATATCGGGACACCGGGTATTATGTCTTTTCCTATTTGTTTAAACATTAAAACACATACTAGGCGTATGCACTAAACCAATAATTGAAAATTGCGTCAACCCTTTACCAACGAATTTGTCCATGCGCACCATCGCGGCGGCGAAATTTAAAAACAAGATTTACTTTCTGAATAGCCCTCGTATAATCTACAGGATAATCATTAGGATTGTGTTGAAAATAAATTATATTTTTTCTCCATTTTGATGATCATTTTTCCAATTAGAGTCGGATATTTGAGACTTGTCAATTGAGTGTTAACATGAATTGTAAGCATTAATCATCAATCGATGCAAAGAAAATATACAATTGATTTTAAAAAAGTTATGCAATTTACACATTTTGTTTTGAAAAGCAATAATGTGTTTTCTTTATTTATTTGATTCATTTTATTATCCTATCTGTAAAAATATTAATACAATTATTAAAAAATGAATAGTTTATTCTAGATGTTTTATATTTTATATAAATTTATCTAAAATAAGTTTTATATTTTATATAAAATATCTCATAAACTATTGATTTTTTGATATTTTAAATATTTTTTAAAAAAGTTTATGTAAAAATTTATGTAAGTCTATTCTATTTAAAATAGTGGAGATGATCTTCATATCTTTTCATATATAAATATAGGAAAATCATTACAAAGCAAACGGACATGAGCGATACGAACAAGAACATAATTATAATTAGAATGAAACCTGAAGAAGACTCTACAGCTTCATCTGAAAACACAGAAGAAACAAGAGTTTTTAAGGAGTAATTATTCACTTTACATTTATCATACAATAACTGAAAATAAATCTTATGAATTAAACATCTCTATTTTTTCAAATATATTCTCTAAAACTTTTAGAATGAATATTACTTTGAAGAACAAAATCTCGCTATTAAAGGATTGAAAATTGAATCACATTTTTTTGAAAACTGATTCATTTTTCATTCTTTAGAGTGAGATTCTGTTCCAAAAAATTTAGAGAGTAACTTACAGAGTAATCATTAGGATTGAAACATTAAATTGTTATATTTTTCCTGCTCTTTAACAATCATTTTTCTGATTAAGGTCAAGTATTTGAGACTCATTAATTTCATAAGTGTTAGCATGAGCTATCAACTAATGTAAAGAAAAAATATATAGATTTAGAAAATAAATTATGCAATATATATTTTTACTTAAAAAGCAATGTATTTTCTTTACATCAATTGATTTATCTTATTATTTTATACATACAAATATTAAGATACAATTATAAAAAATAAATATATTCTAGATTTTTTTTGTCAAATTTGTCAGAATAAAATACAAAACATTTAGTAAACTATTGATTTTTCGATATCCTTTGGTGCTTTTATGTGCAGAATAATTAGAAGAATCATATTATGTAAAAATTATATAATTTTATAAAAAAAAAGTGGAGGTCTTATTCACAAAAAAGTTAATTCTATGAAAAAAATGAAAGCGACCTTGGTGATCTTCACTTGCAAAAACAATATTGTCAAAGTACAGTCTTCTATTTTTAGGAACAGAATAATAAGGTAAATCGATCGGTGTAAAGAAAATACATAACTGCTTATTTAAAAAATTATCCATTTTGCACACGTATTTTTTTTTAAACTATGTGTTTCTTTTACACTAATTGATCATCAAGTGCATTGTATATTACATATGACAAAAGCGCATTAAATTGAATATTCTACTATGTACGCTTTTTTCTTTTTTTCACTTTTAATATATTAGGTGTTGGAATTAATTCGTAGCGTTTTTAATGAAAGAATGTTATTTATTTCACATGAGCATTAAAAAATACATTAATGAAAGTACTTCCCATCACTTGTAAAACGCTACGAATTAATTCCAACACCTAATATATATATATATATATATATATATATATATATATACAAAATAAGTTTTTTACATTTATATATTTACAATTGAATTAAAGCTAAATGTTATTCGATTTATCTGACATAGCATAATAGTTTCCCAACTATAAATACAATTAATAACTATAAATACGATTTTACATATGCAATACATTAATAAACTACAAATATAAAATTTAAATATTAAATATTGACAAAATTTTACTAATCATTTAAATTCATTAAAAAATTACATGTTTTGCTTATTAATCCGGTATAATTGTAACATTAAATACTAATAACTCTATCACTTTTTCTATTTTTTAAAGTCACATTTTATATGAACATAGATCCCCGCCAAGCACTTCAAGATCATTGGAACAAATGGACAAAATGGACTACTCCACCTAATGGTTCTAATACTCATACAGATGTGGCAGAAATCTAAAGTTTATGATTTCTTTGAATCTTACAGAGTAAACCCTGACGTCCGTAGTCGAAAATAATTGTGTTATATACAATTATTATTATATTTTGTATATTAATTATCACATTGGTAATTTCTAAATTAGCTGGACATACGCGAGATTTAAACTTTTTTTTAGTTTTATAAATCTTATTTAACTATGTAATATTAAGATGTTATTACGGCTTCTCTTGTATTTTCAGAAATACTTTATAAAGACTGATTCATTAAGTTAGATAATACTTTATCATTTATTTGCAAGTAGATATATACAAGTGAATAATAATTTAAGAAAATTTAAAATTATAAAACGAAATGCATTAAGTATATTTTGCTCTTTAAAATCAATGTATAAGTTCTCTTTAAAATCAATTAAAATTTATAAATGTAAGGTCGTTATGTAAAAAATAAGTAAAAACAGTTCAATTACGTACATTAAATAAATATATATGAATTGATTACCAAATAATTATACTAAGTTCAAATAAATTATTGTAATGTTTGTTGTAATATTAGTATGTTTCAAATAAACAGATATATTAAATAATTTCTTATTAGTTACATTATTTATTAAGTACATATAAAAATGCTTATAAAAATTATTGACGTATCTATGATTATATTAAATATTAAGCATTTTTTTTATTAAATTCGTTTTTTTAAATCAATTTAAATATTAATATAACTCGCATTATTCATAAAACGTGTATGTATACCAAATAAATCCATGCTAAATACCATGCTAAATATTTTATTCATGGACAAAAATTATTTCGTGATTTGTACATTAATTGTAAAAGACATAAATATATATTTTTGTGTACTGAACATGAATTCGTTGACCAAATTTAACTATCGTCACAATTTTTAAAAGAATAGCGTCAAAGAGGCTGAAAACGACTTTAAAAATTTTTATTACTGCGGGTTTTGCTATTTATTGCAAATACTGAAAATCTGTAGTGCACTTCACGAATGTTTAATTTTTGTATATTCTGTGTTTTTTAATTTTACATTATTAACATCGTCTAATTGTAACATTAATCATAAATTTATCATACCTTATTTTTTTTACCACTTATACAATCAAAGTTGATTATTCGTCTTTGTCTAATTCATGTAATAGTATGGAAAAGAATCACAAAAACGTGGACATTACTCTATGAGATTTGATACACGAAAAAGTCATAAAAATCATTGTGTAAAAAAAATCATATAAAATAAATTCCATTCAAAAAAGTGGAGGTAACTTTCATATCTTTTTGGCACTTCTACCTAAAAAAAAACCAACATGATCAAAATACATCCCCCTCGAAATCCGTCCACTTTCATTTGAAACATTTTTTTGTATCATCAAAAATAAGCGAAATATTCAAGCTGTTCGATTTATTTGTGTTAGATGTATATTAATTTTTAAATTTATCATTCATTAGAAATAAAATGAGTTTCTTTGCAGAGCGTTTAAATGAACTATTTTATTATTTTTGGAAGGTTTCTCAAGCTTTCCTGAATAATTAAGTATTTTTTCATGCACGGATTTCCAAAATGACAACTGCAAAGGTGTCCATTCAAGACCAATTTTGGCCAATTTTATACTCCCTCTTTTGTACAAAATTTTCAGATTTTTTACAGATATCCATTTCTGTTTGTACAGCTCCGTAAAAGTCAGTCATATCGAAATATCAATTATCGATTTCGAAAGTAAAGATTTCAAACTTTAAAATTTTTTTGTAAATCTCGTTATGATCATTTTTTACGAAGTTACATTCTTTTGAATATTTATCTATTTTTGAGGATGGATGATTCTTTAATATTCTTGAGGACTAGGTGATTCTTTAATATTTTTGCGTAGTTTTGAGTAGTGTATAAAAGTTATTACAATGGATTTCTGTACGTTATATTTGAATTTTTGTACGTTATATTGCTTTGTAATAAGTATCTGATAGCACATATACATAAATGATGACGCATTCTGTTTCACGCATGACGTGCATGATGTTTCATTTATATTTATTTATATTTATTTATATTTATTTATTTATTTTATGAATAACAATGATAACAAATGCATTAAACGGAAAGCACCCATAATTAAGAAGAAAACATTATTCGATAATTCTGCAGATGTACATAGTGACCAATGAGAATGAATTGAAGCTATATTATTACTCCGCAACACGTAAGTCGAACAAAATAAATTAAACGTGACTTTGAGCAGAAAATTATCAATTTTATTATTACCACATATATGGAAAAAAAATGTATAATTATTTGACAATTGAAACATTACAAAAAGAGAGGCAAAAATACGCATATGAGTTAATAGCGTCACGTTCGGGCGCGCCTCGTGATCAAGTGGCCGACGATACGGATCGCATATTCATTATTCAAGTAAACAGAAATAACTTTCTCTCTTATTAACAATAGGAACGTTAATAATGGAACTGTAAGTATAAGTATAATGCTGGATACTTACAAGGCGTGAACCACGACCGTGAACGTACACGTCAACAGAAATTTTTCCTGGCGGAAAAGGAGGACATGAGTCATATCATACGCAAGCATATATTTTGCCCTTTATTTTGTAATGTTTCTATTGTTAAATAATTACATATCGTTCATGTTTATATATATATATATATAATAATAAAATCGGCGATAACAAATTTTCTCTTCAAATTTGGTATTTGATTTATTTTATCCGGCCCACATGTTGCAAAGTAATAACCATTTTTTAGTTTCAACTTGATTCCATTGACCATTCTATATTTATTTGATCTCAATATGAAATTCTGATTTAATGGAAAAGTGACATATACATGTAATTAGGTAGTAAACTCCTGCCGGTTTTTGTCCAAAATTGATTACATATTCAATAATTTGATCGACTAGATTGACGATTATTCGATCAACTACAAATTTTATATAATGATTAACTTTATTTTATTATAATGATTAATTAACTATCTATTCTAAAAATTATCTAAGGGATAATATTTCCCACGATTATAGTTAAATCGCGATTAATACCAAAATCTAAAAACGCAAGAAAGGGAAGACAAATTTAATCATCTTTAATTTTTTAAAAATTATTGTAAATAATATTCGCGACGCTTTTATTGCAAACAATATTACACAACAACAATTTTGTTATTGTGTATTAAGTTAATATTATATCCAATAAAATATAGAATAAAAAAAAATAAATGCTCTGTCATATGATAATTGAATTATTAACTTTTTGTTAGCCAATTTCGAATGACAACCAATTTTGATCTCCCATTAGAATAGTAATATTATATTATACATATGCTTTTCGTTTCTAAATCTGTAAGTCAGTACCTGTGCCATTCTTGTTTTTCATTCAATATATTGAATGCTTTTAACAATGAGTCACAAGACAGAAAGCAAACCAAATTCTGATAAATAGATTCTTAATAAATAAATAATTATTTATATCTTATAGGACCATATATATACGTAAGAAACACAATCTATATAAATCAATACCTTAAATGGTCTAACTGAATCTTAAATGTTTGTGTGAGTCTGTGAATTTATATACTATGTATTTATATACTACGTAAGTATTCATATACTATATATACATAGTCTGTTAAAATATGCGCCGAAATGATTTTTCGATCTTCAAATGCAAAATCTATCAAACTATCACGCCGTAATATCACGATGATTTAAATTGACTAGCAATTTAACAAATTGATGCTTTTTTTTTCATATTAGAATGATCTTAATAATGCTGCGTGGCATATTAAAATCTGTAAATAATTAATTTTTATTGCAAAAAATATTATCTCGGTCATAAGTCAAACCCGCATCTCTTGCATCTCTCCTAAGAGATCCGGGTTCGACTTCTAACTAAGGCAATAAGAATTAATTACTTACAGATTTTATTATGTCACTCAACACTATTAAGATTGTTTTAAATTGCGAAAAAAGCAAATTGTCATATTGCTAGTTAATTTAACTCGTGATATTACTACAATAGTTTAATAGAGTTTGCGTTTCGAGATTGAATAGCTATTATTCTTAATTATGAATAATTCTTAATAAATTAAATTTTATTATTACAAAAATAAATTTACGTAGCTTCAATTTACAAAAAATATATTGTGCGCATTAATTTCTACATACTATTTATAAAGCACTTTATCGAAATTATTAGCTTCAACTCTTAAGATGACACGTCGTTAAGAATATAGATAAAATCAATAAATATCTTGGATCCTAGTATAAAAATATAATATTGCGAGGATAGTTACGTTTATCGTCATTTATAATCTATAATAATACAATAGAAAAAATTCTGCGAGAAGTAAGCAAGCTAAGCTAGAGCATCTGTGTATTTATTCCGTCACTCAGTACTTGTTAGTTGATGTGTAAATACTTCATTCTTCGATATAAGCATTTTACACAGTAATTCTCACAAAGTTTCTAAAAGATTTGCAAAATTATTTCTGAAATTCTTATAAAAAGTATTAAGATATGATACCACCTTTGAAGCTTAAAAATAATACTTAAAGTTGGCAATTTTTTGCAGTAAAGTAATAAAGTCAATCAAAAATGGTTTTGAAGGGCTTTAATATATAAAGTTTTGAGAGTACAAAAAAATTTCTTTTATTTTTATTTCACAAGCTGGCGGCGTTATAGTAGAACCATTGAGCCTCCTTTTTCAGTGATTATATAAACGGTGTGCACGAAATTTTGTACACCATTGGATCTGGAATAAAAATCCAAAGAAATTTATTTTCTACATATTTAAAGCTATAAAAGTAGGATTTTTGCGATATATTGAAAAATTGTTTTATTATTAATATTTAAAGATGGAAATTTTTGGTCGAAAATCGTAAATTTTTTTCAAATATTTATCATTTTACAAAAATCAATGTTTTGGAAAAATCCTTCATATTTCTATAGCTTTAAGTATGTAAAAAATAAAATTCTTTGGATTTTTGTTGCAGATCCAGATCCAATGGCGTACAAAATTTCATGCACACCGTTTATACACTTTTATTAATTTACTGCAAACAATTGCCAAATTTAAGTATTATTTTTAAGTCTCAAAGGTAGTATCTCCCCTTAACACACATTTGTCTCGTGCAGCAAGAATTAATTTAAACTACTTGCCGACGATCTGGAAAGTATGACGAAGACGCTACAGGCTGCACTGGCACCATTATTGATTTTTGTTTCGTTTTTCGGTGTGGGTTGTTTCGAATATCCTCTTGAACATTCTAGGCCATATCTTTTTTGCTTGTATGTTTTGGCCATATGGAGCTATCGTACTCTATCTATTATCCTATCTACTCCTTTTGCCTTTCCAATAAGCCATCAATTAAAGGAAGGTTTATACCTTTCTTAATATTATTGACCGCAATTGCATCGATACTTGTTAACTTCTTTTATTTCAAGGTAAATGTTTTGTATGTACTCATCTCTAATACTTTATTAAAATTTCTTAAGTTTTTTCTAATTTTTTTTTCCATTAAGAGTGTTAAAGGCATTTTGATCTCACAATTATGAGCAAATATAAAGAACTCCATACAAATATTAAGGAAAATAGATTTCGGTCAAATTGCTTCAAATTTTAATATTTTTTAGCTTATGTCAAGCTGCGAAAAGTCCTCATAGGTAAAAATCTCAAAATGCCTCAGATTTTGCTCCAAGAACTTCGGAAGATCATCACATCTTATACGGAAAAATAGTCAAAATAAATCTTTTATTACATTAGTTATGAATACTAATAAGCAAGAAACATTTTGGAACATTTCAGTAACATTGTAGCAATGTAGTACATTTGAAGATTTGTGCCCATGACAAATTTTAATTTGCTTAAAGTGAGCTATAAATTAAATATTAAAATTTAAAGTAATTTGACCGAAATCCGTTTTTCATAAGATAAGATTAGTGCGGAGTTTTTTATGAAAAATTTTTGGATAATTTAATTTTTATGTTTATATCATTAATTACTGTAATCAAAAACTATTTAGTAAAATTAATATTGTGTTTATTCCCGCAAATTAGCTTTCAATGTAACATTTTTAAATTTTATGTTTCGAATACTAATCTTTCTTATAACTTTTCTATCACATTTTCTATACATATTGCAATAACAATTTTTTTCCAAATATAACTTTCTTTTCAAATATAACTTCGCATAATCAATAATTAATATAATTTTTTAAAGGAATTGAAAATGTGCTTGCATGGACTTTCCTTAGTGGATAACACAATGGAAGTAATTGGTTCGCCAAAGAAATATCAACGCCTGCGTAAATAGATAATTGGAATAATAATCGGATATATTGTATTTGCGTTTTATCAATTTGCAGTATTTTCTTTGATATTGAAGTTTTTTTATAAACACAACATAAATTTCCATCTTATATCTATAATATTTGCGCGTATTTATCCGGAATTTGTTCATGTCTCAAGTGCACTAATTTGCGGAATTATCCTTGGGTTAGTATATATGTGAACATTTATTTATTAACATAATGATAATATACGTATATAATGTATATATTATTATATTAATTTTGTATAAAAAGATAACTAAATTTCTTTTATTCAATTCAGATACGTAAGCTTTAGTTTTCATCAAGTCAATGTTCGTTTACATATGCTCTATTTTTTTATTGACAGTGTGTGTTAAAATGTTTACAATCTATGTGAATCATTTAAAGATTTTTTAAACTATTTAATTACTATTAGGTGTTGGAATTAATTCGTAGCGTTTTACAAGTGATGGGAAGTACTTTCATTAATGTATTTTTTAATGCTCATGTGAAATAAATAACATTCTTTCATTAAAAACGCTACGAATTAATTCCAACACCTAATATAATTTTATACATTTTGTCAGTATTTACTTTGAAATTATAAAGAATGTATGTAAAATAACCTAAACGAGAAAATGATAAAAGTTTATTTTATGATATATAGTAAATATAAAATGTAATAAAACATAATAAACAAATAACAAAGTCTTAATTTAGTCCTGACTTTAATTATTTATTAACATAATAATAATATACATATATAATATATATATTTTAATTTTAAATAAAAAAATAACTAAATTTCTTTTATTCAATTCAGATATGTAAGCTTTAGTTTTCATCAAGTCAATGTTCGTTTACATATGTTCTATTCTGATCTTTTCGAAAATAATGCAGACTATAGAAGACAAATCAGATCCATTTTATTATGTCAATGGATAACAGTGGCTGAGGCTCGCAAACAATATATATGGATTATAATGTAATTTTTTTTTAATATTACACATGCGCACGCATCTATGTATTAGTATTTGTATGGCACAGTAACTCTACGTTTCAGAGTCGTAAAGCTCAGAAACGTTCCACGCGCATGTTGCACTCATGCGAGATATCATATGTTGAAATTCATGAAGTCACATAACACACACACACATATACAAAAGAATGATTAGCATCAATTGTAAAATAATCACACATTTTGAACCAATCGCAAATTACAATTATATTGTCCTTTAAATCAATTTTATGATAATAATAATAATAATTTTATTATTGTGAGTACTTCTTTTACGTGTCTTTATGGTTAATTATAACAATTACGATTTTTTTATAGGCATGTCCACCTACAACAATATCTTATATCTTGCAAACTAAACAAAATATTCAAAATATCAATTTTAATTCAAATGATTTGGTATTTCATAAAAAGTTTAAGTATCTATGGCAATGCATATCTGATACTTACAGATAGAAATAAAGAAATATGGACAATTACATATACTTGTGATGTTTTATATAATTATTCCACTTTCACTCGAGACAGCATCTTATTTCTCATATTAAACTATGTATGTCAAACTATTTACTATAAGGTATAGTAAAATTAAATCATAATTAATTATTTAACTAGAATTATATATATAAGCACGAGCAACAATTTTGCAACATTAAAATTACACATATCAAAGTTTTCTTTCCAATGATGTGACCTTTTGGATGCAAAATTTTCAATTTTATATAATATACAAATTTTTATATCGTATAAAAACAATTTCAGATAAATGAAAGAGAAGCAATTCTTCACAAATTGTTTAATTATAACCTCGATGATGAGTTACGTGAACTGGTAAATAATGACAACAAAATTTTATGTAGAATTTTAACTGTTTTATGGATAATTTTACTATCGCTCATAGAAGTTCGGACATATGCATAAATTTCATGGAATGATTATATAAAAAAGTTGGGACATTATAAAACAGCAATTATATTATTCATTTTTGTTATGTGATTTGTCAGGCGTCCATTTTTGTTCATGATAATTAAAATATCAACTGTGTTATCTAAGCGTCATGTTAAGATAGGATATTTATTTGTACATATTAACACTATTGGTAGGGTAAGCTAGAAGTTTTATAAAATTTTTTATTTTATACACAAAAGCGAATATTTGTAATTTAATAATTATGCTATCAATGTCCTACGAAATAAACAGTGCATTTTAGCGCATAAAATTGAAAACATTTTATGAAACTTTTGCAATTAGCGTTATGCATACAAGTAGTCTAAAATATATAAAAGAATATATCTTCTATTAAATTCATAATGCTGAATTGTATCCAATTTGAGATATTTTCAATCATTTCTATACATCGCCACTTATTTTTTTTAATATGCCGTTAACTTATCTAAAATAATAGAGTTAAATGATTTAATTCAAGAGAATAATATTGAAGTAAAAATAAGAAAATATTCTTTAACTTAAGAGATAGGTTGTTTCTTTAAGCAACCTATCAATGTAGCACATTTGATATTTTATAACAGTGTCTCAATTTTTTACATTGTCGTTTAATAGAGTTTATGCATGTATCTGAACTTTTATGAAAGGTAGTATATATATCTAACATTTCATTAAATTATTTAATTTCAATTAGATTTTACAATTTATATTGCAAATAAGACTTAAGAAGATAAAATTTGGTGTGGGACATTTTAGCTATGGATATAATTTCATTTGTCAGGTAAAAATCCTGCAAATTAATAATAAATATCTAAGTAGTAACATTTTATTGGATTCACTTCTCAATTAACTGCATTTGTTTACCTTTCATGGTTGTTTTATGTACAAAAATTTTTTTTTAATTTTATAAATAATTTAACACAAATATTTTTATTAAGTGTGATGAAATTATATTTTTTCAGATGTACAGTACAGTTTTGGCTTTCCTTATTACTTTAATACAGGTAAGAGAGACCGGGGCATCATGAGTCATAAAAAGGAGAAGAGTTAATAAGATGGGTTTTTGAGTCCATCGCCGATCAATCTCAAAGTGTGTCGTTTTATTCTTCTGTCCAAGGCTGCGTTCCGTTTCATGCATAATGCACATGATATAGCATTTTATCCTTGTCGTTTGCCGAATGTCAAACAAATGGAACTCAACCCAAGGTTCATAATGCCCTGACATGGATTAAATACATTTCAATTAAATAAAATTTCAAGTTGTTATAACAATTTCAGGATTTTACAACTACAATGTTTGGTACTCTACTATATTCTGAATTACATACATTTAAATACATTTTTGTATTTTGTATTTCGTATTTGAATACCTTTTTTGAGAATATTTTGTATTTTGCATTTAAATACTTTTATTTTAGTACATATTTTTGTATTTTAAATTTGTAAGTACTAAATACATTTAAATTATGTAAATATTTTTGTGATGAAAGTCAAAATCGCCATTGTTAACTCGACCTAAAATATGTTCCACTTCATGCATGAGGTATTATTTATCCTTACATTTGGTAAAGATAAATGATCATCATGCACATAATGCGGAATAAAACGGACATCTCTAGCGTTGTGTATCAGCTAGGGATGGGTAATTGAAATACAATATGTACTTAAAATACGTATTTAAACATATTTTTATTTTATTGAGAGTATTTTGTATTTCGTTTTGGAATACTTTTTTGAGAGTATTTTATATTTTGTATTTAAATATAATTTTTTGAGTATTTTGCCCACCCCCAACTATATTGTATAGATTATGTTATATTACATCATATTACATCATATTATAAAGTTTTTTTTAAATATTTTTCAGTTGGATTTGATAGAATCCTGCTTAGAGCCCAATGTGGTGCTGTAACATTCAATGTACGATGTAATGATAAAACGGTTTACATTTGGCGATCTACCAAAGGAATTATATTGGCTGTCTGAGCATGTATTCAGGTAGAAGAAATTAGAAGGAAAGCGTTTTGATTGATACGACTGTTATCGAATATTTTTCGAGTCAAAAAATGAAAATCGACGATTTTAAAAAATATTTTATATTTAAAATAAAAAAATTTGAAAATATTTTGTATTTTGTATTCAAAAAAAGAATATTTTGATGTTTGAAATACAAATTTTGAAATAATTTATATTTTGTATTTAAAAAAAGCTATTTTGTATTTGAAATAAATTTTTAATGTATTTCGTACTTTGTATTTTAAAATTGAAAGATTAGAAGTATTTTGTATTTTATAATTCAAATACCGAGATTGTCAATATTTTGTATTTTATATTTGAAATATTTTGATGATGTATTTTGTCCAGCTCTGCGGTCTTGAATAATAAGATCTGTTCTTTTTGATTATAGTTCTTGGATGGTCATTATTAGTCCTACATTCTTTTATTATATTGACTATAACATTAGAAGTTTTAAAAAAATAAGTACATAGTCTTTCTGATTATTACAATTTGAATAATTTTAACAAAGAAGAAGAACTTTCGTACATTCTCAGGAGAAATAAAAAATTAAAAAAGAAAAACTCAAAGAATTAATATGGTATTAAAATAAGCTGAGACTTTCTTCCCAGTAACAAAATATGTCTTGCATATTTCTTCAGCTCAACCGTACACAATTGAAAGATCGTTTAGTACGTTGCGAAGAGTAAAAATTTGATTGCGGTTAACAATGTCAGAAAAATCGTCTCAATGGACTTTGTTAATTGTACACAAAAAAATAGTACTTGCGAAGAAAGATAATGGAGGAAGAAGTATTAAGAAAGTTCGCTCAAGAATCTCAAAGACAGGCTTTAATATAAATATATTTTAATAAATCTTGTGTGAATATAATTTTGTCCCTCTCCTAATTGAAATTCTGCGTATGTATACTTCCAAATAATTAAAAGGTTCAATTAAATTAAAAAGTCTTTGTAGTAATGTAAGTATCATAATTGCTAATTAATAAATATGTTAGAAGAAGAATCTAGATTACCTTCAACTTTATAAGTTAAAAAATGTGCTTGGCTCGTGTTCTTTTTTATCATATCTTCACAGATCTATTCATTCTTTATGTTGACTATTTTTTTGTAAATCTAACGTACTGGTTTAAACATGTATATTTCCTTGTTACTCTTATCTTATCTATCTACAATATATCTTTACTTGCTTCTTCCTTACTTCATTTTCTTTTTTCAGTATGTATATAAATATAAAACATGTTTAAAACATGATTTTTACCAACTCTGAAAAAAGTGTGTCCATTGATGAGCGTGTAACCGATTTTTTTTATTGTGTAACTCTAATAGAACTAAAAGAAATCGACAATCTCATAGAAAAATTTCTCCTTCCATAAATTCTTTAATTTCGTAAAAGAATATGAGTAACAACTCACAGATGCACAGATTACATTAATAAGATATTATCATAGTCGAAAGTATCAATAAAATATTGGCATTATTATTGAAGTTGTGCTAAATAACATTTACACTGTACGATAAACTCCATAGATTGTATTCATGCGTGCAATAAGCTCTATATAAATGGGCAGCGAATACGTTTTATAAGTATAAACAATATAAAATTAGTTTCGAAGCCTAGACTATGATAATTATATATTTATATTTAAATAATAAATAATAATAATAATATATTTATCAATATTTAAATTTATTTATTCGTTATATATTTATATTTAACGACACTTTTTTAATAGCACCTTTTTTTATAAATAATGTGCGAAGTATTCCAACAAAAAAGGGATACTTTAAAGAAATATAATACTTAAAATTTTTAATTTTACTTTAATTTTTATATGACGTAAAATTTGTATAACTCTTATATGGGGAATAAGGAAATAATTATTGAATAGAAAACTTCGATATTAAAACAAAATCAGAATAATAATCTGATAGAGAAATTTTTCTTTTTTCAAGTCCTTTAAAGATTTATGAATGACTGTTTAAGAATGATTAGCACATTTCTTAAAAATTGATCCATTGGAAACAAGGATTAAAACAAAAATTTTGACAACGCTATTACGAAAACGTTGATTTATTTTTAACTTATCTACAATCTTGGACGAAATATAGAATATATTATTTCCTTACATTATAATACAGGGTAACGCAAATATACGTATGTAAGACATAATAGGCGAATAATATGGCGTCGAACCAATGAATGTATAGTCCGTTTATATTTAAAATGCTTTTATGAGACACTGGGCCTTAATTTGCTCTAAACGCAACAACTTTCGAATATGATTTTTTTAAATCAATTCTAGCAAATGCAATGTGTTCAACGATTCGCTATCAACGTGAAATGGCAATCAATCGGATACGCTTAGCAGTAAACGTGCGAGAAAAAATATATAATATTTATAGTTTTGAATCTACATTCTTCACGCATTTTTAGTGTCCAGCGTAACGTCGTCCAAACATTATTTTTTCAAATTAATGCGGATGATATGAGCGAAGGATCTCGGAATTCGAGCAGCCACGTTTTGCACGGCAGAATGCACGCACACGACTTCGAATGTTGCGAATAGACGCATATCTCTTCGCCTTTTTGGGCGCAGCTTTTCAATTAATTGCAAAGGATCATCGCGAGAACTTCGAAGTCTTCCTTCGAGAATCGGGGGATCAATCCTGCAGCGATTTTCATGATGGCTCCCAATCTCTACGTGGACATCGGTGACTTCTTGTCGGTACCGCTCACCACGTGCATGATTAATCTGGATCCTTAGAATCACACATTGGGTACGTCGGGTGGACCCCGAAGGGCCATCTCTTCGCCCTGATTAGTGGCTGAGAGTTTCCTGAAACAGAAAACAAAAGACTTATTATACGCGTTGTCTTTCATGCCGCTGTATTTCGTTCAAATTAAAGGTAAAATAATATAAGAATATTAAAAATAATAAAGGAATTGTTAAAATCTTTTTTAATAACTTTACGTATTAAATATTTTATGAATTCTTCAGGTTTTTGTAAAATTTTTAACACTTTTACAGTTAATAGTAAAAAAATGTTTTGTTTTTTAATGTAAGTTTACTTCTATTATTTTATTTAATATTATTTCTTTTTATTTACGTGCCTTATATATATTCGTATATGTTATATATATGGAAGTTATACATAAATAAAAGAAATAAATGTAAAAAACGATGTACAATAAAAATAGCTAATTACTAAATTTTATACTTATTATAGAAGATTTTAAATGTGTAATTTTTATTCTATCGAATTTCTATTAAGAAATTAAATTTTATTATTATTCAATATTAATTTTTTTTAAATTAAACTTAAGGAATTAAATAATATCAATTTCAATTAATTTCCGCATCTTCCTATTTTTTACTTTCACATTTTTTTGTGTAGTATAATTACTATAAGTCATCGAGTCATTTAAAGTTTGTGGCTTTAAGCGATCAATTAAATAAATAATCACATAAATATCACTATCCATTATTTATACATAGAAATATTAATTGCTACACTGAAAGAAAAATTTGCTGTAGCAAATTAGATGATAAAATATGGCATAGTATTTTTAATTGGCTGTAGCAGCCAATTTTTTGTTGCATTAATTTATTCGTAATATCAATGTGATTTTAATAGACTAAACTACGCAACTAAAAATTAATTGCTGCAACCAATTAAAAACGTTATGCCATATTCAGTCAATCTTTTCTTTCAGTAAACTTTTTAACAGTTAAATGTAACATATAATGTTGTTAAGAATTCATAATTAGTCGCCATTATCTGATACACATCTAAAGAAATTTCGTATAATTCTCAACAGAAATTCGAAATAACATATTCCGATTATAACTTCCTCCTTTCTTCTATTTTTACGCATCGGTGAAGATTTGCATGCGTTGCATTGCTTCTATATTCGTGCAATCAATAAAGCACATAATACTTTAATATAATCTGCCCATGTTCACATAAATCAAATCGCAACGTCGAATTAGCGTTCGGGCAAAGTTCTCTCAAGCTCTCAAAATGCATGAACGTTAATACGAATTAATGCGACGCTGAGAACGCGGGACATCATTCGTTCGTCGAAATTAATTCCAAATGTACATATTCATACGAATGTATTGCCGAGACTGTTATCGGTGTACGTTCGTTAATTCTGCGGTATGCCGAGCGTGTTTACATAGCGCGACGCGATGAGGTGCCTGGCACGCGGCGTGTGTATTTATTTTTTGCAGTGTACGGCATGCTTATTATCAGCTATGAACGATTCTAATTTTAGAGGCATCCGTTCTTTTTAATCCTGCGCTCGACACTGTACTGTAACTTTCTTGCTTTCTCGTCAAAAATTAAACATACAGCTTTTGCTTGGCTGTAAAAATATTATATAAATCTGATTAGGCACTCAAGAGAGGCTCACTGGTGCATATTAAAACTTACACAAATTGCTGTGAAGATATGTGTTTAATATAAATATAGAAATGGATTAAAAAGTCGCCTAAAATGGGCTTTATATTAATACATTTTATTGTGTTGTTAAAATATATATTTTATAATTTAAAAAACATTTTTATTTTTACATTTTGAATAAATGTACAATGACTTTAATATGCACTAGATGCGTGTAGTGCATTCAATCAAATTCGCCATTGGGCATTTATATTTTTTTCATTTATTTTTAGAATTCTTTTATCTGTTGGTTACCGGCGTAAGTTAAAGAGTTCTTAAAACAAAGGTTAATTTACAGTAAATGTCATAAATCAATTTTTGAACTAAAACTTTAAATAATAAGGCGACTAACATTGGATAAAATTATATTCCACTTTAAATTCCAAAAGTGTATACGAATTCAGTTATAAGCTAGAAAACAAAGTTATTACATAACGTCATTATATCATTTACATAATGAGATTCCAGTAGGCTGGAACAGCCTTGCCTAATTTATGGAAGAATTTAGAGTAGAATTCTATTTATAATTTTATATTCTAATGTAAATATATAATAGCTGCCAAAAATTTCTAGTCATGAATAATTTTGTTGCATAAAGCTCAGATATAAAGAATCTTTATAAATAAAGTATACAAGTATCTAATTTTGTATATTCTAATATTTAAAATCGTAAGTTGATTGTAATTCTTAAGTTGATTGTAACAAGAATTTTATAAATTTACAATACGAAACAGACTGACAAAAATTATCGTAAAATTATATGTTGATCGGAAACTTTTCCCTGTCATTGTATAAGTATATTTTAACACATTTTACATATACATTATTTTATATACATATATATCATTCTGATTCCTCATTTTCAAACATTTTCATTTATTGCATGGCATGTATAATTATAATTAGAATTGCATTTTGAATCTTGAATTACGGATCATTTGAAATAAAGGAATCTCTCTCTAGATTGATTTATTTGCCTGAATTTAAAATGAAAATAATTTCAAAGGAACGTAATATTCCGTATGTAAACTTCCGATCCACTTGGCACAATAAATACTTCGCATTTGATTAATCAATCGGAAAAAAGAACTTTATTGATCGTCCAATCAAAAAATGCTTTAAAGCATTTGTAGTATAAAGAGGACTATAGCTTTTAAGCCCAGTCTACAATTGCGTAATTGTAACTTATAAATTATAGTTGTAAGAATTGATATGAAGACAATATTCGAACTGTAATTGGTTAATTGATTAATTCTGCAAATACAATCACTTACAACTACACACAAAAATACATACTTTATGCAAGTAATAATTACTTGTTTTATATTATGTTATATATTTAAAAGATTTATATATTTGCAAATCTATATCACAAGTTATCACAAGCATCAAATTTATTCCAAATATAATCTGAAAATCCTAATAAGTTTAATACTTCAATCAAGATTATTAAGTTAAAACAAATTTGATTTGCTTTATAGAATTATATAAAATCGTTTCTTTGATTTAATTTTATATTACTATTTACAAGGAAAAACAAATTTTTATTTTAAATATATAATACTGAGTGTTTCTAAACTTTGTAACAAGTATATTTTAAAATTATTATCAAGAAAATGTTTTTTTATTAAAGACAACCGTTATTTAAAAGAAAGAAACTAAATTGAATATTTTTCATGGTAACAGAATAAGATTATTTTTACGTTAGCTGTGATGTTTATGATGGGTGACGTCGATCAGTACGCGGCGAGTGTTTACTTTTTTTGTAACATACTGCGAGCGATTATCAGCGCGTCCTAATCTCAACTGTTATCATTCGTACAATGAAACTCTCTCGAGCAAGTAATGTCACGACTTTGCATATCATCGCCTTGCTACATTTTAATCTCAAAGCGAGAATCACGAAAAATGTTAAAAAATTTTAAAAAGAATTTTAAAAAGAAAAGCTTACACTTTTACATAGAAAAGCTTTCTATACGAAAAAACGTATATTAAATATTGTTAAAAATGATTAAAGATAAATAAAGAGAACAAAAAGGAGTGATGAACAAGACAAAAAAATCATTCGATAAAATTTCAAGGAGCGCTCAGCATTTAGCAGAAAAAGCAGTTTTGCAATTGTTATAAGATTCTTTAACAATGATTCGTTGCCCTTAATTAATTGTTCATTGGATGTAAAAAATATATAAACCAATATGAAATATATAAACCATATTGAAGAATCTTACAATTGCAAAACTGTTTTTTTCTGCTGAATGCAGTCGATTATTTTCTCTATCCAGTTTCAAACGCGCTTAATTTGTATCTTTCGGCGGATCTAGATTTCGGACTTGCTTATCATTTCGCGCCAAAAGTGCGGAGTGGTGACACCACTTGACCACTAAATACCAGTAACGCGAGTGGAGTGGTGGATATGCGGTGCACCGAGCTATGTGTAAATATATATATATACGTTGATATTGTTCATTAAATAATACTCTCTTAAACATTTAGGAATGAAAACTCACTGCAAAGAGATCGAAAAGTGACCCAGTCTTGGAAAAATCTTCTATTTCCGATCTTTAAGAGTGAGACTCACTCTGAAAGTTTTAGAGAGTACGTGTGCATTTCACGGGTCATTTCGAGTGTTTTCAAGCATGTTTTCACGTATCGTAACGCAAGACGCCGAATCTGGATCGCATACTTTTAATCGATTCTTTGTACCGATTGATTTCTAACCTAAATAAGTCAATAGTCGCGTCGTCTCCCGCGGCATCGGAGTGAAGTTGCGCGGCATCGGAGTGAAGTTGCACCGCATTCGAATTTTTCGGTTACTGAGAGAACGCTGCGAGCTGCGGGTAAGAAACGGATCTGGCGGTCGAGTCTCGTTTAATTAGTGTCTAACTGTAAATAGAGTAGCAATTCGTCGTTTCTGGGCGTGCACTTTCAATGCGATAAGTTGAGATGTGTGTTTTGTGAGATCAGAGTGCTTTGATTATTGCATTAATTCTTTAATTGGTTAATTCGTAAAATTCTTCTGAGTGAATCAAATGCTTTAAAGCATTTGTAGTGGGGACTTGACCTTACAGAAATTCAATACTGAAAATTAATTATTAAAAGCACCAAACAAGTATTTTTTGTTATTCAAAATAAGTTAATCATTACCTTCTAACAATAAATTTTTATAAGAAGAGAAGCCTAGCAAAGAACAGCAATTGCTACGTTTGCAGTATTTAATATAGGTATGTATTTCGTTTCGCAGACGTTTAGCCTCAATTTTATTGTTCGTATTTATTTGTCCTTTCATCATATTACGAAATAGTATTCACAATTATAAAGCACAAGCGTGTACAATTTTGTTTCTAATCGCGAAAAGTGCACGCGAAAGTTATATGTAGCAAATCATTGGAATGTTGCGAAAGAATAATATATTAAACGCGTATATTAAACTGAAATAAAACATCGTTAAATATTACAGTGTGATCAGAGGAATCCTATTTTCCTGAGTTCCTGTGTGTGTGTGTGTGTGTGTGTGTGTGATTTGTTGGAGAAGTGCAAAACGAATGAAAGAGAGAGGAGGTGGAGGCCCAGGGAGGCATCGGGCAACGGCAGAGCAACCGTTGGGTAAACATCTATATTTAATTTATTTTAATTTAATTGATTTATTTAATGCTTTGTTCGTTTCTTGATGTTATTTCTTATTTATTTGTTCAATTTCTATGAATAATAAAGTTCAATTTTTTATATAGTGCACATAAATTATACGTTGGATTATTTTGAGATATATTAAAGATATTAGAAATAAGATTCAATATTTAGAAATGCCTGTATTTTGAATATTTTTTAGATTTATAATTATATTTAATTATTTATATCACAATTAGATTCTCACACAACTCGCAAAAGGCATCTTTTTATGTAGTATCTTTATGATGTCTTTTAAATATACATGTTATTATCTGTGGATTGTCAAATTTAAAAAAAATCTTTTATAAACTTAAAAAATCTTTTTGTGGAATTGTATAATTATTTTGGCAAAATATCTGTTTAAAAGAATTGAAAATGAAAAATTTGAAGTGTAATCAATTATTTTTTAAATATTTAATTATTTGAAGCAGTGTTATAATTGAAACGTATTTTATTTTACAGATTATTATTACAACTCTGCTGCTGCGCATCAGATCCGTGAGTTTGAAATCATGTTTTATTTTATTGTCCAAAAAATTGGTGGAAATTAAATGTATATAAAATATTGTACTATAAATATATGGAAAAACAATCACATAAAGAAAAATTAAAAATGAAAGACAATTTCTTTTGAAAAAGATAAATTGATTTAATTAATTACGTTTAATTTGATATAAAAGAAACAATTTTAAATATATATAAAAATTTTCGTTTGTGACAACAAATGCAAAGGCAAAATTTTCGTCTATTATTTATAAATTTGATATCTAAATTCAATATCCATTTTTTTATTTTTTTTGGATTTTTTTTACAATTTTTGTGATATCTAAAAATTCAGGTTACTTAAAATCTGGATAGAAATTTTGTCATATTAATTAGATATTACTGATTAAATATTTCGTATAAAATGAATAAATTTAGTTGTATCATTCACGTTATTTACTATTTTCTATATATATTTAGTAAATACTTCAACATACAATGAATGAGTTCACTTACCTCTTTCTAAACTGGAAGATGATATAAACGATGATCGCATTGCCGACGAACAGCAAAGCAATTAGGACCGTTGGCAGCACAACATCTGTAATATAATGCAGATTTTATTAATATTGATTGGCTAACGTGCTGTGTCATTGTGTTGATTCAATTTAGCGATACACTTTGATCGCTCGCGTTCAGAACCTCTCACATCGCAAATTGCTGTCAGTATTTTATGAATTAATAAAATTATTGTTTGCCTGACTGTCGTCAGGCAAATACACCAATATGAAAAGTTACTATTTATTTGTTGTTTTTCATATATATTTATAGTTCTAATAATAAAATATCATTATATTGACAGTATGAATGATTAATTTTAAAGAGAGTTTGATAATGAATTGAAAAGTTTTTTTAAATTCGGAAGCATTTACATAATAACGAATATGATATATTTATATTCTGATATCAAAGTGATGGATTATATTAACTGTACCGTCGTACAAATATTATTTTAGATAAAAATTGTAAAAAAATTCAAAAGAAATAAAAAAAAATGAATTCTGCCATAATATAATGTTTGAAGTAATTTTTAATAATAAAATATTTTAATATAAATATATATGGGGATTAACTATCTTGAATGTACAGTCAAGAGAAATTATCGTTTCAGAAAAAAATTGAAAGGGAAATCTTTATTCAAGCAAACATTGATTCTGCTATAATATAACATTATTTGTTAATAATAATTTGCAATACTAAAATAATATTTTTAATATACATACGTCATCCACACAAGTCAGTTGCGTTAAAATATTCGTTAAAATATATCGTTTCGAAATAATAATAAATCTTATGTTAAAATATTAATATTTGATCGATAATATAATAATGAAATGATTTAAAAATATGTATCGCGAGAGCATAAAAAATTCATACAAGATTGATCGTGCGAGCCCATTCGCATCGATCTTACGTCATCTTTCGCTGAACGTCATCAACTGTGGCGTATTGAACCCGCTACGGCGAGTGACTGAAGTTTCTTTTTACAACAAATTTCTTTCTATATGAAATTTTTTTCTTTCTGTCTATTCATTTATAATTTCATATTTATCATTACCATACAGTGCTTAAATTTCATAAATATGTTAAATAATTCGGCCATAAATCCTAGTAATATTCTTATTTTTAAAATAAATTTAGCATATTGTGGAGTATATTTCTCCAAAATTTAAAAATAACTTCTTGAAAAGAGTATATTTTCGTGCTGTATATAGTATTATAATATTCGATTAATCTTGGAATATGCTGCATTTAGGAAATATCTCTTTTTTTATATTAATCTCATCGATTTTCATTTAATATCGATTTTTTAATATGTATATTTTATGAATGATTTTTGATATATCGATTTTATTATATCGTTAAGAATTTATTGAAACACTTTAGAAAAAAAATGAAAAGACGATTACAATATTTTATCTCCTCTATTTATAGACAAAATATTTTATCTCTTTTATTTATAGTTTAAAGTACTTTCGAAGTTAAATTTTTGAAAAGGTGATAAGAAAAGAAATAATTATTAATAAATAGAAATAATTATATAAAATTTTATTTATTTGAAAAGAGTATGATATCTTTATTTTATATATTCCTTTACGTGTAATATAATCTATATTTTAATAAATAAATAATATTTAAATTTAAATTTTGCAGATAAGAATAATTATTATCAGAAATCAAAAGCAAAAACAAGGACAAGTTCTCTATTCTAATATAAGATATTTATATATATATTCTTTTATTCAAATGATTAAGTAAAGATAGTAATTATTAAAACAATTTAAAATAATGTAATATAATGCATGTTAATAAAATGAATTTTATGTTAATTAAAAGATATGTAGTTTTACTGAGCAAGTTTTATTGACACATTTGAATAAAGTTATAAGAAAAAATAATCATTTTTACAAAAAAATCATTAATATGTATAGCTTATTTGTGCATCATAGTAATAGATTAAACAGTTTAGTTTTCTTAGAAGTTAACTCGTAACTGCAATAATTTTTTTATCACCTTTTCAATTCTACTCTCAAAAACACGATACACATGTAATAAATGACATAAGCTTCAGATTAAATCGATTGCAATCGCACTCTGATATTTCGTTACAAATATAGCTGAAAAATTTTTATTGATATCTTTTTGATGATATATTTTTATTGATGATTTATGAAAATCGTGCAAACATTACTGAGGGTGACTATGAATTATTTCGTAATCATGTTTGAAATCATATCGCTTATCGCGTCATTGGTATCAGCTACTGAGCTTCTTAAAATTAATTGCCCTAAATTAACAGCTTTCAGAAGCTTATATTCAAGCGCTTTGCATTGAAAAAGGAATCTCGTATTTATCATGATTAGATATGATTTATAATTAGATAACCTTTGCGCTACATCTTATCTTATTGTGGTATCTACTGATTTTAATCATTTCCGAGTAAGATAATGTTTTTGATGTTGTCGATAACTCGGGTCATTAACTTCTTTTGCACGTGAAATATGGTTGGCTGAAGTCAAAATTATAAATAAAATAAAAATCCAGAACTTTTTGAACATAATATTGATTCAATGCAAAAAATCTTCAAAATTCTCTTTACGTATTAAACGAAATTATTATTACAAAATAGAAAAGAGTCTATTTAAAATTATCTTCCATTATAATTTTCCATAAAGATTCCATTTTTTTAAATGTCACGTATTTACATTATTATACATTCTTTCAAATTTATGGATTTTAAGGATGTTTTTGACTGCATCAAAAATATCAGTTAAAACATTAGTCAATCAAGTAAACAAATCGATATCAGCTAATTCTAGCCAACAAATTTGTATCATAAAGATGTTCTAAAACTGTAAAAAACAAAATAACGAATAATTTGACTTTTAATGGCTTTATGTAACGAAATGATCATGTTTTGCCGCAGTTTTAAATAAACAATTTTTAAATGTAAATAGATTCTAAACTTTCGCATGAATATTTATTAGACCTTTATTAGTATGTATAAAAAATTTGATTTAATTTGTACTGCTACAAATCACATTTGCAAATATTAGGTGTTGGAATTAATTCGTAGCGTTTTTTAATGAAAGAATGTTATTTATTTCACATGAGCATTAAAAAATACATTAATGAAAGTACTTCCCATCACTTGTAAAACGCTACGAATTAATTCCAACACCTAATAATTATTACAAAACAATTTTATATAAAGAAAAAATAAAATTAACACAAAAATTAAATAATTTTTAAATCAATAGGAGAATTGTGCTCAAATTTTGACATAGATATTCAGACCAATCTATGAAAGATTTATATTTTCGATAATGTTTTGGTGCAACCTACAGACATTCTTAATATCTTTCGTTTCTGTTCTTTAAACACGAGTGAATATTTAGAAAATTATATTCTTTTCGAAAAATTTCCTTGCAATTACACCACCAAATATTGTGTGAGACTAAAACCTCCATTTTCACGTGCGAATCTAAGTTGAACGTCACCAATTCACGGAACACTTGTCGCTTTGACAACACAGATACTGATAACACGATAATGATTTGTGATTATCGGAATATTCAATCTTTGTTGACTAAAACCGAATGCTTTATTACTGAATTGAAGAAATTGTCGTTATATTCGTAAGAGAGAGAATTTAGTTCACTGACCTACGACGTAGTCCGCTTGCTTCATCATGGCCGATTGCGCCGAATCCATAACGGGGCTGACGCTACCACTCGCGACTGCGTCCTCGCCACGTCCTATTCTCACCCCCGTTCCAAGGATGTTATCCCCGGAGATACTTGCTAGATGATGGTGCTCGTTTTCTGACTTCACTATCACCGCTGACGTGGCTGTGAACAGAATAAAAGTTTCAGAGATATAGCAATTGATCGTGAAATCGACAAAATAAGACTCCTCGAAAGTTCCTTCGCTTAGAAAATGTAGTATCTTGACGTTTCGTTGAATGATTCTTCATAAAAATTTTGAGCACAAATTTTAACATGATAAAATCTAAATTGGCGTTATTTTCATTTCGGCATTTGAAACGTAAATTGATCATAATTTCAAATCCAGATTGAATTAAAATCTAGCAGTTAGAAATTTCCAGTTTTACAACCTTGACTGAAAATATTAAGCATTTTATTAATTGCTATTTAAAGTTTCAGCTCAAAAATTAATTTATAGCTTTTGCTGTAAATTATCTTTTGAAAAATTTATAATGCCGGTAACCAATAGATAACAATGCAGGTAAACAAATTTTAGATGGATGAAAAAAATATAAGTGCCTATTATTTTTAGTCAAGGTTATTTAATTAATAATCTTCAAGGTTGGAATGAGAACATCGTATAACAATGAATAATAATCTATTATCTTTTCGCAAGAATTAACATTAATTGGAATTCTGATTGAAAATAGAGATAAATTAGAATTTTCTAGTTGAATCTATTATAATTGCAGTTGAGATAATCAGCTAGGATTCTGATCGATATGATCAGAATTTTTGATTCGTTCATTTTCAAACAGAAACTTTTCAGTGCACAATATTTCTAAAATTTTATGAATTTAATCTCTTTTTTAATTTCGTAATTTCAAATATTATTCTGCATGTAGCTTTTTGTTTGCTATACGATTACTGTAGTTTAATATCTGCAACAGAAGATAACGAATGCAAAAGTTGAATAAACAAGTTTTACATTTTATCGAATAATCTCCCAGTGCAATGCTATGTAAATTCTACAGTCCCGACCGATGTTGTTGATAACTTTGGGGATAATATATGCACAATGTAATCCGAATTTGCGCTGCAACAAATTCTGCTATCGATATCTCGAAATAATAGTCGATAAAAAAGTTAATCGGGCAATTCGCCAAAAAGCCTTGGTAACCTCGTGTATCGATCTTGACGATTCTCCCTGCGGTCAAGGGGAGGAATAAGCGATTGGCCTGCGTAGGAGTGTTTTATTAGTGGATCGATAGGGTCGCGGTTTCTGTGGGGGAAGTGGAACATTGTCATCCTCGAATCGCATTCGAGCATCTTGATTTCTTTGCAACAATTGCTGTATCAGTTGTTAAATGTCTTTTATCTGATAAAAGACATTTAACTTAATTCTTTATTTCTTTTATTAAACGTATATTCGTGTAACAATCATAAACAGAAAAACAGCAAAAAATTATCTCTTAAAAATTATTCTATTTCTTTTTCCTTTTTTATTCAAGTAAAATATTTCCTGATGATGCACTTTAAATATCGACGCGTTATAGTTTTAAAACATTTATATTTAAGAAATATGTATTTAAAATACATGCAAAATTTTAAATGTTGTTATATGCATAATGCATCATTGCATATCATTATTATTTAAACGGATTTATACATCATATCCTTTATGGAAAAATACGATCAGACTTATGAAGAATCTATTGAAAATTATTCAAATTGAAAACTATTCAAATTGAATATTGTATCCTTAAAATGAACTATTTGTTTCAATATTATTCATTAATCCAATAGTATTTTTTCACAATGGATGGCACATATAATAACGAAAGAATTGATCTTTTTATTTTTACTAAACTATTTTAAAATTTGAATATTCCAGTATTCGTTATTCGATATACATTTATCTTAATTACAAAATGATATCGATATAAGATTCATAGATATTGGAATATATTATATATGAATTCTTTATTAGAGATTAATTTTTTTGTATTTTTAGTCTCTTTTAATAAATTCAGAAAAAAACAGAAATTGTATAAGAATGATACGTAGACATTTTCTATTACAATTTAATTCTAAAATTATATGTGACACATCTTATGTCTCATATTCTCATTTGTTTCCAGTATCTGAAAATATACATTTTAGTTTATCAATTAGAAGACACACGAATATTGATATTTTATATACTCAAAATATGATTTATATGTTCTATATTTAATATTGATCGTCCAAAATAATATCACATTTATGCTCTCTATTTTTATATATATTATGCTTTATATGTTAAAACAATATATATTTATTTTAAAATAATGCATGTTATTTTAACGTAAAAAACCGATTTGATTCTAATTCTAAGAATAATATTAAATAAAATTATCAGGAAATGCAACTTTAAATTAAAGCAACTACATTTGTGTCATTAGATCCCCTTGATACACTTAATGCAAAGTCTAAACCTTCTGTATCTCTTCTCGGAATACATACAATGTTTCGCATACTCTATCTGACACATACTTTGCCAAGGCTTAAAGCAATCTGCCAAACCTAATATTATTAAACGGAAATCCCGACGGCTTCCCTGACTTAACTCCGGCGAATTAAACAGGATCGCAGGTTCGAGATAATTCTGTAGGAATCCGCGAATTAGCGTGTTGATAACTCGTACTCGCGAATACCTACGTAATGTTAGGTCTCCTGATTTCAGAGCACTAGTTTTTCCGTTGATCTCTCGAGGGACGCGCTCTCGCGAGAGAAGCCGACCCACATCCGGAACAACCGCCCATAAAACATGTTTACGACAACACGCGACTGTCGTTATCCCTGGGAGTCGCAAAAAGAGGACTTCCGGGAGATGCTTTTTTCCAAATATTAACACATCGTGTTACCGTTACCGTGAAACATACTCCGCCTGAATTGTCCTCCTTTTTCGTTCTCCGGCAAATTGCGAATTACACGCGAAATTTTAGTCTTCTCGCCGCCACCGCCAAAAAGAAAAATGCTCATGAAATCGCTTCGTTCCTTTGGCAGATAGCGGAATCGCGAACAAAGCACTTGCACAAGCCACGCTTCGATAAAGTATCTTAAAAGCGTTACGCATACTTGGGCGATAAGGCAACGAAGCTATAAAAGTGATAAAAAGAGCTTTTATCTTTTGTAGTTTATTACGGTTCATTATTGAAGGAATATCAATTTTTGACAGTAACAGAAACAATTTCGTCAGGTATACGAAAATAACTTGTTTTTATCGTGGATTTGTTATTGCTTGAGGTTTACAAATTTTATGTCGATTCTGAGATCTCGTAATTCACAACTGAATTAATATTGATATAAATTTTATCTAAGAACACTTTACGAAAAAAATGATTACAACAAACTATCTGACTGTTTAGAACGAAATATTTATTTTTCTGTCAAAACTGATGTTATCCATTTTTTTCATACTCCATGAATTAATTTGTATAAAAAGTATTTCATTTGCTGTGTGACACTCTAAAAAGTATCGCTGTGAATTTAACATCCTATAGTGTTTATATAATTCTCACCGTGTTGATGTTATTTATTAATATTAACACCAACATGGTGTGGATTCCAAATTGACCCTTGATTTTTATAACATTGGTGTGGATTTAAAATTCATGATGTTAAATCCAAATCATTTTGGTATTAATATTAACAATCATAGTGAGAATTATATAAACACCACATAGTGTTAAATTCATTCTCTAAAAGTGAATGTGTATATTATTACTGACTTCAGTACTACATTTATAACTGATGTAATCATCAGCGAATTTACTGTTTTTCAGTAATAATATACTGATTCGCTTTTAGAGATTATATTTCGCATATTGAAATGCATTTCAATCTATAAAAAATCATAACTTCTAGAAGTGATAAAGAATCGATATATTATTAGTGAAAAACCATAAATATTCGCTGATGATTACATAAGTTATAATTGTAGCTCTGAAGTCACTAATTCACTTTCAGAGAACATATTGATATTTTTTAGAATGTCGCTACATTAAGTTGTCAATTTAATTTTAGTTTTTATTTTTATCTATTTATGATTTCATCTTGATATTTCTATCTTTTTAGTCGTTCATGCTAAAGTAAACAGTGTAGTCATCATATCATATTAATTTATTATTAATTCTTTGAAAATGATAATTATACATATGTATTGTTACCTATTATTATTCTTCTTAATCGTCTCGTATTATTGACCATTATTTTGTTCCATAAAAACTATAGCTCGCAATTTTATTCTATTTTGTTCCATTTTCCCTATGCAAAATTTATGGAGCGTACTATTCTCCTTTCACCCAAACTTCAACTCCCGTAACAACTTTTCCGACACAGCTGGTCCAAATTGCTAATGCGGAACTGACGATTCTACCGAATCATGCTAATATTTACCGAGGCGCGATTGCGTTTACCAGAAGACGTTGGAAACCTTGCTCTTACTTCTCCCTTGAAACTAATTTTCACTCGACGAAGAAACGGCGTTTTCTTCAGCTGCGAGCAAACGCTGCGTGATGACTATAAATAGTATATGTACTGCCACTTATACAATGTTTCAACGTTCTAGATATAGAAATAAAATTAATTAATTTGAGGATAATTTTTCCGTGACAAGTATGTCAAAAGAGATCCATTATTTATCAGATTTTCCTTACTTTGAATACTGTATAACGTTATAATTATAAATTTTGAAACGCAGTTCTCTCTCTGTTAAGTAAAATCTATTTCTCATTAATTAAAAAGTTTTATCCTTTATCACGAAGCTTCGCGTAACAATAACGTTACTTATTTTCAATTCTAATTACACGGAAATTAATTTACCCGATATAGCTGTTTTCAATTCAGCTTAACAATCTATCTAACACACAGATTGTTTGAAGACATGTACATTCATACGAAGAGTGTTTATCCAAACGCGAATGAATGTTGAATTACGGCGTAATTATAACACGACCGGTGTGCCTCGATAAGAGAAGATAATTTCCGAGGAAGCGCAAAACATTTGCGAAAACTAATATTACTTAACTTTGCAAAAATTTCATCGCATCTTTATATTTTTTTAATGCACTAAATTTAGAAATCTAAAACAACTCTTAAATAATATCGATTTTTTTTTAATTTCTACATCTTGAATAACATTTTATTTTATTTCCATTATTATGTAATTATTATTCATTAGATGAAGAATCATAAACGGATATATGAAATCGGATATTCATGTCGAGATCTTATAACCTATTTTACGTAATTTTCAAGATAATAAACAAATTAAAAAATGTAATTATTCGTGTATAGATTATTCGTGTTTCTTATATTATTTAATATTGTCTGTATTTTCTCGATAATGAATTTCATTTGTAGAACAAACAAATTAGTTGCTTTTTACATTATTGTTAATTAGCACGAAACCCGTTGAGATAAGCAGAATCATATCCAATAATTCAAAAAAACATTTTGAAGTTAGTATTGCGATTGGATTATGTTTAAATTATCTTTGTTTGAATAAAAAAAGAGTCTCTTCGCAATCGATATTTAAATTAAATTTGTAACGGATGTACTTTATCGTCTCTGTGACTGCGATTTTAATTAGTTTGTGGCAATTTCAAGTTCGTCCAACGTGACAGAGCAAAAAAAGAGAGTTCAACTTTTAACGAAACTAAATTATTCAATCGTCAGATATTGATGTTTTGCGATAAAGATTATATATAAACTTCTCCATTAACAACTGAAACGAATTTAAAGTCTTTCATTTTAAAGATACTTAAAGTCTAGTTTACGTGATTATTTAAAAACATTTGCATTGTTTCTGAAACATAAAGTGCGCATATGATGATTTGCAAAAGATCTAATTTAAATTTAAATTTAATTATTATACTTTTAATATAAATCAATATTCAAATAAAATATTGAAAGTATATTTACATAATACAGTACGTATTTAAATGTATATTTTAATATACATATGTTAAATTATAAATTCGAAACTATTAATTTGCAACCTATACTATATAAAATTTTAATCACACTTCAAATGAAAATCAATATTCGAATAAAATAAAAATAGGTATATTTATATAGAATACATATTTAAATATATATTTTAATGTACCTACATTCAATCATAAATTTGAAGCTTGCAACATATATCATATAAATTTTATTTTATTCATTATACTTGAAATATGAAAGTCAATATTTCCAATAAATTAGAAATGTATTTACATAAATGCAACAAATATCAAATATATACGTATATTATAATACATGTATGTTTAACTATGTATTCGAAAATGTTCATTTGCAATGTATGTATATCTAATAAGGAGATAAAAATCTCGCGATAAATCTCATGTTTTCTTCCTATTTTTTTCACTGAAGATAGTCACTTCAAGTGGATTATTTTCAGAATAATTAATGTAATCAATATATAGCTGCCTCTCGGAAGTTTTTAGTTATCTTAGCACGTGATGTAAGTGCGCACGCGACAATCATATGATTTCTACGAGTAATTTCCGTCGTATGATCGTAAATGAAAAAAAGGAAGAAGAGATTAAAGGGGCCATGTATGTCAATAATAACTGAGAAGTGCTCGTTCAGCGAAAGCTTGCGGGAGAGGGAGTCATCGTACGATGTGTTATCGCGACTTAATGTAGGAAGATTTCGATGGAACTTACTGATTCGCCATAGGTCATCTGGTATCGGTGAACTCGGTGCATTCCTTTTTTTTTCACACATTCTATGTATGGTGCAGGCGTCGATCACGATGCTAATACAAACGATTTCTTCAGATCGTTCGATAAGCACGTGAACGATAGGTAATGGAGCTTATCATGCTGTATCATTAAATTGAAGCGAAGTGAATAGAGCGAACGACTCGTCACAATAACGATCAAAACGGTTTATTATGTTTCGGCGACGTGCCTCTCTCACGAGATGAAGCACGGAATTGCCCGGATGAGTAATAGCGGATTCTGAATGAGAACTGATAAATTGCGGTAAATTAAGATGATTACTGACGAACGGATATTATGTATGATCTTTAAATGAATTAGCTGCGTATAGCAAAAATTTTCTCGTCGAAAATAAACTGATGGACGCGTGGCGTTCTATAAATTTTCTCGATGAAAATGTGAATGTAAAACAGTAAATATTATTTTCTGACCGGTTTTTAGATAAATTTTTATCTTTTAAGTAAATTTATACACACAGATACGGAAATGTACTATGTTGATTTATATATTTTTCAAAATGGATTTTGTTAATGTTCCAAATTTTATAAATTTATATACAAATGTAACAACAATCTATTTCAATCAATGGAAAGAAGATAAATTTTTCAAAACAATGAATCCTTTCTTTTTATTAAAAGTATCACAAACTGTTTACTCTAACATGGGAAAGACGCGTGTCGTATTGCAGTTGAAACGTAACTGAGATGCTTTTTACTGTTAGGCTCCTTGCCTGCCAATCGTCGCCAATTCTAGATTGCCCTATAATGCAATTAATTCCTGAATAGATGGGAATTAACTGGGATGGACTAGGGACTTTGCCTCTAACGCGATTCAGAATTCGTGAAATGGTTACGGAGAATCTACGCGTCTGAAATTTTCAATATGGATTTGCCTTGGGTGGTTTAAGTTCCATTGTTTATAATACATTATACATATCTCGCGAATTCAGCAAGGAGTATATATTTTGTTCATTTGTATTGAGTTGAAACCAAAATTTGTAGCGTTACTTCATTTGTACTATGTCCATATGTTTTTTTTTTAAAGTTTGACAATTATCGATAGTGCAAAGTTTTAACTTTAATAGTCTGTTTTTTTAAATCAATACGATAGCTTTTAACGGGGCAATAAAAAAATATTCTTGTTATTTAATTCGCAATAACTTAGTAACAAAAGATCTTGGAATCATTTTAAAAACTGGTTTTGTATGGAAAACATTAAGCTTTCAGTTAATAAATCAAAAATTTTTTTGGACAAACCCACAAATGAGAAGAAAATTTGTTGTACAGTTCATAGTCTTTTTATGTAAAAATTATCAAATTCACAGAAACTCAGAAAACATATAGTGATTAAAAGACATATTTTCTTCCGAAAGTAAGGAATTAACGGTTTAAAAGTCTTTTTTTATTCTTGAAAAAAATTACAAAATTACAGCCAATTTTGAAATTCGTAGCGCTATGAATTTATGTTTCAATTTAATAAACCGACACATACTAATATTATTAAATTTGTCTGCATATTTATATATATATAATTAGGTTAATTATACAATTAAGTTCTATTTATATAATAATATGAATTTAAAACATTAAATTAAAATATTTGTTATTCGCATCTTTTTTAATCAGCATAAATTCGTGAGTTAATATATTCGTGTTTATTGCAATAATTCTGTGATAGTCCAAAGTCCAAGTGCTTTAGTATAATTGGACAAGTTGAGCAATTCCAATGCGAATACCATTCGGAATTGCGTCATCCTTCCTTGGAAAGAATTAATTTTAGAGCAAGCAAACTTTTATAAACGGAAATCTATTCGATTAATATGGATGGACAAAACTATTTCTTCGAATAGCACGTTTGAAAGAACAGAGTCGTGCAGTTAAATATGCACCAGTCATAGTTTATAGTCTTTGCAAAAAGTGACTGGAATTGGAAATTTATTCCGTTTAAAAATGAATGTTGTATGAAACAGTTCGATTTTCAATATTTAGCAACACAATTTTATAATATAAATGAAAATTTTCTCATTTGATCTTAATTATTTCAATGACTACAATGTTCGACAAAAAAATGACATTTTTTCTATATTGAGACAAGATCGGTCATTTTTGATAATTTTTTGGATGCTGAATACGAATGTTTTCATAAAATTCTTCCATCACGTTACAATTTCAAGTATTTATTCAATTTGTAAAAAAAAAGAACTATTTTTAAATATTTTATCATATTACAACTATTATGTATGACATATTAAGCAAGTTTTGCAATTAAAATTAAGTATATTGTTACAACTTTCAGACCTCGAAAAGATTTTTTAGTATTTTTCGGCTACGGTTAATGAGATATTCATAATTAAGTATATCCTCCATGGTACATATTGTAGTTATAATATGACAAAATATGTAAAAATAGCTTTTTTTGAAATCTCAAATGCAAATTTTGCATAATTATACTGTTAACAACAATTTGGAACAATTTGGAAGCCGGATTTATATTCAGTGTCGAAAAAACTACAGAAAATAACTAGTCTTTTTCCGGCATTTTTTTTTCTAAACAGTGCTATTTGTCATTGTTGCCGTTGAAATAAAGAAAAGCAGAATAAATACTTTTATAAGATTACGTTAGAAAATTTATGTTAGATTTAACACATTTCACGTGTCTCAAACGGTTCACACAAATTTATGTTTTAATTTAACATACGATGAATATTTTTTTTCGAACATAACAAATTTTATTTAACAAAATAAATACATAAAAAGAATTGTAAACAAACCGTGGATGCGTATTTTATTCAGAAAAAATTAACATTTATATGTTAATTTAACACACATTTTATCTTAGAATTTCTATTTTATGATACATTATTCATTTACTCATAAATTATATTATTTTGACACTAAGGAATGTTGAAAATATCAATTTAACAAAAACTATTTAAATAACGTAATCACCTTACGTCAAATTAACATTCAAATATTAAAAATTCAACACAAAATTTTAAGAAGGACTTGAATGAACCGTTTCTAACACAAATACGAAATGTTTTTACGATATGTCGCATATAAAGGATGAGTAATTTTTCTTTATAAGGTAGCAATTTGGAATAAATGATAAATCAGAAGACACTTTGTGTAGTTTTCGTATAATTATATACAGGATGGCAAAATTATACTGTAGTCGTAACACGCACACACGTTTACGTCAGGCTGCGTTATTGAATTACACCAAGTGTCTGCTTAATGAAAAAGAAGGGAGAAATCCGGAGCGTACGAGATGCGGCCGTTCATACGTTACGTCAGTCACGTATACCACGTGCAAAAAAAGCGAAATACAAGGTCGGCTACGGTTATCAGAAAATTATCCACTTAGGAAAAATAATTGTATTTATAGTTATGACTTGTAACAGTATAATTTATGAACAATATTTTTGAATGCTACAGCCACATATAACACTATTACATTATTATATATTATATATATATATATATATATAGCGATGTAATAATATGTTAAACGGGTCAAAGACAAAATGAATGGACATTTGATGAAAAATTATACAAGCTTGATACATCAATTTCATCAGCGATTATTATTAGCAATGTGCAGAAATACTCTGCATGCGAAATATTCCTTGACGAAAAAAAAGTTGAAGTTACGTCGGATATTCTTTGTAAATTTAATCTGTTAAACTTGTTATTAGATCTTCTCATTTATCAAGTTTAGACGTGAAGAGAGAATTTCTAGATGAAACTGCTCGAACGTAACTTATTAGGTATTATACTTATTAAAGTTGAAACTGACTAAAAAGTCAGTTCTAATCTTAGAAATATAATCTTGAATTCTGGACTTTTTACGGAAAGCCGTTCTTCGTGATGCGCGGTTGGTTGCTTCGTGGTGGAGCGTATATCTCGCTGAAGCAACATATAATTTAATGTCAGCCATGCAAACAAACGTCGTCATCTTCACGACGGGGCGAAATTTAATTCCGCCACTGTCATGCAAACCAACTAATTTCCTTTGTGCAACTTTTTCCGAGTGTGGGGAAACGGCATTCTAATCGATTTTATTCCAATTAACAGGATTTCGTATTCCGTTGAGGATTCGATTCGCTATCAGGACAAACAATTTGATATCGGGGATGATTGTCATTATCCTTTGATGCAAAGGGCTTAAGTTAGATTATTACATGGAGAACAACGTTGAAAAGGGTAAAATACACAGTATAATCTTCAATAAACGTGATTGTATCAGATTATAAAGTGTAAAGTATATAGCAATAAAATTCAAAACTTTATGACGATAAAATAAGAGATATCACGTTCAGAATATTGCAAATAATTCAATAAAATTAAATATTTCATATGAAATACGAATATCAATTTCCATTTGATTGTATTAATATTTCAATTTGCTCTTCTTATTGGAAACTAATATCCATTAATTATCTTAGAATAATGTTCATGAATTTTTATCTATGAATTTTTATTGTCTAGAAATAAATTATTATAATCCATTCAAACATTAACAATTGTAATTTCTTCTTCAATAATTTGCGAAAGCAATTAATGCAATTCGATCAAGTATTAGTCAGAGAACTTGGACTTTGAAAGTTTGGCGTACATTTAAAAATGAAAAAGTTGCAATTTTAGTTGAACATTGAAAACGCATTATATCAGTGAGTCAAAGTTGTTTGTATAGAAGATGTTTTATGTTTGAAGAACTATTTATAGAATAAAAGAGCGATTTCTAATCCTTGTTACTATCAATGTAGATTAATTTCAATCTCGTTTTAACTTACTTTTTATCTTGATCTAATTCTCAGAACAGAAAAAAGTAAATATTAAATTATTAAAAAGGATCGGTTTCCAATTCCAATTCCTTAAATTAAATAACATTATGTTATTTTTAACATCCAAGTTATTTTTAATATGTTAATTAAAAAAACCATCATATCTAATCAATTCATTTTTGTGTTGAATTGTTTAATTTCAAAGAAAATAGCACATTAATACACTTGCAATGAGTATACAAATTATATTTGAGAATCGAATTAATACATTTTTTGGACTTAATCTATTTAATTCCATTGTTTTAACATTAAAAGTATCGAATCATTATTTATATTTTTTTAACATAGTGTTTCTTGTGTAAAAAATAAGACTCTGACATTTTTTTATTTTACAATAATTATATTCTTTATACCGATGGAATACTTGATTTCTCACAGTTTTCTTTATCTTCATAGTAGAAACGTTGGTATTTTTAATTTTAATAAAATCGATGAAATATCGAGTAAGAACAGTAGTGACCTATAGGGAATGATTAAAAATAGCTCATTTGGGTATCATCTGACAGTATGAATTTAACAGTGGAAAATGTAAGTTGGACCGAGATTAAGGTTAATCTACATCGGTGGAAATGGACATAAAACTTTAGTATTTACACTGTCTCTGGTCACATTTGTCCAGATTAAACTAAATAATAGCTGCATTCAGCAGAAGAAGCAGCTTTGCAATTGTAGTAAAATTCTGTAATATGATTGGTCTTGCCTTTAGTTTAGTTGCCTAAATCAATCATATCAAGGAATCGCACGCACCAGCTGCAAAATTACTTTTTCTGCTGATCGCAGCTGATATTTCAGTTGCTGACAGAAAAAAAACGCGTAAAAAGTGTGTGACACTCACTGATCAGGTTCCTGAAGGTATCGGTGAATATTCGAATCATCGTGAAGAGTCTGTCTACCTCGAGATCCGACTAAATATCTATTATGTCGTGTCCCGGCTGTCTGTCAGCTGCTGCTGCGCGTCACCACCACCATCACACGATCCCTGCTGCACGTTGCAACAGTACGAGTCTCTCGCACTTGTGCTGCTTCCACTAGATCCTACTAAAGGTCCGAGGGATTCGCGTTAAATCTCTTGAGAACTCTCCCACTTTCTCCCTCTCTTCTTAATCTCTCCCTCCCCCTTTCTCTCTCTCTCTCTCTCTCTCTCTTTCTATTTGTACGAGACTGGCGCGTGGTTCATTCACAAAAGAAAAAAGAACAACGATTGAGATTCCTCTCGCGAGAGAAAAGTTTGCAAACAGATCGTCGGAGAACTTTGTTGGAAAAATCGCAATGAGATGAAAATGCAACCGCAGGTAATTTGCAATTTGTGCTGACCCGAAAATTGTTTATGAGTTTTGTCTTCCTCCAGCAATCACAGGATGATGAAATTTAATGTCTGTCACGCTGCACGTCGCGGATCCAATATTTGAAATGTGTAATTTTCTTGATGTAGCAGGAAATTGGGAGCTCAAGACTTCTCTCCCGCGTCTTCAACGTTCGAAGGTGCTCCGGTCTTCAAATGCTTCTCGCATAGAATACAGTATAAAATCTAATATGTCTCTTTCATAAGGAATGATATTGCAGGAAGCTCGAATTGCAAATTGCGAAAAAATCAATTTAGAATGGTTTTCCTGTCATAGGAAACTTTCTTAGAAAGCCATGAAATATTTTTCGCTTATCTTCACCTAAACGAAATTTCTTTCGTGTCCTCCTCAGCACGAGAAACTTTCCCTTTGAAGTAGTCCTTTAACTTGTCCCCGTCTCAAAGAAAAGTCCAAGAGATTTTTTTCCTTCAAAATTTTCTTCTCTCGTCCTTGACGACAATCAAGTCTCCTTGTTTCAAGGGACAAGTCCACTGATGGTCTCGCTTGTGCTCGAAACTATAAATATCCCGTCTTTAGTCTCGATCCTGATTCCTGATCGCGGAATTGGATCCACTTCGCGAGGGAAACACGCGCACGCTGTCACCGCCAGGAACGCTCTGCCGCTCGCGTCATCGTCATCGGCCGTCGCGCGCTCGCGTTCTCCACCTCCCTCGCTTCGGCCGAACTGTACTTTGACACCGACGTCGCGACGTCGTTGTGGCATCGACTGAACGAATGCGACGCTATTTCGTCGGCTTTATTGTCTGCCGGCAGTGCATAAACGAAATGAAACGACACCGTGTTACGCGACCTTTGACCCTGCGAGGAGGAACGAAACGAAAGAAGTTATCTTTTATCAGCTGCTTCGGATGCATCGTTTCTTCTCTCCTCTCTTTTCAATTTTTATTGTTATCTTATCTGCGATAAGAACGATGAAATTTCTTCCTTGTAATTAACGTCCTTTGCACGGGGATTTAAAACACGTTAATGAGTTGACTGTCGTAGGATAGGAAGCTGGTTAATTAACTCTAGAATACACGTAGCTTAAATTAAATGATCGATATTTCAGAAAAATAAGATAGAAATAAAAAGAGATTTTTAATTGATATACGCGCATATAATCTGCGATATGACATAATATATGTTATCGAATTATAGTAAGTTATCGATTGGTAGATTTTTGAAGTTGTGGGAAGAGATAATCTTCACATTAAAATTTAACAAAACCGAATACTTCAAGTTCTTAACGTTTTTCATGAGACATAAAATAAAATAAAATAATTGAATTTGTAATTGTTTCTTAAATCATTTTTGTATCTATATTAAATAATATAAACGTATTATATCCATTTCCATCAACGTAAATTAACTTTAATCTCAGTTCAACTTTCTCTTCGTCTTTTTCTAATTCTAAAGATTAGAAAAAGACAAAAAGTAAGTTGAACCGAAATTAAAGTTAATATACATTGATAGAAATGGGCATTAATCTCTCCATTGATTGTCTCCATTAACGCGTTTAAAGATTCAAAATGTATTTTAATTATAATTTTTTGAAATATTTATAATATTTCAAAGAATTATACAATTTTTCATTGCGAATATATTTTTTCGGTATTTTAATCTTTATATTAAAGATCTAATTCTTATTAGATGTTTATTTGTGCTGTCATATTAGTGAAAAATCTTAAAATATTCGATCTTTCAAATATTTTAAGATTTGTCACTACATGATGACATATGACTTTAAGATTTGTCACTATACATAATAATATGATGATTACATAAAAAAATAAAATACTCGTTGAGTATTAATTATTTCTTAGAAATTTTTGTGTAGTCAATAAATATATTAATCATCTCCACTAACGCATTTAAAAAAATCGAAAAATATATTTCGAAGAATTATTAACAATTTTCGACTGCGAATATATTAGTCTTCTTAATTCCGAATTATTTACTATTTTATATTTTAATACGAAAGCTCCAATAATCTTTGTATTTCAATGATGTTTGTCTTTCTTGTTAATCATGATGCGATCTGGAAGCATATTTGTTTCCTTAGATATTTAGATTGCATTCGTTGGACCGAAACATCTCGCTTAGATCCATTCGAAGTTTGTCATAATGAAACTTGGCGGAATGTTGATTCGTGATTTTGTTGTGTGACAAACATGTTGTGCTTCGGCAAGGTCTTTTCAGAACTTAGCAAAATGAGAAAGACAAACTGAAGGAAAAATATAATCTCCCTAAAAAACGAGAGAGAGAGAGAGAGAGAGAGAGAGAGAGAGAGAGAAAGAGAGAGAAGAATCACAAATGAAACTTTGTTCCATTTCACAGAAGCGAGGAACGCAGAGCGAGAACTAGTATATCTCCATTTTTTTGCTTAATTGTGGCTTTCCATGAAGTGCGTAGACTGAAAAGAGCTTTATAAAACTTTTCCGTCAGCTCAATTTCATATTAATGACATAAAACTGCAGAGACGAGAGGATGCTCGTTTCCTCTTCATTTAAAAATATTTAAATTTTTTTACCAGCAAGGTATCAAAAAATCTTTATCAGAAATAAATCTTGCTAACGACTTCTTTTTAGACTTGTCAAGTAAAATCTTTGTAAAACGAAATCAAAAATAAAAATTAATATACTTTGTACAATAATCATAATTCCAAATAAATTAAAAATTTATATTTTTTAGCGAAAATAACAAAACTCATAACTAAAATGTGTATACTATTCTGTTACTCACAATTCTTTTGTTAGTTTCGTTACAATGTTATACATTTTGCAATTCGGATTATTATTATTATAAAAAATAACGTTCTTTATGTATCATGTTTGTAATTTGAAATATACATTGATATTATACATCGCCACGCGTATTGCACGAAACTTGCTGCAATTGTAAGTACCTGCAAATACCAATCAATTTTAATAAAACCCATACACATGACGTAAATAGGACCGATATTTGATCTATATTTGATTGAAAAACTCGAAAAAATACTGCATTTATACCAGTATTTAAAAGCAATACTTCGTACTTCGACAACATAATACGTATTTCGAGCTGACGTATAAATTGCGACGAGAGAATGCTCGCTAGAAACGTCCTCCCAAAAAAAAAAAAATACTGAAAAAGTCAGAGCGCGTGGTATAAATTGACTAACTTTTTTACATTGTGTAATTGCACGTTTTTTTATTTATCCGTTTACGTAAGATTTTTCACCGTAAAATCACTCGGTTGGAGATACCTGGTTGCCGCCCACGTCTCCTTCGCAAACGCATTCCCTCGTGCCTCGTCTTCGTCACACGTACCAATCTCTCTCTCAACGTCACGCTCCTTCTTTCTTAACCACACTGATGAGTCATTACAGCTGGGTACAAAGTCCGTCCGAGCGGCCGCGACTCCCCGCTACTCTTCTCGAGCTATTCTCCTGGCACCTCGACTCGCCAATGGTTACCTAAGAAATGCCTTCTCGCAATTAACCGGTGCGCCTTTGCGATACCGCTGCATTTCCCTTAATCTCGATCACGTATCTATCCGTTTTCTTCCCCTCCCCTTTCACGATTGGTTACGACTTTGCACCGTACAGTTATAGCTCGTCACAAGGCATAATTAACGGCTCAATTGCCATTTAGCCTCTCTGGGCTGAACTTTGCCCGCCACGCAACACACGCATGTTCACCGCGAATCGCGAATTTCGCTGTCAACCTTGATTGGACCCGTCCGTAGGTTCCGTTTCTCTTAGATATCTTTCTAGAGTCGACGCATTCTCTTAACACCTTCCCGACTCTGCTTAGTCGATCTCCGATCTTGATTTCGTGATCTTTACTATAGTTTTTTGTTATAGCTAGATTACAGTTCTTCAGGACTTGAACTCCAATATTACATTTCTTATTTGAGATTTTTAAAAAATAAAAATTGATAAATCACCTGATGGAATGGCTCAAAAAACGAAAAAGTGAAGAGTTTATTCGGTTCAAAGTCAAGAATTTAGTACCTATTAATATTTTTGCATGAATTTTATAATCTTTCGTATTTTTGTATCTCTAAAAATATTTCTTGTGAATCATTGGATTCAGAAAAATTCTTAGAAAAATTTCTTCAAGAAGTCTGATTTTCGTTTGTTTTATAATTCCGTTTGAACTGTAGCGAGATAGAAATTGTCGAATCTTTAACGTCAATATATTTGGAAATGTCTGTTTAAAAGTTTCTTTTTTTAAAGTTTGATTTCTCGGTCTTCAGAATAAATCTTTCAGAACATGGAATTCTAGTAGGCAAATCTCCTTGTTGAAGATTGGATTATCGCTTATGAGATGGCTCGCTGACTTTTTCAGTATTTTTTTTTTCGAAAGTATGTTTCTAATGAGCATTCTCTCAAGAATTCCTACTAAGGAATTTGGAGAAAATCTTTGACACTTCGGCAAACTTGTGTCAATTCTCTGCCTTTTCAAAATGTCTCCTTATTTTAACCAGAAATTCCTCTTTCAAAGAGCTCTTATCAGGAGTCGTTCCCTGTAGAATCAAACTTTTAAAAGCATTATTTTCGAAGTAACATGACATGCTCTTCAAAACGGTCTCTTTCCTCGACAGCTGTATTTTTCTTCAGAATAAATCTTTTGGAACATGGAAAGTTGGCAAATCTCCTTGTTCAAGACTGAACTATCTCTTATCAGATGGTTCAATACTTTTTTAATTATCTTTTTAAAGGACACTCCTAGCGATTCTCTTTAAGAACTCTTATTCCTACCAAGAAATTTACAGGAAAATCGTTGACCTTCTGTATCAATTCTCTGCCTTTTTAAATGCCTTTCCTCATTTTTTTAACTCAAGAATTCCTCTTTTTGCAAAAGTCACTTCTTGGAGAATCAAATTCTTAGAGAGTTCTCTTCGAAGTATCATGACATGTTATTCAGAACGACCTTTTTCCTCGAAAACTCTATTTTCCTTCAGAACAAATCTTTTAGACCAAGGAAAGTTGGCAAATCTTGTTCAATGATTGAACTATCTCTTATTAGATTAGGTCACCGGTTTCTTCAGTATTATCTTTTTGAAAAGAGGATCTACTCTTGGAGAGCATTCTCTTCAAGAACTCTTACTCCTACCAAGGAATTTAAAGGGAAATCTGACACTTCTGTATGCATCAATTCTCTCCCTTTTCAAAAAGAGTCTATCCTTATTTCAAGAATTCCTATTCTCGCAGGAGTCGCTTCTCATGGAATTAAACTCTTTAAGAGCATTCTCTTCGAAGTAACATCACATGCTCCTCGGAACAGTCTCTTTCCTCAAGAGCTCTATCTTACCGAGAGACTCGTCGATCCCTCGGCGTTTCTGCGGAGCGAGGATTCTTCCACCACAAAGTGGTTTGATTTTCTCTCGTTAATCTACTTGGTGACGATCTTTCGACTCGTCTTTCCCGCGATGACCTTGGCGATATGTTCACGGGGCGACCTGAGGTGCGGCGGATAGGGCTCCTCTACGAGGTCGCGTGTTTCGGTCTCACGATACCCCCGCGCGTGCGTGGCGGTGATGCGTGATCGCGGGTAAGCGTGCGTACGTAAACCTGAACACGAGCTCTCCATTGATAAACAAAGTGCGGTCGGTGATGAGGAAGACGCGATGGAGCCACTCGGTATATATCAGGAACGCCGATGGCGACTGGAGGAGGTTTCCGCTGGCATCGGCAATTCACGTTGTTCCTCCGGTGTGAGGGGAGACCTCAGTGCCGTGGTGGTGAGGGCAACGACGGTGAGAGAGCGTGAAGGGAGGGGAAACGTATGCCAGCAGGGAAGGGTAAACAGGGCCAAGCGTTGTATCCCTTCTACCGCCGTTGGTGATCCATCCCCGCTCTTCCGCCACGTCTCGGTGCGCCTCGTCGAAAACAAGTTGGCCACTCTCTTGGCGATAGGTCGAACTCTAGACTAGATACGAACGCGTCGTTTTCGCGGAGAACGCAACGCATGCAGGGAATGGAATCGATTTTGGTGGTGGGCAAACAGCTGAACGGCCGCGTACAGCTGTGCGGAGTGCGGGACTTCGTTAATTCTGCATTACAGAGAATTCTGTAAAATGCTGATGGTGAAACGTAACGAGTTTCCAAAGTCAGAAATTAATAATGACCCTGCAGGCCACTCTTGCACTACGGGGAGCAATAAAATTTTATAATTCTGCGCCAAAAGCAGCAGATTAATTTTTCATCGGAATTTAATAATAAATTTGCCCCGTAAATTTTATAATGAAGAATGTAATTTAATAAAGACAAATATTGTATGAATTTTTTTCTGTAAAAGTTATTTTATTTTTCTTCTATTTGAAGGCATGATAATTATAATTTTGTAATACGTAAGAAACTAATAATAAACTAATAATAAAATTTTGATATACCACTTGCTTTTCGTTATTAATTATGATTTGAATGTCAGAAATGTAAGATATATTCTATAAATTTACTTTTTACTCTATTAAAACTTTAATTAATATATCTTTTATTATTGAATTTTATAATAAAAGATACATAATCATATATTAAAATTTAAATCTATAGAGAGTTTCCTTTTTCTTTAATGCTTTCTTTAATGCTTATTTGAAACTCAAAAAAAATATTTTATTTTTCTTATAATTTCAGTCATAATAATTACAAGAATTTTGTAATACATAAAAAACTAATAATAAGCTGATTATAAAATCGATATTTCTACCGCTTGCTCTCTATAATTTTACTTTTTATTCTATAAAAACTTTAATTAATATATCTTTTTAATATATCATATGATTCCAACTGGATCCTTCAATTTCCTGAAAGAGATTGAGATATTTTCTACAAGTAATCGCAAGTAATCTTTAACAAGCTCGATTGACTTCGGCTAACTTTGCTGGACATTTAAACAAAGTGAACAAAGTTCTCGTTTTCAGCAACAGATTGAGGCTACACTTTCACGAAGCCAGTAGTTCGAGCGGTGCAGCTGTGTGCTCTGTTGTTTTATTCTACTAACTCTAAATTTATCAGAGAAGAGAGACTGAGGAAAGAGAAGGACAGAGAGTGAGAAAGAGAGAGAGAGAGAGAGAGAGAGAGAGAGGGGGGAAGGAGGGAGTGTTGAAAAGAAAAAGAAAGACAGACAGGATAACTTGGAGAAAGGGCAGGAAATATCCCCACCCTGCGCCTGTCGCCCTTTACTCCCCTCAGGACCAAATCTGTCTTTCTCTTTCTTGCTCGCTCGCGTTCCTTAACGCTGCACGGCATGCACAGACGACATTGCAGCTGCGCGATTTCCGAATTATGTACATCTGCCCCAACTGCACAGGCAAATGCATTGCGCCGGACCGAAATGCTCTTTTCCCGAAGTGATGAATGGAAAATCCGATTTTATTTATTCGGAAATTGGGGAGGGGGTTCGTCCATCGTTTTGCGTCGAAATGGATTTCCTCGGAGCGTACAAAATTGGTTTTGTTTCGAGAACGATTGAAATGGAAAAGCGCACTGTATTGAAGATTATTCAGTTTTTTTATTATTTTTTTTCCGTCGGAGGAGAGCGCAGCTATATTTTTTTTTATTCCACTTAGCCTGATGTTTGTAAAGGGAAAAAATAATAACGTAAGCTCGCGTAGCAAGATATTAAACATACGTGGAAAAAGAATTTGTAACTCAGTTCGTTAGCTATTTAGATATTTAGATATCGTTTATTTTTAATGGAAACGTTTCTAAATATTCACAAATATTAATGTTAAAAAAAAATGAAGCTGAAATTTGCTGTTAACAGAAATGTATTCAGGATATCTTATCATCACTGTGAAGTAGATTAATACTGGTTTCGGCGAACTTTAATCACACATCGTTTTAACGGATGTGGATATTTTATTAATATAATTTATCGCAAGTATTTTTTGCGAAATGTAATTAATTTATATATTGCTGTTTTTTTTTCTCTTTTTTTTCTTCTCTGACTCTTTTTATACTAAATATTTCATTTGTATAAAATTTAAATAGTAGATACATTAAATAGGCACACGTAATACTTATTTTTCTAAGGTAATATCTCTATGATAATTTTTCTAGTTTCATTATTTCCACTAAATTATTGGAAATTATTTCACTGTATAACAAGATTAATGCTGCTTTGACAAGTTCAAGTTTAACCTCGTGCCTTTTTATTTAAGGCGTACAAAGAAGAAGCACTCATCCCTTAACCTTCTTCGTGGAGGATCTGTAGCTATCGCAATCGAATGATTGTTTCTGGGAAACCAGGCACAATTCGCCGGTGGAAAAACGAAAAAAAGAATAGATGGTCTCGTATAAAGCAATTTCTCTCTCTTCCCTGCCCCCTCCCTCTTTCTCTCTCTCTCTTTCTCTCTCTCTCTCTCTCTCTCTCTCTCTCGGCCTCTCGTTTTTCTGCTCTCTTTTATTTGTCCGTCGGTTTCAGGCTTTGCAGGATGATATTTTACAAGCCTTAATTTGGGCCACAGCTGCCAGAAGTATCTTTTTCCATTGCCTATGCTTCAACGTGCTTGAAAATGTCATATAGAGAACGAGATTTGTGCGAATAGTTGCGTTTAGAAACGACAGACTAGACTGGAGCGCGGATAGGTGATATAAACAAATGTAACATAAACAAAAAGTTCCGTAAACAAATATTCTTCTGCAAATATAGAAAATAACTTCTAGTATGGATGATAAAAAATATAGTTTCGACGAGAATCTCTTGCAAAAATAGAAACAAGAAAATGTTTTTATCTAAAATGTCAATGAGAGAAAATACTTGAAGATAAATACATAACTGAATAAGATTAAATTTATAGTTTAATCAATTTACAGTTTTTACAGAAATTATCAAATTCTCTATTAAAAATTTTGAAAAAAACAATTCCAAGAAATTTTCCTAGATATAAAATTAATCGAAGTAATCTTGTATCAAATATTATAATGATGTATTTTATGCTTTAAACATAATTCTTAAATTCTTAAATTAATTTAATTTGAGAATATTACTCTCTTAAAATGAATCAATGACTTCAGTGCCATACTTATAACTGAATCAGCGAATATTTAATTGTTTTTCAATAATAATACACTGATTTACTTTTAGAGATTAAGATTCTTTACAAGTGAATCCGATAGTGGATCTACAGGAAATCATAATCTTTAAAAATGAATCAGCGTATTACATACTAAAAATTTATTATATATATATATATATAAATACTAAAAAACGATAAATATTCGATGATCAGTTGTAAGTAGCACTGAAGTCACTGATTCGTTTTTAGAAAGTAGAGCTTTCAGAAGGAACATATTCAATTCAAGAATTGAGTGAAATGTTTGTTGTTACTCAAACTACATCAACAATTTAATCACATTCATTGATGACTAATGACTCGTTAATAATTAATTCCCATCAGGGCATTCACAGCGATTTATATAGTCTAGCTAAAGAGAGAGAAACAGAATACGAGATTAATTTGCTCGGAGATCGCAACGGGTGCGAAAGTTCAATAGGAAGATCATTATGTTGCCCTCGCGCTCGATACTGACTGCTTCAATCCAGTTAGAAGAAATACTTTGTATATAAATCGCACTTTATTTTGAATCATCGAGCGCTTTGTTTTTAAATCGTCGGTTTTGAAAAAAACAGTTCATCAATATTTAATAGATCGCAAGATCTACTTCGAAAATCTGGATTCAATTTATTTGTTAATTAAATGCAATTCAATTTTTAAGCTTTAGTTATTTTCGGAATAATTATGTTTACAGGAACTTGTAATTCGCGACGCATATCTTTTTTGAATGAGGTTTACTCTAAATACATTATTTTATTTTATATTTGGCAAAAAGACATGAGTGTGTGTAGATACACTCCAGGTACATTCCAAGTCAAAAGTTTGGAGAAATACTTTTAAAAAATTGACATTTTTACTGTGATTCTCAATAAACACTAATTAATAGTAATATGTGTATAACATCAATATTAATTTCACATTCAATATAAATGTAATATAATATAACACGTAATGTTACATAAATTACATTGTTATGTTTGAAATTATACATTGACATTATGTTTTTTTTAGCTGGAGTTTATATACATATTTACTCAAATATTCAAATTTTAACAACTCTTGAAATTTTAGGATTACTCAAATGTATTCATCATAATGATTTTTAATAATAACTTTCAGATTCAATAACATTATTGAATGTAAGAAATTATTATTAGAAACATTGTTATGGATATTTAAATGAGCAATTCTCAAAATATCAATTTTTAAAAAGTTTTTCTAAACTTTTAGTCTGGAGTAAAATATGTATCTACACACAGAACTCGATTCCTTAATTCGATGGTATGTTCTGTCATATTAACCGGTACTACAATTATGAATCTCATGTTAAAGATCAAATAACTCCGAGGGGTCGACAAACTGAGCTACTATTACAAATAATTTCAATCTACAAAATAAATTTCAAGGGTATGAATAAATTTATAATACATGATCGCCAATTACCTGTTGGACGTTGGGAATTTCTTCAAGTTCTCGAATTTGACTAGCGATTCCTCGAAATATGTTATATATTTTCAACGTACTTTCGCGAATTTCAAGGCTACTTTATATAAGTAACACGTATTTTTTCTCTTCGCGTCGAAAGAGGCACGTGACGTCTAGGCGACTGACTTCGCGCGACAACGACACGACACGAAGACGACGACGACGTATGGTTGCCTTTGAGAACCCCTCCGCCTCTTGCCCTAAAACTCGCTTTCAGTTCATCCTCGTCTTTCGTTTCCCTACCGAGAGAGCGGTATCTTGCTTTCTCCCTTCCCCAAGAAAGGGTCCCCCACCATTTTCTCCGAAGGGGAATGAAGCCCCTTCGATGAGCAACCATGGGTAGTGATGGCACTTCAACCTATTCAGACACTGATGAACAACACTCGAAATATATTTTATTTCTAAACTCTGACCAAACTTTTAATTTGGACCGACGTAATTCATCCCGCATTCATTCCCGCACGTTATATTCGTTTTTTTTTATTATATTTTAATTCATTAAAATTTTATTAATTTATTTTATTTAATGTATGTTATTTAATTTATTTTATTCGTTCCTAATAAATAGTAAATGTACACATTTCTAACTTATTTTTACCTTTTTGAGATAAGTAAACGTATAACGCGCGATAAATACACGAAGTAATCTTTAATAATAAAATAATTAAAATAGCTGTTGATAAGATTAGATTTTTGTATGCATCATTATCTCTTCTCACGTATTTACTTGCATTTATGTTACTTTTTACACACATATTAATGAAATTTAATTTATTACATACTTTTTTCTTATATTTTTTTATAAATAATTACATATTATAATTATTTAATATCTATATCTCTCTCAGTTCGTTTTCTTGACTTTCCTTTATTATTATTGCTCATTACAAATTAAGATCTTTTTATACATATTTCTGTTCTATTCTTAATTCCTTTTATTCTCAAATTTTTAATGTCATTTTTAGTCATTAATATTAAATTTTCACGAAATTCAAAATTCATAATCATTTTATTGAATAAAAAAAATTTCGCGGAAAATTTAAGCGATATTGCACCGCAGATCGGGCGATAAAAAATTTGAATAATGTGGATTTTTATAGGGTTTCGATGTCATCACTAGCCATTGGGGGATTTCCGACACGGAAGGGCCGTATCGATTATTTCTCGCACCTCGTCACGTTACCTACGCTGAATATTGCGTGAATTTATGCGCATGACTGACGTACGCATGTTAGTTTCGAATTAATCACAGGAAACGACGCATTTTGCTTCTTAATTGACGGTTACAGAGAATGCAGATAATCTCACGGAAGAGGAGGAATAAAAATTCGATAAAAGTTCAAAAAATTAAAAAAAAAAGAAGGAAAACGAGTTTTAAATTTCCCAAATATATCACGAAAAAAGAGGGAAAAAAATTTGATAAATATTTGAAAAATTCGAAAGACGGAGGAAGATAAATTATTTTTGGATTTACATCAACGCTTCGTTGCTGAGCTTGCATGAGTCAGACTTTCGTTATCCATCATATTGAAATTTGCTTTTAACCCTCCGTCTGCAATCTGGGTCAGCTTGCTTTTGGCACAAGCAAAATTTCACTTTTAATTTCTTTCAATTTTCAATTTTTATTAAATAAGGTTTTAATATTTCAGTTGAAAAGCTATATTTAGTAATGTAAGAGAGATGTTATTAAAAATAATTCTGAATTTTTCTACATTTTTTGAATACCTAGAATAGTAAAAAAATTTTTGATTGGATAAAAAAGATTCAGATTGCAGACAGAAGGAGTGAAAATATGAATGCAGACAAAATTAATAATATTCATTATTCGCGGATTTAGCATTGCTATAATTGCTAATGTCATGCACATGAAAGTAGATATAAGATATTATAAAGTGAGATTGTTATGATTATTACGAAATAGAATGCATGTGTATGTATAATTAGTAATAACATTTATATTAATAACAATAACGTAATAGCATGTCCTGTACTTCTTGATTGTGAGTGCAATGCTTGATAATTTCTACGATAAAATTCAATGATTCGTATTCATGAAGCGTATTTAAACATTTAATGGTATTAATAAATAATTCTCTGCGTAATAAGCAGACAAAAAATACATATTTCGGTATAACTACGGACTTATTGCATATATTATTGTACGCAATAAAGTGTATTATTTCCTCGTTACACGCGTTGCTTTTATGAAAAAATTTAAATTAATTCTCTGATAGAGAATGAAATTCACTCACTGTGCGTAATGAATGTATATAGTTCTACAATTTAATATAAACAAATATAATAAAAAAATATAGTGCTCGCGAGTATAACAGAATGATCGATACATAAAATATACCGGTAAATAAAATATGCAAAATATAACGGAGAAATATTGATGGAACAAAACGCGGTAATGTCGTGAATTGAATAGGCAAGTTCTTACCTACGCAATTGGGTAACTTGGTAGCGGTCTCGTTCCACTTGCCATTCTTACATTCGAGCGTTCTTTTTCTCTCCTTGCTGTCGGGAAACACGCTGCCCGACTTGCACAAGAATGTCCGTGAAGTCAATGTACCGTTCGACACGTAACTTCCGTTCGGCGCCAAGACCTCCGGACAGCCGAGCACTGCAAAACGTATAAGTTCATTTCCACCTTGTCTTCGTAGTTAACACGTTGCTCCACTTTAAAGGGCGATATCGCGTCGCCTTTCAGAATTTGCAGCATTTTCCTAGGTTCTTTACGTAATTTCCGAACATTTAAACGACAAACGTTAGCGAGTTATTAAAAGTTTGAAACACTGAAATAGTTAAAGTAGCTAATGGCATTTCAAGAAACTTTTAAATTGGTAAAAGACTTGAAAAGTGATCTCGGTTGCGAAAATTTTAAAATTGAATTTTATGTTCATTCGGTAATATCTTTGATTTTTTGAGATGTCCGCACTCGAGGATAAGAGAAGAAGAAATTTATTAATGTTCGCACACAGAAAGAAATAAGATTATAAATTCTACCGTTTTCGAAAAAATAAATATTTTATAACAGTCCATTATCATGCAAAGAAGCTTCTTGAAAGATAAGTTTAATATTATCGAGAATACTGAAGTATTGATTATATAATAACATAGAAGAAGTACGTATAATTTACTTTTAGAAAGATTGAAAATATCGATAGGTTAGACATACTTTGTTATAAACTCCAGAACTTATCCAATAATTGCTGAAACTATTAATTAATGTTAATGCTAATTTAGCCTGGATAATCTGATTGTCTTAATTTTGCGTGGGTCTGATTGGTAAAATATACAGTAAAAAACATTTTGTATTTGTATTAAAACAAAAAGTTCTCATTAAAATTGTAATAAATTTTTAACATATTTGAGTGTTAATTTAATACAATGTGTTAAGATAATTTAATGTGATTGTGTTATTTGAACATTTTGTGTTAAATTGATATTCAACTTTTCTTAATGTTAAAATAAAACAGTCTATGAATCTATGAATAAATAAAACATTAAAATAATAAATAAATATATAAATAAATATATAAAATATATAAATATAAATATATAAAATAATAAATAAATAATTAAAATATATTAAAAAATGTAAATTTTAAGAAAAATGAATAAAATATCTTAATTTAACGTACTATAAATGTTAATTTTACTGAAAAAGTATGCTTTCACACATAATTTGCTTATAAATTGTATCGGTGTTATACTTTTGTATTAATTTTTGACATAATATTTGTGTTACTTTTTAATATACTTATTCAATCTTATATTAAAAATGTATATTAGGTATCTGAAGAAAAGATTAGAATTGAAAATAAAAGTTTTCTTATTTTATGTTCATTATTTTTTAAAAACATGAATATTTCTCATTGAAACAATTTTTGAAACAGATTCTAAATCGCCAAAATTTGTGTATTAGTTTTAAATACAATATAGAAAAGTTTCTAATTCTTTCATAATTTTTCATTTTGTTAAAAAGTATGTGTAATATTATCTTAAATTAACACAAAAATTTGGATGAGCTTTTAACACAAGTTTTTTAAATATGCACCTTCGCTGAGATTATTCCCGAGTTAACCGTTTCGTAACAATACATGTGTTCGTGACATTTCTCTCCCATGTTTTCTTTTTTTTTTACCTTGATACTGCAGCAAAAAGCCCCGAGCGTTGTAAAACCTCTTTGAAGCGACAAAGTCGAGGGTCAACACGTTCGAATACGAGACAACTCGCACACCCGCGGCGGTGCCGCAGAACTCGAAGAGAGTGCTGCCGCTATCCCGCACTCTCACGATGTCCATGCAGTTTCCATCAGCATCTGGACCTGCGATTTATTCGTGATTTCTACCTCTAGTTTGTTTGTGAACCGCGTGAAATCAGACGCACAGGGACGTTTATTTTTTCGACGTGGCGATCGACGTGGCGATCAACGTGATACCGTAATCTGATTGGTGTCATATTTACGCTTGCGATGCACTGTTTGTGTGTAGTGAACTAGTTATGTGTTAGCAAATCGTTATTTATTTCGCAGCTTCGTAAGAGCTAAAGTGGATCGTTGAAATCTACGTTTTAAATGAAGATCGTAAATTTTTCGATAAAATATACAATGTCATATCGAATGTTGCCCAAACATCGTATGCATGTTTTAAGACTTTATTCAAGTTCGTGAATCTCTCTCTATTTAAACCACAAGTTATTTTCATCGTAGTGAGAAAGAACTGAACGCGTCGGATTCGTTTTCCAAATAAAGCTAAATCTGTTTTTGGTTCCAATGTGAGCAATATAATTTTTATCAGTTTAACTGATCGCGCTCTGACGGATGGATTTCGGTGTTGAGAGATTAAAACGTGAACTTACCACGGATATTCAAGTCGTGAAATGTTAAAATTATCCTCTGATCATTAAATGTCCTGAAAGTCCACCCGCATGTTTCTCCAATGTAGTATAGAGGGTAACCCGGGGTGTTGAGGTAACCGCCATCTTCACTAATCACTTTCACCTGCTGATTGCAGTATCGTTTAACTGCAACTTCTACAATGAAACATTATTCCTTCATATATGATGTGGTGATACAACAATTCACTTATGGGCATTGCCAGGATTTTATTTAGGGAAAAGGCCAAATTAGAGTTGAAATTTTTGAGGAGGGGGAGAGAAGTCGGGAAGATAGTCGGGTTGTATGAATTATTGAATTTTTTTTGTTTTATAATTATTTTCAATTAATTATTGGTATATTAGATACAGATAAATCACAAAATCATAATTTAATTTATTAATAATAATTTACTTTACTTTTTTTTTATTAAAATTGTGAACTGATTCTTCGAACTGAAAAAAAACTTAAATTTATGACACCATCTTGGATTCTCGAAACATGTTTCTATAACTGTCACTTCTTTCTTTCTCAAAATTTCTTATGAATACTCATTAAGTATAGTTCGTTAAGACGTTTTAATTGTTTTTGTTCTCCTTTAAGGTCTAGAGAGGCTAGGACCCTCCCTGCCTTCTCCCTGGCTACGCTCATAAATCCACTTATCCATGTAGCGTAGAAGTTTGCAACAACATTTGCAATGTTATTACGACATTGCTAAAACTGTACAATGTTCTTGCAATATTTACTAGAATGATCTATGCTGTATGGATTATATAATATAGGTGCATTCGGAGAGACGCTATTAGCGCGTTATTTGTGTCATTTTATCTTTATCGTTCATTAAACATAAAACAAAAATGGTATGACACAAATAACGCTAATAGTGTTTGCTCAAATGCACTCACAGTGCAATTTTGTTTCACGAAATTGGGTTTCAGTGTTTTAGGAAGAATATCTGGAAAACAGAGATTTATGTATTTTCCGCAAAATGAAATAATCTTTCATGCGTATTTGTAAAATTAACGAAAAATCATAAATTATAGTTTAATAAACACACATACATACAGTCTTAGCCATAAGTATAAGGCATCTTTGATTTATTGCATTTTCTTGGAAAAGGTGATAATAAAAATCAAAAGCAAATTAACAAAATATTATTATAAAGATAAACATTACTTTTTAATAAAATTGTTTATAATAAGTTTTATATGTAATTTATTTTTTGTTAGATATAAAATGTTTACGTCAATTTGTGGGGATGCTTTATATTTTAGACTGTACCAAAGTTACATACATGTATGATGTATAATACATGTATCGACGTTTTAAATTTGAATAATTTTCGATGTGTCACGTGCGTTTGATAAATCGTATTAATGCTATTCTGATGTCTGCCCTTTAATTAAATTTTTTTTATTATTAATAATAAATCATACTGACAGAGACACAATTCTATCGTTGTGAAAAGAATTATTTTCGAGGGGATGGATGAATTTTGTTGCCATAAGGCTGCCATTAACATCTGCATTTGTTGCGGCCTATTTGTCGCAATGTGATACGATTGCACGAATCCCTTATAACGTGTAGAAAGCCAGGAGACGAGGGTGTCCTTGCCCCAGTTTCAAGGATAGGGGTGCCATTTCTGGATGGAGGGAGAGCTTAGATACGCCGGTGGCGGTAATAAGGGCGATGGAGGGGAATTTTGGTCCTCCGTCCTCCCTTCTATCCCTCTACCATCCCTCAATGTGCACCGTTCCCGATATTCTGCCAAGTGTGACGGCCTTCGCAAGGAATGTTTTGTCCTGCTGAATAGCGAACGGTTTCCATTCGATCTATCGAGCGCTTGTCTAATGAAATGCTTTGCATTCAATCGAGATATTGAATGTTACGAATGATTTCTGATACCGATGTTTCATTAAGGGACAATTTCATTTGATAACCTTAGTTGTGAAAATTTATTCGATATTAGGAAATTTGAATCGCTGAGAACTTTTACAAATGCAATTTTTTGAAATTCTTAACTTGATTAATATAATACTGTTTAAAATTTATATAAGTACGTTTATAAAAACGTGATTTTAATACAATTTTAAATAATTTATAGTATATTAGTGTAGTATATAGAATTATTATATATTTTATATAATAAATAAATAATAACTTTATTATTATGTTATTTTACTACAAAATATTCTATTAGTTTAATATACAATATTAATATGTATTATAATATACACTGAGAGAAAAATATTTGATATTTATGATTAAAATTTGATATTTATGTTACCATAATTATGATGATTATTGATAGAATGTTAGTAAAAATAACTATATGTATAGTTTTATCTACAAATAATTAACTGAAAATAATTGTAGTTATCATTATCATAAAAATGGTTGCAATTACTATAATTTAATTATAATTTATAGGTATTTTTGGAACAACCGAAAAGACTATAAATTATAGTTAAATTACAATAATTACAACTATTTTTATGATTATAATAACTATAATTATTTTGGGGTTGCCAACTATATATTTGTTGATATAGAACTATACATGTAGAGTTATTATTACTAACATTTATAGTACAGTAATAACCATAATTACAGTTTATCATAAATATAAAAAATTTCCCTCTCAGAGTAATCATAATATAATATCTAAATACTTGATTATTATAACTACATACATTCACTAATCAAACTTTAATCGGTATCATACATAAATGTTCTAATTATGTATCAAAATATTTGATTATAATAACCAGAAATTGATTTCTCTTTACTTTGAAATTGAGCTCTGTTTACTCCCACTAAAATTTGCTTAATTAAACATATTTTGTTAATTCAACACAATGATGGTTTTTTTCGTATATCATTAATTTTGTGACATAATATGCACTTACGTGATTTCTCGTTTCTACGACGCATAAGGTTCATTCATTTCGAGAAATGGGAATCTAAATCGACGAATGAAGAATCCCCAGGAAACGTTACGCTTCCCTCGCAAGGGAGCTTCCACAGAACGTGCGATTCTACAGAATGACGGGATTACATGACCTTTCCGCGTGACATCGCCGCGCGTTGCGCTCGAGCGCGATGCATTATACGCGATCGGACACACCGTTTCTTGTTGCCGGGAGAATTTCAGCGCATATGCCAGCAATCCCACGGTCAATAAGGATCGATGCATCGCCGACAGCTGGCGGACAACAACCAACGACGAGATAGAAATCTGAAGCCGATTTCGTCGGACACGCGCTACGTCACGTGCCGTGCATTTCTCCGCCCCCGCGTGACCTGTGCCCGGGACGTTTGCTTTATCGAGCTCGTCGATCATTGATTGCGCACGCCCGAATGTCGATCGCGAACACAGCGGAGAAATAGACCTGGCTAGCATTCCGCCGATAAATAAAACAGATTCGTAATACCGTAAATATCTCATATGAGCCGGATATAGTTGGTTTTATATGAACATCATGTTATTGTTCGGAATTCACAACAATTAACAGAGAATTAAAGTTAATTTGGAGAAGAATTACGAAAAAATTCAGAGGAGATTTGAGGCACTTGAAAGATTATTCGAAGTATTATATTTGCATGAGAATGTTGGTACACGGAAAGAATGGTTTCGCTAGTATTTAAAAATTTAACTGAATACGAAACATTTTTGAAAATTAACATTTTTGGGATTACTTATTCAAATATCCATCATACTCTTTAAAACTTTTAAAATGAATTTCATTTTAAAGAGTGAAATCTTAATCTTAAAGATTGAAAATTGAACTACTTTTTTTCAAGACCGGCTCAATTTTCTTTAGACTGAGATTTTATTCCAAAGAATTTAAAGAGTAATGTGTTTTTTAAATAATAATTTTTTAATCCAATAACTTATTAAAATATATAAAAGATTAAATCAGATACAGATCTGAAAATATAATTAATTTCAGGCAAAACGTTTAGAAATACTTTTTGAAGGTTGCCATTTTGGGATTACTTGTTCAAATATCCATAACAACGTATTCTTTAATAATTGTTATTGAAAATTTGAAGAATTATTGTTAAAAAAACATTGTTATGGACATTGGAGTTAACCTCAAAGGTGTTAATTTTTAAAAAGTTTCCGAATTTATATGATCTGGAGTCTATGTTGAGAGAGCATCATGATAACGCTGCAAAAAATATGTTTGATATTCTAACAATTAACTGAATCTGATATAATTATTCAGTTCGATGGTTGTAATTATTCAGTCCATGATTATTTTTAGATCTGTTATTTTGCTAAATTTTTCGACTTCAGCCAAATAATTAATTAATATTAATAAAGTATTTTGATAATTGACTTTTTGATAAATATAGAGTATCTTTGGGATTTTAATTTTTTTACTAAGCTCGAGCAATAATTAATCATTAATTTTAATATGATAAAATATTTGATATTATAAAATATTTGACATATTATTATTGAGAATATACTCACCAGGTATGCACGCGTATTTTAATAAAATTTCACCTGGAACCCATGAATGTGCTCCTGGATGTTCGATAGTCACGTTGTAGCGACAGTGTTTTTGACCAGAGCACCTGAATCATAAAGGTATTAAAAATCGATAAATAACAGAGTAAATTGATTCGAAAAAAGAATATTGATACGGTTAGACCAACATTAATTTAATTCTTTCACACTGAATCTTCTACTATCTTTTATGCTAAACTGCTAAAAATGCATCTGATATACTTTCCTTTATTCCCGCGTAATAAATTGCAATTTATGCAAGGTTTCGCTTTCGGATACTATCGATTGTCCGACAGCCTCCAATTAAATAAATGGCGTTGGTCATTAGGGGCTGTGAAACGCGCTGACAAAAGCAGCCCCCAGGCTTTTTCGGGGCGGGGGGGATGGAATTTAGAGGTGGAACCGGGATTGTTGCTGTGCGATCTTTGTTGCTCGTGCTTGAAAGCAGGAGTGAATAATGGACGAGGGTGGGTTTTCACCCCTTTTAAGAGGCCTCGATGCTTCACCCTGCTATGTCGACCTCCTCCTGTCGATTTTATCGGTCCCTGGGCGGAAATAAAAGGGAAATAATGTTTCACCCACGCTCGCTCTTGCGAAGAATCTCTTTGAATTTTTTATACTTGCTAGCCGCGAATTCTTAAATTGAAACTTGTGGTTATGCGCGATCGTATCTCTTCGTTAGTATCTTCGACTTATCAAAGATAAGTCATCCTGTTTAGCGACAAAATTTTATATAGAGATTATATATTGCCAAGAGGAAATTGCAATACTGTGAGAAATACTGAAGAAAATGTAGAATAAACGATGCAATTAAGAATTAACAGAGCAAAAATTAATTTTGCTCTGAAAATAATTATAAAAGAAATATGAATACATAAATTTATTATGTAAATTTATACTGTAATTTTGAAGGAAATACATTCTTTATATTAACATAATTATATTCTTCTTTCTTTAGTATATTAAATTATAATTGAATTATAATTTTGTTACTCATTACCTTACTGTTTTTAATTCGATAATAATTCGAACAATTTTTGATACATATATTCTAGCCTTTTGTGCGAGAGAGAAAAAGAGCGAGATAAAATTCTGGGATTTTTTAGTATGAATGAGATATTCCATTTTTCTGCAAAGAGCAATTTCAGTAATGCAAAATTTGCATCCCTCGCATTGCCAACCCCTATTTGCGGAATTCCCGGAGCGTGATGCTGTGTAAACGTGGGGAGAAACCATTTAACGGAGATCGTTTCTCCTTCGGTGATCATTTAACGTGCGTTTCAAGGGAAAAGAGAGAGGGTTGGCAATTATTGCTTCAGGAATGCTTTTACCCTTCACATCAAACGTCGAGATTTCTCGACCCTCGACGGGTCTCGAGTGCACAATGAGTGGCGGATAAAAATGGCGGGTTATTGGAGACGGTGGGAGTGTTTTCCGATCAAGTGACTTAACTGCATTTTGTAATAATGACTTTTCAGAGATTATATTTCTAAAATATTGCAGTTTTCTTTAACTATTTTTTTATATCTTACTTTCATATTCATTTCGATTTCATCAAATTTTGTCTCCTATGGAGATATTTAATTTGACATTTAATGTGCTGTTTTTATTTTAATATTATATTATTTATTGTTAGATATTTATTTTAGTCATTTCAATAGTATTCTATTTATTATAGAAAATGTTATTTTTACAAGAAATTTTCAGGCAGCAAAGAGAGTTGTAGGAGAATTTAATCGCTTGTTCTAGTTTTGCTTTGTTGAACTCTATCACAGCTACAGCTTTACTAAGAGTCTATTACAATGTTTGTAGTCGGTAGTAAACGTTTGCAATAAGAGTCATCCTTGAGTTGCGGTTTACCTTAGACTTCGTTCGTAACTAAACACTATCTTATGCTATCGAACACTTCTGTTCTGTCAGAAGCAAAAAAGCTCGATATCGTCGACGAGGGAAATTCTAGCTGATGGATCATCAATAAAATTATTCTTAAGTTGAAATTGAAGACTCTGATGCGATGTTGATATAAATCATTTTTTTTAAAGATCCGAGAAAAAAAACTACAAATTCAAATATGATTTTTATATAAGATTAAATTAAATGATAATATTTCTATTTCCTATACGTACTTATATATAGGAAATAGAAATATTATTTTATTTAATTTTATAAGAAAATTTGATAATATTTTTTGTTTTTAATTAAATGGGTTTATATAACGAGTTTACATGAGGTTAAACTTTATAGATTTTTATACCTTTTAAGATTAATTGTCTAAAATTAAGAAAAAAATGTTAGATCAATGCACAGAACGTTTCAATTTACTGTTATATTTGGGTGAGCAAAGTGAATCTACCTTTTATTCAAGGATGATCTGATATCGACAATGTCTGCCTGGATGTCCTCATCGTCGAGAATGTAGTTTCCTTTGAGCTCTTGCATGTCCGTCCGTTTCCGCGTGCTACCTTTGTTCGTCCACATTTTGAGCTCTTCTTTCAAACTTTTCGATTCTTTCTGACAGAATTCCGTGTGATTCGCGCGATATTCCGCCTCCAGAATAAAGATGAAAGCTCTCAACGATCTGCGGACGCGATACTAAACCATGTAACTCTGCATATAACTAAATAAATCAATAAATAAATCAGAAAGAAATTTAGTTAACGAGAATTTAATTAATAATTTTTTTTTAATTATCGCTCAAAGCTTTTGCTATCAAAGCTTTTGCTATCAAGTTAAAACCTGTGCCTGAATATTTTATACGATGTTACTAAAACGTTAAATTAAAAGTTGAAGTTAAATAATTAAAATTTTAGTTTCTTAATTGGATTGGTTTTGAGAATTTTGATGTGCATTAATATTACAAATTGCATTTATTAATAAGTTCACAGTAGAAAGCAAATATATGGAAAGAACAATTTTGTGTTGGAGTATCTAAAAATTTAGCTGGATAGAGATCTGAAAATAATTTTGTTTGACTACCGAAATAATTATGTAGAGTGCAAGCATAATGACTAAAAATCTAATTTTAGTATTATGTACTGCTGAAGCAAGTATGACAAACATGATGAAGCAATGTTTTAAACAATTTTAACGTTCTAGCAAACATCTTGAGCTATAAATTCAATAAAGTTTTGCTGAAATACTTTAGCAAAACTTGCTCTTTGTGTGTATATTTGATTTTCTCTCTTGCGTTTCTTTTGGAAAGGCAATCTTTAACTTACCATTTTTCTAATAACATCAAGGTTAAATATATTATTTAGTCATCATTTAATAGAAATTTTGTATAAAAACTATTAATTAATTTCTCTCAGAAATTTGACATAATAATACAATAAAAAATAAATGCAATAATAAGTAAGCAAAGATACGATATTTTTAATGCAAATATAAATACACATAGAATTTAAATAAGATTATTTATGACTATTAATTTATAGAATTATAATATTTTGATAAATTATAATATAATTATAATTTATCACAATATTAATTTATCAATTATTTGATAAATTTTCAGGCATTAATAAATATTTTATATAAATAATACGACGCGTTCTGTAAACACTAATTCATATTTAATCTCTTTACGACAAAATGTCTTCGTAATGAATCAGAAATGTGAGTACATTTTAAGAAATTTTTATCAAAACGCGATAAAAAATGCTAACAAACCTGCATGTCAATCTCAGCAGACCGTGGGAGCATCTTTGTTCCTGGACCACTTCCATATATCCTCCGGGGAGTTTCACAGCCTTCAGGATCCTGCCAAAGGGTGCTTGGGTGGTGGCGATGATCCTGGGCGAGAAACTGTCCGTGATCATTATAAGCAGCAACATCAGGAGACTCGTCAGGGTCGTCGCTGCCGGCCAAGCCATGATGATGGTTGATCATCACAGTGACCTGGAAGTCTCCTCACGAGCCTCGTCTCTAGAAAGAGCTCCTAAAATTAGTTCTCGAGTACCACCGCGTTCTGATAAGTCACGGAATCACTCTCTTCAGAAGGTAGACGTGCACTTTCCTTTTGCCTCTTCAGATTCTCTCACGGCCACTCGAATCGCAGTTCTGCTGTCCGGAGGTCAATGACCCTTCGGCCCTTATTCAGTATTACCCTCTTAGGTCCCAAATAACCGCGAATGGGGTTTAAGGGGAAATACGAATGCCTTTTATATAGCCATGAATATTTTCGATACTTATATCTGAAATCATAAAGTTATATACTTTTTATATCACTTTTGACTTTAATATTAAATTTTCTTGCAGATAAAAGATAATTGCGCTCTTTATCAAGATAATTGAAATTCATTTGCTAAATTAAGAGCGAAAATAATTTAATCGCGATTGTATTCCTAGAATAGCCCTGTGAAAACTCGTTTAAATGCAAAATGGCTCTGATTGTTTGAAAGATAAAATATGTACCGAAAAGAAGAGAAAGTGCATTCGTCGACGTTATTAGAACTAGATTACTTTGCGAGACTTTCCGTTGAATGAGTGCGTTGAATCTTTGAGGTAGACCGAGGTCAAGAATTGAAGCTGGATGAATAGAAGACGGTAAAATCAGGAAAAATGAACCGAGAAAAATTGCGACAGTAAAATATATATAAAAAGAAATAAGGACTTTTGACTCTGTGCCACAAGCACGAAAAAAAATATTGAATATGCTTTGCAATGTAATAGCTTGCTATACTCGCGAGTTATATTTATCTCGCATAGCAGTTCTGAAAAAATAGAAGGAATTTTTAAATATTAGCTGCGCGTTATCTAGTACTTTCGTTCCATATTCCACTTTCAATCCTTGCCAGATTTATATATTCTTTTGAACTTTTTAAGTATAAACTATGATATTTTTCTAAATTCACGATTAAAAATTCTTTTAGAATTGTGTTAAAATTAATGACTAAAATTAAAGATGACGATACTAATAACAATCTTTTTGAATCAGATCTTTAATATAAAAACAAATATATAAAGATATTTTTTAAATATAAATTATTTTTATAAATATCGTGATTATGTACCAAGAATTAGAAATCCATTAAAATGATAATAATTCAAATTAAATAAGACAATAGTAATAATAAATTTTTTGAATCAGATTTATAAAAATAGATATATAAAAATATTCTTTTTATATATAAACATAATTTTTAACTGCAAATTATTAAAATTTTGTTAATATTTTAACATTAATATAATCTTAAACTGATTTAAAAATTTTCAATTTCAGAGTTTTGCTTGAATTTTAGTAACACAAATCTTGATCAAAACTCACTCTTAATTCTTGAGAACAGCCAGAGATCTAGTACGTCGTGTGTCTCGAGAGCGCTCTGTAAACGATATTCTTTTTCAATCTAACAATTCTTTCGATCGTTCTCTCTCTTATTTTTAGCCGCCGACTCCTTAACTCTTCCACCACGATGTTTGTTGTAAAAGCGGTTCTGTCGCGATCAATCGATCACGGCCAAGTTCCAGGCGCAGCCACCGGGAAGACAACAGTGGCAACACGTTTTCTGTGGCGCCTCAAGGACGAGGATTAGAATAGTACGGATAAACGATTTCGTATTTAGGCACTCGCGGATGACGAAACGCGCTCTCAATTCGCCATGAAGGAGTTGCCAAACACACCGGATGATTGGTGATCAATCGCACATTCACAAATCTATTCCACTTAAATGGATGTTCAGTTCTACACACAAAATAATATATGCAAGTAATAATTATTAGTTTCAAGTATTTCAAAAGTTTATATATTCACAAATTTATTAAAGTCATCAAATTTATTCAAAATCCTAATAAGTTTAATACTTCAATCAAGATTATTGAATTGAAGCAAATTTGATTTATTTACTATATAATACCATTTCTTTGATTAATTTTATAATATTCTTAAAAGAAAATAAAGTTTTTGTTCTGAATATATAATAATAAATTTTTCTAAAATTTGTAGTAAGTATATATTTTAAGATTATATATATTATCAAGAAAATATATATTTTTTTAATAAAGATAATTATTACTTAAAAGAAAGAAAGAAAATTAAGTAATCATTTTTTTAGAAATAGAATGTTATTTTTGTGTGTATTCTTTGTGCGTGAACATTAGATGCTGATAAATTAATTTTGTTCAGTAGATACTAAATGAGTCAATCGATTAATTCTAATTAACGTTTATTATATTCACAGCTACGTTCTGGTGGATTAATTCTGGCCAATAGGTGTCGAATCAGTTTGCTACTTAATTGACTGTGGTTAAACGCGTTACGTGCCGGTTAATCACTCGAAATTCGTGCGAATTCTAATTAGGTAGATATATCTAGTATCGATTTTATATATTACATTATATGTATATATATTATATATATATATATATATATATATATAATATATTTCTGATAGATATTACATTGAGAATTTTGAAGGCAAACTTCATCCGCCATTAATATCAAGTTTCAGTTCTCCTGATATCATTTTTATTAATAATTACGCTTTAATTAGTTCGAGATTTTTCACTTTAATTGATCCATTTAAAAACTTGAAAGAAAAGTGTTTCAAGAAATATACATGACACAATGTCAATGAATCTTTTTCTTTTTTTAATAGCAATTTATAACTATTAAAAAATATTCAAAAATGATCAAATATGATTTTAAAAAATGATGTTTAAGTTCGATTTTCAAAAATTTTAAGAGCATAAGAAGGCACTGTTTGAAATGTTTCGTAAAATCACATCGCTTGTGATGTGTAATATTCTGATTAATTTCCTTGCTGAAGAGTTTTAGAAGTTCTCATAAAGATCTTTCAGTCGAGCACCTTCTCAGAGAATACTATATTGATATATTGAAAAAATATCATTTTTTTTAACACTATACTTAATTGTTGGTCACTTAGTCTTGCAAATGCAAGAAGGACTCTATTCTTCAAAAAATATTGTTTCACTTAAAATAGAAATATTCTAATATCATTCGAACGACACTATTTGAATCATTTCACTTCAACAGACGACAAAAATATACTAGTAGCTGATAATTAATCCGAAAACTATAAAAATCTTCAAGATCGTCACGTTACACTTGTTTGATTAGGGCTTGGTTTATCCTGGCATTGCTCGGTGTATTAGATTTCGTAACTGAAAAAGTATTCCTTTCAACACTGCACTGGACTTTGCTGGTCTCCGCTTCAATATCCACCGGCACGAGTGGCGTAAATCGCGGCGAACACCCGCTCGAGTCGGCGATTCGTTGGCATGTGCCGTACCAAGTCGGCCTGATGATGCCTGCTACTCCACAGGCATTGATAGGCAGCCTAAGCCGTGAATTCAGCGGCTACCAACTAGTCGGCCTGCGAACGAGCGAGCAGCACGGAAGCGGTCGGTGGTAGTTTCGGGGGGGAAGCTACCCTACTACACGCGTGCAGGGACTCGGGGGCCTTTCGTACCCTTATGCCGTAGATTCGTACCCCCGTGCTGGTTTTCGCGCTCTGCCCCCTCGTTCGATCCGCTCGTCCCTTTGCCTTCCGATGCCACGCCGGTTCCCTTTCTTCTTCATCGACGTTGATCCCAGACAGCTGAGGTCGGCAGCTGAAGATTTTCGGGTTTTCGTAAGGATCGCGCAGGTGCCACGTGAGATCAATGAGGAATAGAAATATTGAGAAATAATTCTCTAGACACAATGATGCGATTGCACATGATATTTCATTTAATTCTGTCGATTATTGTTTGAAGAATTTTATTATTTTGTATCACTATTTCAAGTTTAAAAGAAAATATTATATTGCTACACGCTGAAAAAAATGCGAAATAACTGCCAAATGTATTTTATTTAGTGTGTAATATCCAATATATATAGATTATATTGATATAATACTTAATTAAGGAAGAGAAGAAGTCCTGGTATTCCATTTTGTTTTATTAAAATCTCGATAGATATTCATGTGACGTAACTACTTTTAGTTTAAGTCTATTAGCCATAGAGTAATAATAATATTACTAGTTATGTTATAGGTAGAATTTTTCATATGTGTACGTAATTTATATAAAAAACTAAAGAAGGGAAAAGATTGCGATTATGGAGGGGAATATGAAATACCACTAATATATAGTATAACTTTATATATAGTATAACTTTATTTTGTGACCGAATTTAATTCAATTATATAATTTGAAAGTCACTTGCACTCATTTGCTTAAAATTATATTACATTCTTAAGTTTGTGTCGTATAAAGCAATGAAAGCTGAATATGATTTAATTTAACTCACGATAGAAAGTTCCTAGTTTGATTAGTTAAAGCGAGAGAAAATTTATATTGTACTTTCATAAATCTATATTGTACTGTCAGCGGCAATTTTACGGGAAACGTCTTTCAAACTCTTAAATAATCACAATCATCGAAAGAAATGATCATTTTCGAAGAGATTAGTCACTCTTCTCTATTGGTTAATGTCTTTCTTCGTCCTGCAATTCGAATTCTATTATTCGATACAAAGATTCTGATCATCATCGATCTATTGTGATCGGCACGCGCGTGCTCGTAAACGCGCATCTGCATCTCCACGTGACGAAAATCGTCGAGCTCCGTCTCGTTTCGGATGTACACCGGTTGTCATCGATCCCTATTGTCCCTGAATCGAGAAAGGCGCTCCGGAGTGCCTTGAGATCATTTTTCTCAGCGAGGAACAGAATCGAGGATCGTGATACGCAAGAAATTACATCTGCTAGCGAACACGTGCTATCCTTTTAAGAGAGGTAAAAAAAACTTAAATTTATCATAAATCATCTGTAAATCATTAGTTAAAAATTAACATTTTACATATGGAATACTTATTATTTTATAAATGAAACTATTATTTCAGCAATCGTAAAGACATGAAAAAATGTCTAAATAAATTAAAATCATACTTACATAGAAGGACTTATTTAAATTTTAACGCAATAATGTAATATATAAATAAAAAAAAATATATATATTAGGTGTTGGAATTAATTCGTAGCGTTTTACAAGTGATGGGAAGTACTTTCATTAATGTATTTTTTAATGCTCATGTGAAATAAATAACATTCTTTCATTAAAAACGCTACGAATTAATTCCAACACCTAATATATATACATTTTGTTATTTTATATATATATATATGTACACATACATATATGAGCAGAATAAAACATTTTTTGTATCAAATCAATAATTTCGAAGAAAATTGACTGGATTGATTAAAATGAGATTTTGTACGTATATATATATATATATAATCTAATATTCTTTAAATTATTTTTATTTTCGAGTTATTTTGATATACATAAAATTACAAATCTAATTGTACGTAGGATCTGGATTATAGATTGTTTAAAGTGATCTTTATAATAAATTTTTATAATAAATTATGCGACACATTTTTGCAGCTATTTCAATAGATGCCAAACCGCGAAATAACATGAGAATTGATCCACCCTCGGATCGGCAAACTCTTGCACGTGTTGTTGAAAATTAGATCGACATGTGCAACCGGTTACGGCTCGTTTAATCCACAAATTCAATGGAAGCTTAGTCAAATTGCATTTCTAATTCCCTCGTTGCATTTCTCGCTGCACGCTTGAGGAAACGCTGACACTTCCATCCGTTCGCCCCAGAAGGATTTTATCGATCAAACGCGATTGTGGTGTTCTATTTTTCACACAAATTAATAATAATAATTCTCGTAAGAGAGTTACGATCAGAATTTTAAAATTATCTGCAAAACTTTAAACTTTTTATGCAACCTGTGAAATAAAATAAAAATAATTTAACTTAATTTATAGTTTTGTTTATGCATGATTTTAATTTAGAGAGAGAGAGAGAGAGAGAGAGAGAGAGAGAGAGAGAGAGAGAGAGAGAGAGAGAGAGAGAGAGAGAGAGAGACCGTAATTCTATCTTTATCTTTAAATTGATGTAAATTTATTTAAAATGTGTAAAAGTTTCAATTTGCATTTGAAACAAATATTTTTCTGAAACGCATTTTTGTAGAATCGTAAAATCTTACAATCCACAACTCTCGCACGATCCTTAACAGAATTAAGCATCACGTGAAAATTCATTTTCTAAGGGGACTGTCCCTCCTGATCGATCAGCTGAGAGTTACGTATTGTGTTCATGTAAACTGCAAAGAGAAAGATTTATTCGTATAAACTTCTATTCTTAGTGTAGCTTCATAAGCCAACTCGCATTCTTCACTGCGCATTCTGCTTTTATCATTTCCAGTGAAACCAATTTCTATTTTTCACAGATATTCGTTTTCTAAACGATATACTTTAAAGCCGAGAAATATATTGTTGATATAAATACGAATATATCATTGTGATGTAAAACATTTATCACACAACTTTACTGAGAAAATGTTTTAGTTATATCAACAAGTTCTAACAAAATACATATTAATCAAAATTCTGGTTGTATCGCAATTGAATTTCTGGTTATCTAGAATGTTTGATAAAATTGATTTACATTTTTGTAGTTTAATTGTGATCAATTTCTAATATTTTCTTTGTGTTCACATTTCTATATATTTCTGATTTTCATAATAACTCGAAACTTATAATTTTTAAATTGTAAAAATAGGATGGGAACACATAAAGAAAAAACACGTAGTTTAAAAACGATAGATATACTTTAATATCTTTACAATCAGTTATTACGTTAAAATTGCATTTTAAAATTCATATTACAAAATTTTAATAATTCAATCTCATTTTGTGAAATTTTCTTTTTTTAAGTTGTAGCAGACAAGCAATATAAATTTAGAACCATCCATTAAACCTTTATTTGAATATCAAATATTATTAAATAATTGAACAGTTAAATGATGAAAAGTTATTCTCACAAAAATAAACAAACTTATGGTTCACATAATTTCGATCCAATTATATTGTTCATTATCATTGCTTTATTTTAGTCAGTTTATATTTCATTCTTCTTCTTTATTACAGTCTTGACAGAGGTAAAAGCGCGAAGCTGAGTGAAAATAAATGTTTTGCTTCTTCAAGACATCGCCACTTGTTGAAGAAGTCGACAGAGTAATTCGAGCGAAACGACTCTTGATACAATTTTAGTACGATCGATGGTTTACTGGTCGCTGTTTCAAAAGCGCGTTCAAAATATAGCACAGAACGTTTCGGCTTTCGTATATTTCTTCTTTCTTACGTCAAACGCTACGTCGAAATCCCATGCCGGGCGAATGACGCAAACGAAAACAAGCTTAGTAGCTTTTGTCTGCAAGATAAAGCAAACGCTTCGGATTCGCTTCGCTAAACTTACAAAGTAAAAAATTTTAATGTAAAACAGAAACTCCTTTTATTTGTTGTCTCTGTCTTTGAGCAATTGAGAGAATAGTACCAAAGATTTCTAGCAAATAAGCTTATATAAAGTTGTTTCAAAATATTTACCACAGAAATGACAAGTAAAAGATATTTTCGAATAATTAGAATAAATCAATTACGAGCGGAGATGCTTTAAAAATTAAAATTTAGGAAAAGTTTTGTGAATGACAGTATTTAAAATTATTAACGAATAGTGGTGGATTTTAGTATTTTTAAATCTTTAAGCAGTATTTTTATTACAATTATTTCTGTGATTGTTATGATTATAAAATTTATTTCAATAGTAATTTCAAAATTTTTGAAAATACAAATCTCATAAAAATAAGCAATCTTGAAAATATTGAGAGAATTATTTATTTAATTTTCTAATATATATGAATTATGTGAAATATTTATTATTTTTATTAAAATTCTGAAACGTTATAAATTTTATAAATATTTATAATTACTATTCTTATTTCTTTTATTATTTACACAAATGATTAATATCTAAAAGAGAGTAAAGAAAAATATTTATAGAGAAATAGATATTAGAGCGAGAGATTCTGATATATCTTTTTGATAAACATTTTAACTGTAATTTTAATAACTTTATTGAAGTATAAATAACAAGAAAACGCAATTTAATATACAAAATAAAATAATATAGGAGAAAATGCATCTCAAAAGAGATATTAGGTTAATATTGCAGCTTAAGTCTATTTTATTCAATTTTTATTATAAATAAATTTATTATAAATAATAAAAACGAGAGTAATATTATTTTGAATTATTTGTCAGGATTACTTTAGAAGATTTATAATTTATATCAAAATTTTGGACAAATCTTTTATTTATAACTTTATATATACATATATCTGAATATATATTTTATTCAATTCATTATAAATAATAAATCCTATTTGTGAAGACCACGTTAGGCATTTCATAATTTAGAATGACAGAATTCTGTTTATAATTTTATATATGCAGACTGATTTATAATTTGATATTTTGATATATGATTGTATATGTATGTATATTTTAATATATTTTTTATACATATACATATTGTATTCCGACTCTTTAAATGTTTTCCATTTATACGCTACGTATAATTATAATTAAAATAGCATTCTGAATCTTGATATAAATTATCATCATCTAAAATTAAAAGGTCTTACTAATGTTATTCTATTTATCCGAATTAATTTGAGAAAAATAATCTGAAAGGAACGAAATATTCCGCATACATTGACTTTGTAATGCGCTAAATATTTACATAAAAGCAAGCGGCGAAGTAACAGGAAGAAAGAATGATGTAAATTATTATTTCATCGTAATTTGTTTGTTTAATACGAACGATAGTTTTTTAAATCTATTTTTGTATGCATGTTGTGTTGCTCTTGGAATATTTCAATGGATTTGGATTTATTCGTTTGCTATTTTTACGTTAAAAGCACAGAGTAATACACGTATCAAGTATCAGTCAGTTGTGATTTGATGGCGAATGCAAACGTCAATGTTGTTTTTTGACTACGTGCACGTTTTGCGAGACTTGCACGATCAAAATGCGTTCGTGATGTCAAATATCAGTTATGTATACATTTTTAGCCGGTTATATTAAATTAATATTCTTTTAATTTATCTTCACAATCATACCATATCACGCGACATTGGAATAAAATTGCCAACACTATACATGCTTTCAAAGTTGATTGGTAAGGAATATACAGGTTCGTCCACGTTGCTTGTGTACTTTTTACACTCAGCATCTTCCAAATTGTTTAAATCAAAACGTTAACTATATTAAGGAATACAATAATTTTAAGCAAATTTATATATCTTTATTAGTAAAAACATTTATGATTAATAAAGTAAATAGAAGTTTCGAAAGAAATCGTCTTTTTTTAGAAATATATAATATTCGAATATGCTATACTGAGAGTGGAATTAAATATCGAATATTCAACGATTATTTTAACGCGTATAAATATGTCGTCGAAAATTGGCTTCCATGAATGGTTAAGGAATTTTTTATTTCTCAAAAGAGAGGGGGAGGGAGAAAAAGAGACAAAGTCTGTTTCCCGTGGTGAACGTTTTATTCAATTATAGTAATAATAATCGTCATCATCGTAGTAATAATAATCACCATAATCATCATAATGATAAGAACAATAATAATAATGGCAGCGCGCGCTCGCACGTGCCATGCCGTGTCGTGAGCTACGCCTCCGCAATCGCCTTCTTACGTGGCTCTACGTGGTCATGTACGTGTGAGTTCGATTTACCTTATCCCTCCTTCTCGCAACAACGTTGTTTTCTCGAGGCGTACAATAAACCGACGAGTTATTCAATTAAACGCAATCTAGCGCGCTGATTTCGATTTTTAATCCATGCGCCTTGGTGACTGTCTGTGTGCTTATGTGTGACGTGTAGACGTTCCGCGTGTGTATGTGTGAGTGTGTTTGTATACATGTGTCAGAGATATACAAGTTTCGATTGCAAAAAGAGATGATCTACGAGACGCGCATGAACGAGCTCTTGCGTATGTACAAATAGTAAATTACAATTATAATTACATTGTTTTGAGTGTCGGTTTTAACGGTGGACACGCCTTTATCACGTCATATTGTGTTATTTAAATATTAACAAAAATGTAATGCATGTATCTTTCGATGTGTAGCTTTCCATTTATTTCTATTATTTTATTCGCCGATAAATTTTCAATTGGTTTGTAGTATTTTCGTTAATTTTATGTAAATTATTATAAGAGAATTATTTATCTAGCGATATTTTCGTGTGATATTTCATTGCGATTTACATGGAAAGAACGGATTTCTGAATATTTAATTAAGGAAATTTACGTTTCTGTTTTTGCAAGACACTATGCATACAGTGTTTGTATAAAGGTACAAGAATTATATTTTAAAAGGAATTTTTACAATCGAAAATTCTTTGTACAAAGTCATAGTGCAATAATTGAATCAAATAATTCTTTTTAATTTTTAATGTTGCATGTTACAATTAAACATTCTAAATATTTGAAAATTTAGTTAAATCTAAAAATAGTTACATAGAACGCTCAAACTGGTTGCTAGAACTTATTAAAACTATTTGCAACATTGTCATTAAAACTTAAGTGTTCTATATGTATATAACATAATTATTTTGATAATCCAATAGAATTATTTTTACATTTATCTAGCTACATTTTTAGATTCTTCAACAAAATTGATTTTTTGTTGAAGAATATATGATTTTAAAAAAAGAAAAGCATTAAAAAATAATGTAACTTTTTCAGAATACCATTTAAATTTCCATTATACGATTTAAATTGCAGATACATTAATGGAGAGAATGATTTTCGCTGAAAAAAGTTTTAAAATTTTATTGAATGCAGATCTGAAAATAATTTTAGAACATTAAAATAATTATGTTGGAAACTAAAAAATGACGTGAGCAATGCTGCAAAAAATTTTGATCCAGCGATCAGTTTAAATTTCCAACAAAATTAAATATTTTGATGACCTAACAAAATTATTTTCAGATCTGTTCAGTAAAATTATAAAATTATTCTTTTTGTATTATAATTACAGATACATTCGATCAGTTGACTCTTTCTTGTTAATTGTAAAAGACCAGTGCAATCAATATATATGTCTCTTTAGTAATAAAATATGATAAGAGAAAAGAAACCGAGTTTGCTTGACGTGATAATAGCGTATTCCTATCTTTATTTTTCTTTCGTTTATTTTTCCTCCCTCTTTTCCAATTGATAAGTAAACAGGAGTTAGGAATTACGCGGTAATTGTTCTTTGTTGTTGCTTAATTAAATTTCGATTTTTTTCACTCTTCAAACGATGCAACATCATCGTGCTACGTGAGATACCTTAAATTTTTATATTCTTTGTACGAGGGATATGAGATTATGTGTTAAAGCCGGGATCAGGATCTGTTCCGGATCAAAAAGGATTATTTCGTAAAAGAGATGGGAACTAATAAGATTATTAAAACTTCTAATATAACTAAATCTTCCTTTCTTTTTCGGGATTAATTCCACGATTTTTAATTTAAATGTAATTGTACTTTTTCATTTAAAATGAGGTCGTCGAGGAAAATTGCGGAAAATTAGATTATTCATTCTCATCGAAGAAAAGAAATCGGTTAAGAAAGATTTAGGACTTATTCAAGACTCGATTTGGAACACAGCTTGATCAGATGCGCCATCGAAATCGTACGTTGTCGTTGTCGAAAATAAATGACGTCAATCAAGTAGAGAGTTACACTGAAAAAAAATGCTGTTGATTCATATTGACATAAAGGCCTTGATTATTGAAATAATAATTTATGCCTTTATCAATAAAAATATACATGAATTAATCACTTATGTTAGTGACAGCCCGTAATATAGAATTTAATTGAATCAACAGCATTTTTTTCTCAGTGTACGGCGCTCATTGATTAATTAATCAAGACTCGATTCGATGCTAATACACTGAAAGAAAGTCTGATAGCTACGAAATGAATTCTGTTTAGTATATTACGGTGAAATATTTAATTAATATTTCTAAATATTATAATACACTATTAAATTTATAACGTCAAATTATATCTAAATTGAATTATTTTTTATTCCTTATTATTATATCCTTTCTAACTCTTTTTAGGTCATTATTGCTTCTATTCAATATATCGTTAATTGAACTAAAGGAATGGAGTTAAACAATTTCACTCAAGAAAGTGTATTAAATTTGATTTAAATATAATGTTATTATTTGAATGCATACCTTAATGCGATTTTTTATTTTGAAACTAACTACAGAAATAGATTGATTTTACATTTTAACATGGAAGTTAAAAATAACAAAATATTTTTAACTCAAGGGATTGTCCGGGTTTATAAATCGATTTGAAATCGATTGATTTTTAGAACCATTTGATTTGATACCTATTAGATTTTTTATTAATCTTCGAAAGAAACTCGACATTTTATCGATGCAGCGTTGATAAAACGTTGATCTTTTCGATGCAGTGTTGATAAAATATCGATCTTCTTCGAAGATCAATAGAAAATGTAGTCGATATCAAATCAAACGGTCCAAAAAATTGGTCGGTTCCGATTTGATTTTAACTTATGAACCAGGATGGGTTATCATTGCGCCTTTGATACTAACAGTGCAGTAATCATTACCATTTGGTAATAATTAGAAAAATAAAATAATATTTAGAAAAGTAAATTTCACGTTTAGTTGATTTCGATTATATTATAATATAATCGAATTAACCAAACATTAGATTGAAATTGGTTCATCAAAGCATTAGTAACTGTTATCTAGGCTTGATTATTATTATCAGACTTTTTTTCAGTGTATTTGAGAAATTCGATCTTTCCTTTTTTTTTTGTTGTGCTACATTAATTATCGATATCTTTTTCAGAGATAAATCTATTAACGTCATTGTGTTTTGCAATTTTCAAATAAAAAGAAAATAAATAAATTCGCATGATTATTAAGATGCGCTATTGCGATGCATTTTTAAGCGCTTAATCGAGTGTTTATCTCGATTTGTTTCTCTCGGAAGGCGGGAATGGATTGGGGTTGTGTGTCAGGTCAGGTGTCTCACGTTCCGAGTTCTTCATCCCTCTCGCATAACGTTCCTCGATAGTTTTCGATTTTTAAAAGCGATAAGGCATTGTCGGATATGTCAGCTGAGATCTTCGAAACGTTTCTGGGATTGCGGTAAACATCGAAAGCTTTACAAAAATATCTCATCTTATTTTTATCTGTCGAGTCCCCCTTGTAGTTATATTATCCCCGTCGCTTTTCAAAATTCTCGAGCCACCCCCTCATCCTTTCTCGTCTTTCGAGTCTGGCGCTCCAATTCTTCCGACGATTTGTCGACGCGAATTTTCTCTTTTCTTTTCCTCCATTCGAGGGGAAATGAGAAGCGCGAATTCGCCTTCTCTATTTTTTCCGTCAGAACTTATCTCACTCTTAGTTCCTTTCTTAATACTACCCCGTTTTTTCTCTCACTGTAATAATAAAGTGATTAAAGCGACTTGTCATGTTCCCGTGCGTGCTACAAAAGAATAACGAAGAAAAGATTCAAATGTGCTCCGGGAAATCCTTCTCAGTTTCTTGTTATCTCCCTACTTCTCGCTCCTCTTCTTCGCCGACGTGACGATGTCGATTGAAGCCGCCGTTGTCGTTGATGGTAATATGATTAAGCGCAAACTTTTTGGCACATTTGCTGAAATCGCAGGCAATTGAACCCTCACGATACGATAGTTATTTAAATAGGTTTTTCCTTAATAATATTTCCTTAATAATAATATAAAAGAAAAGGATTATTATTTTCTAGTGTAATTAGAAAATCTTTGTTTTTTAAAAGAATATCAAGCAAGTAACTTCATTTGAATTTAACCTAATCTAGAGCTGACGGTGAATCTATTAAACCCATTCCATTATAAATCTGTTTGAAAAATATCAAACAATTTAATTTTCTTTAATCTAAATGTGCACTGAAAAAAATTTACCGAATCTTAATTCCAATTTCTTTGACTAGTGCTAAATAAACATTTACTTACAGTATTTAATAAATATTTACTTAGAAAAAAATAATAGTTAAACACATAAATTAATGATTCTTATATCAAATAAATATATAGTTTACATTTAGTAAATATTTACTTGAATTATTCAAACAAATATTTATTAAAATTTTGTTTTTTTTCAATATGTAGATTATTCTTTTTTAAATATACTTCTTTTTCAAATATACTTAGTATTCATTCTTTTTTATACAAGTTATATTATTTTGATTGAAATTAATTAGTGTCTTTTAATTAACATAAATTAAATAGATTTTACAATGCCAGTAACTGATTTATGTTACAAATTTTAACATCTGTCAAGGAAGGTTAAATTCATTTCAATTAAATTTATTATAAGGATTTCTTGAATATTAAAAGTTGAAACGATTAGTTTCTACACAAGTCTATCAAAGTGAAAATTCAAAAACGCCAAAATGTCAGTTGTTAAAGTTTGACGAGATAAAGATGAAACATCTTATGCATTTATAAACAATATATATTTACATATCATATCGTTGAGGGATTAATCACCTGAGACAATGTGGTTAAGTGTCTTTCTTCACTCGCTTGTGGCTCGATTTGGCATTCATACAATTGCACAATAGCTCGCACGCGTATATTTTACAGTTCCAACAGTTTTTTTTTCCTTTTATTTTGTAATCGGCAAAATCGCGGACGATCGAGTCGTTTCTCCTCTCGGATGCGTGATTAGTGTATTAAAATACTCGCGGTATGTTTGTCATTACGCACTACTCAATTCCTGCTCTATTTATCGCTTACCTACATAAAGATAATACTTAATAATTTCTATATCTTCGGAATTTATTTAGCATGTTCGTGCGAGACGCATCTATTTATCGAAATCATGCATATACGCAAGAATGGAACGCGACTTATCGATTAGTGTCTTACTATAACTCGCAGAATGAATTTTCAGTAAATTTTCCTGACTCGAGGAAAAAGAAAGAACATATCATGATTTTTTTCTTTAGTTAGAAATGTATAAATAATTTGCGATGCTGCAAAAAAATTATCGTCAATCACTAATTTTTTTTACGGATACAATTAAATTTTTATAAGAAATTTATGAAAATATTAAGAAAATATAGCGAATATATAAAATAAAATGTGAATTCCAAGAAACTGTTTGTTTTTATTAATAAGAGATTGACTATCATTTCCATTGTTTAATACAGATTCCATTCTTGTTGGAGTAAAGTCATACATACTTGAATAGTGTAGCAACTGCTACAGTGCAGTGTTATATCATTTTCTAGTAGAACATCTTCCAATTGTTGGAGAAGAATATCTGTTTCTTACTCTGTTCTTCAAAATTCCAAATGGTTCAACGTTATTTAAATCAGGCGATTTTACTGGCTAGGAAATATATTAAAGTTTTGAACAGAAGTGGACAATCTTGGAAAACAGAGTGAAAATAGATTTTCTCTCCAACATCATTTATATAAGCAACTGAAAGTTGTTCTACCAAAAAAGTATTACAACATTCCATTGGTAACTATTTAAACATTGTGTAAAAAAACTCTATTCCAACAAAGATAGATCATATATTAATGCAAATATCGTGCCAATCTCTTATTAATAATAAAATAAATAGTGTATTTCCTTATAGATGTTCACATTATTTTATTTATCCTTTGAATATATATCTAATCACGCACAATGATTTGAATTAGAGAGAGAAAATAAAAAAGTTTATCTTGTTTGACATGGTCGCCTTTTTCCTCGAGTCAGAGATTTGTCGAAGATTCTTCTCGCACTGGAAAAAAAGGCTGGTTACATTAATTGGAATTCTGTAAAGTGAACAAATCAGAATTTTCTGATTGAATCCATTATAATTGTAGTTGAGATAACCAGAAATTTAATTGATACGATAAGAATCTTCTGGTTCGTTCATTTTCTTTCCGAAATTTTTCTCAGTGCAAGATCCCCGTTTGTGCAGGATCCTCCGCGATTTCCCGTCGCTCATACTCGATCAGGCCCTTACTATGCGTACGCACTCTAAGCTTATAGGTTCTCTTCGAAAATACCGCCCTTTTATTCTTTTTTTAAATATTTTCTTTTTTTTTTATCTTTAAATTATTTTCCCCTTTCGGCGAGACGCTTGACGCCTAATAGTTAGGTACGATTTGCAATTCCACTACGGTAGTTTTCATACAGTAGTTTTAATACTTATATGTACATGTATAAATATGTGTACCATAGTGTGTACGTGAGTAATATACTTCTTTAAGCCTCAACAACGATTTGCAACGTAACAAGTCGACGCCATCGGTCTCGATCTCGGTCAAGATCGTCGTTAATTCCGCCTCGATGACGATCATCGACGCACTTCGGCCATACTCGACAGTCAAAAAAATATTATCATTAATCTCACCTCGGGTCACGATATATATGTCGCGCGCACGAGGAGTTTCAAAAATTACATCTTTTTCTATTTGATATTTTGAATATTAAGTATTGATCCACTTTTACCTTTATTTGATATTTTAAATATTGATTCACTTTTGTTTAGATTCTAACTTAATTTTTTCATCACAGACATTATAGGATGAACGAAAGAAATATTAATAATTTATATTAGTAATTTCTAAATATTGATAAAAAAATCTATCATCTTTGGCAGATTAATCTGTCTGAAAAGAGATAACGGAATATTATTTTTTAGTTGATTTATCTTTTTTTTTTCTCATTGTGAAATTACATTTAGTTACGTTAAGATTAAATTGGAGTTGAGTATTTGTTTGCGAGTATATCGCGTACCCGAGGAGTTAAAATCTTCTAACACACAACTGACAACGCAATAAACGAACAACGCGTAATGTCGTCCTAGTGACGTCTGATCAACGTCTATTAACTACGTCAACGTTAATCTATACAGTATAACATTTAACAGACTATTAAGCGATATTAGGCGCGATTTCGAGGACCAGCCGAACGACACCTAATCACTCGAATTAACGAGAATCTTGATCAACAGGATTGTATTCGAGAAGTAGAAGGAAGTTATCTGGAATTATCTCAGTTACTCGTAATTGTCAGATACATATCTAGTAAAAATTCCCAAATTGAAGAAATACAACAAAAAGATTCATGTTAAGATAAAAAATTATTGAACTTTTATAATACGTTTTTTCAAAAAACAATCAACGAGTCGGAAACGAATTTAAAAATAGTTTTCTTAAATAAGATAAAATTTAACGTTGTTTTACAATATAATTTTTACATTTGCTTTAAATATAAACTTTGTATCCATTTAATCCACATTATTTGATCGAATTTAATTTCCCTTATATTTCTCCCCGTATTATTTTGTTTATCCATTAGTAAAAGTTGCACATTCGCAACTTTTTGAAACTCGCTCAGCTTCTCCCGATATAATGAGCTTTCGAGCTTACATCCTTCTACTTTTCGGATAGAAATCACCCGTAACTCTCATAATTAATCAACGGCGCGATTAATCCCGACTGATCGGGCGCGATTTCGCGCCGTCGTAACACGGATTTCGCGCGAATATAATATCTGTGTCGAAACGTGGGTGTAATGTTTGTGAATGTGTCTGTGAGGTAATCGTTCACGCAACTACACCGTGTGAGCATGTAGGTCCGCCCTTCTCTCGTTGCACTTTCTCGCGCATTCCGCCGAATTCGTCTCTCTCTTCTTCGATCTCTTATCAATTAAGTAAGCTTTATTATATACGAATTGCGTTAGTTAGTTTGGCACATTGCGCGATTCTTTCGTCCATTTTCCCTCAAATAGTCTCGAAGTAACCACCGACGCAACGATGTGATCATTGAAAAATAAAATATATATTCTTTTGCTTTTTTTCTCTGCGCTTTATCTTCACGGGATGATAGCTCTCGCGTTTCATCATCTCGAGCCGCGTCCAAGTGGTTAGATGGATCGATGATCGCGCAATTAATTGGTGAACAGTTCTGTGACTGGAGATTTGGGAAACGACGTTGCCAGAGACTGTCCGAATGTACTGTCCCGGTGCTCTCGAAGTATATCGGCTACTTGCTTCCTATCGAACTGCGTTTTGTTACAAGAGGTATGTACAGCGGTATGTATTTGTATATATACAGTAAAATGACTTTCTCGCGGCAGTCTCGTGCCGATTTGTGGATTTCGCGCGCTTGGAGAGGAAAGTTCGAGAGAACGGGTTGCGACTCCAGCTAGTTTAGCACGAGAGTCCAGGAACTTTCCAGGATCCTTTGTCCCATGGTACCTAACGCGGTTTTCGCGTTAGAGCGGCCTTCCGAAGGGCCCTCCTAATTCAGGATCTGGCAACGCCGACCCGGAATCTCTCCAGTGTCCTCGTTCTTCTTCTTTCGAAGTGTTGTCTTCGAGGTGTTGTTTTGTCAGCGGGGTGAAGTGAAGTTCCCACCACCAGGGCCAGGTTAATCATTTAGCAGCTGACCGACAGCTCGGCCGTCCGAATCGAGAAACTCGAAAGAGATCGTTAGTCCCTTCGAGAGGGCTGTCTTTCAAAATCGGATCTTTGGGAGATTTAATTGACGATCCGTCCGGTTAGTCTCGATTGGATTTAACGGCGGTGACGTTCAAGCTGAATCGCCGCCGGCCGAGCTTTGGTCAGGTTGGGCTATGGTGGTTCCGGCTCGGAGGTGGGAGATTCCTGCTACGCCTCCAGGAAAATGAGTGCCGTCGGCTTCGGTTCCAAGTTGCTCTTCTTCGCCTCCACCACCAGGAACTCGATCTCGTTTCGATCACGGCGCGCGAATGACTCCGCGATCAACCGCGCGACTTCTTGATGGTGAAGTCCTGCAAGTAAAAGTAGAATTAATTATTCAGAGAATTAAATTTAGCAGGTAATTAAATTTTGAACTTCTCGTTTCCTTACTTCAAAATGACATAACTCAAATAATTAAGTAATAAAATACGGAGCAACTATTTATGTGTTGTTTGAATCAGTGCATTGGTTGAGTGACTTATGTTACAGCAATGACGTATTTGGTTATTTTATATAATTAGACTGTTTTCTTCAACATTCAACCACGAATTTTTTTATGGCAACTGTATTATTTGGTTGATTTAGGTAGAATGTTCAGATGTAATATGGATAAATCGTTGTTACGCTTTGAATAATTATTCTAAATACAAATATAAATTTAATTGTATTGCTCTCACTGTTGGTTGGTTCAGAAAAATTACGTTGATATGATATAAAGACGTTGATATGATATAAATATTATTAGACTGGTTGCTAAAAAATTAATTTGAATTTAAAATTAATATTTTTTTATTTTTAATGCAATAATTATTTCATATAAGCAATAACATAAAATCTTTTTAAGAGATCATCACGATTGATGGAACTATAAATAGATAATTTATACATGTAAATGATCCCTTAACCAGTTTTAAATTTTAATTATCATAATCAGATCACGCATAATTACATTGACGTAGTTGACACATCAAAGTAAAAACGTCACATGAAGCATACATATACTTTTCAAAGATAATTAGAATGATGCTATATTGCTTACAACTAAATATTTATGGTATTGTGAATTATATCTTTTTTTCATGTAAAAAAGGAAAAACTGTTTTTTAACTTGAACTTATTGATTAAATATATTCTTCATATGATCAAATGTCATTTTTATCAATTTCATTTCATGATTTAAAAAAATCATTTGTTTTTATTTGCAACGATTATGATGTTTTTTTTTAAATAATAACGTTTTTAGATATTTATAATTTTATAATTTTTGATGAAAATAAATTAGTTCATGATAGGATAATATTTTCTTGATTCGTTCATGATAATAACTTAAAAATTACTTAAAAATTAAATTTTTTTAGTTATATTGTATTATTTTTGGAGTAATTTAGTTATATTATTTTCGAAGTAAGGAAACGATTATTATTATTCATTTAAATCAATTTTTTAAATTCTCTCGGCCATGTGAAATTTTATTTATCTTTCGTCAGCAATCTAGGTCATTGAGTTTCAATGCAGATTTTTATATTGTTTTAAACCATATAAAAATCTGAAATTCTTGCATATTTGTGGAAGCTTTAACAACGAGTTTTTACTATTACTATTATTTTTGCGCAGTTTTGTTAAAGTCCTTATAAAAATTTAATTAGATACACAAATTTATAAATAATTTTCGGACTATCAAAATAATTATATAGAACGCTCAAGTATTGATGACACTACTGCAAAAAATTTTAGCATTGTAGCAACCAATTTAAGCGTCCTATATAATTATTTTGATTGTCAAACAAAATTATTTTCAGATCTTTATCTAGCTAAATTTTTGGATAAATACCTCAGTAAAACTGTTTTTTCCGTGTAGAATTCGAATTTACTTATTTTTTATAGATTTATATAAATTTATCAGCATTCACAATCAAAATGCTTCAAAATGTCAAGTGCTTCAAAATCCAACTTGGCCAGTGGAGAGTTAAAGCGTTATTGTTATTGGATCGAATATATCATTATTGTTTAAATTGTTCCATTACAAAATTAAATTTGCTTAAGGTGAAATACCTTAGCACTATCAATCAAAAGAAAGTTGATCTTTTTTCTCTGAAATCGAAGCTCTGCGAATCTTTAAACCAATAACCATAATTTCAAATTACAATAATCAAATTACTATGATAAAATAAGTATATAAAATGTTTCGCATAGATCTATTACGTTTTGATCTTGCTGGCGTTACCTTCAACTTTTTGACCATCGACCTCGAGAATGAGCTGTCCGACTTCGAGGCCACCAGCTTCGTAAGCTGCTCCGTTGTCCTGCAACGAATTACCGTATGCGTTAGTCATATTTATAGCGTAATATTGTTTATGCCACCGTAAATGGCGTCGACGATAAATTCGCTCGCGACGCATATTAATCGCGCGTTTCACTCAAGTCAAGCTTCATTTAAGTTAAACGCTTGGCATCATAAGTAACATAAAACATATATTTTGTCATAATGTATTTCATTATTTAAGAAGCTTAAGAAAATGTTAATTAGCGTCATTAGCATACTCCATTTTTGTGCATAATTATTTATGTAGAGTAAGCTAGATAAAAGAAACAGATTTGCATATCTAATATCAAGAAAAAATATTCTTTTTAATTTTGAAGATCATGTCCGGATAATATTATTATATTACATTTCGAATTAATAAACGCTTGAAATGAATTAAGAAATAAGAACATATTCTTGTTTTTCAATTGCAAATCAATAATACGTGGAATATCTTATTATCAATCAAAAGAAGGTTTTTTTGTCTTAGAAACCTTAGTTTGAAACCTTTAGTCCTGAAATTTTTAAATGGGTAAATATAATTACAGTAATAGAATTCTTTACTGATCTTAATGAAGCATAGACAATTATGCCCTAAACATTATTAGCTTTATTACTCATTTGGCTCTAATTTTTTTCTTTCTAAAACTATTTTAATCTTTTCTCTAACAACTTTTCTTAGTCTCTTTCCTTTTAATGACTTTCCTTCTATCCAGCAATCTATAACTTTATCCTAAATCTCCGATATACCCTCTTTTATTCTTGTTTTAAATTAACGTTTTCTGATTTTGTTCTGGACTTCCCTTTAATCCAATTTTCTTATTCTACTTTTACTTTTAATTCAATATCCACAGCTTTGCTTCAATTTTCCCTTTGATCTAACATTTGCCAGCTTTGCCCTAATTTATCCTAACTTCTACGTCAGATAACCTGCCAGAGATAGCTTCAAAACTATCAACTAGCTCACACATAGAATCACTTTGTTTCACCTTACAACTTATGTTACGATTTATTGGTGGAACGAACATTACAAATTCCTATATTCCAAAAGTTCTCAAGATTTCTTTGCAAAACATCTATATTTCTATGTCTTTGATTATAACCGATTATATACATTTTTAAATAAGGGAAATTATTTATGTCCGATTTAAAGCGTGAATTAAAGTTAAGATGCAATTAAGGAAAAACACACACAAAAAAATATCATTTTATTCCCAAGAAAAATGATTACTCCATTTACTTTCTTTCTTTTAAGTAAGTACGGCTATCTTTGACAAGGAACATTTTCTTGATAATAATCTTAAAATTTACTTATTAATTTTAGAAAAATTCGTTAGTCTATACTTAAAACGAGAATTTATTTTCTCCTGAAGAATGTTATAAAATTAATCGAAAAAGCGACTTTATATCATATGCAAATTTAATCTGATAATCTTAATTGCAGTATTAAATTTACTAGGGAATTCAAGATTTTGAATAAATTGAATAGATGCTCGTGATAAGCTTATGATAGATTTGCGGATACATGAACTTTTTGAAATACTTGGAAATAATTATTATTCGCATATACATTACTTATTTTTCTATGTACACGACTATCGAACTCACATGTATATTGATGATCCGGGGCAGTGGGTGCTTGGTGTTGGCGCCGCCCTCGATGGCGATGCCTAGAATCGACTTGGTTTTTTTCACGGTGATCCGCAGATTGCCCTGATGATCGGGCACCACCAGGGCGCCATCCTCCTCCCGTCGCTCCGACATTTCGCTGCGGGTCAGCCGCTGCACGCTGTGATGCCGCCGTGGCGGGCCTCCCGCGGTCCCACCAACGGCGGACCCGCTGCCGGAGCCACCTTCCTCCAGCAGTTGCGCTTCCTGCATATCGAAGCTCCGCGAGAGCTTGTGTGCGAGCTCCTGGAACGGGCACAACTTGCATTCGAACGGCGGTAATCGAACATCAGGTCTCTTCTCCGGCCATTTCGCCGGATACGCGTCAGCAATTACCAAAAGCCGTTTAATTGTGCTTTGACCACTTCGTGAATCTTTGAAACATAATATTGCATTATCATATTTTAAAATAAAATTAATAAATGTATTAAGTAGATTTAAATTAATTATGTATTTGACTTAATTATGTATAAATTACGAAATTTTAATGTTCTCTCAATTTTCTTTTTAAATTGCACATTAAAATAAAAATAAAATTACGATTTTCATAAGTTACAATAAACTCCTAAGTTTTGTCTGAGTAATGAAATTCTAAATTTTTTAAATTGTTTTAAATAATAATAATAATAATAATAACTACAACATTTGAGAATTGTGTTTATTATTATTTTTTATCGTTTTTGTAATGAAATTACAAATTAATTTTACTTACAGAAAAGGGCGCAATGAGATTTTTTCATGAATTTCGTGAATTAAACGTAGTTGCTGTCGCGTATCCAAAATATCATCTCAATGCACACACACACACGCACGACGACACAGCACATAAGAGCTAAAAAGGCTTATGCTAGCATATTCGCGTGCACGCTGCAGTGGAAGAGCGTTCTGGTAATCTTCACGCAGCTTCCGAGATACAAAGTATCGTAAGATATCTGTGCAAATAATTCGTAATAATTCACGAGCTCTCGTATTGTTAAAACACATCTCTCCGCAAGAGATATTCCGAGCATTAATTCCGAAGTAAAATGCAAAAGTACTGATCGGAAGCTGATAGAAAAAGGTGTTCGAAACGGTTGCATACACACCACCGTTCATAAGTTCGAGATTGCAATTTTATCTCATGGAAAAATAGATTTAAAAAATCTTTTAAAAATTATGAAAAAGTTACGCGAATCGAGAAAATTATAATAAAAACTTTTTCTCTTCTCTCTTTTTCCATAAACTCTTTAACTTTAAAGTTAGAAGAAATTTTGTAAAAATGAGAAAATCTATTTTAAAATATTTTTTCATTAACTTTTTCCTAATGATGTTTCATCAAGCACTTCAAAGTAAAACAAAAATATTAAAAAAAATATTAATCTTTGATGTAATTTAGGAACAAGATACAAACAAAGCTAAAAAAATAAACTTGCATATCTTCTCTTTGAAATGCATTTTTAAAAACTTTTCTACGGCTTTTTTTCATCAAGATACTCAACTTTCCATGAAATGCGAGAAAATTGCAAGCGTTTCTGAACTTCAGAACAATAAGGTATATAAATATGTATCTTTTTTTTGAAATGCATTTTATCTATCCTCTCGATGCTTTCTCATTTCACATGCTTTATCTATCGTGCTAAAAATGAAATGGGAATAATAGCAAAGAAATGGAAAGATATACTTTAATTAAGTATCTATATTTATAGTCATTTAACTCGGATGACAAACCTTTCGTAAAAAGGTGGTATTCTAATGCAGGGAGACATGTTAACAGTAATTAGGCAATTTATACTTGTCTCACCTTTATTTTATCATTTATAAATAATTTCATTCAAATAGATTTAATCATAGAGAAATAAAGAGGCATTTCGGTGAATGAAATAATAAAACTCTTCGGGTTTCCCGTTTTCCTTGCATTCGATACGGTTCTATTGTTTCCATTCCGCTTTTCCTTGCGTGCAACATTACGTCACCTGTGTGCATGTATGTGAATTATATGTGCTGAGAGACGCGAGCATATAATGTACACATACGTGAAAATACACCACTATATATGTTGATATGTATTAATATATATATATACGTATAGATCACAAGAATATATATCAAAAAATTGAGTCAACATGCTTGCTGATGGCAGGCTGATAGCAGTCGAGTGTTGGTGCTCGGAGAGAAGAGAGAGAGAGAGAGAGAGAAAGAGAAAGAAAGAGAAAAAGAGAGTGGTAATTGTAGTTGTGTGGTGGTGGCGGTGGTGTTGTTATCACAACTAATTGCCGCTATATTTGTGGCCGTCAGCGCCGGTTTCGCTTACGATCGGCTTACCGTTGTTCGAGTGCGCAACAAAAAACGATACATCAATTATAGAGATGGTTCCAATCGCGACACTATCGTCGTATAGCGAATGGCCAGCTAACAAATTGTGCAGTTTATTTGTACGACTAATTATGACAATTCTAATGATGCTGCTAACAAAATAAGAGCAGTTATCGGGTCTTTTCTATCGATTTAAAAATGGTTCCGTTGAAAATAAGAGAGATCAAGCTGACTGGAGAAAAAAGTATGTATTAATAGAAAACACACACATATTGTCATCGAGATGTGAAGGATATAGAGCGTAAAATATGTAAAATAATCTGTACACTGAGAGAAAAGTGTTTCGTATTTATGACTATAATTGCATGGTAAAATAATTATGATTAGAGCTTCATTTTTATAATTATTACTTTATAATGTTAGTAATAATAATTATATTTATGGTTTTATATAAAAAAATATATATATTTGATACTGAAAATGATTATAAATGATATTTTTCGTGGTCAATTTTATTTTTTTATATTTATGTAAAAAAATTGAATAATGATAATTATATTTATTTTGTAACTATAAGTATAATTATTATTACTAAATTTTATATATATGAATATAAAATAAAATATAATTGTTTTCGAACTATATACATTTTTAGTATAAAACTGTAAATATTATTACATTTTAACATTTTATAGCAATAATAACTAGAAAAATAGAATTCTTAATCATTATTTTATCATGCAATTATGATCATAAATACCAAACACTTTTGTGCCTGTCAGTGTAGGTATTACTGGATTGATAGAAAAGTATTTACACCATGCTAGGTAATAGAAAAGACCCCAGTTTTTTTTTATCTATTCACGAGACTTGTTTGAACTAACACTTGACAATCATGCAGTTGAGAAGACAATGATCGAGATACTCGTTTCAAAAATTACTATGGAATAGACATAATCGTTATGAATTTTATTCGTATGAATTTTTCTAGTCTGTAATAAAATAAACTTTGAAATAACTTTTAGATGAGATTCTCAACAAATTACATGATAAGTACAATAGAGGATACACTATTCTTCTACCAAATTAAACTTGAATTAGCGCTATAGGAGATTCATATATTTATTGAACTGTAATTAATTAAATCAATTATGCTAAATTAAGCAGATTATACCATAATTTTATTGGGGATCAAAATTTAACTGGATTATGTACAAAATTGGATTGAAATATAGATTAATGCTAGCGACTATTCTAGCGAAAGTGATTAATTTTTAACATTTTTTATCGGTCGCTTAAATTGTCGAGTTCACGGCCGGAAGGCAAAAAGATCATGTTAATTAGATCAGCTTGTTTTCTCGAGTGAAACGTAAAGCGAGAATAGTGAAAGTGCGTCCATTCGATGGGCAGCGAGATACGCGAGATACACGCACGTGCCCACGCATGTACGCATGTCGGTACAATAAGTTTTGCTCTTCCCACATGGCGTCTTGCTCGATTTTTCTGCCCGAAAGGAAGTTTCTCTTTCTGCTTAATCCACTCACGATTTTCGTGAGTGCTTTTACAGGAAAACTTACGTTCCAGATCAAAAGTTTGAAAATATTAAAAAAAAATCGATATTTTTTAATACTTACTCAACTATTCACATAATAACATATTTTTTAACAATAATTCTTTAGATCCAATAATTATTATTTGATCTGAATTACTAAAAAAACATATTATTATGGATATTTGAGTAAGTATTCCTGAAAATGTCAACTTTTAAAAAGTAATTCTAAACTTTTGACCTAGATTTCTTTGTTTTTCTTATTTTACGTTGTCATCCAAGTTGGCAAGTTGGCGTAAAAATAGATTAGTCTTGAATTAGACAAGGTTTCTCCGGTTTTATTTGGATAAAAACGATCACTTTCTCTCGCGCTTTGATAATATTCTTTCTTTTCTCGAATTTAATCAATTTCTTTCACGGATATATTATATAAAAACGTGTTTATTAACAAATCGACTGGAGATTTAATATAGTTCAATTATTTAAATAATTATAATAATTATACTGAAACCATATCTCGTGAGGCTTCTGTTTTGCTAAGTCAATTCTGGTTCTTATGTGAGTAAAGTGATGGTGCATGCCAAGACATCTATGTGAATATGTTCAGCGCATATACAACCCCGTGCCCGTAAATACGTATATATATAGAATGTCTCACCCAATCAAGTTTCAATTAGAGATTATCTCGGCGACGAAGTTAAAGACAACTCGTTCAGCGAAGATTTTGCAATGGGAGGAGAATTATTCCGCATCGCAGCTATTTCTCGCAGTCGTTTCGCAATTAACTATTATGTTTCGCAAAACTTTTATTAGAAGGAAGCAGAAGTTATATATAGACAGAGACGTAAATCTACTTTACAGAAGAAAAATATTCTATTATTTTTCAATTTCTTGAAGTACAAATTCGCGATAACACACCTTGTTTCACAATTTATTTCTTTTTTTAAACATTATTTATTTCTATCACCTCCGGTTTAATTTTCCATGAAATTCTCACAAGCTATCCTCGGATCCCATCAAGCCTGCGTTTTAAAATCCGACACGAGAAAGAAGATGAGACGCTCTGTGTATATACGTATAATTGTAAAATAGTGATCGTGCTAGAATGTAAGGACAAATCGTAAAAAAGTAGCATGTGCAAGACATCTAAGATAAAAAACACGTACAACACCTAACGCTATGTCGACTAAACTCGCTAGCTCTAGGAGCACAAGGATACTTGATCGTATGGTTGTGTGAGAGAGAGAGAGAGAGAGAGAAAGAGAGAGAAATCTAATTAGGAAGAGAACTCATGCCGAAGGGAGCAGACGTTTCCGGTGGCTCTCGAATCGCACCGTCGCGCAATTTCCGCCGCGTCGTTTACCTGTGCTTGTTTACCATTTTTACTGTGCTGTTTATCGCAAGTCATTGTCGTCGTTTTAACATGACAGTTATTTTTAAGAAAAGTTAAACAAATTATTACGGTAATTAAATAAACTATCCCGGTAATCTTCTGATAATCTTATCGCACGCACAATTGGAACGACTTATCAGTCAATTGTACTTTTCCCGTTAAATTCTTGATAATTTGTCACGATTTTTTTTTACGATGCCATTTTTTAGCGTAAACGTGACCTGGATATTTCAAGCGCAATCGACGTAACCGCGAATCTCGCCGGAAGTTTACGATGTCTCGTTGTTTCAGGATAATACAATTTTTATTAGGAAGCTTTATTACAACAGTGCAGTCCTCTTCCCTCAGTTATTTTCTCTTTCGCCTTGCCAATTATATTTTGCTATAACTCAGAATTTGATTCGAGTACGACTATTCGTGCGGAAAGAGAAACTTGTAACTTTGTTGGGAACTGATAATTTAACGTGAAGTAAATTTCGTTCCTTTTATAACGTAAATAACGTAACAATAAGTAACGGTAAAATTTCGAATTTATTATAATTTATGGATTATTAAAAATAAATGTATGAACTAAAGATAAATTTTTTGAAATATTAGAGAAAATTCTATGAATTATTGTAAAAATCAATTCATAAATTAAAAATGAATTTTTAGAAATATTAAAGAGAATTTATAAATTATTGAGTAGATATAAAAATATAGCATAAATTTGCATAAATTTGCAGAAAACAGATTGTCTTTTATTTAACAAAATGTGAGTATGTCTTTTGTTTTACAAAGAAGCAAATTATTCAGAAATAATTAATGATGGTAATTATCACTATCCGTTGTGATGTCACACGATGTTGAATGTATTTAGCAACTTAGATTATAAACTCGATTACGATTTCGCGTTGCATTGTAATTTTTTCGCAAAGATGTTATCGAGATTTCCGGCGAGATCCGAATGGATTTCTCTATGTTTTCTCGCTCCGACATGAAAATTGCTGCTCGTCGCTGATTACCTACTCCCTTTCGATGGAGGCATAATCGATTATCAAATTCACGTCCTAATTTTCAAGGGCGCCCATAAAAGACGGATTGTATAAACTATTTCTCAAAAATTCTTTTAAGCAAAAAAAAAAAGGATTAAATATTAAAATATTGAGATTAACAATTAAAAAAAGCTGAACCCAGAAAGTGAAAGTGAAAGAAATCAGATTTAAGAATTGCAATATTAAAACGAAGAAAAAAAGGATCGAAACAAATAAAATCTTAATTCGGATTAAAAAGTGATGATAATTCTAAAAAAGATCCAAGAATCAAGCTAATAAATTCTTACTATATTTTAAGTATTGAATAAATAAAATTTGAAAAATTAAAGAAATTAAGCAATTGAACGATAACATCACATTATTGATAAAAATGAACAATTAATAATATTATATATTCTATTGTAATATATGATATTTATGTAAAATATATATTTATGAAATGTATAAACGAGTATCTGAAGTATCTTCTAAAAGTATCAAACTCAATTTTCGATAAAAACTTCTCAGATGTCCTTTCCGATCCATTTTACTCCCCTTTCACGGACGCCCTTGTCCTCTCACCCTTTCGCGAGTCAGTGCGAAGTGCCAAATGGTGACGGAGAGGAAAAGGAATCGAGAGGGATAAAATGAAGGAAGGAAAGGGAAAGTGAAGAGAAAAGGAGATAAAAAGAAACCGTGCGTATCAAGAGAAAGAGAGTAAGAAATTCTCGCTCGATGGGAAAACTTACGAGGGGCCTGGCGCCCCAGTACCAGGATTTGACACGTTGCGTTAGTCCACCAAGCAGGTGGGACCTCCAACCACCGAAACCTCCACCACCTCCTCCACTCTCCGAGCCCCTCTCCTCCCTGCTCTCGAGCTCGTCATCCTCCTCCAAATCGCGATTCCTGTCGCCGGCGCCCCGTCTCCCGTTACCGATCATCTCGGCGTCGCTACCCTCGCAACCCCCATCGCTCTCCTGCGTCGCGACGTCCGCGTATAACACAACCGGAAATGCCTCATGTTAGCGCCCGTTCCGCCCTTTATACTATTGGTTTACGCGGATATTGTGGACGGTGTGAATTCCAGTGATTGGTAATTGCGTCGAATTGCAGAGACAAGTGAATGTATGGGTCTGAGCACAAAAATTGTCGTAACACTTATTTAGACTTAAGTTGTAGACGTAAGTAATGCACAAGCTTTCACGTATGACGTACGACTTATTGCTGTGTCTCCAAGAGACGGCAATAAATCGTATGTCATATGCCAAAGCTTGTGCGTTACTTACGTCTACAACTTAAGTCTCTAAATAAGTGTTATGACAATTCTTGTGCTCAGACCCTAAGGCCGATATTTCAGGTGTCATACAAGACTTTCCCAGCCTGTTGATTGGTTGCAGGACAGAGAGGTTTTTGGTTCCTCTCTGTCATGGCCAATCAAAACGTTTAAAAAGTTTGTCGGTATGGTACATGAAGTATTAGGCTGAGTGTGTGAGAAAGATGTATGGTTCAGGAGGTCAATCATGTAACTTTTTTTGGGGCTAAATGTGAAAAGTGAAAATTTTTTTGTATGTATGTATATATATAAATATATATATATATATGTGTGTGTATAATACATACATACATAAAGATACATTTTTACTTTTTACATTTCCGCTCTAAACAAAAAGTTACATGATGGATACCCAGAGATCGAATCAACCACAGAAGAAAACTATATATAAAAGACAAAAAGTCTTTGCAGTGAGAGAAAAGTGTTTGGTATTTGTGACTATAACTGTATAATAAAATAATTATGGCTAATAGTAATTAAGAACTCCTTTTAGAATTTCTGCTATAATGTTTGTAATAATAATTATGTTTATAGTATATTAAAAAAATATATACTTGATTGCGAAAATGAATATAAATTATAGTCATTTTTGTAATTAACTATATTTTATTTTCTTGTATATAGATTTATAATTATTATTACGAATTGTAAGTTCAATATATAAAAAAATTAAGACCTTTAATTAGCCAGGAAAATGACTATAATTTATAATTTCGTTTTTGTGTCGAAACTGTATTTTATTTTTTATATAGAATTATAAATATAATTATTATTACTAACATTACCGTAGTAATAATCATAAACTTAGAGCTAACCATCATTATTTTATCATGCAATTACAGTCACAAATATCGAACACTTTTCTCTCAGTGTGTCATTACCATCAGCATAATTTTCTTTATAGATTTCTAAGATAATTAATAGTTATTATCATTAATTACATTTAATAAAATTTTATTTTTTCATCTCTTTTTTTCATCTCTTTTTTTCGAATGACAGAATGATGTTAACAGATATAGAATGATGTTAACCGATATTCATAGTCGGATCTTATATTTAAGACTATCTTAATTACAGTCTTAAGATGTCATGAACCAATCAAAGAGAGCCGTATTAGCATCTTAAGACATTACTTAAGACGGTCTTAAAATAATAAGGGATGAATACCTAATACTGACGTCTAATAGAAACTTGACATCACTGCTATTTTTTGACGTTATTCTACTAATTGGTCTTTTTTTATTTGCTACACTGAGGGAAAAAGATAATTGCAATTATTATAATTTAATTATAATTTATAGTTATTTTCAAACTACAGGTATATATTTTTTGTGGAATTATAAATTGTAGTAGTACTATAAAAATGGAGTTTCTAGTTATAATTATAATATTTTACTATGCAATCACAAAAAAACACTTCTCTCAGTGCAGCACAATTTGAAAATTGCATTGGATCGAAACAGATTGTAAGGTCTGTTTCTCTTTTGCATCATCTGTAAGGTACTTTTGCAGTTCTTTAATGAGATTAATCGTATCGTATTCTCCTCGCCCTCTGAAATTACGAATAACGAACTCAATCAAACTTATCAAGGAAGTACAAAGGAATTATACACTTTTGCCTCGTATACGTAATTAGTCTTACTCGCTTTACCTTTAGTTGCGCTACCTGACTGTTGAGCTAATTTCCTGTCCAAAAACCAATCTCTAGTTTTCTCATCTCGCTTCTTTTATCTTCCTCGGGCAGCCACAGTAATTCTTCGCAAATGTTCAATTTCTCATAACAATTCCTCACGACATTCTTTGATGTCTCTATTACATTTGTGCATTTTATTCTTCTTATTTGTATGTCATATAAAATGATATTTGGAGCAATGCACTTTTTTAACGAAGTTTACTTTGTTGCGTTAACTCAAAATTCAAAAGTATTTCTGACGCATTTTTCTGTTTTAAATCTTTATAACTCGAGTCCTAATAAAAACTTGTAGATTGTAATTGTTGGATTGGAATGGAATGTTCAGAAAAAAAGATGTAAGAGTTGAAAGTGGAGTTAAAAAGAATGATTCTTGTCTTTATATATACTGATAAATATTCAGCTAATAAATGATTGTATCTCTTTTTTAAAAGACATAAATTGATATTATTATTTAAATAATTTATATATTTAGTAAATAGGAGTCATTTAGTCTGTTTACCTCTTTTAATTTTTTTATACATCTCATGATATTGTTAGATTTTTAGAAAAAGCAATTCTTCAAATATTAATTGCAATATAAAATTTTTTATTAAAATTCAAGGCATGGATTTTTTTAAAAAAGAAAAGCACAGAGTCTCTTGCGATTTATACCTGTTTCCACTTTCAACGTAAATTAACTTTAACTTTACAAACATTTTTAATAATAATTTTAATTCTTCGAACTAGAAAAGAATGAAGAGTAAGTTGAACCGAGGTTAAAGTTAATCTATATTGGTTGAAACGTTATATGAATTAAATAAACAAGTTTCTGACGTCCAATATACCAGTCTCTCTATACAATCGCGATCATGCGAGAAAAACGATACTTAGAAAGTGTGTATAGTAACCGGACGGTCTCTTTGTAAAGTGATCGTGGAACCTACATGATCGACATGCTCGCATTTATGATCGTTTTGTGCGGGGACGCGTAACGGCGCGCAGGTGGGCCTGATTGTTGCCGTCTTAACTGGAGCACGTCCCCCTAGCTACGAAGGATCGCATGAAACCAGTTATATAAATTGTTTAAGGATCGTTTCATTGTGTCTCAGATTGTAATTTTCTTCAAAAAACCACATCTCTCTGTAGCGAAGAGATTAACAGAGAAAAAGAAAGAAACCTTTTAAGATCTGCTCAATCGTATCTTGACAAAATTTTATTTGTTGCAGTTTAAAAATTTTGTATCGTACAAAAATTATTTTTTATAATATTAATAACTATTATTTTAATAATTATTTTAATAATTTTGACACTGAAGATGAGCTGATAAGAGTCGAAACGTTTGTATATATTTAGAATATTGGTCTTGTACAATTAAAATCTAGTTTAATTTATTATTGTTATTGCTACTCTTTGATTTTTAATAATTTTATTTTTTGCAACAATAAAATAATTAAATGGGGGCAATGAAAGCAATAAATACAGCTATTATAATTAGTGCGCTTTAATAATACTATATTATATATAGTATTATTATTACATTATAAATGGTACAAATTATTTGGGTTTGTCATACGTTTCGGTTTATCTCAAACTATCTTCTGTGATGTTCAGTATAAATTTTCTTTTGGTGAGTACAATACATTTAGGTACAAATAATGAATAAAAATTTCATAATATATAAGATATGAACTTTATTCTTTCTAAAAATAAAAATAAATATTAAACTGTTTTTCAGTTTTTCAACCAAGTGATCATTGCATCCATAGATCACACGAGCAACCAACTTTCAACAATTCAAAACTAAAATATGACATAATATTTTAAATTTAATAAAAGAATTATATATTAGGTGTTGGAATTAATTCGTAGCGTTTTACAAGTGATGGGAAGTACTTTCATTAATGTATTTTTTAATGCTCATGTGAAATAAATAACATTCTTTCATTAAAAACGCTACGAATTAATTCCAACACCTAATATTGAAATTATACGCATATAAATTTTATATTATTCGATGGAAGTTAAGTGTAATAATTATTTCATTATTTGAATTTCGAGAGTTCTACAATCTAATGTTTTAATGTTTTAATTTTTGTATTGTATAAATAATATAAATATTCTCTTTCTCTCACAAGCAAAAAAATCCTATTAATCTTTTTACACACAAAAAACATATTAAAAAAGAAACAAAAATATCAGATATTTGATCAGTAAAAAATTAATATAATAATAAAATTAAGAGAGAAAAAGATATGGATAAAAAATTATAAAAACAATTTACTAATAGAGATAAGTCTATTAATAACTGCTTCTTGATTTCATGTCAGATTAATCATTTTTATTTTAGCTAAAAGCGGTAAAATATAAAATAAACGTAACGTGCAAAAATAATTTAGTATTTTGAGAGTTAATACTTCAATTGCCAACTTCAGTCGTTCTAAATTCAAATCACGTATTTTCGTGGTCACCCAGTAACCTTAGTCGGCAGCAGGAAATAATAATCATTGTAGATTATTAATGGGACCTCCATATATATATATCGTCGCCGGCGCGTCGCACCGTACCGGAGAAAGTTTTGAGACGACGTTCCGTTATGTACGCGGAACGAAGATCACGTAGAACAAACGCGGAGTCTCGGGTGGGCCTCAAACCGGAGCCCCAAGGAGGTAGACCGGTGTTTTACGATTTTGCGATGTAGGTCAATTGTCGTGGCGTTCAATGATTCCGCGGTGTCGATCGGAGTCGATCAGAAGTTTCGTTCTTGGAAAAGTCGGGAGTTGGCTGAACAACCGGTCGTTCCTGTTCTTTTCGTCCAGGAATTGATGGAACACGATATTCCTTTGTTAATCGTAACATTTATCGGACAAGCACGACACGATTGTTACAAAAAGCTTGTCGCCGCGTCTTAATTTACTAACAGTAATTAATAAAAAATATGTATTATAAAATGTTAATTAGATTGCATAAGGTAAAAAGTGAAGCTCAATAAATAATTAATTTTTTTTATTTCTGTTGATCTCTGACCGATCCGATGGAAGATATAAAATTTTCCAATATAAATAAAACATAGAGTTGTGAGAAAATAAAACAGGATCTTTTAAAGTAATACGTTATGAATTTAATGCAATTATCTCGAAAGCGAAGATTATTGCGTGAATAATGATAAATTTCCAAGAGAGATAAATTGCATTAGAAATAAATTTATTTATTTATTTTATTCAGTTTTTTGCTGATCTCGATTTAATAGATAAGACTTGAGATTTTCTGATATAAATAAAATATAAAATTGTAAGAAAATAAAACAAAATATAAAACCTTTTATAGTTACTCTTTATGCGTTTAATGTAATTATCTTGGAAGCGAAGATTTTTCTTTTTGGGAGTGGCAGTAATCTTTGCTTTCAAGATAATTGCATTAAAAATAAATAAATAAATTTCTTTTATTTAATTTTTTTAAATTGCTGCTGATCTCGATTTAACAGATAAGACTTGAGATTTTCTAATATAAATAAAGCATGGAATTACAAGAAAAAACAAAGCATAGAATCTTTTAAATAATAATACGTGCGCTTTTAATGTAATTATTTTTAAAGTAAAGATTTTCGAAAGAGTGCGACAATCTTCCTTTCCAAGATAATTGCATTAGAATTAAACTAATCCTTTTATTAGATTTTTTTAAATTTCTTAATTTGACGGATAATATTTTTCTAAATTTCGTGATTTGACGAAAAATAGCTGGAACTTTTTGATATAAATAAAACATAAAAATAGTTGAATGTCATCAGAATGTCCATTTAAAAATACAAATTATTATTTTCGAGTCACGCATTGGTTGCGCTTAACTCATCCGTCTGTGGATCGTTCCGACTGGAAGCGAGCTCATGGATCACGTCGATCTTCATGCGTAGGTGTCACTCACGAACTGGTTTGAAGAGTGGCGCAATACGTGTGCGGGTTCGATGAACCTAACGCTCGTATTATATTCTTGTGCGCGTAACAATTTTTCATATTAATTGCATCGCATTTGAATCCTGTCCTCATGTCACTAACACGTGACGTCCGCTCACATTGCTTCCAAATGCACATAGAAAGGATGATTTTGCCGAAGCATTTAAAAATTTAGATACATAGTACTGAGAAAAATATCTGATTGAAAATGGACAAATCAGAAGATTTTAATTATATCAGAATTCTGGTATTATAATTAGAATTCTAGTACATTTAACTAGAAAATTCTGATTCGTCTATTTTCAAGACTAGAATCCCAATTAATCCAACTAGATATTTTTGTCAGTGTTATTGATTTGAAAATTACTTTATTAAGCTAACAAAATAATTATGCAGGAAAGTCAAGCAAAGTTTTAACGTTCTAGCAACCAGCTTGAGTGTCCTACATAATTATTTTGATAGCTCAACAAAATTACTTATACAGACCCGCAAGGGACGTCCAGATGATATCCATATTCTAAGATGAACATTCTAAGAACGTTCCTAAAACATTTTTCCGATAAAATATGCTGTAAGGTATTTTTAGATCTATAGTTAGCTAAATTTTTAGATATTTCAATTTTTTTTCAAAACCGTTATTTTCATGCAGAACACACATAATCGGAAAATTTTTATATCTTTACAAAAGTTAAAATTCTGTACTGGGAAAAATGTATAATTGGATTGATTGGAATTCTGATGGAAATTGAACGAATCAGAATTTTTTGGTTGAATCAACTGGAATTCTAATTGAGATAACTGGAATTCTGATTGATATAATCAGAATTGGTCATTCATTTTTGATCGAATATTTTTCTCAATATGTACCAACACTACAAAAAGTTTGATATGCAGCCAACTCTTAAACATTCTACATAATTATTTCTACAATCCAACAAAATTACCAGCACATTTTATCACAAGAGATATCCTGGGAACATCTTTAAGACGTTCGGAGAACGTACAGATTTTCATGAAAGAAATTGTCCTAAAGACATCAATCACATTCTAAGGATGTTTCCAGGATATATTTTGAATAAAGTGTACTGAAAGAAAAGATTGGCTGCTGTAGCAAATTAGATGGTAAATATGATATAGTATTTTAACATCTAATTTGCTGCAGCAGCCAATCTTTTCTTCCAGTGTGTATGTATTCTCAACTTTGTAGCTAAATCTTAATCACTTCAGCAAAACCGTTCTTTCCATACAGGATACACATGATCAGAAAAATTTTACATTCTCCTGTAAAAAGTTGAAATCTCAACGTGTCATATCGCACTACGTCGCGTTTTAGCCTTGTAATATTAATAGGTAATACTTTCGCGCTGAATTGCAAAGATCGAAACGTATCACAGAATGCCGGAGAATGTAGTTCCTGCCGCGCTTATTCGTAATTATTGCTGTTCACATCCCGGCACACCCGGTGCATCCAGACATTAGGAAACATCGTGTCACGCGAGCCAACCTCGTTATATCATCAGCCCCAATGCTCATGCATGATGCATATTCTTCTCTGGTATCGCTGTATCTTCCTTTCTCGTTGCTTCACAATGGATCCCGGAATTTTTTTCCCCTTTTTGAATCACGCGTAATCGCGATCAAGCAACGATACGATCCGATAATGCTGCCCGGGTCGCTCGAATACGGCCCTGTTATCAGACTCTCGATAGCACGGCGGAGTTCCGGAGAGGAGCACGCTGCACCTGGGAGGACTGTATCATGTAACCCTGCATCCGCGATGTAGCTGCAGTTTGCTAATCTGGCAACGTTGTGTAGGAGCCGGTCTTACGGGCGTAGCTGCGATTTTTGGGCCCGAAAGCGAAGTCTCCCAGCGGAGGTAAAGCCCTTCCTTCAGGATCATCCTGTCCTCTGATCGTTGTATCTTCATAGGAAGAAAATATCGTGATGCTTGAGACATCTTCACGCGCAATAACTTTAACGGAATCGGGGCCTTCCGGGCCGGAAAGTGTTGCTTTCAGTCGCCGTGTCCTGTTGTCTACGTTCCTGATTTTCTCTCACCTGTTACTTGTCCTCTCCCCCTCCCCTCCTTCTCTCTCGCCCTCCATTTGATCCTCTTTTACCCGCTCGCTTCTACGTCGTAGTTTCTCCTGCTCTTTGGTTCCCTACCTTTATTTGTTGTTCTCATTCTCCCTCTCTCTGTCTCTCTGTCTTCCTCCATCGGTTCCCTCGGAACCACGTTCTCTCTCCCTCCTTCTTTCTCTTTCTTCGTGGGCTGACTCACTCTCTCGATCAGGTAAACGTAAACCTGCGCTGGCTGCCACTTCATGTCCGATTCCTGAATCAGTCGCACAGGCACCAGCGAGTCGAGCGCTCCTCGTGTTGTTCTCTCGATCGGGCCCCAAGATTGTCACGATCCGTCGTTGATCCTTCAATACGTAGTCCAGAAATTACGCGGACCACGATTGGATTTTAATAATCGTTCAGAGCGTTTCATCAGGCATTTAGCAGGTATTTATCAGAGTTGAACTTTGGAAAGTTTGCTCTTTCATCACGAAAATATTGCAATACCTAAACAACATCTAAATATCCTTAAATACTTTAAATATTCTAATGCCTTTCTAATCAAATATTTTTTTTTGTGCCCTTCAATGTTTCAAATTTTTTTCATTTACTAACTTTATAAATATTCGATCGACACTGTTCTATATCATTACTTATATAATTATTTATGTTTATCGATGGTATTTACGCTATTTACTGTAAATTTTGCTGCAAGTTTTGTAAAAATTTTGTATTTTTTATTTTACATTTTACAAATAATTTGATACGAGATTTTATCATACTACTCATTTGCTATAATGACACAGCTAAAACAACAAAGTTTTTTAGAAAATGAGTTTCAATGTTTTGAATTATAATAATTTTAGTATAATAACTGATTGTAGATAAAAGTCTATTTTTTCCTTAAGTATGTACTTTTTGTTTATCTTCATATTTATGTTCTATAAGTAACTAAAAAATAAAATTTTTCAGAAGATAAGTTTTCATGTGTTCAATCATTCAAATTTTGTAATAATTTTTTAATGGAATTTTAATATAATAGCTTATTATAAAAGATTAAAATATGTTTTTTTCTTAAGTTTTTTTATTCATTATACAGATTTGCGTTTTCTTTCTGTAAACAATTAACAAAATAACATTTTCTTAATTATATCATTTTAACAAATGAGCGATATAGTAAATATATTTATAACAAGATTGCAATATGCACGTAAAATGTGACACGTAAAATATTCCACGTATAGGGAAGTGTGTGGGCTAAATGTCGATTGACATTCCGCATTTGACGTTTGCATCATTCGCTATGATGTAAAACACAGTTCCGTCTTTGTCATTGACTTTACTTGGTCTTCGAAATCGCGAACGAATCGTTGTCATCGCGCAGCGATTTTTTTCGGAACGAAACGTGGCCACTTGCGGTAAAATGCAACGTGTTTGAGTAATTCTTTTCGAGAAGTGAGACGACGTTGCATAGTGATAATTGTCAAGCTGTAAAAATAAGTCTTTTTGGGCTAGTTGAGTAGATTGGTAGATTTACTACTTATTGTTAGTACTCAGTGAACACCGTTCCGCATTGACAGAAACAAGATATCTAGCACATCCATATACTCGTACAATAAGAGAAACGACGTGAATCTACCGAATGTTGAAAATAAAAGATAGATGACAAGATTGAAAATTTCTTGAAAACACATATGACCTCTGTAAAATTAATGTATTCCTGGTCCATCAAGAAAATTAAATTATTCCATAATTTCTCAGTATTTAATTAGTTAACGAAGTTAAAAAAGTTTATTGTCCAACGTGCAGTTATTATATTTAAAAATTTTATTAATTTCGAATTATTTAAATTTTAATATGTCCGATATTTTTATTCCCGATTATTATTATTTTCTGATTGACAAGTAAAATCACTTTTTTATCTTCAGAAATTCCAATAATGCGCTAACGCACTTAAAATCACGAAGTATTAGTATCTTTTAAAATTCTCACTTTTGTCGTTACTGATATTAATTTAGAACATTGGGACTTGCTCAGCTCTCGTTGTAGTCACACGGTAATTACGCGGAATTAGAAATTTCACGCAATACCGAATACGCTCGCGGTTCGTGTTTCGCGTGATTACGCCGCCTCGATTAGGAAACTGCGTCACGCTTGATGAAATCTAACTGTGGTGAGATCATTAACCAGCGAGAAGGCGTACTGATAATAATCCTGTACGCGAAACACCGCGACGCGGATGCGTACGAGTTCATATGATGATCGATAATAGAATCGCCGCATGAAACTTGTTGGATTCCGCACAGATCCCTTGTGAAAAATGTATCCCGCATGTATATATTCTGATCGTAATAGAATCGCCTAGAATAGAAATCCTGGAAATTCTAAAAAGGTTTCTGCGGCTCAAGAATAGATTCTGAAATGTCAAGACATCGTTCCCTTCAAAAGTGACACAACTCAAAAAATTAAGCTCTCCAGAAAAATGGAAGAACTACTTTTCAACGGGAAATTGTTGACTAATTAAATATAAAAAAATATACAGGGTGTTTCTGAATAAATGCAAAAAATTTTAGATGATTCTTTGTTGAAAAATGAAGAGGAGTCTCTCATGTAAAATTATACTTTTATATCCCTTTGAGAGATCAATTTTTCTGAAATAAAGAAAGGAATCCGATTTTCCTTCCTAAAATATCTTGTTAAAAACTTATTTTTGCCTATTCCTATCAATGTAGATGATCTTTAATTTTGATTGAATTTTCTGTTCATCTTTTTCTAATTTTTGGACTAGAAAAAGATGAAAAGTTGAACCGAGATTAAAATTAAACTACGTTAGAAACGGACATTAATAATAATATAATAAGGATGTTGTAGAGTAACTCTAAATTTTCATTCACACTTTTTGAATGTCTAGAACAAAAAACTTTGGACTATACAGAAAAAGTAAAATGATTACAGACAGAGAGTTAAGTTAATTTACTTTTAAAGATTGATAAGACAGTAATTATTTAGCTCATTTGTGGTAATAACTCTAAAATCATACTTCTTGAGTTGTGTCATTTTTAAAATAAAAAAGTGATATATGGATCTTTAAAATTACATTTTGCGAGCTTTATCTCATATGATACTGGAAACGTGAATTTTATTTGCCTGTTGGTGGAAAAGTACAATAATCGAGAATAAATATCGGAATATGATACATCTGAAAAACATTCGCTACAGACTTATTCGCTTCGTTCTCGATTTTCTCGCAGAACCACGACGTGTTTTTCTCACCCTCAGTTCATTCCCGATCCGACCGGGCGTAAACAAGATCGTAAAATCCCAGTAGATCGCGTTATTCTCCTTACTTTAAGACTCGCGCGTGCATTCTCACTCCCCGTAGACACACTATACACTTGATGTCGTAAAATTTTCGATTTCAAATGTCTATATGTACTGTTATTTATTTTCCACGAGATCATGACAGATTGACATGTAATTTTACAAGAAAGATCGTCAGAAAGAAAATGTATCTCCTCATTGTATCTTTTATCTTCCTTTGTGTTGGAATTTTAGGTATCTTTTATCTTTTTCGGTAGAACTTTCAAACGTTACGTAAATATTGGAACATACGATTTCTCTTTTTATTAGTATATTCTTCATATTTTTTTATTTAGAACTCTCATGAAAAATGTATATTTTTTGGAATTTACAAATGTCAAACTCCATTATAAAATCCATAGAGAATATCTTTATAAACCTTAAAATCCATAAATAAAAAAAATTCAGTATTCATAAATTCACTTTAAAATCTCCAAACCACAGATTCCAGAATTTTGCATCTATCGATTTTGAAATTTTTAGCTCTTTCCTTTTATTTTGCCTGTCAATTTTAATAAATTTACAGAATTGAAAAATTTGTGTTGAATTTAATCCATTTCACGTGTTCATCTAAATTTTATTAACTTTAATTTAACATAAAATGAATATATTAAGAATTGATAGATATTATGTAAAAGTTAGCACAAAAAAATGTAACACTGACATAATTTATAAGCAAACTGTGACAACATATTTCTTCAATAAAATTATCATTTATAATATGTTACTATATTTTATTTATTTCTAGAATTTACATTTTAAAACATATACGTTATTTTACTTCACTTATTCATAAATTGTATTATTTAACACTAAAATATGTTGAATATCAATTTAACATAAAATATTTGAATGGCATAATTATTATGTTAATGTAACATTTGGATACATTAAAAATTTAACACACAAATTTTAAAAAGAACCAATTTTAACAAATAAACATGTTTCTCTATAACTTCCGCTTATTCAGAACTCACTGGAGATGCTGATCATCACTACAAACGCACGTCATTTTTTTCTTTCAGAACGAAGAACTATCCTTTCCTTTCTCGCTTTACTTTTTTCAATTTAGCTGTAAGAAACTTGGGCTTTCTCTTCTAATCTGTTTCTAATTTGCTAAAGTGCGTGTACACGTGACATTAAATATAATTTCACAAATCTGTCACTGCTTTCTTCCTAGAAAGAATGAAGATGTCCTCTTTTCAGTTCTTTAGGTCAACCTCCAACAAACTCAGACTCTCTCATTTAATCGACCTGCGTCTAATGACGCTAATCAGTATAAACGCGCATGTCACCGCTTTCCTTACTGTCCGAGAAAAGAACCGTACGATCCCAAAATCCATTTTCAGAACTCACGAATCTTATATAATCTATCAACAGAGATCCCACGAAATTTCGCTCGTAAACTTCGCACGAGTCCTAAAATCCCGTAGCTCTCAACTCTTCCTCGCTTCGACGCTTTCAGTTCTAACAAAGTTCAGACTCTAATCGCCTATAAACGCGCGTCACTTTCTTCCCAGGGGAGGAAGCCATGGAGTCGTGGCTGAGCGACGTTCAACGTGTGCGGATCCCGCGGCCCAAGTTCGGCAGCGGCAATTCCGTGCGGCGGTCGAACTCGGCGGTGCAGCATTCGACGCGCTCAGAGATGCACTCCCATCGACAGGGTCAGGATGTGGCCAAAGCCACGGAGGAGCTGCGCCAGGCGCTCCAGGATAAGCTCTGACCGACCTCGCGGCCGTCGTAGGGTTCCGGCGAGGACGCGGGAACTTACTTCACGTACCTTCCTCGCCATCCTCGTACCTGCCTGCCATGAAGAGAGCCTGCTCGACGACGAGTGATCTCGAATCGTTGAATTTCCTGTCGCCGTATCGAGCGTTTTTAAAGTTTCCGAATTTTAAGATAATTTTTTAATGATTTTTAGATAATAACTATGCGCCTAAAAAATGTATGAGTGTTAAGTTGTTTAAAAGCAATTTTTAGATTATGTACTAAAAGTTATGACAGAAATGCGAGGATCTATAAGTTTGGAAATTTAGATTTCTTTAAAGAAAAATGTTTCATTCGAGCTAAATTTGAGGATCAAATCAATTGAAATGAAACTACATTAAATTTGGATTAAAATATTTTTACCTTATATAAAATTCTTTAGATCCTTTTAAAAGAATTTTTAATAATTTATATATTTAGATTCCTTTGAAGATAAATATTTGATTCGAGCTAAATTTCAGAATCAAATCAATTATAATGAAATAAAACGGTATTAAATATGGATTAAATTTCATTTACTTGTCTTTTATAAAATTCTTTAGTTCTCTTTAAAAATTTAGTAGTTTATAAATTTAGACTCCTTCAAAGCTAATTTTTGCTTTGATCAATTAAAATAGCGCTTGGATTAAAATACTTTTATTTATATTTTATGAAACTCTTTAATTCTTTAATAATTAGTTTAATAACATATTAATTTTACGTTTAATAGTTATAGAATACAATTGAAATTTTTTCATAGAAAGAAACAGTAAAAGTCCGATGTAAACGGAAGAAAAAATGTTCGGTGAAGCGACGGAAATCGATTTGGCGATTCGATCGTTGTTTCGTCGAGCAAGGATCTACAAAAGGATCTGCCACGAAGGTACTATCACTTGGCACATCTCCGGCGAATTGGTCGGTCATGCGGAAGAGTGAGTTCGAAACGGGCGGCAGTCGTCAACTGTAAAGATCGGAACGAGGATACAATGTCGGCAACATGCGGCTTGGAGAACCAGAACTGTTCTCTTCGTTTCTGCCTGCTTCCGATCGCAATTATCGAGTGCAATTAGTCGAGAGAGGCGATTTGGCACGGGTCCTCGCGGTGTGACTTATGACGAAGATCTATGAAGAAGCGTTCACGAATGGGATTCGCGAGAGACGAAAAAACAGAGCCCCAAAGAGCCCCATGGCGTTAAGGACGAAGCAATTATCGCGTGACTTTCGACTGCCCTCAAAAACACCGAGAAATCGCGTTATTCGCGAATCGCGGTTGGCATGCGCCACTGAAGAGCGAGGTCGATTTCGATCACTTTTAATTAGCTTGTGATTAATATAAGCAATCTTGTACGCAGTGATGCAAAGTATTCCTATTAAGAAAGCATAATCTTAAGTATGTTCTGTCATTAAATGTAAGTTAAGACGAAATTCTTGCTTAGGTACTTAGTTTTGTAATGTTTAACCGGGCAGCATGCCTTATTTATAGTAAATTATTGTATTCATTATTATCAGCATTTGTATCATCTCGATATCCGTCATTAGTCACATGTATCGTCTATAAGAAGTTATCATCTAATTCTTCTAGGAGCTTAAAATAAAGACGAGTCTCGAAAGAAAGCGATAATGCTTGTTATCAATGACCTTCATTAATACATAATCAAATTAAATGAGTATAATTAAGTATCCTTTTCTTTTTTTTTTTATAATGCCAATTACGTAATAATTACATTGTTTGATGAAAAGTCACTTTTTTACCGAAGTATAATGCATACCATGATATATATATGCAAAGATTTTTTTTCGTTGAACACGTTGCTGTTGGCAGAATTTGCAAATGCAATCAGGATTTTGAGGAAATTGAAGTAAAATGGGCTAAAAATAATTTCAACTAATTTTCAATGTTATTTTATAATAAAATAAAACGTGTTGTTTCGAAGTAAAGTTCACATTCATCTAAAAGTACAATTCAAGAACGAATTTTAGTTCATGATCATATTTTCATCGTATGGCTATTTTGAGTTTTAAACATTCTGTATAGTATTACATAGATTAACAAAAAATCATTTTTTTTTCTCTTCAAAATGCCAAAGTATCATATCTTAAAGATATTTTTCACATTGAACACAATGCTGTTGGCAGAATTTGCGTGGCACATCAGAATTCTTAGTAAATTGGGGTGTAATAGTAAATTGGAGTGGTTTTTGATCCATTTCATTCTGATTTACTAAAAATGCTGATGTGCTATGCAAATTCTGACGACGACATTGAATTCAGTGGAAAAATCTTTGGAATATGTACGACATTTTAAAGAAAATTTTGATGTTGAACAGTTATTATTATTGGGCCAGAACATAAGTTCTTTTGTAGCGCTACGAACCTCAAAATTCATGCAGCTATAATTTTGTTAAAAATAAACGAAACAAACTTAAATTTTAAAAGAGGATTTTAAAGCTTAAAATATCTGCTTTTGAAAGACTATGTCTTTTGTGTTTTTGTAGTAATTTTTACATATAGAAAACTGGACAAAATGAGAAATTTTCTTTTCACTTATGAGTCTGTTACGTAGGTATTAAAAAAATTTACGAAAGTTTTCCACTTTCTAATGTGAAAGCTTAAAGTTTTCCCTATAAAATTATCTTTGAAAAATATTCCTAAGATTTTTTATTACTGAGTCATGTTATTAAATAAAAGAAGCATTTTTATTTTGATTGTTCATAACTCCGTTAAAAGTTATTGCACTGAAATTTAAGAAACAAATTCTTCTAACTGAAACTTTGCTCTATCGAATGTTATAATTGTTAAACTTTTTTAAAAACATGTAGACATAGAAATGAAGTAACGCTACGAATTTTTGTTCCGATTCAATATAACGAAATTTCCGCGCTGCTAGGAAAAAAAGATGTAATCGATATATAAACCGTGTAATCGATATGTAAACTGCTTTTAGGCTTTAGGCTATCTTGAATGAGTGACTAATAGCGGAATCTCATTAACGGAAACGAGCGGCCTTAATTAGTCGATTCTAATGAGACGGCGTTTCTGCTCTCTCTCCCTTTCATCACACCTCTCGTTCCATTTCGAGAGAATAGCTGCTGTCTACGTAAATCACGTAATGCGTAGTTGCATTAGAATGAGGACTGAGCTTCCAAATAAAGTTTTTGGTAATGAAAATTGCGATGGTTGAGACATGCGTTTGATAGCACAACGAAAACTTTTCAAGAGATAATAATGGTGGATTTATTATCATCGAATTATTATGTAAATTGCATTACAGGTTAATTATAGGCTCCAAGTCAGACTTATTAATTTATTTAGTTCATATTAATTTATTTATTTAGTTTCATATTAATTTAATGTAAGAAGATAATTTAATGAAGGGATTTACAACACATACATGGGAATAAAATTTAATATAGTGAAAGCGAAATTACCCTCTGTATATTCTAATCATAGTTGAACAACTCCAGTGTTTACATTTCCGACCACGTATTTAGCATTAATATGATTATCATAACATCCGCATATTATAATAATCTAATAGAGACATTGCATAATTATAACTTAAAATATGGAGTAACCACATCGATAAATGTCACGAAAAATATATCTTTTTATGTCAAAAACGTCGCTTTCAATTTTATATATTTCTACCTTAAACACGCAATAATAATCTAATCGAGATATTGCATAATTAGAATTTAAAATATCGAGATGACGCTCAAAAGTTTAAATATATGAAAAGCTTTTCAAATAAACAGAAAAAAAATAGAAAAATTATTTTCGTATTTTATATTAAATATTTATGAAATCGAATTAATAGTTTCTGTACTTATTTTGAAGATATTTAAATTTTTCATATGAATTTAAATTATTCTAAAAGAATTTGCATCACAATAAACTAACATTATAACACATTAGAGTATTTATTATTTATAATTTGCTAACACAATATCACTTGTTTTTGTAGATTCTGATTGCTTCTCCCACTCTTCTTTACATAACGATGCTTTAAAATAGAATATGTTTTCTGTTTCACAATTTTTAACCTTGACTAAATATTTCACTAGTATGCTTTAAATTTTCTTATTTTTTTTGTTTTTTTTTTGCATAGAAACTAAATTAAAATACACAATATTTTTTTTTGTTTAAACATGAAAAAGTCCAGCACCTATAAATGCTTTTGACAATCCAGTTTACATGTTTTTTTTTCTTTTTTTACTAAAAACAATATTTATTGAAATTTTTTAGGTACTGTATATTCATGTAAAATTTGATGAAAAATGTTTTTTTTTTTATGAAACATAACATTGCTTTTTCAGTTTTAGGATATCTCTATCCTAAAATCACAATGATAATCTTATTGCGATATTGTACTTAAGATTTAAAATATCGAATAACTGTTTCAGCGTAAAATATCGTGAAAATAGGTTTTTTCGCAACAAAAGATTGCGTCAATTTTAATTTTGGATCAAACTATTTAAAAATCACAACAATAAATTAATTGAATTATTGCATAATCAACTTAGAATTGATAGGCGTATCAGTGAAATTCGGTCAAAAATGTACTGTTTCACAATAAAACGTCACGTCATTTTTAGAATTTTGGCTACCCCAACAATAAAATTATAATAACAATTTAGTGAAGATATTACATATCTAGAATTTAGATATTTAGAAAAGCTGTAATATCGAATAATTGTATCGGCGTAAAATATGATTAAAAAATGTTTATTTTTTTTTTTTTCGTTGTAAAGGTCACATCGCTTTCAGTTTTGAATATTTGTACCCTAAAATCACGATAATAATCTAATCGGGATATTGCAAACTTAGAATTGAAAATATCGGTAGAGTAGCCGTATCGGCGTAAAACGCGTATCGGTGAAAAATATGTTTTCCTCTGTGAAAGGTCACGTTGCTTTTAATTTTGAATATTTCTACTCTAAAATTACAATAATAATTCAATCGAGATATATTATATATTAATATATAATATTATATATTATACTTACAATTTTAAATATCGAGTATTGGCGTAAAACATGGGGAAAAAATGGTTTTCTCGGCAAAAAGTCATGCTTTTAGTGTTTGGATGTCCCTATTCTAGAATTAGAACTTTTTTCATTGACATGACAAAATTCTGGATTTGCCGCGCGAATGAAATTGCGCTCGTGCGCGAGCGGGCTCGTTTTAATCCTTCGTTATTACGGGAACAATTTGCGAGGGATTTTCAAGTAGAACGACTATCACGATTTCGATCGACGAGAGGGATGAACAGCGGAGGAAGACGAATGGCGAGACCGTGAAACGCGGCTCCTACGTTCCTTTTTACTGTTTGCTCCTCCGTTCGCTTATCGAGAATCCCTCATTGAGGCTCTTCTCTTTCTTCTCACAATAAGACGAGCACGGGTGCATTATGAAAAGAAAGACGGAAAGCGACAATCAAACTGCGTCGAGATCGGCTGTAGAATATATGGGATGTCCTGTCTTCATCTTTAGATTCTCAAATTTCGAACTGATATTTTTCTTTTAAATAGCAGTTTCTGGCAAATCATGAAAATTATTAACTTACGTAAATTATTCATAATAATTTACTTTATATTATATACATATAAAGAACTATATATAAAGAATATTATATATGCATATATAAATGTATATAATAAATTAGATTTATTAATGTACCATATAAATTTATTTTGTAATAATATATATGTATATATAAATGAATTATAAATAATACAAAAGAGGATTTAACTCGCAGTCTAATTTTTCGTTCAATTTTTTCTGATAAATTAAAAATTGAAAACTTGAAGATTTTTTTCACTGGAGAATATCTAACGTTGAAAATTTTAAAAATTTCTTTTTTCTTATCATTTGTGCTAAGGAACGATTTGTTCTAATTTCATTCTTGTGATCTAATAATTTACGGATTAGTTATGGTTTGCTGTGATAAGAACACCTTATATACAAACTCCACCGTAATTAACTTCATAATACGATTTTTCGATAACGATTATATATAATAATTTCCCTCCCGGCACGTTGATTAACCCTTTGAGGTCGTTTTTGCTCGTTCCATCTTGAGACCTTTAAGTTCTCGAAAGCTGCATTTCATCGAATACTGTTTCAGTATGATGGCTTCTAACGAAACTTCCCAGTCATGTATGAAATTGTGCACATGTATATAAATGCAAATATAATAGGTTTTTAAAACTTTTATTGATTAGTGGATTCGCGGTTAATTGCAAAAACATTTCGAACAAGCCATTAATATCGATTTATTGGGGGTTTTAATGGGGCTATTATACAATTTACTAAAATTATATGTTGCGGCAGTTTTTGGATCGCGCTCAGATAAATATAGATATCGACAGACATGAATTCTCGCGAGGAGATGGCGTCTCCGCGTGCAATTGGAATAACGATCTCGTGTGAGGCAAAGGCTCGTCGTTATTATCTTAATTATATCGGACCGACCTTGGCATTGGCTCCCGATTCTTTTCGAACGCGATCACGATCCCATACTGCAACGTATTCTCCCGATTATCTCAATTGCACATCGCTTCTGCTCTCGCGTGTGGGTCGATTGCATTTTTTCTCCCTATAAGACGGCATAAAGCTGAGAATCGCGAAGGCTAATAAGGAGATAAATTTCTGAAGGTGTATTTTTCTTTATATGCATGAAATTGAGATAAATTGCGCGAATCAGTCTTCTAAAGAAATATTCAATTATCACTTGTTGCTTGATGTGTTTAAAATAAAAGTAAAGTTTGTTTATACATGTTATTAATATAATAAAATAATTTGATGGTTGTAGGATGAAATAAAAATTATACATATATATTAAAAATATTCTAACTAAATAGAATACATTATTAATATTGTTCGTATTATTTGATTATATACTGAAAAAAATTTACTAAATTTTGATAAATATTTGTTTGAATAGTACTAATTAAACATTTACTTACAACAAACATATATTTATTCAATAAAAATGATGGTTAAATCAAGTTAATGTTCTGGTATCAAATAAATATATGTTTACATTTAATTAGTACTATTCAAACACTAATTTATTAAAATTTAGTAAACTTTTTTTTATCATATTATTAGTAAAAGCATATCAGTCTAAATGGCCTTTGTTTACTTAATATTAAAAATATTCTTTATTTTATTTATACAGAAAAGAATAATTTTGTTGAAGTATTTAAAAATTTAGTCAGATTTAAAAATAATTTTGTTGGATCAACATAACTAGAACACCAAAGCATGAAACACGATAACATTAAACCAATTTAAACGTGTCCTAATAATTATTATGATAGTCTAGCAAAATTATTTTCAGCTCTGAAAGTAAAGCTTTAGTAAATTTTTCATACCTCAGCAAAATTGTTCTTTGCATGTGAAAAAGATGATAAGACGAAGTTGTTTTAACTTTCAAAATTAGTGATGCTAACAAATGAAAATCGGAATAAAATCATAATGAGATCGGATCAGTACATGAAAGTTTTTCGAGAACGACTTCGCTGAGGCATCTAAAAATTTAAGTAGACACAAATCTGAAAATAATTTTGTTGGATTATTAAAATAATATTTAAATAATTCTGTATAACGTTTAAGCGTTGATGATAAGGCTGCGAAGAGTTTTAATATTCTAGAAACTAGTTCTGCATAATTATTTTGATAGCTCAAACAGAATTATTTTTAAATCTTTTCAAATCTTAGCTAACTAAATTTTTAGATACTTCAACAAAACCATTCTTTCCGTGTACATTGTTTAAAACTAATGTTGATATTAAGAATCGTTAAATCTACAAGAGTTGCTAGACGTTGTTAGATCGTGAAGTTCCTCGACCTTCTCGAGAAGGGAATTCCGATAATTGGTATTTCCTTCCTATCGCTCCGTTCGAGTACTTCAAGCAGAGCAAATGTATAGTTACGATGTCGTCCATAAAATCGCGGTTTCTTCATTATCTCGTTCTACGCACCTGCCTGGCAGAAAGCAATCCGGACGTTTCTTTTTTTTCATCAGACGTTATAGTCGGTAGAAGTCGTTATTCTTGGGGAGAACGAACGATTATAGGGCACTTTTCAGAAACTACATCATGTCAGTGACATCGATAACACTGTGGCTGCCCGAGCTGCTACTTCATTGGCTCTTCTGTTCGTTTCGTATCGGCATCTATCTGTGTACCTCGATCATCTCGTGTTCGTTTATCTCTCGTCGATCTTATTAAACGTCTCTAATACATTGCGACTTTGCTACATTTATTTGATATATTCCTGCTTCTTCCCGATTGCGTGTCGTCGTTTATGCATAGAAATATAAAATATCGAGGTCAGGAATCTCGTGGCCTTTGCCAAACGCAGTAAGCTCTTTTATGACATCCCTCGCGTTTCTTGAGGAATATTTAAGCAGTGACTTTCTTAAGACTTCAAAGAGTTACTCAAGAATGCCAGGTAAAGAGGAAAAGCATGATTTTCTGGATCTCGAGATGTCTGATGTTTACTTTTAAAGTGTAACGTTTAAATGCTGAATCTTCTAAATTTTTGTCTTTTTTTTTATATGTGGAAAAAACGATTTTACTGAAGTACTTAAAAATTTAGCTAGATATAAATCTAAAACTAATTTTGTTAGACTATCAAAGTAATTATCCAGGTCGTTTAATCATGATGATAAAGCTGCAAAAAGTTTTGACATTCTAACAACTATAATTTGTGTGTCATAATTATTTTGGTGGTCCAACAAAGTTATTTTTAGATTTGTATTTACAGTGAATACAAGTATTCACATATGGAAGAAACTTTTTAAAAAAGTCTATTTGTAGAAAATAGAGGATTAATTAGCCATTTTTTTTTTAAAAAGAGTACATTCTGTTCTAGCATAAATAAAAGACCTTCGCGAAAATAACGAGTTCACGATCTTAAATCTCTCGATTTTAAATTTCTACGAATATTTTCTGTGCCTCTAAATAATAGTTTTTCATTTTTGCTTATTATTAAGATAATATATTTCAATTATTATAACTTTTTAGATAAAATAATTTTGAGAAATATACAATCTATTTTACTTTTTGTTAATATAAATTGCTAATTAATGTTTACTTCCTAAAACTAGGAAGATATCTTTTCTGTATAGATATTTTTTGCACTCACTGTAGCTAAACTTTTGGATGCTTCAGCAAAACCGTTCTTTCTGTATTGAATTTCCGAAAATTTATATGGTTTTATTTTAGCTGGTATTATTTTCTCAGTTTGATCTTTTATATAGAACATCCGGGACAAAGTGTCGACATCGCTGACGAATATCGGATGTTTTTCTGACATTTATTCCACGTTAAAAAACTATGATTGTCTATTTATTCCTGCCCCGTTGGGGATAGTCATTATCATATAGGATAAATACAATTAAGATCGCCAAAACAAGACGCGAGACGTTTCGCGCGACGAGCTTAATGTCACTCCTTTTTCGTATGGATTACTACAATCATCTATAACGACCATTAGACATTATTAGATGAACTGATGATTTACCACTTTGAATTCTACGTCTATAACATTATCGGGGTGCGATCATGCGACTGTCTATCAGGGAGGTTCATCATGGAAAGTTTACAGCTGCATCAGTTGATGCAAAACACGCGCGTGCACGAATTATATTGACCTTTATAATCTCCACCTAAATAGACCATTGGAATAAAAATAGGGCGTGAGAAATGTAAACAATGAAAAACTGCTCTATAAATAAGAATAAATTGATAGGAAGGAAATAAATATGTGAGAGCATTTATCATTATATCGATATCGGTTATTACTGTTATTTGATGCTGCGACTATAATAAATATTTAATTTTTATAACTCTGTCGAACAACAACGCGTTATAAACATCAGTAAATACCTCTCGAGTACGCGTCCTATATTTACCAGCGAATTACACACGAATTACTGTTGATAACCCGACATCATTGATCTCATTGTAAATTTGTTTTCGCGTCAATGACATACATTATCAGGTCGGTATCGTGATTACGATTATACGCGCGAATCACATAAAACGCGTTGGTGTAAACTGTAAAAACGGCGTAGAAAATAAGCTTATTACGCTCACGTTTACAATTCCGATCGATGATTGTACGTTGCAAGATAACGAAAGGCGCAATTGCGCACATATGAATGACGCATAGACGAGCCATATCGCGAGCCATATCATCTATCAATTTTTAATTAAAAACTGGAATATAAAGTATAATAAATGAGGAACGATATACACAATTATATCATGATTTATATTAATTAATACGAAAAAATTATATCATAATTTATGCAAAAAAAGTTGTTTATTTGACTAAATTAAAATTCGTCATTATTTCTTTTGATGAAAAATGTATGTATTTAAGTCAAACATATTATATTCGCCTTAAATACATATATTTTCCAACAAATGAATGATTTTTTTCTCAGTTAATTAATTTATAAATTGTATAATAAGACTAGTATTCGAAATGCGATATTCATATAGAAATATGAATCGAATGCGGTAATTAAAACGCAATAATAAATTAATAACAAGTTAGTTTAATAATAAAAGTATAATTAGAAAAGTATAATTAGTTCCGGTTCTCTAATTTATTAATAATCATCAATTTTTATGCATATACATTTTATACATATTAATTGAATATTCTTTTAATGCACAATTAATTAGAATATTTTATTTTCTTTAAATCTTTTTTTTTTCAAAAAAAAATTTGATTCGACGCAATCCTTTTTTTTATCTTTGTTCCATTTACTCATAAATTCGCTCTAAAGTGATGCTGCGTGTATGTATTGCACGTAAATAACTGTATGTGAATAACAAGCGTGCACAAATTAAACGGTGAAATTATCGCGCAACGTTGCTCGAGCGTTATATACGAATTTAAATGAGGCCGCCCAGCAAAAATTCGATTTCGCACGTACTTTCGTTTACAACTCTTAGCACTACTCGTTAGCAAAGATATTAGAGAGAAATTAAATAAGTTACATTTTTATTCATGTAAGAAAAATAATAAATACAGATCTGATATTAATATAAAACACACATAATATGATTTAATAATTAAAATAATATTATCTGATAATAATAAGGGGTTAATAAACTTAAAAATGCAAAAGGGAAGACTGATATATATATATATATATGTATATATAAATTATTAATAGATATCTTTTATACAAATTAATATTTTATTTATATTAAATAAATATTCTTTTAAAAATTATGTATGTATAATTAATTAAAATATTTTGTGTCTAGTGTTTAATAAAATTGTTTTTGTTATATACTTCCCACGATGTAACATTTTAAAGTGTAATTTGCATAAAGTAAGTAAGCGTTTGAGATTTACCTGTTGCCTGCAGCACGCGATACTTAAGTCTGTACTGTAAACAGCAATCTTTGTTTGTGTAATTATTCTTGTAACGGGATCACAACTCGCAACGTGTATTAAATACATCGGATGCAAACTATAGTGACGAAATTTGAATTTCTAAAACTTTTCTCCCTGAGAGACTGTCACACGATCGCTTGTCTACTTCTATAAAAGGATCGCCTATTCTAGAATTAGAAGATTATACGCTTTAAAGAGTGTCTAATTCGTTTGTCTTGTTATTCTACGGTAAAGCTATTACAATAAATCTATTTCGAAACGAAAATCCTTAGCCATTAAAAATAAACCGACCTTATAAGGCAAATAATAATCGAATATCTTCTAGTTTTTTCAATTAAAATATCAAACAATAAATATTTACATTTCAAGAATGAAGCAATTTGATTGTATTATTAAGAATATAATATAATTGAAAATATAATTACATGATGTAATATAGTATTAAAAAATGTAATTACAAAAGTTAATATACTTTGTTATAGTCCGACATATAAATTTTTAAATTCAAAAAAATCTTATGATATAAACTATAATAGATTGAGACTTAAATACTCTACTAAATTTATCACTCGAATTTAAATCGAAATCTCCTTCATTGAATTTGCGTCTCGAGTTTTACATTAAAATAAAAATCAATTAATTTAAATCAACATCAAAGGAATTGAGTTGCGCATCAGTAAATTCTCTCACTTTCGGACGTGATCGGAGTATTTCAATAGCATTGGAGAGAATATAGAGGGTGTCTCAAAGTGCCGTGTCCGATGATCGAATTTGTGCTGATCGACTCACCAAATTGTCCGGGTGCAAGTGATGGCCATAATCCCTGGGGTTACCCCGCGAGCCACCTGGGGAACTGTGTCTACGACCCCGTCCGTTCTCGATCTCGTCATCGTAATCCTGGAAAAAAGGACACGACCGTGTTTCATCCTGATTGATCGCGAGAAAGCTTTCAATATCTTTTTCTTTTTTTTTTTACGACGATACTGGTGACACAAATTTTCATCGGGGATAAAGAATCGCGATATCCGACTTTAGCGGCTTTCTAGGTGTATCCCTTCGAACTCTTTCACCCGTACGGTATTCCTATCATAATTTTTCACAGGCAAGAGAGCGCGGCAGCTCTTTGTTCTACGCTTCATAATTTGTATGAATAAAAGCAAAATTAAGATTAAACAAGATTAATGTTTTTGGAAATTAAAATTCCAGTTAAAAAATTGTGTAGGAATTTTATGATGTGTTTTAGTGTTACGCTAATTTCTAAAATTCACGCGACGGTACTTTAATCCTCCTAATTATCTGATTTACATGATTTCTCAACATCTATTTTCTTATGTTTTTAGCTGCTAAAATAAAAAATAAAAAAATTAATGAAGTTCCATAAATTTTCCAGAAAAAAACAAGGGCTTTGTTTTTCTTATAAATTCTTATAAATTATCGTAATTTGTTTATTAAATGTTGCCAATAATTTCATTATTTATGTATTTATATATATGTCACTTAAAATTGCATATAAACAATAAGAGCTTTATCACATTTATTTTCATATATTCTAAAACACATAAATTTTTGAAAATACTCTACATTTAAACAACTCACAACTTCTTTTACTTTATGAAATAAAATATAAAAAGAATCACTATTTAGATGTTGAGAAACAAAAAACAGATTTCTCTTATTAAATATTGCCAATAATTTTATTATTTACATACATCACTGAAAATGATACATAAATAATAAGAGGGACTTCGTCATATAAATGCCGTCATATTTACTTTCATATGTTGTAAAAAAGATTTAAATGTTTTACAGATAACATATGTATATATTATGAATTTGTGTTATTATATACAAAAAATTCAAAGCAAAATTTCTAAAAATTCAAGGGTAACGAAATTTTTGAAAAGCATATTCTTTATCAGAGTAAAAAGCCCTACAAGAAACACCTATTACTTGTTAAAAAACAAAATGTGATCAAAATTTATTCAACGTTATTTTTAAACATCCATTTTCAACTTTCATTTTATCCGACTTTGACTTTAATTGATTGTAAGACTCGCTGCGTGGCGAAGGATCACTGCGGCGCGACGGTTCGAAAAGGATACGCCCGCAGTACCTGATTGTCGCACTCGTCATCATTGGAGAGGGCGAGGTCGGAGGTCGTCACTTGGTGCTGTTGCGCCCTTCTGCAGCTCACTCTGCAATTGGCAAAATTTCCATTTCAGAACCACCCACCCCGTTCCGCGGCCGCTCTTATCAAATCGCGCGCCTCGTCTTATTAGCCCTATCGGCGTCGTCGGGACGATTCGTCGTCAGATGGAGATCAATCGTCCCGATCGGAAACAAAGGGGAGGTAATCGAGCGGAAGTAAACGAGATTCGCGAGATTTTGCGAATTTCGGAGCCGATTTAACAATTGCGAGCGTTGAAGATTAACAGCTAATTTCGAAAGGTGCTTTGCACCTTTTATTCGAGAAGATATCAAACGGTAATCCGAAGTGATTCCATCACATACCAACCTACCCTTCGTCTCAAATATAATCTCTAGTTTTCTAATGAAAGCAAATACTATGGCAGGCGATATCGCTTAAATTCAATAGGCGCAGCTCCGAGTATTACGTAGTTCTATTTTCGGAGTAGAATATTGGATATAAATTTAGTTCGCAACGAGCAGATTGATCACTCAAAGACTATAGGATTCCGTATATTTGAAACATTAGATATAATTTCGATCTAAGTAATTTTAATTAAATGAAAACTATAACAGGCTACAAGTTAAGCTACATTTTAATATTAAAATTTATGTAACAAATATTTTAAATATACAAAATAAATACTTTTGATCTTTCAAGTCATCTTTAAAGTTTATTATAAAATCAATATCAAATGTCAGTTAAAAACACAAATAGGTTCTATTAATATTAGAAGTCAATGTTGTAAATATTTCTTTAATATTAATCTACCAATTTGGATTGTATTTTTAACTGATATTTGAGAGACATTGTGTCTATAATTAGTACTGAGAATGGTCTGATGGAAACATTTGTTTTGTATATTTAGAACGTTTGTTACAAAAATGTTAACGTGAAAACCTGACTCGTAATGTATTCTTGTTTGATTTTTCATCCGATTTAGTCTTTGAATCCATGGATTTTTAATCCAATTTACTTTTTTGTCTTTTTAATTTTAATAAGATGTATCTTGTACCAAAATACAGGATGTTTCTTAAGTACTATCGAATATTTTAAGAGTTAATTTTTTTAAATTATTTTATAAAGGAAAATTTGTATGAGTATATCCCAAAAGTCAAATATTTAAAAAATTTTATATAAAATTATCATTTTATCTTAACAGCTCTCAAATGAAAAAAAAACTTACGAAAAAGCTTTAATAAACTACTTTAGAAAATTTTTAACATCAGAAACAATAAAAATTTAAAAAAATGATTAATTTTGACCATCAACTTTAAAATGCTTCCTTAAGAAAACACGATAATAAAAAACTCAAATTTATTTAAAGTATATTCTATAAATCCTAATAAGTTTAATGCTTCAATCAAAGTTAATAAATTACAATAATATAAATAAAATTTTATAATATTCTTTATGAAAATGAATTTATAAGTACATAATAACGAATTTTTCTAAAATTTGTTATAAATATGTTCTACAATATTTAAAATTATCATCAAGAAAATATATTTTATTAAATAGAATATAATACTTAAAAGATACTTAAAAGAAAAAAACTGAATAATCACTTTTTTCAGCAGCGAAATATTTTTCTGTGTATATCTTCGAAAAGCTTAAGACATGTGATATCATATGAATCTTCTTCATAAAATAACCTAAAAAATTTACTTCTAAAATTAAACAATTTAATAAATTAGTCTCTTGAAATTAAACAATAGTAAAAAGAAAAAAGTTTGGATTAATGAAGAGTTATGCGAATTAATATATTTAAAGTAAAACAAAAGTTACTGAAAAGCAAAATTTGTGTATGTTTTTGCTCATGTTTAGACTCATTTATAGTATGAAAATTCAATCGGAAGTCTCATAATTATAATATAGATTAAAATTGTCTCAATCTAGCATCCAGTTGCAAGTAACTGGATGCTAAAGCCCAAATTGACGACTTTATAACAGAGTCTGGCTATAAGATGACAAATTTTTGATTGATTAACTATCGTTTTTGTTAACTTCAGTACAGTAACATGAATAAGATAGTATTAATTAGAATAAAATAGATCTAAAAAAATACACTATTCATACTTTTTTTTTCTCAATCTTGTTTTGACAAAATTCTTGGTCAGACTCTATTAAAGGATCTCTAGCCTAAATATGAACCGAAACCTCCAAATTGCGTCTCAGTAATTTTTATATTATCTACACACTTCGAATATATTTGTACATTACATTATTTTAACATCTATGTTGATTCTTACTAGCCTATACTCTTTTCTTTTCATTGTATTTGTTCAATTCCTAAAATATTGGACAGTGTTTAAGAAATGTCCTGTACACATCTCTATACATATTTATTTAAATAAATTCGGACAAATGTCCAGATTCGTGCGATCGTACCCGGGAGTAGAACTACATGAACAGTCGGTTTTGAGAAGCGAGAGATCTTTCGACGGATGATTGGGATGATCTGCTGATGACGAGCATTTATTACACTTTCGAGGTGACTGAAGGCTGCATGAGATGAGAAACTGCACGGATTCTCACCCGGAAAAGTTGGAAAGCAATATGGAGCACATGAGATTACAAGACACCGATCACATGAGCGATTTCTACAGCTGCGATTAACATAGATCGCGTCATCATCGATATAGGAGTCCTCACTGCGGATATTTCAAGACGAGCAATTTCAGATCGCAGGTGGCATCGACAGGAAGAATTTCTCCCCGTTCGCAATCAATTTTCCCTTAATCACTATCATTATCTCCACAGACGCAGTCAATTTTCATTTTCACGCCATTAGAGTTTCCTGTTTTTACAGTGCGCAATTTTCTTTCTCCATGGAAAAAAAGCAAATTGACGCGTTCCGTTTATATTACAAATTAATCAACGTAATTTCAATGTAATTACGACTTTTTTTTGCAAAATTAATCGATCTTTGCGTCAATCATTCTAAAGCAAAAAGCGAATTACCGAAATTGCGCATTAACTAAATTCGCGAGCACATTTAATCACGAGATTAATCTAAATTCTCTAATTCCTGCGATGAGGGAAGACCGTAAAAACATAAAATAGGTCACTTATTTTTAGAGCCGAGATTAGCGACGAAATATGTCCGTGGATTTTTTATTTATTCTCGCGGATGGGACCGCGAAAGCACGTCGGTGCGGGACTCTCGCGAAAGCTCGCGTTTCGCGACGAACATTTCGTTACCGAAGCGATTACGGTACTGGCAACTGCCGAAGCTCGAATTTGTTTCATTCTGTTACCCGGGATACGACCTAAGAAAGTACGGCGGTGTGAAAATTTCAAGGGCTCTCCTCGTCGCTGCCCCCGACTCGTTTAAAACTGCGCCACGGAGATCGTTTCTACTCGGCACTAATTGTAAGAATTAACGCGCCGCTCAATAAATTTGAGGTTGAAAATAATATCAGCACAATTAAATAGTATGACTTAGATCAATGTTATTTAATTGTAATATTAAATAATGTTAATTACTAATATTAGCTCTCACGTAGTACAGCAGCACCTGCGAAGTGCTCAGAAAGCACGTATGTCTAAAATGAGATTAAGGCGTAAAACTTAAGCTTAAGCTTTAAGCCATAAGAAATTGACTACAGTCAAATGTAAGGAGAATCGATGATTGGTCAATTTCTTAAAGCTTAAGGCTTAAAGCTCAAGTTTTACGCTTTGAAATCTCATTGCAGACTTTACCTGCATAAACGCTTTCTGAGCTCTTTACAGGCGTTACTGTGCTATACATGGAGTGTGTATGCTGTACTTTAGTAAACAGTTTTTAAACTAAATACGGGAAAATTAATTTATTATTTTTATTTTTTGTTTTGAATTTATAAAACAAAGCTGTACGAGGGAAATATAAAGTTATATGATTTTATAATTAGAGAAAAAAATGAATTGTTTTCTATGTCGAATTAATTTCATGTTCTCGATTTATTAAAATCATTAATTTATTCTTGTAAAATGTAAAAATTAAAAAAATTTAATAAGTTAATTTGTACACCACGGTATGATGAGAATATTAACGTATAATTAATTCTGCAAACGTATATTTATATTAAAGATGTTTCCAACTTAAGATTTAAATTATTTAAAATAAACATCAATATTTTTACAAATGGGGTTTCTACAGCTTTGGCTATATAAGTCCAAAACATCCTTAATTTATTGTATTTTCGTGAAAAAAGATAGTCATGAAGGCAAAAGGAGGATTAATAAAATATTAAAATTATTATCGAAATAAATATTATTTTTTAACAAAATTGTTTTTTAATTCTAATACGAAATTGGAATAATTGGATTGATGAGGATAAATCTGATTAAGTAAAAAAATTCTACTTTTAGTTAAAGCGGATCATCGTGTTTTAATATTTCATATGTGTATATTGAGAGTATATAAATTTATACAAATTCTACAAATCGCACGTCAAAATCTTTTTTAATCTTGAAACGCAATCATGAATAAAACTAGAATAGTAATACACATTAAACTGTCAAACAATTTAATAATATCGATGCTAATAAGCGTTCTTATAAAAATATTAATAATTTGATATTAATAAGAATCTTAATTTATGCTTTCTAATTTATTTTTCATTAGATATCGAATGATTATGTCAATTTGTAGGCGTGTTTTAAACTTATTGCCAAGGCATTTATGAAATTTTTCACAGTTCTATAACTGAAGCGAAAAAGCTTTTAGAAATGAGATGATTTAAATAAACACAGTTAATCAAAAATAAATCATGTATTTATAAAAATTCTAGCTAATATGCCTAGGGATATTATATATTATTATATACAGATATTAAACTGAAGCTTTAAAAGTAATACAGATTTTATATATATATTGGACTTAATTAAAACTTTCATTGTTGCTTTGAAAAATTTCAATGCCTATAACTAAAAAATTCTATTAACAAAGAATTCCCATTTTCATGTAAAATATATGAGAGAAAATGCAAATCTCTTTTGATGTAACGCGGCGAAATGCAAAATCCTTTCTCTGTATCGGGGAACGGTTTTCCTAGGTCTAGGAAAGAAAGTTCGATGTCGGCTGGTCCCGTGCAACAAAAGATAGAGAATTCGAGGTGGAAATTAGATCGGCAGACAAAGGCGCAAAGGTATATTGAAATCACGGGTACTCGGAGAGGATTCAAAAGCGGAACGTTTTCGCTCGTCCATTCGTCCGTCCGTCCATCCGTTCTGTTCCCGCTGGGACGAGCGACGTGAAAGCTATCAAAGCAAAGCGCATCGAGTTCTTCCATATCTCGCTGACTGTTGTATTCGCACTCGCTATCGATCTCGCAAAATTTACTTTCATATTCGCGACTCAACGTGAATTCCGTGCATATACAGTATACATTCCTAGAGAAAGTCATCGTGAATTCAGCACAGTATAGCAGAAAATCGCAATTGAAAGGTCTGTTTTGTTTCTTGGGAGTTCTTTTCTCATTTGTTCGATAACGGTCGATAAGAAAATATACAATGTTTTTAAACCTGATTTTAGACTGAATAATAGTTTGTAATTACATGTTAATATTGAAGTGGAAAAGAGCTTTTTTAAAATTTTTAGAATGAATCTCATTCTTAAAGATTGAAAATTAAGCCGCTATTTTTCAAAATTGACTCACTTTTTATAGCGAGGTTCCACTCTAAAGAATTTAGAAAAGTAGCAGCTCTTCTATAAGAAAAAATTATTTTATATTTCTTGAAAATCCGAGAGATTCTTACGCACTTTTTATTAAATTTATTATTCAAATAATAATTTATCCAATACAAATAGTATTATTTTAAAATAGTTTTCTCTACTGATATCGATCTTCAAACAAAATATCTGTTATAAATTTTTTTAAATCCTCCATTTGTATCCTAATGATTATATTAATGAATACTTTTTTCCTATTATATTAGGTGTTGGAATTAATTCGTAGCGTTTTTAAATGAAAGAATGTTATTTATTTCACATGAGCATTAAAAAATACATTAATGAAAGTATTTCCCATCACTTGTAAAACGCTACGAATTAATTCCAACACCTAATATATTAATTTTGAGGAAGATTTTATTAAAATATTTTCTAACGATTATATTTTCACTTTTATTTTATGATTTACTTGCTGATGGACAGATGCATGGATAGAAATAGACAGATGAGCAGCGTTGCGCTAAATTTCAATTCATCTTATATTAATCGTGATTACGCTAATATTCAACTATTCTATAATAATAATGTCATCGGAATGAAGAACCGAGGTTTTATTATTATTAGTATGAAAGCTTGAATACTTTATTAACGGAATTGGGATCTTTTTTCACTCTTGCGAATTATTTTAATTTCGCTTACATTAATAATGATGCTAATAAATATTAACTTTTTTCTAATAATAATTATTGAACGTAAAAAATCTTCTAAAAAATTAATATTTCACAGAATTGCATTAATGTTTGACCTTGTATAATAATAATAATGTGATTAAATAAGAAAATCAAAATTTTATTGTATGTACATATATTATTAATATGGAAATTTAAAAATATTATTAGCGCAATTAAAGTTTTTTCACCTTTGCGAATAATTTTAATTCCATTTGCATTTTGATAATAATAATGTTGCTAATAAATAAGTAATCGATCTCTTGTAATAGTAATTGTTGAACATAAATAGTCTACAAAAAATTTCTTAATTAATATTTTACAAAATTGCGTTAATATTTGAAATAATAGTGTGATTAAATAAAAATCTCTTTTATTATTATTTAAAGAATATTAACAGAGAAGTTTAAATATTTTATTATCGTAATTAAAATTTTTTTCATCTTTGCGAATGATTTTAATTTCGCTTGTATTTTTTAAATAACAATATCGCTAAATATTAGCTCTCTTCTAATAATAATTGTTAAACATAAAAAAATCTACACAATTAAAGTTTCTTAATTAATATTTTACAGAACTGCATTAATAAATATTTTATCTTCCAAAATAATGTGATTAAATAAAAAACCAAGAAAATTTTATTATATATATATATATATATATATATATATATATATATTATCAACATAAAAGTTTAAATATTATTAATAATATTTTATTAGCGCAATTAAGATCTTTTCCATTCTCGCGTATCATTTTAATCCCGCTTATATTTTGATAATAATAATACTAAATATTAGCTCTCTTTTAGTAATAATGTTGAATGCAAAAAATCTGCAATAAAATTTTTTAATTAATATTAAAATAAAATTTTTTAATTAATATTTCACAGCTGCGTTTGTACTAAAAATGAACGGTAAAATAATAATAAAATTATCTTGCGTCATCTAACGATTAGTCGCGGAATGAAATATTTCCACGCACGTGGGCGCAACAATCATTTTATACCGTGAAATCGAAAGTGTTTGTCACTGATCGCGGGCGTGCCGAGCGTGTCGCGCGAATGGAAATGTAGAATAGTGAAAACTGTCGTGTACTCGCTCTGCCGAGTAAATCCACCTCGATTATCGATTTCCCTCCCACGCGTCGCCACGTGGAAAAGATCACCTTTTGCGGCGATTCGCCCTTCGCACTCGTCCCACAGATTTCAGCAAAGCTCGACAAAGCAAATTTCATTCTATTGCCGGCACGAGCCGTCACCTTCAAAATGCTGATTATATAGAGTTTCTCCCGAGCTCATAGAATATTTGTTACCTCTATAATGTCACACGAGCAATTAAAGGTCTGAAACTGAATTATATGCACTTTATAAATTTAATCGTGATAATTATATGAGTGAAACTAAATGAACTCAGGGGAAAAAAGACACAAAAGGACAAGTCCGTCTCATGACGTCAAACTTGTTAAACCCTTCGAGCCTAACGATGTTTAAAATATTACGATGAAAAAATGACATTAACGGCATTATAGCGACACCAGTATAATTTAAAATAATCTTGTTTATTTAATAACGGTATTAATAAAACAAATACGGTATACTTTTGTTTTAATAAAATGTTTTATTGAGAAAAAAATGTAACATTAGTTGAATATTTGTTAAGTGTAAATATATATGCGCTTATTTTGTATAAGAACTATTGATTTAATTTAATTATCATTTTCAATTAGGAAACGTTAATTTACCGTAAATAAATGTTAAGTTAATATTATTCAAACTATTAAAATTTAATGCATTTTTTTACTGTTATTGAAGTAGGAAGATTACTTTTAATTAGACTGCTTGATTAAAGCTGTTAATTCAATAATTACCTTCTTCATGTATTGATTAAAGTTTTAAAAAATATATGTATACTGAGATAAAATCATATAATTGAGTTCCGATAGAATGGAACTGTAGAATAGCTGATGTGATTAATCTTTAATGATAATGAATGAGAAACGTTTCAATGAATTTTACGGCATTGTTACGATAAGACATAGATCGAAACGGATTGATGAAACTACTCTACTTCAACAAAATTAGAGTTCACGCAGTTACGATTTTTCTCGATTCCCAAGAACGTAAAAATCAATCGATAGATGCGTAGCAACGTGTTATCGCTTCTGACTTTGTTAGAACGGCGAAGGTAAGAGCCATCTCGTCGGCCAGATTGCAGCGGTGAAGGTAGGTGCATTGAACTGTTGCAACCGAAGCGTCCTGTACACGTCTAACTCTGTCTGTTTACATACCTGGGTTCTCGATTACTAGTTTGAGGATACTGAAGAGAGGGATCTGAGTATCAAGGTTCTTAGAAGGAATGGGGGAAGGGGAGGGGGAGAGACAAACGTGGCAGTAAATGAAATATCGATGTACTGCGTGTATCCTACAGAGAAACACCATTACTTCTACTTAAGAGAAGCCATTCCCTCCCCCTCCCCCTCGCCCCAGAAAGGGAGGATTTTTTGGGCCCACCTGCGATCTTCGCGAATTCTATTCTTTTGCGCAGCGACAGGATATAATTAGTTACTAGTCAATTGTGTTCGAGTGTCACGCAGAAATGCCGCGTGACCTTCTCGTACCTCGAAAGTAAATTATCGCTCGCTATACAGCGTGTCCCATATAATGTAACTACGAGTTCCTATTAATTACGATATGAATTTATTGTTTAATTAACAATATAGTGAACGCGCCATTTATCCTCTTTCTATTAGTAATAAATTACAAAATAAAATTAATATGACAATTACACATTTTTTTAAATTACCTCAGATATTTTTAATATCAAAAGAAAATATTTTTGAAAGCTTGAAATTTTGAGTTTACGTGAGAAGATAATTTAACTCGATGCAACATTGAAGTTTCGGTTTTTGTTTTTTCTATAATAAATCTATTACAATTTGAAAGGCAACAATGCTGATAGACACCCTATAAGCAGTCGCGCTATACAAACTTGCTACTTAGATGAAAGCGATCGCCAGTAAGTCAGTATATTCCTCGCTAACTAGTTCTTCATGTGTCTACACAACAAACTCAAGCGGCTGAGGCAAAAGGGAGTTGAGGGGTGAACTTATCGCAATAATAGCTGTATCGATGGGAGAGTGGTAAAAGTCAACGCCAAAAGGATTACTGTCGCCATTTTGGACCAGCATTTCTCATCTTGTCATTTCTTCAGTATTGATCGAAGTCACTTTAACGATTCCTTTTACCAAGCATCTTTTCTTACTCAGCAAACATCAACTAAAAGTAACGTAACATTAATGGCTGCGTTTAATAGAAAAAACAGCTTTGTAGTAGAGTCTTAGAAAGCCAGAAATGTTATATTGAGTCAGTTAAGTTAGTCGCAGCTGTCATTTTGTTTCCAATATTATATATACTGATTGGCTATCTAAATCATATAATCATCATTTTTTCCTTGTTTATAATAGCCTGTCAACCTATATTTTTTAGCCTCTTTAGATAGCTGATCAGACTACATTGTTCTATAATGAATCTCTGGTTTTGTAGAACTCTATTTTGTTATAAACTCTTTTAATATGATTATAATCTTATCTTTCGTTCCTCTCACAGGAACGGAAAAAAAATGTTTAAACCAGCCATATTAAAAAATCTTAAACAGTTGCAAAACTACTTTGTCTGCTGAACACAATGTTATAATTTCTCACTAAGGGACCTATTCTGTAACTCTTAACGACTATAACTACAGCGTTACAGTGTCATTACGCAAGTTTTGTACACGATACTATAACACAGTTACAGAATAGATCCTTTAATAACATAAGTATTATGTAACACACGTGTTATGCTACATTTACATTGTTCAGTGTGGAATTGTAACATTGACGTTACTTTTAGTTGCTGTTTACTGGGTAACAATTGCGCGATTTTTCCTGACGCGTGATGTGCAAATTATGCCGTTCAAAATGGCGACTCGCGATCCTTTTGCACTGAAGAGATTCATGCGGTCGACCTGGTCCTGGGCATGTCGGCCCCGAGACCGCTGTCCTCGCTCGGCGACCTATACTCCTGGCTATCCCGCGGTAGAAGAGGGCCCGTCACTCCTAGGGGATCTCCCTCGACGTCCACCAGTCGTCCCGGACGGCAACAACCACCGGGCACACCCCTCTGCGGGAAATCAGATGTCCTATGTCATGCCGTGCGCCCTTTCCGTTACCGCGCGTGAAAAGAGAGTGCTCTCTCTCATTTCCTTTCCTCGAACGAGGGGCGATCGGCCGATCGATGATTTCATCGGCGATTTCACCGGTGAGATGATATAAGAAATATCCCTGCGGGCCGTTCCTTATCTCGCACGTGTTCGCAAATATTTATTATACCGACGTTGACGAATGACGTTGTTATTTTTATTCTCAGGTATAGATATCTTTTCGTAACTTCTACAGCGATTAATTATACGGAGAGAACGGTTTTGTTGAAGTATGTATATGAAAAGTTAGCTAGATAGATTTGATAAATTTCGTTTGGACTATTAAAATAGTTATGTAGGACGTTCTAACTAATTACTAGAATGTCAAAACTTTTTGCAATATTGCTTGAGATTCCTACGTAATGATCTTGATGATCTAATAGAATTATTTTCAGATCTGTATCCAGCTAAATTAAATATTTTAACAAAACCATTCTTTCCATATAGTAATTTCAAATAAGAAAAAAATTGGTCGAAACTAAATAAGTTTATTTAAAGTTTAAGAGATAAGAGATCGAGAGACATTTTTACTAGCTTAATTAAAGTAAATAAAGATATGTGAAAGTAAAATATAATATAATTAAATAAAATATAATTACAAAATGAAATTGTTAAAATAATAAGTGATGTATTTTTGTTGGTATTGGAATAATGATAAAATTTTCATTAATTTTACGCGTGATGAAAATTAAAAATTACTGACGATAATGAAAATAGTAAGAATGAAATGATACTAAAATTTACGTACCAATTACAAATAAAATAATTGGCATCCTAATTAAAAAATATAAAATAATACTTAATATATTTGCCACATTAATAGAAAAGTGACACGAGTGAAAAATGAGTATTATTGAGATAATGAAAGAAAATGACTTGAAGACTTTTTTTCTTAAAAAAAACGACACATCTTTTTTCGTAACTCTTCCAATTTACTAGATATACTATAGAGCAGAAGTGTCATTTGTCATTTCTTGTAATGATTGCTTATAAAAAAGACATTTTTTAGTTACCGTGAATGAATGTCGTCGGTGCTAAAATGATCATAAAATAAAAATATTGTCTTATTTGAAGTTATACTATTTTTTTTTTAATAATTGTATTTTAATTGGGTTTTTATTTATAGAAATAAATTTTACTTTAAGTTGTAACGTTATTCTGTATATTTAAAAAATAAAATGTTTTAATTAAAAATATTTTTAAATGTCAAAATTATAAATGCGACACTTCTCCAAATATTAGTACGTTTTTAAACATATAACATAGAAAAGTATCACAACTTTAATAAGGGATGGAATTTACTAGAGTTAACTAGAGTTACAGTGTTCGAATTTTGAAAACTTATGATGTAATTTTAAAATGCATTATAATTAGAAGTAAACATGGAAAGAAAATGAAGTCACGTATACTGACTATTCTAAAATGTTGTTCTAATTAGAATTTAAAAAATATATTTCAAAATTGCTAATTTTGAGATGTCACTTTTCTATCAATGTGGCGATATATTTAGTTGTCGAAATAATTACGTAAAATTCTAATTAAATAATATGTGATAAAAATGACTGATAATAATATATAATAAATTTCTTTTCGTTTCGATTCTTTTGTTTTCTCGAAAAAGTAAATGTCCTGAGAGAAAGAAAAATGTTTGCGTGACTATAATTACGTGATAAAATAATCACGATAGGAGCCGGTTTTATAGATTACTATAAAACGAGGCATTTTTATAATTATCACTACAATATAATAATAATTATATTTATAATTCTATACACAAAAAATATATAGATGATTTTAAAAACGACTACAATATTATATGTAATTTTTGGGGCCAAAAAACTATTTTTTTTGTATACAGAATTATAAATGTAATTATTATTACTAACATTATAGCAGTAATAACAAAAATAGAGCTCCTAATTATAATTATTTTATCATGCAATTGTTGTCACAAATATCAAACATTTTTCTCTCAATTAAATCGCGCATTTAATAGACGTATTTAGGTTTCACGCGGCTCGTTAACCTCGGTGAGTATCGATTAACTCGGACCCATCTGATCTGGCAGCAATTGGCAGCTCAAGCACCAGCGAAATTAGCAATTGTACAACAATTCATCATCGATCGACGTGTCGCACATCGTTCTGTCGGCAACATTTGTCTCCGCGCGTGCAGCTGACACTTGATTTACGACGCTCTACCGAGGCATCGCCTCTTCAAGATCAAGCCGAGAGGCCGGAATGATCTACAGCTCATTTACGCCTCTGCCGATCGACAGCGTCGTGAATCGAGCGTCGATTCATCGGTTCGATTTTTCCACTCGAACGGAATTCTCGCGGGCAAAAAATTCGCTTTGATTTCGTACTCGCGCGAGGCAGTCATGTTTTCTGCGATTTTCCCGCGGAAAACGGAATGCTTTGCAGTTCGCTCGATTTTCGTTCAGCTCGCGCGGAAACCGCGAAACGGAACGAGCGTCTCGGGTCTCATAATGTTGTTTTTTAGTGAGAAAGAAGGTGGGAGGAAGATGGTGTGTGGCGAGCACAGCAGCTTTCTACTTGTCTGTTAGCGGCAGGCATCTAACAAATTGTATTCAACTAACGATAAGAAGGGAGAAAATGTATGCGCAAGAGCGCAACATTTTCTCGCTATGTGAAAATTCTTAATTATATATCATTATTTTAATTGCGGTAAAGAGAGCGGCGTTCACAGAAATACAATAACGTTTTTTATAGCATAATTATAATTATATTAGAAATTGACAACACGTGTCAATGTGTGTCAATTTCAAATAAAACAAATACGGTCTAAATTAATGTGCGTTAAATAATCTAGAGACGTATTTCCCATCGACTGAACATTAAAGAAAGTTTATATGAATGTAAGTCTCTGGAAACGCTTAATTTTTGAGGTAGGAAGAATATTATTGATTAACAATATTAAATAGTTAATGGAACAAATAATAAACATTTAAACATTTTTAGATATTAAACATTAGAAACTAATTTAATTTTAAAATTATTAAAGGTTTTCCAACCTTTTTAATAATATTTGCATTTGTGTAAGGTTGAAAGTTATGATGGCAGATTATATTTGAAGAATTTGAAGATTTGATAAATTTCTGTTATAATAAATTTTTCATTACTCGTTCCATTAATTGTTTAATATTATTAAACATAATAAAGTTCTGTTTGTCTCTAAAACGTTTCTAGACGCATATTTATGAACTTTTTTAAATGTTTGATCGATGGAAATACGTCCTTAGAAAATTTGATACTTTTAAATTTACCTATAAATTACACGATATAGCATTATGTATATGTAGAATTTTACATTTACATAATTTATACGTCATATATATAATTAAATATATATATAATTTACGTGTCATAATATAAATTACATTCTGTCTAATTATAATTATGCAACGTAATTATAAAGTGACACCCGATACTTTGCCCTCAATTACTCGCCATCGATTCCTTCGAATCAAATATAATGAATTAAATATTTTTCCTTTTTTTTTTTATAATGTCTGTAGAAGAATAAATAGGAATGAAAATAGGCATGTCTCAAAAAAATTCAATACAAAAGAATCGATTCTCCGAATTGCCGGCAAGCACGGACTAATCACAGGGAGCAAAGTAGCGCTGCAGCATATATAAGCAAGATTATAAATAATAGTAATAGCAGTAGCGTGACTAAGAGTCAATATAAGAATAAGAAGAAGAAGAAGAAGAGGTGTGAAAAGTAGAAGAAGAGAATATTTATAGCGTAATTCTAGAGAAAGTAATAGAAAGAAAAAGACACGCCGAGGAAAAAGCTGCGCTTGGACGAACAAAATTCGTTCCAATAACCCTCGTGTCGGTTAAACAAACAGCGTAATTAATAATAATGAATTACTAATTAATTTGCTACGACTAATCCTATTGTATTGACGTAAGCAACTATGGCGCTAGAAATATGTAAATGGACACAAAGCGTTTGCTTCTAAAAAACCAAACAGAACGCTTGAATGAAAGAGAAAGACGAAAAGTCGACAGATGGATGTTCTTCAAAAGTCACATGATTTATCTCTTAATTTTTCATGATGTGTTAAATTTAGCGCCAGTTTTCGAAACTAGCGTAGGTACGTGCTTTTTTCATTTGATGGAACAAATTCAAAGGTGTGGCTTTCAAACCGTACAGGCTTCGTACATATTCGCGTATGACGTATAACGTTAGAAGAGACCATTAAACGTTATCTGCGCGGTAGAAATATGGCAGAAATTGTTCGCCGCGCTTGGGACACGTCATTTGCTCGACGGACCCCGATATTTCCTTGTACCAGAGAGCGAGTTTTGTTCATCATCAGGCAGCTGTTGTTCTCAGCGCGGAAGGAGAGAGAGGAGAGAGAGAGAGAGAGAGAGAGAGAGAGAGAGAGAAAGAGAGAGAGAGAGAGAGAGAGAGAGAGAGAGAGAGAGAGAGAGATGTGTAGAGAGAAAGAGACGAAGAGGCTGCAAGTCATTTTCCTAAAAGACGAGTCATGCTTTGTTCGAGGAGAAGATAACGATAGACCGGAACGATCAAACGAAACAGGATCGATCATAATGGCGATCGATCGATATTGCGCACCTCCCTTTCTTTCTCTCTCTCTTTCTCTCTCTCGAACGAGAGAGCGGCGCAAAGGATTCTTTCGCGAAACGGCCTCCGGGAGGATCGCGGATTCTCCGCTGAGGGATCCTTCGTTCTTCCTAAGAGCATCCTTCCTGTGTGCGTGGCGTTCTCCATTTCCTCGCACCTCTCCAATCAATATTTAATTGATATTCACGAATTTCCATCCTGTTTCGACCGTCGGTCGCATCTGTGCCGATCACCGATAACGAGCGACAATTCGATTTCCGAATGTCCGTTCCCATATTTATCGCTTGCATTGATTTACCTAGTGATTTCTACTTTCATGTTGAAAGTCTTTCTTGCTTTTGCACCCAAATTATTTTTGTTGCGTACAATATTTATATGTATATAATTTAGATGTAACACGATGATACTTAAATATTAAGCTATATTTATTTGTATTAATTTTATGAACTCTACGAACTTTAGTATTACATATTAATTTGGTATTACGATATAAATATTAAAGTATATTAATATTAATATTTAGTATTTATACTAATTTAGTATAGTATTTACTATAGCAATAATAATAAGAGGTATATTAAATTATATTTAATGTTCATATACTAAATATTAAATGTTTTTTGAAGTACAAAATATATTTAATTTACAAAAAATATTAAAATGTTGAGTTTGTTATATTATTATATTTAATATTTACTAAATATCAAATATACTTACTTAAATAACTTTAATTTGGTATCTAAATATCGTTATTGTTTAAGATTAATACAGTAAGATAGATTTATTTTCTTTCGCACATAGTAATTATTTTGAGATCATGTACAAAAGTATGAATCTATATCATTTGAACAGTTTATCAATTTTTAAGCTGATATTAAATATAATATCTAATTAAATATTAAATATACTCTAGTATTTCAGTATCATCAGTATTATACTTAATTTTATAAAAATAAAAATTTGTGTTATTATAATTACTTTGAGAGCTCTTACGAAAACATGAATCTATATTATTTCAACAATCATCAATTTTTATTGTTTATGATAATAACAAGTCTAGTTAACTATGAAACATTACTTTTGAAATTTTGATACAATAATTTACTATACAAGTTCTACTTTTTGTCGCAGTAATTATTTCGAGCTATTTTCGTTGATTATATAAATTATAGCGCTTTTGTTTGAATTATTAATCGCTGTAGGACATTTCTCCTGACATTGGTTCCTTTTGTCCGAATAATTTCGCTCGTTCTCGGGTAGACAATAATTTTCCAACGGCCGCAATTTGTCGATTAGGAACGCGCTCGTGCGACGAGGAACTTTCGGGGAATATTTCCCCGTTGCTTTCCCCGCGGAGTCCATCGACAAAGGGCGAGCACGCAAAAGCGATTTTGAGTGTCTCGGCAATTAGGGTGAGCAAGAGATCCACAGAACAGCAAGTGAGGAAAAAGAGAGAGAGAGGAGAAAAAGTACTCGGTTCCATACATCATCCTCGTAGAGACAAGAGTTGACAGAAAACGTGTACGTGTGCCTGTACGTGAGTAACAATGCGCACAACGCGCGGTGTAATCCGGGAATTTATGCGTGTGATGTATTATATATGTAATTATATATGTGTATACGTATATGTGTATGTATATGTTACGAGTTTGCGTTCTATGTAAGCTCGAGGGATATGAATAGAATATAGAAGAAGAGAGACTGACTCACCGGAAGATCGTGGAGCGAGGGAGTCACTATCAGGTCCGAGTGTGCGCGGTCGCCTTTTCTCTGGAAATGAAAATATGAAGCACTATTTTAAAAATTGTCACTTGCCACTTTCGGCTTTCTTTCAAGATCACCTCTTAATCGCGCGATTTACGTTCCGATGAAATGGTACAACAGTCGTAAACCGCCGTTCGGATTAAGAGGATACTGGAATGACCAAATTATCGACATTACAGTCGTATAAAAATCTCTGAATTGACTGAACGGAATTAATAAAAATCCTTTTACAGAATTAAAGTGGACGCAAAATTAGAAGTTGACTTTATACTAAAATCGGAAAAAAGTTAAAAACTGGTACAAAAGTCCTTAAAATAATTCTTAAAATAATCCTGTCCTCGAGATAATTAGATCAGAAAATAGCACATTACTTCTAAAGAAGTCACGAAATTATCGCAAAATCGAAATTTTCGGATGTCTTTCTATTACAGACAAAAATCAATTTATACTTTAATTAATATAAATTTAGACAAAAATCAATTTATATTTTAATAAATTTTGTATTACAAATTAATTTTTTACATTTTAAATGTAGTAGTAAATAATATTTAAATGAGAACTTGTCTATTTATTCTTTTCTCTAAAACTAAATTCGCAAGTTTCACCTCCAATTTAATTATACAATTCTTTTATCGCTCCTTAATAATTGAAACCTCATTGTATACATCCTAAATACATTTCTCATAAAGTTTTATATTTCATTATTATTAATTCAATTTTTTTTTGTACCAGTGTTAGAATTAGAAATATTTCGTTGAAAATTCTGGGCACGTGTTCTAACTTAACAATTCTTATTGAATATTTCATATGATTTGAGTTTCCGCATATAATCCATATTCTCTGAGTATTCTCTTAAGGATTAAAATCATTTTAGTTAAGGATCACTTACCCTGGCCATTGCTATTCGGGGTCGGTAAACGAGATCGTCGAAGGCCGCTCTGTCCTTGTTGTCAACCAACTCCCTAAGCTCCGTCAACAGCGTCAGTTTCTCGTGGGTATTCAACAGATCGCTCAGGCTGACGATCAATTCCTCTATCGTCAGCCTTCTCGTCCTGTAATCCGCCAAAAGCTGAGAGAGCGCGGCTCGTTCGCTTCTAGCGAGGACGACCCGCGCCTTCTCCTCCACCATGGCGGCGGTGGCTGCCGAAACGGTGTGAACGCCACTCCGGTGTCTCCATTCGTTCGTGCTGCTCCTTGATTTTCGAAAAATTGATCGACAATTAAATTGCACGGCGTTAAATAAAAATAATTGTTAAACGACCACGAGGTCGAGGGATGATTTACAAATAAACTCATAGCGGCATTTGGCTTAGAATATTCAACATTTTCATCTTACTTTAAAATGTATTTATGGTAAGCCAATTAATTTTTTAGTAGTTACTGAACATCGTTTATGGATTATATCGAAATTTAAATTGAAAATATGATTTACATGAATTTTGTCCGGAAAACACGTGGCGATGTATTGATTTTAATTAAGCTGGCTTCTTTCAATATTCACGATTTAATTAATTATGATCAGCAAATATTATTCTTATATTATTATACAAGTTTAATTATTGATTTCATTGACGTTATTTAATTCAGATTTTTACATAACGAATTAATATTGACATTTGAAACAGAATTTATGTGAGGATTTAAGATTTATCAAGAGACTCATGCCAAGTAAATTTTTCATAAATTTTTAATTCTATACGTTTTAATTTTTCTGTCCATATAAATATGATGTAAATTTTAAATATATAATTAATGAAAGATAATATCCAGACAATATATACCTAAAAATATATATATTATATATATATATTATATATATATATTATTAGGTGTTGGAATTAATTCGTAGCATTTTTAATGAAAGAATGTTATTTATTTCACATGAGCATTAAAAAATACATTAATGAAAGTACTTCCCATCACTTGTAAAACGCTACGAATTAATTCCAACACCTAATATATATATGTATATGACAGAGATTATATTTAAAATTTATTTTGATTTAAGCTTTATTATTTGAAATTTTTTTTTTATAAAAACGTTTTTGACTTACGCGGGACTGGGCGGACGATGATTCCCGGGACTTTCCAGAAGTAAAGGATCGTGCTCGGGATATCGGGCGGTCGGAATTACTATAGGCTGGCTGGTGGTACACGAATGGGGCACTTTGCCGACATCACGTATCAGCAGGTTCATCCTCTTGTTGGTCTTCAGTATCTGAACAGCCTCATCATGCGTCGCCTCCTCGAAATTCTGCCCATTCACTTCAATAATCTGATCGCCCACCTGTGATCATTCGGGATATTGCATCTCATATTAGAACTTGAGTCATAAATGAGAAAATTAAAAGGTATAAGTAAAATAGAGCAGTATCGAAAGTTAATATTAATTATAATGCTATAAATTAAATGAATAAAATAAATAGTATGCGCATTATAACAGATATTCATCAGTCAAATTATACTCAGTTTGAGTTATTTTTAATCATTTCTACAGGTTCTACTCAATATATTATTTTAATTTCACTAAAACAATGGAATTTAAATTCAAGAAATGTATTCATTAAAATTTAGTTTATTATTTATTAAACGCATACGTTAATATGGACATTGTTTACTTTGAAACTAAGCGATTCAATTACAGAAATTGATTACATTTTGACACCAATAAAAATAACAAAATATTTTATTAATTTAATTTAAAGGGTTGAGGCATTTCTTTGATATTTAACAGTGTAGTACATTCAATAAAATATACTTTTGTTAAAAATTGCACTTAAAAACGTTAAGTTAGTCGCGTGTATTTCTTGGGAAACTGTCGTAAAAACTTGAGATCTAACAGAAAAGCGTGATTCTCACGAGGAGCCCGGCGCGATCGGCGACGCTGTCCTTGTCGACGCCCGTCACGTAGATTCCGAGGCCATATTCGAGGCCGCCACGGATCATCAGGCCTAGAGATTGGCCGGGTTCGATGCACAGCTCGACTTTCCGCGTCCTCGGTCCGTAGCGGGAATCGCGGGGTGGATGAGGAGGCGGTGGAGACGCCGGACGACCTTGGCGGTCCATCCAACTGCAGGACTGTGGACGACCCGACGACGACCATACAGGGTGACCGCCCCGACAGCGGGGGTCCAAGGCGGGTCCTCGCACCGTCATGCTCAGAGTCCTGCAGGACTTCAGCATCTGTTGTGAACGCGAAGAACAATATCGCGTAACATGAAAGAGTCAGGGGATGAATTTTTATTAAGGGATGATTGAAGGGGCGGGAAGTCTGCACGAGAGTTTCTTTGAGCAGTCTTGAGATATAAATTCTCTGCGGCGGAAATTTATACTGAGAGAAATAAATGTTTAGTATTTATAACTATATATATATTTATAGTTCTATTAAAAAATATGTTGGTCGAAAATGATTATAATTTAAATTGATAACATGTTTATTGCAATCATTTTTTTATCAGTGTAATTAATCGATATCTTTTACCGTTATTTGCGTATAAACCTCTACGGTTGAGTACTTTGATAATTAAAATAAGAAATAGGTATTAATAATGTTCTTTAAATTACATTTTTTAAGAATAATAACTAGAAATTTTGAGGTTTTTAAAATTTTTCTACTGATAATATTAATTCGTAGTTCTATGTTTATTCATTGCGTTTTGCAATTATAATTTCATATTTAAATTTTTAGGAACGTGTCAAGAATATTAAAATTTTTAAAGACATATAATTTCTGCAAAAAACTCAATTTTTAATCTAAACTTTCCGTATGGAAATCTGTATTTTATTCTCTATTCAATTAAAAGCCATTATTATTATTGTTAAAAATGAATGTTATACATATATAATACATGAAACAGTTCAAGATAAAATCAATATTTATATTTAACAATATAATTTCGTAATTTAAATGAACATTTTTTTATTTTATCTTTTTTTTTATAAAAAAAAGCGTCTATTTTTTGAAGTAATTTTTGGTCCAGGTTCTAAATCGCCGCCAAACTTTTTGTATTGTTTTCAAATACAATATAAAAAAATTTAATTTTTCCATAATTATTCATTTTGTTAAAAAATACATCTATTACATTTTATAAAAGGCGCAGAGAGAAATTGAAATATCGTACTATTTGACAAATTCTCATATAATTTTACATTTTGAGTGGTATTTTCTACATTAATTAACAGCAAATAAAATATCACATGGCAAACATTCGTCAGCTATACAATTTTTTAAGAAAATTATTGGGAAAAATTTTGTGCAAATGAATTATAATTTCCTTATACAATTTATCTCTGTATATTTTTCATCTATCAAAGAATAAAAGTATGATGACATTTAAAAATATGTGTGCACAAATACAAATTAATTTTTATAAGAACAGAGTTATATTTTCAACAACACGAAGAAATTTGGAAATAATAAACAAAGGCTCAACGTTTTAAGATTAATTTCTTGCGCAGACACGCGGTAGGGGGTAGTTAATGAAGAACAGCAAAGCATCTAAAGTGACTGTTTATAGATAAAATAGAATGAAGTTAATGAAGAGAAACCAATGGAGACGTGTTTCGTGGCGATGTGACGCCACTCGGCAACCAGCAGGATATCGATCCTCTTGGCAGAGCCTGTGACGTCACATCCTACCCTATCCTTGACCCAGCCTGGATAGCGACGTCCCTAGGATCCCGCGGTTCTCTTATAAGATATGGATCCCTCCTGGGGTAGCCTCGTCCTGACGGCCTTCTCATAACGCGACCAGACGACGGTGTGCGAGCATACAGGAAACGATGATTCTCTCCCTTGCACTTGTAACGCCGGAAACGCCTTTAGAATGAGGAAACTCATTCTAAAGGCGTTTCCGGAGGAATAAAAATTCCGTCTCATCTCTACGACGATGGCGGAATCGCATTTGACAAATGCATTTCGCCGCGACTCGATCCCGGAGATGTGCCTTTCGGAACGTATCGTAAACCGCGTGTCTATCCATTTCCCTATCCAACTTTCCGTCCTCCAAATTCCGTCGCGTACAAATTGGACGTGCTGTTTTATGTGCAATAGACAACTCGCAAATGGAATTCCGAAAATTCCGCATGCACTCGAGCAATTGCGAACTTTATTAGCTTTTCTAAACTCTGTTCTCTTTCATCGTTTTATGAACTTAACAGCTTTTAGTGTATGAAAATATGCTGGCCTATTTGCTCTTTTTATTGATTTATCGATAAGAAAATATATACCTATAAAAAAGACTTTAGAAAGATAAAAAAAGATACGCCAGTAGTATATAAATGCATTCAAATGTATGCAACGAATATTTTTGAAAAACTTATATTTATTTAATAGTTCACTTCAAAAATGAGCATGAAATCAATACAATTAGCCAACTATATCTCATTACAAGAAAAGAGGTCTTGAAAACCCTATAAAAAATTATTAAAAAATTATTTGTGAATAGTATATTTAGTAATGATTTAATGTATTTAAAAGTATGTGCAGCTGAAGTTTAACGAATCTGTGAAGCTAGCACGACATTTTATTAATATCAAAAAAATAATGAGTTAGCATTTTTTCAGTAGCATTTTTCAAAGTTCTACAGTTTTTCTAAAAATAAACAAAAGAATTCCGCATTTTTTATATGAAAAAACCAAATATGAAAATATGGCGTGCTAACTTAGCGAATTTAACACAACTTTTCTATAAAATACAAAAAAACAAATGATAAATATTTGCATTTTTAGCAACAGTTCCTGATAATTCTACTAAAAATCTACTAATATATATGCATTTTGAAAACAAAATTGCAACAATTTTCAATTTTTATGCATTTAATATATAAAAAAAAACGTCATGCTGATTTTTTCATATAAAAATTCGGAACTTTTTTTATTTTTAGAACTGTAGAACTATGAAAAGTGCTACTGGAACTGTCATTATTTTTTTTACATTAATAGAATGTCGTGCTAGTTTCACAGATCCAAGTTTAACGCGTTTATTGTCGTTTTATGCAAATTTTAAGTCGCATGAAATAAATTTAAAATGATTAAAATGATTAAAGGGATCGTAGTGAAGCAGGAAATTTCCATCAGAAAGCAGTGCAGCAGTACAAGAGACTATTTGCAAGGGTTTGTTTCAAATCCAAGGAATTTTATGAACAGGGCATCTATCATCTGGTTTTATAATGGAAGAAGCGCCTTGCCAATCGTGATGATTATTAAACATATCAATAGTTTCAATATCTGAATTTTTTATTCACTACTTTCTAAAACTTTTAGAGTGAATTGTCACTCTGAAGAATGAAATTTCACTCTTAAAGATTGAAACATTCTTTTTCAAGACTGGCTTAATTTTCACTCTTTATGAGTGAGATTCCATTTTAAAAAATTTAGAGAATACCTTTCATTTGATTGTCTTAATAGATAATGAATAATAAATAATAATAAATAATCATTTCTAAAAATCAATGTCATTATTAATTATAATTTTTATTTTTCACCAATATTTGATTAATGCCAAATTTTCTACTTCCCAATCAGTTCTGTCACATAGGAATATATCACATTTTTCAAATTTCCATCTATGGCGACTTAATATTGTCGATCAATCTCAGTTATCTCTCATCTTGAAAGTTCCATATCCATCTAACTCACGACATGTTGTGTCATGTCGTGTCGCATACGAGGGAAATTAACATCAGATTAGCTGTCAAGAACAGATGAAAAGCTCCAAGATAGTTGGACGTCAGCCGATTCCGTGATCAGTGTCCATCTTCTCATTCGATTAAATAAATAATTCATACGATGAGACATTAAAACCGTTTGGCGAACTCGAACTGGCCAAGAAGAACCCTAAAACTATCGTTATCTCGTCTAAGATCCGCGTCATCTGCAAAAGGCTCGCGTGCCATCATATTTTCGGCCATCCGGAAGTCGTTAACTACGAGCGGTCCGAAAGTTACGACGCCATCCGGCGGATATCGTTCTGATCGCTTTCGCCAACAAAATCGTTTTCTGGGTCAGCCGGATCGACCCTGATCGCGTGTCTTCTCGCTATCGATGATAAAATTGTAAGACTTATAGCTTACGACATCTTAGAGAGTCAACTTGTGTAGACAGACATCGCGAAAGTTTGTTCTTCTCATGTATCTAACTAGGGAGATCAACTATATATATATTGCTAAATGGAAGTTATTATATTTTAAATTAAAAAAAAAAAGGATTCAGATTTCTGTGTTAATTTTAGACTTTTATATTAGTTCAGCAATGATGATTTGTTTGACAACGATAATATACTTTAACTTTAAAAAGATTTTCAATAAAATCTTATAATATATAAAAATGCGTAATGATATATATGAAGAATAGAATTATGATCAAATTTCCAAAATAAAAACTTATAATATTATTCATACATATGCAAATGTTTTAGATTTCGTATAGAAGAACTTTGACAAGGAAATTTTACGAATTTTTAAGGAAGATTTGCGATATAATTTTTCCAAGAATTTACAGAATTTCCTTGCCAAGATTCTTGTTACGAAATTTAAGATATTTAAGTTGTCGGAAATATATATTTTCAAGATTCGCTAAAAAGACATATTTGCATAATTTATTATGTATAAAGTACTGTTTAAAAGTTTCAATAAATGTTGCTTTTAGTAGGAAAACATGAATTAATTGTTTATTATATGCATTTATTTATTAAATGTTAGTCCTTTTTATGTATATTTATAAATGCATGTTTATAAATCGAAGAACTGTTGAAGTACTACATTTTTTTGTTTTAATTTTAACTAAATATTTACTCACTAATGTCTTTTGAATTTTCTTAATTCTTTCTTTACACAGAAATTGAATTTAGTGAGCAAATATTTAATCAAACTGAAAAATTGTGAGCGAGTAACATATTCTATTTTACAAAGATAATCATCGGTTGTGTAAGGAAGACTGAGAGAAACATTCATAGTCTACAACTAATAATGTTCTAACGATCAAATAAACACTCAGATTAATATGCTAGTTCATTGTGATGCAAATTCTGAAAGCTTCAAGATTATATTGTACTTTTTAAAATATACTGAAAATATTAATTTAAATTAATAAATGTTTAATATAAAACACGAAAACAATTTTCCTATCTTTTATTTCTATCTTTTGTCTATCTGTTTATTCTAAATGTTTTGCCATTTACTGAAGCACTCTATATTAGATTTGTACACGCGTTAATTAAAATTGAAGGATTTGTACAACAACGTAGCTGAATATATGATATTGATAAAAATGAATGAGTGATGTATTCCTTTATTTATAGAAATCTATCACTCATTTGTTTCTATTCCAATATCCCATGTTTAGCTATTTGTAAAGGTCGGGCTGTCTATTGTTTTTTATATCGCCGTTTTGTTTATGAAATGGTACGTATTTTTTCCATCACTCAGCAGTATAGAGATCTGATGTAGACTTTATTCTTCTCATACATAGTATTTCTTGAGAAGGTGCTGAAACTAATCAGTTGTCATTTTTTAACGAACCATAAGGAATATGAAAAATAAAATATTTTTTAATAAACATTTAGCAATTTTACTTGAAGTAAAGACAATCAAATATTTTATTATTTAATAAATGTTTGTAAAAATACTGCCAAATATTGCCAATCTTAATGATATATACTTTCAAAGTGCTAACTTCTCAATGACATATATTTCGATCAAATTAAAAAAAAATTTTATTTATTTTCTTTTGAATAAAAGAACCGTTAAATAAAGCTTTAAATTTTTGTAACAGTACCATTGAAATATTTAAATGGCAATATTTAATTTTTATAAACATTTATTAAATACTAATAATATGTCTGATTGTCTTTACTTTATATGTAAATAAAATTACCAAAATTGTTAAATATCTTATTAAAAAATATTTTTTGTATTTCCTATGTATGTTTAAAAATTTAAAACGACTGATTAATTTTAACAACTTTCCATAGAAAAATACTCTGTAATTTTTGTTATTTACGATTTATAACTTGTAATAAACTTTCCGGATATGTATGCTAAAATATGAGAGAGTTTTGTAGCAATATGCAAATAAATTTTTCTCTTCACTTCAACTTCAAAATTTATTTTCTCTATTTTTACAAAAATGTGAGTTAGCTCGTTGTTGCAGCGAGCTCTTCAATCAATCCAAATTTCAAGCGAAACTCTAATGTTAATATTAATGAAGTCGTAAACTTCTTTTTCATGAATTAATCAGTGACCAGAGGATATCACGAGTTATAATGTCGTATATAATGACGTTCTGCATAATTGAGGATTCTCCAAAGAGACTTTTTCACGGCGCGTGAATGGCATTCAGTTATATCGATCACCCTTTTCCCTTTCGAGGTAAGGCAGCTACATCCGCGGAAGCTTCGTGTATTATGTAAAGAAAATAAATGACAGGAGAGATTCGCCGGAGGGCGCCGGGACGCTTGGCGCCGCCACGTCGTTCTCACCCTTATCCTCGCCGACATCGTTGTCAGCGTCATCGTTCGAGAATAGTTGCAAGGGAAGGGGTGGAAATGAAGCTTGAATGTGTTGTTTGCGTAGCACGCGTTCTGGTGCTCACGCTTCTTGCAAGTATCTCGTTGACGAGCTGTTACGAGATAACGAGTCTCGCTGCCGTTATCTTATATGGCCCCTTACCAAGCAATTTAATCCTGTTTATGGTGATCGATGCTAGACGGAAACCAAGTCTCTCTTGCCAGCCGGAGTTCCCGAATTTCATACGTAAAATCGGAACTAAGCGTAAAGTAAAGCCTGCGGTACAGGATTGTTTTCCTGCTAGATTGCTTGCGTTTTGATAAATAGAAATTCTGCGGTACATTCTCTGTGGTACAATTTCATTAATTTACTAAAACGCAAACAACCCAGCAAGGAAACAAGCATAGTGTGCCGCAGGCTTTACAATAACATTACGTCAATATCACAATTTCCTCCTCAACAATGCAGGGTGACAAGAAAGTTTGGTCACAAAACTTTTGTACGTTTATTAGATTATTCAAGTAACAAACTGGTGTTATTCGTCGTTATTTTGACGCCAAAATGAAGTCTTTAATGTCGTTTACGTAGATAGAATCTATATAAAAAAGAAAAAAAAGAAAAAAAAGAATTCTGACGTATTAGTTACTATATATTTCTTATTAAATATCAAAAGGACTCGGCATGAAAAGATTTCATCGATTGAACTGAACACTGCTCCATTGCTGGGAAAATTTTTCTGTAAAAAGATACGCGGCCATTGTCAATGCGTTCTCCAAGCGTCTTACGCCGGTATTCATAGTCGAGTCTTATATTCAAGACTGTCTTATATAAGCTTTAAGACGTCATGAATCAATCAAAAGAGCCTTAGCGTTTTAAAACATTATTTAAAACGGTCTTAAAAAAAGAGACCGATAGAATACCGGCCTTAATGGTTATACCAAAGCTAAACATTATTAATAAAGCCATAATAAAATAATTAATAAAGCCATTTTTAACTATTATTTTTGCTTGTTAACTATTATTTTTAGTATTTAATAAAATATTATTAACACTCCAGAATTTATTTTTTATGAATATACGTTACTAATGATTTGATGAACAAAACTTTGTGGTTTAACTTTTTTGTCATTCTGTATAAATGTAATATAATATAATATAACGTTATTAAGTATTAATTGTTGAGTAGAAAATTATAACATTTGTGTGACGTTGCTGTTGTTTTTGTGTTTAGCAGGAAGGAATTTTAAAACAATAATCGTTTCAAGTTTTTTAATAGATATTTCATGTTCTGGCGGTACATAAGTATTTTTCATTAACCCAGGAATAGTCTGAAGTGCTTTTATGCTGCAGCGGCAAGAAAACATAAATTGTTATAAAATGGATATTATTTTTTAAATATATTTTCTTCCTTTTTTAATAAGTATTTTTCATGGTATACCCTTAAATGTGCAATTCCATTAAAACCCGCAGTAAAGAACGTTTTAGTAAACCTTTGAAGGAACTTTCTAACAAAGAAACTTAAAGAAATTCTTGTCTCTTATAAGGATTTTTGCTGGATTTGATTCAGATATCAGAATTTTTAAATTTAATATTAAGTAAAAATTGAACAATGAGATTAAATACATAGGAGTGAAAAATATCAGGTTTTTCGTGCCTAATAATATTATTATTTGCGTCTAAAATTTAAATTAAAAAAAAATAATAATCTAATTATATTGTAAAATTCGGTTTTAGAGAGGTTTTGGGTATCGCTTTGTTGAATGAAAAGGTCGAATTTCAAAAGATAGTAATCTCCTGTAAAGGAAGATCAAATGTCACAGTGCTCTGCATATTTGAAAATCAATACGAACTGTTTGTTAACACTGACGTGTTTCAAATAAAGCGAAACTGGAAACTTGATGTTACTTTGCGATTAAAAATTCCCTAAAATCCAGTTTTAGGATAATCAGGTTACTTTTTTGAAATTCTGTCGTATTAAATCCATTTTTAATTTTGTTAATTTTAAGAGATTTAGATTCGAATAAAATTTTTTTTAATAATTCCAGAGATTAAGTTTTATAAAAATTATGAATGAACAGATTATAAAAATAAAAAGAATCGCAAACGCCATAAAATTAATTAATATCTTTATATTTTTTTTATAAAAATATATTGTTATAATATACAAGCTATTTAACGCACTTATTTCGTTTGTTAAATATTTGTTTATTTTACTTGCTTTTTACAAAAAATTGTGAGTAAATTCATATATTCGTGACGTTCTCAAATATTAATAATTCGGGAAACAATCAAAAATATCAATATGTGATTAACAGTGATTTTCCATTGCAATATAAAAGCACCCCAGGTGATCGTTTACATAAAAAATCAGATGACTATATATTTTCGGGTTAATGTTTCCATTAAGTAAATTAGCCATTCGTATATTCCATGGAATATCAGAAAGTTATTATATGAAGCGTTTCGAATCAGTTTAGAAATTCCTGTTTATCTAAAACTATTGATATTAATATTTACTCGTATCTTTTAATTAAAATCGGACTTGACTGCGCGTCACGAATTGAAGCCATTCAATATCGCACGCGTCGCAAACACGGGACATCTTATGTCAATTTTCGCAAGGAATATAGATCATTTTTACATGCATCACATGGATATTAGTTATCTTATTCAGCTGCCGCGAGAGATTTCACTGAATAAAAGATGACACGACCGACGTCTTGGAAGATTCATCGAATTTCGCGAAACCGGTGTGATCAAAGTTGAGATATGATGCTGACAGAATGAAAGAAATATTCTATTAGATTATTATTCTTTTCAGTCGCATGATATTAATTCGAAACGCCAAACACGATTAAGGATCGTGAAATCTTCGCGACAGCTACTTGAGATTTACTTCAAGAATAATACATGCGAATAATAATTAATGAAACAGACAGCTCCTTTTCATGTAATATCGTGAAACAAATCTAGATTGAAATGGTTTATAAAATTTGCATTAATATTTCTTCAAAATTGACACGGTTTTATATTTATTGTATTATTATATTTATATTTATTATTGTAAATATTTATAGTTTTATTATTTTTATTTGTATTTATTATAATTAGATTATTAATTATTAATTACATTACATTATTAATAAGGACTGCAGAAATTCAGAGAAAGCGAGGAAACAATTTTAAAGTACAAATTAGTAGATTTACTACATATTTTTACTAAATAGTTTATATTGTATAAAATTTCCATCAAATGTTCAACATTTCTTTAAACTCGACATGGTTTTATAGTATTATTATATTTATATTTATTATAATATTAGGTGTTGGAATTAATTCGTAGCGTTTTTAATGAAAGAATGTTATTTATTTCACATGAGCATTAAAAAATACATTAATGAAAGTACTTCCCATCACTTGTAAAACGCTACGAATTAATTCCAACACCTAATATTATTGTCTGTATTTTTATTTTTATTATTTTTATTTGTGTTTATTGTAATATCGCATCATTATTACAATAAAAAGGACTGTGAAAGTTCAGAGAAATAGCACATACGTGATAAAAAGGCAGAAGAGGAGAATAGAGGGGAGAAACAATTTTGAAGTACTTAAATTAGCGAATTTATTTGCTAAATATATTTTTAAATCGCGTATAAAAGTTTACAACGCAATCGGGGGATACAGTCGATCGATAGGACTCAGAAGGCACGTATCGTAGGAGATGCGAAGAAGGGTAATCAGGATGGATATAGATTGCCACGACCCATTCGCTCACCCTCCCGTGACAGCAATTTTTCCGGAATATCGTCGGCCTAAGTCTCTAGAACTCGACCTATATCCTTGCTTTCATTCTACGATCGATTCGCGCAATTCCTTAGCGTTTCTTCACGTCGCGGCGTATGTGGAAATCGTGACGAGCTACGCGCAAACGGCAGTATAAATAAAAAAAAATATTCTTGAAAGAGCGCGAGCGTGCAATCTCCGCAGTTAAATAAAAATGCGAATGACAAAATATACATATAAATGAAATAAACAGAGTAGAGATATATTCTGCGCACCGAAAATTTTTCACGAAATTAGTGAAAAATTGACAATCAGACTTAGTAAATTCAGAATTTAGTAAATAAGGTTGATTAACGAATAATATAAATATGAAATAGAATCTTCTGAATTTACTTAAAAGTCCAGAGGACTACGATCTTTGATGATTTAAACTCTTGAGTCTAGTAAATACGAATGCACAGCAATCAAGTTAGCAAGTTGCATGAAAAATTTCGTTGTCTATGAATTTCTTGATAATTGACAATCGTAGCATAATTTAACAAATAAAATTGATAGATAAAAGATACAAATACGAAATGAAACTAAATGAGCTAAATGAAATTAAAAATCGAGAGGACGCAGATCTTTGATCAATAGTGAATACAAACGAGCAGCAATCAGATTGACAGATTGCACAAAGAATTTCGTTATTTTGTAAATTTTTGAAAATTAACAATCCTAACGTAATTGATTTAAATAAATAAAATTGATGAATAAAGAATATAAATATAAATGCATTAATTAAATGAGTTTAACTTAACGATCGAAAGAATGCAGATCTTTAACGATCAAGCGCAAATATGAACGCGCACTGCAATCAAATTGGCAGATTAAGAATCGGAGAGAACCGTTAAACGCGAGATGAGTCGTTCGAAGAATAGCGAGTAATCTCTCATGGTACAAATGATTCCAACTATCTTCCGCATATAGCTACATAATCCTAATACTCTTGTAGTGGGATTCTCTCCTAAAGGTTTGTTCGAAACAAAAGGTTGTCGAGAATGAGCACTGTCGAGTCAACTTAAAGATACTCGACAGTGAAGTGAAGCTTATTGAAGACGTCACGAGATCTCGAAGCGTTGAACTTGATGTTAAAAATTTTCAGACCACAAGGTTTCATCCTGTGAGCCAAAATAGATCTTCGCATTTCTGTCAACTTTCAATTTTGACCTTAAATTGATTTCTTCGATATTCTATATCGAAGCGGACAGTTTGAAATTTCACTTTGCAGTCTGTTCCTCTAGGAATTCTCGAAATTGACTTTCCCACGTTTTCGCGAATGTCGCTAATTTAAATCGTAAACGATTCCTCAATTCTATTTTAAAATTCAACGCTTCATTCCCTGTTTATAAATCGTTCAATTTTGAATTCTGACTTAAAACGATGCGGTATATTCGAGCTGTTTTAATCTTCTTGCTCCTCTGTGTCGTCTTACACATCACTTGGGAAATAGAAAGACGAGAATATGTATAGAGAGAGAAACGCTTAATTTTACATGCGTGAATATTATCCGCTTAGTGTTTGCTTACTCCGAACGAACGTCAAACATGCTAACCGAGCAATGATATTCCCTCTCTTGCATCCACCCTGTGGATCAAAGGGTGTCCCTCGGCGGTGCTTCAACATGACGGCATGCAATGTGCGCCACGCATGATACACTGAGAAAAAAAGTCAAAACATTTGCCAGCAAATGTTTCATGTGACGTTTTATCGATATTTATTGGTTATAACAAAAATTTAGTTGAGTATACATTTTTGTGAATTATATCTGATTGTAAAACAATAAAATAGATAATTTTTATTTTTTTGGAATAGAATTTCATTTCTCCGTATTTATTTTAATGGAAACATTATATCTCACGAAATAAATTAAATATTTATTATATAATTACTTTATTATATAATTACTTTTATTATATAAATACTTTTTTCTTAATAAATGTGGAAATATGCAGAACAGTCATAAATACTTCGCAAGAACTGCGGCACTTTTAAGTCTATTTTGGACAATCTACAATTTATATTAGAAAAGAGAGAGAGAGAGAAATCAAGATACATAGAATTACATATTTGTAATTTTATGCATCATGAATTTTATGCATCAAGAATATAAAAAATGTATACATATAGTACCATTCAAAGGTTTCAATAATTACTACTTTTTGCAAAAAAAAATATATTTATCTATTGGATGTTAGTTTTTTTATACATGGATAAAAAAAAACATTGACGTACCATATTTCAATTTAGTTTCTGTTTAAATAAACAAAAAAAAAATTTTTAAATCAAAACAGTCACTAGTGAGCAAATATTAGTTAAAGTTAAAAATTGGAAGCAAATAATATATTCTATTCCACAACTCTCAGTTGTGTAAGAAAGAGTAGAAAAGAAACAATCACAATTTATAAAAAAAAGTAAAGTGGTAAAATAAATACTATGATTAATCAGCGTCAGTTCATTGTAAGATTTCAAAACTTATATTTTACTTTCTAATAATACATGGAATATGCTAATTTAAATGATAAATATTTAATAATAAATAATTAAGTAAAACGTGAAAACAATTTTTCTATCTCTTTCATCTATTTATTCTAAAAATTTTATCTTAAAATTTTTATAAACATAAATCGTCTAAAGTGGATTTTTATAAAAATATTATATCATCTCAACAAAACTTATATCTCTTATAAAAATAATCCGTAAAATAGAAATTTTCGGAATATATATCTTATGTGTAACAAAACTATATATTAATGATAGATTATTAGTAAAACTGTACTATAAAATAACTCGGCACCTTCCTTCCCTAATTAACGATGATTGTAAGAGTTTATAAGGGATTATGGGAGTTATAAAAGTGAATAAATCTTGTCAAAATCTTGAACGATGGAAGATTTAAAAACGCTGGTAAATGGAAAATCGTTTAGTAACGAAAGGCATGAGAATAAGGGAGAGAACAGCTGATCTTGAAAGCGGTCCATTTTCTGGGTATTTGCACACAGATTTAGGGATGTTTCATGTTTTACCCTACTTTCTTTAATCCGATTGAGAGTTGGGACCAGCGTTCAGATTGAACCGGTTTCTAAAGTCAGTCGTAAATATCAGATGTATTCGCACGATTACTCGATGGGACTCGGATTTGGAGAAAATTCTTAATTGGAATAATTCTAATTGCTCGTTTTTGCTCTTGTTCTTGCTCTTTCCGGTAAAAAGTATCTAATTACCATGCATCAAGATAGGGTTGAGACGTTCATCAAGATAGTGTTGAAACGCGAATCTAAACGACGACCAAGAAATGAAGTTCCATAAGTTATTCTGTCCTTTGAGCTAATTTAAACTTGTGTTTGGAGTGGAATTATTAATTCGAAGATCAAACTGTGAATTATATATTTTGAGAGTTAAAACTTCGAACTTATGGGATGATATAATATTTAATATTATTGTTAATCGGAAATTATAAATCTAATTCTTAAGGTGTGTCAAACCTTAAATTATATTCCCAACTATAAATTCCATCATAAAATTTTGAGATCCATTTTTTCAACAGATGTTTTATAGCACATTGCATTTATCGTATGCCTTTAAGTTTCAACTCGAAGCAACCTTAATATTAATTAAATTTTATAATTTTATCTCTCTGATGGAATAAATTAATTGAATTAAGACTAGTGTTAATTGGAAAGTACAGGTTTATTCTTTCTTAAAGTTTAATTTTTCGAGACATTTTAACAAGAGATATACAACACAGACACATACATATATATGTCTATGTTGTATATCTCTTAAATAAAATTTATGCTGCAAATGGAAGTATGTATTAACTGAAAAATATAGCGGTAAAAAACTATAAAGGTAACAATTGTATAAATGAATTGTAGAAGTTTTATATAAAAGTTCTATATAAAGTTTTATATAGAATTAATATACATAGTTGAATAAATTAATGCAGTTACAAAATATCTATATTCTAAAAATAATTTATTCAACTATGTACATTAATTCTATGTACAAAACTTGTATAGTTGCCACTTTTATAGTCGCTACTGCTATATCTTTTTCTCTAAGTATATTACAAATTTTGAAATGAAATTGATAAAAAAGTAGATAATAGAAGCAATGAAATATTTAATATGTCGTAATCTCTCTCATCGTAAGAATTAATGGCGCTATTTCTCGCTCGTATTTTCTACTTGATGAGATCGAACTTTCAGAGACGGTAGGCGCTAATAATAACTATACAGATGACAATTTTGTACAAGTTTTATATGTAAAATTAATGTACATAATTAAACTAATGTAATTGCAACATTTATATTCTATAAAATATTTAATTTAACTATGTATATTAATTCTACAATAAAACTTGAATAGTTGCTATCAGTAATATCTTTTTCTCTAAGTATGCATGTATTACAAAGTCGATAAGAAAAGTAATAAACTATTTAATACGTCGTGATCTCTCACGTCTTAAGAATTAACGGCGCTATCTTTTCGCTCGTATCTTCGGGTTAACGACATCAAGCTTTTAGAGGCAGTAAGTGCTAATGAAACCGTCAGGATAGAAGATATCGCAGACGATATTAAGGAGGTCCAAGGAGGGCAGCAGTAAGTGAGAAAAGTTGCGACTTACTTTGAGGGCCTCCTCATGGGTGACCGCGCGAAAAGGCGTGCCGTTTACCTCCAGGATGGTGTCTCCTGGCCTGAGTCCAGCACGTTCGGCCACCGAGCCTTCCTCCACCCTCGAGATGTAGACGCCCACCCCTGAAAACAGTTCGCACAGACTTTCCATCAGACTGGTGAGTCTCTCCACCGCCAATTCACAATCGGTGCCAGCTAAGACCTTCCGCCCATGACGCGACAAGTTATCTGAACGAATTTTACGAAGCAATCTCCGTCACCTCCACGACACGATTCAGTTAACAATAAATTTTGTCTTTAATGAAAAAGGCATAGGTGTCTCAGTGTTCGCTCAAATAATATTTTAGTGATGGAGATTCTTTAATATCAAGAAATTATTTTGTTATTTATTACAAATAGTAAAGAATTTTGTTTTGTTTTGTGGAATGTGATATTTTAGCAATTATGAAATTAATATTTATATTGATATTATTGAATTATTATTTAAAAATAATGTAAAATATAAAATATTTTAGAACAGGTATAGGTGATATTTTAGCAACTACTAACAAACTAACGCGTTGTAAAATATTTAACGTGAGCGTAATTTAATATATAGAGAGATGAAGGACCTGTTGGCTGGCATGTGACAAACAAGTTGAAATTTTGGCAATCTTCCCCAGTATACTTGTTGAACGGGATGTAATAAACGCCATGGGCAGAAATATCGTGGAAATACGAGAGGAAAATGAAAAAACGAAGTATGCGGATGCATTTCAAAGTAAAATATCGGTAAAATGGTGAACGTGTGTCTCCATGTAACATAACACAATGCACGTACGTATAAGTGTATTTGTGACAGAGAAAGAAAGGCATGCACAAATTTTTTCGAATAATCGAGAGGAAGTGCGATCGCATCGCATGATGTGCTCGCGTATACAATTATGAGATATTGCACATTGTGGGCGTACGTGCGTATATGTATGCATTTGGCGTATATATGTACTCTGAAAAGTATTTTTTACCTCTCTGAAAAAACGATAATCGATAGCAGCCGGATGGAAACTTTAAACCAGGGACCACAGATTATTCATGAATTTTTGAACGGCATTCATGCACGGAGACAATGAATTTTATACGGTTAAATAAAAAAAAAAGAAAGAAAAGAACGTTTTTATAATGTGGAAAGCGAGATTTATCTGTCTGATTGATTTTGAGTTCAAGATGTTAATTCTTTGATACATATTTGTGAACAAATACGTCAATTGCGAGATTTATGCTTTCTTCATGAACTGAACAAAAATTGTATATGATAATATCTTCTTTTAGATATATTTATATAATAATCTTTTTTTTAATTTATAATATCTTTAAGAATCGATTATATTTTATTAGATAATTAATTATCATGAATAAAAAAATTATTTAGACATTTATAAAAATTAATTATACTTTAATAGGCAACGCTAAAAAAACGGTTAAAAAAATTCTATTTTTATAGATATTAAAATATCTATTAAGATATTTTTGTACTATTTTTTGCATTAATTTTAAATCAATCAAAATAATGAGAGCAGTGTTTTTCAGAAACATGCATTAAAAAATTCTTCTCTCTTTATTTTTTTTGCTTAAATATAAATAAATGATTCATAGGGAATATCTATTTAATTTAACATGATTTTTATCTATTATAAAAATTTTCAAGCAAAAATAAATTATTTTAGTTAAGAAAGAGATCCTATATAACTATTTGTTGTCAACAAAATGTAAAATTTTTAAAAAGAGATATGTTGAGAAATTGAAATCCATAGGATAAAATCGAATCTCATTTTCAGAATTAAAAAAAATACATAAGAATCAAGTTACCTATTTAAAAAAATCATTGTCGAGTATAACCAATATTATTAAAAGAAAGAAATTATTTAGACATAAACTATGATTAATATAAATGAATCACAAACTTGATTATAAATCTTAACATGAAAAAGTATAATTTATAAATATATAAGATACAAATTTTTATGTGCTAAAATTAAAAATAAGGTTGAATATTTTTATCTTTCGTGCAAACGTTCAAATTACTTTTCGGAGGCGTGTTTGTTGCTAAATTATATACTGAAACATCCAGTAGTGCCAAAGTGTATGTTTGTGTGTGTGTGTGTGTGTGTGTGTGTGTGTGTGTGTTTATAATTTGTGGCTAAGCAAGCGGAAACGTGATGATACATCAAATAACACGCTCAAACTGCATTTATGCAGCTCATGCGGCGTCATTTATTACGTGTTTGTGCTGGGACCAAGTTATCGTTGGATCCGAGGTTGACATAATTTTTTAGATGACACGAAAGAACAAATTTAACGTCAAGATAAAAATAACTGACTCATAATTATTTTTCTTGTTATCGAGGTGGCATCCGTGGAGAATCAGTTAAGAATTTTTCGATTATTTGCTATTAAACTCCAATATAAAACTCCAATGCTAACCGTTAATATACAAAAGTGTTTCATGTAATTGAACTCTCCGAGATTTGTCCGTGTATTCTTTTCTTACAATTATATTTTTCAATCAAATATTTAATTAAGTTTTAATTTTAACCTGAAGATAATTTAGTCAATACAAATTTAATTGAATAAAAGATAATAATGTTCAAACAGCAAACATCTCAATAATCGCAACGTGGAATTGATTGAGACTGAGTTGAAGAAGAGCTTACCTCAAGTTACCGAAAAAACGGGGAAGTTCAATTATCCATTTTTGCAATCATAATTAATCACGATCCAATTAACCGTTCACATTAATCCTTCATTTTTAGTCGAGAGTTTGTTTTCTTCGGAGCTTCGGAAATCACGGTAATTAAATCTCGATTTAAATTTTTCCTACGGAATAGAGCGTTGGGAAAGCACCTTGTGTATACAGGCGGTCACTTTTACGAGGAAATTGTATGATGGTCCGAATTGCAAAAAAATATCTGCAGTTAATTTAGCGACATTTAGTGAGATTTAAACGCTTTTCCATTGTTCTCCGAAACGTTCCGCTTTACGCGAAGCTTTATGACTGGTGTTGTAGTGTACGACTGAACTTTCCTCTACGCACTCATACGCTCTCTACTCGCATATGCAATTGTACACCCATGCAACGAGCTGTCGGCGTGCCAAGTCTAAAGAGGAAGTAGCTTTCTGACAGATACTCGTGGTGCGATGGCGTTATAAACCCTCCTTTCTCTCGTTGAGTTACCTGACTGCACTTCTGGTACAGCGAAACAGAAAATAAGAATGACACAACGCAAGTTGGCTTATTCTCGATCTCAACCGGTCGCGAACGATGGTGAAATCCCCAGGAAGCTTACGTCGAGTTCAACAAGCTTCCTTTTCAAGACGAGATAATGCAATATAACGGTAAGAAAATTTTATTAAAGACTCGAAATGGAGCCTGCACTATCTTGTGTACCACATTTCACGATAATAGTCACACAAGCCGACGTATCAATAAATTAATATAAATAAATTAATATATAAATTAATAAAAATAAAAACACATTGAGTGAAAAGTTTTTGATATTTGTGACTACAATTACCTACCTTATCGTTAGTAATAATAACTACATGTATAGTTTTATCGACAAATATATATTTGGTATCGAAAATGATTACAAATTATTATTAGTTATTGTTATAAAAATGGTTGCAATAACTTAACTATAATTTATAATTATTTTTTTAAACAGTTATATGAAATGTGGTAAATATTAACTATAATATTGTAATCATTTTCCACTATACATGCAGTTATATATGTAGGCAATTTCAAGTATACATAAAGGAGAACGTGGTATTATGGCCAGTAGATATAATGGCCCCTCTTATTTCCGCTATTAGGTGATGAATTCTAGTGATTACCTATAGAATATTATTTGTTCAGTAGCTCGCCGTTACATCATGATACTAACATGGCAATATACTTTAGCTGATTCTTATTATAATACACTTTCAAGCGTTTCGAAACATTTTTGAGATACATTTTAGTATTGAATTACACATATTACCTCATTCTTCTTAAATTTGAGCGTATTATTACACGAATATTTGAGTGTCTTGTTTATTATTTAACATTTTATTTGGTCGTACAAGTTTTAAATTTAAATATTAATTACTCTCCAAATCTGAATCAGTGGATAACCACTGATTCAGTGCCAAGTATACCATGGTAATCAATGAATGAAATGTGAGATCCCTAACTTCTAATCTTTATTATGTGATCTAACTAATCCTGATTTAGTGCATAAATTCAATGAATATGGTATTGAAAGATTGAAATTAACATGCAAATATCAATATTTTAATAATGCTTAAATATCCTTCCTTTTTTAGTTGAATTTTACTGATTATCCAGTGCCAAGTATGCCACTAATTAGTGACTATCCACTGATTCAGATTTAGAGAGTATAAGTTTTTGTGTAAAATATTTTGATTATAAATTTTTGTATAAAACATAAATGGTATACCACAATACTATCTTCTCCTCCACAATTTTATCTATATATTTTTTATTGTCTCAAAAATGACTATAAATTTTAGTCAATTATAATTAACTTACAATAATTGAAACCATTTTTATGATAATAATTATAATTTAGTCATTTTTGGTGTCAAATTTGATGGAACTATACATTTATTATTAACACTAATATGCAATATATTGTAGTAATAACTATCATTATAACATGTAATTATAGTCATAAATACCGAAAACTTTTCTCCGAGAGAGAGAGAGAGAGAGAGAGAGAGAGAGAGAGAGAGAGAGAGAGAGAGAGAAAGAGAATGTATATATTATAACACAATTACGTTCTAAATAAATTCTATCAGCTTTTACGACACGAAGAAGCTCTCAAAATTCCCACACATTTTGCGCGAGAAATATTTATTAGATATTTCGGAGCAGGATTGAAAAATATCGATGATGGAAACCTTTTGCACTCGAAGTATAAAAGGCCGATAGTGCGATACGAAAGGGAAATTGATGACACGAGCGAGCGCATTTTTCTCTGACTTTCCTGGGAGTTTCAGCATCGTATGAAAACGGATTTTCAGTGGCGCGATTCGCGCGACAAGGCGAGACGGGGGTCTCTCGAGAGAGCCGCCTTTTCAGATTTGGGGTTTCACGCTCGAATTCAGCGATGATAAAGCTCGTCAAGCGATGGTATTAGCGCGTGTGTGCAGCATCGCGTGCGTGATTAAGCGTGAGATTTAACGCCCGCAGTCTCGCCGGGAATATCATTATAACGGACGGAGTCGCCGAATCATTGCGTTTGATTTTGCTTTCTTCTGAACAAAGGTTCTGTACTTTTTCAATTACTAAACTCCTTTAAATCTCACAATGTGTGTTAATTGTATTCTAAATCTTATTACACATAACTTTACATAATAATTTTGAAAGAAAATTATGTGGAATGAATATAAATTATTCCTATGAGATAATCGAGAGGATTCCTTTTCAGCTTCGCATCAAAGGGAACTTATTATATGCGAGCCAATTTAATATTCTTAAATCAGTATCTATAAATATTACATTCTCGCAAGATAGTCTTGATCTATTTTTGAGACTGCGAGGATTAAGAGGCTGGAGACCGTGAAACCGGATCTTTTGTCGCTTTTGTCACTTTAAGGCGGCGCTCTCGTTGCATTTTTCGCCTCGTCACGCGGATCCGAGATTTTTCTCGTGTATCAGTCGCGGAATCTTTCTGGAAAACGCATAAACCGAGAACGTGTCTGAAAAATATTCAAATCTTGGAAAAAATGTCAGGAAAAAAGAACGTTGAACAGAAAAAGTATTATAATTATTTTTATCAAAAATTATGATTTTTAAGGACAATTAATTCTTTTCTGTATTCCGATTTTAATCATAAAAGTTTGAAACATTTTGCTGTTTGTGAAAATTAATTGTTATTTATTGCAACATAAAGAATCAAATCTAATACAATACTAGAAATAAATTATGCCAGATTAAAAAAGAAATGAATTTTGTATAAAGAAATCGACAATTAATTGACAAACTAAAGTAAGGTTTGTCAATTAACGCTTTGACTTTTTCGACAAACGAATTCTCTAGAAAGATTGAGCGAAACGACGAACCCCGTTCGTTGGATTTCCGGCGCAATCGCGTTTCGATGGATCGATAGTTCGTTATCGCATCGACCATCGAACGGCAAACCGACCGAAGTTTCACCCTCATGAAAGGGGAGAGGAGAAAAAAAAAGGGGTGAGAGGAAGGGGGAGAGTCTGTGCAAAACGCGCTCCTTCTCTACCGAATTCGCGTGCAAACAATCGTCACTGCAGCGGAAAACGATGCTTAACGATCGTGAAAATGTTTCCCCCCGCTTTCGAGTATCGTCCTCGCGATGAGAGAATTTCATTTTCCACTGTGGTCGTCAAAATCGATTAGAATCCGCACATATTATGAATACAAACGAGCACATTCGAGGTAATTTAACTGCAGAGCAAAGAGAAAGAGAAAAAAAAGAGAGAGCAATTATTTTAGGATCAAAACGTGTTCATTTTTTTAATTTAATCAATTTAATTAATTTATAAATTTAACCATCTTGCATAAAAATTTCAAATATTCTGTGATTTGGGGAAAACATACAGGGTGATTCTTAAGTATTCTAAAAGATTTCGAAGGGAGATTTCTCGTATAATAATTCAAGACAAACTTCATATAACCACATAAAGAAAAAAAATATCGTTTCTTTCAAAAGTTTCGAAAACCATTCGTGCCATTTTGATGTTCTTGAAACACACACAAAGTTTCATCAAAGTAATCCGAGTAGTTTCCAAAATTTTAGAAAAAAGCAAAAATTTTTCTTTACTATTCTATGAATTTTTTATCTTCAATTAATGTAAGAAATGACCCTTTAAAATCCTTTAAAATATTTAAAGACCTTGTATAATTAATTTATTACTATATTGATTAGAAAATCAACTAATTATTTGTTTCTATAATTTAATTAGATGAATTAACATTAAATAATTATAATGATACAATTTGTGCTTGTAAAAAGCAACAATACATTTGGCAATTTTTCAATGGAAATATCATATTAGGTTTCCGTCATATCGTTGGATATTTCATTAATAAGGAACATTTTTAATATCAATATGTTTCGTCGCGAGGACAAAACGGATGCGCAAGGACGATTTGCCGATTTATGCTGAAGCACGTATAAGCGTAAGGTGTCGAGACACGATATGGGTGCCAGCCGAGGTGACTTAGGCACGCAACACGAGAAAAAGACAGTAATCAAAGAAACGAGTTGGCAAACGATAAGTGACAAGCGAGTCATCTGGCAAACCGATCGCTTCATAGAAACATGAAATCGCAAATATAGAGGATCTAAAGATTAAATTACATGTTAGACTAATGATAGGTCGATGAACTATGTTGACTGTTGATTGAGTCTATTCTTAAATAATTGTACTGACGTGAATGGCACTCTTTTAATAGTACAGCTTATTGAAAACTTCTGCTTGTCTAGAATCTTTGTCTAAGGATTTCTATTTATCAAGATGATAGGCGTTTATACCGTCAGAAATGGTGCCATAAAGTTGAAAAGTGATTTATGACAGTAAGATGGTATCGAGCTAGTAATCAAAGTTTATTCAAGAATTTCTAAATCTAAAGTAGATCTGTGTTATCGCGAATGTGTTATCATAATTTACCTTTTTAATCCTTTAAGATCTAACTTTTTGGAGATGTGGGACATATAGATATGGTTTAGTTATTTTTAAAGATTTGGGAAATCGCTGAATATAAAAGTGAAGTCAAAATATAAAAATCCAAGAAATGAAATATTATCAAATTGTAATGAAATTGTTTATTATTTAGTTTTGAAAGAAAAACTGTTCAAAAGATAAATACGATCATATAATAAAAATAAGAAAAATTATAGTAATTAGTTCTATAATATATTGCTAAATAATAGAATTGTTTTATTAATAAAATTGAATATTTATTGATAGTATAAGACATGTTTAAAAGCTATGAAAGATTTAAAAGATTTTCTCGTATCTATAAATAAGTAAATGGCATCAATCAATATCATTTCTCCTTCAATAAATATTCCTATCGTATTTCTTATCGTTGAAATACGAAAAGCTTGAAAATTACTTTATATACATTATGTATAGTATAAATATCATTAAAAAAATTGATACTGATGGATCAGTTACTTATGTTTGAGTAATTATCATGTGAAAATAATACTGATACCATATTAATCCGAGAATTTTTCTATCTTACAACGTAAATAATTTTTCTATATTTTACGATTGTATTTATCGCAATATTTTTAAGTTAAAGTTTAAACATTGCCTTTAGTTGGACTGAATAGCTCAATATTTACCAAATGTATTTTCTTAAGATGACTTTAAAGGATTAAAGACAAAAGGCAACATAAATAAAAACACCGAATGCGACGTCACAAGTTTCAAAGTTAAAACTCCAATATGATAACAAGTTGGCACCGCCAACAAGTTGCGGTTTACCCGCACGATGCCAGGAAGATGTATCTTCGAGTTTATCGTAGCTTCTATTCTCGGGTGATTTCTCGGTAGAACGAATTTTTACCGAGCCGGAGAAAAATCCCCAGTGGCGGCCGAGTTCTTTACAGTTAGACGACCCGGAGAAGGTACTCGCGGCGCAACACGGCGGCCAGACGACTCGCGGAACATTCAGCGGCGTGCGGACGCCGGAACGTGAGGCTTGAAAAAATTTGACTTTGAGGAGTGCGGAAAACTAAGAGAACTTTGAAGTAGAGTTAAAACCGCTCCTGGGAAAAAAGTACCTCGTTCTCGAGGCACGAAGTACGGCGACGGGGGTAGCCTGAAGGTACTGCGGATCTCACCTGCGTCCTTGCCACCCTTCACGCAGATGCCAAAGCCATGGTGAGAGTCCGGCGGATCTCTCGTCATGGTGATTGTCCTTACGGTGAGCTCCTGAAGACTGAGCGGCTGCGAGATCGGCGACGTGGGCGGATTCCCGGTGTTCCCAGCCTGCTGCTGCTGCTGCTGTTGCTGCTGCTGCTGCTGCGACTGCTGCGATTGCTGCTGTTGCTGCTGTTGCTGCGAGCCGCCGGATGCGGTCGGCGTGCCGCGGACCGTCGTCACGCTCGCTGGACTCGATGCCGGCGATTTGCGATCGCCCTGCCGTCGTTCCGAGACACTGTTGCCGAACAGCCTGGAGAAGAGGAAACGTTGAATTGTTACTTGATCGTGTTTACGTCACTTACTTCAAAAGGGACAACTCAAAAAATTAAATAATAAGAATCGTATATGTCATATTGGACCGTAAAGTTTGAAACTTATCAAATAGATAATAGGAATCCTATAACGATCTAAGCTGGGATTTTTTTAATGCTTAATAATTCAAAAAATTAAGCTTTCTTGAAAAGGGGAATAGAAACCAAACAAATATTAAACGGAATATAAGCACTTAAATATATATATTATGATAGTGTTTCTAAAAAATAAAGATGTTACTTAATAGACGCATTTTATTGGATTTTTAACGGAATTACTTAAAGGTTCGTAAGAAATAATTGTTAAAAAAGAACGAAAATATGTTATACAATATCCATACAAAACTATGTTTTACAACAATTAACATTTTTTCGCCACTGGAGTGTAGAAACTCCTCAAATGAATATTCTCAGATTAATCATATTTTATGTACATATATTATTTTAATAATTATATTATAATATATTAATTATGTTACTTATATATTAATAATTGCTCTCGTATCAAAATTTTGCATTTGTCAAATTGTTGATACACAAATTTTAAATTAATCTAATAGAGAACCAAAAGTCAATATCAGGGTGTTTTCAGAGAAAAACTCGCAAGATGAAAAGTATATACGAAATAAGCCGCAATTACTAAAAATGAATTACGCCTCAATGGAAAAAGTGTGTCATGTCGGATACACACACAAATCTCCGAGAGCGATTTGCGTAATTCGATTTTGATACATATCGGTGATGCAATCATGGAAGAGCATCTTCCATCATTGGCCTTGCTGGAAGGGAAGTCATACCTGAGCACCTGTTCCGGGGAGATGGCACCGGTGCCGCTGGTGGTTCCGTGACCCCGGTGCGATCTGTAGGGGGTCGCATGCGAGGAGTGATGATGGGGTGCGCTGGGCGGCCTTTCGACAATGGTGTAGCTGGTGCCAGGCGGACTGTAGTAGCCGCGGTGCTGGCCGCCATGATGCCGACTCGTGGTGACGGGCTCGAGATCCTCGGCTTCGTAGCAGCCACCGGTGCCGCTACGCAGGTAGTGAGAACCGCCACCGGCACCACGCAGGAAGTGCGTGGTCCCGGTGGTACCGCCGCCCCACTGCAGCTCCTGCAGCTCGGAACCGTAGTCCTCCGTGCTGCTGGCCATGCCTCGGCTGGCGATCGGCTCCGCCTTGGTCACACCTGCCGGACAATAAACGAGCACGCAATTGCGGTCAACGCAGAATCGATCACCATTATGGAAGGACACGCGGACAGGTCGGCGGATAGCTTGAGTTGCAGGCGAACCGCAACGCGTTGCATTTCAATAATGGGGACATTTTAATTTGGAAAATTTTAATTAGGAGAGAGAGAGGGGGGGGGGAGGGAAAGGAGAAAGAAAGGACTGTAAACTATATTGTACTTGATCTAATTAAATTACTTGAACTGAGAAAATTTATATTTTTTTAATTTAATGGTTTTGCTTGAAGCAGAACATAACTTTATTTGAAAGTTTTGTGTAATATTTAGCATTAAACTTTAAGAATTTTCGTTTTTTTCCTTTGTATATTTTTTTACATTTTAATCAATTTGATATACTTTTGGAATTAAAATTCTAAAATTTTTCTTTTTTTCTCTTCTTTGTGTATATCTTTATACTTCAGTAATTAATAATAACATGAAAATATTATACAATAGTAAAATAAAAACTTTTTATGTGACCAGTTAATAAACAGCACAGGCAGGCTTAATCTTTTGAGAATTAGAGTTTTCTAACAAAGTAATTTATAGAATATCTTTTTTTTTAAACGTTTTTGATGGTTGAATTCGATTCTAGCAGCACATTTTAAAATTCAAATTTCAAAAAATAATCTGATTATTTTGAAACTAGATTTTAGAGGTTCTTATCGCTGAGTTTGAATGTAGCCCGAAAATGTCGAATTTTAAAAAAGTAGTAACCATGAAATGTTACAGGGCTCATATTCAGAATTTGAAAATCAATTTGGAAATCAGTTTTACTATTATCTGTTTGTGTAACGCTGATGAATTTTAAATAAAACAAAACTTGAAAAACTTTCTTTTTTGCTTCACAATTAAAAATTTACAATTAAAAAATCGAATTGTATATGTGTATGTGATCAGATTATTTTTAAAAATTTCATCCGCCATATTGAATCCAGTATTTCGAATTTTTTATTTTTGATCTCACAGATTTGAATGAAATTAAAAACTATCCCATAGGTCAAGTTTCATAAAAATGCATAAATAAAAATGCAATCGAGCAGTTTACAAAATAAATGGGATCACCGATCCGCAAAAGGTTAATAATAAAAGAAGTTCCAGAGAAAATTTACATGGAAATTAGTGGGACTTTCGGATATAAAAAATGTAAAACAGACAGCTTGTTCAAGAATATTTAGCAATTTTTCAATGTTACTCCAGGAGAAAAACCTGTACACGCTTTTACATTAATATATTATGAAGTTAAGTAACAGCAATCCTTGACTCGACATCCAAAGCGGCTTAAACATAAAAGCCACGGCCTGAATTTCAGGGATGTCAGCCAGATCGATCGCGATTCTCGTAAATAAGTCAGGTGACATCACGAGTTCCCGAGAGACATTTTCATGTTTACAAAGAAACTGCCTCGACATTCAAATGCCACATTAACACAATTGAAAATTTTATTAGGGAGGCCTTTCTCAGAAAGGCGTCCCCATCGGAAATGGAAACGCAAGAATTTCTACCGCGACAATCGCGTGACACGCGCAAGACTCCAATACGCGTCCTTTCTTTGCAAAACTTTTTAAATATTTTTAACTTTTAATATTATAATTACAATGATATTTATTCTATGATTATTATTGTTACAACGTTAGCAAAAAAAATTATATTTATAGTTCTATAAAAAAAATATATACATTAGTTGACACCGAAAAAAATTATTATAAATATAGTTATTACTACAAAGACTGTTGCAGTTACTATAATTTAACTATAATTTATAATCTTTTCTGGATCCATCAACCAAGTCATAATTTCAAAGCGCACTATCACTTTACAACTCCATTTCTTCCAACTTACTTTGCGGAGTCGATCGGTTTGTCTCTCTTCTGTGCTGGAACTATGGAACTAATGATGCAGACTGTTCCGCAAAAAATCCACCTGTATGATCTGTTTCATAGTTCTCGCAACAATCAACTTAAAATAACGATGCAGTGCTTCCACAAATTTATACGTATAATCAGAGTCTCCTATTCTTATCTTCGTTTCTTAGTTTCTTCTAGTTTTAATTTTGTTATTATTTTCATACAGCACAGAAGTTTGCAGTAACATTGCTGCAATGTTTGTAACATTAATTGCAATATTATTGAAACATTGAAATGCTGGAATGATCTGTATTGTGTTATTTTAACATTTTATCTTTTACAATTTTCATGTTTCTGTTATTCTTGTCTTTCTATTTTTCTTTAAATTACGGTCACGTTTTGCAGCAATCATCAGTTAAAAATAACAAATGCAGTATTTTCGATCTTGTATATAAAATCAAAACCTACCTTTCCTATTTTCTTATCTTTGATTTTTCCTAATCTTAATTTTTTATAATTTAATTTTATTACATTTCATCTCTTACGTATATTATTTTTTTTTAATTGTTACTATTGACAATGCGTTCATCACAGGATAAAAAATTCGAGGTACTGAAAACCTGGTATTGGTTACAACATTGCAATTTGAGAAACAAAATTGCGTTAATTATTTTTTTAATTTATATATAGTTTATTGTGAATTCTGATAATACATATTTGTAACATGTTTATATAAGCGAAAAAACGCAAAGCTTTGATTTAATTTAAAAGAAATGACAATTTTGTTAATTATACGAAAAAAATGTGAATTTTTATTGTGAATTCTGATCAAGATTGTTATATATTTGAGATATCGGTACAATTTAATATTATTTCTTATCAAAAAGTAAATTGAGTTTTTCTTTTAATCTCACAAATTTGCAAATGAAGCATGCAATTGATATGAACGCAACATATACTTAGCATGTCGATGTATTCGTAGACTTATTTCGATATGTTACGTAATTTATCGTTTGTTCATCAGATTAATGCGTTATCCGTTTAGATATGATACGCGAATTTGCATTTAAAGCGATATTCGAGTAAAATAGGCAGCAATAAATTCCTGCGCGATAAAAACAATCGTGAAATTCGCAGATCACAAGGACAGAGTTTTTGTCTTCAGTCGGTCTTAGATTTGAATGACGACTTTTACGAATGATTGATTGATTCATGCGATTTATATGTGTACTGTATGCACGATCTTATAACGAGTTTCTAAATGATTTGCAAAAGGTAATTCAATAATATCAAGCAATTATTTAGGTTAGAGTGTTAAATAAACACTGTTAAACTAACACTTTATGTCATATGTGGCACATTAAAATAATGAAATGTTTTGTTCACATCCTTTCCCTTTTTTTCTATAAAGTAACATTTGCTGATGTCTACAGATAGTGTCGGATAAAACGGAAGACAGCATTTTGCAAGAAGTATCAGAATACATCGAACGTATTGTAAAATCAAACAATCAACATAGAATATAAGATGATGAAGGAAATATCGAAGTAGCACAGAAAATAAGGCAGAATTGCAAAAGCAAATCGAGATTGGAGAAATTACTCCATTTGAAGCAGCACATTTAAATAAGCACATTTAAATAATCAGCTTTAGAGCAAAAAGAAGGGTATAATATAAAATATTTATTTTACTTGCAATTTAAGTTAAATTTTGAATGTAACAATTGACAAACCTCAGTGTTTAAATAATTCAAATTTTCGCAAATTAAATCTATTAAATTTAATAATTATTTTACATTATTTTTGGAGTGTCAATAAAAGTTTTTCAATTGTCTAATCTTGAGAAAGTATTTCAAACAATAAGCTGTTCTTGCTGAACAAAAGAGAAAATTAAAGACTGCATCTAAGATAAAAATATAGTATCAATAAAAAAAATAAAATTACTTGATGCTGATATAAATACATAATAAAATTAATTGGAAGTTATTTTTATAGACAGAAAGAGAGAGAGAGAGAGAGAGAGAGAGAGAGAGAGAGAGAGAGAGAGAGAGAGAGAGAGAGAGAGTCATTTTCAGTATTAATTATATATTCATTTTTAATAAAGTTATAATTATAATTATTACAAGTATATAAATATTACTAAAACAATTCTAATAGAAATAATCGTAATTATGGTACCATTCAATTATCACAAATACTAAAAATATTTTTCCTGGTGTACGTATAAAATTTTCTAGGAATATTTTTTACTGTACAGACATGGCGACTTGATCAAATCACGGCAACCGTTCTAATTCGAACTCATTAAAGTTGTAATAATTAATTAATTACCGTAATGATGGAATAACAGAACCGCGAAATCGCGACAATCAAACCTATGTACGTCGCTAGGCAATTAATCACGTGTCTGTTTGTGGGTATTGTATGTACGCGCATAGGTATGCGGAATTTACAGATTAATATCCAAACGTCGCCGAAGGTGCCTCCGAATAATTTAGATGCCTTTTTTCAGACGTGTCTTGGCCGTTTACTGCAGCGTCCTCCATGAACGCATCCACGAATATTCGCGATTTATTTTTACACCGCGATCGATTGCAGTTTTTTCCATTGTTATCATCGGGCTGTCGTGACGCGAACCGATTACGTTATCGATTCCCGCAGGACGGGAATAACGGGACAATTAAATCCGTCGCGAAGAGAAACTTCCTTGTCGTGACTGTCTAGTGATTTTAGATAGGATCTTTAACGTGAGACCCGCCGTCGCGCCGTGGCCACAGTAATGACATCATTTTCTGGGACAAACCCGCTGTAACTCCCTAATGGCCTCATGCAGGAAGTCTTCTGTTATCGTCGGAAGAAAGTTCGTCTTGAAGATAATCGCTGATATGTCGACAGCTATATACGAGAATGTTCAACCGAGCTGTTTTTTTCATGCGAATTCTTCGATCGATTTAGGAAAGATATTTAGCAGATAAATATGAAAAGTTGATGATAAATGTTGGATAGACAAACTGTATAATCCTGAATAGTGAAAAGATATAGTTAAATTTTTTTAAAGAAGCTAAATATATTTTTGTAATTTTAAGCTTAAACTAAGCAGTTACAAACATATCTTTTTAAATATTAAAGTAAAATTTTAATTCTTCTGCTTTTTTATCAAATTTACCGTACGATCGTTTGAATTAATATGATCAGAAGATATAAAAATAATATAAAAAATAAATGATTTTTTCATAATAAGTATCTTGCATTAATAACAAAGTTATTAAAGCTAGAGAGAAAATTTTTTTAAATAAAATTAATTCTGAGTTGTTTTTTAGGTCAAATAAAAACTCAACCAGGATTAAATAAAGTATTGAATTTATTTATTATTCTAGTGCACTTATTTTTATGAAAAAGTAAAATTATTTTCTCGTAAAATTATATGGCTTGCGTTTTGCTTAATCACGCAATTATAACACAAAGTATTTCAAAACATGCAACTTTGTGCTATATTTTACAATATATTAGTTTTATAATAAAATAGCAGAACAGCATTTTATATATAAATTATTGCAATTTCATTATAATACATTTAAAGCAAATATATTTAAATACATTTCTTTATAAATACTTCTACATTATTTTAATTTTTCCAACACATTTATCATACACATTTTACAATCAGAAGTGTTATATTTTTTTGCAAAATAGGAACGATAACGATCGTTATTCCCAGCATTCGCCTTGGAATTAAATTCCCGTCATTCCTTTCTTCGTCGCATTGTAATACAAGAGAGAGATTAAATCGTCCTCTACGAAGGCGTAAAGGTCGCGAAGTAGGCTTAGCATTTGATATCGCAACGATATTTTCTAATATCGTCGTCACTTCGCTGACAATCAAGACAGTTTCGTCTATTGCGAGGCAAGCCAACCTTGACACTGACAAAGACTTGTTTGCCGTCGAAGGGGGGCGGGAGGGGCGGGGGTTGAAATCGCTCCTGACGGACGTTCCTGCGGGGGTTACACTGGAGGAGTCGCGCGGTGAAGGGGTGGATTCCGCGGTGAGGGCTGTGTGTCGTCGTGTGTTCCGTCATGTACGAGGGTGGGCCGATCAATACTGCGACTGAACACCTGAAGCCGACTTCATTCAGTCGACACCTTCATTTCATCCCCCTTCATCGGGACCGTTGGAACTTTGCTACTACATTCAGCGATTATAGTGCACGTACGTGCCGCCCGCGATTAGAAACTGCAGCAGAGCAATGCGATAGCGGAGCTTATGCTGATTCGGCGGATTCACCTTTTTTTACCTTCCAAAGGGATTCCGAGATTTATATCCCGTGTAAGGTTCTGTACTGAGAGAGAAATATGGTTGCAATTACAGTAAATTAATACAGTTTATAATCATTTTCGGTAATATATTTTTTGATAGAAAATAATACGTAAAATCTAGGTGAAAATTAAAAATTTTTAACTAATTATTTAAAAATGCATTAAAATAAATATAATAAATTATTTCATATAGTAAATTTATGTCAAATTATTTAATAAATAATTAGATTTATTTAGATTTTTAAAGAATTATTAGCTATTAGAAAATAATTGAAAGAAAAGAATTCTTTATGAAATGAAGTAATTTAAATTTGTATAAATTAATAAAATATTTTAATATGATAAATAATAATAATGAAAATTAATTCTAATTATACAACTAAGTAATGGCTTCTACAATAAATAAATCTGATATTGAAAAAGCATATAAGCCAATGCTGGTTTTTATTGCGAATATCTAATATTGTTGTTTATTCATAACAAAAAATACTAGACGTTCCAGAAGTATCTTGAAGCTTAGAAGTATCAAAGCTAAAAGTGGCCATTTTGAATGTTAATTATATTTTTTGAAGAGTTTAATAAGAAATAATTAACACTTCAAAAAGTTTGCTTTTTTTTGTAAATATATGTCATTAATGATTCGATAAATACAGCCTTTGTAATCAAACTACTTTGTTACTTTGTATGGCAGCACTAACTGTAATAAAATGGAGCTTTTAACCATAATTATTTTACCATGTAATTACAGTTAAAACATCAAACACTTTTCTCTCAGTTTGTAACAGAACGATGGTGACATTAACTGACGTTTACATGTGTAATTTAATAAATCAGTATTAATGAAAAGGGAACTAGTTAATTAGAAAACTGGAAATTTATATCCACAAAATAAAATTCCGACGACAAATAATGATAAAATGGACAAAATAGAAGTTCAATTATTATTACTAATATTTATAAAAATGGATCTTTTTTAATCGTAATTATTTTGTCATGCGATTACAATCACAAATTCCAAGAACTTTTCTCTCAGCGTATGTAATAAGAATAATGTGGCACCAACAAGCGTATTTACATTAAAATTCAATATAAATCAATATTACAAAAGAATTAAACAAAGAACTGGAAATTTGTACAAAATTCTGATGACAAATAACGATGAGAAGGAAGATGAAAAGGTGGAAACAAGAAGAAAAGATAAAAATAAAAAGAAAACGGATCTCTACCCACGTAAAATTTAAAATAACAGCAACTTTTGGAATTGCATAATAAAATCTACGAGATAAGAGACACATGTCAATTTGCTATGACAAATATAAGCTAAAGCATATACGCGATGATCTCCCAAGATAAATTGGATCTCCTAAACCCAATTGTATGTTAAGATAAGTTTACAGTTAAGACCGTCGCTTAAAATTAGACCGTCACTTTCGGTACAGCATCATATTCGCGGTTCGTACATAACTTTAAGCATTAGCAAGACGCGCGTGTTTAGAATTCGGTCGGCGTATACGCGAAATGAATTCATCGAGAAACTGTTCCTCCCCCTCCCCCCCTCGGTGGATAATTTCGGTGACGGTGGTGGACGATAACTAAAAGTGTGTCCCTCGACAAAAGGTGAAAGGTGGCGCAATACATTTTGCGCTCGTCGTCGTCCCATTTTTATCTTTTAAAGTTGCGCGGCCATGCGCGCGCGTGAACGATACAAAAGGGCGATTTTTCAGTACATATCCTCATCCTCGCGACCAATATACGATATGGATCGTATGTATCGATTATACGAGGAGCCGCGACGCGAAAGACATTCGACGACGGTTGGCCGACGCGTCGATAAATCGTAAAAATTTACATTTTGTCGAGCGGGCCGACACCGAGTGACGGGAAACATTTATAACGTTCCGCAAAAGAGAGTTTCCGCGGCCGCATCGCGCTTTATGCAAAACTCGCTGTATCCGTCGGGCGTGCCCAAAGAAATGGAAATTTCCTCAAAATGAAGTAATACATATATCTAGAGCGGTAGAATAAAATTATCCCATCTGACACGAGAGAGTAACGTGCCATATCGTGCTGCATTCTGTCTCTCCCGTTCCTTTAAATTTTTTGTATTATAGTATATAAATTAATACTTTATTAGATATATTTTATAGAATATAAATTTTATTGCTCATATAAAATGCACCCGCTACTGGTCCATTCCATCTTATAAATTCGTTGAACGCTATGTATTTACATTATTATATATATTTATCGCAAATTAATTATTTAAAACAAACTTTTTGCATTTATCTTTGTCTAAATGTGTATGTGATGTGTAGAATATTATCAATCTTTATTTAATTGTAAATAATTGAAGGGAACAATAAAAGTGAGGTGTAATTCTGTTAACACAATTTACAGAAATGTTTCATGAATATTCTTCGAGAACTTTGAAATATTCTTAAAATAAGAAAATATTCCATGATGATTCGATGGAACATTTTGTGGATTTTTCTAGAATTACAAAAATAGTCTCAATTGAATATGCTATTAATATTCCTTATACGTATCTTCCGAAAACATTTCAAGTTCCCAGAAAATATTCGCAGAACATTTCTAGAATGTACACTACGCAAAAAGATTACCTAGTCCGTCCTTAAAAATAAATAAATATTCAAAAGAGTGTAACTTTGTCAAAAATGATCACAACGAAATTTTTAAGAAAGCATATTTTAAAGCTTAAAATATCTACTTTCAAGATCGGTAATTGATATTTCGATCAGATTGATTTTTTACGGAGTTATACGAACAGAAATGAGTATTCGTCAAATCTAAAAATTTTTACAAACTTTACAAAGATCTATTGCGTGAAATAAAAATCGCACACAAATGATGCGGTTTACAGCAGCCGAAAGAGGGAAACTTTATCTTCAATTTGCTTTTTTATTGAACGATTTCTTTTCAACGAGTTATTCAACATTGAAGCAAAAATGATCCCTTTTACTTCAATGTTGAATAACTCGGTGAAAAAAAATCGTACAGTGTTCAATAAAAAAGCAAATTGAAGGTAAAGATTCACTCTTTCGACTATTGTAAACCGCATTTGAGTGCGATTTTTAGTTCACGTCATACACCTTTGTAAAATTTGTACAAAATTTTCAGATTTGATACGAATATTCATTTCTGTTTATATATTGTAGCTCCGTAAAAATCAGTCATATCGAAATATCAATTACCGATTTCGAAAGTAGAGATTTCAAGCTTTAAAATGCTTCTTTAAAAATCTTGTAATGATCATTTTTTTATAAAGTTACAGCCTTTTGAATATTTACCTATTTTTGAGTACGGACTAGGTGATCCTTTAATTATTTTGCATAGCGTAATTGTGCTATTTGGGTAATGTAACGTTAATAAATTGTACAAACTTTTAAACATTATTTTATCAGAAGAATGAACTTCTTAAATATTTGGCGAACCGTCATAACGTTTCTCGATAGCAAAAATCTCACCGAAGGAACAGCGATTCCGTGTCTATTATCCGGCAGCCTCGCGTCCTAAATCCGCGCTGTTATTCCGGCGACTTGTTAAACGTTTCACGGTTCGAGGACTTATTTATCGCGACTGCATTGTTAACGGCGAAAAAGCCCGCGGTTGCAACAACGAACGGACGTGAATTGCGAGCGCGCTGCGTCGGATACTCCGCGTCGCCTCCGGAATCTCGAATTCGCGCTCGCTCCGTATAATTGCGTTACATTCCCGTCACGTCACCGCATCGCCCGGCGTTGTGATTGCAGCTAATCCTTTCACAGAGCTCGCTATTCTCGGCTTTTCAGAACCGTAGCGGAGGCGACCGGGCGAAATAAGGACGTTGATTCTCAGATAATATTCCGCAGGAGTGCGGAGTAGCAGATTTTCTTTCTCTCTCTCTCTCTTTCTTTTCCTGCTCCTTCTATCTCTCTTTCTTGATGAAGAAAGATTAAATAAAAAAGAATTGCGGTGACGATTTTATTATATATATCTATTAAATTCTTTCATTCAGGTCTTTGCTGTTTAACCATAAAATTCTGTGGCGCCTTTTTTACTCCTCTCTTTTACTTTCACCCTTATTTTTATCTCTTAAACATCAGAAAAATCATTAAATCTATATTACTTTCTTTCAATGAGAATATTGTAAATTCTTTCCCGATAATTTAAACTTTTTAAATATATATAACTTCTATTTATTGAGTTTTAATACTACAGTGATATTTGTTTGTAATACTTTTTATTATTAGTTAAATTGTTAGATGAAAAATTCGTTATTTATTATTGAAAATTCGAGCAACTGCAACTTTGTTAAAAATAAACTAAATTTCAATTTAGAAGAAGAATTTTAAAGCTTAAAATATCTACCTTTGAAAAGTCATTATGGCTTTTTGAATTTTTGTGAGTTTGGTAACTTTTATATACAAAAAACTACGAGCTGGACAAAATGAGAAATTTTTTTCTTACTTTGTAGGCCACATACCCCAAAAAAACTGTGAAAATTTTTAACTTTCTAACATGAAAGCTTAAAGTTTTTCTCTACAAAATCGTTTTATAAAAATATTTTTAAGATTTTTTGTTATCGAATTATTATTAGAATTAAATAAAAGGAACGTTTTTATTTTGAGATTGCTTATATTGTTTATAATTCTGTTAAAAATCATTGTATTGCAATTCAAGAAACTAATTTTTAAAGCTGAAGCTTTAACGAATAATATAATTGCTAATTTCAGTAAAATATTGTATCTTGAACTTATATAAATTTTTTGCATTGATAATGTATTTCACTTTTTTTTTATTTATAATAAAATAGATATGTTTTTTTAGAATCACTCGATCGAGGTTGAAACGTATGTTTTAGAATTATCATTGTTTATTAAAGACCTTGCTTGACTTGTAGCCATTTATCTCTTTTTAAATATAGAAACGTATTTAAAATTTAATGAAAGCGAGAAGGAAAATTCTAGTGCATCAACAAAAAACAAACCTATATAACTATTTCAAATAACAAGAAAAAAATCATATTATACATTATATATATTATATATTATATATGTTATTTAGTCTATATACTCAGAATTCAACATTTTTCATCTCTTATAATCCGAGTAATTCTGAATATAACTGGGGAATTTAATATTTTTCTTCCGGGAAAATCTGTTGCCATATGTCTGTCGAGCCTCGTAAGAACGATTAAGCTCGTTGAATTTCGCGCTGTAATTCGTAACTTGTTTGAGAGAGTTAATTAACAATTTTTTTATCCGCACTCCGCTACATCACGTCGAGCACGGCCGCCATAGGCTCTATTGACCGTATATACCGGTTGTTCTAAAAATAAATCCCGGTTCATAGTCTTACCGTCTCCGATAAAGAAGTCGATCGGATACAGTTAGGTGCACGCATTAAGGCGCACTTAATTGCAACGTGGAATACGGAATTAACGCGGCGCGCCTGGAAAATGATTAAGTTCGAAGGACTCGAATGAAATATTCGACACAACTATATTCTTTATTTAAAATACATAAAACGTAATAGGATATTGCAAAACTTAACGCGACACAACTCAACCTTTGAGAAACTCAAGAAGATTCTAAGACTGAGAAGAATTAATTAAAATTAAATGAATTTTGATGAATTTTCTCGAGATATTAAAAAGATAAATTTTACAGTGTATTAAACTTAATTAAATTTTTTTGAAGATCTAGTTTGTAAAAATATGTAACTGAGAAGAGCATTCTTCCCATAATTTTAGTTGAAAAACATCTCTGGCTATATGTTTTTATTTAAATAAATTTATGTAAATTTTATAAAATTTTATATAAATATAATTAAATGAGAGAAATCCTAGTTTTTGGTCGAAGCTTAGTGCTTAAATTACTATGTGAATGTATACATATCGAATTCTACAAACCGCCCACCGAAATCTTTTTCAGTTTTAAAATGCCATGAACAGAATCAGAGTAATAGATAATATCACATAATAAATTGAAAAATAATTTAATAATTTTTTTATGCTAATAAGCATCTTTATAAGAATATTAATAATCTGACGTTAATAAGAATCGTAAAACTGCGGAAAAATATTGTCTCAGCTATTTTTCCAGGAACAGGAGAAATAGGATTTTTCTTACTTAATTAGATTTATTCTCATCAGTGTTTATTTCAAATTATAATTATAAATATAAATAATTTTTAATTACTAATTTATAATAAAATAACGCAATTTCCATTTACGGACTGTTTACAACAAATAATTTTTCTACAAACAAAAATATTCTACAAAGAAAAAAATGATGTTATATTAGCAACATTAGTAGTCTAATAGCAATCTAATTGAAAATAATCTTGTTATTCAATAACAATATTAATCCTCGCTAATTTTTTTTAATTACGTAATTACTTGCGTGAGATGTTTCTAACACTTCATTATATATTAGGTGTTGGAATTAATTCGTAGCGTTTTACAAGTGATGGGAAGTACTTTCATTAATGTATTTTTTAATGCTCATGTGAAATAAATAACATTCTTTCATTAAAAAACGCTACGAATTAATTCCAACACCTAATATATATATATATATATATATATATATATATATATATATATATATATAAAACTCAATTTTCATTGTTTTCTTTAATGATTTACAATTAAATAAAGATTAACAACATTCTATACATCCCTTAGATGAAGATAAATGCAAAATTTCTTTTTAAATCATGAAACAATTTACGCTAAAAATAATAACGTGTATAAATAGCATTTATTTATTCAGCGAATTTATATAAGACGGGGGTGTCCTGGTCACCCCACGCAAGTAATAAGGGACGTGAAAAAACACAAAGTTTTTTTAAAACAAGAACATGATGACATGTTTGTTCCACTAATACTGTTATTGTAAATTAACGAGATTATTTTCAATTATATTATACTATTTCATTATATACAGCATCATTTTTTTTTCTCGTGTAAGCTTTAAAAGAGCGAAAGCAGAAGATCGTTAAACTGTATTTTGCTGAAGCCAAATTAAAAGGTGAATTCAATCGGGAGCGAGGATATGTGATCCAACTGTCGATTCGCCTTGGAACTGCAGTCGAACTGCGAGCGCATTCTTCCCGCAAGTGTTCGCCGGTATTAAACGTAACACTCCGATCGCGCACGTCGAGAAAGGGTAATTCCGAAAGCCATTCGACGGATATTGCATTCGATAGGGAGGCGGCGGGCGGCCTGCTTGTCCCGACATGCGGAACGACATGAATTTTCCGCTGAAATTTCCGCGGAAACCGGAATGGCGTGGCGCAGCGCAACGCGATCGCTCGTATGCACGCCTATTCGCTTGTACACCTGATCCTCGTCACACGTATGCACTCCTGCCGGTGCATAATACTGCGAGTGCACTGTCAGGTCGGAGGCGTTTTCCGTCCTTCCCTTCGGTACCACGCTGTGAATTATTGCGGCTGCAGACGCTGCAACAGACGCAGCGTCGCAACAGGAGACGACACTTTGACCGATATCCCTGTCAACTGTGCTTGTCGTCGTTTGTTTAATAATTATTATACAAACTGAGCTTGTAATAACATAATGATGTAGAATTTAAAATCTAAACGACGTTAAGCGAAAATTGATCGAGAAATATTTCACATCAATAAGTGAGGAAGGCTATATTTGGCCAGAGCGAATTTTGGTACTTAATGATATTGTATTTTTGTTCGCATTTTTATAATTTCCAGTTTAAGTAAATTGACATGCAATTTACTTGAATTGGAAATTATTTGCCGGTCTTGAAACATTCATAAATTGAAAATGAAATAAAACGAGGTTTTTTCATCCATTTCTCGTAATAATGTTTATGTTTATGAATAATATATATTGAATATTTAAAGATTTGTGTTCTTAAGAAGCGATCATTTTATAATGTAGTTTTAAGCATGTTACTGCAAAAGAGTTATTGTTTGCCATCGTAAACTTTTATATTGCCTTTAATTGAAATTGACGGAATAGTCTCATCCTATCCTATCACAAATTAAATTGACATGTAATTTAATGTTATTGATGCTAATAGTTATCTTTAAAATCCTGTAAATAATTTATTGATAAAAATATTATCTCAACCGGGAGGATTCAACAAATTAAATTGACAAACAATTTTCTACAATGTTTCAAAAATGTTAGCATCAGTAATATTAAATTTCTTATCAATTTAATTTGTAATATCGCTCGAATTTTTCAGTTTAGGACTGTGTTTCAAGATAGACAAATAATTAATTGATGTGCAGGTTGCTTGAACTGGAAATTGTAATTCACAGAAAAATATTACTAAACATCAAGAGCTGCTTTGATGAAATATGATTTTCTTCACTTAATTTGTGTTAAAATCTAAATGTATAAATTTATATACGTCAAATCTTAAAGGCTGTTTCTTTATCAAACACTTGATGGAAATTGGAATTGCATTTTCTACACATATATTTGGAACTCTCGACGTTAAATATTTCTAGGAAAAATGTCTTATTATTTATTATCATTAGCTTTGTCATTAGTTAATTAATTTATTAATGAATAGAAGTACTTTTTCATTATTAAAAATAGGAATGTTCTGATGCTTTGGATACTTCCGTTGCTTATGAATTTCGATCGATATATTATACAATTTTATTTGACACAAAATGTTTTGTAGACACAAATTGTTTTGAACAAATTGTTTTAAAATTATTCTGCGGACGTTTCAGCGCTGCAACAGTCGACATTTAACCGATATCCTTGTTAACTGACCTTACTATCGATCGTTTGTTTAATAATTATTACAAATCACATTCTGGAATGTTTACGTAATGATAGAGATCGATGTAGAATCTAAATTTTAAATGTATACGAATTTATATATGAGCATGTGTAATTTTAAAGACTTGTTTATTTATTAAACATTTATTAAAAATTAAAATTACGTTCTTTTTATAAATTTAAAACTCTCGATGTTAAATAAATATCTGTCTATTATTATTAATTTTATTAAGCGATTAATTTATTGGTTAATAAAAATATTAATTTGTTAATTAATAAAAATTAGTTAATTTCCGTTTATTTTTCCGTTAATTATTAAAAATAAAAATATTTTATGGTTACTTTAGCGTGAAATAATTCTTCGCAAAGATTCTCTTCACAAAGAAAAAGATTTGTTTGGATTCAAGAATTCTATTTACATTTGTTTTATTGAAACAAATTTAATTTTAAATGAAACATATTTTATTTAACCAAAACATTTTAATTTTAATGAAAATAATCACATTCTTAATTTAAACATTCATTTGGTTGGACTATTCTAATGCATAAATTTATTTGCCTTCTTTTTAGATTTCTCACGAAAAGAATGATAAAACTTCGAACCAAAACAATTTCATTTTAGACACAAATCATTTTAGGCAAAATATTAATAGCCCCGCGAGTAACAAATACTTTCACGATAAGCTTCTTCCAACTGAAGCCTCGTTTGTTTGTCACGTTAAGCAGTCGCGACACGCTAATTCAATCGATCAATATTATTGTAAAGCACAGCTCGCGATTAAGTCGGAATACACCGGAATTGAATGGCGCATCGGTGATGCAATCGGGACAAAATTCACGGACCACTCGATCGAAACATGATCAGCTTAATATGTGCAAATTGTGCGCGGCCGGTGGCCAGTACGTATACACGTCGCCTATAAATACACCAGGTCGTCCTATCGAACCCGGGTCGCCCTGGCATTGCGCGATTGTGCAATGTACACGAACCCGACGTGGCGCGGCAAACCAGCCTTCCGCGTTTCGTGCAATAGCCAGAGCGTGCATGTGCGTGCTAACACACAGTCACGAACGCGAACCAGCCAAGGGCACCACTCGAAGGGGATGATTTGCAGAATTCCTCGGCTTGCGCGGGTCTCTCTCGCAAGAGTACTTTACATTCCCCCATTTGAACCTCAATATTTTTTTTTTTGGCTCATTTTTGAAGGTTTCTTTTTAATTTAGAAGAAAGAGTCTGGTTGCATTAATTAGAATTCTGATTAAAAATGATTAAATAAGAATTTTTTGGTTATCCATTATAATTCTAGTCGAGAAAGAGAGAGAACCAGAATTCTTATTGACATAATCAGTCTTCTGATTCATTCAGTTTCAATCAGGAATTGTTCTCAGTATACGACACACGTTTGAAATGTAATGGCATGAAAATCTAGCTTCACTCATGTCTTCTATTATTTTTTAAAAAATTTATTGAGTTTCAAAATTATTTATTTTGATTATTTTTGTAACAGTTTTTTAACGTTTTGTAAAAAAGTTGTACATACAGTTCGAATAAAATTTCACGTGTGATTGATCACGTTTATGGAAACAACGTTTTCCCTGGTCTCGACTGGGGTTCTCCGCGCGATATTCGGCGGCGTCCGAGTAACGAGGTGTGAAAAGCGAATTGGTCACGAACCGAGATCGGTATCTGGCGCGGGCAAAAGGAACACCTGACCCGCGAAAATAAATGGCTGTCGCGTCGGCCAGCTTATGAATATGTTTCGATACGCTTCGTCGTTTTTCGCTATTCTGTTAATCGAATTTGCTACCACGTTGTCACTATCTCGACAGACGGATCTACGGAAGAAATATACCGAAATCTTGGTCCAGAGGAAATTAACGTAAAATGTAAACGGCGTGGAAGGCTGTTCATGAACCTGATACGAATTCAATAAAATTCTTTCCTTTACGCTCTGTTAATTATTCAATACGGCTCGTTATTGAGAGATAAAAGGAGCAAGTGTGATAAATGAATGGGATTGACGTTAACGAGATAATAAAATGTGTTAATAATTAAATTAATAACAAAACAAATACTGATACGTAAATAATAATAACTCATTCACAAAGTTCCTATTTCTCGACTCAATCTGAATGATTTTCGTGTATTTTTATACTGAGAAAAAAATATTCTGAACTTTAATAAAGATTTATTTGAATGACTAAACATTTACTTATAGTAAGTAGATATTTACTCGATAATAAGAAATAATAATAGTTAAATTAATGATTCTTGTACTAAATAAATATATTTTTTATTTAGTAAATATTTAATTGGTAATATTTAAACAAATGATTCGTAAAATTTAGTACATGTTTTCGGTGTAACTTCTAAAATAAGGATGTAACATATTAATTCCATCATCTACATAATTTGAAAAATTAAAGATTTTAGTTTTGAAAATACTTTACAAATTTAAACAGTTTACAATATTTTCTTTTATTTTACGAAGTAAGATACATAAGAATTACATATTCAAGTGTTGAGAAATATAATAGAAACTTTTTAAATCGTATACTTTTCTGATATTAAATTATGTTACTGATTTCTATTATTTTTATATATTACTTAAAATTGTACATCGAAATAAAAGATACATCATACCATCACATTATTTTTCATATATTGTAAAAGAATATTTAAATTTCTTACAGATATACATATGTACATTTCATACATTACAAATTTATATTACTACATAAGAAATTCAAAGCGGAGTTTCTAAAAATTGGGAAAAGTGATGGAATTTTTTGAAAAACGTACCTCTTTTGGAGTAAAAAGCTCTACAAAAATACTATTTATTAAAACACAAAATGTCGATCAAAATTTATTCTTCAGTGCAATTGAAGAATTAAAATAAATAAAGTACATGATTTTTTAAAACGAATGCACGCGCGCGATAAATATTTGTATCTCACTTTTAAATGGCTCTTATGCTTATATGAAACATTTCAAATCGATGGAGATTGGTTCGGCTGTTGGTGTACTGATCATTAATTTCGCTTATCTAAAATTGGGATCGTGGAAAAGAAATTTGAGCCCGCGAGGCTGCAAAATTGTTAGACAAGCAACACACACACGCCAATAACGTTTTAACTAAAAGCAATCTTCTTCATTAGCATGGCAATCGTTAACTTTTCCAATTCCGCGTCATGCCAGTCGTAAAAAGCGACGCTTACCGTACGTTACTCAGGAAAAATAGTCAACGTTTTTCCACGCGAGCCCTTACACCACCTCGTACTCCTTTTTCTCCCTCGGTTCTCGCGTTAGCGCACTAACGTCGTGAATTACTACTGCATTGCGTGGCGGCGCACGTCGCAATGTTGAATATTCACGAAACGTGTGCCCGCAACGCTAAGTAAATTCCCCCGCTCCCACCTTAAATCGCACTTAACCCGAAAGCATCTAGTAATTTATTTCGATCACGATATCGCAATCACGATCGCCAGCGCGTGTTTATTATGGAACTAGCTGTATTTAAATCTCTCGCGAATATGGAGGTCCGCACGTTCAGGGCCCAGTTTCACACTCACGGTTAATTCTTAATCTTTCGAAGCACACATTTTTCCTTACCTACGATTGACTCGAAAATTGATACTTCGGAGTTTTCGAAGACGAATCAAAGTCCACCATAAGTCCGCCATTTTGAATTTTGGAATCTGATCATGGATTCGTAATCAATCAGTGACTCCGAGAACCCCCAGATATACATTTTCATGAGATTTGCATTGTTTTTCGAATTTGAGTCCCTTATATTGGATCCGCCATTTTGACTTTAGATTCGTAATCAACAAATCCAAAAAATCTCTCGGACTTCATTTTTAGCTAATTAGCTATTGTTGATTAGTCACAATCACATTTATATATATATATATATTGTTAAAAAGGGATGGATTTTTCCAGTTTGTTTATTTATAAAATACATTTTGTCAAATAGAAATGTTTCTACGGTTTTTTTATAACAACTGATGTTCTACAAAACTGATAATATTCTTTTCATTGTAGTAATATGTTAGAAACTGTGTGGAAAAACATAAAAAACTGGGAAAAAGGTCACATATGTGTAATATTGTGCCGCAAAAGATTAAGGAAAACGAAGAATTACTATGCCGTTGCTTTTATCGTTACTTTTTATGATACAACAATTTCATAATGACATTGCAATTTTTTTATGACTGTAATAATGGCTATCCATATAGGGTTTTACAATCGAGCACTAGGCTAGTATTGATTGTCATAATTCAGATACTGGCTAAGTACTGGATGGTAATTTAGGCCCAATATTGGCAAACGCTATTGGCCCAATTATTTCAGCCAATCGTTTGCCAGTACTGGCTTTGGCTATCATTCGTCAGCCAATCATTTGCGAGCGATGGCCCAGTACTGATTGACAGAACCTTGGCTGTCAATTCACAGTCATAGCGTTGGTTCCGTTGTAATTTATTTATTTTATATACCAAAAAAATCCTAATCGTAATTGTTTTACCTTGCAAGTATAGTCACAAATATCAAACTTTTCTCTCATTGTTAATTGCGTGCGAGAATAAATTCGAATCTTTTGATTGAGTAAACTGACAGTGACCGATGGACGTACAGGATGGATGTACAGGATGGACGTACAAAAATCGCGCACTCACGGTAAATTCAGATGGAAATCACCCGAATCATTTGGCGTGGCCTGCACGAGTAATACATTCGATAATCACGAGTATAAACGGCTGGCGAATCCATCTATTAATAATACGGAGAGAGACATTTATAAGCAGCGTACGATCAATGATGGCGTCGTCCACAATGACTTATTTTTGCGTCACGCGCTGTCGACCCTTCGCTCTCGGATCCACGAAGGATGACTAAGGGATTCTTTCAGAAAACCGGATAAAAATGACGCGATAATGTTGGCGTTGACAAAAAAAAAGGAATAAATAAATAAAAATTTTGGCGATTCGTCAGCTTCAAAGAGAACGAATTTACAAGTATAAACTAATTTGATCTTTGAATAGTGAGAAAAAAAAGTTTATTTGATTAAATTAATTTAATTCGTCTATTTCTTTCAATGAAGAAAAATGTATGTATTTAAATCAAATATATTTGATTTAAATACGTACATTTACCAATGAAAAAATAAAGACGAACTAAATTAATTTAGTTAAATAAATAATTTTTTCGGTGTAAGATTACTTTTATTGCAGCTGAAATAGGACTAAAATAACACATTATTATTTAAAAATTTTTTTCAATATTTTAGTACCATCAAAGTGGGAAATTAGGTTTAACTATAATAATTTAAATCTATATAATTTATGATTGCTTATATAATATACATTTTGTAGAAATGACAATAATAAGGTTTTTCTGCCTTCAATGTAAAAATCTTAATTTTGAAAATTTTATGTTTAAAAGTAAAAATCTCTTTGTAAATTATAGATAATTTTGTATATTTGCTATTTGTATCAGCTGGCTTAAAAAAAAAACATAATATTTGCATATTTAATTTATGTTTATTCCATATATACGTTTCAGTTAATATATGTACAAAGTATGTAATATTTATTTATTTATTTATTCCTATTGGTAATGTTATAATTGGTAGTGCATAAATAATAATAAATACTTAACGTGTATTTGAAAGTACTTATTACTCACAAAAAATACTTACTATTCCTTTATAATTTTATATAAAATACACTATACAGAAATATATATAAATGTGCTCTGATACTCTTTTTGTCTATTATATAGGAATTCACAAGAGTGAATTTAAAATTATTGAGTTGAAAACCATTTCTAATATCTTCTTCAAAATTCGAGAGTGAACATTTTCTTAAATTCCATTCTTTTATTGTTAATTTTTCTGCTCTACAAACAATTTACTCTCGAGTAGCGAGATTATTTTTGTTTTAATTATTGGAAATATACGTGGAACGATCGAAGTCATTTCATTGCTGGGGCGAGGCTCGGGGATGACGCGGGGATTGAATCCAATTTCCCGTGACGGTTAGCGTGACTGTCACGCGTGTATTCAGAATTTACTGTGCGATCGAACGCTGACAGGGTTGGACTGTTCAAGTTACATTTATAGCGTTTACGCACGTGCCACGTGCGCCATATAGACATTCGGCTCGAATACTTATTCGTGTATCCTTTAATGCATTCCATGTGAGAGAGAAAAAGAGAGAGAGAGAGAGAGAGAGAGAGAGAGAGAGAGAGAGAAACCGAAAAAATTGATTGATTGAATTGGGAAAAAAACGAGGGCCGTTGAGTTTGTTGTACTTGTACATGGGTGAGATGTATGTAACGCAGGGAGCGTATGCCTCTTAAATTATTGATGCGAAGTATCTCTCACACTTCCAGGAGAGTTTTTGAAGCGATTTCCGAAGTTATATAATCTAGCATGCTGCTTATCTGCAGAATAACATTTTTAATTATGAACAATTTGTATATTTGAATATTTTATCGTGTACGTGGCGTGCAATAAAAAGAATTTTCTTAATTATTTTAAGTTCAAAGATACATGTATTATACACTTTTACTTCAAAAGTAACACAGCTCAAAAGATTAAGTTTCTTAGAAAGAGGAAAAATTGATTTTCAATTTGACAGAAAATTATGGATTAATCAAATAATATCGACAAAAAAATATATATTCTCTTGATATGATGTCATTTTTGACATTTTTGTTTCACAACCCTTAAAAATCCGCCTTTTTTGAATAACGATTCTGATGATTTTTTTGTAGACCACACTTTTTTAATTGGGCTGTTTTTTAAAACCTACTCTTTTTGAGCCATGACGATTTTTTTTTGACTATCTTTGTTGGATTTTTTTTAAACACCTTTTTTTAATTATGATTATTTTAAATTTCTTGAAAAAAAAACCACTCTTTTTTAATAGAAACGATTTTTGCGATTTTTTAGTTTAGTTTGAAGTTTATTTTTTAGTTTAGTTTAGGTTGAAGTTTAGTTGAATTATAAATAATGATTGATAATGTTTATTTAACTTATTCATGGTAATTCGAAAATCATATTTTTTAAATTACTTTTGAAGTAAGGGAGCAATATTGTGTATCTTTGAAATCAATAGTTTGAATAATTTATTAAGAAAGTAAACTAATAATAACAATTAATTCAAAAAAATTGCTTTAGAATCTTTTCTCTTAGTTGGTATCTCATTAATATAAATTTTTTTTATATTTGTTTACTTTTTACGTATCATGGCGCAGAAGAAAAAATCGCTGATCCTTGCTCTTAAAGTTCAGTCTCTTATTGAATACTTCAAGAGCGTTCCAGCGTGTCATCTGCATATAATCTTAATAATAATACGTCAAAGAAACAATCTATTTTGTGAGACCTTTTGTGCTTTCAAGACAGTTTCTGAGTAATATTAAAAAGTCACAGTCTAGTACGACGCTACCCACACAATTATATTTTTTTATAAAACAATGTATATAAATATTTTATCATGCACGTGGTATACAATAAAAAGATATCCAATAAAGAGAAAAAAAGCGAGCTATTAAATAATCATCTAATTGAGAAAAATTGTTTTTATGTTATGTTTACATAATTTTATATTTCCAACATAAAATTTTTTTGTTTACGTTTTTTACATATCCGAGAGTATAAAAAAATCATTGAATTTTGCTCTATGGCTGCGTTTAGCAGAAAAAACTAGTGAGTTAACACTTAGTGATTCTTTATATGATTGATAGTTCCTACAAGAACATGATTCCTACACTTAAATCCAGTGAAGAACCAATCATATTAAAGATTCACTAAGCGTTAATTGATTGATTATCTGCTGTTATTGGTTTCTGCTGAACTTAGCTATTCTCTTATCGAATATTTGAAGAGCACTTTGACGTGTCATCCGCGTAATATCTTAATCAAATGTCAAATAAATAATCTGTTTTGTAAATATGCGATTTACAAGTAGATTAAGCTATTTGCAGCATATTCGAATTTTCTTTCTACACAGTTAAATATTAAAAACTTGAATTTAAATCAATTCTTTCAATTAAATAATGTTTTGCTAATTTTATTGTTTTATGCGTGTCACAATTTATTATTTAAACACAATACATATGATTAAAAAAATAACCACATCTAATCATTCCGTTTTTGTGGTTGAATTGCGTATTTTAAAAATAAGCATTCATATGCACCTAGTAAATAATAAAGTAAATTTGAGTCAAATTTAATATAGTATTTTTTTTAATTATTTAACTTTTTTTATTATTTTAATCAAATTAACGATATATTGAATAGGAGCAATGGGGACCTATCTAAATAATTAAAAATTATTATTTTTAAACTGAATATAGTTCGACATCACGAATTTAACAGTGTCTGTGTAGGAATAATAAACTAAATTTGAGTCAAATTTAATATAATATTTTAGTTAAATTATTTAATTTTTTTATTATTTTAGTTAAATTAACAACGTATTGAATAGGAGCAATGAGGACCTATATAAATAATTAAAAATTATTTAAACTGAGAATATAGTTCGACATCACGAATTTAACAGTGTATGTAGGATGATCAGAAATGGACGAGTTGGATAGACGCACAGAACGATATTCCTTGTTGAAAACTATGCGAGGTTAGTCATCTTCAAAGCCGAGAATCAGATATCTTGGTAATTCAAGTTACTCGCTTCGAATGAAGATTCTACAAGAGGGAAGACCACTTGCTAATTAACTGTGGAATAAACTTTTCTCATCGATCCCCGAGGCGTACGACTAGCCGAGCAGAAGCTCTTTTTCTCTTAATCGTTCACATAGGTCAAGCACTACTTGAGCACCGCGACGTTTTCGTTAATGGAAAACTATTTTTGTCTTCAACGAGGAAGATCGCCTCCAACACGTGTGATATCAAACGCTTCCGTTACTTATTGTTCTTACTTATTTGTTCATTTAAAAAAATACTGGTATGAATTTAACGTCAATTTACCATGCGATATCTATATAATTCTCACTGTGTTAATAGTAACACTAACATGATGTGATTTAATGCCATAATTTTATGATGATAGAAACACCACAGGTTATAAATCCGCAGCATTCTGGTATTAATATTAACACAATGAGAATTATATAAACACATCATAGTACCCACATACAACATAGTTTTATAATGTGTTCATATTAATATCATCACGTAGTAGATAAAATCTATGGTATTAACTTACATAATGTCGATGTTAATATTAACACCGACACAGTGAGAGAATTATATAAACACCGCACATTAAATTCACATCGATACTTTATCGATTCTTTTACATGTGACGATCATTCTCTCTTTCTCTGTCCCTCCGTTTTTCTTTATCTCTCTGCGTTCCTCTTTCAGTGAAGCGCTCTAATATCTTACGTTGTTTTCTCGTTTACGTTCACGTGGCACGTGCTCATATACTCGTAGAGAACGAACGAACGAGCGAGCAAGCGTCGTGACGCCCCGGATAAGCAAAAGAAGGTGCCGTCGCGTGTCGGCCTCCGCATATACGCCGCGGCCGTCGTCGTTATTAGTTATTAACGCGACCGAGCGACCGCTTTTTTCCACGAGGGTGTGCTCACGCAGCACGTCACCACCAGGGATCGATCTTCGGCCACGAGGTCGAGGGCTGGAAAGTGTTACGAGAAAGAGAGAGAGAGAGAGAAGAGACAGGGGCGGTAAAGAGGGGAAGAGGGGTTGTGCACAGGCACTACCTTCTTCTTCTTGGTCGAGGCCGAGCCGAGGAACCGCCCTTAACCCTATCAAATTTTTAACGGACCGTCGACTCACGTCGACGGCTTTCCCGAAGATCGACCGAATGGTGGGATCGATAAGAAAGAAGAACGTTAAGGGGAACAATAGATACTTCGTAAATAAGCAAAAAATATGTCAGAAAAGTATCCGAAAAATTATTAAAAGTGTTCGATACATTTATACTGTCTTCAGGCATCACAATACATCCTTCAGACATTCTTGCGTGGATATGTTTGTGTGTGTGTGTGTGTTTGTTTTAACTAGTTTCAAAGCTTGGGTATTGCACGAGCTGGTATTATGTCTTCGGAGAGTAGAATAATCTTGCTCCCTGGAATAGGTTATTAGTGGCGTCAGAGCTGACGCAATGTTTTTCAAGGCAAGTACTGTCTGCTAACTTCGAATCTTGGCATTAAGATTGGTAAAAGTTTGGTGACAATAGATTACGTGACGTTACAATATTTTTATGTGTGAGTTAATCGTAATTTCTTAATAATTCTGTGTGTGAGGATGGTTTATTTTTTAAGTCGTAATAAGAATTTTTCTTCAAGGATTTTATTAAGCAACCCTTACAGAATTTTCCTATATAGAATAGACATCCAAGGGATGTCCTAAAGATCTCCAGAGGAGATCTTCTCATGTTATTTGAAGGTTTTAAGGACATTTTCAGAAACATCTCTTGAATTAGATATGTGTGCTATGTTATATGAGTTATACTGGAAGATATAATGATGAATTACTTATTTTGTGTATTAAAATCATGTTGCTTAGTGCTTTTAATACTTAAATTAGATGATTAATCACTACCTGTTAGCATTAAATTTAGTACAAACCGCTGAGGGATTTTCCTAAAGACCTACAGAGAATGTCCTCGTATCCTCTGAATATTCTAAGGATGTTCTTAGAATGTGCAGTTATATTAGAAGATATATATAATGATGAATTACTTATATTGAGTATTAAAAGCGCATTATTCGAATGTAATTTATCGCTTTCTATTAGTATAAAATTGGCCAGTATTAAATTAGATTTCTATAAGCAAATTCGATTTTGACGTAGACAAATGTTAGAATTTATTTTAGAACTGTACAAATCCGATGTCGAATCTATATTTATAAAACTGAACTTTGATAATAATTTTCTTTAGAAATTTCATGAAAGAAATATTAACAATTTTCGCTAGAAATATTATACAATACTACAAATACTATTAAGATAAAAATACTTAGCGCTTCTTTTACATTTTTAATGTCTTTTTTTTAGATATATATTTATAGAATTAAAATTTGAGAATCATGTCCTTTAAGAGCAATTTATCTTTCAAACAATTACAAAAATCCTTCGTTAAAGGATAACGTGACATTCATCCCTGCACATTTATTTCGATTAGCTCTACGTTTCTAGAGTCAGAGTGTCACAATCCCTTCTTGAGGCGATTATTGCCAATGACAATATTTTTCAAGGTAACACCTGATGCTAGCTGAAGCCAATTACTGCATAAGCCCGATTCCGGTATGTTTCTATTATCGGGCACCCCAACAATAAAGACTCGCTCTACACCAGAAAGAAACTTAATCTCAACAATTTTTCTAAAGATCTCTCAACTTTCCCATTAAAAAAATTGCTCCCTCAAGCCTCATTGACTTTCTGCTAGATTACTCTCGAAATATCTCGATGTTACGATTACTTCAACGTCGTGAACACTTCGCGACGTTCAGTTTCATATTTTTTCCAGGGTCAGAACTAATCTTATTCTAAGCTGGCAAGAGGAAGTGAAGTGGCTTATATTAGGGGGGAGAAGGCAATATTTTTCAAGGCAACAACTGCTGCTCGCGACCCCGTCCTCGGCAACGAGCGCGAAGCCAAATGCAAAGTGCGACAGCAATTCGCATTTTCGCCAAATTAAGATATCATAATCTCACGTTCTCCGGAAGAGAACGAGCGCCGCGACTAGCGCTCGATTTACCGAGCGTCAATGACGGAAAGAGGGTGAAAGCGGGGGAGGGAGAAAGAGAACCAAGCGAGACGGACTACGCGGGGGTGCCATTTCGACGTCTGATCGACATGACATCTCCGCAGTGCCACGAGCGCGTATCGCGAGTACGCAGTTCGCGAGCAGGCAGTTCGGGGAGGTTTCAAAGATGGCCAGTTCTTTGCGTGGTGTTCCTCTGCCGCGACACACACGGAAGCTCGAAGCGGATAGAGACACAGGCAGAGAAAGAGAGAGCGAGAGAGACGAAAAGAAAGAGAGAACGAATGAGAAAGAGAGAGAATGAGATAGAAAGAGGGTGAGAAAGAAGGTGGACCGATCGAAGGGACTCACGTCTCTCATCTCGCGGCCGCGGCGACGTGCTCACGTGCGAGCGTCGTCGTTCCAGCGAGTCCGGCGCCAACGACGACGGCGACGATGACGGATAATAGGCACGTTAGTGCGACGCGTAATTCACTATTATTTGCTGCTGCTGTTACTGTTGCTGCTGCAGTCGCGCACGACGGTCGATGCGCCAGGCGCATCGCCCCAGCAACCACGGCACGAAGCTCACGACTGGCTCGTTGCGAGCGAGCGAGCGCCAGCCGGGGGTTGGCTTGAAGTTCACCGGCTTGTCGAGGAGGTGAGGTGAGGTGAGGGGAGGGTGGAAGGTTGAGGGTGAATCGGGGGAGCGACGAATGCCGCGACGCCTGCCGGCGTTCGTGGGAAATCACCCCCGAGCAGGCGCGACAGGGCGATGCTTGATTGGTGGCCGTCTTATTAGCGACGGGGTTGCGAGGGGGTTATGTTGTTTCGGTACCGGTGCGGCATTGGTGACTTGATGGTTCGTCATGTTGGTCTTTTTTTTTTTAAGAGGGGAGTAGCGGTACCACGTAATCAACGTGTTTTTGAATTCTTTTTCAAACTCCGTTATGTATTCTGCTATCAACTTTTAATGTCTCTTTTTACTAAAGTACATTATCATTTATAATTCTGGAATTTTTTGAAAATGAGATTATTTGAGCTCTTCAACATTGTTTTTTAACTTCACTTTGTTTTTCAATTTTATTAAGAAAATTATATTGAATAATATAATATTAAAGAGTTTAAGGAGCAACTTTTTATTTTTAATAAAATATCATTTAATAAATAATCATTTCAATATATTATTTCAATTTTGGAATTCTATTAAAAATGAAGAGTTATTCTTTAAACTCTTTAACAAAATATTATTGTATCATTCAATATTGAATATAGTAATAGAAATATATTAAAATAATATTTCCGGGATTAAAATAATACATTTTAATTATTATATCAATATATTATTTTAATCCCAGAATTCTATAAAAAATAAGGAGTTATCCTTAAACTTTTTAACAAAATATATTGTATTATTTAATATTATTTCTTTAATAAAATTGATAAACATTAAAAATGAAATTTATGTCTATCTTTATGTTACATATATATATATTTACTTCTTTATTTCATTGTTGTGTTTTGTATTATTAATATTAATAATTATTCATGTCTTCCATGAATTGGAAGATACATAATTAAATTTCTTGCGTATCTTAAATATTAATTGATATCGTTGATCCGAATATGATGTAAGATATCTGATAAGGATATCTTCGAGAATAATGAGGTACGGTGGACCATACGGCGCTGATTTAATTGGAAACGTAATGGCACATTCGTTATAGCAAAGTAGCAAATATCTGGCACACGTGGCGAACAACAGGGTTAACGGGAATTCATTTTCGATATCAATTAAGCCCGCCAGAATGCATATATCCAAATTCCTCCGGTTCGCCACTTCTGACGTCGTCGACGCGGCCTTGAACTACTTCGCGCGAAACCAATCGCGAAACGCGGCATCGCGCGGAGCAATCTCGGTATCTGGGTGACTCTTTCCACAGTTAGGACAATACGTTGGGGCAGGCTTAGTTGAAGGACAGAAAAGAAGCGGCTTTAAATTATCCGCGGCTAAAGATAGGTCGTTTCACTTTATATTTCGAATCAAAGCCACCTGAATATTTAAGGCTTGTTCACTTGGAGAAAAACAGTTGCGGCAATTATGAAGGTAACCAAGTTTTATATGTAAAATTAATGTATACAAATAAGTCATTTTACAATTATTGCAATTATAATTAGTTATGCAATTCTGTAACTTGTAATTGTCATTTTTACAATTACTACTATTATGTTCTCTGAGCGTGATATATGAAGTGTTAGAAGTGTCGAAGACTACTAGGATTGCTGCCAAAACTCTTTCGACTTGTTGGAATTTTAATAAGAAATGTGCTACTGTTGAATATTTTCCGGGAAAACGAGAGAACAAAATTTTTCCTTATTTTTCTTCTTTTTTTCCTATTTTGTATAAAAATATTCAAATGAGATCAGCGAATATCTTTATAAGATCTCTGAAAAAATTCTCATGTTATATTTTTAAGAATTTTTCATATCTTAAATTTATAAAAATGTTTAAAAGATTATTTTGCACTTTTTAAAATTTTTTAATTTTTTTCAAAAATTATAGAATATTTAAAAATTCATAGATATAAATATTTCTAGAAAAGATGGGGATTTTCTTAACATTTCTGAAGTGTTTCCATTCGTGTGCAAAAATTTAAAAAGTTTTTGGAAAATTTATATAGGAATTATATGGAATTTATATAGGAATTCTAAAAAATTATATAAAAATTCTAAAAAACATTTTCATCGGGGATGTTTTACATTTTATCCGTTTATGATTATTATTAAAAAAATTCAAAATATCAAAGAAAATAATATTGATTCATTCTACATCGGGAAATATTATTGTAAGTTATAAAGTTTATCATGTAATTTTATATATTTAATTTTCACGTTATGAAGATTTTAAATCTAACTCTTATATGCCCTTTCATAATATCATTATCGTGTATTATTAACAAGAGTTCTTTATACTGATTGTTTTTTATCAAAGAAAAAAATTAACTTGAAGAGATTTATAGAATTCTTGCCCTAATAAATCGTGCAAATGTAATGTAGAAAATAGAAGTCTTTTAGACTCGAAAATAAATATAAATTTCATTTTGATAATTTATTTAATAATTCTACGTTTTCCCAACTCGATTTTCTCAGCAAATAAGAACACGATCATTATCCACTGGGATCTCTCGCTATTCTATTTTACTCGAGAAATATTGTTAGACTCCTGGAACGGCTGATGATTATACCTCGATAAATCTTTGTCGAGCTGGAACGACAGCAATCTAACTATGTGCCTTCCACTTCATTTCTCACTCAATCACGTCCTTGAATATCGCAGGAACTATTGGAATGACTTGGTACAAATACTTCCTGTCAAGACGAAACGGCGGTCTTCTTCGTCGATCGCAAACCGCTGGACGAAACCATTAGCTCTGTTTAGCTTTGGATAGAGTCTTACTTACCTGCAAACCGAGTATTCGAGTTCCTTGCGGAGAAGATCAACAGGTTCGCGTGCCGGATGTGCCGACACACGGCGGAAGTCCACTCGTCAGCCACGTGAAATTGTTCCTCGTGATACCGATCGGTTCGACCTTTCACCCAATGAAAGACCCGCGTAAGACTCACGGCGGATTTTCCATCCCTTTCTCTCTCTATTTCATTATCACAATTTAAGATAGCAGACGATTCACACGATTTAAGATAACAGACGATTCACGCGATAAGAGAATCTTTAAATTTCCTCTCTTCAGCTCTTTAAACGCATGACTATATTTATGATTCTTGGAACGCACCTTCTTTTCCACTGAACGTATCTCAATCTTTATCTCAAAAGTATCCATTATTTTACGAATGAAAATAGAGAGAGAAACTCTGGTTTTATTTGTGTGACCGTAAAAGTCATAAAAAGAGGAGTAGGAAAGGATAGAAATCGACGGGGCGTCGACAAATCACGGTGACTTTACGACCGTGAAGGATTGTCTGGGTAGAAGAAGATAAAAACGTTACACGACGCGTAAAAGTGTAGGCCATCTATTCTCACTTTTGTCAGATCGTACTACATACAATTCGCTTCTCGTCGGCGGTCTCACTATTTTTCCGAGGCCGTCTACACGTGAGGAGAATACACAGCTAGTTAGACAAATGAAATAGGGAGATGCACTCAGAGAAAAAGACATAGTGGTAGCAATATAAAAGTAACAGGTATACAAGTTTTATAAGTAGAATTATTGTACAGGAAATAAGATGGTTATGGAATAAGTAATGGAAATTGTGGAATACTACGATATCTTGTATAATTTACGCATAAAAAAATGTTTGATTTCATCAATTGGGATTCAAGTGGAAAGTAGATAAATCAGAACTTTCTGGTTAAATCTATTAGAATTCTAGTCAAGATAGTCAAGTAATAATTATCAAAATTCTGATTGATTACGATCAAAATATGCTGATTCGTTCATTTTCAACTAGAAATCTTCTTCAGTGTGATCACTGGTCATTAGTATTATATTTATTGTGTCGTAATTTTGAGAACATTGATATTGATTTTATAATTCAGTCTACAGCTTGAATGTGGCTTTCAATGATATAATTGAACTGGTAACGAAATGTATATACGCAACATATGATATAAATACTTAATACTATGTACTACTTGATGGTATTCCACATCTTCTCTTCTATTCCATAATCACAATCATAATTCCTTCTTCAGTTTTTTTATAAATTGCATTCATTCTGTATATCCGAAGAATGTCTATCTGTAGCATAATTAATATCACTCTATGGCTAACAAACTTGTATCAACTAACAAAAGTAGTTATGTCATATGAATATCTACTGACTTATTTCAATAAAATAAAATGGTATTTCATAAGTTCCATATATATGTATTTGAATAAACTACTTTATAGTTATTGCAACTGTAAGATAGTCTATTCAACTGTATGCATTAATTTATTCAACTATGTACATTCATTCTACATATAAAACTTGTATAGTCACCTTTTTAGCTGCTACCACTATTTTTCTCTGAGAATCTCTGGGAAAAGAGAAGAGAGGAGAGGGAAAAAAATCGACGGGGAAGTAAGTACAAAAATTGTATAAGGTCTAACATCTTTGTCGGGGGAAACCATATTCGAAACCTAAACATTAATTGTCGGGATGCTCGACCATAGGTTTGTTTTCCTTCTTTTCTTTCGGCCGCGCGGGAGTTTGTTGAATGTTGCGAAGCTTCGGTGAAAAAATGTATCAACGTGAAAAAATCGCGAGCGGCCGAACTTGCGGGGGGTTGAACTGGCTCTCGGTTAGTTGGTTAGCAACGCGGGTTTTGATTCTGACAACTTCGCTCACAAAAAACCGGACAAGCCCACTTTTTCTCGCGACGAATGAGTCGTCTATTATTTAGCGCTCGCTTCGCTAATGGAATATCGATTGACACCGAGAATCCCCTCCCAGGTACGCGACTGGGTGAAAAACTTGATCTACTTCTTTCGGATTTCCGGTATTTAGTCGCCGGAACCATTCGTCCTCAGAATAAATCGGATAATACATGATTTTAGCGTTTTCTGATTTAATTAAGATAACTATATTCAATATGGACTATTTAAGCATTGCGATTTTTGTTCAGTCTAACAGTAAAAACTGATGATAAGATTCAAAATAATCCGCATCAAATAGAAGTCATCATGACATCGAAATGGTTTTAAAATAATAACTCTATATAATAACTTTAATATAATATAAACTCTATAAATTACTTTTCAATCAGTTTCGATTCATTTTAACGTCTTTTTGACGTTGTTGTAATTTGTTCTGCTTGAGAAGAAACATTTTTAAACATTACTTGAAAATATTACATAGAAATATTATTACATAGGCATCAAACTCCAGCTTTGCGATCCGTAATTTGGCGCTTTTTATTTATTTGTGTTATTCACACTGCAGTCTAACTTATTATTGATTGATTGAAGACATAAGAGAAGCATTTTCAATATTTATATGGAAATAATGAGGACTTAATTTTATTCATTATTACCTGTAAACAACAAGTATTGGATAGAGTTACGTAATTCAATAATTGAATATTAATCATTCTATTAAAATAATTGTGGTACTTTTGTTAGACGTAAATATTTGCAAAGTTCAAACGTTCTCTCGAATGTTCAGTCGTTAATGCATTAAAAATACGTTCAATTAAATTAAATTTTTTTTTTCTTCAAGAACACCGAGCAGTCTCCACTTCAGATTTCATATATTACAATTATAGAAGAAATACTTTAATGTTTCTTCATTTACGCCAAATTCCAAAGTCAAAACATTGATAATTTAATTATTCCTCTACTGAAATAATATCAAAATATATTATATAATCTTGTGACATATTTCCAAGATTTCTCTATAAAGGAGAAAAATGGACTTGTCTGACTATCTACGTCTGACTATGGACGTGACTGAATCTACCAGTTCCGACTTTTTTATAACGATAGAAAAATATAGACTTATCTAATCATTAGCAGTCAAGCTGCTGACGTAATAAAACTAACTGACGGGATAAACAACAATTAACAATAATATAACATCAGTATTATAATTTCATATTTAAAAAATATAAATGTAATAATTCAATATAATTCATGTTGTACATAACAATTACATTAAGAGTAAAATTATAACACTGATGTTATGTTATTGTTAATCTGGAAACACTAGTCGGTCTCGATTAACATTTACTAGACGGATACATCTCCTAATGAACGAAAATTTTCCTCCAGCCTCTCATGAGATCAGAAAAAGTGGGCATGTCCGATTATTGCGAACCGAAATTCGTTCTCTGCTTTATAGCAGTTGAGAGAAGAAAAAAAATTGGAGAGATTCCTTTTTATCACAGAACTTTTTCCTTGCCTTCGCAACAATTCATTGGACAAATTCGCGAATATTTTGTTTTGTAGAATATCAAACGAGGCAGTTCTAAATCTCGGATCCCGCTTTCTGGAATATACGAGAGGGAACGGTGGTAGTAATTGACAGGTTTCTGATGGGGCACCCTGCCCTCTTTGCGCGAGGGGGCTCCTCCCCCCCTTCCCCCCTCGCTTGGTCGAGTTACCGCGCTATGCAATTACAAGTATTTACAAAATCACAATCGACTCTTACGGCTTGAGTCGCTTGTTCCGCCACTTCTCTATAATCTCGTAAATGTTTCGCGAAACACGTGTATAGTTTATTGTATATATACACGCACACGCGAGGATGCGTGCCGTCGTAGACGCACCCGTAATTTTACTGCCGCACATCTACCTCGCAACGAACAGAAAAATCTGTGCGTTTCACGATTTCGTAACATCAAACATGATCATTATCGACAAATGTCATCAGTCATGAGAGAGCACACTATAAATATACGACTCTCTCGTGACGAACAAGAAAAAGTAAAAATCTTAGTTTCTTTTGATTTTGAATATACTCTAAAAAATATAGGTGGATTTAACTCTAAAAAATATGGATGTGTTTATATAATTCTCACCGTATCAGTGTTGATATAAACATCAACATGGTGTGTATCTAACATTACAGTTTAAAATTCAGTGTTAAATCCACACGATAGTGTTTATATCAATACGGTAAAAATTACATCTAATACTCATGGTGTTAAATTCGCACCCATATTTTTAGAGTGTACAATTAATACAATTATTTCTTTACACGATATCATCGCACATTTACATCAGGTATCGCTCGACCGGTCGTATTAGCATTAAACTCTAAAAAGTCTGTATGTGGATTCGAACCCTGGGTGTTAAATATTGAATAAACTCTTACCGTTAGTGTTGATAAACACCACAGATCTAACACCATGAGTTTTAAACCATGGTATTTAATCCGCATTCATGGTGTTAAATCCACACCATGTTGGTGTTCAATCAACACGGTGAGAATTATAATTAACCCCTATAGTGCTAATTGAATCCACAACCATATTTTGTAGAGTATACAATTAGTACAATTATTTCCTATAATATTGCGTTCATATATCAAACAAATATCGCTCGACCGGCCGTATTTATCACTAAACGAAGGGAGTTCGTAAATTTCTAATTATCTTAATCGTATTAATGGTTTCTATCTCTTTTTACAGAACGAGTTAGGCAAATGGGAACAGTCGCACGCGTTTAACATTATAGATGCTCTAAACGGCAGAAATACGGGCCTGTTTACGTCACGGTGACGTCGATAAGAACCTCGCGTGTGTGACTCACGCTAAACGCGCGCCTAGAATAATGCTAGAAACTAGCTTGCTCGGTTGCGCAACTTTGCGAGCTCTCTGTCTTTTCAATACTGTACGAGTCGTGTTTATATATGTATATATATATATATGTGTGTGTGTGTGTGTGTGTGTGTGTGTGTGTGTGTGTGTGTGTGTGTGTGTGTGTGTGTGCGTGCGTGCGTGCGTATGTGCGTGCGTGCGTTCGTGCGTGCGTTTTTGTGCGATACGTGCGTGGGTCTACGCACTTCCGGTTGTACGAGTGACCGCGCTTAATTATACCTTGGCTTGCCGTTCGATCGTTTGCGTCGCGTTCAAAAAGGCGAAACGACCGGGTTGTCATGGTAAATCTTAATAAACAAATTAATTACGGCGATATTTGCCCTTTCAACTTCGATTTGCGACGGAGAACGAACGAGGATGCGCGATCGATTGCGGTAATTGTGTGATGCCTGACATTGTGATCGTCATTTCTTCATGTTGTACAACTATTAAATAAGTCATCGTTTTTAAATTACAATGGAATACCTTAATGGCGAACCGGATGTTAAGCTGTAATACTTTGATATGTATTGTTGCGATATTATTTAATTAGTACTGTTAACATTACTGTTAATAACGTTAATTAGTAATATTAACATTACCAATTATGTATTATTGATGGTGTCAATTAATCTATACAGCACAAATCGTCCCAACATTGCGGTAATCTTGCAAGCGTTGCGGCAACACTGCTACAGGCTCTGTACTGGAAAGATGCCATTGACATCAATATTGTAATACCAAATGTTAATTCATTTAGCGATATTACAGCTTAGTGTTTTGTTCGCTGACGTACGCTGACAACATCGCATTTGTCTTTTATCGCAATTATGTTGATCGACTTCAATTTGCTCTCCTTCACGAGAGCAATCCGAGAATCCATTAGCACTCTAACTTCGCGTCCAAAGTTCACGTAACAGTCCAAGAACTATTTCCCGCTTACGTCAGCGGGAAACTTCAGAGATCCTCTCGTTCTGGGCACTCAGCGACGGTTTTAAGACTACCTCTTGTGGTTGTGACCGCTGCCTTTGCTCCTGGGACTGTCCGAGGTCACGTCATTGGGCTCTCTCCTCTGTCTCAAGATGAAATTGAGATTGTGCGCGGTATTTACAGCGTAATAGACGTTAGCCGAGTTGGGCAGTACCATCTCCCGATCGGGTAGCACCTGGGCCAGGGTGTACTGATCGGGACTGCCTTCAAGGCCGAGCTTCAGCATGGCGTTCCGGATAACCTGCGGCGTCCGCTCGTTGTTCGATAACATTATCGACTTGTACAGCACCACGCCTTGCGTTTCCACGTTATCCGTTTCCATAGTGACTTTGATAATATAGAAATCAGGCGAGCTCTTGTGCGAGTGACTGGGACTAGACAGTCCGGCGAGATTCGGAGTGCTACCGTTGGCCGCCACAGCACCGGCTGGGGGTGCCAGACGAGTCTGATGACTGCCACCTCCACCGGAGCTTAGGGATACGTCCAGGGACGGTAGAGACGAGCTCGAGGACGAACTGGACATTTGGGACGGTGACGTTCGCCGGTCCAGCGAGTTGTGTGGCGAGCTTGGGAGGGAATCGAGATCGCAGTAAAATTGCGAACTGCTCGAACTGGACGTTGAGGCAATTGAATCATTCTTGCGGTGACCTTGATGACCCTGTAAGACAAGTCCCATGATTAAATTCTCGTTCGAATTCCTGTTGATAATCGAAGGTTGTTTTTTAATAGAAAGATATGTGACTTACTTCAAAAATACTCGAAATATATATGATTATCATTAATAATATCGTCTCATGTACTTGTTTTATGTGACTTTGGTGAAGAAATTTTGGTGCTCAGATTAGATAATTTTGAGAAATTTCTTGATATTCGTATATATTATTAGGTGTTGGAATTAATTCGTAGCGTTTTTAATGAAAGAATGTTATTTATTTCACATGAGCATTAAAAAATACATTAATGAAAGTACTTCCCATCACTTGTAAAACGCTACGAATTAATTCCAACACCTAATATATATATAAGAAGAAAATAGATTAGAATAGCCTTGGCCAAAAGTATAGAATATCTTCACAATTTATGTAAATATGTTTTACATTTAATGAAAAATAATATTTATTTTTTCATTTTAATGTTTTGTTAGTTTTTCTTTGGATCTTATTATTTTTCCAAGAAAATGCAATAAATTGAGGATGCCTCATACTTATGGCCAAGGCTGTATTATTAGAAATTAAAAAATGATCACCTGTTTCTTCTTGCCGCGATTGTTGAGAGTGTTCCCTGGTGGTGGCTCGATCTGACAGCTGAGTTTGTACGCTTCCCGATCATCCAATATCACCACCGAGTGGAACCAACGATCGAACACGGGATCCATGCTGAAGTTATATGCGTTTGCCGCGCCCTGCAGAAGTCTTATCCTGGCGAGCACCTCGAACTCCTTCCGTCTTTTATCAAAATTGATGAGACCATCGGCTATCGTATCCGGAATCGCCGTGTCGATCATAGTGAGGTCAGTTAGGAAGGTACCTAGGTACGGTATTGTGCCGTAACTAATGTTCTGAAATCAAATTTCAGAAAAATTCACCAATACTGCTAGTTTAAGAGAAAAGGAGAATAGCACAGAAAATACGATATATTCATCCATATTAATAAAATGGTTTCTGTGTAATCTAATCTGTATTTATAATTATTTTTGCGAATCGACTTAACACATCTTGAACTCGTTATTCAGCATAAATTTATATATAATTAGTTTTATAAATTTCTGATTCTAAAGAATTAGATATAAGTTTTATATATAAGTTATATATATATATATATATATATATATAAAATTATTATTATTATATATTAATCATATATTAATAATATGTTAATGTATAATTTATAATTAATATATACATATAATAATAAATTTATATAAAAAATAAAATTTATTTATGTATATACTTAATTTTATAATTAAAGTTCTAGTCTCATTAAATCATTAAAGCAATTTTCTAATTCAGAGATCACCGATGTGGCAAACTTTTACAATTTAAAAATTCTTAAAATCAAATATCAGATATATTAATATTTTATCATATAATCAAAAAAGATACGGACCTTTTTTTTTACATAAAAGAAATTGTTGCTGTCATGATTTTTTTTCTCTTACTGTTCTGTTCGCGTCTATTTGATTCAAAATGTAGTACATTTTTTACTCAATATTTAAGAATTTTTTTCTCTGGTATATAATGACTTTGTCTGTGAATATAAGATCCTTTTTCTGTAAAATCTTTTTTATTGTTTAGATTTTGTTGATATATTGGCCGTAATAATATGATTGTAAATTTAAACAGAACAACAGAGTTAAACGTCTATATGATCTTCTTAAAAAGCTGAGAAAAAATTTCGCCAGAGCTCACAAAAGAGAGCAACGTTACACAACGTGTTATTAAACTTACGCCCGCGTGAGTATTCTGTTTTTGAAAGAGCTTCTGCAGATGCCTATCGCTTCTGCCGGCAGTGTCAGCGAACTTGGCAGTGCCCTCTTTGATGAGCAACTCCCTCTGGGTCCAGGCGTTGTTCTCCTCCGAGAATATCCTCTCGAGCTCGCGGAAGAGTTCGTGCTTCTCCCGAGGCATGCACTGCCAACACTTCTCCAGTCGATACACCGGATTGCTTTGGAGACCGGAGACGATCGCTTTCAAACTACTAAAATTCTTGAGTATCCGCAATTCCTGTGCGACGTCGATCCACGTCTCGAGGATTCTGGCGCGCTCCTGAGATTTGAGCGTCGTGTCCGTCAGAATCGTCGAGATCACACGTAACGAGACGGCATTGAATTGGTTCACGGTTGCCACCACCGTGGCGGCTTCGTGACTCCTGGAACGATCCTTCCTGGACCATACGGCACCAAGACACTGATGGGCAACCAGTTTCTTAAACACTTCGGCATCCATCCGGGTTAGCTGCTCGGCGAAGTGACGGTGGGGCACCTCGGGGAAGATGTAGTTCCCCCAGTGATCCGCCATCGGATCCGGGGAACCGCGCATGGGTAGTCGGCCATTGTCGTATACTATACAGTCTAAAAGAAAAAGAAAATCGAATTGAAATCAATCTGGTTCGATCTCAAATTGATGAAAATCAATCTAGAATTATGTGGCGAAATATTATTTTTTCATTATTCTTTTTTAAAAATCATTTTTATTTTATGATTTTTAAAATATAAATTGTTGTAAAAATTTAAAAGCATAATTTAGATTAATTAAATTAATTTGTGTGGCTTTGGAATTTCAATGAGATTAAAAATTTGTATTAAATTTTAATATTTAATTCTGATATAAAAGAATTCCTTTAAAAATTCTTTTAAAAATATTATTAAAAGCCGAACTTAAATTAATCTAATCGAAAATTAATGAAAATTAATATAGAATTAAATGGTAAAATGTTAATTTTCATAATCGAAGTCCTTTTTATAAAATTCTTTCTTATTCCATACATTACAGTTTTTTAAATACATTATTGTAAAATTTAATTAATATATAAAAGAATAATTTAAATTAATTTTATAATTTTCATAATTTAATAAGATTAAAAATTTATATTAAATTTTAATAATTCTGAAATAAATAGATTTTTTATAATTTTTTATAATTTCATAAATATTACATTCTATCAATCTTTATTAAGAACAAGTCTCAATTATATTCGCGTCAAAAACTTTCTTTTGCAAGATTGTTTCAAAATATTCTCTCTCTCTCTCTCTCTCTCTCTCTCTCTCTCTCTCTCTCTCTTTCATTACTTTAAATAAAACCATCTCTATTTTGAAAATATTGCAACTGGATCGAGTTCTCCAGCAGGCAAGCCTTGAGTGAAAGGTGAGCCCTGCCCGGGTCGTGGCAGTATAATAGAGCCTGTAGACCCTCAATTTATATACGGGAAGCAGACGCCTTTGTGCGAGCTCGAGCAGCCTGATTGGTCTTTCACCGTCACTAACAATCAGACCATCTTTCTGTGTTCCAAACTGCCGATAGAACGATTCTTTCGCGCCAATGCTGTTCGCGTCAATAAAATATGCCGTTTGAACTTTTTTTGTATTCCAGAAACTCGCGAAATATACGTCGAAACGCATTGCGAGGATATATAAAGTCCGATCCTATGTTACTCCTATCTGTTATATTTTTCTTTTTTTGCATAAGTTTGAGGAGACAGTTTTGCAATTTGGGATTTCTGTAAATGTTAAAAGATTGTTTAAAGATTGTGCGCGATAATGTTTGACCTTTCTCAGACAATGCATTTGAAATATAATATTTTAGCGGATGTTTTGCTCGCTTATCGCGGTTCACGAATTCTCTGTAAATATAAAGTAGGTCGCCATGTGAGTCATTACTTGTTACATTCAAATTGTATGCATAAGCAAGAATGTATTATTATTAACAATTAAGAACAATTTGGATTCCTTATTTTTAATAATTCAAAATGGAAAAATTAAAGCTACTAAAAGTCGACATTTAGTGCGCTACGTATTAATACAAAAAATTATGTTTAACCGATGTTTAAAAATTCATATTTGACATTTAGTTATATAATTATATATATATATATATATATATTACTAAATTATTCGACAAAAATATGTTTTTTTAATATTGGAACAGGAATTAATTCATTTTTTATAATTTTTTGAATACCTACATATGAATGTGTTTTCTAAATTGCTCTATCCCGTTACAAAGTTATTAAGTAATTTACATTTAATTTTGCAAGAAAGGATTATTTTTTATTAATTTTGTAATATCATAATTGTGATATTGGAGAAATTGTATTACAATCAAAATTAAATATTAGGACTTTCAGCTCTCAAAAGGATTTTTTAATCAGCTATAATTAATAAAATAGTTAAATATAGGGTCCATTAGCTGTAAATTAAGTTATTGATGATTTAACAAACAGCTTTCAATTGTATTTATTTAAACTTTTACCATGAATTATTATCATTGAATCCGATGTCAAAATTGATAAATTCAAAATTATAGGTTTAATATAGCTGATGTTAAAACTTGAAAAATGTCTAGATTATTACAAAATTTATAGTCTTTCATAATTTTGAATTTATTAGTTTTGACATCAGTTTCATATTCATCAATATTTAATCATAATTATCTTATAAATCATATCTGACACTAAAAAACTTTTCAAAACTTGGAAATTCTAACAACATACTTAATTTTTATTACAATGAAACTTCTTCAACACATCATACAACATAGTTATAATATGACCATATAAATATGTAAAAATAATCTTTTTTTGTAACTATGAATGCAAATATCTCGAAATTGGGTTATATATGATAGAATAATTTGGAATTTTTAAATACTGGATTTATATTCAAAAAACTACGGAAAATAACTAGTCTTGTTCTAATATTCCTTTTTTGTTATTACTCGATTTTATTTTCACTCATCATTAACTTTTCGAAACTGGATACTTTTATTATAGATTTGAACTTTATTTAAATACAACCAACGGATTTAAAACTTTATTTTATATTTTAAAAACCTATCTGTATTTTTATACATTTATTTTAATACTGTATTACTGTATTATTTGAAACAGATTTTAAAACGTTAAATTTTTATTTATTGGAATCAGAATACATAATTTAGAATTATCTTATGATAGTTATAAATTTCTAAATTTAAAACACGATTTATAAATAATAATTTTATTAAATAATTTTTATTTAATGAAATTTTGAAATAAATACTGAATGCATCATTTTGATTACAACAAAGCATCCTAATGGTCGTTTCTTTCACAATTTAACCAAAACCGATGTGGTTCTTAGGAAATGTCGCGCCGCATTATCATTCTTCGTATTTGAGCTTCTCACGGTGCCTTATCAATTACACGGCTTTCTTTGTGTTTAAAGTTCACGGGTGGAACGACGTGACTCACCAAGCCGGTAAAATAACATTACCTATTTGATCCTCCCGCTGAAACCGGTGCAGTCGGTGCTTAGCTTTGAGTTCGAGCTCGGAGCCAATAAGACGTTGCTGCGTGAACTCGAGAAGCCTGGTGAGCAGGGGATGGCTCGGGGGTGACTTCCAGTCGCCTAGATAAGCGTCCAGCCAGACGTGCAGAGCTTGGACGAGGGTCTTGCGATGCTGCTCGCAGCCGGTGGTCCCGTCCAGAGCGTCGTATCGTGCGAGCAGCAGCTCGAGGACTTCACGTGGGCTGGTGAACGCCCGGTATGTCGCCAGGAAGATGTTTATGTAAGTGGACTCCAGCTCGCCGTCGTCGTTCGCCAGACTTTCGACCAGCCGCTGCACCGTGCCGGCCTTTAAGAAACGCACTCGCACCGTCTCCCATTCCAAGTGCGAAATCTCGTCGTCAGAATCCTGGAGAATCGCAACGAATGCATTAGTTGAATGTTGAAATTATTAATTGAAAACAAACATACGACAGAATAGTTTTAGCAACGTTGCTGCAACATTGCTAGAATGTGCTGTATGAATGCTTTTGTGCCTTTAAAGATTCCTTTAAATAAAAGCCTTTTACTCTAGAATGCTTGTCGATTGATGATACAGTATTACTATTGATATATAAATTTTATGAGAGTATAGATCATTGTTAATTAATGTAACACAAGATTTTTGTATACTTTACACTTTTAATGATAACATATTTATAATCTCTATAAAGAAAATAAGAAAACTAGAAAAAATATAAACCTCTATAAATAATTATCTAATTATTAAATTAAAAAGAGCAAGATTACTGTCAAATTCAATTTTGAAATGATATAGCGTATGTAATCCAACAAAACTATTTAAAAATTGATCATTTATTACGTGATTTCAATTTCTTTGTTATAATATTGACCACCAAAAGATCCAAACTGATATATAATGGACTGAATTTTTAAAAGCTTTGGTCCCCGCTTTGATGAATGGCACTAGAATGATACTCAATTAGGCTTCAGCTTTCAGCCTGGCAGATTTAAATCTCATGCTAACCATTGAAGACACAGCTTAGCGCTCAATGATCTCATTTACACACGATAATGAAATTTACATACGATAGTATTCTAGGATTAAATAAAAGTCTTTAAATAAACAGTAGCTAAAAATTTAGAAATTTCAGAGCAAGTAAAAAAAACTTGCTCTTTGAAATTTCTAAATCTTTAGTGAGGAGAATCTTTCTTGAATCAAAAAATTATGGAAGATACTGTGTGTGTGATTACAAGTAGATCTCCATTCAACCATAATAAGAAAAAGTTTAATTATATTGGTAAAAATCACTTAAAAGTCAACTACAATAAAAAAAAAAGATTAAATTAATTGAAATTATAATTAAACTCTCTAAAAATGATTAAATTAAATTAATAAAAATTATCAAGATCTAAAAAGAACAAATTAAACGAGTAAAAATTACTATCAAATGCTAAAAATCTAAAAGAAAAGGACAAGTTATTGGTAAAAATATTAAACGCTAAAAATCTGGACTAAAAATATTTCGATCATGCTTACCGATGCTGAAAGACTTCTCGTGGGCCGATGGTATCGGACCTTCTTTAGATATACTGTGTATATGACGCCGTCGCCTCTTTCCTCGCCCCATAAACGCCACGTGGGCTGCAAAGTAGAAAATCGAACATCGAACTTAATCATGAATGAATGTGAATGATTATCAATGAATATAAACGATATAAGGAACAAATAACGAAGGACCACACACCAGGGGATGATTTAAATTTCTAATTTCACAGCGGAGCGCTTGCTACTCCCTGTCGCGACCTAACAAAGCAACAAGTAAACAAAGCAATTGGAAATAAAAAAAATGATTCTATTTTTTTCATCCGTAGTTAATTTGTTTATTGTGACAAGTGAAATTGACACTTAGTGACTTTACATCACATTATTTCATATAAGTACAGTTAAAAAAAAAAAATAAATTTTTTGAATTTTAGGTGAATATAACCGCGTTGTCGCATTAATTAACATATTATTACTTTGTATCAATTATTAAAATTAATAATTAAATTTGCTATATAATTATCTTTACAGATTCTTTATTTTGTATTGACTACAAAATCATCCCCCAGGTTGCCTTTCCATTGCACTAAATATGAAAATTTGATACATGCTTCATTACATTTTTAATTTTTCTCATAAAACCTTTCGATTCATCCAAACACATAGCTAATAATATATTTAAATCTAAAATAATTACGTGTGCTAATGCAGAGATTTCTGAATGCTTTGGAATATTTCATTAATTCACAAAAATATGCGCATCAAATCATAAAAATATGTGTGATATGATAAAATCTTATTCTTTTCAAAATTTAATCAGATATTATAGATAATTACAGAGTTTCTTTGTTTTCTGAAACTTGATTTAAGCGTTGCAAAACATTGTGCGGAATTATTGCAAAAATACTGTAAAGATCACGATAGAATAATAGAAATGAGAAATATGATTCATACGCAATTGCTTGATGAGAACAAGTACGTGGTTGAATTTATGTATTTTATATAAATTACGTAGACAAGAATTCATCGACATGTACATATAATGTTGCGGTTTCATTATCAAATCAAAATAAATTTTTCTCAACTTTCAATGTGAATTCTTCTACATATAGATTTTAACAGATGTAATCCACGTAGAATTGCTGAACTAAAGTTGCTCATCCGCAAGCAACACACGGTGGAGTTCCACGTTCTCGCAACTTTATAACCTAGTAAACAACCACCAACTAAGAGTAACATAACATTAATTATAGTTCCACACTGAACAATATAAATATAACACATGTTGAATGTAACAGTTACATTGTGTTGAGTATGAAACTATAACATTGATGTTGTACTACTTTTAGTTACTTGTACTAATTTTACTGAAAAGATATTTCATCCATACTCTAATAAGGTAATTTCTTGAAGGCGGATCTCCAAAATTAGATCCAAAATCTCATTTTGATAGTACAATTTTATTTAGTTCTGCATAAAAATTAATTTAGAAACTTGATATTCTTGAAAATTACATATAAAATGTATTAAATTAACTGTTGAGTTCGGTTCTCAATTCATGTATCTACGTAGACATTACAAGGAAACTTATGAGACAAGATCGATTAGAAATATCGATTAGAATCTATACCCACTCGACTGTTCACGTGAAATCTATTTATCTATTTGAATAGAAAGACATCGAATCCACATACTTGTTCTTATTAAGCGATATTTATCTATCCAGATCTTATAAGATCTATATGTTTGTCAGACAAGATAATTATAAAAAACAAAAAAAAAGTAAATCTACTTACTAACTTCCTTGACTTTTCATTTAATGAATAAATCATGAAATCAGCTGACTCATGTCCATGCATAATAAACATATAGTCGTGTGCACGTGTACACATACAAATATACATGCAAACGTATTACTTATCAGTGACAGTCGGTCGAGCCACAGGCAGTCTGTATAATTAATTTCAACTTGATAAAGACGGGCTCACTCACGCGATGACGTAACATCTATGTGATAACGCTCGCCTTAAAGGTAGTTAGCCTTTAGAAAAGGTGTTTTGGCTTATCATCACGGAAAGAAACTATAATTAGCGATCTTTGTTGTGAAACGCTTGTCGTTTCGCAAATTAAGGAAATAAGTTTAGTTATTCCCTACGGCTTAATGTCAAATTGAAAAGTTTAGTACAAATTTTTAAATCCAGTTAACAAGGTAATTCTTAAGAAAGTTGATTTAATTATTTTGATAGAACATTAATTTGACATAGTTTGAAAAATTAATTTAAGTGAGCTTTTACAAAAAATAAATCTTTAACCAATCAAATATAATCAATTGTGCTATTAATAATAATTTGAAAATCATTATTTGAAAATCGTCAGTTTTATCTAAATATATTTTTTAGTAAGTGAATTTAAGAAAATAATTACATTTGTTATAATTGTGATTGCATTTATTGAATAAAAATGTTTATTTTATTTATATATCTTGATATTTCACTACATTAATATTTAAAATTATCATAATTTATAGTATAATTTTTTCATGTTTGAGAGATAATTTTTATTTACTAATATTATAACAGTAATGATCATAAAAATGGAATTTCCAACCATAATTATTTTACTATGCAATTATAGTTACAGATACCAAACATTTTTCTTTCAATATAATTATTTGTGTTGTATCTTTTGAACTTTGAAGTGAGGGAACGATATCGATCATTGATATTACTGTCATTTTTCTTCTATGAGGCTTAATGGTGATCGCCAAAGCTTGTCGTGTGATGTCCATTTATTTAACATTGAGATATGAGATTCTGTAAACAAAGCGAGTCTTAGAGGCCATAAAGGGGACTTAATGTCGTGAAATCCGGTACGATAGACGTACGTATTCACACTGGTACAAACGATTACAATCGAAGCCGTACTGAGGACGTAATATCGGCGAGGGACGAGAAACCGGAGAACGCGGAGAGAGAAGCGTGTCATTGCTACCTTTGATGTTTTCTTGCTTTCGAGAAAAGAGATCGTCTCGCGGAAAAACAACAGAAACTGGAATCTGTAGAAACCTCATTTTTCCTGTTGAACGCATTCTCAAGAGTGTCTCTCCCGCGGGGTATTAATTAAGAAAATAGTTCACAGAACTAACTGCTCAGAGAGAATTGCGTATTTTTATTATAGCTATTATATATATAAATATAATTATATAGATTAGATTTAATAAAAAGAAATTAATTTTGGTGCGAAGTATAAGTACAGTTAAATGGATTATAAAATAATAATTTCTTAAAATTGTGAGCAAAGTGGCGAAGGCTCATAAAGAGCTATAGAGCCATACAACAACAAGAAGAAAAAGAAAAATTTCTTGTAATTAGGACTAAAATATTTAAGAATATCTTTTTTATTTGTGAATGTCATTATTGACGTATTAGAATTAAATTCTTTCTACTTATTAATTAGTTGAAATTGTTTTATAATTTTTAATTAGATTCTCTTAATCTTATCAAAAATTATATCTGATTAATTTTGATCCAAGTTAGGTATCATAAGGAAAACTTCTTTTATTAATTAATAATGTAAATAAATAAATAATTTTTTAATATTTTTTTATTTACTTTGTGTTTTATGACATGAATTTCAAAAACCAATTTGAGTAAAATTTCTCGCAATTTAACGATTATTTAATATATTTGATTTCAAAAATTCCAATGGTGCGCGAAAAAAAAATATTTGGTTGAATTAACTGGAATTCTGGTGGAAGATAAATGATCCAGAATTCTGTTTGAAATAACCAGAATTCTAGTAAACTTAATTAGAATTCTGGATCGTTCATTTTCCACCGCAAATTCAGTTAATTCAACCAAATATTTTTCTCCATGCAGAGTTGTCGATTTCACCTCGATGCAGACGAGACCCAAGAAACGAGGATCCCAAGTCCACCCGCTCACGCCCCGGAACGACCAAGCAATTAGACGTTCGCAGAGGAAGAACCCGAGCGTGACTCGAGGTCCTCGTACCTGTATACTAGTCCTTGACAGCCGCTTCCCTCATGTCGATTCGCCATTGTTCAGCAGTAAACAGCACGAGCCGAGCCTCGATGCCTGTTCCTTAAGTATAAACCAAGTATAAACGCAACGGAGTATCTCCCGATCGAGGTTGAATTGTAATTAGGGACATTTCCGGTAGTAAAACCCATGATATCGTTCGTTGATCACATCACGCAGGATAATGTTTTCATCTTGAAACACGCGCTCTCCGCGCTTATCTTTAGTATTAAAGGCGTGTATAAATTATATATCATTCTTTTACTTCAAATGTGACACAATTATTTTTCGACTTGACAAAAAAAATTGACTAATTAAATAATATCGGCCAAAAAATATAAAAATATTCTTAATATGATCAAATGTCATTTTTGTCATTTTTCCTTCATCCTTAAAAATCACCCTTTTTGAATTGTAACGATTTTAATGACTTTTAATGAAGTTAAATTGATTCGCGCATAGAGATGTGAGTTTGTTATTAGAAAAAATGATTTGTTATGTGATGATTTGCTAGGAAAAGGGATCCATCAGTTACTATTGCGTATCATATTTCTCATTATTTGTCAAATTTAACAAATAATATACAGTTTACCATACAAATCACACTTGTCCTGTATATTGATTGTACAAAATATATTGCTAGTATAATTTACAATCACTAACAAAACGACTAGCATATAACGACTAGCATCAGTTTCCATGACAGAAGAATCATGGACAATAAATCAAAAGTTACAAATCATATTCGTTTTCGATATCGAGAACATTTGTTGCCATTATATCTACAAATCAAATTTTTTATTAGCGGCTTGTTAAATTAACAAAATCTTTTCAATCCGTGCATTTTTAATGATTAACAAAATAATATTCACTTAAGTTACTATATTTTTTGAGCTATGTATGTCACTTTTGAAGTGACATAAGGAAGCGATATATTTATTACTATATTATGGAAAAAAGATAATTGTTAACATTTTCTAAATAGAAATTAAATATTTGAATACTTATGACAGGAAATTTAACTACAAGCCAAAAACAAAAATCTTAGGAGAAGTTTCTGAATTAAACAGCACTCATTTATTTATAAGCGCTTTGAAAAAGTATATAAAAAGTGATTTTGGCTCAGGATACTTTCCAAAGCGGATTGAATGTGTGTTTCAATTAGAATAAACGCCCGGATTCATAAATACAGAAACGGTTTGGCGATGGCACACGATCGAACGACGGCAACGACTTCCTGGTGGTTTTCGAATTTCAATGTTAGTCGCGTGTGAATGGACTGAATATATCGAGTGGCTGTAGATAAGCGATTCGCACCGGTTCGGGGATCGATCGTCGCGAAACGAGTGCAAGATTCATGAGATCACGTCGATATAGTCGTACTAGTACGACCATATAGTACGACTATAAGTAAATTGACAATGGTCGTAGTATCGTAAACCATTGTAAGTAACATCGTTCACCGTTTCTGGAACGTCGAGATTACTGCTCGAGAAGTGTATCTACATTCGCGCGCGAATGGTGAACGAGATTGGCGCGGCCGCGGCGTCGCGGAATCCCGTAAATGTCCCGCCGGGGTCAACATCCGCCTGCGGGGTCCCGAAATACATCCCTATTATTTCCCGTTGGATTTCTCAAAGTCCATGTTGGAGACCGTGACGTGAAACCGTGACGAAAACAATCTTTGCATCATTGGATCAATTTCCCACTTCTCATTTTAGAATTGCTATAAACTATACTAGGAATCTTTGGAAGGAATGATGAATACATGTTTTTCTGCGAAAAATTCAGAGTCCACATCTCTTTAAATATTTAAATAATATCTTTGATAAACGATGTGCGTATGAATATTATATAATATACTTCAGGCTAAAAGTTTAGAAATATTTTTTTAAATTGACATTTTTGAGATTACTTGTTCAAATATTCAGAACAATATGTTTTTTTTTTATTGTTAAAGTAATCTTAAAAATATCAATTTTGAAAAAATATTTTGAAACTTTTAGCCTGAAGTATATATATATATATATATATATATATATATATATATATATATATATATATATATTATATAATATTTATACGCACAATGTTCATCACAGATATTATTTAAATATTTAAAGAGATGTCGATTCTGAATTTTTCGCAGAAAAGCGCCATGCATACGTCATTCCTTCCAATGAGACAAAGATTCCTAGCACATCGTTAATTCTTCAGATCCTACAATAACAATTGTTGGATTTAAAGAATTACATAAAAAAAAAACACATTGTTATGGATATTTCAATAAGTAATTTTAAAAATTCTATTTTTTTTAAGTGTTTCGAAACTTTTGGCTTGGAATGTAAATACAGTTATATGATGTATAATAGAGATATAGAATAATGTATAATACATACAACGATAATTAAAATAAATTAATGAATTAAATAAATATCTAATATACAAATTATATACACATCCGGTTAATAATAATAATGAAAAAATTAATCAATATTTATTCCGATTCAGTCGTAAAAGACGACGTTTTCTTTTGATAAAAAGTGGCTTTTGCGAGGAAAAAGTTCCTCAGCCGGTTGAGACTAATGTAATTTTTATTTTTACTGATCGAACTGCCAAGGGATCGCTTTTTTTCCACTCAGGAGATAATACAATTTCGATGACATTTTGACTCTGATTACTCAGTTAAACAACTGGCGTGTGTGCGACACACACACACGAGGATCAATGCGCTTAATCCGGGAATCATGTCACTCATTGCTCCCAAAGTTTGGTAGGTATGGGGATTGAGATAGTACAATGCATCTGTTGCACACTTACAAATCCTATTTGGCATGCACTAGTTTAAACATCGACGATGAAAGTAACGAAAAGATTTTCATTCATTTTTTTTCATGCATCTTAAGGTTTAATTAAAAATTTTCACTCATGACAAAAACGATATTTTTAGCAGGCCATGCAAACATATTGGGTGTATCGTAAAGATAAGTCCATTCTCTGATTGAACTCCGAATTTCTTATCGAAAAATATTTGACTAAATATTAAACTTTCTAAAAGATTTGCATCTTTATCGAACCAAACCTCGCAAAACAAACCTTGAATTAAAAATTTATTACTGGATGAATTTTAATAAAAACGTATAAATATACATTTTTTTCCCATGTAGATAAAATCAGTATGAATTGATTAATGAATAACTAATTCATTATACGTTACATTACATTGAGAATTAAGAATATAAAAATAAACATATTCTCTGATTGAACTCCAAATTTCTTATTAAGGAAAAGATTATCAAGTAAACATCAAACTTTCTGCAATTTGTATTTTGGTCATCAAACCTCACAGAAAAAGCATTAAACTAAAATTTTATTACTGGGTGAATTTTAATAAAAAAAATATATTTAGATAAAAATGTATATTTTGATAAAAATATATAAATTTATTTTATTATTTTAAATTACTACTTTCATAAAATGTTATTTGTCTTCCTATTAAACTAACAAGATTATTTTTAACTAAACTAGTACTGTAAATACAATATCTTTTTTCCCACGTAGATAAGACTGATGTAAAAAGAATCGATTGATGAATAATTTATCATACGTTACATTGAGAACTCCACTTTCGGTGTTGAGGAATTCGCGATTAAGCTAGCTTAACTCGATTGTTTATCAACATATTACCGGGAACATTACGATACACCTCTCATGCGAAATACATATGTATAACATATAAACATACATGTGACATACATCAAGCTTCGCTCAATGACAAAAGTGCTGGCAAATCAAATAGACACAAACCAAATAGGTGTAAAATCACGAATGGAAACGAGAGAATCAATCTTATCGCGCTCAATAATTAATCGTTATCATAATCCCATAATCTCTTCGCACATCTACTAATCTCCATAAGACTCTCCCGCTTCAAACAAACATACGAGTCGTCAACGAAAACGAAGCAGAACGAACGAACGAACGAAAGACCAAAACAGCAGGATGCCATCCGGTCATCCGATGTCTCTTTACCTGTTGCACGTACCACTGGGTGGAGCTCTGGCTCTTCCGGTGGCCACCGGGCTTGCAGGGGGCGCAGAGCAGCAGAGGGGTCAGTTTGTTCACCCCCTTAGCGGAGGAGACGGCGCCGGTCGCCGCCGGCGTGGGCGACGCTGTGGGGCTCAGCCCGTCATCCCCCCCCAACACCGGCCACAGCATCCACGTGTTTTAACCCCCGCTGACCCCGTCTACTTCGTCCTCGCTCCCTTTTTTCCTCGCTGCCACCCCCTCGGTGGTGCTCCCTGGTCGCTGCCACCCCCTTAGTCGCGGAATTGCACGTCTCCGTCTCTCGTCCTCTCCTTCGCACCCCTCCCGTCCACCTGCTTGTCTTCTCTTCGCACCCCTTGGTACCCTACCCTCTTCTTCTCGGGGGAGCAATCTCTTCTTCCGGCCGAACTTCCTCCCGCGTTACGGCGCGAGCTGTCGCGATGCCCGTTGCCGGCGAACTGAGATCGTCGGCCGACGTCGCGTCACCACGCCTCGATGTCGATGACGACGTTGACGTTCACGCGCGATAGCCCGCTCGGGATGCAGGAGCGTATCATGGTATCAGGTCGATACGGATTTCTGACGTTCGACAGCTGCGGCTGAAGTTTGAGATTTCGATCGATTGAGGGCAACTTATTGTTTGCTCAGCTGCCTGAGAAGTTCGCGGAGTCACTTTGTCGTTATTTCGCGACGCTCGTCGTTATTTATGAGCGCTGGAGATTAATAACGAGAGCTAGTATTCCGCGAGATTGTCGTGATCTTAAAACGCCACGATGTTAAAGTTTATTCATTATCAACTTTGTATATATTTATTCTAAGTGTACATAAATATCTAAATCTTCATTGTACATTTTCAGAAATCAATCTTATTTTATTTACATTCATCCATCCTTCATAATTTATATAAATTTATTCCATAATATTAATTTTTATTCAACTGCCGAAAGAGATAAATGAGATTTTAATTTTCAATTTTTTTTAATATTAATGATGATACTTTTTGAAAGATTATTTTACAGTATGCATTCGAATTATAATTTGACATTCCTTTCGAGTTAATTTTAGCATTGTTTATCTTCCTACAAGCATTACTCATTTTTTGATTTAAATTCAGAAAAATAGATTTGTTTTGAAATATTTCATTTAATCGATTGAAGAGTTGTTTTTATCTGGGATTATTTTAAAACTGAACACTTTTTTACGTAAATTGTTGCATATACGTGTGTTTTCAAAAATAAATCTGAATTTATTTAAGTCACTCATCCTTCATATTTATATAAATTTAAATTCAGCTCCGAATATTGACAATTTCTATTTATCCGGAAACAGAAACATTAATGAGATTTTCATGTAAATTTAGATTTTAATTACATTCTATTAAAGTTATATTAAAGAAATTTCAATTTTTTACTTTTTTTAAATATTACCGATAATATAATATATTTGGGGAGATTATATTTCAGAGTAGCATAAATTTGAATTCTAATTTGAACATCCCTTTCGCATTGATTCGCGCATCCATCATCGCAGCCCTGAGGCGAGTGCACAACAGTACGTTTACGCTTATCGAGAATCGATTGTTGTATCACACCTGTCTTACAACCTGACTAACTGCGAAGACAAACAAACAAACCCGATACACTCTATTTCGGGAAACTAACAAGAACGAGACGCCTCCGGACGCTTCAATAGCTTGACAAGTAATTAGCTCTAAAAGGTCGTAGGTCACGTGAGTGTATGTATCTACTTCCGGTACGCGTATCATGTTCATTGCGTGGGCTACGTAACCCCAGGGCACTATGTATTTTGAGTAAAGGATGGGGTTGCGTAACCCCTTTACCTCTTTCGCAGCTAAAGGGCAGCATATATGTAAAGTGCTAAAGGACACAGCGCGTTAAATGTTATTTTACCAAAACGAAGGCAGACGTTCTTCCGCAAAGCAAGAAGCTATTATATCTAGTTTACCGCGTTTAATTTCACGTTGTTCGATTTAATACTTAAAATGACAGCAAGATGAATAATAATGAAAGTGGTGATTCAATTATGCAACAGTTCAATTATGATTTAATAGAGAGAGAATTAATTAAATTGATATAGCAATTCTCTGTCTCAATTGTTTATACTTCAAATACAGCCTTCGCTATAAGTATAAAGCAATCTCAATTTATTGCATTTTCTTGGAAAAAGTGGTAATACGAGCTAAAGAAAAACTAACGAAATATTAAATAAATATAATTTTTTAATAAAACTTTTTAATTCATTTTTTATTAGGTTAGAAACTTCGTAGCGCTACTTCATTTGTATCATATCTATATATTTTTAAACAAATTTGGCAATTATATCATTCGATAAATTTTAGCTTTAAAAATCTTAAATTTTGCAGCACAATAAAACACTTAATTATAAACGATTTTAAAAAATTAAAATGCTCCTATTATTTAATCCGCAATCTCAGTACAACAAAAAATTTTAGAAACATTAAAAAAAATGATTTTATAGAGAAAACTAAGTTTTCACTAGAAAATTGCGGTAAGTTTTTTTGGGCATGTGACAGGCCCATAAAGTGAGAAGAAAATTTCTCATTTTGTTCAATAATTTTCCTACAATAGATATATAAAAATTATAAAATTCACAGAAACTCAAAAGACATCATGACTTTTCGAAAGTAAAGATTTTAAGCTCTTTTTAAGCTTCAAAACTCTTTTTTCAAAATTTAAATTTGTTCATTTTTAACAAAATTGGCTGTTTGAATTTTGAAATTCGTAGTGCTATGAACTTCTGTTCCAATTAAATAGAATAGAACGTTTATATCGATTTTGTGAAAATGTTTTGTATTTATAACTAAAGCATTGTATTTCTCTCGTCAGAAGGACTTTTGACAAATTTTTCTACATAATATCATCTTACAATTAGTATCAAAACATCAAATGCATTTAAAATTTTACCAAATGAAAATATAACGATGATATAACAAATTGGTAATCGACGCATCTTGTCGATTACCAATTTGTTATATCATCGTTATGTTCAATTTCATTAATAGGCAATAATCTTCATTTCGCGAATTAATCACTACGATCGCGCGCGGGAATAATATTTCCTAGGAAGGGAAGATTCCTGACGCGAGATTCTTGACTTAACATTGCAGAACCAACGGAGGATTGCTGGAATAGAACACGAGAGAGAAAATATTTTTACTCCCGATTTTTTTTCTCAGGAAAGAAATATTCTTGGGACGCGTTGTTTAGAATAATCCGTACGAGGAGGGAAAAGCACGTTATTATACATTAAGGAGTACGCAATCATTTCAGAAATATGCTTCTATGCAATCGTCTATCTTTAGAATATAATGTATCCAGAAATCTCTCTCTCTCTCTCTCTCTCTCGAAATATTCCTGGCATATTTTTGCTTTCTTCGGAGAAAAAGATTCCAGAATATCTCCTCTGCCTGCTAAAGAATTCAGAGTTTTTTCAGAATGCTCTCTCACGAGTGCGACGTCAAAATGTGCGAGAAATGTCCTCGCGGAATGTTATTCCCTTGCATTAAGAGAAAAGGGTTGGTATTTGTGGCTAATTACATGATGAAATAATTATGGTTGTTATGGTTAAGAGTTGTGTTAATCCATTTTTCTCGTTATTGTTACAATCTTGGCAAAAAGTATAAAGCACTCTCACAAATTCACATAAACGTTCGATATTTAACGAAAAATAAATTGAAAGTTTTATTGAAAAATAAAATTTATTTTTACAATAATTTTAATATCTTGTTAGTTTTCCTTTGAAGTTTATTATATCTTTTCCAAAAAAGTGCAACTAATTAAGAACAGATATCTACAGCCAAGGCTGCTGTATAATATTAGTAATAATAATACTGTTTAACAGAAAAAAACACTAGAACTAATCATTTCTCGTAGTTTTTTTTGACGTTGAATATGAACTCAGCTTCCAAATTATCACATCACAATTTTGAGAAATTTAAAGTTGTAAAAGAGAGCTATTTTTACGTATTTTATTATATTATAATTACGAAGTGACGTGCTAGAGAAGTTTCATTGCAATTAAAATTAAGCTTGTTGTTAAAATTTTCAAAATTATTTTTTTAGTGTTAACTACTTTACTTTATGAAATTTATTGTGAAAAAGTGACATAGGATGATTTATCAAATAACTTTTAATTATTTTTAATTAAACATAAAGGTTTTTTAGGTCGCTTTATACAAATCCGATGTCAAATTGATAAATTCAAAATCATGAAAAACATCTTCTACATTTTATAATGATCCGGACATTTTTCAAGTTTAACATCCGCCATGTTAAATTTACCATTTTGAATTTGTTAATTTTGAAATTGGATTTATATATTCAATGATCTAAAACCTTTTAAGTTTAAATATAGTTGAAAGCTATTTGTTAAATCATCGATGAGTTAATTCACTGTTTTTCTGATTTATTATTTAATCTCTTTATATTTATTATCTTTCATTTAACTATGAATATTTTAATAATTGTAGCCGACACTAAAAAATTTTGAAAGCTGAAAGTCGCTATATACTTAATTTTGATTGCAATAAAACTTCTCCAGTACGTTATAATATGACTAAATTTGTCCTTCCTTTCGCAAATTTGAATTGCAAATTTCTCAAAATTGTGACGTGATGCAATAATTTAATAAACACATTCATATTTAGCATCCAAAAAAATAACTTGTTTTAATGTTTGAAAAAGTCATTTTATCATACAGTATAATTACATTTGCAATTTTATAAAAAAAAAATATATAGTTGACACCAAAAAAAATGACTATAAAATATAGTTAAATAACTACAATTTTTACATTTACATTTTACATTTTTTCTCTCAATGTGCTAAATGAGACGGATTCCCTTGGTGATTCTCGTGATTGTCAGGAATATAAAGGAGAATCGGCGAAAAGAGGATACACACGTCATCGAGTGGCAATTGGGACGAGCTCGTTTCCCGCGAACAAGCTCGAGCGTTGAAATTCGATTATCGCTCGCGATTGGATTTCGTTAGTTGGGCGAATGTAACGAACGTCACGATACGATGGCCCTACGACGCATTCAGAGAATATACGCTGAATGATAAAAATGTCGATGCCCGTCGACGCCTCGCTCGAATGATAAAACGAACGCCCCGTCGCGGCATGACACGAGAGACTAACGGGCGTATGTATCGCAATCTTAACCCTTTTGGAAACGTGAATCGAGTACAGAGAGATTAATTCTCTCGTGTTTAATTAAAAGCAAACTCTTTCAAATTCGTAATTTTTCAAGATCGATATTACTTTTCAATATTACTTTTTTAAATATAATTTTCTTAACACGTTTTCTAAGCAAATTTTATCTCGTATTTAATTCTTAAATTAAGAATGAATTCTTTCCAATTATATATATATATTTTATCATTATTTGTTTATACGCAAAAAAAAAAGATTTTACTGAAATATCTAAAAATTTAATTAAGGTCTGCAAATAATTTTGCTGGATCATCAAAATAATTATGTAGGAAACGATAAACAATGCTACAAAAAGTTTTGACATTGCAATCAATTTTAATGTTCTAGATAATTATTTTTATGACTCAACAAAATTATTTTCAGATCCGTATCGAGATAAATTTTCATATGCTTCCAGCAAAAACCGTTCTTTATAAAAAAATAACTGCGCGATATTATTTTCTTGAACTATATGTTTTTATCACGTCTGCTTTTATATGAAATTTTATCTTTTATTTAATTCCTCAATTAAGAACTCAATTAAGAGCAAACTTTCCAAATTGCCTCGCGTCCTCTAATAATTGCTTCTGGATGAAAAATGAAAATCGAGTCTTTCTTTTTTGACACGTTGATTTCTTTAAATTAACTATTGTATGAAATTTTTTCAAGTTTCATTAAAATTTATTAGTAAAAAATGCGCTTAGAAGTTTCACTACACCACGTTGCAAATGAAATTATTTTCTACATTCAAATTATTCAAGACGGTGAAGCAAATAATTCTGAGGAAGTTTCTCAACTCTGTACGACTTTCCTTCTTCGTTAATTCACGTAATAGGCAAATGAAGATCTTTGAAGAATGAGCCATGAAATTAGCTCAGGAAAGTTGGCATTTTCAGTAAATCGATTGCTGAAATTTTTTTTACCAATGTGAAAAATATCGTATTTTTCTTTTCACAATGGACAGATCCTGACAGTGACGTACGTCGCGAGATCATGGAGCCAATCTATCTGGTATAATCTGGGATCTCCCGATGTGACACACTCCCGGGAGGAGATATAATCAGAATGCATTATGCAACACAGGTATTGTCCATAAAGGGAGGCAGCAGGCTCGTTCGGCGGGAGGCAGCAGGAAGTGCTTAACCCACGTTTAAGCACCTCTCGCATCTCTCGCTCCCGTGTCATTTAGCGGCTTTAATGGCACTCATGTAAAACCCTTCATCCGCAATGGAGGATCCTAATTGCTCCGGTTTCCATGCGCGCTTTCTGTGCCATAGACTCGCCATCTATAATAATTACGCCCGTCCCTTTGTGCGTGCATAGTGCATGGACCACAGAATTACTCTCCGGTGCTATGAGCTATCGATTTTCGGCGAAAGCGCTGTGGGAATATTTTGTGAACGTTAGTAAACATCTTTCTACCGTAAACTGCGCATATTTACTCTTACGAGGATTAATTCGATGAAATTAACGATAGTAGTAAAAGACACGTTTACTCGATATTATTATATGAAAAAATGGTAAATATGCGCTGAGAGAAAAAAATTATTGCAATTATGTATGGTCATTTATGGTCATTTTTGGGGAAACTATATATTTATATAAAATTTGAATAAACTATATGTAACTATATATTTATAATAGTTTTAACCATGCAAATATAATCAATTATGCTACAATAATATAACCATACACTATTTAGAAATCTTTAATTCTTCTTAACATATTTTTTATTTTTAAATAATAATTTTATTATTAAATAATAAGCAAAGTTAAGAAAATAATTATATTCACTATGTTTACAATCGCAGTTACTAAATAAAAATGTTTATTTTATTTTTTTTTTATCTTGATGTTTTATTATTTTAATATTAAAATTATCATAACTTATAATACAATTTTTTCGTGTTTGAGAGAACTATACATATATGATTATTATTATTAGCAATAATAATCATAATTTTGTATATGCAATTATAGTCGTGAAATATCAGACACTTTTCTCTCAGTAATTTCGTTTTAAATAATTATTAGACAGCTGTATAATTGATGCTATATAGAAAATACGATATTATATTAAAAGCGACAGCAGTCTAATTGAAAATAATCTTGCTAATGACAGTATTAATTAAACAAATACGTCATATGCTCTTATTTTAATAAAATGTTACTAAATTCGTATCTACTTATTTGTCATTTATTTCATTAATATTGTTATTAATTAAACAAGATTATTTTTATTAGACTGCTGTTGCTTAATGCTGTCTCTAAATTCTTTGGAGTAGAATCTTACTCTGAAAAAAGTAAAAATTGAGCCCTTTTGAAAAAGACCGGTTCAGTTTTCAATCTTTAAGAATAGAATTCCACTCTTCAGAGTGAGACTCACTCTAAAAGTTTTGGAGAGAATATCATTTTTTCGTGTACGACCTCTTTATTTGAATAAATATTATTTAAAAAATGTTGACTTTTCGTAAGATTCGAATAAGAAAATTAACGGTAATGCAAATCGCGTGTCTGTCTCGGTCAAAACTGAAGGGAATAATAGTGTCAGCGAATCATGGGAAATAAATACCTAACTAATAGATTACTCGGTTAGTCATACGTTACGTTGATACGTGAAATGCTTGCACGTGAACGTGTACGCATGTACACGCACGTATAATATGTATGTTCAACAATAACTGGTTAGAGTCTTTCAAGGTGCTTCTATATCCAGGCCAAATGGATAGAAATATTTCTGTCGTGTAATTTTCCACTTCGATGCCATGCAACTTTATTTAGCACTGAAGAATTCGTATAAAAATTATATGAAATCTTTAGAAAATAAAAATGTACAAAATACAACCACAAATATTTTATTTATCATTAATTAAAGTTTGGGCTTAAATAAATGAACTTATGGCATTTATTTTAAATAATCCTTTGTTTTAAGAATCCTTTAAACTGATGTATAACGCTGGTAACAATGTGAGTAAAAGAATTCCAGATGAAAGATGAAAATATAAGTGCCTAATATTTTTGTCCAATATATATATATATATATATATATATATATATATATATATATATATATATATATTAAAACTTTGATTATTAAAATTGTCAAATTATTGTAAAATTATTACAACTTCGAATAGGAAAAATACTCTTTGGAGATGCATCTTGAAATAGCTGTGAAATCAAAAGCGGAAATGATATTCGAATGATTACGTTGAACGTCGACCGAATGAGACAGCCATCGATGTTAAAAGAATAAAAAAATCAAGAGAGTAAGGAAATAATTTTGCACAGATATTCATACAATTCAACGAATAAAAATTTTAAAAATTTATAGCGGAACATACGTGCGAAGAGCTCACTAAAATTTGACATAAAGTAAAAATCAAATAGGCCGCTCTCGTAAAATTATTTTTATATTGAAGAAGCGACCTTCAAGGATAATGGCACTGTAAAAGTTTCTAAAGACTATTTTATTGTTCGCGACGTTGCAAAACGAAGATTATCTTTGTGATTTCGGAAAGTAACTCTTAACTCAAAGTTCTCATTTTTTAATCTTTCTGTGTTCAATACACATTGATTTACACTCATTGTTAATTATAGATGATAATTCATTTTTGTTATTAATTTTATCGACAGAAAATTCATCATTAGTCAACATTACATATTTCAATAATACACGAGAAATATAATTTTGTTGAAATATTGTTAATTAAACGTTGAAACATATTTAAAAATTAAAATAGATACACAGATGTAAGAAATAATTATGTGGAAAATTCAAGCATGATGACCAATGCTGCAAAAAGTTTTAACATTCTAGTTTGAGCGTTCTAAGTAATTATTTTGATAGTCCACAATTATTTTCAAATCTGTACCTACAGTGAGTGCAAAAAATATTCGTATAGAGAATATTTTTATAAAAAAGCTTTATCTGTAGAGAATAAATATTAATTAGAAATTTTATATAGTCGTTACATTTTATGTCTTAATATAAACAAAAGAGATTCGTGTTCATGTGATCTTAGAAATTAAATAATAAGACTTTTCATTTTCGCTTATCTTTAAGATAACATTTTATTTAATTATTATATTTCTTTTTAGGTAAAATAATTGTGAGTATACAATTAATTTTTTCTTTGTTACTAAAGTGCTAATTAATGTACACGAATATTTTTTGCGCTTGCTGTAGCTAAGTTTTCAGACACTTCAACAAACTCATTCTTTCCATGTACGTATTATTTTTGTCACTGATGAAACAGATATTACTCTTATAGAGCATAGCAATTTAAGTAAAAAATCGTGACTAAAAGCACAATGTGAAACCATTAAAGTATAACACGATGTGAAGCAGGGACAACAATGTTTCGTTGGCAATTAGAGTATCGATCGTTCCGCGAGAACGAAGTAATTTCCGTTTTCAGGGAAACACGTTGCGTATTATCATAAAGAAAACCGGAGTTAAATGTGGATCACAATTATTCTCACTTACTTCCCTGAATATTATGAATCATTATGCACCTGGATCGATTACGGACAAAGCGTACGTGCTCCACCGCGTGATTGGAATGAATTGCAAATGAAAAGTAAGATCTTTTCCAGGAAATCAAAGCACTTATATTACAAACTAACATATTATTCAATTATTATTCTATTATTTATATACGGTAGTTTACAATAATTGCTGTCTTCTTCTAAACGATTTTTCCTCGAAACCAATAGGCAAACAGATATTAAAATAATTTCGTTTAAGGTGTCAGACTTAGAGAAATTAATAAATCAAATCAGTAAAGAACTTTGAAGAAGTAAAGACTTCAAAGAAATTAATAAATCAAATCTAAGAAAGGCCAAATACAGTCTGGATTAAATCTTAATGCCTAATAATATTTATATGTCGATACATTTTCCAGTTGCATAAACGCGCCGTTCATCGTTGGATTTGGAATTTGAAATGCAATTATAAACTGAAGCTAATAACATCAGAAATTGAATTAACAAGCAATTTAATAACGTTAACAAACACCTTTAAAACACTGTAAAAAATTTATATTATGAGAAATGTCACCTCAGCCAGGATTCGAGAAATTAAATTCAATCTTCGCAAAGGTCAAAGTGGAGCCAAGTTTAAAAAACTGCGTAAATTAATCGTCGGCCAGAAAATTTTGGCACAGATCGGTCAATTAACGCAGAATCTCTCGGTGAGATCGTCCTTTATCCTCGCAGAACAGTCCGTCCTTCGCAACTGCAAACGCAAACACGCCCGATGATATCAACATCTCTTAATCACCACTGTTCTCTTAATCATCGACGATCGACTGTACGACGAAGTGACTCGCATGAAAAATCGCCGCGGCGGAGCAGCAGCTGCTCCGGATTTTGTTACCTGCGACAGGCAGGGCCAGGTGCACTTTTTGTCACCGCGCTCACGGATCACCTGACGATGCCGATAACGCGACGCGCGCGACCGGTTCTCTGGAGACAAGCGGAATGACCGCACTGCACGCCGTCCCGACGCCGACTGACGCGTCGCCTCGACCCGGCGAACTCGAGGATGCACTGACCATGCCGCCACGGCGTCGACCACGGCAGGAACGTATCATGCGGGCACCGAGGCCGAAAGGTAGCGAGAGGTGCGCTTAAACGATCGATTTCGAAGCCGGTCTATGTTAATCCTTCCTCGAAAAAAAAGGCTGGTAGCTGCTGCCAAATATTGAATGAAGTAATTTCAATTGAATGTTTTGATTAATATAAACAAAAATAATTTTGTTTTTCGAAATGTTTAGGAAGTATCACCGAACTTAATAGCATGACCAATTGTTTGGTGATAATTATTAAATAGTTAGAAAAATGATTCGATTGAAATTTCATTCAATATTTAGTAGAACGTAATAATATAACCAACTGTTCGGTAATAATTATATTTAGAAGAGTAAATAAATTGATATTGTTTTGTACAATATTTAGTAGCTATTACCAGATTCTTTTTTCAGTGTTCCATTGTGGAGTGTAAATGGTTTCAAAATTGGAGTCGCAATCATAAAACAAGAGAAGTTAATTTATATTAATAGATTAATTTATTTATTTAATTTTTCTGTTTTTTTTTAAACATGAAATGAGACAATTTGATATAAAATATAAAATAGTAAATTAAATATTAAAAAATATGAATGGAAAAAGGGAAGTTATCTAATTTATATAACAAATTATGTGGTTTCAATTGGTTATTTATTTAATATCGTGGCATTTAATGAAGATTTTCACTGCAAGATAATTTGCACCACCGCGTTTCTTTACAATAAATTCTAAAGAATCTGAGGGAAATTCAAATTTCCGTTGTAAATTAATTTATTTATCTAACATTTCTGTTTTCATTAAATAAAGTAAACCAATAAACCAAAATTAGTACATAAAATTTAATATAAAATGTTCAAAAAAGAAAGAAAGAAAGCTATCTAATTTATTTAGCAAACTATACTGTTTTGGTTTATTTACTACTATTTACTTATTTATTTATTTACTACTTTATCACTTATTAAAGATTTTCACTCACGAAATAATTTATACAATTGTGTCTCTTTATAAATAAATTCTGGAGAATTGAAGGAAAATCAAAGATTCCATTAGATGAATAAATTTAACATTGAAATTATTATTAATAACACTTGTGGAAGATTCTATATGGATGAAGGATATAAAATACCAGAACTAAAGTTTTTTTCAAATAGCATTTGCAAGATGTATCGCACATGACATGCGCACACATGCGTGACCTCCGCAGGCCTTCAACCATTCGAGGCACCTTCAACGCTTTCTACACATAATCCTAGAAATATCTTCCGCATAATCTTATGCGTAATCGTATAGCTTCATTTGAAGGATTTTACGAATTTTCGTTCGATTTGTCAATATGACTTTGAGTCAAGCGAAGAAATATAGTTGATAAAAAAATTGTATAAATATGACTGTAAAATAAAACTTTTACTACCATCTTTGTTGATAAATGAAATGGTTTAACCGAGGGTTTAACTAATGATCATAAATTGTTATGTTGTCGTTATTAACGACAAATTAAAATTAATGGTTTGATTGGATTGAGATTCTATTCTTATCTTCACGTTTTATCATTGAATAATATCTCTCTTTTTTGTCTTTGCTGGACTTTGATGTTTTTTTCATCATGACTATTTTTCATCAATTATTAAAAGCAAGTGGGGACTGCGTTACTTTCCTATATGAGAATGGCTGGCAGACTCCTTCATCCCCATAAAACGGTCTGAGTCATCAAAGCCTTCCCGTGTGTACTCGCAGAGACAGCAGGGTGTTGTAAGGGTGACGGAACAACCCCCAGACGGGTGATATGAAGTTAAACTGTAGGGAACATCGTCAGATGCGTCTACCAGCTGCTTTCTCCAGCATCTTTTAATAAAAGTTACAGGCGTATCCAGAAAAGGTAAATTGCCAGCTCAAATCGCTGTGCAAATTTCTACTGCGGTGAAATAATAATTCAATATTATCCTAACAATTTTATTCGATAATTAAAATTTTATTTTTACTTTAACGTATTTTTTAATTCCAAATAATTCTAAAACAATTTAAATAAAATAGCTAAAATAATAATTAAAAATGGAATAGTAATAAAATAATATTAAATAATTAAATAATTTGAAAATAATGTAAATAAATTATTTAATTATTTTTAATAATAAAATAAAATACACGGATTTTGTTTCTACAAAAATTTACATATTAAAAACTCTTTAATTTTTAATTCTCATTTCTGTTTTTAAATTTATATTATAACTTTATATTGGAATAATAATTTAATTTTAATTCACAAAGAAATAGAATTACGCTCTCTTTCCTTTTATTACATTCTCTATGAAATATTTAAATTATGTGTTTTGAATTGGACCCAGTTCTAGATTCAGCCCTGTTGAAGGACTAAGCACCGCGATCGCGTTTATTATCGACTCGCTCTTAAGGAAATAATTCGCTCGCGGTCTTTGATCACCGCCATATCTTGATCATACAAATGCATGGATATCTTCTTAGGCATGACCGTATATTTTCCAACGAAGCTCCCCATATTGAACTTGAACTGGCAGTAACGATCGCCAGTTAATTCCTTATTACGTCGTTTGTTATCTGATGACACGATTCATTCGTGACGCGCTCCTGGCGAAAGGGACGTCATGTGGGTGACGCAGTTCGCCCATCGTTAATTACGTCACGACGACGTCATCGTTATCGTGGGACGAGGCCAGCAAATCGATATGCGTTCAAAAAACTCCATTAATTTCGTAGTTAATGCCGGAACTGTTGATTCTAGGCGGTTATCGCAAAACGAGCATGAGTCACCTTACGTTACAAAACATATGGAAAAAAATTAGCTCTAATCATATTCATATTTTTATAACAATGTTAAAACATATTTTAGTAGTAATTGGAGAGTTCTATTAATTTTATAATCAATTTAAAAAAGTACGTACGCAATTTATCTTAATTTAACATTTTTAATAATTTTAAAATGACCATTAATATTAAATAATTTTAATATTAATGGATAATATTAAAATTATTTTTATACAGTTATTTTTAATAATTATATCAATAACTTTTTTCGACGATTTTTTAAATAACAAATTTCAACTTTAATTTAATAAGATTCCAACATTGTTTGCTTTTAAAACCGCAACTTTGCTTGTTTTTGAATTTAAGAAAGTTATGCTTGAGAAAAGAACGTTAGGATTAATCTCGCAGAACTGTAAAGTAATGGAAGGATGACTTTTTGCCAGATGTCATTTGAGCAGCTGGTCGATCAAGTCATTTACTTTCGTCGTATCTACTTACGAGTACACGTTCGAGAGGAGCCACGAGTCCGGCAAAAATTTTGCCTTCGGCGAAACGACGTTCGTTAACCTTCGTATTGGCGAGGCATTTATTTTTCTCTTCCTTCTAGAAAGCGTCTTTCGAGCGGGAACTATCATCAAGCCGAAGAAATTCTAAACTCACGAACGAGCCGATTGAGAATGGACAATTTACATATCCTTACAAATGGCCGCCGAAACCACTTCGCCGACCAGATCTTTTTCGACGTATTTCACACTCGCAAAATGTAAAAACCGCCATTGTTTTGGTGTACAAAAGTAAAGACAGTTAATGTGAGAGAGAGAGAGAGAAAATAAAAGAATTATTTTATAGTAATTAATTAATTATTTATATTAAAATTATAAATGAAAATCGGTTTAACGATTGTTTAAATAATGTCATTTTGATAACATTTATTTTAATTTCTTTTGTAGCTATTTAAAGTTAATTAAATTTTTTAGAAACTTTAAGAAAAAAAATGTTACTATAATTTTTGTACCATTGGAATCATTTAAAATTATCATAAATATTAAATTTAGAATATTAAATTTAGAATGCAATAACAATAATAATAAAAATATTTAATGTTAGGAGCAACGGAGCTAACAAAAGCATGATATACATATAAGATTTTGACCTAAAGAAGATGATAAAGTAATCATTTTGTAATGTGAAAAAATCATTCTTTACTTCAACATTTTTCAAAACGATGTCGAATCAATATAAATACGATGATTTCAACATCAATTTGATGTTGATTCGACGTTTAATTGACGATCATTTCTTGTTGGCTAATTAACAATTTATTCATAAAGAATAAAATAGGCTGCATGTTTCTTAAAATTATATATACCAAAAAGATGTATATTAATACAACATATATCATCTGAAAAATAAAATTAAACATTGTATTGTTTGAATACTCAAAAAATATTCATACAGGCGAAAAATTTAGCTTCTAAAATCAGAAATACATGCAAAGCTCGTTTGTTTGTGTTAGAATGTATTCATTGTATAAAATTACTAATTAATGTTTCCACAAATAAGGCTTTTTTTATGACAAATTTCCTTGTACTTTTTGCTCTCACTGTATGTATATTTTTGTTTGTGTCTATCAGTGAGTGTGTATCGTACAAATAGAGGTGAATTTTCTCTACTTTCGAACGCTTCGATCACGTGCTTCGCCAGTGGTAATCAACCTGCGCACTCTCAAATCTCGTTATCGAGCAATGCTAACTCGATTCTACTGCTGCACAATTTTAATTGATAAGCGAGCTCAACTTGAATGCCGAAGCTAGTTTAATTTAATATAGCAAGCATTAAACGAATATTAAAGATCGACAGTGTACTCGACGATCAATTGAAACTATACGTATACCATGAATGACAAACGGCACGTTCAAACATATCGATCGTATCCAGTGTTCCCAGTGTTTAAAGATTAATTCAAAATTACCTAGATAGAGATAAAATAAATTTACACTTAAACATAAGTCTTAGATAAAATAAAGATGATTTCATTTTAAATTTATTTAGATAAAAGATGAAATAACTTTGAAAATATGATTTTTGAAAAAAATTATTTTTTTTTAATATTATTGACGTAAATAAATAGATGTAATTTTATTATAAAACTTTTGTATATTAAACATTTTTTGATATCTCAAATAGTTTCTGAAATATTACGAAAAGAATCGCTTTACCAATGAGATGATTTCACCTCTTAAAACGTTTTTTCATATTAACTGATATTTTCTAAATTCATTTATATTTATATAATCTATATTCTTTATTAACTTAATAAAATAGAAAAAGTTCTATTAATATTCATTTATTCATTCGATGGCGCAACATCTCAAAGTGATAGGATCTAACTTCTTATGAGATTTTCGTAATAATGGATCTTTTTATGGGTTGTTAGCCTAATATCCAACCCCAACCTGAAGGATCCATATACATATATCTTCACTGATATATGGAACCTACAGTTTAACCGAACGGAGCGGTACTGGTGATCGAAGGTCTCTTTAATCACCAGCTGGGGAGCCATTTTCATAAAAAGTTTAATTAAAATCAGAATTGTACTTCTCGAGGTTCCCTTGTAAGATACATATAGCTTCTTTTATTTAAGATAAAGCAGCTAATATAAATTCTAATAATCTAGATTACTCTATAATACAAATTTCATAATAATAATATACCTAAATTCTATTAATCTAGATTCAACTCTAATTGAAAAAGACAACGCTTCTTTTATCTAAGACAAAAGATAACATAAATTTAATAATCTATGTGAAATGACGCGATATTTCTTTCTTTAGACAATTTTATATACACATAACGCAAACACTGTATCATGAATCTGTACCAGCTGTTACGCGGCGTTAAGATTACGCAAGTTAATAAATCCATCGCGCAAATTAAATCGTTGCACTCACGATGTCGTGCGATTAATTGTGTTCGCTCGCGTCGCGGCGTCCAATTTCTCGTCCCATTCAATTCAAGTCGGCAGGATAATCGCTTGATTAGCGAAAGCATAGAAACTCGCGGGAGAACGCGATTTTTTCTCAGCGTTTTACTTTCGTCCGCGCCGCGCACAATGCGAGACGAGCACGTATAACGTACACACACACAATAACGTACACGCACGTACGATCGCCGCGATAATTGCGAGCCGCAATTAAGATCCAGCCGCGCGGTCCAATCAGAGAACTCACAATGATCGCGAAATTTAAATAAGAAACCTACGTAGGCCACGTATTAGAAACGCGCGGGATCATCGGTGATCATTTTCGATGATCATTTTCAACGAGACCTTGAAGAGTTGCTGCATTTCGTGGGAGAGCGTGACTCAGGATCACGCATGTCCCACGCACATATTGACCTGAGATTATCTCCTCTTTTATAAAAAGAAAGTATGAGATATTATTAAAAACTTCGTTTATCTGCGTTAAGAAAGTACTTTTTTGACAAAATGAAGAAATTGCAGATTTTTCTATATTGTATTTAAAAATAAACAGTATAATAGGATATGTGTGATAACACAAACTATAGAAATCACTGCCTTAAACGGTCCAGCTGAATCTTAAATGCTGGTATGATTCTGTGTGAATTTATTTTGAAAGTAATGCAAAAAGTTTGGCGACGATTTAGAACTTGGATGAAATATTATTTCAACAATAAAGACATGTTTTTAAAAAATAATTAAGACGAAATGAGAAAATCATTTCATTTAACAAAATTGTTAGACGTAAATACTAACCTTATTAATTTTTTTTATATATAATATTTATTTTTATACGGAAATTATATATTAGATACATGTTTAAACTTATTCCATTTGTTATTATATGAATTTTAATGTTTAAAAAAATTCATTTTATATTTTTCTCAAAAGTTACGTAAATTATCTACGTAACTTTTATTATTTTAATATGTATACAATTATTTGTAATACAATTACAATTTATAATATAATATTACAAAGTAATTATTATAACATAACGATTCTCATATATTTTTGTAACCTAAATAATATAATTATATAAATATAATTACAATGCAATTATAGAATTTTTGTTTAATTTATGTGTATATTTTTGCCAACTGTAACTTATCGTGTTCTTTGCGTGCTTTCATTTTTTCGCAGAAGAAGAATTAAGTATGACCTGAGAATGAAATGAGAATAAAAGGTAAAAAGTCGAAATAGACGGCGAGAGATTAAAGGGGCATGTCGTGAGACAGAACGAAGCTATCGCGATTGCTAAGCTGTTTTTCTTCGAGAATCGCTGACGGAAGCGATATATTGAAGTCAAGGTTAAACTCGTCAAAACAGTTAGTAGTTTCAAGTCTGTCAAGCCTCGACACCGCCTCAGGAGCTAAAGTTTAATCCGGATAAAGCCAGATGCGCCGTTAATCTACAGAAATCATGGCAGAAAAATTGGCGCCGGTAAATTCTGTTTTATAACCGCTATGTACGTGATATATTGTATAACGCACTTGCAATACATGCAAATGATATAACGATCGATTACTGCAAGCTGTTTTGTTTATAAACTATACATTTTTAATTTTTTAATTTTTTTGTAAGTATTAACCTAAATACAATTTTATCTCTATTTTTATTCTTGAAATAATAAAGAATAAAATTAACAAAATTTTGCAAAAATTATTTAAACGTCTTCGATATATTGCTATTCTTTCGTGTAATTTGAAATTCTTGTTTTAAAAATTCCATTTAAAACAAAAATAAAATTTATCTTTTGATTTTTTTTTTATGTGACACAAAAAATTTAATTATTTTTCTCTCAAACAAAGGATGATTAATATCTTCAATTGCGAATGCTTTGTTACACCTCGAGAATACTTCGAAATGTGTCTCGTTTCCTTTTTGGATCGCAACCTCAAACAAAAGTGTGCCACAGGTGTTACAATAAAATAAACGATCAGACTTCGTGGAATGCTGGCGAGAACTGTTGGCGATCAAACATTTGTATAAACAATCAATTTATATGTGTTCAATAGTGATTCCAACTGACAGTCAACATTTTAAGATAGTTCTTTAATTAGTCACTTAAACGTTTAGTACTTCTAATTGAGCTGCCATGTATGATATTTTTCAAATGTGACATCTTTAAATAAAATATGATTTTGATTAATATAAACAAAACTCTACAAATAAATCAAACTAAAAGAGGAATATAATAGTCAACGCGAATATCATTATATAATGTTTAAATATTTTATTCTAAAATATCAAGTATCGCATATGTTTCGATCACAGTTTGTCTTCCTTAATATAAAAAGAATATAAGATATGAAAACTTGAAATATGTTTAATAAGAGAATAAAATTAATATTTTAAATTCATAACACATGTAGTGTACAAAGTTGTAGAGGAAAGGAGACGATTATGAAATAGATAAGAAATTATGGAATACCACGATATCTTGTATAATTTACGATGCATTCTGAGAGCTATTGTAAAAATTGCTTTAGTCTGCTTAGACGTTATGACGTGGCCATTGGTTGTTAATGTTCGCGTTATCGTAAAAGCTGCATTTCAGTTTTGCAGATAACAGACAGTTTTATAGATGTATACTCTTTACATAATTTTAAGAAGTATAGTGATATTAATTTTGTAACTCCTTGGAATCCTTGAATTTACTTTTCAAATTATGTAACTGAACTTTTGATTAAAAAATGTGTGTACGCATCCGATTATGTTAGTTACACTATATATTGCTAGTCTAATTTTATATCACTCCTCTTATTCTGTAACTGCAATCCCTCCCCCCTCCTCCTCTTTTAATCTCTTCCTTTCCTCCATTTTAAATATTTATATATATTAATATAATATATTATATATATATTAATATATTTAATATTTATATATATTAATATAATAAATATTAATTATACTTATTACAGTTATATGTTATAGATTATTACAGTATTATTATAGTTATAGTTATGTCAATTTTTGTCTCTATTCTAAACAATGGCATTTAAATTTAAAATACATTTTATTTTGTATTTTATACACACACACACACACACACACACACACACTTTAATGAAAATTTCTTTTAAATAAATATATTAATTTTTAATTATATATCACTTAAATGAAAATTAAACATTAATTTAAAAAAAAATATAAATATATCGAAATCGTAATAATATCGATTAAATAATGGGTTTGAAATGTATCGATCCAAACGGAGCAAAGCCTCCGATCCTTAAATTAAGTCAATCGCGCGATTTTCAACGAGGGGCTTGAGTCATCGGATAATTGTCACGATCATCGTATCTCCTGGCCTTCTTCGGACGTGAAAAACGTGCTAATCGCTTTAAGTGGACCTAATACTCGGATCGAGGCTAAATTTTCTATCGGAGCAGCTATAAAGGTCATTCCTCCTGATCCGTCATCCCACTCGATTTGATCTCACTGCGACAATTTCTAGTTATCAATTCTCTGCGAGAAATTGACTTGGGTTCGAAGTGTGGGTAGATCCATACACGGATAAAGACGATTGCTCCAATTGCAATTGAAGGATAGGATAGAGGTGCGCGGGAAGCTCTGTACGCGCACTAGTTTATAACTTGACGCTCGGGCCAATTTTCTCACGTCTCGCCGTGAGAAAGGCGGATGTTCATTCTGAATTCACGGTACGGAACGAGAGGAATCTCTTTTCCTTTCCGCGCAACTCGTGTTCCCCCCCCCCCCCTGCTCGCGATTTTCGCACGTCAGAATTGCGAAAGTACGCCGATATCGTGGCACGCGCGATCGTCGCGGTTTCTCTTTGAAACTGTAACACGCGACCAAGTTTCAGTCTGTCGTTTCCTGAATTCTTTTTACTATGCTATTTTACTATATGTGTGTACATATCAAAATTAAAAAAACATTCCCCCCCCCCCGTTATGACATTTTCGAAAAAATTACTTAGATGTCAATTTTACATAGATTATCATTTTCATAATAATTTATAGTGTATATAAATTAATAATAATTAAATTAATAAATAGTATCTAGGTCAATAATTAAACGAGCTATAATCAAATGTGACAAAGCAAAATTTATTATTTCACAATATAATTTTCCACCGATACGTTTCGACTATACTTAGTCCTCATCAGGCGCAGAAATATAATTATCCTATATAACAAAAATTAAATTAACATATTTAAAGAATCATCTCAACTTCGATTTTCAATAGACAGTATAAACGCAACCATATTATATTTAGTTAATTTATCGAACAATAAAACATAGTAATGAGTCATAATACAACCAATTCGGTTAACAGCGAGAAAGGGTAGTCATTGTGAGTAAAAAAAAGTTTCCAATAAAATTATAGATGTAGATTGATATCAAATTATATAAAATGGTTGTACGCGCGTCCTTAATACTATTAGTAGATAACTAAATAGAATAATAAATAATATGATCAAATTAAAGATAAAATCGCTGCAGATTGAAAATTAAATAAATCTTACCAATTAAAATTATATAGATGAAAATAATGAAATTTGTAAATTTTTGTATAAATATATATATATAATTTGTATCAAATTACCAATCAGAATATAAATGAACTTGCTTTTAGTTAAATATAAAGCCAATTAACAAATTAAAAAGAGTTATTCGTAATTATTATAATAGAATAGAGAGTAAATTTTTTTATATTATGCAACACTTACAATATTTATGAGGCAAATACACATAATATATCTTAATGAGTTAGTAGTCTGTCTATTACGATTGCAAAGTAAAAAACTTAGAGTCGGATCTTATTTACAAGATCTTGATTGCAATGGAGTTTATACGCGACTGATACACATTTATGTTACAATATCAAAAGAACAAAGAGCGCTGTCATTTTTGTTATTATTCGAGAGATTAAATTTAATAGATAAACATATCATCTAGAAATTCGATGTCTTTTTTCAAATTTATACCATTTAACTTTATACCATTTTACCATTTAACTTCTTTAATATGTAATGTTTCAGAAATGAGTCTTTTATCGTAATTTGATTCAATATCTATTATTCTGACATTCTTCCAATCAAAACTATGATTGTATTGTATATGTTCCGTTATCACCGAATGTCTAAATGAGTCAACCCTTATATTGTTAAAATGCTCATTTATTCTTGTATTGAGTTTTCTCTTTGTCTGCCCTACATAAGAAACATCACAATTGTTACATTGAATTTTATAAACTACTATTATTATTGTCAGAATAACCTTTTTTATCTTTATGAAATTTTATAAATTTGTTTAATTTGTTAATGCATCTATAACCTATATACACTGATTTGTTAATCATGCGTGTGGCGGATTGTGTGACTCTATGATAAATGGAAATACATAATACTTTCTCTTTTTAGAAATTTCTTCGTTAGTAACTGAAACGTTATTGTTATCGTTCTTACGTGGAATTTTGGTTTCAATCTACATCTGTAATATTATTGTAAATTTTCTTTTACTCACTGACTGCCCTTTCTCGCTGTTAACCGACGAATTGGTTGGCTTATGACTCATTATTACTATGTTTTATTGTTCGACAAATTGACTAAATATAATATAGTTGCGTTTATACTGACTATTGAAAATCGAAGTTGAGATGATCCTTTAAATATGTTATTTTAATTTTTGTTATAAGGGATAATTATATTTCTGCGATTAATAAGGACTAAGTATAGTCGAAAAATGTATCGGAAAAATATATTGTGAAATAATAAATTTTGCTTTGTCACATCTAATTATAGCTCGTTTAATTGTTGACCTGGATACTATTTATTAATTTGTTAGGAAGTTAAGAGCGTTAAAGAATTGTTTGTAATTTAATAATTAAATTATTATTAACAGATTAATAGTGTAATTAAATTATTACTATAATAAATTAATAATAATCAATTAAATGAGATATGTTTAGATTAGAATTTTATACATGTAATGTTTGCATTATAGGTACCAATTAGTTTTCGTGCAACATTATGAAAGAAAATCTACCGTTCAAGATGTAAGATTATATTTAATTTTCGCAACACTTGATGCTTAATTTGGAAACTGCATCATTATGTTATTAATTAAGTATAAGACGTGCGGTGTCCTTAATTGTATAATAAAAATAATCAAAAAAAAAAGTAATGATATCGTGTATCTTTCTGTAATTGTTTATTTCTTTGTTATTATCTGAAGATATCTGCCTCTTGACGGATTTTGAACAATAGAAGACAATTATCTTGGAGAACACATGTTAAGCTCTAATCTTTACTATATTTCGATCCGGCCTTAATTTTTCCCACACTGCACCATGTTTTCCTTCGCCTCCTGTCTACATTCCACGACGCGCCTCGTTAGACTTGACACGTATTACTTTGCATTCCCGTAAGCGTCTCAGGCCTCTCGCAATACTCGGCTCATCGGAGCGGATAGACCAGCTAGGAATAGATTCCCAATTTGGAACTAGTCGCGCTTTTCCAGTTCGCTGCCGGAACTTTTCCAGAGCGACGAAGCAACTTGTCTGTCCCATAGGAATGAGAACGATATGTCGATCGCTTTGATCACCAGGAAATGCGAAGGCTCGATAGAATCCGACAATAAGACCTCTTCGCTGGGATTGATTTTTTCAGAAATATCAGAATAAAAATTAGTCATCATCGAATTTCGGAACACAGTAATCAAATTTTAAACGTTTTTGAATTAAAAATATTCAATCTGTAAGAAATTTTTATATTGTAATGATTAGAAATAAAATGATAATGTGGACTCCCATTTTCTTTTTTATGTAATTTTTTATTTTTTAATTGTATTCTAATCTAACCTAATTAATGAAATTGCAAATTAAATTTATTAATCGAAATTTAATACAAAACGCACTTGAAATGATTAAGACAATTTACAAAATGGGAAAAGTTTGTTTAAATGAAAAAGGATGTTATGATGTGATTATCTGATTTTTTCAGGTTTATTTGGACTTTTTATAAAGTCCAAATACTCCCCTCTAAGGATATTTCTTAAAATCATCTTAAAATAATAATCAAAAATTTATAAAGGAAAACAACTTCCTGCAATATTTTTCGTTAAAAATCCTGGGACGCGTATTATTTACTTGTTAAGAAACTCAATATAGAAACGTTAACAAGATTTATATTTAAAATTATATCCCAGCGATAATATTGAACTCATCACAAATTTACTGTAGCGCCTTAAAAATTAATTTAGATTACAAATTCGTTACTTATAAACTCTCACGTTAAACTTGACATTAAAAATCATACCAAAGAATAATGACATATCTCATAATGGATAAACAATTGTCAACAGAAAGTGGCCGTGACAATTGTTTCGTAACTTTATTATTTAATTAAGAATAAATTAAAAACATTTTATAAAAGATGATATTAATTATCTATATCCAGAATTTTAAGTAAGGTTCACATTAACACCTTTTCTTCTATTAATTATCATATTAGTATTTCTATTTTTACACAAACTGAGAGTCTTATAAAAGACGTTCACGGAAACGTTCAAGAAACAAGACTACGTTTGAATGTTAAGGCTAGTTCAAGGAATGAAACTACTCTAGTTGCAAGATTAGATATGGAAAAGTTTTTTTTCAAATTCTTCGTTAAAAACTTCTTTATATCTAATCTTCAACTTTGTCACGTTTCCTTTGAAAGAGAAATACTTTCAATTGATAGAAGCTGCGGTGATAATCCTGAACGTTATTCGATTGATTCGAATGAGGACAAACGAAGATATTGATCCAGGAGAATCTATCGCGAACGACGAACGTTGATAAGGACGTTTCACGGGCGTGCCGAAGGACTCGCGATAATCGTCGATAACGTTCGTGGAAACGTGACGGCGTGTCAAGACTCAATGTCAGGCCAGCGAGGGACACCTGGGTGACGATTGCACAAACGTGATATATCGGTACCGTAATTTTCTGCCCATTAACGTCGACCGTCATCGCGGAAGCGTTGCATTGGGGAATCGCCCGACTGACACCTCGCACACGCGAGATCCTTGACATTTCCTTTACGATGCGCACGAAAGATAAGGGAGAGTCGAAGTTATGTGGAAACCGAGCGACGCGACTTGAAACTGCGATTTACGAGGAGAGTTATAGCACTGGGTGTATAATTTCAACAAATTGCATGAAAGTTGCGAAACGAGATGGAGAAGTTCGCGAGGAGTACCAAGGACGCCTTTTGTACTCTAAAAAGTAGGGATGTGTATTTAACATCATACCGATATTTATATATATAATTTTCAGGCCGGTATTCATAATCAGTTCTTAGATTCTAGACCGTTTTAAGTTCCAATCAGAGGACCGCATTAGCGTTTTAAAACATTACTTAAGACGGTCTTGAAAAATAAGAACTGACTGTAAATACCAGCCATAGTGTTGACGACATCAACACCAACATGGGTTTAATTTAATACCATGAGTTTAATACTCTCTACGTCCATATTTTTTAAAGTGTAGTGGAACAAACTGTTTTAAAGGGATTCTATAATCGTCTCTTAATAAATGTAGGGTTGACATCAACAGCAACATGATGTGGATTTAATCCTGGTTTAAATGACTTAACATCAACATGGCGTTCTATCGCTTTACATGACCGATATGCAGTAAAGATACAAGTTGGACAGCTTCGAGGCATGTCGCATTCAGCACGAGTAAACGTCGCTGAAAAGCGACGGCGGAAGTGAAGGTAGAAATCGATTAGCGAAGCTGATCGACTGTCAAGTTCTCGGTTCGGCTTGATTAGGGCCTAATTAGCTGCGAAGGAATGCCTGTAGATCAAATTTTCTGTACTCTCTTCATCTCACTTTTACAAGAATTATGCAAAGAATTTGAAACTTCTCCGTTTTACGTAAATTATTTTTTGTCTGTTTTATGTAAATTAATACAGAGATTCTTGAATTTTTCTGGGTTTGTAAGATTTATAAGATTGTCGATGCTCCGAAAATGTTTTGCAGCAGTTCTTGTGCTCCCAGAAATTTCGGGAAGTTCTTAATTCTTCTAGAATCCTTTGGGGCAACAAAAATTCCGGAATGTTTTCTTAAGTACAAAGTACGTCAGTTTTGAAAGATAAACATTATTTATTTAGGCATGAAAAATTTGAGCGATAAAACTTTGCCGATCTTTTCAGGATTTTCTGAGATACAAAGAAATAATATCTAAATAATTAATTTTCTACTTGTGATTTACTCAATTTGTAATTATTAAATGGTAATTATTAGATGGTTATTAAGACTTTCAGATGAGTTGCACCGAAATAAAGAAATAGTGGTAAAATAATTCGTCAGAAAATAGTCTTTATCGATCACGTCTTCAAGCGTCGTACCTCCGGAAACGAAAACGTACGATCCGTGACCGCGTTACGTCAGGAAACGGGCTTTCAAATCCAGCCACAATCCTTCCAGGCGATAGCGAGAGAGAGACGGAAGAGAGAAGGAAGAAAACAACGAGCAGTGTGAGCTTAGAATACATTATCGTATTTTCAAAGCCGTGAAAACTAGATACAGTGATATATATAAATTGATTACGTCAGAAAAATTCTGATGAAATAGAAATTAATAGTAAGTAAAGATCGCAGAATAAACTAATATTCGAATATATCAAAACACTCGATAGTTTCGTGTAATTATATTTTTCGTAAAGTATTTATGTCTTCTATAATTTAAATCATACACAGAAGTGTCAAAAAGATTTAGTTAAGTACAGATTTGAAAATAATTTTATTGGGTCATCGAAATAATTATGTGGGACGCTTAAGCTGGATGACAAGTTGCTATAGAAAGTTTTAACATTTCAATCAGCTTGAATCTAACATAATTATTTAGATGGTACACGCAAAATTATTGTCAAATCTATATCTGGATGAATTTTTAAATACTTTAACGAAACCATTTTTCCTGTACATAACGACACTCTTAATGTTTAAAAAAAAGCGGAATAATGTTTCCAAATTAATTAAAAAGAGGAAATAATGCAAAAAAAAATCGAAAACTGAAAGAGAGAAAGAAATCAGATGTCATCGTAGCCTTTATGTAAAACCTCAAACGACGCAATACAAAGTATAACTTAACACACAGCTCGCATAAACGTACGACGGATGGAAAAGTCGCTCAACGCGTTTACCCGAAGGATAGTGGAAAACAACAGTGGAAGGGATGCGGGGGCGATGAAAAAAAAAAAAAAAGAGAAAGGCACGATAATTACCAAGGATTCGTCCCCATTGTCAGTGCTCATAGCCCCCCACTGGCGCTAGAGGGACCCAAACTCGTCGCTCGTCGTCGTCGTCTTCGTCGCCGGGCTGTTCGTTGCTCCTCTTCGCGGCTTCGCTTCCGGCAGCAGCAGCAGCAGCAGCAGCAGCAACAGCACGAGCCGACGACGCTCGTCATTCTGCGCCGAGGCCTGCCCCCCAAACGGGATCGTTCCCGAGGGACTCTACCTGTGATAACCGCTCCGGATCTAATCTGTCATCCAGCATCGCGCCGTACGACGCCGAAATAATTTTTCCTCCTTTTAAGACTGTCCGCTTCTTCTGGGACAAAACACCACTTTTCAAGGAAAAATGAAGTGACGGAGCTGGGAATGGAAAGTGGGAAAGAAAGAGAGGAAGGATGATAGTAAGGATTGTTACGGATTTAGTCGTCTCGAAGTGGAAAGTGAAGTAGAAAAATAGAAAGGAAAAGAGAGGGAAAAATATATTGAAGAGGACCCTCTTATATACTTGTCACATTTTTGTGATGCGAGGATAAAAAATGAGGACAAAAAAAGGGACGAAATGTGAAAATATGAGTAGAATGAGAAGATATGTTTGAAAGAATAATATAAACACGTAACTAATAAAAATACTAACTTAGATGAAGAAATTTATCCGTGAACACTGATAGTAAATTTTTAATTGGCACAATGAAAGATTCAATAGTAGAAGTAGAGCATTAGAAATACTAACGATAATGCTAGACGCGACATTACGATTGTAGTTTTAGTGAAATAAGTGAAATAATCAGTTATATAAAATTTAAATTATATCATGAATAATAATAGTGGAAGGATAATAGTTGAGAAATTGCAGAAACAATAGTTAAATAGAAAGAGGCTGCAATAATGATATAATAATCAGCTTTGATAATAATCAGATAGAATCTGTATAGACCACACATTCACAAGAAAAAGAGGAACACTATAACAATAGTTGAATAGATAGCTAAAGAATTAAAGAAGTAAGTTGAATGGAAATTGCTATGATAATATTAGTAATCGGACAAAATACGTAAGTAAAAGAAAATAAATAATAATAGTTGAATAGTAATAGTTGAGGAATTATAGGAAGAACAGTTGAAACTGTAATAATATCAGTCTATAATAATTGGATATATAAAAAATAATATACAAAAAAGAGAAAAAATACTATCATAATAGTTAATGATACATAATAGTTAATGAACTCTCTCGTAAAATATTTTAGCATCATATTTGAACTATATGATAAATAATAATAGTTGAGGAAGTATAAAAATGAAACACTATGATAATAGTAGTTGAATGATAACTTTCTTTTCTAAGATTCTATAATATCATATTTGAATTATGTTTTTTAACATATTCATGCTAAAAAAAGTAAAATATATAGCGAATAATAATAGTTAAAGGATAATAGTTGAGAATTATAAAAGTAATAGTTAAATAGAGATTGCGATAATGATATCGGCTATAATACTCAGATAAGGCTATATAAATATATAGAGAAAGAATATATGTAAAAGAAAAAAAACAAGTTACTATAATAATAATAGTTGAGAGATAAGCCTCTCTCCGAAGATTTTACAGTATCATATTTGAATTATGTTTGTCAACATATTCACTAGACTCTCGGAAAAGAGAAGGACAGTTATGTGGATAGAGCGATAAAGACTATAGTGATCTCTAGGGACATAGGATTATAGTAGCCGGATAGGGATATCTTAGGTATCACGTCAAGAAAGAAAGAGACAACTGCAGGAATCTGAAGAGAAGTACTTTCGGGTTTCAGGAATAAAATATAAACTATGTCTCTGCGATATATATAGTCACTCTTGGAGTACCCTTGCGAAGTACTTCCACGCTCCCTTCGCACTCTCAGGAGAGCCAGAGCGAGCGCAAGCGAGAGAGAGAAAGAGAGAGAGAGAGAGAGAGAGAGAGAGAGAGAGAGAAATGGAGAGCAATGCGATAAGTGCAGGCGCGAGAGAGCCCGAGAGAGGACACTGACACACCAAACGTCAACGACACCTCCGAGCACGTCGTCGCTCCTCTCTCTCTCTCTCTCTCTCCCTCTTTCTTTCTCTCTCATTCGCTCTGAACCTCCCCTTGAAATTTCACTCACTTTACGATCCACACTGTGCGATCTTCGAACTCCGAAATTGCACTTCCGATACTTTCAGGTACGTCGAGACGAATCGCTCGCAAACGAACGCGAACGAACGGACGGACGGGCGGCGACTTCTCTCTCTCTCTCAAGCGAGCGAGCGAGTGCCGTTCCCCGCGAACGGAACGGAACGGCACGGTACGGTACGGTGCGGTACGGTACAGGGGGATCGGGGCACCACCACACAGGGTCCCCGCTCTTGAGATTGCGAAAGGAAAAATGTATAAAGGCGGGACCGTGGGGGACTCGAACCCAAGCCACGACGTGCCGGGAAAATTTCCAACCGTTTGGATTCCCGAGCTTCCCTAGCGAGTCAGACCTCGGTGTGCGACTGTGTGGCAAGTGTGGCAACCACCGTCCCGTCGAAGATGTGTACCGGTGTGTGACGGACTTTTTCCCACCATGACGAGATACGGGGTGGGGAGCAGGTACTTACGACGGTACCGCCATTTGTTGTAACGGAGGTGCTCCCCTCGGCTTTGTTGAGGAGAGGGTTTTCAGGGACGGATCGATGAGCCTCAAAGCCTGACGCTGAGAAATTAAAATGGCGCCTAGTTTTGGAGAAAAAATCTTAAAGCCGACGAGGATGAAAAATTTTATTTATAATTTTAGGAATATTTCAATTTGACTGACAGACTTTTAATCCAAATGTTGTCGAGATGTTTAATATTAATAATAGCAGACTTTAAGATAATCGAATTAAATTAAGTTTTTATTAAAATGGTGCCTAGTTTTGGAGAAAAAATTTTAAAAACGTGAGAACTTCAATTTGACAAAATTTTAAATATCGGGATATCTAATGTTAGGGTTTGCAAAATTAATTAGATTATTGTAATTGTAAAAATAATTAAAATCTTATGCAAGTATTTAGAAAAAAGAACTTAAAATTTGTGGGAAATTAAATGAAAAATAATAATTTTAAACGGACTTTTAAATAAATGAATTTAATTTAAGTTTTAATTGAAATCGTTAAAGATTAAAAATGAATAAATAGAATTAAAACTTTTTCCAAAAAAATTAAAATTTCTCAAATAAATAAATAAAAAATTATTTTTCTAATCTAAAATATACTTCAAAATTTTCATAACAATTTTTATAACCATTATTATAAATGGATCGCACACTTTTATTCTAAAAAAATTTCGCATATTTCCGCATTTTGCAGCATGGCAACAAAATCTTACCATTTTATTGGTCTAGTTGGAGATTCTCTCTGCTTTCCTTAAATTCCACGTTGTGCTCCACGTCTAACGTTCATGAGAGAGTTTTCACGCGCCATGTTTAGAATCGCTATACCACTTTGCCACTTTTGTTGCTGCTTTCTGAAGAAAATAGAACGACTGCTACAGCAGCTTCTCCATTTTTGGATCCACATATTTTTTGTGCACTGCAGAATTAAGGATTGCTACTTTATCTATGATATTTTTAATATTATACGACTTTTTCTAATTTTTCTTCTGTAAATATTATTCTTTGCACATATTTTTGTATTCGTGAATTTTATTCAGCCTATATTTTATTTTTTTTATAGGAATGTCTTTTATCATATTATAATATTAATTCCTCAAAAAGTGATGAAACTCTGACGATAATAATAAATGATATAAAAAATTCAATAATTCAAGTTATTTAAAAATCATTAAACTAGACGAAAACGAAGCATCAAAAAGAATTGAAAATGATGCGTGAAAGCGACCGATTTGTAATCAACGACTTTTGGGTTTGACTCTCAGGTACCCTCATCCTACATATTCTCGATTTTATTGAAGATGTGCCGGAGAAAACAATAGAAAACAATTCTATAGTTAAACCTAAAAAGCGAAAGGATCTAAGTTCTCCTAGTCTCAAGACAATTTCTTGGTGAGCAGATCATATAGCCACAAAAGAGCTTTCTCCAAAATGAGAGAACTAATTACCAAAATTACCTGCCAACTTCAGGATAATTTGTTATAATACAAGTATTGAAGAAGAAAAGTTTTCATGTTGGAATAAGAGGACAAGGATGGATAAGAACATCTTTCTTGAATGCAAACAAACAGATGTTCTGATAACACTCTCTTAGCGTTAAATATAACTATTTGGTTCCTGATTTGAATAACAATGTGTGTCTGATTAGAAAGATAATATTTCTTGTCTGTTAAATTCTCAAGCTCTCTTAAATAATCTGAGGAGAGAACAGTTCAGCCCTATTTAACGCTAAACGTGCATCAAGAACATAAAGACTGAGACGACAGACATTTAGACAACAGACAGACAGACAGACGAAAGACATTTTTCACAACATTTAATAAAACACTATCAACTATGTATGCCTCTTTTTTACTCAAATACTCTAAAAGTTACTTACATACGTGTATAATTTTTTTATATGTTTATTCCTTTTTCTTCCTTCAATACCACGCGCGCGGACGTGTCACGTCCCTCTCGCGTTTTAGATACACCCCTTTCCCGACGCATGTTTCTAAAACATTTCGTCACTTTTTGCACCTTTCTCTCTATCGATCTATTTGCTCCTTCTCTCTATCAATCAACGATTTCCATCCTCCGCTCGTTTTGTTAGGCACCGATCATCGACGATGAACACAATGAGGTACGCCAGCGCGATCAGGGAGCAAGAAAGGAAAAAAAGAAAATAAAAGAAAAAGAAAAAAGGGTGCCTCGCAAATCTCGGGAACTGACACGTCCGGCTTCAAGTGTATATGTATGTATGCGTACGTTTGTTTATGGGATGTTTGTGTATGGGGGGGTGTGTGTATAATTTGTGTGTATAATTGTTTACGCACGTGTAATCCGTATGTGTGTATAAATTTAATACTATCGTCGTATCGTTAACGCTTCGCTTATGTATAGTGCTTCGATTAATCGTGGACACAGCGATCAACGTCCCGGGATGCGCTAAATTTTAAGAGAGGTCCGTTTCTCTTGAAATGTCTTCTACGGAGGATACGATTGATTGGTTTCTTTTCGGTTTGGAAAATGAACGGGTGGTGCAAAAGGGTAGTCGGTAGCGTGATGGAGATGCGATGTGTGTCCCCTCGCAAGTTTCATCCCTCTCAGCCGTTCCTTTTCGTCGCCGGAGAGCCGAGCCTGTCGCCTCAAGCGCGAATTTCCCTCTTCCCTTCTTCTCTTTCGAGCTTCTTCTTCGTCCTCTTCAAATCTCTCTCTCTCTCTCTCTCTCTCTCTCTCTCTCTTTCTCTTTCGCCGTATTCGTGTCCGTCAAATTTCACCACCTCCGAAAGAGAATGTTCCCTCCCCTTCGGGGTGGAGAGAATAATCGCGCGGTTCTAAAGTCGTATATAATTACGTAGGCACCGTAATATCAGTTACAAATGTCTGTTTAACAATTTAAAATGGAGAACTTCAAATGTATCGAGCGCCAAATTATAAAAGTATGATTGCTCTAGGCAGTCGTATGTATGTTTATACGTATATATATATATATATAATTATAGAAATGTAATTTAGTAAAACTCATGTAGTATATTGATAACACACATAAAATTAACTTCCTATTCAAAATAACCAAATTAATTGCTTGACCATTTCCACGACTTGTGAAATAATACTATATTCTAAACATAAAATAAAAATTAACAATTGTATATACTCCTATATAAATACATTATATTTTTTTAAAATATGCTTATATAATTTTAAAATATATCATTTTACATGCAATTTTATATATATATATTTTTTTTTATACATTTATATTTTAAATATATAAGATCGCCCGCACTAGCAAAAGTGTATCTTTTTTTTTTTTTTTTGGTTTTTCGAAAAAATATTCTCCTGGCGCTCGACACGTTCGAGATCTTCACGCTTGATTCGCGAGAGAAGAAAATCGAAATCCGCGCTTCGTCGTCGATCACTGGAAACATTCGCAGCTTCTACATCGACCGGCGTAAAAAAAGTCCCATATAATTTATCTCTTAACCTACAAACTTGACGCTGAACCGTTCTTTCTCTTTCCTCTCTTCTTAATTTTTTTCTTTCTCCTCGTATGCACAAGTATCACAATCGCTCACGTTTCACGCTTGTCGTCTACGAATGTGTCATGTGTGCGCGTGTGCCTTTCTCGCTTTACATTTTGTTATTCTCGTTCGAGAACGGCGATCAACGAAACGCTGTTTTCCGCTTCGTTCGCTTCGCATCTCAAAGTTCCGCTCTAGAGCGCGATTCGGCAGCTCTATCGATTCGAGAGATCCAAAGATCCTCACTCTGGAATTTCGTCCTCACCGAGAGTTGCAACGCACTTTGCAGAATCTTTAGTTTTTTTTTCCTTTTACTTTTTTTTCCGCGCAACGTTCCTCAACGCTAAAAGCTCGGACGTGAGAAACTGAGAATTAATCAATCGCGTAAACGTCAATCTAATCGGAGCTCTATTTAATAAATTCCATTATAAAACATTAAATAAATGTACATATTTCTATTGAATATATATTACTTATATGAGAAAATTCATATAAATATTATACAAATCCCAATATAAAAATATTGAATACAGATTTGATATTTGTATATATATGTATATAAATTTCGATATACAGCATATCATACGCAAAATATTTCATATTGCGTACAATATATACATAAATGATATAAATCTTCAAAATTCAACTGTGTATACTTGTACAGCACAGATAATTCCAGCAATATTGCAGTAACATTCCAATAATATTACAGCAACGTTGCAACATTTCAGAAATAATGTGGCGTTGTAACGTTGCAGTGATGTTGCTGCAAGATTCTGTGCTGTATAGTTATGTGTTTGTGTATTTGTGTATACGTGTATTCCAGAACGATTCTCTCGAATTAGAGCGAGCGCAGATTCGCTCTAGATCGATACATTTTCCACGTACGCAGCCCCTCGAGGCTCGTCCAAAAGGACGCGCAACCCGCTCCCGGTCGGTCGTTCCTTAACGCTTAAAGTTAGATATTATAAACTGCAATCTATAAGCTGATCCCATGTGTTATTTCTTGGTCACAACCTCGTTGAAATCTTTTCCTAACATTGCTCACGGATCGCTCTTGAAGATTTCCGACGAGAATCCCAGGGCTTGGATGTCCCACCTAAAAATACTCAAAAGTCTGTTCTTTCAAGCTAAACTTCTTGCAACGTTCATCTTCCTTCCTTTTCTTTCTAACATGGAGAGGAAAAGATGAATGATACAAGAAGTACAGTTGAAAAGAACAGACTACATATAAGAGATTGGTCACTGTTTAGACTTTTGATTGGTCCACCAGATTTAGGACCACCAAATTTAGGACAGATAGATACACGGAACAGAACCCAGGTGACATAAAACATTTCAATGTTCCACGTTGAAACGTTGCTACAATCCTGAAATGTTCCATTCTACTCTGAAGATATATATGCATCTCATTCTATCTTAAGTACTATCCATTCTGAATATGGCGGACAATGACCAATCCCCTACTTGAGGATTTCTGGTCCCACCTGCCAAGGCCAGATCCTCATCGTTGTCTCGCATAACGTACATCGTCGGCAGTCTGCGCAGGACGAGTCACTCATCTTCACGATCTACTACTATTCTTCCGCACTTTCAAACGAGAATCTGTTCTCGATCGCAGTGGAAAAGAATTATAAGCTCGCAAAATTTTATATCGCGAAATCCCATACAGCACAGATTATTCCAGCAATTTACATCAACATTTGCAACGTTCTAGAAATATTACAATAACATTGCAACGTTGCTGCAAGCTTCTGTGCTGTATAGAGTAACTTTTCCGGCGCGTCGATCCTGATTAAGAACGACGCCGACGATGACGTCACGAGTCTCTCCATCCCGGGCGGACGCACACGTCGTAGCCGTAAAATTCTCTAACGATCTCGAACGAGATCTCAAAAATCCGAAGCCCCAGGAGACATTTCATCTCCCTCGGAGGGCACCATGTTCGCTCCTGTTCACGTATCGCACGGAAGGGCGAACCGTCAACAACCTCCGGAATCCCTTCTTCCATTTAAATTGTTCGAAGTTCTCGTTTTCGAGATTATTGGCAAAATTGGAAGAGATCCGAAGGATTTCGATTTTCCAGATTTTGAAGGAACCGAGCCACTAGCAACGTTCACGGAGTGTGACAAGTGTCCCTGTATTCAAACGGTCCTGGATAAAAGACTTGAAAAAAACGGACTATCGAGCATTAAGGGCCGAGTTCCTTGTTCTCATCGCGTGGACAAGAAAAGGCTTCAGCCTTTCGATTTTGAAGAAACCAGCGGCAACATTACGTCCTAGAAATTTCCGACGCGAGGTAGGCTTCCTTCATCCTAGGCAGACACAGTCTCCACCATAGACTTCTTGATGATCTCACCAAAATTCTCGTCGCAGTCCTCGGACGCGCCATCGGGCTGTTGTTCACCGGTGACCTGACTGGGCTCGATCATTTCCGCGACTTTGCCGGTCGTACCGTGAGTACCATAAGTACCGTGATGCTGCTGCGGTTCATGCATCTCACCGTAGTACGAGTATCTGCCGCTGAGCAGCTCCGAGAAGGGCTCGAGCTTACCCTGCATCTGCTGTACCACTGTTGCGTTCATCGGCTGCACCGAGTTGGTGAGGTTCGTGTACTGTGCGGTACTCGTAGCGTCATCCTGCGCGAACACCGTCGTATCGTAGGATGAATGCTGCTGCTGTTGCTGTTGCTGGCCCTGCGGTGGCGGTGGCTGTGGCATTTGGTGTACCTGGGCGGCACAACCGCCCTGAAGAGCGGCACCCGCGGCGTCCTGGGGCCCACCACCGTAGGGACCGTAATGCGCGAAGGCAGCCGGATTGGGCGGCGACTGGAACTGCGGCGGCGGCGGTTGAAATCGCGACGTAGATGGCAAACTCGCATACGGCGATCCGTAGTCCTGATACGAAGACTGCTGGAAGCTCATGCCGCCACCGCTACCGCCGCCACTACCGCCACCACCGCCGCCGCTGGCGGCATTACTTTGCACGCCTGGCGAGAAGCTCTGAAAGGCCTGGCCGAATTCTGGATGCAGCTTCCGCTGTACGACGACCGATTGGTTGCTGTCTACTGCATCCTCGCTTGCGTAACAATCATCCCTAATGGCGTACAAGTCCAGACTATCCTCCCGTGTGCCAGGTACCTCTGGTTGGCAGCCAGCCACACCAGCTCCGACACCTTCGTGATTTGTCTCATAGTGTAAAGTCGTGAATCCACCTCCCCCGGGTCCCGTACCCGGAATAGCGCACACGTCACCCACGGTAGCTTCCATCCCCAGAGAACTGATGTCCCTTAGAGGACGAGCTCCCCTGCCATTCTGCCCCTGATTGTCCATCACCTGATCGTGATCGCCGCCACCATCTTCGTCACGTTGCTTTTTCTCCAATTCTAATCGCATCAATGTGTGGATGAAATGCGTTCGCACCCGCACTGGGTTGAACTCGATTCTGCCTGTACTGTTCGCGCAACCATCTCGTGTGCAGCCGCAAGGAAAACCTGGTCGATCCACCTGAAAACCGAATTTAATGAAAAATTGTTTCGCACTTCCCGGAACGAAGTTCTCGATTTTTTAAAGCTAAAGAAAAATTGATTTCAAGTTTATCTCGTTAAATCCTTCAGTTTATCCAGCTTCAATCAGCTAAACTGATCTAAACGAGTAGAACGTGTTAACAAATGAAGATTAATTGCTGGAAGGATTTACTGCAACGGCGGTCTCTAAAAATTTCAGCAGATTAATCTCAAATTATATAACACATCGATCTCTCTCAAACTGGAGAAAATTAAGTTTACACGAATTTTCGTGAGTTCTAAAGAAGTAGGTCAGAACTTTTTAATTTTTCGCTTCGCGTTCAATCAAGATCAAAGTTCCTTACATTTTATATATAAGGATGTGCTCTTCTTTCTTTCTCTAAGACAAAGTGCCATTCGGAAGAGCTAAATTATCGCCTTAGATCGTTCAATTAATTTATGATAATAGATAGAACATTAATTCCATACATGTTTTCTCTCTCTTTCTCTGTTTGTTTATATCCATCTATTATCTCTCTCTCTCTCTCTCTCTCTCTCTCTCTCTCTCGCTCGCTCGCTCTCTCACCTGACACTTTACGTTGGCCCTGCTACAAGGGCAGCTCTCAGGATCACAGTATCCCTTGCAACCGCATCCACAATGCTCTCTGCTGGCGCGGATATCACGACATTCATCCTTCTCGACAGCATCTATCCTGCGTACACCGGCGGCTCTAAGAAGCGCTCGGCGTTGCCACGTGGGTACCGGCTGTAGGAAGTAATAACTGTCGATGTCGAGCTCCTCGTTGTCGCTCGGCTCCTCATCGGTGTCATCGCTCGGATCCTCCGAGCTAGACGCCGTCTCGGTCACGCAGTTGGTCGCGCAGTTGCGTTCCGAACGCAGCTGCGCAAGACGAGCTCGGTGGATCCGTCTCTGCTCGGCTGCGTGCTCCGATAACGAGAACCTCTCCGCGTGCGTGTGCGTCGCGCTCATGCCCAGGGTGCTGCCGCCCTGAAACCGGGAGAATCGATTTCTCGTATTTCTTGTGTAAATCCATGCTCGCGTATACTGTTATTTTTTATTCACTTATTCGATTGAAGACGACCTTTCGGAATAAACACTGTAAGAGAACGTTAATAGTATAATACTGATAATGAAAAAGACTGACATTTAATTATGCATATTTGTGTATATAAAACCTATGTAATATTTAAATATGTATATATATATATATATATATATATATATATAATATTTTATTTTTTTATCGCCATACTTTCATTATTTCGTACTTATATGAATCCATGAATCGACTATAATAACAAAATTAAAATTAATAATAAGAACAACGCATATAAACAAGAATAAGTCTCTTAAATATATATATATAATATGTAAATACAATATATATTATATAATTCTTGTTTATTTTTTATCATCCTATTTTCATGATTTCGAACTTGTATGAATTTATAAATCGACTAATGGTAGAAATTAATAAAAAATTAAAGTAAAAATTAATAATAAAACTGATACTAACGCAAATGAATAAGAATAAGCTTCATAATAAAATGAAATTACGAATGATATTACGAAAACGCTATTACAAAAGATCGTTGACAAAACTTGTTCATTTTTTCCCCTGTGGCGATTATGGAATCTTATGACTGAAACCTACGTTAATCAATAAGAAACATTATATATCACGCCATAGAGTTTTATTGTAAAGTAATGGCATACAAAAGAAAAGGGAATCGATAGCGTCTTACACAAATTCGATAGTGAATATTATTGTGATATTATAGAACGATATTATAAATGACGCCAGATAAAGGGAAAAATTGAAAGAAGAGTTGTTTTGCGTGAACGCGATTGAAAGAAAGAGGAATCAATCGTATCTTATATATAAATTCGATCTCTATTTCTCGGGGAGGGATTTTATAAATGATGTCACGATATCCCGTCATAAACAATTTTGGATGCTTGTTATTCGTTTTCTTAGTCCTGAACATCAAATGGAGTATCTTTTAACTTAATTACATTCATGCGCGTTTATATACAAAGAGAGGGGGAAGAAAAGTAATTAAACAATAATATAAATAACATGTGAAAAGATAATTGGAGCAATACAATTGGCAATGCACGAAGCGTATAGATTGTAAAGAGAACGATAGCGAAATAAACATGCGAATTTTCCATATTCACATACTCTTCAGGAAAAACGGAATGAAAATATATGAAAATTTAAATGGCGTTCAATGAGCCATGTACTTCTATAAGCGAAGCGATCAAGATACAGACGTAAAGGGAAGAAAGGGAAGACGTATCACGAAGGTAGCACAAAGATTGCGAGCTGAAAGGAAAGATGATGGAAGGGAGAAACCGATTTTCCCACTTACCTGGGAAGGTACGCAGGTGAAACCCTGCGCCCTGGGGAAGTAATAGACCGTCACTGCGTCGAACTGAATGTTGCGCTTCTTCTTCAAAGGTTCGTCGACATTGCCCCGCGATTCGTCACCTTCCATGCAGTCGGTCAGCCTACGCTTTAGGTTGCTCTTGGCCGGAAGTGTCCGAAAGCTCGTCAGAGGTAACTGTCCCGGCGTCCCGGGTGTCCCCGAGGACGCCGCGTAGCCATCCAACTGGTTCACCCCTGAAAGCCGCGAACTCCGTATCACGAAATAACAAATCCCTACGACAAATCCCTATCGTTCCCATTTATCACGAAACATTTCAGTAACATTGCAGCAATGTTGCTGCAAACTTCTTGTTGTATAGAACCCATGTAACACAGACAATTCCAGCAATATTGCAACAAAGTTTTCAGTGTTACTGCAATATTTTTGGACGTTATAATGTTGCTGTAATATTGTTAGAATGATCTATGTTATATGAGCTAAGAACGAAAAGATATGCGGCGCTTCGCCTCGAATGTTTCAGGAATCCCGAAAATTCTGAGACCTTATGATTTATTGAGAGAGAAAGCAATTTGCTAAAATCCTTCTTGCGAAATTTTGAATTGGACCTCAGCAAGAGAGATTCGAGGGATGGTAATGATTTTTTTATTGAAGGGGAAGAGACTCCTGCGAGTCAATCATGGCGATGGGGAAATTCTTGTATAGATAACGAAATTCCTTATGCGTCCTTCGGCTCAAAGTTTTATTACGACGGTATATTAATTAGTTAGACTCAGGTATCAAAGGAGAACTCGATTAGTTGACATTTTGCTAAGAAAAGTGCACCCTGATTTTTATCGAGAAAGCAACGTCGTGCTTTCCGCTTGTTCCAAGACACCCGGTGTATCGCACGTTGACAATCGATGCGAGACTTATCGAATTGTGCGCTCTCCTCGCTCTTTTGCTGGACAGCTTAGACCTGGTGCAAATGCTAGACTGAATTGGCAAGAAGAATCCTCGTGGAGTTTAAAAATTTCGCGTTTTTATAAGAATAAAAGTCTACAAAAATCTTCAAGCTGGCCGCACAATTTAAAATGATTATCCTTAGACTTTTACAGCTTAATAGCAATCTCTTTGTTAAAAGCTTGCACTATAGCTACTTTCAGCAAAATCTTTTGTAAAAGATGAATAACAAGGCAATCTTGTACAGATAATTTAAACATCGAATAATTTAAATGTTGAGTAATACATAGTTTAAAACTTGAATATAAAATAGGATAGATGTATACTGTATAGTGTTAACTGATGATAGAATTAGAAAAGTCATCGAAAAAAATCACATAAAATATAATATTATAAAATGAAAATGGAGTAATTTTTAAGCGATCGTTTACAAACAACAATGCATTTACAAAATCCATTAAAATCTGTTTAAAGCTTAAAACTAATAATATTCTCCTTATCTAACTTTTAAATGACGATTCACGAACAACGATTAATTCACATTCATTTTAAACTATTTTTTACATTGAGAGAAAACTTTTTAGTATTTATGATTATAATTACATATTACCATAGTTATGATTATTACTGCTATAACGTCAGTAATAATAAGATTATATGTATAGTTCTATAATATACAATGGCATCGAAAATTAACTGTAATTTATAGTTTTTTTTTTAACCATATTTTATATGTTTATTCCAAAAATGACTATAAATTATAATTAAATTGCAATAATTTTTATAGTAATAACTACAATTTGTAGTCATTTTCGGTGTTAATTAACACTATTATGTAACGTATATTACTTACACTGTAGCAGTAATAATCATAATTATCATCACATGTAATAATAGTAAAAAATATCAAAAATTTTTCTCAACGTATTTTCTTAACAGATATTAATTCCAAATTTCAACAAGCATATCAAAGTGATTTGCAATCAGAACTTCATGGCAATTTAATAATTCTAGACACTTCCATCGAAATCAATAAAAAATCAGTAGAGAAAGAATATTCAAATTGTGCACTGAGAGAAAAAATTGATATTCACGACTATAATTACATGCTCAAAGAATGACAATTAAAGCCTTTTTTATAGCTTACTGCCATAATATTCGTAATAATTATTACATTTATAAGTCTACCAGAAAGATATATGATTTGCATCAGAAATGATTATAAATTATAGTTAAACTATCATTTTTTTCTCTCAGTGTGATGAGAACCTTGAAAAAAGAAATACTTCTTACCTTTCTCCTTATCAGAGAGAATGTCATCCGGCAGTCTGTCGAGGAAAGAGGTTTCTGAATCACTTTCCGGTGCAGGAGCCGGTCCTGGGTCACCAGGGATCTCGTTCCCCAGACCAGAATCACTCCCGTCGGACCTGACTTCGTCCCTGGCACCAGTCGCCAAGGCCAGGCTCTCGGCGGAGTCCTCCGTGTACGCTTCCGGTCGGTCGGCCTCCAATCTCGTCATGATCGGCGCCATCGCCTCCACGCAGCACAAGGTGACCCCCTCGGAGCACGGTAGTTGATCGGGCGCCATATCGACGTCACGCAATTCATGACGGATACTGGTGATGGGCGACACCTCCGAACTGTCGGAGCCGGTCTCCGTTTCCGTCTCAGTGTCGACGCCCTCGGCAACATCCACCGATACTTCCGGCGTCTCTTCCGGCGAACTCGGCATCGTCTCCGATGAGTCCAGCTCGTTGGACACGCGGCTGTCCTCGGCCGTAGGCGACGAGCTCACTAGCACCACCTCTTCATCCTCCTCGAGTTTACCAATCACTGCGACAGGCGCGGATTCGTCGTCTTTCTCGATCTCCCTTGAAGCTCCACTCTCCTCGGCGTTTTCCAACTGTGATGGATGCCCCGTGTCCTGGTTCATTCGCTCCAGTACCACTTTACATTTCTTCAGGACCATTCCACTGTCTGGACTACGAACACTCTCTATCGATTCACATTTTTTCGATCTGGTCATTGGACTGGAATTATTAGAGGGGCTCTGCCATCGTTGCTTCTTCGGACTCTTCTCCGAAGTCTCCGAAGTCGCTTTGAACGAATCACGCTCCTCCTCGACGAAATTCCTTTTTCCATTGGAACAAGATGAGCTCTCCCCGACAACATAATTCCATATGTTCTCGTCGACGTTTGTATCTATTAGGGCACTTTTCTTTTTTAAATCATCATTTTCGATGCGATTCAATACGATACTTAAATTTCGACAGATGGGACTTGATGGTACTGTGGGACTCATTGCTTCTTCGCCGACATGTTTTTTAATCGGAGTGCAAGACTCGCTTCCAACGTTTATGGCCACGTTCGCATCTCTGATGTCGTCTTGACAGAATTCTGTCTTCGTTCCGTCCAAATTGTCGCTTTTCGAGAATATCGGAGAAGCCACGTCGACGCCGAACGTCGTAATTTCGCCCTCGCTGTACTCTAGCTTTCTGCTCACGCAGTTTAACGTCGCCTCGACGTCGCCGCTGCTCGTGCATTCTGAAGGATCCGAGTCAATTTTACCGATCGCTTCCTTCTCTTCCTCTTTCTCTTCACTCGCATCCTGTTTCTCGCGATTCTGATCGACGTCCTGATTTCTGGAATCATTCGCTATAAATGATCCCGCGGAGGACCTCGGCGTTATCCTGCCGTCCAACTCGTCTCCGAAGAGACAGGACTCCGAGGTTAGGGATACTTCACCCAGGGTCCTTTCTCGCAGGCTCACCAACACCGGCGACAGTCTCCTGACGTCGTTCCTTAGCTGGGTCGCCTGTTCCTCCGAGATCTCGATGCCGATCCTTTTAATCTCCGTGCCGATCGGCAGGAAATCACTCGCGGCCGGTCTCTTCCTGGAAACATCTGACGATACAACATCGGACTTTTCGATCCCATTCTCCCACAACTCCGAAGACTCGTCGATATCGCGATTTTCGGAATCAGGCATTCTCGATGATCCTTCAAGTTCCTGAAGAGTGTTCTCCGTCGATTTCGCACTAATTTCGTCTTTCTGGTTTTCCTCATCGGCTTTCTTGTCTACTGTTAAATCCATATTCGCTTCTTTTTCTTCTTTTTTTTCTTTTTCTTCTTCACCTTGACTCGCTTCCGGTTTATCACTCGATTGTCTCGCTTCGAATTCTTCGTCCTCTGGTTTCTCATCCAATCTCTCGCACACCATCACCAAATCTTCACACGAGTCCGGCACGACGGATGGACACGTCGCGTCGTAGTCATTGTCACCGGCATCCGTTGTTGTCGTCGTTATCATTGTTGATATCATCCCGCCTGGCGCCGGTGCGCCTTCTGCCTCGGCCTCCACTGAGGTGGAATCCTCTTGGGCCTCAACGAAACAGTCCTGACGGGCCGAAGGCGATTCCATCTCGGGTGTTTCTGCCATCTGTAAGCACAAAGTTTAGTTGGAAATTAAAAGACAATTCTACATTCCTGGTGAAGAAATAATCTATTAGCAGCGGTATTTAAAGTGCGTATTTTAAGTGACGTAGCATTATCGATGAGTTGTAATTTATATACGTGGAATAGAATAGAAATGTAAAATGGAAATACTAAAATCATGTAAATCAAGATGAAATAAAAAGTAGTTACTATTTTACATATATACATAATATATATATAAATATAATATATTATATATATAATATTATATGTATATTTTTTTATACAGTAGTGTATACATATCTCTATGTATATATAAATAAATATATTATCGCTACTAGGAAAGTATTATACAAATATTAAATAAACTGTAAATACTCAAGTCCTGCGAAATCAAAATAAAAACACTGAAACGAAGTTTTATATCAAACAAATCAGAGTGAAATGAAACAGCGGAGTAAAATGAAGAGACACCGAAATAACCAACGTAGAATACGGATTAATTGGGTTGTTATGTCTACTGCGGGAACGACTTCTTGCCGTCCCTCACTGGCGAGGCAAATGATTTCACCATTATTATAATCAACGATCATTGAGCTCTACCTTTTTCACGAAAATAACATAAGCAAACTGGAGAGGACGAGGAAATCAATAATCCGCGCACTGATATCGCGCGCACCGTTGCTAAACCCAGAAGAGAATAAAAGCGAGCGAGAGAGAGGAGAGAAAGAGAGAACAGGAAGAGGACATCGATGCGGGAAGGAAAATCAATTTCCTGAAACGTAGTGAGTCCCTACCCCGTTACCTCATAATCCGTTCGATACATTTTTTTCTTGTCGTTCTCGAATACAAGATACCGCGGGGGAGCCTACATATAATCTTGGCCGGAGATTATTGATTCAAAGCCGACCAGTACGGCAGCAAAAGGGGGGTTGAAAGGGGGGAGGATGACAGGGAACACCTCCGTTCACGTCGAGGACAAGCACTGCGTGCGAGAGTTACTCTCGAGGACCTCCCAAACCTGATGACAGGCCCCCCTTGGATCGTAAAGAGGGGAAAGCTCTTTTACCTTGGAGTCGCGCGATCCTTCCTCCAGTTTGGTCCAGCTTTGTACCCCCTTTGTACTGCGACGGGGGGGTTCGCGATTTGAACAGTTCCGTGATCCTCTGGGGAGGGGGGGGGGAGTGATCGTCTTAAGTTGTCTCGCGACTTCGGTTACCACCGTCGTCCCGTTCGCGAGGGCCCGCGGGATACCGATGGTACAGTCCCATCGTGGATGGACCAGACGTGTCCTCGTGCAAGAGGGACGACGAGTGGCTCGGGCACAACATTCGCGATAGGCGAAACGATCTAGAGGACACGTCCGACCGAAGAGAAGAGAAAGTCTACCGGCTTGCCGGCACTCTCATGGGGAAAATGCACGAGATTCACCCCTGGAGACTTTCACCCGATCGCGCAGCCAGGAGTTCCCCGAGAGACGTCCGGGGATCCCGAGAGAGATCGACAAATCGTCGAAAAGCCGATGAAGTCGAGCTCGAAGGAAAAACTTTGAAATGAACCAACGTGAAGGAGACGATCGGAGTTAGAGCTTGTCTAACCCAATCCCGAGAGACCCAATCTGCGGCGCGGAAGAAGAACGTACAAGTCAGGGAAGCAACTGACGTCCTTTCAGAGAATGACGAGTATCAATGATGAGAAGCGCGACGATGATGATGACGATGATGATGATGATGATGACGAGAATCGTGTCGGGAGAGGACGGTGGGGGACTGTGTTGGCGACGAGATGTGGAGAACGACGAGGTGATTGCGGCGCGTTCGACAGCTCGGAGCAGAGTGAGCGGAGGCGGCGTCGGCGTCGTCGCTCGGCGTCATCGACGACGCCGACGCCGATGCCGACGCCGCGCTCTCGGATCCTCTCGGCTCGGCTCGGACCCGGCTCGGATGGAAGACACGCCGAGGACGTGTGTTGGTGAATGCGTAATGGAGTGGTGCACATGGAACGCGCGCCGAGAAGTGCAGCGGTTCTCAAAGCGCACACCAGGTATAGCGGATTAGTCATCGACGGCACGAGCTGGTCTTCCGCCTCTCTTCGTGGTATTTTTAATTTCGCCGAATGACGAGTGCGGTGACGAGCGATTCTTTTTTTCCTATTTTGGCGAAACAAAACAAATCGCGCGGTCTCGTCCTAATAACGAGATTCTTGAAGCTCGAGAGTCTCGTTACGGAAAAGATTGCCGAGTTAGAGAATGAGACATAAGTGACGTAATCGAGACGACGAACGAGCGCTTAAACAAAGGTCACTCGAGAAAACACGAAATAAATTGAACGAAAAATTTGACGCTTTGTTTCAAACTAATTCTTAACTTCTCGTGTGATAATCTTCAACACTATTTTCTCTTCTCTATTCTTAATCGTATTGAATGCGTGGAGCTTTACTTCTTCGATAAAATATCGAATAAAATATCAAGTTTTCCCGTCTGCAGTCTATACAATGCAAATTGACAATTCTGCAACGATACATTCATTCGCTGTAGTCTAATTATGTCAGTGATGCACGCGGCGCATCGACGAGGAAAAGCGAAGTTTATTCGTGAAGAAATCGCTGCGGAATGTAATTCATGCATCACGTAAAATCCACTAATTGTGAAAGAAAATGACCCTACCTGAACCGCTGAGGGCAATAATAACAACAATAATAATAAGTTTTATTGACATGCAGGACATAAAATAATAAATATGCAAATTAGAGTCACACCTCAAAAAGTAAAACATTAGCAATACTGTTATTCGTAAGCCTAGATCTCATTACAATTAATTAAGTAATAAATAGAACGAAATATATAATTAAGAAGATTACAATTACGAATACGAATCTGTCTTATTAAGTTAAATAAAGTCATTCATCAAATAATTCAAAATAAAAAAGAAGATATAAATATCACGCGGTTATATCCAGAAATAAAATAATTCAAAAATAAATCGTGCATAAATTATGTAAATAATTGCAAATGTTTTATTGTGTAAGTAATATATCAAAAACAAATATATCAAAAACAAAAGATACCCAAAAACACAAGTCATTGTGATATTAAAATGGCGTCAAAATGACTCCAAAATGATTACTGAAAGATATTTTTCCATCACTGATGATTCATTTTAACATCACGTTGATATATCGTGACTTATTGTTCCGTTTGGGTATATTTCTTAGAAATTTCTGATTTCGTAATATTTACAGCATTTCTCTAAAATAAGATAAATATTTGTACTAAATTTAATTAAAATAAAATATATTTTTTGATTAAACATTCATGGAATACGAATAGGTAATCCCAAAACGAAAAATCTAAAGTGATATACAAACAATATATAAATGACAAATTAAAATATATAATTCCAGTCGGTTCACAAATATTTTACAAATATTTCGCAAATATTTTACTGAGTTTACTTCAAACTTCACTTTTTTAAATTCCAGATTTGAGGAAGCGAACGAGAGTGGATGTCGCATAGGCGAGCATGGGAAAACGAAGCACAAAGTGACATGCATACGGAATGCGCGCGATAATGATGCACAATAATAACAAAATCGACTGACGTAAGCAAGACAGACTGTTGTCGATGACGCAAGCGTACACAACGAGCGATGCCGTTTCTTGTCGATGTCCGCCGCGCGATCTCGCCAAAGGAGACTCGCCGAATCCCGGGATACTACCTCGATAAATGTTTCATCATCGAGGTCAACTCCAAAATCATCCATGGTCTTTTCCGCCCTGTCCTCCCTTCATCGAGAAACCTTATACAAAAAGACTATGATAGCCAGCTCGTTTCGTGATTGCTGATCGATTCCTAGATAACACGCACGTTTATAAAAAGACAAGAAACATTTTTATGTCTTTTAGATATCTTTTGGAAATGTGTCAAATACAACACAGAAGCCATACTACAGCACAAAAATTGCAGTAATATGCTACAACATCTTCAATGTTAATAATATTGCTGGAAACTTGAAATGTTACTGCAATATTGGAACGATCTGTGCTACATAAGTCTCATACAGCACAGATTCATGCAGTAATATTGCTGTAACATAATATTGCTGGAACATTGCAATGTTGCTGCAATATTGTTGGAATGATCTATATTGTATGGATCCCATACAGCATATAAGTTCGCAGCAACATGTTCAGTGCTACTACAATATTACTGGAACGTTGCAATAGTGTCGCAATATCGCTGGAACGATCTGTGCAATACGAGTATATATCTAAAAGATATCTTTATGACGTCTTTTTAACATTCATGTTGTTTGAATTGCTACCGCGCTCCTCGACTCAGCGACAGCCGGTTTCTCGAATGATACCAAAGGGAAGACGCAATAGACGCGATGTTTAGAGAACCGGAGGGTATTTTCCGTCGGACGTTCGCCAGAGATCGACTTGCACCTAAATGAGGGATAACGCTTCGTCCTGAATACAAGTCGATACGCTAGTTTTTCCCATACAGCATATTTTATCCGAGAGACATTCTAGGAACGTCCTTAAAATATTCTCTCAAGATATCTTTATAATGTCCTTTGGAGATCTATACTATATAAACTGGAGACTGCCATTTTACCATTCGTTACTTCGAAAATATGCAGGGTTGCGGATATGAAGTCCGGGGAGAGCATTTGTACCGGAATCGGCATGGTAGCATCCAGCGATTGTTGTTTATCTCTAGTTCTCATTTTCTGCCTTTCTCTCCCTTTTCCTCTCTCCCTCCCCCCCCCCCTCTCTCTCCTACTCTCTAATTTATATTTTTCCTTTCCATCCGACGCACAGCCGCACATACACGCGCACACGCTCACACACATTCGAACGATTCTCTCTCACGGACGGTTCAACGAACGAGAGAGCGCAGCGCTTGCGCGCGGCGGGCTCCGTAATTGTCGGCTACGCTCCGCGAAACTAGAAGGCGAGCGGAGTCTTCCTGTGGAATTTTAACGGCCGAAGAGCGACAGCTCTTCCTCCTCTAAGGAAGAGCGTAGCACGATTCGTAAGTCGGTGTCCCTTTTCTCGTCCGGAACGCCGAGATTTCCGGTGTAACGAGAGCCGCGCCGGTTTCGCAGGATTATTGATCGGCGTTCGCGCGAGTATTGATCCGCCTCCGGTTGGTGCAAAGTTACTCTGGATGCTAAATGCGCGTGACCGCCTAATGTTGGAATTTACTCCGATTTAACCCCGGCGAAACTCGAATTTGTCCGAGCGCAAATCTGCAAGAGAAACACTTTTTTTTTTCTGTTCCAAGCATGGGACGACGTGGACCGGACTCATCTCGAAGTCTCAGCAGCGGACGATGGGATCTTGAGACAGCCTTATAAAAATAATTGATCTTTCCTGTAACAACTAACAGGAAGTTTTTATACGACTATTGAAATCGTTTTACGGTACACGATAGAGCTAGGTACGTTATCCGAATCCGAATTCAATCGTCCGGTGCGAGCGATATTCAATTTAAGTGAAAATGGAATGATGGGGTTGCGGAATTAAAAGGCGAACCGAATCTTTCGCCTTCTTCAGACCTTTTAAGCTCGAGGATTATTCCGGTACTTTCGGAAGCGACAAATTTTACAATGTAATGAACGGCAGAGAATTTGTACGATTATCGATTGGCGTTCGCGTGAGTACATTTAGTACAGTTGTCCTCACTTCCCACTGTTTCTCTGAAAACACATATTCCATATATCCGATTTATCATGTGGAGTTTGGTCTTAAAAATTTTAATTTAAATCCCCAATATTTTGATATCTAGACAAGTAAATAACTTATAATCTGTAATTTCATTATTTTCATTGTAAACCGTAAGATAATATCGGAAAAAGTTTAAGCAAAAGTTTGTTTTTAAAAGACCTATTCAACGATACCCTAATTCGATCTATGTTCCTATTTAAACTTCAGACTTGACTTATGTTTGCTCTACTTCTGATAATTTCCAGAAAACCAAATTGCCATCTTTAAATTGTACTAATAGAGTTTAGTAATGAAAATTTTTTTTACCCGACTTCTGATTACTATTTGAGAGAAAAGGGCGATACGATATTCTGTATAATAACGAAGGTTGCGACAGCAGCAATAAAAGAATAAATAAACCATATCGTCTTCTTCTTGACTTTTCCTTTTCCGAGAAGCTTTCTCGAGAGCGAGCTAAACAACCCGGATGGGTACGAATTCCCGCGACAATAATGGGTTTTCTACAATAAGTTGTTAAAAACGTCTTTTGGGACTCTATCTAAAAGACATCGCAAAGAAGGCTTTTAGACAATGCGTGTTGTTTGAGATATCACTGATAAGTAATGTATCATAAGGTAATAATAAATCAGAATTATAAATCACGAATCTAAACTTAACTTGACTCTCTGGATTACATCCAGAATCGTATTAATTGTTCAATTTTTAAACTATATTACTCAGTTTTGGTTAATTCTGTCGATAGCAGACGTATATTGCTTTTCAATTAGTCATAGAGTCCTAAAAAACCAGAGATGCGTCTTTGAGTTGGTTATATTAGTCGCCGTCAATTTTATTTTCCAATATGTATACTGTCTAAAAATCACGTGATCACAGTTCCATTTTGTTTTTCTTATGATGATCGCTATTCTCACCAATTAATTAGATTGTACTATTCTATAACGAATCTTTAATTATCCTAGTCGGTCACAACGTAATCTAAGTTATAAATCATAAGAAATGGAATTTGATCATCTCCACGTCATCATCTCCATCATCTTACCTTATGATACATTACTGACTCGTTTACTCACTCCTGATTTCTGATCTATTATTAACGATTTATTATAAATTCAAAACGTGAAATACAAAACATGAAAGAATCATGAAAGAGCCATCCTATTGACGTTTTCGAGAGCTATCGAAAGATAAATACTTGAAAACGTGAGAACTAGTCGTCGATAATCCGATACTCTCTCCATCTAATTGAATTGACAGAATGGACAGAGTCACGATGGAAAACCTCTACCTCTGTTTGCCTATCTCGCCATCTTGGAGCGTCCTCTTGGCCGAGCTTTATTAATTGCTTTCTATTTAAAGACAATCAGACGCGCGAGATTGAATCGCGCGCGGTCTCGTCGCTTTGGGGCACGTCATCAATCTCGCACGGCCATTCGCAAAAATCTTCCTCTATTCCTCTTTCAATTTTTCTCGTCGTCCATCCGCTCGCTACAATAGAAATTGAGTCGGCTTTGAATCGCTTTAATAGCAATGACGCGATTGTCATGGAGAGTACAATGAGGATTCGCATAATGCAACGCGAATATTTTAATCTGTATTAGCCTATTGCCAAATAGCAATGTTATTAAATTAATATAATTATATCAAAATGTTTGTTAATTACTTAGCGCAGTAGTAAGGCAACACATTATATATTATTAATAATACATTAATCAATGTATATTAATTAATTAATGCATATTTATTAATCTATTATTAATAGTGAAACGCTACTAGAAGTTTCGTAAACATCAAATTTTTCGGCAACAAGAATTATTTTGTCATAATTTATTTAAAATGGTAAAATATATTTAGTATTAATTTAATTTAGTAAAATTGATATATATGTTATCAACTATTATATAATTTACTTTATTTAGATTTAATATAAACATTTATTGTTTAAGCTTTTAGTCGGTAGATGGCTGCGTCATCCCACGCATAGTTATCATAAATCTTTTAAGTTTTCCTCAAAGTTTTCTAATACTCGAAGCGTCCCTTTATTCCTGTAGCATGAAGTTTAGAGTTTAAACTGATATTGTTAAGATCAACAAGAGTTGTATACACCTCAATACAAGCTAATATTGAACTGTTTTTTTATACTCAATAAAAAAAATCTTAAAAACCTCGTTCTAGAAAAGAAAAATGAATGAAAAGTATTGCCCAAAAGTCTTAAAATTCATCATTTTTACATTCCTTTATCTCGTAAGGATAAATAAAGTAAATTTAAGTCAATATCATTACTATTAAAAAATATAACTGTAAAAATAAAATTATTTAGTGTGCTCTGAGCACCTATTCCTACTTAAAGATTAAAGTTCCACGAAATATTGAGGAAATATTCTTCGTCATATATTCGCTTAAGACACAATGTAAACCTTTCATTTTCGATAGAATTTGAAACTGGTATCTTCTTCCAAACTCGTCCAACTAACCACAGCCAAGTTTGACCATCATCTAATGATATACCAACGTGTTTACGTCGCTTGTGTTCCCAAAATCGTCCGCACGAGGAGGAAGGGGAAGAGAAGGAGGAGAAGTAGGTAAAGGAACGGGAAGGCAACAGTCCCGGACGAAGGGATGCTGGAGACGGGGAGGGTGGTGCATTCCGCAGCTTCCAGGGAGGCCACCGTGAGCGGAGGTGGCTTCGTATTATGCTCTCGTTCTCTCGCTCTTATTATTCCGGAGCGATCCACACCGTCTCGGTCTTGTCCATGTGTGCCATGCGTATGCGTGTTCATTGTGCGTCCGTGTGGCCTCCGTGTGTGCGTGCATTCGTTGGTGAGGTCCACATATCGCCGGCTGCTCGCTACTCTCCTTCGTCGAGCACACCGACTGGCTGGCATGCGGCGCACATGTCCTCGTCGAACCGTTTACTCGGTTCTACAGGGTGTCCCGGTAAAAATCTACCCGTTCCTGAGAACCCATGTGATCGGTCACAAAACAAAATCCCACGGCGAGATAATTCCGTCGCCGTATACTTGCGTCGTGCCAGTAGAAACTGCCGATAGTGATGAGAAATCACTATTGATTTGCTCTCGTTTATTTAATAATAGTAACAGAAGAAAAAATGGAGGAATGCAAACGTGGATTTATTAATTAAATAAGAAGAAATTGTGGTATTGTGCCTAAAAAAAGACTCCAACGTTCCCACATAGAGAAATACAAGATTTTATAAATCAATGTAATTAGAAACAGTAATAAAAAAAAGAACCTCTTCATGACAACGTGAAGAGGCAACTTCCGAAAAGGAAGCTAATTGAATATGTGAAATAGAAACAGATCTAATAAATGTACATGATGGTGAATCTTTTAGAATTTATAATTAATATTTATAGTTATAATTACAACTTTATCTCCATAGTTCTGTTTGCAAAACTTTTTTAGATCAGCCATAATATATATATCCACGGTGTTTCCTTTTTCCTAAGAAAAATTCGAGTCTGAGTAAATTACTTTTCGCGCACGTCAGCCAACTTATCACAAAGGAAACGTTCCTGAAAGAGGAACTGCTTTTTAGAGAATCTCAAAAGTTCAGACATGCAAATTTAAAAATTCACAGATTCCGGAAAAAAAGATCAGAGCGTACAAGCGTCACATATGAAAAGATAATATATTAAGGACGTGGGCGAAGAGGAGCGAAACATAATTAGAAGGGACGGGAAGGTAAGAGGAAGGAGGAAGCTCAGGAGCTTTCCCGATACGTAGAATCCTGTGGAGTAATATCGCATCGTCTGCCAGTGTCGTAAAACCGCTTTGATCTAGCTCTCTCTCTCTCTCTCTTTCCCTCCTTCCCTCCCTCCCCCTCCTCCTCTCTCTCTCTCTCTCTCTCGTTCTCACTCTCTGTCTCTCTCGCTCTCACCCACTTGGAACATTTTTATCTCCTTCCTCCGTGTACGAGCAAGCAGGGACCACCTCCTCCCACTTTCCTTCCCTCTGTTGCCGCTCTTTTTTTTTCAGCTTTGTAGAAACCGGCGAGACGGAGTCCGTAGCTGAACGCTTCTCTCTTTCCCACGAAAATCCGTATCAAGCTCCGATCAAACTCCGTCGCCTTCGTACAATCCCTCTCACCCTTGCCCACCGCGCTTCCTGAAAACCCAGCGAAAAGGGCGTTACGAAGCAGCCCTTAATATCGTCGTCGCACGTAGCTGGTGTTTTCTAAACAGTCGTCACGCCGATGAATGCGAAGTAATGTGCGAGAGCCGACGCTGGAGCTGCGTAATAGAGATTCACGCGTGCTAAATTTACGTAAATCTGTGAGTGCGGCTTTCTTCAGGTATCCACGATGTTCTCGTAATTTTAGGTTTATTCGGAGCCGAGCTTTCCATAAGAAAAAGATATTGTAGGCTTAACTTTGCTATTTTTTATTCAAATTTATTATATAATTATATCAAAAAGCTCTGGAAGATAAAATAATGGAAGATAAAAAATTAATTTCGCAGAAAAAAGATCTTATTAACGAAGTCATCAAATGTCAGAAGTTTGTATAAATGAAATAAGAAAATTGACTACATTTTAGTTCATTTTCAAATAGATCCAAACAGTACAGTAGAGTTAAATGAATTTTAAATTATCTATAACTAATTAGTACCTCCAAGGAACTAAAATCATGTCCTATCATCCTAAGAATGTTTTCAGAACGTCCTCAGGAAATGTATTGTGTGAAAGTCTAAGAAATTTTGCAAATAAGATCGTGAAATTAAACGAAATTTCTATAAAAAATTCTAACTCTTTAAATTTAAAAAATCTAATTCCTCTAAAAGTTTACTCCTTTACGAAAACAAAGATTTCTCAGAATCTTTTCTACGATTCGATTTTAAACATACTTTTATGGCCATCTCGCAGAGCAATTTTTCTTCGTTAAACTTCAAGTGAGGTTTCCTTGACTGAAATTTTAATTTGAGAGTAAGTTACAAGGAGATATCACGATAACGCTACGGAGCAATTAGAAATGGATCGCGGCTGCCGAAGAAAGTGTAGGAACTTTATCTTAATTATTGACGCGTATCGATTGGAAATTATTGAACTGAACTGACGGTCGGTTGCGACTATGTACTTCCGCATTGACGTACGCGGAATCGTGTAGGAAGAATTTTATATCTTATGTATCTTAGTGTATTCACCCTTCCTTATCGCTTGAATCGCGTAGATCCACCCCTAAGAGCGCTCCGCTGAATTGAAACGCTTGACATACCCCGTCGGAAAAGCACGTGGTCTCATTAAGTTTCCATGCTCAATTCATACTTTCTTCGACTTTATCTAATAATCCATTGTGAACGTATGACCCCATTTAGGGTCACCCTTTTTCATTTTGTAAGCTGCTCGTTCAATTTTTATGAAATAGCCTATAGGGTAAATCGATAATGCTTTATTCGGGCTGAGGGGAGAAATAAAAAATTCAAAACGGTAAATTCAATATGGAGCGGACAGAATTTTTTTTAAATAATCTGATCGTTTTAAAACTCTTTTAGAGAATTTTTAATGCGAAATAAAACATTAAATTTCCAGCTTTATTATATTTAAAGCTCATCACTGCTATACATAAATATAGCATTGATTTCCAAACTAATTTTCTTATGATTGTGACACTGGAATCTCTATTAAAAGTTACTGTTTTAAAATTAGACATTTCTGGACTGCATTCAAATTCAGTGATACCAAGAAACTGTTAAAACCGAATTTTAAAACCGATAATTGGATTATTTTTCTGAAATTTTAGAAAGTTAAAACCAAGATCAAATTCAACGATCTTACAAATCCTAACAAAACAAGATTTTCTCTAAATTCCTTTGTTAGGAAGCTCCTGTTCTCAACGGATTAATTAATTAATGAATCAATTTTATTTTATTCCATTTACTCATTTGATTTTCCTTAATACAAGAGTGTAATGATTTAATAATACGGAATGTAACGTCACAGGAATTGTCTCATCGATATTGAACATCGCGCACGTTTATTGCAAGCAGGAATCGACGTTCTCCACTCGGGCACGTATCGAGCGTTAAACAAATCTCCAGGAACAGCAAAAATTCAGATCGCGTAATAAGCACCTTCGACAGTCAGAAATTCTGCCGGTAGGTAGAGAGTAAATCAGAAATTCCATGGGTAAGGGTGACGAGAAATCTGCTTTTCTACCCCGCTAACAAGAAAGCAACACGACAAGCAGCGATGTTGAGGGTTGGAGGAGGGTAACACGGGGGAGGGTTGACGAGAGGAAAAAAGGAAAGGGGAAGAGAGAGAAAGAACGAGATTACGAGACTATTTGAGACAAACTGGGAATATTTCACGGGGGTAGGAAAGAGATGGACGAACGGATGGAGAACGCCGAGGGGGTGTATATTGAGGCTTGTAAATGGAGGTGGGTGGTCGGGAGAAGAGGGTGGGTTCCACCCACCTCCGGCCGAATCGATCCCACCGCAGTGTAGTGCTATAGCAGCCCACGTGCATACAGTGGGCTCTCTCTGCTTCTATAATGTTATAGCGTTTCAGTGCCGTAACAATCGCTGCGACGTAATGCCAGCTGAATACTATTTAAGAGGCCGTTTTAGCGTGTCGTTCGTGAGCGAACTTTCCTAGCAATCTTTTAAAAATCTTCAACCTGAATAAAGAATCCTTCACGTTTGGAATTTTTAGCTCAAAAGTCTCGGCTTTGGCATTGAAAACTTTAGTTTTTTGAAGACACTTTTAGAATCTTTGAGCTTTTAAATGTAAAATTTTTTTTAATTTGTCTAGCTTTTCAGTTTATGTTTTCGATGATTTGTGATCGTTCTGTGATCAAGAATTTTGAGAACTTGGACTGAATTTAAATTGAAATTATGATATTTTATTTTTTAATTAAAATTTTTAGGATTTAAAAATAAATTTAAAAAATTTGCTTAAAACCAGAAATAAATTCTAAAGATTTTAAATGTATAATTTTATAGTCTTATAATTTAAATTTTAATATCTTTTTATTGTCAAATCTATCGAGATTTTTAAATGAAAATTTCTTAGAAAATTCTAAGTTTTTGAAGAACTTTTAAAACTTTGAATTTTAATGTTACAGAGTTTGGAATCTTTTAATGTGCGATTCTGGCATCTCTCTTGGATGTATAGAATTCCGTAAACACATCTTAAGATAATACAGATTAAGATTCATCGTCTCAAAACTATAATCCTAAATTTGAAATGCCACAATTCGAGGTGCTTCGATATATTTGAAATCTTTTCGGAATTCTAGCTCGAACGCTTCTCGATTTTCAGATCACTCAGTTTCTGGATTTTCGAACAGTCGATCGACCGTTGTAGACCGTTTGTACTCGAACGACATGGTATCCTCGCGCACTGATTGCATGTCCAATACGAGGATCACCGACGCGCTCATTCAATTCGCGGTCCACGGCTGCCGGCGCGGAATGCATCGACGACATCGGTCACGCGCGACAGAGGGATGGCGGAGAGACATCGTAGTTAAGGGTAGGCAGGGAGGTGGTGCAGGAAGATAACGGGCGAGGAGGTATTATAACGTGTGTCACGGGATGCACAATCGACTCACACACTCGCCCGAGAGTACAACGTACCTCGCGAGTCCGCTCGTCCTCTCCCAGAGTTCTCGGGATTTCAAAATGTTTAAACTCGTGCGTCTGGACATTGTCCAATTCGGATGTTCCATCGCAGAAATCGAGATTTCGTGGTTTCTAAAGACTAAGATTCGAATCATTTTTATCTGTTTATTTACAAATGAGAATAAAAATTGTTTCGATACGTTAGATAATGTGTACTTAATTATAACGTTCATAGATCCTTGATTCTGTAAATTTTTTTAATAGAAAATTTATCAAGAATTTTAAAATCTCGAATTGTTCACATTTTAAATTGAATCTTACATTTCTTTTATTTAATATTTTTCTATTCCTTAATTCTATGATTTTTCTATTCGAATAGAAAGATATTAAGTAGAAGAAATATAACAATGAAATATTAGAAATTTTTGTTAGCTGTGATTTCTCAGAATTTTAGAATTTTAGAATGAACGGAACTTTAAAAGTCGTGAATTTTTCATTTTATTTTTTTATTCAAAAAATAATTTAAAAAAGAAACATTGAATAATAGAAATAAAAAAACATTAGAAATGTTTGTTTTCTGCAAATTCTTAAAAATTTTTAAGTATGGATGAAATTTTAGAGTTGTTTTTAAATTATTCGACTCGTCAGATTATTCGGCTCGTATTTCAGAATACTTTACGAGGAATTTCAAAATCCTTGAGTCAATTCTTAAACGTTAAATTTTAGAATTTTAGATGCAAGATTTTCAAATCTTCAAGTATGTAGTAGATAGAGTTTCAAGACTCCAAATTACTCATGTTAAAAAAATTCATTTTCTTAAAATTTATATTTAAAAAATCATATATCGATTAAGGAAAAAACAATTGGAATTTTTTATAGCTTTTAATTTTGTAATCTTTAGATTTTAGAATTTTTCCATTTTCCAGAATCTACACTGAAAAAAAATATAGTCAATTTTAATAAATATTTAATTGAACACTGCCAACCAAATATTTGTTTAATTTGTTTAAATATAAAGATATATTTATTTGATACAAGAAATGTTAATTTGATTTAATAATCAATTTTTTTTACTAAACAAATATTCATTTACTGTAAATAAATGTTTAGTTGAACTAAATATTTATTAAAATTGACTATATTTTTTTCTCAGTGTACTAGAAGAAAAGTGATTTGAATCTCTGAATCGTATGCAATTATGATGATTTTTCAAGTTTTGGTTTATAGTTATTTAGATTCCGAATAATTCTTGCGATCTGAGAGATAAAGGAGGAAAGGAATCTTCAGGAGTCTTAATTTTGATATTTAAAAATTCTTTAGACACTCTCTCTCTCTCTCTCTCTCTCTCTCTCTCTCTCTGCGATTCTCAAATTTCCGAATCCAAAGTAATTTGAACAATCACGGTCAGACATTAAAGAGAAAAGGAAAAATCGGGATCCTAGCGAGATAGATGCAGAGAACGAGACGAACTCCTGATTAACGGGACCATAATAGCGAGGTCAGACGAGCCTCTTCGGCCTCCTCGGTCACTGCCGTTCCTCGTCTTGTTCTCGTCCTCGCGGACCGTTGCTTAAGTTATCTATCTGGATAATCGCAATATAAAAAGATCTCTGGAAAACTGTATTGATAAATTCTTATTTAAGTTCTGCTCAAAATAATTACACTCAGAAAAAACATAGTATTGACAACTATAAAGGTTGGCAACTATACAAGTTTTATACGTAGAATTAATGTAGATGAATAGACCAGAGTTTTTCAACCAGGGTGTCACAAAAATTTTAGAGAATACGAAAAAATATAAAAAATTTTGAATGAGTAAAAAAGAGATTGAGGCACGAAGTAAAAAGCGTTTTAAAAAATTGGAAAGTTATCTAAATTATATTGTGTTTTCTCATTTTGATAAAGCAACATCATCATATCACAATAAAATCATTTTTAAAAATAACAAGTAATAATAATTAATAATTTTACTTTTGACGTCGTCTGAGTGTCGTGTTAGTGGTATCTAATAAAAGATTTATGCTGAGCACTGAAGCATGCGCACCTAATGGTGTATTTCGAAAATTTTGGCTCGCTATTTAATGTACCTCAAATTGAAAAAGATTTTTAAAAACGATAATAATAGACCAATATATATATATGAATGCAACAATAAAATAGTTTATTCAATTATATATATTATTTTATATATACATTAATTCTACATATAAAATTTGCAAAATGTTGTCTTTATAATAGTCACTATCATATTTTTTTCTCTGAATGTATGACGCTTTTATATCATTGATTAAGGTTAATTATTCGTTATTTTCGATGAAAAGAATAATGATCATATTTATAATCTATTATCTATTATATAATCTATTAATAATTTATTATAGTTCTAATAAATTATGTAATATAGTTTATATAGTAAAATTTAATAGACAATTTCTAATTTATATGTAAGACAACCGGTCGGTTTACCATCCTAAATCAATTAATTAATGTTCACTTACAATTAGAAAAACTTAAATTGTAAATTTTGTCGAAAAAAAGTTCGATCTTCAAGATATTCGACTTCGAATAATATTATTTTAGACTTTATAGTCTTAATATTGAAACACAGTAAAGACCTTAGGCCACTCGTTAGACATACGATATTTAAAGTCATGTAGGCGCACCTGACATTAATCTGGAATCTAAAAATTCTCGACTGAAAATAACGTCTCGTCATAACTGCCATGCAAATAATATGAACGTGACACAGTTGCATTACGCGAATGAATAGGCGTCACGCTTGCGTCGTTGTGACGTCGTGATGGGTGGTGAAGGGATGAAGGCAAACGCTTAATAGCCTGCCTAATAGTCCTAACGCTTTCATCCGTCATGAAAACACACTGATAGTAAGAGAAAGGTGTTTGACATTTGTGATTATTGCGTAGTAAAATAATTACAGTTAAAAATATTTTCATAGTTATTAACTGTTATATATACTGTTATAACGTTAATAATAATAACTTTATATTTCACAGTTCTGCCAACTATGATAAAATTAAACTATAAATTATGATTTTAACAATTTTAATTGTTAATGTAATAAAATATTAAAATATGAACGGTAAATCAAATAAACATTTTTGTGAAACAAATATAATCGCAATTGTAATAAATGTAATTATTTTTTCGCATTTATTTAATATTTATGATAATAATAACTACAAAATATAAAAAAAGAAATGAAGAAATAATTACTTTTACGATATAGTTGCGTAAATGCATATCATATATAGTACATTATAGTGTGACTATAATGTAATTAGTATGATTAAAACAATTATATATATGTATAGGTAGCACTAAAAATGACTTTTAATAAAATTGTATTAATGTATTAGGTGTTGGAATTAATTCGTAGCGTTTTACAAGTGATGGGAAGTACTTTCATTAATGTATTTTTTAATGCTCATGTGAAATAAATAACATTCTTTCATTAAAAACGCTACGAATTAATTCCAACATCTAATATAATAAATAATTCATTAATAAATTATTTTTTCTATCTTTTTTTTTCAATATAGGTAATCAACAAAACACTCATCTTTAAATCTAAAAAGATTTCTCCGTACGTTCTTTCATTTAAATTATTAATTTAAAGAAATTTAATAACAATTTCTCACAGAGAGAGAGAGAGAGAGAGAGAGAGAGAGATTTCTGTTATATACAATAATAAGTAAAAAAATTACAAATGGCTGTAAGCAAATTATATCAATCCTTAAATAAAAATAAATCGCTGTTCTTATTTCACTACACGATAATTATTAAAATATCCTATTCTTTTCATGAAGATACTTTTTGTAAAAAATCTATTTCTAACCCATTAGTTTTTAAATTATTATTTCATAAGTAATGTCTATTTTTTTAATCTGTACGCTTTGTCGCGAGTTTTGAACACTGTAGTTCGTGACATTTCCCTGATTGTTTCAAAATTATAGATCACCGAGCGATGCAAATGCGAGCGATTTGAAGAGCCCCGTAATGCAGATTTCTCTCGTTTCTCCCTTCACGATCCTCCTCTTTTTCATTGCGCCGTCGCTTCCGTCGATTTTTCTCATATTGCGTTTTACGTTCAAAAGTGCGGATCGCCGAGAGTGGCGCACGAAATGTCTATTTATTCATGACGTACGAGACTCCCAAGGAGAACGAGGGCTGACCCACATTTGCCGCCGACCGAGCGACCTCCGTAGGTGGAGGTATATAAAAGCGGACACGCCGGCCGCATTATCCTTCGGCCGTCTCTCTTGTGCAAGGATTTGAAATTCTGAATGAAAAATATCTCCCAAGATGTGTCGCGCGACATCGAACTCGGGAAGAATACCGATCTTGCTGTCGAACCGCAGCGAAATTGTTGAAATCCAAGGGTCAAAGTCGTCGGTCATTCGTCAACGTTTAGCTTTAAGTGCGCATCTAAGTATCATCAAGGAGTTTTAAATATAACTTTATAAAATTTAGACTGAGAGAAAAGTGTTTGGTATTTGTGATTATAATTATATCATAATTATAGTTATTATTCGTACATATATTATTTGTAATAATTATACGTACAATTCTGTCAACAAATATTTATACTTGGCATTTAAAATAATTATAATTGATAAAACATAAATTGATTATTACCATATAATTAATTGCTATGACAATGAAGTACTAGAATTTAATAATAATTTATAGTCGTTTTGGAACAACTCTCTTTATATATGATTGCAATTACTATAACTTAACTATAATTTATAATCATTTCTGGAACAACTACAAATTATACTAGTTGCACCACATAAAAGTGGTGCAATTAGTATAATTTATAGTTTCCAGTATCACGTACATAGACTTGTTGATAGAATATTCATACAGCAATAATAACTACAATTATAGTAACATGTAATATAGTCATCAAAAACCTTTCAGCGTATTTTGTCGACAGAAATACAATAAGACAATTCAGTTACCTCGATACCGTTCAGCAGAACCAGAATATATTCGATATATTTTCTTTCTACGTACATTTTTATTTATAGGTACATTCTCGTAATGTCAAGAAGAAAGATTCAGTCAAGGTTGCAATATGAAACTCATTTTATATTTATCATATACTCGGACGTGCGAGTCGATTCAGTTTTCTGCTAAAAGAAATTAGTAATTGCTTTAACGACGAGCAGACAGTCAGTCGCGAGGGGTGAGCTTTTTAAAGCGTCCATTGATCGGCTTTCCGATCGCGAGGTTAACTGTCGCAGCCGATGCTTTTTCTCAAATGTGAAAGTGTGCAGTTCAGGACGACCGGTAAGGTAGAATACAAGTAGAACGAACGGGTCTGTGCGATAGCACAATCATCCTGAGATCGCCAACTCGGCCCGGCTCGGCTCGGCTCGGCTCGGCCGCGCTGCGCTGCTGTGCACTGCTGTGCCATGTTGCGAAAGTTTCACAACACGGCCATTGTTAGATAGAACGATGTCGAAACCGCATCAATTTTAGAGGAAACGAGGCCAAAGCGCAGAAGGAGCATCGCAGTATGCCGATTTCTTCGAAAATACGCGGAATCGGAAACTGAGACTCGAAACTGAGACACTTCACGGTACCTGGATTCGCAACCCCCGAGAAATTCACAGGAGTCTCACGAGAGCGAGTCTTTTATTTTTCGCGAAAATATGTATATCCATCACGAGCGATCGAAAATATGCTGCTACATGCGCGACTGAACCGTCAATAAAATCTCGCGCTTTTGAATGTGATCTGTTGATTTGTACTACTTCTCAGCTTTATTTTATTTTAAAGCCCTACTACCATTCTCTCCGTTGATGGGTGAAATTATTTTTAAACATCACCGTCCAAGTATGGCTTGTCATGTAAAAATACATGGAAGGCTGTAACGGCTTTTTTTCTATAGATTAATATTTTCATATTTGACACCGATATTTTATCAATTCTATTGTAACTTGAAGTTTTTATTTACAGTTACTTGCTGTTAAAGAATATTATTGTTTCAAGTTTCAAAAGAGGAATTTAAGAATATCACGAAAGTATTTCGAAAGGCGAGATTAAATATAGGAAAACTTAGAATATAGAGAGATTCTTTGGTCTGGGAAGACTGACGTTACATTGTAAAAAAGTCTGTAAAATTATATAAATAATATACATGAAAAAAAATATACGTGATTTATGATGGAAATATATAAAAATGTGCGTTTTTACAATTAAATATATCTTTATATTAGATGGAAAATTACAATAACAACAGTATATTTTACATTTTCTATGTAAATTTTTTGTAATATCATATAATATAATGATAATATTACATATATTATATTTGCATTTTATGTTCGTACATATCGATAACACAGCTTAAAAAAATTATACATATTTTACCGGCGAATTGTTGATACGTATTATTATTAATACTTCTATCAACTTAATTGTAAATTTGCAAAGTATTTAATTACTGTGCACAGAGATAATTTTATTTGTGAGTTGTAGCTTTAATTACGTGTGTAAGTACACCTTTAACGTACTCAAAATTATTCACTATAATTGTCGTAATTTTATAAGAAATTTTTTTGCAGTGTCCGTAACTTCAAATTATGTAACGCTTATTATTATATTCTAGTCATCAAATCATATTATCAAATGATTATAATATTCAAGACATTAACGTTCTTATTAACATTAATATTTCTAATATAGCCATCTAATATTGCGTGTGTGTGTGTGTGTGTGTGTGTGTGTGTGTGTTAAATCGGAAACTATTTTTTAAAACAAAATCCCTATGAGAAAATTTCTGATTCTCCGGTAAAATTTCAAAAGGAAACTCTTTATTTTCACAGTCAGCTCTTGATTTTTTTTTTTTTTTTGATAATTCTGATAATAAATCGATAATACATGACGCATAGATGCGCTTTGAAGCGACGAGAACATCAAGGGGTAAGGGAGAACAGCAGGTGGGACAGAGGGTTGAACGGGGATGGGCCGAGCATTCACGAGACGTCCCGACGTTCTGCGTCAATAGCGTGTCCCAGAGGCGGACGTCATCACGCGTGAAACCATCGGGATAACGCGAGAAGGGGATGGACTCGATTTCCTGTGTAACTGACCATTCCTAATTTCAAGTTCTCGGGAGGACGTCGCGACGTACAGAAATAAAGCGTCGCGTGGCGCCGAAGGAAATCAGGGAGATCTACTTTTGTGTCAAAAGAAAAAAAGAGGAAGCGTGATAACTGTATGTATTATTTATTGATAATGGATGAGAAATAAATAATAAAACGGATTTTAGAGGAATATATTAATTATATACGAATGAAAATAAATGATCATTGAATTAATTTCTTTATGGATGAATTTCACAAATTTTATTAAGAAGATATTGAAAAATATGTAATGCAGAAATTTTGCGATGTTTTATGATATTATGGTATTAAATCTAACGTTGATTGCGATTATTATTACTGATATTATTATTGATTGAAATTTTTATATGGGATAAATCGAGGGAAAATTGCATTAAATGATAAATTATCTTTCGAGAAAGATAATTGAGTTGGAAATACAGTCAGGTTTGTTTTTTTTAATCGAGATTAAACATATTTCGATTAGCGAGAATTTTTATTTATCCTGATTTTCCTACAAATTTTTCCTTTTTATTAGTTCTTCAATTTACATAAATTTATACGTGTGTTATACGTTCAATTTATATGTATCATCCAAAATTACTTTATATAAGATATTAAATCTAAATCTTTTATTATTCAGTTTGTAACTGAATTTATTTTTAAAAAATCATGAACGTTGATGATGTTAAAACATATCCATAAATTTTAAGAGGTGGATCAATGAATTATTATCTGAAACTGCATCGTATAAAATCTGTAAAATCTAATGAAATAAATTATCTCCGTTGCTGCGCGGATATGTTTTTTAATATTAAATTCAGTTCCGCGAATGTAAGTTTTAAATTATTAAATTTAATTCTGCAAAATTCTAATAATTCGCGAATGTTTCGACTAAAATATCGGACGTCAACAATTTCATAACATCCTGATAAATTGTAAAGAAATAATCAATACTCCCTCTCCCCTTTCTCTTCCTCTCCTCATCTGGCTATTTCTCTCATTACTTTGAAAGCTGACGACCCGTCCGTAATCTGTCACAACCGCGGAAGGGTTGACCCGTGGCCGCGGGGTCAGCAGAGTTGGTCAACGACGTACGTACGTTCACACGCCCTCGCGGGACGTAGAAATAAACTCTGGTAAACAAACCCTCGCCCTTGCACGCTCATCGCGGTGACGATCCCGAAACAACATGCGCGACGTCCATTCAAGAGACGTTCGCGCGTAGATTTCTAAAGCGAATCGTACTGAGAAAGGGAAACTTGAAGTTACCTGTAGACCGCCGTGTCTATTTCACTGAAATAAATATTTATTTAAATATACGGCGAAACAAAATTCTATTTCTAACCAATAAACCATTTATTTCATTTTTTTTACAATAAATAAAGAGATGAGATATATTTGACAGAAATTTAGAGATATATTCCGCCGTAGTCAAATCTTTTTGTAATCGATAAATATTGAAGAGAACGTCACAAGTGACATTTGATTCTGCTTTCTATTTCGACTTTTTTTCTTATATCTATAATAGAAATCATTTTTTTTTGCTTTATAATCGAAATGGTTAAGAGGATCCTAAAATCATCTGTTTTAACGATTAAGTGTAATGTTGGAATTAAATTTAGACATCTAATTAAAACGATATCGCTGTACAAAAATTTGTGTCGATTTTTATTGATAAAACAGCGAATCAAAGTTTGGGCTTTACTTTCCTTAAGCCTCCCTTAAACCTTTGAGATGCGAAATTTTCTTCTTGTTCCTCTTGCTATTATTTCATGTATAAACAGACATTCGGATAAAAGTTAGAAATTGGTAAAATGAACAGAACTCAACAAAGCACATGATATTAAATTCGTATGAAAAAAGCGTACTGCAATGCAACTAATTGTAAGAATTATGCAAATTTTCTTTTTCGATTATAAATAAAGCCTTTTATCTTTAATAATGTGAATAATACGAGTTTTCTTTTGAGTAAAGATATGATTTTTCTCATTTTCAACTCACAATAAGGAAAGAAACGTGGCACGCAGATATTCTGTTGCATCGTAAGTGCAAGTGAGTACAGGTGAGTAATCGCTCTTCTCCTCAGCATCCCTTCCTTTCATTCCGGCGAACAAATTTCGGCTAATTCAGCGCGAGCATATCGGGCGGAGGGAAAAAGAAGTGCAGGGATGACAATGACGAGTAGGATTTTAAACGAAGGGGATGACGTATACTTCTCCGATATGCAATCTACGGAGAGCATCATTAGGTGTTTTTCGAGGGGACTTACAAGGTGTAGCTTGGTAACTTTCGAGGAAATGAGAAAGAAGAAAACGTCAAAGAAGAGAGAGAGAGAGAGGAGAGAGAGAGAGAGGAGACCATGGCAGACGCGGGGGCAGAGCAGGTATGCGTTTTGTGACCTCCGAGTTCGCCTCAAATATTTACGCTACGCCCGCAACAATGGGAACAATATCGGTTGCTTGGCAACCACTCTGTTCACGACCAGTTCTACCTTTAGCGAACCCCTCCCTCCTCTCGTCCTCCCTCCCTTCCTTCCCCCTCTCTCTGTCACAACTAACTCATTCTGCCCCTCCCCCGTCATCCCTACGCGCGCTTCTCTCTCTCTCTCTCTCTCTCTTTCTCTCTCCTCTCTCTATCCATCTCGCTTTATTCAATCTTTCGCCCTCGCGCCTCATTGGCCGAGGGACAGAAAAACGAGAAATGATTGACACCGTTCTCTGTGTGAAAGAGTGAGAAAAAGTAAGAAAAGAGGGAAACAGGAAGGTGTAAAACAGGGGGAGAGAGAGAGAGAGAGAGAGAGAGAGAGAAAACGAGACGAGATGAGGAATGGTGGAGAAAGGGAGATCCTCCCGGGAGGGAAAGAGAGAGAACGACTTCTAATTATTCTGCATTCGTATCTTTAGTAGACTTTATTCTAGCGAAATTATGAGCGAGTAATTATTGTATATACTGTACTTCCGTATAAAATTGAGAAGCTCGTGATATAATAACAAGTAAAATTGTAAAGAAGGAATTAAGGCTTTAGCGTTAATTTACGGCAACGTCGTTCCGTGATGATTAATATGAAAATAATAAGTATACATAGCGTGTAGTAGAAAGCGGTGCGTCATGATTACAACACGTCTCTGTCATATTTTGGGGGAAGCACTCACGTGCTGTAACGTGAATAAAGAGTCAATTACCCACTAATTTCTATTCCTTGATTGAGACTTCTCTTAATTAAATTATTCAGTTTTTCTATTCCAACTTCGCGTGCTCTTAACGTTTCCACTAATCTAATTATACTTGATACAAGATTCGCGGAAGAGATGGATATTTACAAAGCTTCCGAAAAATCGCAAGAAATATTCACCCACCAAACACTCGTAAAGAGATCCCCAGCGACTATCAAAGAGAGGGTAAAAAAAAAACGGAGACGCGAAGGTAGCGCATATAAAAAAAAATGCATAAATAAGGATGAGTGCAACGGAGGTATGCTCGGTGTACCGCTAATGCACGCCGAATCTGAATATTCAAGTTCAGAAAGCTCAAGAATAAGAAGAGAACTCCCCGGAATCGAGACGACAGAGGAAGAGATAAAGAGAGAAGTATGAGAGAGAGTCAAGGAGTCGCGTGGACGAGCGAGAGGAATGATCGGCATTCACGCGTATATACCGGGTGCGTGCGTAACCAGCTGCGCGCCAGTCTGTGTGCGCGTCTCCGAGTGCATTAGAGAATGAGAGGGAGGAGAGGGGTGGAGAACGGAGAGGGGGATGAGGCGGCGTGCGCGAGAGGGTGGGAGGGGTCGAGGGAGGACGGAGGCGCAGCAATAACGAGCGGGCGAGAAGGGGAGGACGGCGCGGCGCGGTAGAACAAGAGGGGAAGGATCAATGCCGGTTGCCAGGACAACCACGGCACCTGATCTTCCTTCCATCCATCCTGGGAATACTTCTCGCTCGGTCCGAGACCCCGCACACCCCGACGGCGCCGAAGGGGGACTCCTGAGCTGAGGGACCCCCGGGGTCCCTCGCGAAGGACCTGCGAGAGCGAAGGGGGCGATCCGCGCGTGAGGACTCGCGATTTTGGCCTGCCTCCTCTCTCTCTCTCTCTCTCCCTCGCGCGATCAGTAAGACCCCTAAGGTCAGTATGCTGTCGGACTTGACATGGATTCTACAGTCGCCGTTCCCTATGCGACTGTAGATTTTCCATTCTGATGAATTTCGATCGAACGAGAGAGTCCAATCTGTTCCTAACACGCTTTGTCCAAAGGACATTCGATGAACGTACTTAGAATTTCTGAAACATCCTGAGAATGTTCTCTGGATATCTTTAGGACGTCTCCTTGGAGATTTGTGCTGTGAGTTTCCCATTGTGTTGAATTTCGATCCAACGAGAGAGTCGAATCTGTTCCTAACACACTTTGTCCAAAGGACGTCCGGAAAACGTACTTAGTATGTTCTGGAACATCCTCAGAACATTCTCTGACTATCTTTGGGACGTCCACTTGGAGATTTGTGCTGTGGGTTTCCCATTGTAATGAATTTCGATCCAACGAGAGAGTCGAATCTGTACACATCCTAACACATTTTGTCCGAAGGACGTTTGAAAAACGTACTTAGAACGTTCTGAGACATCCTTAGAACGTTTTCTGGATATCTTTAGGATGTTCCTTAGAGATTTGTGCTATAGGGACTGAAATTTATCGGGGAATCGGTACAAAATGCGGAAGTTCGACGAAACTCATTGACGAAACTTGGCGAACGTTCAGCAAGATCCAATGGAGAATTGGCGGGAAGAGAAAAAGTTGGAATATATCGAGCTTCGTAGAGAATTCATGGAAATTGGTAAAACTTGCTAGGAAATTAACGAAGATTACTGAGGGATGCCAGAGAAAGGGGGGCTGCACGAAATGTCGTGCGTACATTGGCAAACTCTCGAGCGCCAAAATTAGATGGATTACGAGCTAAAATAAAATTTTGACGACAGGAAAATATTTGAGAGAGGGGAAGAGACGAGAGAGAGAGAGAGAGAGAGAGAGAGAGCTACTTCCGGGCCGACCGGAAATTCTCCCTCGGAAATTCGGCGCGATCGATTTTCGCTCGGGGAACGATCAATATGCCGGGGAGGCGGAGGACCGGCGGGGAGGAGGAGGGGGAGGGGTAAAGTGGGTGGTAAAAATATTCATTGTTTCGAGGAGACACGACGCGCGTGTGTTTCTGCGCATCGGCCGGCCAACGGCGCGAGTTTTGGCGGGTCGATGCGCCATTGTGTTGCCTTGGTTGCATTCGCTTTGTTTCCATCCTCCTCTCTCTCTCTTCCTCTCTTTCTCTCACTTATTCATCTCATTTCCCCTCATCCTCTCCTCTACACGTTGTGCGTTTTGCTCGTTTCGATGTGTTTCGTGTCCATGTTTTCGCACCCACGCACTCGCCGATCGGAAGTACGCTCGCGCTAAATGATTCGCGGGGGCCACGGCCGATTTGCGGTGCGTCATCCCGATGTAAACACCCGCGAAATTTCCGGTAAAGAAGTTACATAAATATAAGAATGTGGTATAATTCTTATATAGTTTCGATAGAGTCTGATACAATCTGATCTCGTAAGAAAATTAATCCTTCGCGACCAAGTTGAATTTTAAAAGCACAGTCGATATTTTAATTGTGAATTTTAGTAGATAAATTTAAATTGTCGCAATTAAATAAATACACACACACACAAATCGACTTTTATAATATTAAAAACTTATTGTTAAAGCTTGCACAAGTATGCAAGAATTTTGTCAGATTTTTATACAGTCCGAAATAATATAAAAGGCACTGAAACTCAAAGACTCAGGTTGCTGATGGAAGGTGCAAAATTTCTAGGAGAATTAAGACGGGAAAGGAGAGTACAACTTTCACTTTTTCATAACCGTTCGGTTATGAAAAGAATTATTGTTTTATTTTTTCATGTTCTTATACTTTTCTGGAAACCGAAAATTATCCTGATAATATCTGCTGATAATGCTGCACTCAAGAAAAAATTATTAAATTGGTACATTAAAATAAAAAAAAATCCTTATTCACGTTATGAAATCGCTGTTAGTTATTCAATTATTTAAAAACTAATTCAAAGTTGAATCAACAACTCTCTGAATTCGTAATGATGTGAATAACGATTTTATGAACTTTATTTCAATATTAGCAATTTTTTCTTGAATAGTGTCATTATGATCATTTTTAATTTTCGCAAAGTAAAAATGTAGAAATAAAACGATCGTCGAACGATCGCGAAATAAATTGTACTCTTCTTCCAATAAGAAAAACACAATTGTAATTTTTTATACTTGCAATGAATCAATTAAATCTAAAGTAGTGCAAAAAATTGAACAAAATAACAAATGTATTGTAACAACAAAATTTATTTTTCCTTTAATATAACATAATTCCATTAAATAAGAGAAGGGAAAGAAATTGATGAGTATGATTCGCAAAAGTCACAGCGAATTATTTACGACGTGCCATTTCAATGCAAATCATTGAAAATTAGAAAAAGCGAAAAATATGTGGTTTCCGTGAAACTCGCATCAACGGATTCTTTCTGTAAAAATTTAATTTTGTAGAGAAAATTTTATTAGAAAAGGGAAAGAGCAAGAGAAGGGAAAGGAAGAAAAAACTGGTTAAAAATAAAAAGAGAGAAAACGGAAACAATATGGGTTCTTAATTCGCACCAGAAAAGCGTATTTTTGTGACATTAAAGGAACATATATGTCTCTTTGGGACTCATTAAATCTTTTTATTATTCTTTTTTAGAGAAGAAGTTTTAAAATTGTCAACTATATCAGAAAAAAAATTGCAATACTTGAACTTAGCATAAATACAGTACGATAATTAGCATACATGAATAAAACAAATAATATGTAAATAAGATGTTAAAAATAAGAATTATTCTAAATCATTATACTATTTAAAAATTAGGAAAATGTTCCAGAGTTATGGGAATCCATATATTCCAGTTACGAGTTAAAAGACATTTTCGATGATCGAAAATTCAAATCTTGGCACAGAGATGAAAATGCAAAGCCAATAATGTTCGAATATGTGAATTACTGCTTTGTAATAAACCGGTTAATTTTAACGAAATTACCATGTTATTAGCACTGAAGAACGGATAAGAAATTATCTTGGTTCCCTCTTTTCCTCTCTATTACCTCTTCGGTCCTTCTCTCTCCTCTCTCTCTCTCTCTCTCTCTCTCTCTCTCTCTCTCTCTCTTTCTTGATCAGGAAAACGATCTACACATTAACGAGATAACCTAGTGGTCGACTAGTCATAGCAGCAGCAGCAGCTTCTTCAGCGAACCAGTTTCACCTCCCACACGAGCGGTCAATGCTGCTCCGACATCTATTTTTTTCTTCCATTCATTTTCTATTCCTGTATACTGCAACTCAAGCGAATGTTGTAAACGAACAATGATTCATCGTGGAGCCAGCGTCGACGTCGTGACGTATCCAAATGTATAATACATGACGTATCTCCCTTACAATCCCATCCCTTCGTCTCTACTGCGTTATTTCTTAATGTCACTCGGTCGGTCGATTTACAGACGATTTCGCCTTGAAGAAAATTGTTCATCCAGGAGTAAAGATAAACGGTGATATCAGACGTCACGTATTATTTAATTGATTTCAGGTGAATCTTATTTTCATTTAAATGTTTAATCCAAGATTTTTCATAATGACATTTATAATATTAAAAAGTAATCAGCTGATTGCGGAAAATTTGCCATTAGAGAAAAATACGAGTCGCCCGATGTAATAATAATTCTGTTCTAAAATTAATGAATTGTGTTTTGGAATTATCATTTACTAAACGTCATTTATTAAACGTATGATATGAAAAGTGACATTTTATCACTCAGCTTTTAAAATAAATTATGTGTGTTGTTTGTGTATGTGTTTGGAGATTATTTTTAAAGTCCATTTCTAAAGTAATATCTTACTACTACAGAATATTATACTCAATTAACATTTAAATACTGAAACGTATGATTACGTTAACAGTTTCTTCTCAAAACTTGTTATTAAAATAATATAAGCTATCAATGAATCTATATTGACAAAAATTATGTATTAATGGCATTCTAGTTAAAAATAATCTTGTTAATTCACAGTATTAATAAAATAAATCTGCCATGTTCTTGTTTTAAGAAAATATTATTTATTTTAAAAAAATATTACTTGTTTCATTAATTACGAATTGAACATTAATTCAATAACGTTAATACTGTTATTTTGAATTAACAAGGTTATTTTCAATTTATATAATGCTGTTAATACGTTTTTTTCATATACGTAACATTATTAATTTATTTTGTTAAAATGTCTAAAATAAAGATTTAATTTTTTTCTTTAAATCATTTCTTAAATCATGATTTTATTAACTATTTCTCTCTTTCTTTCCACGGAAACCTTTAAATTCATGTAATATTGTGTGTTTAAGTAGCAATGGCGTAAACCAAAATATCGATAACAAAACAAGTCCTTATTCAACCAATATCATTCCACTGATAAGACGGTGACGTATCGTGTCCTCTATGTGTAAACGATACATGTATGTATAACGCTACAAACTTCAAAATTCAAGCAGCTGTAACTTCGTTAAAAATAAACAAAATTTAAATTTAAAAAAAGGGATTTTTATCTTAAAATTTCTGCTTTCGAAAGATCACTACGCAATTTGAGTTTCTATATGTTTGATAATTTTTACTCGTAGAAATCTACAAGCTAGGTAAAATGAGAAATTTTCTTTTCATTTTGTGGGCCTATCATGTGTCCAAAAAAATTTATCGACTTTCTAACGTAAACATTTTTTAACTTTTTTCCCTATTTTTCTACAAAATAATTTTCCAAACGTTCGTAAGATTTTTTTTCTTACTAAGTATTGCGGATTAAATAAAAAGAGCATTTTGATTGCTCATAATTAAAATTTAAAAAACGGATTCTTAAAGCTGAAACGTTGTTCTGTCGAATAGTATAATTGCTAATTTAAAAAAGAAACATGTAGACATGAATAAAGTAGGGTTATGAACTTTTTTGTTCCAATCTAATAATACATTTGTGTGATCAAATTCGGAAACTTTGACGAAACTATCATTTTTTTTTCTTCCGTTCTTTGTCTTTTTTTCATTCGACACGACGGACAACGCGTTCTTTATTCACTCGGTCGTCGATAACTTCATCAGTCGGCGCACCTTGACCCGTTCCGTCAGTCATTTCGTTCGCTTATGCTCGCCGGGATAACCCTCGATTGCAAATTAACCGAAGGATTTGATTCTCACTGTAAAAAACACGCCGAGATTCTACGCTGCTTAAATTCTACAAGGCTTAAATTTATGTCTTAAGATCGTCAATTGAATCCAATTCGTCTATGCCTAATTGATGAGATTTAGCAACAATTGGACGCCATCCGTAAGAGATCGAAAGGGTAGGGTCGGGAAAATCTAATCAGTTGAGTTAAGAAACGAGAACGAAGCAAAAAATAGACCTTCGTAACTTCGCTAATACAACTTTTCGTCGTACAAAAATATAACGACGTATATCGATTTAATTCGTGTTCTTTTTATAATGATAATTTTTGAAACTATACATTGCGATCAAATTTCTGAGCTCAGTCAATAATGTCGGCGAAATTATATCCAGTTAGTTCTCATCGCGTCGCGAGATTGACATTTCTAATTTAATATTTCTATTTCCTTGATCTTTTCAGACTTTTCTTCCGATTCTATTCTCTCCTCTTTCTTTTCTTTCTTTAAAAATTCATTATAAGGAAAAAATAGGGAATCAATATACGTATATAATTCTTATCGGAAAATTTATATATACACTGAAAAAAAATTAGGTTGCACTAATTGAAATTTTCATTAAAAATGAGCAAGCCAAAATTTCTGGATGAGTATATTATAATTCTGATTATAAAAAATAACAGAATTCCAATTGATATGATTAGAATTTTCTGGTTCGTTTATTTTCGAACAGAGATTTTTCTCAAGGTGGTATTAAAAATTATATTTATACATTAAAATCATTTTGTACTTGTGTTAAAATTGATCCTTGTTAAATTTTTTGTGTAAAATTTTTAATATAATTAAGTGTTAATTTAATGTAATAAAAAGTTATTCGGAAATGTATGTTAAATTGATATTTAATATTTCTTAATGTTAAAATAATATGTTTTATAAGTAAAAAAACAAATAACATAAAAATAATGTAGTTTTAAAAATTAAAAAATTTTAAGGTAATGAATAAAAGATTAAATTAACACAGACACATGTATATGTGTTAATTTAACATATTATAAATATTAATTTTACTGAGGAAATATGTGCTCCCAATTGGTTTCAAAATTATGTCAAAGTATTACAATTTTTATGTTAATTTTTACATGTGTTATTAGATGTTTCTATATTTGTATTATTTTCTAACATTTTTGTTATGTATAAAATTAACATAAAAATTTAGATCCTTCAGAACACATGAAATATTATATTAAATTTAATATAAATTTTCCAACTATGTAAACTTTATTTACCCTCATTATATCAAGAATATTTCCTATTCATCTTATAATATAATATATATATTATAGTATAATATAATATTTCTCTTTTCGTGCTATGATTTTAATTTATTATGATTATAAATTATAGATAGCATTTACAAGCATTTAAATAATTTTCCAGATATGAGTATATTTTTTATTCGAATATAAATAGCAATTACGAACATCTAGATAATTTTCTGTGAGAAGTTGTGCTTTGCGCGTGATGAAAGATACGCTATCTCGTGTAGGCACATTTCAATCGCTGCGGGCCGATTTTGCGACATACATACGTCACAAACGTTACCTGTGAGATAAGCATGCCGGAAGTGCGTCAGAACCCGTTATACTTCTCACGTAAGGTCACACGCGACGTGTGACAAACCGGAAAATTTTCCTGATGCTTGTTCGATTTGAATAGTTCACGATTTTGAACTACTCAAATCATTTCGGGCGAAAAGAATATAAGATGATTATTCAATTTAGAATAGGGCTTTTTTTAAATTTGGATTTTTTTGCGACAGTCTTGATAAAAACTTTGATTGTAACTTTGATAGCGATAATTAATCGACTTCATGTATTCAACAGTACAATACGTTGACTGCTCTATTTAGATAATAATAGAATATACAGACACTTTCTCTCAGCAGAGATCCACACAATGGATTGCCAAGGTTGTGTTTTGAAGCTAAAAGCTTTTTTGTGGATGTGTGATGATGATGTAATAAAACATTATAAATCTCTACTAGTTCTTTTTAGAACTAAAATCATAAGCTCTTTTTAAGGATTTAATTATACATTTGTAATGTCGAAAGATCCAAAAATCTATATTGGAAATAAATAATTAAAAAAAAAAGATTGATTACTGCCAGAGTCACAAGAAAAATTTTTAAACTTATCACAAAAAAAAATTTCAAAATTCGAAAAAATCCTATTCTGAGTAATTACTAATCCATTACAATAATTAATCAAAAGTTCGAACCATAACTAATATTAATATTTCTCATAGATTTATAATTAATATAATTATTACCATAAATAATATTAACTTGATTATAATCATTTAATAATACTATATTTTATGAACAGTAATCGATTCAAAAACATATAGAGGCAAAATTTATAAAATTTACAAAAAATTTTAATCCTATGGAATTAATATTGAAATCTGCAACATAATTACTGATAGATCTGTAAGATTCATTTAATTTATGTTACTTAAAAGGCACTATTTAATTTTAAGAAAGCAAAATAACATAATCTGTACATAAAAAGAATAAATGCAAGTATATTTTAATATAATAAGAATAATTTAAATTTGCAAATGTAAAGAGAACTTTTGACAAGAATTTTTAACAAGGCGATTTACTGAATAAGATGAACAGATTTCTCGTCAGCTTTGAAAAGTTAAGCATTAGATCTCGTTCGAAAATATTAACATTTATTTATTCTACGTTATGCACATATCAGTCGCTGTTTGCTTGTTAAAATGTTCTTTTAAAATGTGAAGAAAAAATGTATTTATATGTATTATGTTTCATTGTCAGATTAAAGATATAAGATTAAAATAAATAAACCAATGTCAAGACTCTTAACATTACACTTTGTAAAATATTGAATTCTACATACATTTCGTTTTGTTAAGCATCGTAATATTGCTTGTGACTACGTACGATAAGGTCAACATGCTGGGAAGAAAGCAACTACAGGAGAATCGGTTTCTATTATAGATCGGGTTATATCGATCCTTTTGATATCGATACAATAATTTTACACAACAAAGCGACCAGGGTAAACCCTACTACCGCTATTACATTCATTATTTACACGATCGCGGTGCGTACACTACATACATGTGAATTACTATGCGCCTACATTTTCCACGGAGCAAGTGTTTACCTCGTATGTGACAAATATGCGACCGTCCACGTGCATCAACGTGATGGATGTGGTGGCCAAATGTGGGGCACAGTAAGGACAATGACTTGCGAAACCCGCAGGTTTTGCATTGCATTTACGTTGATTTTAAAATACTTCTTTTATTGCTCATTTATTGCTACTGGTATACGTCCCATAATTTATTTATAGAAAGTTGAAAACTGCGACAAACATTTGGACAAATCTATGGCTCACCGGATACTTTAACGTTCAAACGTGTTGCACATAATCGTGAAATATCTATATGAAGAACATGTTTTAATATAATAAGAAAAAAAAGTACAATTATTATAGTTTAACTATAATTTATAATCATTTTTGTTGACAATTGTATATTTTTTAGTAGAACTGTACAAATAAATACAATTATTATTATTGAATAATAATTATATTTATATGTACTGATGATAACGATTTGATAATAATGCGATATTTTGAATAATAATCAGTGCATACAAAGGCATAAAATATAAAATATAAAATTCACAAAAATTGTTATTGTTACACACAGAAAAATATCCTATTGTTAAGAAAAGTGATTACTCAATTTACTTTTTTTTCAAGTAACTACTATCTTTAACAAAAAATATTTTCTTGCTGATAATCTTAAAATATATTTGTCACAAATTTTAAAAAACAATGTAAAACAAAAATTTATTTTCTATTGAAGAATATTTTTTACAAAATTGATTGAGAGAGCGACTTTATGTAACAAGCAAGTCGAATTTGTTTTTTAATAATCTTGATTAAACTTATTAGTATTAATTTATTCAAAATATACACATTTTGAATAAATTTGATGCTTGTGATTAGTGCTAGATTTATGCTAGATTTACGGATAAATATTTTTAATACTTAAAACAAGTCATTAATTGCGTAGAGTATATATTTTTCTTTTCTGAGTGTAAGAATTCTACCGCAATCTGTTTATATTGTTGTGTTATTATTCTAAAGCAGACTGTGACTTAGCTAACAACAGGCTCAGCCAAATATTTCTGAATTTCTTGACACTTGCCAATTGGCTTGCGAGTTTCCTATCATTTTGTTTGCAATTAGACACTTCAGAGAGCACACAGTAAAATCATTTACATACATATATATTCATTATTAAGTAGCGAGTACATTTCAATACAGTCCACTAATATTATAATAAATACTACATATACCTACTTTATACTGTTTGAAATGGTTGGTTTATTTCACAAGAATTCCGATAATCCTATCAACCAAAAATCAACAATTATTAAGCAACAGATTCCATATCTGCGAGAACAATCTCATAGTTTTATACAAAACACGATATTTTGTCCGCAAAATATAAATTTATACTTATGAAAAAATATTTAAAAATATCGTTGCGTAGTTTGATTAATATCGTTTAGTGACGAAAATGAAAAAGATATCAATTTTATAAATTCCGACAATATTGATCGAGAATTATTTCGGGCGCTCGGAGCTATTTTGTAGAAACGAAACAGATGTATCGCAGGTTTGAAAGAGGAAAGAGGACTATTTGGAACCCGTACTGATGGGACCAAAGTATACAGGCGAAACAACCAGCAGCATCCTGATCGAGACTGCAAAATCAACTTTCTCGCTCCAGAAAATATCACTTTCAAAGTTTCTACTTACAATAGTAACGTCGACTCAAATAATTCACTTATTTCATAATTTAAAACCGTTCAATACACGAGAGATATACGAGAGAATCAATCGAGTAAGTATCGAAGCGCAATATTTTTTTTAATTAATTCTTCGATTTCAGTTTGTACTCAAAACATCGTGCATGACAATACAAAGAATAGTAAGATATTTTTTTTTATTCAAGAGTTTTTCCTATAAATTTATATATTTTCTGTTAATGAGTAAGTAAAGCGATAGAATTCGAGGATACGAAAGCCTTTAAGGAAGGATGATAACGCTTAACATATCGCATCATCATATCGCCTGTCGCTATCCTTTTCTCTTTCCTTTCGTTTTCTCCTGCTGCTTATAGTTTACTTTCTAATTGCAGGTAATAGTACGTGTTGCACTGTTTTGATTCTCTCATTCAGATATCCAACAAGGCACTTGACCCATTGTGCTCAATATTGCTAACAGAACGCAAATCTCCAGACATTTTTCATTTATTTATTCACATAGCTACGCAATAGATAGGCAAAATAAATCAACCACGCAAAAAAATGTCGAAAAATAGTCGAATAAGTCAGAGAAATTTTTTCAATTTAGACAGTCGAGTGACCGAGAATTTTTTTAACTTATTGATTTCAATAAAGAGAAAATTTCTCTTTGAGTGGCACAAGTTTTCGTGCTCTTCTTATAAAATTCGATAAATTCGTATGAATATCTTCAAGCAATTTAATTTTGCTTTTTCTTACGTGACGTTTAAAATATTGTAAACAGACGCATAAAAGCGGTTCGCACTATCGGTTAGTTGACGTATTTACTTATACATATGCATGCATGTATAGATACTAGCTTCACATGCCTGTTTATCTTAAGTACTAAAACACTTTCGCGCGAGTGTACTTCTCCGTATTATTTATCAATCTAATTTCAGCAGTATAAACTCAAAATAATACTTATGACAAATTCGAGGCGCCAAGCTGGCACCTCATGAATATTTCTCTATTTCAAAATCATCAATAAAAAAAGCTTGCTTGTTTCCGAGATACTTTTCTACTCCGAAATAATCAATAAGGACAGTTTTCTTGCGCCGTGATACTTTCCTACTTTGAAATCATCAATAAAACACGCTTTCTTGCTGTGCGAGATATTTTCCTATTCCAAATTTATCAATAACAAGAGATTTCTTGCACCGCGATATTTTCCCACTTCAAAATTAAACTTCAATAAAAAAAGCTTTCCTACTCCGAGATATTTTTCTACTCTAAAATCAACAATAAACAAAGTTTTCTTGTTTCAAGATATTTTTTAAAATTATCAATAAGGACAGTCTTCTTGCTTCAAAATACTTTTTTATTCTAAAATCATCAATAAAGAAAACTTTCTTGCTCTAAGAAATTTTTTTATTCCAAAATCAACAATAAACGGAGTTTTCTTATTTCGAAATATTTTTTAAAATTATCAATAAGAACAGTTTTCTCGCTTCAAAATACTTTTTTATTCCAAAATCATCAATAAAAAAAACTTTCTTACTCCGAGAAACTTTTTTACTCTAAAAGCAACAATAAACAGATTTTTTTGCTCGAGATATTTTCCAAAATCAATAAGGACAGACTTCTTGCTCTAAAATATATATATTTCCCTATTCCAAAATTATCAATAAAGTAAGTTTCTTGCTTTGAGATATTTTTCTCCAAAATCAACAATAAACAAAGTTTTCTTGCTCCAAGATGTTTTCCAAAATCATCAATAAGAGCAGCCTTCTTGCTCTAAAATATCTCCCTATTTCAAAATCATCGGTAAAGAAAGTTTCTTGCTCTGAAATATTTCCCTGCACCAAAATCATAAATAGAAAGAACCGTTTTGCTCCGAGATACTTTTCTACTCCAAAATTAACAATAAATAGAGCTTTCTTACTCCGAAATATTTTTCCACTTCAAAATCATCAATAGTTTTCTTACTCCAAGATATTTTTCGATTCTAAAAATCATTACGAGTCTTCTTTTCTGCTTCAAAAAGTGTTGCTCCAAGATCACTGATGAGGAAGTCTCTTTCACACACGCAACAGCGAGAAAGCAAGATAAGGCGTAATATATTTAACTATTCAGCGATTATTGCAAACTCTCTTATCCCTATAAACAGCCTTTTTTTCCTGTTACTTATCTTACCGAACAATCGAAGAACTGTTGCCAACCGAGTGTCTATTCGCGCTTGCACCTGCCTGGATCCTGAACGTTTTCGCAAAGCGGCACAGCAAGAAACGTCTTCAGCCACTTTATATTGCAAATAACAGTATCTAGACAGTTAACATCATATCTTTAACAACACTTCTTTTTCTCTCTCTTTCTCTCTCCCTCTTTCACCTCTCTCCTTCTCCCACCTCTCAAAATCGCTCCTCTCTCTCGCACTTTCTCGTCGAGGCAGCGGCTACGTCATCAAGAACGTTGGGTTCTGACTTCGAATGAGTCTTTCTGGTCTAAATCCCTCGGAAATAAAACGAAGAAGTCAAGAAAACGGAGGGACTCACCGGTTCGCCGACGAGCGTCACATCTCCACACCGCTTAGGATATCGCTGACTGGCACCTTCTTCCTCGTCGTCGTGATCGTGATGATTGTCGTCGTGCTGGCGGTTTTTTCCACCTCCCTCCAACACTCCAGAGTAATCCAACTCAGGCTGGGATTATGATCTTTCTCTGGAGTGATATCACTGCGCCGCGGCGGACAAAGCCATTTTGAAGAGGGCATGCACGCACAAACGGCACAGCCTGCCTCTGATCGCGACGGTCAGGTCCTCTTGCCAGGACAGGAGGCGGCTGAATGAGAACACAGAACGGTTGAAGCGTTTGCTGCGATGGCGCCACAAGTCGACTGCTACTTCCGCCATTGCTGCCGCCTTCGCCATTATCGTTCCAGGTTGTAGCCGCTATCGTTGCTTCACCGATGCTTCTATCGCATTTGTTATTGCCGATTGTCTCAGTATTGGCTATGATGATTATTAATGGTAGAGTGATAAGTCTGACGAATCTTTATAAACCTTCCTCGGAACACTAAAATACCGACGCTGGCAAAACACGCTTTCAGGATTCAAAAAATTTTGAAATAATGACGATGGGGATTGGACGGTCAAGTGATTTGGTGAGAAGCTTCCTATAATCGGCAAGCAGCGCTACTTCGAAGGCGGCAACTTTGAAATTGCAGATAGTTCAGATTCTCGACAATCTACTTTATAATTGATACGCTGAAGATGAAATAGAACGTAGATTTTATAGTCGTGCGGAGCTATTCTTATTTCTGTAGATTCTTGTTATTAGCATCTTAAGATGTGCACACAAAAAACATATATATAGTATTTAAATATTAATTATTTTGATTCGAGTATTTCAAAAGTTCATATATTTGCAAGTCATGAATTATCATAAGCATCGAATTTATTCAAAATATATTCTAAATCCTAATAAGTTTAATACTTCAAAAGCAAATTTAATTTGCTTATATAAAAAGCCTCTTCTACGAATCTATTTCTTCTATTAATTTTCTAAATAATATTCTTCAAAAGAAAAAAAAATTTTTGTATATATAATAAGTATAAATTTTGAGTATATAATAAATTTTTCTCTCTTTCTTTAAAATTTATGTGTAATAAGTACATTTTGAGATTATCAAGAAATTATTTCTTCATAAGATAAAATAATCATGAGAAGTCGAAGGGATATGACCTCTAAATCTTAAAATAGAACAAAAATAGTTACAAAAAACTACACATTTACAAACTGTGCTTATTGAATAGTTACAAGAAATTAATTTTGAAAAAGAAGAAAGAATTGAAAATTTATAGAAAGATTTTCTGAGAATTCAGACACAGCTAGTATTATAATTTTTAATTTTTATAATTCGAAGAACGAGTTTACAATTTTAAGAAAAAGTAAGGTAAATTTATAAATACATGTGATTTTGTGATTTACCTGCTAGTAATTAATTAAAAATAATATATAGTAATATTCGATTGCCCTCCCGAATTCAAAAATTTTAATTGGCTCCTCTTTCCTAAACAAAATAGCTACGCGAAGATAACAGTTATTTAAAAGAGAAAAGTAAACTGAGTAATCATGTTTCTTATCAATAAAATGATAGCTTTCAAATTTTGTTCGAAGAACAATCTTGAAATGGTCTGATATCTTCAAGAAAAAAAAACAGCAGAAAGATACAGAAAGAATATTCTCATTTAAAATGGAGTTGAAAAATAATAGAAAATATTATGGAAATTATAGAAGTCTGAATATAATAGAAACATAATAAAATGAACTGAAGCGAAACATGTAACGTAAAATATAATTAAATTAAAATAATTTGAAATTAAAGTAAATTAAAATTAAATTAAATTATAAATAAGATGTAAAATTCTCTATTTTAGTTGTATATAATTACATACCTCGTCGGACATCGGAATGCGATTTTCTTAAATAGATTTTATTCGAGAGCACTAAACAATTATTATCTACATTCTACAACAGGTATATCCTCCTTGTCTTCGTTGAGACGCTGCTTCATCCTTACTTTCCTCCTCGGCGAAAGAGGGTGGCATTTCAAGAAAAAAGAAAATCGCACGATATCTCTTATAAATAGCACAATAAATAATTTTCATTTTCCTTCCAATCCCATGTTTCTCTCTCGCTTCTCATCTCACATCGCACTCTCTCACTCGTTCGCTCATCAAAGCGAACAAATCCTTATTGGCACATTGTATAGTGTAGAGACTTTTAAGTATATAAATAAGTCGTAAGTCGATGCGTCGTTTAGATTATTAAATATATATATGTATATATATATATATATATATATACTGTATATGTGTATATGAATATTCAATATCTTTATGTTGTATATACGACTAGAACTCCTCGACATACGTATCACATACTAATATTGACTATCGTGTTTCAGGACGAGACTCGGAAGCGCTTCGCGTCCCGAGCCTTGGCGACGTTCTCGTCCTTCCGTTTGATTCGAAAATCAGAAATCCTTAAACATCGCAAAAAAATCCTTCCAATCTCCTCGAATCTTTTCATCTTCGCGATTCCTTTATCTTCGCAAATCCAGATAGACTTCTATTCTAAACTTTTAAGACTCTACTCTAAAGAAAAGACTTTTATTCTAAAGAAAAGAGAATTTTTCTTTAGAATAAAATCTACACTTTTTCATGAAGGAAGTACAAAGAACTATTAAGCGATTGGGATGCTGTCTCTTCGAGAATCGATTATCGGATGAACGAAAACGGCGCCATATCGTCTTATTGCTGCATCATTGACTGTAAGATTGTGACAGTATTAATCACTTAATCGCTAGTACTTTCGCAATACTTTTATCCAGACTTCATCTGGATTTCAAAGTGAGCTTACTTAATCCACTGGAGGGAATTGGTGCTACTTGAAAACACCGTACATTTTATTTTATTTTTTTTTTTCGCTGAGAAGTTGTTTTCTTAGAGTCTAAATATGTGTAATATGTATTGTATATATGCATATACAAGGTAATCCTTAAGTATTCTAAAAGATTTAAAGAATGATCCTTCACATTAATTCGAAATGAAACTTTATATATCCAAAACAGTTTAGTTTCAAAGATACAGGGTGTCAAAGTTAAAAGAAAATTTCATTTTTTCAAAAAATTTCAAAAATCACTCGGATCATTTTAATGAAATTTTACACAATTTTCTTAAATTAACCCGAATGGTTTTCGAATTTTTGTGGAAAAAATGAAATTTTTCCTTCAACTTTTACACTCTGTATCTTTAAAAATAAGCCTTTCAGACGCATAGTCATGAATTAATGTAAGAAATCACCCTTTAAAATCTTTCAATATACTTACAGACTACCCTGTATATATTATATAGTTCTTTTCAGCGTTTCTTTTTTAATGTCTCAATGTTAATTTTTTCTTTAAATGTGACATTTCTTTTGTCTACTACAGTTTATTTCAATCCTCTTGTTTGCACGAAAAAGATAAAATTGTACGATTCGTTTTTCCGCGTTTTGATTTTGTGGATAAATGATATACTTAATATTTAAAAGGCTAATCTATTCTTCTCCCTTTCTCTCTCTTTTTTCTCTCTCTCGAGGAATTAATTAGCACTTCAGTAATACTCTATTAATTAATACTTTCATATCCAAAGGCGTTTCCATTCTTGAAAGTACTTCTTATCTTCATCTTTAAAAATGCCTTCGTATTTCCATTATCTTCATCTCTAAAAATCCATCATTAATTATCTTACATTAATTACCGTCACTTTTTTGCTTCTACAAACTTTGAATCGTACATCTCGCTATTTGATTTTTTCGACGTTCTTATCGATTTAATTGCATAGTTCAAATTTTCGTGCGATCGATTCATGGAGAAAGTCTTTTACGGAAAAATAAAGAAGTGGAGCCGCAGAAAAAAGGGACAAAAAAATTGACTCCTTAATTCGATTCTCCGCTGGCGACCGTGCCGTCAGTCGGAGGGCCAGTCACGATCTGAGGTTCGCTCGTGGGTAATCCCTGCATCTCCTGCACCCCTTGGAACAACTTGCCGGGGAATCCCTGTAGGAGGTCGTAAGAGACCGGCGTGGGTGGCAAGGCGGTGGTGTGCGCGTGTGGCGATTGCAGGACGGCGATTACTCTTCGGAGCTCCTCCAAGGCGTTTCCTGGACGAGCAACACGTTTTTTATTTCGGTCAATTTAAATTCGATTTAATTCAAAATCCAACAACGAAAGAAGACGCAAGGTTTTCGCATCAAAGGACCTTTATTCACCTTGCATAAGAATGTAATTTTTTGCCAGCAGCAGGGTGGCTATCTTGGACAGCTTCCTCACCGAAGGGCTGTGAGCATAAGGGATGACAGAGCGAAGCTCGTCCAGTGCGTCATTCAAGTCGTGCATTCTCCTGCGTTCTCGCGCGTTAATGTTCAGCCTCACGCTCTTCCCCTGACGAGTCGTCTTTGACTTCGGAGGGCAGTTCAGTCGCGAAGCTGAAGGTCTAAAAAGGATCGTGGCACTGCTTATGTATGAATATTATTAATTACATTTAATTATAATAAAATTTTTTGTTCTTTAGAAACATATTTTATCAAATGTGTGTTATATTAATCGATATATACTTATTTTCACGGAAAAAATGATTTTGCTGAAGTATCTAACAAGTCAGATACTGAATATAATTTTGTTTGAATCATCAAAATAATTATGTATTATATGATGCTCAAGCTGATTGCTGGAATGTCAAAATCTTTTGTAACGTTGCCATACTTGAGTTTCTTATATATAATAATTATTTTAATGGTTCAAAAATTATTTTCAGATCTGAATCTATACCTAAATTTTTAGATACTTCAGAAAAATCGTTCTTTCAATATTTATATCTTTCTGAAGGAATTGATATCCTCTCTTTGATGGTTATTTATATCCTTTTATACATACAATTTCAAAGAATTCTGTTTTCTTCTTTCATACTTCCCTCTATTATCTTCTCATTCCAGTCTACTGGAAAGCGACTTTCCAAGTGGCTTTACTCTCGATTAAATTGAAACTGTAATTTAGATCAAAAACTTACCTCTCGTCCGGTCGATTTTCATCAGACAACGCGCTCGACGAGGCGTGGGGTTGCGGTTGCTGCTGAAAGTAAAAGCCACCGAGACCTACGGTACCCAGCGGAGTCCTCCGTCCTGGTGCACTTTGAGTATGCTCTGATGAATACGCTGCCGGTGGGCCTGACACACCCGGGTGCGAAGCCCCTGGTGTTGAATACACGGACTCGAGAGCTGCCGCGGATTGTGGAGGCAATGGATGCTAGAAAAAACAATTTTCCGTTAGAATTTTGAATGAGAAATGTATTAATAATTATGACATTATAATACATTTGTTATATCTCTAGGATGTACATAATAATATTAATTAATGTATTTAAAGGAGCAAGAGAGTTTAATAATTAATTTAATTTTATCATTTTTAGGACTTTCTTGAAAAATAATTTAGTATTTGTACTCAAATATTTGTTTTCAATTTTCTGAAATTAAACTTCTATTTTATTCTAAAATTTATTTTTTATTCCAATTTAATCTACTATACTTTATCTTGTTGCAGTTTACTTATTTTATTATATTGCTGGTAAAAATATCATAATTCTGTTTCTTTAATTGCTCATTTCAATTATTTTTTAAAGGACTCCAATCTAATTATGTGGATTTTGATGAAATAAGTTAGTTTTCACATATAATGTAGCTTACACTGAAAAAAAATATCTTAATTTCAAAGAAATATTTCTTTGCTCGTATTCAAAAAAATTATTTCTTTGAATCAATGAAAATTTCTTTGAAAATAAAATATTGTACTTTCAACGAAATAAATATTGTATTTTCAAAGCAATTTTCATTGATCTAAAGAAATAATTTTGTTTATTTGTTTGTTAATATGAGCAAAGAAATATTTCTTTGAAATTAAGATTTTTTTTTTCAGTGTACAATATGATGACTAAATGATGTCATTGACACAAAGCTCAATAAATTGACAGTTCAAACTATGATGTATACAACATGTAAAACTTATTTTCACAGAATATCTTTTATCATCATATCAAAAATTATTCATTATTGAGCTTTCTGTCTATAATATCCTTTTTCACCACTTTGTCAGTTATATCGTTTGTGAAAATTAATTCATTTTACGAGAATTCAATTTCCATATAAAATTAGTATTGGACCTTTGCAATTATCTATTATTAATCGATTAATAATGGAAGGTAATCAATGATATAAGTGTTTAACCAGGGACATGTTCTTCATGTTCTTACTTACGGCATTGCGATGCTCCCAGGCCCAGGTAGGATGTGACGCAGTGCGTTGCCAGGATCCTTGCTGTAGATGCGGCTCCGGCAGGCCCTCCCTGCGATCGTCGTCCTCCGTCGAGCTACTCTCGCCATCATAGGACCTCATCTCTTGCGAGGACACTTTCCCGATTTACTCGGCAAATCCCTCCTCACTCTTCTCGCCCTCAATCCCTACATTTGCAAATTTTAATTTTATACTTTTCCCTGTTATAAAAAAATCTTGTCCCAATTCATTTAATTAATAATAAATATGTATTTATATTTTAAAATTCTTCACATTTTCTTTAAACGACTTTTAATACAATTTATGTATATCTCAGTTTCTGGGTGCTTAGTAAAATAAAATAAAATAAAATTAAGTTTCAACCTATTTTTTATTTAATATTCCACATTTTGGAACATTTCGGCACTACTCTTTTCGCGAATAATTCATTTCATCTCGTTGAAACTCATTTTATTTAACGCAGTTCATTTAACTTTTAAGTATTTTACATCTTTTTAATAATTAATCAATAATAAATTCATTTTATTATTAGATTTCTTTCTCAAACTTTTTCGTTTCTTTAAAAAAGCTTCAAGATTGATTTTACTTCTCGATGAATTTTTCATTTTCTATCCTCAGGAAAGATCTCTATTTTTATTTCCACATTTTTCTGTTAACAAGCACCGTCGCCATTTATATAGAGAAGTAGCAGGCATCATCGTTCGTTCTAAACGCAATCAATAGCAAGCGGAACACTTACCGACGACGATTTTCTTTTTCCACCCCCCGCGCGTGCCCCGCGGGGTGCAGAATCCGGCGATCAGCAAAGTTTCTCGCGCACCAGCGCGTAACGTCGGATCATCCCTTCGTCCGAACGTTTCTGCGTTTTCTCAACGAACAGCTCAAACTTTTACGAATCCCGATCTTGGACGGACTGCCGTGGTCTCCTATTGTTCTACTGTTGTAATCATCCAACTCGGCCAATCACAGCCATTTTAATTTGCTGGGGGTTGTCTCGGTGGTCGATGAGAATGGAAAAAAAATTCCGTGAGTCCTTCGGGAAATTCTTTTTGTGGGAGATCTCTGTCTCGCGGAAGTGATGCTTGATAAATTCTTGAGTTTCTTGTCTCACGATGATGATTTCCGATAAAATCGTCCTTGACGAAATTATCGCCCCCGAACGTGACACGTCCCAGGCCTCAGGGGCACGCACGCGTCTCTCCCCGTTGTTTGGTGGATCCTGCGCAGAAGAGAGCAACCCCCAAATTAATTCGACGACTGTGTACCAGGGTGCGCCTGTTACGGCCGGGGGATGCTGCGCTGGACCATCGACTGGCGTACCCTGGCGGGTAGGACCAAAGATCATCCCCGAGAGCATGTTGTTACCATCGGAAAAGGGAAATTGTGCCCAAGAGAAGTCGCTAGTTGCCAGAAATATATTTCACGTAAGGTCGCATTTCATTTCTTTAAATCTTTAACAAGAGTTACTCACGAGAAATGTAAAAATTTCTTTCGCAAGTGATTTGAAATTAGAAATTAAAAAGTTGAAGAATGATAGTTTGAAAATTAAAATGGAAAATGGATTGCCCCAAATGAAATTTTTACCAAGGAAAAACTTTACTCCAAACTTGGCCCATAACTTTTTGGCAAAAGGGAGTTACTCTTAAAATCATTTCTCTATTAATTATTTCGGTAGTCTACCCACTTTTATTCGCGGAGCAGCAAATAACTAAATGAATATCTTACGGATAATAAAATATATATATTCTAGTAAATATATTTGATGTAATTTTGATAAACTCAGTAATATTTATTACATTATAAATACTGGCATATTTATTATTATTATTACATTTATTACATCATAAATACTGAGGTATTTATTATTATTATTACATTTTATACATCGACATTCTGCAGCATTACACATCATACTGCTATTTCATTTTTTCTTTCAATATTTTACACACATATTATATAATACAAAATTTGTTATAATTGATAAACAGTATTTATTACATAACAGTAATAAATATTTCAATATTTATTACATTATAAATACTGAACTATTTATTGTTGTTACATTTTATATATCAATATTCTGCAACATACTACTGTATTTCATCTTTCCTTTAAAAATTCTGTATATTTATTCTGTATATTTACTATTATATTTATTGTCACAATGAACACAATAGACTTTCTTCTAGACTCTCCGCTATCACAAAGAAATTCACGTCGTTCCCTCGATTTTACCGTAAATTTCTCTTCCTCGTCTTTCCCATTTCTTCGCCCGATCTACCGTGTGTCGAGTTTACAATTCGCCGACATACATCGTCGTTAAATACGATTAACGGACACGCGTTGGAACGCAGAAAAACACCGCGAGCATCATCGGGGATGCCGAGACAATTCGGCGACAGCCATCGCCCCCTCTGTGCGTGAATCACCCCTTTCCTACCCCCTTGAGAACGTCCATACCGTACGAACGTGAACGAACCGAGTAACCCCGGTTAGTTTTACTTTTGTGTTGGCTGTGTGCGTGCCGTGCATGTGGATACACGTGCGTGTGTTTGCGTGCATTTACCGTAAACACAACGCGACGTAATAATATTCCGAGCTGCCGGAGAACCGTAGCGCTGAGACGCCCGCAACTTCGACATCGCATAAATTAATCGAAGGGGTTAAACGGGGTTGTTTGCGCGCGTACTTTATTTCGCGGCCTGGAGAGGATAATTAATACCGGCGCGCGAGTATTTGGAAGTGACTAGCGGATGCTTTACGGGTGAAATATAAATTTCCGGAAATGAATTCCCACGTGCATTTAAGCTAAACCAGAGGCGTCTCTCGTTATGACGTATCGCAATTAGATTATTTCTATTGTTAGCCAATATTTTGTCATTTTAATTATGCAAATGTATTGAAGTGTATACGATGGATACGAAAAGTAATCATATTAAGGGAGATTTTTTGTAAAAAAAAGTATTATTTGTGGGAAATAAACATTAATTATTAATTCATTAATAATGAATAACGTTCTTTTTTAGTATATATAAAAGAACTTCAGGAAAATAATAGAGTTCATGATCTTAAAAGCTAAGTTTCTCGACTGTATGAATACTTTATTTAATTTTTGTGCGTCCAAATAATACAATTTTTGTTTATAAAGATAACGTAGCTTTATTACACATCTTTTTAGATAAAATAATTTTAAGAAATCTACAATCTATTTTATTCTTTGTTAAATTGCTAAAATGTTTACTTTCTAAAAATAAGATTTTCTAAAGAAAATCTCTCCTGTTCAAATTCTTTTTACACTCACTTTATTAAAATATATTAATAATATTAAGAATATTTCTAGACTTTAGATAGTAAATATCCGTGCAATAAATCTTTGATAAACTATTTCGGAAAGATATTTGAAATTAAATAAATTCTCGTGGTTATTATTTCTCGAAGAAATTATCTCTATGAATGTATTGTTATTCTAAAGGAAATATGTTTAAAAGTAACTCGATAATTGAGTCTTCCTCTTATATTTTTGGCTTGAATAAGTTTAATAAACGTTATAAATTAAAATGGACTTTTTTTGCAGGAATAAATAGAATAATGAAAAATATCGAAAAAGCACATACTCAAAGAAGCATATGGGCAATTGATTTAATAAGAATTTAAAAATAATGAAATATCTTTATAATATTTAGATTTCTATTCTTTCGTAAAAGACTTGCGGCTGAAAGAGCTGAATTATTGAGAATACATCGATGTGCTCCGCTCGCGAGATGCGCGCAAAATCTTTCTAGGTCGGGCGGCAACCATAGCGCCTGAAGATTTATCGTTTCCCTCGCACTGAGAAATATCCCGAGATCTCGAAAATAATTACGAGCGCGTCTGCTTTGCTGTACTGCGCAGAATTAATCATGCCTGCACATCCAGATCCATTAAGGAAGCATAAAGTAACTGCAATTAATTCAACAAACGTATTCTTATTTATTTTCATAATAAATTCTTTGCAGTATTTTAAGATACTTATTTACACCATTTTTTAAATTGACAATCCATGTTACGTCGTGATATTATTTCCAGCTTCAATTTATAATTGCGTTTTAAATTCAACGAATTGAATTAATATTGCAGATCTGTAACCTTTTCCATAATAATATTTCCTTTATAATGTATTATATACAATTTTATTTTACACACTCTCATGATTTTTAAACAACTCATAAATATCAATCGAATCATAGAAATCTCAAAAATTGTATAAACTCTATTTTATTATATTTAAGTACAGTATTCCGATTAAATTACAATTATCTCACTTTATTAATACATTAGAGTTGTAGATACCTATCTGTATAAATTTTTCAAGCAAAGCTCACCAAAATTATTATATGCTATTATTATCATTTCTCTGTCAAGAAGCAGAATCTATTAACATTATTTATTTATCAACTTTATATTTCCTTTACATAAATTCGAAGTAGCCTCAAAAATCTGATGCATATAAACGTGATCATTGTCATTTTTAATAATATTTATATCAGAAAGCAGGATCTGTCCTAGTTATCTTCCATTAATATTAAATCGCCTCGTACTTTGTTCATTCGTCCCATAAATCTCAAGCAGGTCGGAAAGACTTGCTCTAAAAGGATTAAACACGACCGTCGTCACCTCACCATAACGTTATCAGGAAGCAGACTCTGTCCCAATTATTTCCGAAAGGAAAGGAACGCGTCGATGAGCGACCGGAAGGAATATCGAAGAAGGTTCGAAGGGAGGAAAAAGGATCGCACATAAGCATCTATCAGACATATCTATCAAGCGAACAATACCGCTCGGTACGACGTACAGATCGCGAGACCGATGATAGACAAGGAAAGATAGACAGATAAATAGATAGATAAATAGATGGATAGATAAATAGATGATAGGCAGAGAGAAAGAGAGAGACAGAGGGAGGGAGAGAGACGGGGAGTGGTGGTTGGCGTTCGGGGGTGGTTTTCGGGCCGACGTGTGGCCGGACTCCTGAGGGATGAGGGACGACGAGGGTTGCCAAGGCAACCCTCCGTGCCAGCCAGCCTCGGCTTACTTTAGCCCGCTCGCTCTCGCGATCAATACAGCATCCCCCGGTGAGCTCCCGGACCAAACGCAACCTCCTCCCCCTCGCCGTCCCCGCCGCTCGTCGCGTCCCGCGCCGCACCCCCTCTGTACTCGCCCCGAACCCTTCCTCCGCGTCTCCTTCTCCTTATGTGCCTCTCCACGTGCGCATTACCGTCGACCGTCACAAACCAACCCCTCCCCCCTTCTCACCATCCCCCGCTTCGCCGCGCCCCCGTCATCTAGCGATTCCCTTCTACGTTTATCTTCGGGTGTGTTTTCCTCCGTTGCTCTCTCTACCTTTACCTTCCTTCCTCCCTCCCCCTCCCCCTCCCTCCCCCCTCCTCCATCCCGACGAATTTGTCTCGAAAATCTCGTTTTATGCAACGCCGTGCACTTGGAGACTCTTTTGCATTTGTTTATTTACGAATTATCGCTCGTTCGGCGTTTGACATAACGCTCGTGACGAGCCATTCGGCAATCCGGCTGTAAACAAAGGTATGGCTAACGAAGTTCAGCTAGTCGATATTGTGATTAAAAAAATATGATATTGGAAACGCAACGTTATTGAAAAACGCAACGTGAATACAATATAAACAAAATACGTTCTCGTTATATTCTCGTGTATCTAGAAACGAAATATAAAGAGTTACTAATGAAAAATAAATGAGATACTCTTTTCATTCGTGTTATCAATGCGTTCAGCAAAAAAAGCAGCTTTGCAGTTTTTAAATTCTTTAATACTACTCTCTTGCCTTTCCTCACTGAATCTAAATGCATGTGGAAAAGAAGATTTTACTGAAGCATTTAAAAAGCATTTTAGCTAGATACAGATCTGAAAATAATTTCATTGAACCATCCAAATAATTATATAAGACGCTTAAACTAAAATGTCAACATTTTTTTTTACATTGCTCGTTATATGTTTAAAACTATTACGGTATTATTTCTATTAATGATCCAACAAATTGTTTGGAGATCTTATCCAGTTAAGTGTTTAGATACTCCAACAGAATTGTTCTTTTCGTGAATATACACGGAAAAAAATACTAAATATTAATAAATATTTATTCGAATAGTTCCAAGTAAATATTTGTTGAATGTATAAATATATGTATATTTGTTTAATAGAAAAACCTTCAGCTATCATTTTTTTTTATCGAATAAATATTTATTTACTATACGTAAATGTTTACCTAATAATATTTAAAGAAATGTATATTAAGGTTTAATAAATTTTTTTGTCAGTGTATATATTTGTTAAAAATCAAAAATTGAGCTAAGTAAATACAAATCTGAAAATAATTTTGTTAGACCATCAAAATCATTATACGGGAATATAATAAATATTCACTCAAACTGATTGCTAGGATATCAAAATTTTTATCAACATCTCTTCATCATATTAAAAATTCTTACGCTATTATTTTGATGTCCGACAAAATAATTCTGGCTACATTTTCAGATACTTCAACAAAATTCTTCTTTCCGTGTACAAACCATATATTAAAGAATCTTACAACAGTTGCACTAAATTTCTCATCGACATGAAGAATTTGGTAAAATGATTAACAATACGCTGTGCAAAATCACGCATTGGAATTTTCAATGAGAAATCTGCGATCGCGCGATTCAACTCGCAACGCTTTCAACTCCCGTTGCAGATCCAACCCTCTCATCAAAATTAACCCTCTCAATAAACGATCGCTTATCAAATGAGAGAGAGAGAGAGAGAGAGAGAGAGAGAGAGAGAGAGAGAGAGAAGGGGAGGGAGAGGAGGAAAGATAAATAATTAATCTGACGATTCGATTAACGTAAGCCGTGCGATATTTTCGCGTGATCCCCACTGAAGGATCTAGGGCGCAATTAATTTTAATCAGACCGCGTCGCGACTTTTACTTAAGAGAAAGAAGAAGAGAGAGAAAGAGAGAGGCAGCGTGTATGTGTGTATGTGTGTGTGTGTATGTGTGTGTGGGGGGGTAAATAAAATTTCGACTTCTCTCTCACGCGGCGCTGCTCTCTTTCTCTCGCTCGTTGCTTTGCATTTTAATTGCATTTCGGTATGCGACCCGTTTTGCATGCTAAAGCCGACCGCGAGCCCACTTATTGCACGGGGTACGGGAACGTCGCACGGAGGGTGGTCAGGGGGCGACGGACGGCTCGTTACATGCTGTTGATGCACAGGGGCGTCGTCGTCATCGTCGTCGTCGTCGTCGTCGTCGTCGTCGTCGTTGTCGTCGTCGTCGTTGTCGTCGTTCCCGGCCGAATTTGGTCCACGGATCATCCCGCGAGCGAACGGCGTGGCGGCTGCTCGCGTCCGCTATCGACAGTTTTCCCAATCGTATCCGTTCCGGAGAATATTCCCCCCGTTCATCCCCCACTTCCACCCTCCTCTCCTCTTCATCCCTTCGCGCCGCCGCCTGCCACCCCTTGGCTGCTGCCGACGCTGCTGGGTGTCGCCGTGAACGCCGCGCGATGCAACGTGTGCGCTCCGCCGTTGCACGCGATGCAAAAATCATTACATCGCGATGGGATCCAGTCATCCCGGCGAGTGAGCATTGTTCTGGGAAATGGCTGCTTTCTGCTGAAAAAGCGGCTTCGTAACTGTCGTTAAAATTCTTTAATTCTCCAGAGGCGTGTGATATTTGCGGCGTTTATTTTAAATTAAGTTCGCACGGAAAAGAACGGTTTTGCTGAAAGATCAAAAATTTTGCTGGACATAAACATCTGAAAATATAATTTTGTTGGATCATCAAAGTAATTATGTTGGAAACTAATTAATGATGGGCAATGCTACACGAAATTTTGATGTTTTAGCAACCAGTTTGAGTTTCCAAACAAATTATTTTCATTTTACTGTAGACAATCAAAAACCATTTAAATCAAAATTGCGATGGACTACATCAGTTGGGACAAAATTTATATCGAAAATTTATATTTAATAATGTACTGAAGTTGACCTAAAAGGAGAGGTCAAACTTTATTTGCAACTATTGTTACGACTATTATTTGATTGATCACCACCACATTGATTATACTTAGATTTTTGTAAATTTATACACACATGTGACTCTTCCTTGGCATAAACATTTATATTATATTTCATTTAATCCATTTGAATCTTACTGTAGAATTAATTCAAATTTTCTTCAGATCTGACTTTAACAAAATTATTCTTTCCGTACAAGATAAATTTGGAGTAAATTTAGGATCTGTACAAAATTATTTGTACTTAAGAACTGATGATGGAAATATATATAACATTGAGCACTGAAATAGAATACTTTTACCCGCCAGAAAGACTACATGAAATATTGAAATATACTAATGATATAAATATATCGATAGATATATTCGTACAATTCACTTACAAGTTTATTTTTTAGCAAAAGCAATAAATGAAATTGTTTTTTTGAATAACAAATTGAATAATGCAATTCCTAAAAAGGTTAATATGATTGACCTTGCTCTTCCTCACTAGATCTAAATGAGAGAATCTTATAAAAGTTACAAAACTGCTTTTTCATCGGAACGCATCCAATATATTTCCTTTTTCTTACGCTCCACGTAATTGAAGCACGTAGATCAACTTGAATTAAATTAACCGCGATGGAACATGCTAATTAAAATAATCTCAATTAAATTAGCGACATCTCTCTCTTTCTCTCGCTCTCTTTCTCTGCATAAATAATTTGTGACAGTATAAAGGTGCAGGAAACAATAAAGGAGCCGAAGACAGATTGATCCCAAAGTGAATTATTCTCAAGAAACGATTCTTTCTTACCGGAGAAACGCAAAAATAACGCGCGATCGTCATAAACATAAATCAAGCAATAATGCCGCTCGTATACTTCAACGATATGATTTTTCCACCGCGAGAAAAAGGGGTGTCCGTCCGCCTCCCTCACCCCTCGTCATCCTTTTACCATCCTTTTACCGCGGATATATCGCGGAAGAATCCCGGTGAAAAATGAAAGGATCGCCGCGCCGCGCCGAGTCAGCGGTGCCGGTTCTCGTCCGGAAAACGGCCGGGTAACGTCAAATTAAAGTAACGCCGTGGTTGGAACTGCACGCGGTGGCTGGAAATCGGGCGAGGGTGAAGAACGAGGGAGGATCATTTCCAACGTCCGGGTTTAATTGATGACGGCTCCGCCGGAGTTTCCTCGCTGAAAGTCGCCGCGCATCCCGCCGATCGATTCGCAGGCTCACTTTCCCACATGCAACAACGCACGGATCGCATCGGTGATCTGCAGGACTGCGTAAAACGCGCGGCTTATACGTGTTAATTACGCAATCAATCGGCGCCGTGATCTACGAACTGCGTGAGAAATTCCCTCCTCGTTAACGTTCTCGCACGCGAGGCGTGGGATTTAAACTCCACGCGCATTTCCGCAAGAGAGAGAGAGAGAGAGAAAGCTAATGTTAAATGATAAATATGAAATGTCGCGCAGATTATAACGCGGAATAATACGCAGAATAATTATCGCCCAGTTACGTTGTATATCTATTATATTTATGAGCTGAGAAGCTGCGTGAATAAATATAAAATGATTATTAACATAAATATGAACAGAAAAAGTATTTTGAAATAAAAATAGGAAAATATTATAAAATGGTTATGTGGAATGTTTTTTATGTAAATACAAACTTGTATTAAAAAATAATGTTATATACAATAATGTAAATTTATGTTTATTTTTTTTTTCCTTTTTGTCTTTTCCTCTTTTTTTCTCTTTTTTAATTTTTTGATATTTTTTTCTGGGAAGCAAATCATTTCGGAAAATTAAATTTTCTGCGGAAGAAAAGAATAAAAAGAACATTCAGCTAAATGTTCTTTTTCTTGTGTCACTCTCTTTTACTACAAAAGTGACACAATTTAAAAGGATTAAGCTTCTCAGAAAAGAAAAAAATGATTTTTTGAAGACGGAAAATTATTAACTAATCAAATAATATCGTCGAAAAAGTGTATTCTTAACTGTGATGTAAGAAGTCAGGTATAATATTGTATAACTAAATAATTTGAGACAATTTATTATTCTGTTAAATTCAAATTAAATAATAATAAAATATACCCAATTTGAGTTGTTTTCAATCATTTTTGTAGGTCGCTACTTAATATATCATTAATTTGACTAAGACTGGAGTTAAACAACTTAACTCAAGAAAATGTATTAACTCAATGTTACTTTGAAACTAATTACGGAAATGGAATTTACAATTTTTGGCACACATAAAAGTTGAAAATAACAAAATGTGTTATTTAACTTAAGTCCTAACTCATTTATGGTAATATCTCGGAAATTCCATTTTTTAATTGTATCACTTTTAAAGTAAGCGACGATATGTTAATATATAGAACTTAAATAATTCTTTCGTGCTTCCCAGAAAAATTTTCAAACAATATTAAAGTGATTGCAGCGCTATTTTCGTAAAGAAAAAAGAGATGCACAGGCAAAGGAGAAACTTTCAGTGGACGACATTCTGCGAATCCTTTGAAAGTCCTTGTGCCGAGGAAACACAAGAGGACACCCGCTTCATCATTTTCCTCGTAAATTTAACAACGCGAGAGGGAGAAGAATCCACAAGGAGTAGAGGAAAAAAGCTTCTTGCTGTGGAAGATTAACGAAGAGAGGACGGGGATGGAAATAAAGAAAGAAGAGTTTCGTCTTCGTCGTTATTTCGTATCCCATCGAGTTTCGCCATCGAGGAATATAGAAACGCAAAATTGAAATCCTGAAGAACGCTAATAAGGTTCCTCAACATCTTGTATCAGACGATGCGCAAAAAAAATCTCTTTTTCCTTCCTTCTAACCTTTCCTTTTCTGGAAAGACGTTATTTTTGAATCTGAGAACGCAGGAAATTGATAAACATACTTAGATCAGAGGACGAGTTTACTTTTTTGTTCTTTCAAGAACACATGTAAAAGCGCGTCCTGCTTTTGGACAAGATATTAGCGTGAGGGCATTTTCGCCAAATAGATTGCTGAATGTATTATTGGACGACGTATATCGGAGGCCAGAGAAGACCATTGATCGTGTGGCATATTTCAGTTTTGTCAGATCCAGTTTAACATATAATTTTAGACAGAAAGATATAAAGTTCACATATTCGCAGATAAATGCATATCATCTTCCATTCTTTTGTTGCATATTTCCACAGAAGGAACGTTTTTGCTGAAACATCTGAAAATTTAGCTGCAGATCTGAAAATAATTTTGTTGGATATCAAAATATTATAAGCTGGTTTTGCTAGAATATCAAAATTTTTGTATTATAGCATTGCTTATCATGCTTGAGTTCTCTAATTATTTATAATTATTTTGTTTATAACTTATTATTCTATAAGTTATTATTCGACTCATAATTATTTTGATGATCCATTAAAATTATTCTCTGAATCTATTTAATTTTCAAACACTTCAGCAAAATCGTTCTATCTACGAACATATTAAATCCATTTATAAATCTGACTGACATTACTAATAATTTTAATAAATTAATATGTACGTAACTATATTTAGTTGCAAATAAATCAGATTCTAAGTATAATGAATATAGAAAATATTCATGCAAGGAAGATTTTTTATTAAAAGATCTTATTTCTAGAAAATAAGCATTAATTAGTATTTTTTATACAAGTAGATTTCTCTCAATATAAATAAAAGAGCTTCGTGAAAATAATCATCCTCTTGGTCTGATATTCATAGTCCATTCTTGTACATATTTAAGACTTTCTTAATCTCAAGACATCATAAATCAATCACAGAACCACATTATCATCTTAAGGCATTACTTAAAACGATCTTGAAATAAGAACGGATTATGAATAGCGACTTTAGCAGTTAAATTTCTCGACTGTGTGCGAATACTTTTTAATTTTTGAGCATCCAAATAATAGAATTTTTTATTTTCATTTATTATCAAGATAATATAGCTTAATTATTACACATCTTTTTAAATAAAACAATTTTAAGAAGTCTATTTTATTCTTTGTTAGTAAATTGTTAAATTAATGTTTTCTAAAAATAAGGTTTTTTTGAAAAGATATCTCTCCTAAACAATTAATTCTGTATTTTTAAAATTGCCCTTTATAGGTGTTTCATAAAGTAGAAAGATCGAAATCGAAAATGAATTTTTGAATAATCAAAAATCGAAAATTCGAATCGTTAATTACGTCCGTATAAACGTTAAAAAAAGTTTGACTGCATTAATTGGAATTCTGATTGAAAATAGACAAATCAGAATTTTCTGGTTGAATCTGTTATAATTTTAGTTTAGATAATCAAAATTCTGATTGATATAATCTTTATCCATTTTCAACCACAGAAATTTTGCTCATTATACGTGGCTTTATTCGAGAAAAGTAAAGCTTGCGATTATGTTTTCACAGCGTCACAAATAAATATGGAAATGAGGAAAATATTTTGGCGGGCAAAAACTCGCTCGACGCTCGTTAGACGATCTTCGATTTTCTGTGAGAAAGCAAACGCGGAGCCATAAAACACGAGAAGGGTGAAGGAGAAGGGATGGAAGCAACGACTGGCCCAAAGAAGCCAACAACCCCCGAGGGCATCCCCCTGTTTACTTCGCGCGGGATACCGCCCGAATTAAAATCGCGTATTCATGTGATTTTTTTCAATTCGTCATCCATCTTCGTCGCGCATCTCGTATGACGCGTGTCTCTTCTCCGTTGGGAAAACGCAACGTCCGTCGGAAAATTCTCGCAGCGAATTTTCACGGTGTATTTTCACCCGCCGCGTTTTTCTCTCTCGTCGCGAGAGCTTCCTGCATTGCATATTTTTTCGAAGTGAATTGTTCCGTGCAGTGTCGCGAATTTCTCGCGTTACGCAGAATATTCTCGGTGTCTCTCTCTTTCTCTTTTTTTAAGGGCGTAAGTGCTCCCTTTGTCGCACAAATTTTCTCGTCGCAAATTCTCTCTCATCATACATTTTTCCATCTTACTTAACTCTCGTTCCATTTTTTTCCCCCTCGGAATACCTTTTTTTTTTATCGTGGATTTTCTCGTTATTCCCCCGTTTATTTTCCATGTTTTCTCACGCGCGCTGGCTTCTTTACGCCCTTTTTTCATCATCTGCGATCCTCCATCATGGCTTTTCTCGCCGCCCTTTTTCTAGTCGCAAATTTCTCTTATTTCTGTGCCGCGTATCTTTTCTCTCTGAAGCTATTTCCGTCGCTAATCTCTTTCTCGGAATCCGTCCGTCGTGAATTTTTCCATTTACTTTTTCTTTGTTCATGCCCCCCCCCCCTCCCTCTCTCTCTCTCTCTCTTTCTCTTTGTCTCTCTCTTGTCTTGAAAGCACTTGAAAGGATCCTTATCCAATAATAGAGCGCTTAATAAATAGCGATATCTATCTATCTGTCTCTTTCTCTTTCTCTGTTTTGTGTATTCTTGTCATTTTATTCTTCTTTAGTGTTATTTCTACATTCTTAAAGAGCTTAGCCTAGAATAGTAATAAATCAGTAATTTTTAAGTAACTATTTTTTTCTACAAACGTAAACTTAAGAACGATTTTACTGAAGCATCTAAAAATTAAGCTGGATTTACAAATAATTTTGCTGAACTATCAAAGTAATTATGCATGAATTTCAAGCACAATGAGCGATGCTGGAAAAAGTTTGACATTTTAGCAACTAATTTGAATGTGCTACACAATTATTTTGATGGGTCAACAAAATTATTTTCAAATTTCTATCTAGCTAAATTTCTAACTAAATTTCTAACTAAATTTTTAGACACTCCAGCTAAATTTAGGCACATTTTTAGACACGTAACTAAATTTTTTTATTTTGCTAAAATGTCTAAAAATTTAGCTCGATAAGATCTGCAAATAGTATGTTGGATCGTCAAAATAATTCGTAGGTGCCTCAAGCATAATGAGCGAGTTGCAAAAAATTTTGATATTTCAGCAACCTACATAAGTTTAAGTACAGTCCAACAAAATCATTTTCATATCTGCATCAAGTTAGATTTTTAGATACTTCAGCAAAATCGTCCTTCCCGAGTTTATATACATTAACTCTACCTCCTTTATTTATTTCCCCATTAATTTTCTTCCCAACGCACTTCTCATTGATTCGTCAGACGCTTCCGCCTACTCGTTTCTTTGTCTCGAATTTTTCCCGTTGCTCATCGTTTTGTCGTATCTTCCCAAGTTCCTTATTTTCTACCAACGCAATTTCCATTACGATCTTTTTATCATACGTACATTTCTTCCCCGGTTTTTCCATTCCGCTTTGTCAGATGCCGCCTGCCTCCGCGGGGTCCAGGCGCAGGGAAAAGCGACGGGGAAAGAGAGGAGGTAGACGAGAGGGAAAGAGCGAGAGAGAAAGAGAACGGCGCAAATGAAATTTAATAAAATTTCAACCTCGCTGGTCCCTCGCACTCGGACATAGTAGTCATACGATATATACTATCGCGAAGAGGACGGCCGGGTCCGTTGGCGGTCACCATGGCGACGCAGCATCCCGCGCCCCGTGACGTCATCGCTCCATCGATCCAAAAGCACCCCTCTACGATTACTGCTGCTACCCCACCATCGGCTGTAGCCCGCAGCCACCATCGTCACCCCTTCTCGCCCCGCCGGTGTCCTACCATCCCTGTTTCTCTCCACGTTCCCTGTCTCTCTCCTTCTCTCTCTCACACCCCTCTCTTCTTCCCTCCCCCCCTCCTGTCCTTCTTCTCTTTCTCCATCTCCTTCTGGCCCGTTACTTTTAACTAATTATGGTTTCTTACGTATTTTATTTCTATCGCGCGTTTTATTCCGGGAAATCCCGGCCAGGATTAAAAGGACTTCCTCTATGAAAGAGAGGAGCGCTCCGTCTCGCTCTTCTTCCCTTCTCGTTGCGATTCAACCCTTAACGAACGTCTGACTTCAGTTAGTTTGACATGATTTCGATTTATTTTATACACACGTCTCTTGCACTGATTTATGCCTATTATCCTTTATTATCCTTTGATATTTTATTTATAGAAAATTATTATCGTTATATGTATTTGTAGCTTCTTTTTCACAGGATATTATATAATTATTTTTAGTTCCCCTCAAGTGCCGCGTATATGTTACGTTTATTTATTAAGTGCGTCTGCTCAAACAGATTTGCCCCTTTCCTTCACGTCATTAGTTATACCTTTATCTTGCCTTCCGTGCCACATTTACGCTACACTTTATCGTTTTCTCTCGATCTCGCCCTGCTTCCTTCTCTCTTCGCTGTATATTCAGTACATTACGTTTCTATCATCAGATCCTTCCATGCGTTTTTACCATAATAAGCATGCTGTCTACAAACTTAATCCATCATTAATATGTAGGGATGTTTTATCGCTCACCCCCCCTCCCATCCCTTTTCCCTTGCACGCCCTCCTACCCCTCTCGCTACGTATTCTATGTACATTTTGCATTCCCAGTTGCGTTCTCCGTATATTTACACGAACGTCGCGGCCATTTTTATCCCCCTTCTTCCTTCCCGCTGCAAATTAATCCCCCGGCCACGCGCGGGGCTCTTTGTGCATCTCGAAGCGAACGTACGCTCTCATGGCATCATCCACGATCTCGTAAATATAAATAAATGCATTTTCCTCCCTCCATCCCCGTATCTGCACCCTCCTCCTTTCCTCCCACTCTTCCTTCCTCCTTCCCTCTCTCTTTCTTTCTGTCTCTCTCTCTCTCTCTCTCTCTCTCTCCCTCTCTCTCGCTCTCCCTCTTTCTCTTTCGCTCGCGGCGATCCATTACTCTTCCCTCCCCGGCGCGGAGACGCGCGTGCACTCATGCGTGCGTTCACGCGCGCATGCTACTCACGCGAACGGCTAGTACGCACGCACGCACGCACGCACGCACGATGCACACGGGGAAAGTGAGTAACCTTGCTGATGGTCGACCGGCCGGCCGGCCAGCCGGTGGATGCTGGATACTGGCACCTCCGAGTCTATCTTCTCCCCGCAACGACGGCGGCGGGGACGGCTCCAGGTGAAGGATGGACCAGGGAGGGATCGATCGATACCGAAAGGTATGCGTAGCACACTCTCTTCCCGGAGATATCGATATTGCTCGATGCTCGAGGGTCGATGGTATCTTCGAAGTAGCGATACAGCAGGCGTGATTTCATACGCTCACGAGTGTGTTGTTGAGATTATTAATATTGCAATAGCATCGACTGGAGAATAACAAACAGTGAGGGAGCGAGAGAGAAAACGAGTTGTAAGTGAAATATTTGATATAAAAAATTCATGAATAAATTGATTAATTAATTAAAGGTAGATAAGTGTAATTTAATTTGAATGCGTGTATAATATCTGTTGTATGGATTTGCGAAATTAAAATTAAAAATATCAAGAAGCCTTGATTTAATATATTCAGTTAAATATATTTAATTATATATAAATTGAATGATAATGACAATATTATATTAGGTGTTGGAATTAATTCGTAGCGTTTTTTAATGAAAGAATGTTATTTATTTCATATGAGCATTAAAAAATACATTAATGAAAGTACTTCCCATCACTTGTAAAACGCTACGAATTAATTCCAACACCTAATACATAAAAGTTTGCACGAATTATATATGGTGCAAAATATTGTATAATTGTATTTTGTAACATAATAGAATATAAATACTCTTACGTATAGAAATACAATTTGAAACCGATTAATTTAGCGAATATCACTTATTGCGAAAATTAAAAGCTTCAGGCAACAATGTTTTTAATACTCAAAATAAATAAATTAATCACCTACCTTTCAATATTCAAAATTTCTATGAAGATATGACTTATTGTATAATAAATATAATTATAAATATGGTATAAACAGTAAAAGGACACAATCAACGTTTACGAAATCAATCTTCACGTAATCAATCGATCGACAGAATGGCCGATACCGCGGTATTCGATATTCAGTTCTCCGAGTTTCAAAGTTCGGTTACGTTTTCAGTTCGGCGACGGGGGCGGGGCAGGGGGGAGGGGGGATAAACGAGGGAGGACAAAGTTGGTACGCCGGACCAGAAACGGCAGCAGCCCTTATTTCTGCGACTCGTCCGGTGCACCCTTCGGGTAGCGGATCGCATTATCGATCGATGGATGGACGGAGTAGGGAAAGGGGAAAAGGGCTCGTCCAGCGTCCGTGCCTCCTCGCGTCCCCCTTTCTATCTTTCTCCCTCCTCGAATCCCTTCATCAATCCCTCTCGCTGTTCCCTTCCGATCCTGTCTCTCTTTCGGTCTCTCGTTGAAGCTTGCCTTCTCCCTCTCTCCCGCTTCCGTTACCTACCCCTTGGTTTTCGTTATTTAATTAAATCCTCTTACGATGAAAAGGACGAGGATCCTACCAGAAGAGCGGGAGGATCCGTCGTGACTCCTCCATTTCTTTTCACGAGCCACCGAAGCGGCTATGCTCGCGTGAGAAAAATTGGGGAATGATAATGAGAGGCAGGTGAAAGTCGCGATGGAAGGGGGGTGCGCTTCTCGAATTGTAGCTCTTATAGCCGCACGATTGCTGATGCATCCATGGATTATTTGTAAACTTCGAGGAATGTCAATTGGCACAATCAGAGAAGGTAGGAAATGATTAAGTAACAAAGTAACTTCGCACAAATATCAAAATGTCGACAGCTTCGACCAAAATATACAACACCCTCACAAATTGATGTAAACGTTCTATGCCTAAAAATAAATTAAAAAATAATTTTATTGAAAAATAATGTTTATTCTAATATAACAGTTTTAATATACTGTTTATCTTCTCTTCGATTTTATTACCATCTTTTCCAAGAAAACGCAATTAATTAAGGGTGCTTTATCTTTATGGCCAGGGCTGTATGTAAATTAATAAATAGAAAAAAATATATTCTGCACAAATTTGGCCGCGTGTTACGTAATCGCGTCTTTCATCAGTACGGAAGACCTCTGATAGAGCACCTCGAGATATATCCACCCTTTAAGAGAGGGGAGGAGAGGGGTGCACGGTTTACTCTACCACGGCAGCGTGACTGAACGTCGTCCCTCTCCCCCGAAGTGTTTCTTGTCCTTTTAGATAGAGACGATAGAGGCAACGACACCGGCATCTTTCTCAACCACCCCCGCACGGCCGTCCTTTAGGGACGCGCACGGGGTTGCCGGCCTCCGGCGAGTCCCAGCTGATCCCGAATTTTATCTCCCCCCTGGACCAATCGGGGGCGGTCACCGTCCCGATGGAGCTAGACGGTGTGACGCCGTGCAGTCTCGGGGCGGATTTTCACCCTCGTAACAACACAACCGGAGGTTGCACGCCGTCAACCCTCCATGCCGCCGAGCACTTCGACGATCGAACATCGATCGCGATGCAAACGAGACGGGTCCAGACCGGTCAAGTGATCTCAAAATGTGTGTATAAATGGAGAGCAAAAGAGAGAAAAAAGAGAAAGAGAAAAGAGAGCTTCGTATATATGAATTATAACATGCATATGTATTTTATTACTCTGTAAATTCTTTAGAATTGAATCGCATTCTAAAGAGTGAAAACTGAGCTAGTCTTGGAAAAGAATGGCCTAATTTTTTTCAACCTTTAAAAGTGAGATTTCACTCTCCAGAGTAATAATTTACTCTAAAGATTTTAGAAATTTATATTTTATTTTATATAAATATTAGTTATAAAATTGTATTGTTCCTATACAAAAATTATGTAATGTCCTAATAATTTATTCTAAAAACTTTATCATTTATATTTTTTATTGTATATATTTATCCTATTTATGTTATGTATTATTTATTTATATTATCGAGAATTAATATATCCTTGATTTTTAATTATTTCGTTGTTTTTGGAGTATCTGAAAGTTAACAATAAAATGCTAGAAAAATCCACACCGCGATCTCGATCATCCCTCGATCACGGCAGCTTCCTTCGCTCGTTTACGCGCAACGAGCCATTCACCCTCGCGCAGCTACCACCCTGTGTCATCCGCCATGCGAGAAGGTTAATCAGAAAAAAAAGCAGACCGATGGACTTTTTATCAATTCCGACCGAATGTCAGGCCCCGAAGTTCAGCCTTGACAGTCGGCATCGGGTCGATAGAGGGTGAAAGGAGGGGGAGGAATAGCGCGGATGAGTGGGACGAAGAGGGGGATGCATGGGAACCACCAAAATTGGAAAGGCAATAAGGGTGTACTGGAGGGTGCACCTCTATCGCTTCACGGGGGTTGCCTAGCGACCCCAGCATCCCGTTCCCTTCCTGCCCCTTCCCTTTTCGCTCCTTCCGCTCTTACCCCTTCGCAACCCTTCCTGCCTAACCACCGCCGCCGCTTACCCCGTCGCGCTCTCTGGTATCCACTTCACTTTTTCTCTCCTCTCTTCCCTCCCCCTGTCATTCGCGTATCCGTACAACGGAATACCGATGCTCTCTTTTTCTCCTGTCGTACCATCCCCCCGACCTCGCATCCTTGGCCCACCCTCTTACGTCGCCCTCATCCTGTTTTCTCTGTCACTCTCCTTTCCGTTCAGTCACGTACCTTCGAAGAAACCTCTGGATTTTATTCCCCTCCCGGAAACTACATTCCCCTATTCCTCGCCGCACCTGCAGCTCGTGTGGGTGTATCCTCTTCCTCAGCGAACGTCGCTCACTTTCCGCACCTTTTTGGTCCTTCCTTGCATCCGATATCTTCGCCCTCTTACCTCCTAGCCTCACAGAAGTCTCTCTCTCTCTCTCTCTCTCTATACCTCTACATCTATCTTCTACCGGGAGAGTAGGTAGAGCTACAGCTCCGGAGGCCGTGGCCCGAATTCTATCGACCCACGGCACGCTACACCACGCTACGCCACGCCACGCTACACGCCACTATCAACAGAGAGAAAGAGAGAGGGTGGAAGGGGTGAGATGCAAGTCCTCAGCTTCATTCAACCACCCCTTGAAAGACTCGAAAGATTACGCGGTTACGCGCGCACGTGTTGCGGGCCCCGAAACTCGGCCGAAACGTCATCGAGAGGGTTGCTTGGTGGAAAAATTAACGGGCGTCTCATTCGCGTATTTTCCTCTCTTGCTCTCTCGAGTTTGCTTCTCTTCGATCAATAAGCTGTTATGGTGAGAGATAAATTTTGATTTACGTGTTTAAACAGCACATTTAAATGAAAATGATATTAATATAATGACAACGAAAATAGCAGTTTTGCTTTTTGTGTGTAATAAAAGCAGAAACAAAAATAAAATAACGTAAATGGATGCCCATCCGTTTGCTGTTCATCCGTTTTTTACTCGCGTTGGAAAAACGTAGGAAATAATTTTTGTGTAACAATACACGTCGAATTAAATCGTTCTGAAAAGCTTTTATTATAAAGCGTCCATTGTTCATACGAATTTTGTATCCCTACGCGATTTGTAATCCCCGCAAGTTGACAAAATGATAAATTGAAAAGATGTTGCAAGATCGTCGCGAAATTAAACGTCGGAAATGGGTCAAACGGGTCCCAATGGAGCGGCTGGCTTAATAGGAAGTCGATGCTTTCCAAGCGGGAACCTGACAGTCGGGGATTCCGTCGAGATTCGATTAGACAGAAATATAAATAATCCCATGATAGGCCGCGAGCTATAAAAATCCGACTGTCGGCGCCGCGAAAACGAACGAAGGGACGATCAGGGAGGTTTGCGATTGGCCGAAAAGCCTGGACCAATTCCCTCTCTCGGGACGTGGATGATCGTCACACGTTCGGCGAGAGAGAAAGAGAGAGAGAGAGAGAGAGAGAGAGAGAGAGAGAGAGAGAAAGTCCGATAACAGCCTCGGGCAATTTAATCCAGACATAAAAAATAATCCCTTTGATTCTCCCGGCTCTCTCGACGCGCGCGAGCCCACGCTGGAAATCCGCCAACCGTCACGGAAACTTCCCTTTGTCGCTGCGACCACCGCCACTGCTTTTGTGCCATCGACAACAGTTTTGATTCAATCCGTGGACTGGCTATTACACGGCATGCCCCAGACCTATTTTTTCAGTCGCAAATTGGAAAACGCGATGGTCCCTTTCGCCATCGCGCGATATCTTGACTCGTAAATTGGATTTACATTTAACTGTGCGTTATCTGTACAGCATTCGTTACATCATTTTGACGTAATTTATCGAAATGTACACATAATGTTGAACGGACACGTTCAAAACTTCAAATTTACTTACAGAAATTGCTCATCAATAATTCAATTATTTGTAATAAAATTCTCTGTAATAAAAATACAGAAGAAAAATATCATTCTATTGATAAGGAAAATGATTACTCAATTTGCTTTCTTTCTTAATTTTAAGTAATAATTATTTAATTAATTATTAAATATTTAAAAATGTAATTATTATTTAAGTAATAATTTAATAATCTTGATTGAAATATAAAATTTATTAGAATTTAGAATATATTTTAAATAAATTCGATGCTTTTGATGAATTTATAATGGATGTGTGGATATGTGAACTTTTGAAATATTTGAAATAAATAATTATTTCTTTTTCAGTGTGTAAAAGTATAAGTTATATTTTTCAGAGTTTTTAGATGTTTAATATATTAAATGTTATTATAAAGAAATTTCAAATTTTAATGAGATAAGAATCTTGTAGATATATTCATGCAACTCGAAAACTCATATTGTAATGTTTAATGTGTGTTAAATAAAAATCTCCAAACAAAATCTTGATTGAAGAATAAAAAAATAAGTATGTAAGATATTTAAAGTCACGTGAATATAATCCAAGCAAAATAATATCTTATTTAAACTTGTATGAATTTAACAATTAATCTATTTTTTATATTTTTACCCGATACACTTCAATTTTTTTACATAGTATTTGTTTACGATTAAAAAATTTTAGTTAAAAAATTCAGCAATTTCTCACACGTTTTTCTTGAGAGTTTTCAATTTCCTCTTCTCGTTTTCTGATTCTTCGATTATCTTCCTTTTGTCCTTCCTTTCCAAGAAGCATCTCGTAGAATTTATCTTCTTGATCGATATACTGCTCATCGCGTACGGACGTTTCCACTTTCATTGAGCGAGCGTTGTTGCCTTCCTTCTCTCTCCTTCTTAAAACTCGCAAATCCCGTCGGTTCTCCATAGAAGCCGCAGGGATTCCGGCCGTCTAACAGCAGGTGGCTATTAGGACCGACCTCGTCCTCGTCGTCTGAGGACTTTTACCGACCCCGAGGTCGTTCTACTACCGGGATTCGATTTTTTTCGAGTCGTCCCGGGACGTCTCCTCACGACGACATCGAGATAATCCCGATGATCGTAGCTCATCTCATATCGACAAGATAAAGTGCGTCGCAGGACGATACATTTATTAGTCCGTGGCACTTATCGATGCTTGGAAATTTTAATGTTCATTTTATACTTCTATCGCTGACTAAAAGAAAATTAAAGTTATTGAAAGCGCTTTAGGAAAGTCTTTCTCGAAAATGTAGCTTTTAAATTGATATCCATGATGATACTGGTGGATACATGAAGCGTCTTTTTTTTTATAATATTTATAGCAAAATGTCATACATATATATATTTAATATTTTCGAAATGCTCTTAATTATAATTTTAATATTCCAAAAATTATTCTTTAACTCCTAAATATAAAAAACGTAAATTCTTATTAAAATTGTATTATTTTTCTTGTATTAATATAATTTTTAATAAAACTTTTATAAATTATACATTTAAATAATATTTTTCTAAGTAATTCCTGGTGAAAATTTTTCTTATGATTTTTATACGAATTGAAATATTTTTCAGAAATACTCAGAAATATTCGGAAAGTTTACATCTTCTCTCAAAATTTTTCATATAAGTAAATTCTGAAATATTTTGAGATTTCTCATTCATGAGAAATGATTTTTGAAAAATATTTTAAAATTTTTGTAACATTTCATCAGAAATTATTAGGTGTTGGAATTAATTCGTAGCGTTTTACAAGTGAGGGAAGTACTTTCATTAATGTATTTTTTAATGCTCATGTGAAATAAATAACATTCTTTCATTAAAAACGCTACGAATTAATTCCAACACCTAATATATTTACAAAAAATCTTAGAAATTTTACGTTATTTCATAATTAATATATATGGAAAATTCTGAGAAAAAATTTAGATTTTCTGAAAAGTGTTCCAATTCATGAAAAAAAATGTGAGAAAGTTATAAAGTTATACAGAAATTCTGAAAAATTATATGAAAAATTCTGAGAAAAATTTTCATCAAAGATACTCTAAATAATAATTTAATATCTTTTTATATTTGACCTTAAAAAAAATTTCGCTTGCAGTCAACCAATCAAACCCTCTTGGACAAATTTCTGAATCCACCAATGAAAATAATATCTCAAAATCGACTCTGCCAAGATATAAAAACATCCCTCTGTGGATCAGCTACAATTCCCTAAAAGTTCGATTTTTTATTGCAGTAGATGATAGTTGTAAAAATGCAAAAATACGAGATGGCTTTCCAAGTCTCGCCATTTTACTATTCTCGTGTTTTTCAGTAACCATTCCGGTGCGGGCGATAGCTCCGGTCATAGAGAATAAAAAGTACTTTGATTTTTTGATACTATGCGAGGCACGATCATGGACATTGTCAAAGGTTTTTTTTTTCGCATCGCGTCACTCACATACCATTGTGTCTTGGATGGTATCGACCGCACGCTGATGAAAAAAATCCTGAATTGTCGTCCAAATCCGACGTAATAAAAAAGTTTCGCTTATAAAGACCTTCCGGTTAGAAAGAATTTGCGAAACATCCATGTTTTATTGTTCTCTGAGAGGAGAATCAATTTCTAAAGTTGGGAAAGATCCTTTTTTACGATATCCTTAGCGATATCGCGTCTCGCCTTTCTCACTGGATTTGTTTCTCTTTTCTCACTGGATTTATATCTCTTTTTTCTTACTGGATACAAATTAACGTCAAGCCAAATATTAATGTCGCGTTGTATGCATGAATAATTTAAATATGTTATTCATTTTTTAGTTTTGATTTTTTTTTATTGAAATAGACGAAATCTGCAATTCATATTTTTTTGTTTTAATATAAAAATCTATGGATATTGATTGCGCGTTCATTTTTTCGTCTCTCTTTTTTTTTTTGGCGCGCCATGTGAAAATGCTGGCAGTTATTTATGAAGGAATTTACACAGGAAATAATCCGGTGGAAAAATCGCGAATATTTTGCGCCGCGACATGGCAGGTCTTATAATCTCGCCGGATGAAATTGCCAGGTGGAACTTTCCACTTTTCCCCAACAGGAAAGGAACTTTCAAACTCGAGGGACCTCGAGGAAATTGGGAAAGGTGAGTGGAGATGATTATCAGAGAGCGCTGAGATCGAAGTAGTTCCAAGTAATCAACGATATTGGTCAGACATGCTTCACAAAATTGAACTCAAAGTGCAGAGGTGTACCTGAATTAAAAGCATAATGATAAAAATATTAACATCGCTATAAAATTGTCAATATCATAAATAATAATGTCACAAATTGCTAGTACAGATCATTAAAAGAATAATGTTACTTTTGCAATTAAAGATACAAAGTTCTCTATTTTTATTGTTATAATTCTTTCAGCAAACGTGTTAATTTTAAAGCGATTTATTTTAATTCTGAATTATTTTATTGTAAAAATTATATTTTAAAAAATACATGGTTTATATTAAATTAATTCCATTTATATCTATATATTAAACATACATATAAATGAATTTATATGTATGTACACATATTGTATAATAATTCAGATATTAACTATTTTCCCGTTTCTTTTTTCATTTAATATTTTCGATTTTAATATTTGATTTCGACTTTATAATATTAACTTTAAACGAAATGAACTATTAATTGTACATCCAATAAACATTTTTATTACTGTTCTGTTCAACGACGTCATACGGTGTGCATTTACAACAATTTAGTTTGAACGTTTTAAATCAATTTTTGCTGCATCTCCTAGAAATCTCCGACGAAGTAACGACGCGCATTTAATTAGAAAATCACCTTAATATCGTCCATTCATCGCGAATGCCGTCATTCGAAATTCTGTTTCATCCCCATGCCGCTCGCTCCTCATCGTCTTCACGCGATTCTCCGGAAAGAGACCTCGTGACCGTAGGCGGCAGGCGTACTCACATACGAGCGTGCAGAATTTGAAGGATGGGCGAGGAGAAGAAAAACTGCTCGCAGGATCTCGTTTTCCGGGTTACGCGAGAGGGATGGCGGAAGTGAGGGAGGCGGGAGGGATGAAAGGAGGAAGGAATATGTCCTCGCGGGAAAGACAAAGCGAGATCGCGAGGCGTAGAGAAACACGTTACCCCACCGACGGCGATCCGGCGAAAGAGGGATGAGTGGCGGTGAATCGAAGAGGGACGAGGGGGGTAAGGGGGCGCGAAGAATTTAGGAAGGAAGGAAGGAGCCTGGATCCTCTCTTCTATTGAAGGTTGCTCGTGGAAGGGGGAGGTCGTACGCCCTTGAACGAAGACGGGGTAACCTGACCCTACGGCGTACGTTCCTCCCGCCGCCGCCTTTTGGTCCCCTCGCGCGCCCCCATCCCCTTTTCACCGACCAGGCAAAACCAGCAACCGGCGCTCTCGGCGAATACCTCGATGACGATGGGAACGACGACGACGACGACGACGACGACGATGCCTTGATTTTCTGGGTAACGCTTGCGCCTTGGAGAACCATATTCTCACCCTCCTATCATCCCCGGTTGCCCCTTCTTTCTCTCTGTTTCTAAAGTCGGCGGTCGACTCCGTCCATTCCATCGGAGGGTAGAAAATGCGCACCAGGGGTGGCAGGCACGTCGAGAGGAGCCCCGGCCGCGCTTTTTGGAGGTGGCTGTCGTGCCAAGAGACTCTCCACCTCTCTCTCGCCTTTCCCGCCGACGGTGGGGGTGCGCTCGTCATCCTCCGGTGGGACGACGGCGGCTCTAGAACCCCGGAGGGGGATGTACGTGCACACATATCGCGCGCGCAGGGGTGGAAACAGGGGCGGTCGAGTGGGGACAGGGTGGATGAAGACCAGGGGGCGGAAGGGCGCAGAGAGAGCCCGGGGATCCCCGGGACAACCTGGGGGCAGGGGGTGGCGGCGGCGGGCACCGGGGGTTGATACCGAGGGGCAGGGCTAGGCGGGCGAAGACGGAGAGGGCGCAGTGGTCCCGCGACCATCAAACCAACAACACCGTCCTGCCGCCGCCGTTCGTTCGGCGAAAACGACGGCCGACCGACCCCTACTTCCTCCTCTTCTTCTTCTTCTCTTCTCTTCTCTCGCCGCCGCCGACGCCGACGCTCTCACAGGCGACGGACGTCGTCGACCTCCTCCGTAACGCCGCGCTGCGTTCCCGCCGTCGTTATCCCGCGGAATAAGGATTCCTCTCGATCGCGGATGGATCCCTTGCGACCCCGGCCGACCGCTCGCTGGAGAACAGTCCTCTTCGAGGAGAGGAGCAACGCACGAGAGACAAGGAAGAGGAAGCGGAGCAAAAATCTCGCCAGGTAACCGCCAGTCGCGCGACCGATCCTGAAAGTCCTTTCCGTCGGCGAACACCTTCGCCGGTCGCAATCACGTTCGTCGTTCCCACGCTTCAACCCCCTCCGGCCGTCCAGTCTAATTAATTAACCCACTGTCGATCGTTTCGTCGAACATCTTAATTATCGATCATCGTCTCTTCCATCAGTTTATCGATATTTCTTATCGTTTGATTTAATCCGATTGATTTTTTATGCATTTAGATGAATATCTTCCTCTTTTTGTGATCCATCAGAAATTTTGAAAAGAACGGTTATTATTTTAATTCTAATTAAGATATATTAAAAATTTCAAAAATTTTTATTACATAAAATATATTATTTCTTAATATATTATTTCTTATTTTTATTGTATGTCTTCTTGACGAATAAATAAATATACTTGGCTCCTTTGATTGACGTAACTTTTTTTTCGTGAATGGCGAGTCTGTGAGTCTTTATCGTGTGAATGATCGTAATGGTAGGATACTTCCTTCCGCCTCTTGTCAAGATAGTTATATTTCATTCGAGAGTGATAGACATTAATCAGTGTCATGATCGATACCTAATTGAGATTTCATTTTTCCAACATATGGAATTTTATTTATACATTATTACATTCTTTTACACGTTTTTATGTTTATTATATTATAACCAGATTTTTTATATTTTGATACAAAGGCTTTTTTTAAATTTATAATTTTTTGACAATCTTGTCGACATTTTTTCAAAATGGAAAATTGTGAAATTTATTAATAATCGCTTATAGCGATTGCAACTAGGTATGTTTTTTATTCTTGTATTAGATTGCACTACCCTTAATCATAAATCTAGTACAGGCCAATATTGGAAGACAGCAATTAATTACTTATTATTTTAAATATTAAGAACGCTGTTTAATACTTCTTATGTTTCAAATAATTAACTATTTCAGTAATAAATTTGGCTAGTATTAAATTGGCCAGTATTATATTTTTGTAAAGATAAAACTCTCTTTTTCTTTCGCCAAATATTAACATATACTTATCTCACTTTATGTGTACATCAGTCAGCCACAGAAAAACAGATTTATTGTTTGGAGTCTTCTTTTGTTTGTTTCTTTACATAATTAGAAAAATTGTTTTATTTTTGTTCATTTGTCAGTTTTATTAGTTTCATTATTTGTTGACGGATGTTTCGATGATTAATAATGTACAGTCGCGCAATTTCGTAACTTGAGATTTCTATCAATCGAACGATCTTTCACTCATTCCAACCAGACTTTCGACCGCGATGTCTACCGGGTGGCTGGCCCGTTATCGTTCCTTATCACTATATGCCACATACACGCACGTGGACGTTATTTTCTTCATCGTTTCCCGATTACCTCCCTCGAGCTGTTTCTTAGAATAATTGCGAGATTCTTACCTCTTTAGAGAAACGGATTCCTCTCTCTGATCTAAATTATCTCCGAAGAGGCATCTAAGGATATCTCGATTCGTCAATTATTAATTAAGCAGATCGAAGAAGAGCCGACATATGGCTTATATACATCGGTAAAAGCGCACTGCGCGCATCAAATCGCCATATGTCGTCCGAAAATTGAAACTGTTACTATCCGTGAAATTAATTCATCCGGGAAGAGCAGCACTCTCACGTGATTAAACCGTTTGTTTCGACGAGAAGAACGTCCCTTGATATTATAAAAAAAGTCTAGATAATTAAATTGGAGACTCTCAAGGTGTATAACAATATTAACTGCCGCATCAAGAAATATTAATTTAAATAAAAGTTATTGTTAAAATACAAATTTTTATATCATTAAAATTTTTGAAGAAAAAAAAATTAGAATTTTTCTCTGTCGTTAAAAGTAACAATTTACGTTGATCTTTGAATGTCACTCGTTGTCTTCCTCGCAGAATCAGGGAAAGCCGCGGTTTCGGGACGGTTCTTCTCTCGCGACGTACCTCTGCGCGCGATTTTCGTGACACCCGGTACGCAAGGTGTTCCCCTATTCCGCGTAAGTACATTATGGTGTGTACTGTTGTTTTATCAGTAGTGCAGGATCGCCATGGCTACGAAGTATGAATAAGCCGTAGCCGGCACGTCGCCGCTGTTGCTGCCTTGTGCCTAATTACCATTTTCGTAATTTTCTGTCACGAAACTGACTCCGGCAAACCGATACCAGAAATCGATCCTCGATCGCGTTCAGATCGAGGATCGATCTGAATTCCTCGTCCTGAGCTCTCAAACTTTCGCTTTAATCCTCTTTGGAATTCGGTTTGTGTGTCTCTGCGATCTACAATCTATATACAGTTCTAATATAAAACAATATCAGATGCAAATCCCTCATCCGTTTTAAGAGAGTTATTGATCAATTATTTTGAGCAATGCACTCTAATTACGTAAGTTAGTGTTACAATTATTTTAAATGTTGCCTGAATATTTTAAATAATTTATATACTGAGTTATATGTAACGATTTTTATTAATTTTAGTTCTTCTCGAATATTGATTTATTAATATATTATTTTATTTGATTAAAAAGAACCTTTTCTAATTTTTTGATGACAAGAAAAATGTAATAGAATTTTTCAATATTTAATTAAATCTAAATTTTACATGTTGGATGTAAATAATAAATTAATTAATTAATTAATTATTAATCTACTAAAAATTTATAAATGTATTTATTTAATTTAATAAAAATAATTTAACTTTTCTTTTTTACTAACTTATATTTTTTTAAAAGTCAGTCTACACTTTTTTTATTAATTTTTCTTCAAATTTATGATGTAATTTTAAGTTAATTATTTGAATTAGCCATCTAAAATAATTAATGCACAAGATATATATATATATATATATATATATATATATAAATATAAAATATGAGAAGAGATATTAAATTGAAATTCAATATCTCAGAAGAAACTGTCAAAAGACTTTCGTCCAGGTCATCTACAGCTATCTCGGATAGCTCTTTTTATTTTCGTCGATGATACTATCGACGAGCACCTTAATCGATCCTCGGAATTCCGTTGTCCTCTCGGAGGCGCGACTAATTGCGCGAGGAGCAGTTTCGAGGGCTGAATGATGTTCCCGCGCGACAAACTTATCGAACTGTCAATATGTGATCAGCTGACGCGCTCGAGGTTGTCACAAGCAGTCTCCTATTTATAGCGTTTCGCACATCGCGAACGTCGTCGTGTCGCGAAAAATCGACGCGACATTCCCGCCCACCGTCGCTGTAACATTTCTCGAGTGCATCCAGAGAAGAGAATTTTTGTAAGGAGAAAAATCAATATAGAGAACGAAAACATAAATCTCCGTATCTCCCATCAAAATTATTCATGTCAATGATCTCAAGAAAACATTTTTTTTTTAATTAAAAATAATGTAAAAATTATGTAGAATATAATGGAAGAAGTAAACATTTAAATTTGTATTTTCAATAATTAACAATAGAATAAAAACTTTGGAAAATAGAACTAATCCAGATCAAAATCACGAAGAAAACAATAATGAATATGATTCCAATAAGAAACAATTTTTCACGATACCATACTTGAGCAAGGTTTCTGAAAAATTCAAAAAACTTGCATACATTCATGGTTTTGATATAGCTTATAAACCGATGAATAAATTGAATACAATTATAAAAACAGGAAAAGATCCCTTGCTTAAGGATGACCATTGTGGAGTGGTTTATAAAATTAATTGTTTAAATATATATTGCGAATCGTCGTATGTTGGCCAAACTAAGAGGAAATTAAAAACTCGTATAAAAGAACACAAGACGGATATAAAGAAATCTACTTCTGAGATATCAGTTGTTTCACGTCACCGTGTAAATGAGATGCATGAATTTGATTGGGATAACATAAACATTTTAGATACAGAACAATCATTAATGAAACGAAGAATTTCAGAAATGATATATATAAAAGACCAAATAAGTGGGATCAATAAACAAAGTGATACTGAAGATTGCCTGATGTTTATCTTGCTCTTCTAAAGAAAGATCTCTCTCGCATTTAATAAATAATTCTAGAATATTCTTTCCAAACTATTTGACTCATGGATATAAATAGCGGTAAAATACATGATAGGATTAATAACAACACATAATGTCATGACAAATTTCTTCTGTGCAATGATTATACTTGAGATTCATCGATATATTTTTGCTGTAAAACAGATAACGATTCTATTGTTTTATACTCCGTTTAAATGATATTAATGATAGAATAAATTATTTTAAATTAGAATCTGGAAATTCTCGTTTTACACTTTTCATGATATGACTTCTAACATTATTATACGAAGCAGCGTCGCATAGATGTAAACACGTTTTTTACAATTATAACACACGACGGTTGAATTTTATTCCAACTTGATGTAACTCGGCGTCTTAAGAATATTATTAATTTACTGAAGATGGCCAGATTATGGCCGAAACGTTTAATGTTTTTATTGTAATTAATCAATTTGTAATGCAAGAATAATTAAATATCACAAACTATAACTTGTGCTGTGGTTCTTTATGCTCTTTTTTTTCTTAATTTTAAACATTTAAAAATCTTTTTGATGGATTCGAGAAAATAAACTGGAAGTTATTTTTCAGAAAATATATATATAGGAACATTTATTAAAAAACGACTATATATATATATAAAGAGAGTTATTATTTTACTCGCTATTGTTTTTGCATTACGTTTTTGCATGACTGAAATAGAAATGTATATAACAAGAAATTTCACATCTGTAATCCGTTATTGTGATTGAAGGATTTCTATAACGAGAAAGATTCAATCGTTGTAGATAATCTCTTTTCTTTATCAAGAACTTTCACGTCGCCGACGTATTTCATCTTGCGATCAAGAAAATTGAATGTCACATTTTATTTTTTATTAGCATTGGAAGTTCAAAGAGGTCTTGTGATCAAGAAAATTGAATGTCATTCTGTATTTGTTGACACTGAGAGTTCAAAGAGATAAAAGTCATGGTATGAAAGTTTAATATTTGAAGTACCAACGATTTTTACCAAACGAATAAATTACTATGAGAATAAGAAATAAAGTGATGAGGAATTAAATATTTCATGAATGTAAAGAGCATAATTATTGAAAAGTCACAGAATTTCAAAATTTTATAGAAGAATCATAATATCAATCTAAAAAATTCTACTAAGTATTCTATTAATATTTTACGGCATACATTTTTCTATCATCCCCCCCTCCCCCCATTTGAATGAAATCTAATACTTAGAAGATTGTTGAAGAGATTAATTATCTTTACACCTTACAAGAAATTCAAGTATTACAGAAAAGAATAAAAAATGTAAAAAAGTATGTAAAAATTTCTAAAATCAAAAACCTGAATAGAGAAACATATGGATATGTCACTTTGCCGCAAAGGGTTGTTAAGGGGTGAGAGCTAGCAATCTGGTCGGGTCTATTGGGGTCGGCATTCAAAGTTGGGGGCTGAAAATCTGGACGCGAAAGTCTGGGGAGTGACGATCATTTGTGAGAAACGTGTTTGCGATGCTGACGTGGCGTTAAACGTACTCCCAGTCATTACGAAGGACATCGTCGCTGACCTAGGATCACAAAGCTGTCATGGACGACCGCTACCCTCCATTTCCCTGTATCCGCCGCAATCTTCTGGTCCCCGTTACCACGAGCGCGCCAAGAGCGTTGGTTTGTTCCAGATACCAGGTAGAGCCATGCGGTTCGCCGGCCTGGTACCGGAGCTTCTCCTCATGAATGGAAGAGGGTTTGCCAGGATCGATGGTGAGGGTGTGCTGCCTTCAGGGGAGGATTGGTATATAACCGTGACGTTTTCAACCCCACCTGAGGCAAGGTTGCCGCGACGTACACGTGCTTCGATTACGTCACGAGGACAAACGGTCGCAGGACTCGAGCCATTCAGGTGAAAAGAACTGGAGTAGATTCGTAGCTCGAAGAAGCAGTTCGTGATCTCGAAAACTGAAAAGAGGGATGGTAAGAGGAAACGAGAGAGAATGAGATGTGCGTAAGTCGAAGGTGACTTCACTTTGTAGCATGTAGAACGATAATAATCATAGTTCCGTGAAGATTGTTTATTTATCGATTAAGGAATTATCTAGATAACAAGAAATTCCATAAATTCTACCTCCCTAAATTTTGATCGATCAAACCGCGCTTTTGTAATACAGGAAATTTATAACACGCATTTAGTTCTTACAAAGAAAAAAGTGTACAGTCTTGGCCATAAGTATAAAGCACTTTCAATTTATTGCATTTTCTTGGAAAAGGGGGTAATAAAATCCAAAGGAAAACGAACGTTATTAAAATTGTTATAAAAATAATTATTTTTCAGTAAAACTGTTTTCTAATTTACATATTTATTTTTTGTTAGATTTTTTACGTTCAATTTATAGGGGTTTTATATTTTTAGGGTCCAAGACTGTATACATATGGATAGGAAGCTTAATTGTTTTAACGACAAAAAATGAAGGAACGAGGTGCAAATTTAAAGGAGTTTCAAGTGCCCTCGATTATGTATACAAAAACACGGGAAGTAATTCTTATATCTCTTAATTTTAAATATATCCTCTTATATTTATAAATGGCTATTGTTACATATATTTTTAATTAATCTTGATAAAATTATTGGAAAGTTATGTGAAAGTTAAAAAGAGAGAACACCTCGGGGGTAAGACAGGTCGATACATCTCGATCATGTCAACGTCACTCTCACCCCTGCGACTTTATAGTGTTTATAATTAGCTTCATACCGCCACGCCCGATTACACACCCTGCTGCCCTTTTCCGTCCCTTGTCTTCTGACTCTTCAGAAACTTCGGAGGCTATTACCTACCGATTTCGTCCACGATTAAGTCATCTTGGCCAAATTACATCGTTTTGACGTCTGTTGATAGTTAAATCTTATTATGGAAATTAATCCCTCATCAAATTAATCTTTATTTTAACTTACATAGAACGATAATAATATACACTAAATATCTTTAAATTATTGGTGTAATTACGTTATAAAATAATATAAGATATATTAATATTTTTATGTGTGTATGTAATTACTATTATTTAAATATACAATTATTTTAGTTATTTTGGAAAATGGCAGATAACCTGGCGCTTTGTTTTCATGCATGTTGTCGAGCTAGATAATTCTCGAACTAGATAATTCAATGCTTGTTATTAGATCACGTATTCTTGTCCATCATCCCTCTTTCGTTCGATTTATTTTTTCCATCGATAATAGGGCATCGCCCTACGTCGCACAGATGTCACGTGTGACTGGGGACATTTAAATATCTTCCTATTAAATTCCTGGCTTTCTCGCACGGGTGTCCCTTCTCCCCCTATTTCTGAGGGTTGCATTTAAACCCCCCTTCTGCCCCTCTCTCTCTCTCTCTCTCTCTCTCTCTCTCTCTCTCTCTTTCTCTCTCTCTCTCTCTTTCTCTCTCTCTCTTTCTCGTGAAGGTAACCCTGACCCACAGCTTCGGCCGACAAGGTTCCAGCCCTTTGAGGGAATGCCCCATTGTGTCGCGGAGACCAAGCACTCCCCTTTACTCCACTTCGTCCTACGATTCCTTCGCGATGGATATGAATTAGCCTTCGGGGTAGAAAGAAACGGGGTGGGAGGTAAAGTAACTACACAACTACAGACTCACTCTTCGCTGACACGCGTCTTTTAAAACGACCCAAACCCTCGAAAAACGACACGACTTTCTTTCCCCCTCATTTTTCCCCTTGTCATCGAAAAAAATCTGTTACGTTACATTTCTGAAAGATTGATGGGAATTTAAAATTTTTAGAAAGAGAATTCAAAAAGTATCTATTAAAAATTATCATCACGTAGAATTCTCTGTTTAATTTTTCTAAATCTTTGATGGATTTTCTACAATAGACACTTATCTAAGCTTTAAATTGTAAAAAATTAATCAATTATAGTAGATTCTTATTTTTCTCATATTCGACTGTGATGGCTTATTGTAGATGGACCATTAATCTACTTGTGTTTTGATGCTTTGTGATTAGTTGCAAGTTGTATCATCCTCGCTGATAATTAATTTAATTCAGTTTTTTATTTGTTTATTTAAATATTGCCTTCTTACAAATTAGAGCCTCTTATTATTTCGCGTTACATTTACTTAATATATGTTTAAAAATTCATTATCAATTTAAACAATAACAAGATCTCAGTAATCAATTTAATTAATTTTACATTTTAGTTATAAATTGAAGAAAATTGATGGCTCATTATTTGCAAAGCAATGTGAGAATTAAAGACGAGCAATTGAAAATGAATAAAAACAAGAATTAATACAAAATAATTTATTCTCTTTTGCACTTTAATTTCCTAAAGTGGTTTTCTCTCTCTCCCCCCTCTCTCTCTCTCTCTCTCTCTCTCTTTGGTTTCTCGTTCATAGGAGTTCTATGTAATAAGATAAATAAACCAAACGCGATTAAACGGAACGGTAAATAAATGATCTATGCTAATGTAAGCTGTGGAAAAACTAAAGAAACAGACGGGGTGTCGCGTCGAATCGGGTTCATTGACCGAGACGAGAAAAAGCACTATTAATGAAATAGAGTGCCGAGTGGAAAAGCTCGATCCTATGGAACTATCAATCAGGATCACCGTCAACGCTGGTTGCAGCATCCCATATGCTCGCCGGTGTGAAAGGCGCATAAGCGCGTTGGCCGGCAACGGCGAGAGGGAGGACGAGGGGGTGGAGGACGAAAGGGAGGGGGGCGGTTAGGAGGGTGGATTTCTCGATTATGCGAATATCTACGGGACACAATGGGACCCCAGCAGTGTCAGCTGCTCCCCATCATCCCCTTCGTCCGTCAAGCGACATGGAGTTTCGTGCACAACCCCCTCCCCCTTCTCCTCCCCGCGAAATAAGCAATAAGTTACGTTAGCACTGTGACGAACCACTCCTCCCCTCCATTCATCCCCCTCGCGCACGGCAACGATCCCCCCTTGACCGAGGGCACGCGCCGGGGTGAACGTCCCCCATAGTGCAGTTTCGGCGTTCATCATGCTCGCTTCGAGTCTGTGCGATGTATCCGGTGTCCCGGAATTAACGCGATCATTAACAACGGGATTGAGTGAGTCGTGTCTTCTCTTCTCTTCTATTCGTGTGCGAAAGATAATTTTTCGTTTGGTGAAGTTTAAGGGACAGTTGAAAAAGGGAGCTGGGAGCGAGATTTCATTTGAGATAATTTTTCTCTTAGTGAAGTTTAAGGGCGAATTAGAAAGGGGTGTTTACAGCGAGATTTCGATTCTCGAGTGTTGATTTTTTCTGTAACACAGCTGCGTAATTTTCGGAATTTAATATTTAGTGTATAGTATTTAATGTCAGCAATTTCTAGAATTGCACAAGAAGACACCGCCGATGGTTTTAGTTGACTAATTTGGTGTAAAACAGATTGCGATTGTTTCCAACGAAACATTCATCTCGGCATTGGTCACGTGACTCTATTCTCACGTTTGTGTGGATGTACTAATAAAAAGAATGTGTCATAATCCCACTCTCTGAATTCTTTGGAATGGAATCTCATTCTAAGAGTGAAAATTGAACGATGAAAAGGATGGCTCAATTTTCAATCTTTAAGAGTGAGATTTCACTCTTCAGATTGACAATTCACTCTAAAAGTTTTAGATGGCAGTTATATATTCAATAATTAAGCAAAGAAAGCTAAAATAATTAAAGGATCTTGGTGCCTAATACTTTCCTGTGAATTTTACACTTTCTGATTCAAGCAAACTGCCAGATATATTTTTGTATTATACATATATTAGATAAGTGTGTAATTAATTTTCAGTGAAAATGAGAAATAATCGTTTATTGTGATTAATAAATTTATTTTTGATCCGAAGATTTCTCTCAAAAGTGACTCGTTACATAAAATATTCGACCTAATTAATCAATATAATACAAAATATAATAATATATGAATTCCATTAAAAAGTTCATTGGAACGTGTGCGAAATATTTCCAGGAAGAATCGAAGATTAAAACTGGGAATCTCTCTCTCAGTCAATAATACAAGGCTCAAAAGATTAATAAAACAAATCAGTAAAATAAAGGCCTAAGAACCGAAGTAAGACTGTTCAATTTACAACTTGTTTTAGCTCGTAGCCCTTTATTTTACCAAAACTAATATCATCCAAAGGGAACATCATCAAAAAGTGACAAAGTGTGTTCTCCGAGATCACCGGATTGTAATCTCTGAAGGTTGTAACGAGTTTCAGTAAGGTGTCGAACGGTACCAGAAGAGCGGCAAGATCGAAGGACGAGAAAAGAAGTGTGAGTCTGTGCTCCTTGCGTTCACTGCGGGCTTCCATGTGCCAACTTTTCAAAATTCATAAGGCACGCGGTGAATGCCAAGAGCGGACCAAATTCAACGATCTGTAATTCATCGACTTGCAATCGATCGCCGGTGTGAATTCGTCGGAAACTTCTCAGGAGTAGCCAGTCTCCAGATCTCCTGACTGATCTTCGTTGGAAAAGGTCAGTACCCCCCCCCCCCCCTCGGACCCCAACGACATTCTCTCCGCTTTTACACTTGTCGATAAATTTAAGAAACTGACTATTGATTGTTGCGTCCACTTCTTTCTTAAGATAGTTACTTAAATGTATCCTTGACACGTTCCATTTATTCCCTATGTTCAAGAATGTTTTCTGGTTCATGATATTTATAATCACCAACATACTATAATATATGCATAAGTTCGTGTTGATTCACTGCATCCTTGGCTATAAGTATAAAGTATCCTCAAAAATTGACGTAAACGTTCAATAATTAATTAAAAGTAAATTAAGAAACAGTTTTATTAAAAAATAATATTTATTCCTATAACAATTTTAATATTTTATTAGTCGTTCTTTTATTACTGCCAGTAACTTTTTGAGGGAATAACTTGAGGGTGTTTTATATTTATAGTCAAGGCTGTATCATTAATTTATTAATCGCACATTAGTTGAATTGATTATATATAAGAATAGATGTATGACTTGAAAAAAAAGTAAAAAAAAACGGCCGTTCGATATCAATCTTAATCTACTTGAAATCTTACAAGAAATTATGTAAAATAATTATTGTTGTAAAGTTTACAAAACTTGGAATTATTTTCTCTTTGCTATGTTCAAAAGTATCTTTATATAATATTGTTGTGATACCTACTGATAAGTATTGTAAATTTATCGTAATTTTATGATGTTTAATTATTCGTGTAACGTTTAAAATCTTCAATGTAATATTTAGTAATTTCTTACTTTTAGAATAACTTTTTATTTAATTTGTATACAAGTATATACACACATTACACCAAATTCTGATAGCTTAATTGAGTCATGAAGTAAAAAATCGATTTGTCAAACATAAAAAATTAGATGTATGGATCGAATTCCTAATTTTCTCCATCAAGCACATCAAACGTCAAGATTGAAATAGAAAGGGAATAGAGTGGTTAACAGTAATGGTGGAAAACAAGCGTTCTCCGATGGACGGAGGTCATCGAGGTCGGGTTTAAAGCCGAAAAGCCCCTAAATGGAAATCGGGGAATTCCCAGGGCGTAGAGGACGAGAACGGCTGTCGGTTGTATCGACCGAGACGAAAGGGCGGCGAAGGGAGATGCCGGCGATGGTGGGGATGCTGCGCGGTTTAAGGGTGGACGCACGTTGCCTAGCAACCTTCCCCGCAGCATCCCTCCTGGACCACCGCCGCCACCGCCACCGCCCCTATCCGTCGCCGCCATCGACGACTTCCACGATCATTGTTGTCGTCGTTGTTGCGCGTCCGCCATTATTCAGGATCGATATCTCACCCCCAGACGTCTCGTTTTCTCGATTCGTCGTGATTTCTGCGTGCACGCGCATGTATGTAAAATATACATGTATTCATCTTTTCCCAGGAAAATCCTGGAACAGATGAATCTGACAGTTTGAATCAAAATTGAAAAATAGAATTTATTCAATCGAGAGAATCTAGAAGTAATATTTAAAAATTTTTTAATATAATGCAAAAAAGAAAAGTCGAGAGTTCGAAGTCTTTATAGCAATTGGTATTCCACTAAAAAATCTCGAGGCTCCATAAATTTTAGACGTATGAATATTTTTTAACTTCTATTTTATCAAAAGAGAAAAATTTAGACTTCGAAGACACTAAATAAATTAAAGACCATATTTTGACAATGTTCATTGAAAAGATATGTATAGTAAATATTTAAAAAAAAGAAAAAAATCGAGAATTCGGAATTCTAGTATTTGAAAGCATCTAAAAAATTCTACATCTTGAAGATACCCGAATTCTAAAAATTTAAGAGAATTTTAGATGTAATTTTTGATCTAAAAAAAACAGAAAATTATCAGTTTTGAAGTTAAAAAATTATCTATAAATCTATAAGTTTGTATCTTTCAGTATCAATAAATTTTAAACATACCAACTCCTATTTTATCAAGAGATACAAAATTTAGATATTAAATTAAAATATCTCAAGATTATTATTTCTTAATATAATAATGTTCATTGAAGAGATATATACGTATAAATATTTAATATGGCAAAAAATAGACAATATAAAGTACCCTAATCTTACGAATTATGTTATAAAATATTATGTAGAGCACTAATATGTGAAAAATAAAATGTGTATGCATGGAACAATTAATTTGTTGCATCCTTACTTACCTACTACAAATCCTACAGATAATTATCGATCACAAATGATTAAAGTAATCATAAAAATATATAATTATCTTTTTAAGATAATTACGTAGAAATGTAGCATTCAACAAAATAAATTCAGCATCATTTTTACATACTACAGTAATTAAATTGCAAAAGTATTTTTTAAAAATTACGCAATATACAGCATCAACCAATATCAAAAGTTTCAATCTCGTTTTTTACTAACTAATTTTTTAAATGATCTATATAATTAATTAGTAAAATATCGTACTAACTTTCATAATCAAGGTTGTTTCATCTTCCGATAATTTTCAGTTTACTCGCTCTCGCTCTCATCTTCTCTCTTTTTGTTCTTTCTTTGTCCATTAGATTAATTACTACATAGTTTATCAGGAAGTAGAACGGGCTCTAAAAATTTAAAGTAAAAAGCATATGTCCGCAAGCTCATCGCACGTAATCTAATTATAAAATGTATCATTCAACCCCCATTTGTTAATATACCCATTTATCTTAATAAAAAGTTGCCGCTCTGTCTATTCTGATATTCCTCGCTGCTGTTCTTTCTAACAAAAACCTAAGAAACTAGCTAAGTGGCAGAGAGATTGATCGTTATATGAAAGCTAATGTAGTGATCCTTTATATTTTCTTTCCCGTTATTCCTTTATAATTCCAATAAAATGACACAAACGTGCCAGAGATAAATCTCTCTCTTTCTGTATCTCCCACCATAAATCGTGTGAGCTTTCATTACTTTCGGAAAGTTTCGCAATTGTTTTCGCAGTAGAGAATATCAATTATACGTGAGACACTGCGAACTTCCCATGCAAGAAGAAGAAGCTGCGAATATCCAGCGAACTTTCGGTAATGATAATTATTTTGCCACCTGTTGCAAGCCCTATAATTCACGGTGATCCGAAATCAAACTGGGCCCCAACAATACCCGAAAATAATGAGAAACGACAAGGATAGAACAATAATAGTAAGTTAAACTAAACTGCTTCGTAAATAAATTAAATAAGTAGAGAAGGGTCAATACGGTCAAAGATAAATTTTAGTGCCTAATAATATTTATGTAAATTTTAAATTTATCTACCATTACATAAACTGCGCGCTCTGATTACCGTCGGACACGAAACGCAATCAAATTGTAGCCGAAATAATAATATCGAATATATGTAACATTAAATTCGCGATCAAATTAAATTGATCGTGAATTTAGTAATGATGCCAATACCCTGAAAAAAAATTGAATGAATTAATCTGAAATACGTATATACATTAATTAATCAGATTATTTGAAATATAAACGGTCCATAATTTTAGTTAAAATAATCAGAATAATTGATATCTAAATGTTCTAATTATGTATCAAAATGTTCGATTATAATAATGTATAGAAATTCAGGAAAGTCTGTTTATTTCCACGAAAATTTATTTAACTAAGCATATCTTGTTAATTGAACCATAATTATTTTTTCTGTGTAAGCCACTGTAAGTATCTTGAACTATCGCGAATAACTTAGGTAAGTAACTAATTAAATAACTTAAGTAAATAATTTAATGACATATTTCGATTATGATACATTTGGTTGCATAAATTCCGATGATAATAACGAAACTTTTGGTTGAAATGCCTAATTATTTAATTATGTTAATCAGAAATTCTGTTTGATTCTATCAAAATTTGTTTAGTCAAGCATATGTTGTTAATTCAATCATGATCATTTTTTCTGTATAAACAAGTTAAAACACTGCAAAGAGCTTAAATAACAAGAATAAAATATGAAGACGCAGCTGGTGTAAAGTGTTCCTCTAGAAACAAGCAGATCTAATTATTTGATCTAATTATAGCTTAATTTATTGAATCAGCTGTTGCGCAAACTTGGCAGCAAGCCTATCCCAGCAGCCGTGATTTACTAAAGTAGCCATTCCCGAGATTCCAATTTCTCGCTCGCGATCGTCGAAGGTAAAAGTAAGAACTGAAGTAGAACAACAAGTCACGATGACATTAAAATGTAACGTGAAAATGACATTAAAATGAATCGGAAATGATTGAAAAATGACTTTTAATGATCATTTTGGAGTCATTTTGACATCATTTTGATATCAGACTTGTAGTTCTGCTTGGGAAGGCCGCCATTTCTGGCATCATTCCTCTCGTATCCCGGAGTTTCCATCGCCATCTAAATTTCCTCGCCCCATCGACCCTGCGAAGCGTAGGCGCAACAAAGAAATTTCAGATGAAGGTCACTTTGCCAATGGGAAGATAGCCTGACGGTGAACAGCAGGTGAAAGGGAGGGCGCGAAGAGGATTCATGCACGCGAAACGGAGGGAGGGAGGAAGGCTCGTGAGTTTTCACCCTCCGCGACCCACCGTGGCTTGTATCGGGAGGCTGACTTCCATTCAAGCGATGTGTTCTTAGGCGACCGATCCCAATCGCGTTGGTCGGCTGTTGACGCGATTATTAACCTTCTGCGACCGTTCTCGCTCCAACCATCAAGAGAGCGGACTGGAATCTTCAAATGTTGCTTTTCAAAATTTTATACAAATTCATTTTTATATATATTTATAGATAAACAGACTTCACGCTCCTTTAGTTAAAAAATGACACATCTGAAGAAATTGAATTCATTTCCTAAAAAAAGAAAAAACTAATTTTTATCTTAACTACGAAGCAAATATTGATAAAAAGGATATATTCTTAACATGGTCATTTTTGCCATTTTCGCAATTCTTCAAGAAAGAATTAAACTATTCTTTTTTAAGATGTGAGGAACATGATAAATTTTTTAAAACCGTTCTTTTTGTGTAAGCTTTTCTAATTTTTTATGAAGCTAAGTTAATTTATTTTTGATAGATAATATTTGCCTAATTTATTATCCAAGTTTTTATTCATTCATAATTCGAAAACAATAATAGAAACTTCAAAGATATTGGAAGGTTTGTGGCCATACTGATACTGATACTGATACAGTATCAGTGCGCTTCTCGCCTTAATGAAGTAAACAGCAAGGTTCACGAAATATTAGTATTAGTAATGAATATTCATATAACCTGCAAACCTTCTGGCATCTTTGAAGAAAATACCCGTAAAAGTCTTAAAAGTATTATCAATAATAGTAACTCAAAAATCATGTTTATTGTATCATTTTTTAAGTAAAAGAGCGATTTGTTAAAATTACATTGAAAAATCATTTCTCGATGATACAAATGAGCATCTTAAAGATGTCCAGAGGACATTTCTGTTTCTCTGAGGATGTCCTCAGGATATCCTTCGGATAAAATGTTTAAGATTAGGTTTAATTTATCATTAATCTTCATAATTTCATAAGTTCTTTTTATGAGATAAAAAAAAATGCTAATGCGTTTCCAATTATATTGAATAACTTTTAATTTTGCAATATTTTCTATAGACCAATTAATTTCCTTCCATTATCTTCATAATTATTTTTTCGGATTTTTAACAAAATCATTTTTTAAAATTATTATTAATAAATGTATCGAGAAGAGAAATATTGGCAAAAACAGGCAGGCTAATTTGCACAAAACGCATTGCGATCTTCGAATTATATTTGACAATTATAGGTCGGTTAAAATATAAGAATCTAAAGATAATTGAAGCGTTATTGCGTGCTTCGAAAGAAACGGCTCGTATTCGCTCGCAGTTGACTTAATTGGACTTCGAATCTACGAGATATCGCGAAGCGAAAGAAATTCTACGCGGACGGAGGGCGAGAGTGAGAGGGATTGAGAGCGAGCGGAGTGCACTTTATGAAATTGCATCGGGTATAATCACATATTTTCTTCATGGCTCGAGTCGCGGCTTAATTCGGATGATGGTACTTCGCACGGAGAACGCGAGCAGGGGGGTGAGAAATTAAGGAAAGACACAGCGATAGAAAACAAACAAGACGAACGGGAAAAGGAAGAAGGAAATAAAGAACGGCAAACACAGGAAGGGACGAAATGGCTGCAGGTGGACGAAAGATAAATGAATCTGAGCAAATTGGAAAAGGAAATAATTGTAAACTGAATAAATTTACTAGATAAATTGATGCTCTCTCTCTCTCTCTCTCTCTCTCTTTCTCTCTCTCTCTCTCTCTCGACTATAAATTAAAGAACAATGCAGAATTAAATAACCGAGAACTGATAATCCACCTGTAAAAGCGCAGAACACCTGACCGAGAGAGCTCCGCGAAAGCTGACAGGAAAGACATAGAAGTTCCAGGTCGCGGCGAGGAGAAGAGGAACAGCCGGAGAGAAATAATTCTGCGCTACTTCGCGGGAAAACTTTCGGTCAGGTTCGCGGAACACGCGCGGAACATCCAGGAACATCGCGCGTGAGACGTAAAATTATACAATGAGAAATACGTTTCGCGTGATTATCACGACTGAAACGTAACCGGAGAGCGGGAGAGAAAGAGACGGAGATAGGGACAAAGAGAGATAGATAAATAGATAGAGAAAGGGAGAAAATGATAGAGAGAAAGCGAACGGGAAGGAGACAGAGATAGATAGACAAATAGAGAGGGAGAGAGCGAGCGAGAGAGAGAGAGAGAGAGAGAGGAGAGAAAGGGGGATGCTCGCATGGGACAGGGGAGTAGAGACGGGACACACGGGGATGAGATCAATACGGGGTCGCTAGGCAACGAGCCTCCGGCGATCTCGGTCCGGGTAGACAGGGTGCCGCCAAGCAAGCCGCTGTAGCCATCCTACCACCCCCGTAGTGGCTCAACTCCTCTCTCTTTCACCCCCTGACAGCCCCCTACTACCCCACCCCCGAAAGCGCCATATTCCACATAATAAATACCGGCAACTGTGCAACACGGCGCACGGGATAACACGAAGAGAAGCACCGGCGAAAATGGTGCTCACCACCGATGATGACGACGACGACGACGACGACGACGACGACGACGCGAAAGGAGATCAACGAGAATTCCTGACGAGTTTAATTAACGGATGGTCGAGTTCCATTTCGAATTTCCTATACTTTTACTGATATTTTTTTCCTTAAGACTGTTAAATAATAAATATAACTGTCGTTTATGTATAATAATTTTGCGTAATATGAATTTCCTTTTTGCAAAATTCTTGGATTTTGAAGATCTGTCTATATGTCTATATTAAATAATATTTATAGATATAAAAGATATTCTAAATTTATTCCCCATGCTGGCTATTGTCTATTTAAAAAATAATACTTGCAAAGTAAAATCTCCTTTTTCAAGTAAAATTTTTGTAGAAATATTTTTCTATTATAAAAAACTGTATTTTATAAATGTCTTATTTATTTCAAGTAAATACTTATTTATATCAAGTAAGAGTATAATTTTTAATAACTGGTGACAATTATTTATACTGTTTCTCTATATTCTATATGTAAAGGTAGAAATATGTATATTATGAGACGAAAATTCCCCATCATTCTACAACCCTAAAAATTTACAAAAGCCATGGATGAGCTTATACTTGCGCATTTTTTCTTAATAAAAAATTACACAGAAACTTAATATTAAAGAAAAATTAATCATCGCAATTGAATTCCTTCTTTTGAAATAAATTCAGACTTTTAAAGAAAAAAATTTATTATTCTCCGTTGAAACAGTTAAAGGAATTTAATTTGTTGAACAAACTTAAATAGACGATGTATATATTTTCAACGGCGAATTCATTAAAATGTTTCTCAAGGATCTTCCTATCTGTCAGAAAAGCTCTCACGTATTAGTCCGACAATTGGCATAGCATGGCGGTGCCACGCAGAATCCAATGTTCCGGCGGATGCGTCGTCGGTAACCAAATCGCGATGACGAAGTTGGTTGAATGGCCGGTGGTCGACAGCACACCCCTCCGCTCGCTGGTCTTGTACACAGGACACGTGTACGTGTCTTTATCCTGCACCTGGTCCTTCGTCACCGGCATCAGCCAGATCTGAAGCGTAATACATGCGATAAGTTGACACACGTTCTGCTCAAGGGAACATTGCTGTCAGAGGATCATCCCAGGAAACGGATAAAGGTAAAAAAAAATCAAAATGACTTTATTTTTTAACGTCAATAAACAGTCAAATTTTATAACTAAAGATCATCATTTTGACTTTGGTAACTTCAAAATAAAGTCACTTTAAATTTCTCTTGACTAGGTGTGTTTCTTGGAAAGCAGAACACAAGTCATGACGTCAAAATGACATAGAGATAATAATCTTTTTTAAAACAATATCATTAAAGGGCAGTGTGCCAGAAATTAGTGCTTTTTTTAAATCGAGTGTATTAAGTTTAAAAAAAAAAACACATATTTCATACCTAATTCATCTTTGTTAATTTTGTCTTAAAATTCAATTCTCTGAGCTGAACTTTGTGCACGGTTTATTTTTTCTATTTTTTCTCCAACGTGAAAAAAAAGGAAGAACAATGAACCATGCAAGAAGTTTAGCTAAAAAGAACAGGCGTAGCATTACACTGATGCTTTACATTTTTGAGATGCAGCTTTCTTTTACGTAATTTTACATTATACATGATGAATCTAAGTCGGTAACAAAATATTACTATAACAAATTACGATTGAAAAGCATATCATTTTGATAGTTACTTGTTATTGTAATTTATTATTCTGATGATATTTAAAGTTTCGTCGATCGATTAAAAATTTGAATGGCCAAGAAAAGCATATGTTGCATTTCTGGGAGAGTTCCAGAACGTCACTTAAGAAAGCTGCGCCCTTTCACGGAGAGATTTGAGATCGTTCGAGCATTGCTCGAGAAGCATCGAATTTAGCTGAAGGGATTGAGCTTTGCTTTGTGTTCACTTACATAAGGCACGGTATCGTAAAGGATCTTCGGGAAGGATTCGTCGAGCTTCATTGTAGCTATATTGAAGCGAGCACCGTCAAGAAATAAACCGTAAATATATACTCCGTCTACCGGAGGCTTTTCGAAAACGGTGTCCTTTAAGGGAAAGAAGTCATAAACCAAGAGATCGATGGGAATGGAATATTTTCTCGCGTAATTCTGACGAGCGCCGGTGAGAAATGCTTGCGTGAAGTAGAAACCGGAAATCCAGAAAGACGTGGGGGGACCTTCCATGTACCAAGTCTAAAAAAGACAATTATTACTCATCTTAATTGTTATGTAATTATTAAGACAATTTTGAAGTTCTTGTTCCATAAATAAGTCTGATTTATTATGAAATATAATGTCTACGTGAAAGTCTTCCGTGTGCCAAGTCCTAAAAATGTCAATTGCTCATTTTAATCGCTATGTAATCAATTAAGATAATTTTAAACAATTAAAGTTCTTGTTATATAAGTAAATCTGATTTATTACGAATTACACTATTAAATATCAAAGGAGCAATAAATACCTAAAAAATAACATGTGTCTCAAAATGTAAATTAATGCATTTTTATGATTGATTTCAGAGTAAATAACGTTCATATTAACGTATTACGCACTTAATAAATAATAAATTTAATTTAAATCATATTAATATATTTTCTTGAGTTATATTCTTTAACTCCATTGTTTTACTTAAATTAACATACATATTGAGTAATGGCGATTTATAGAAATGTTAAAAAACAATTAAAATAATTAAAAATAAGTTGAATATAATTTGACATCATAAATTTTAATAGTATATAATGTCTCCATCTATGGTTTTATTCAATAAAATAATAATTGTTGCATAAATAAATACGTGTATGTCATGTTATATAAATACAACGAAGTTAGTACAACTTATGATTTTTAAATCGAAAAGCTACAGTTCTAAAATTCTAATGTTGTACAAATTGCTTTCGCTTAATGTTATCATATGATTAAAAGAGTGACAGCAAAGAAATAATATAATCAAAGATGTTCAATTTTTACGACAAATAAAATAAAGTTCGAAATATAAAGTTCGAATAATCCATTTCTTCTTAATGTTACCTGAAGAAAATTCAGCCTCTTCAGAAAATCATATACGTAACTGCCGAGCGGTTTCAAAGAAGGATAAGAATTCATCATCCACATCTTGGATATTCTACCGATGATGATCGACGAGAAGACCTCTTCGAGATCGGGACTCATTATTACCAGGCCTAAACGAGTACAAGTAGAATTCGGAAGGATCACAAGAGAAGAAGCGTAAGAACTTTACCCTTGATAGCCTTCTGGATGTTCACGAGGCTGCTCCGGATGGTCTGCAGGAGTTTGTTGAATCTACCCATCTCCTGGACCAGCACGGTGTTCATGCTCTGCTCGTATAGCGTGGGATATCTGTCCAGAGCAGCAATCAAATCGTAGTCCTGCGGTAATTTCGACAGAATGTCGGCTGCGACGCCGTAAACAATCTCATCCGGCGATTTCTCGGTGTCCACTTCCGCACGACCGGTGTCCTGACGAAAATCAGAATATCTTAACGCGGTACGCTCGTAAACTTTTGACGAGGTCGCCGCAGTGTTTTAATTCTGTTAGAGAACTCAGATATCTAAATAGAGATTTTGTTCAACTTAGATTGAAAAATAAAGACTCGACAAAGTTTCCTAATAATTGTTAATTTTAATAGATATTGCGAATTCTAAGAACTAACTCTTTTACAGTATTATTTGCATATATTCGAGTCTAACTTTGTATTCTTTTTCTTTGCAGATAACAAAATAATGTCTTTTTCTAAAAAGTAAAGAATAAAATTAGTGTATAGAGTGGTTCATGTTGCAAAAATAAGGTTAAAAAGATCAAAGTAAATGAAAGTGGAAGTGTAAATATCAAGTTATTAAAACGTGTGTACATTTAACCTTTCAAAAAATGTTTATCATTCTTTCAAATATACTCTATCATTTACTCTATCAACTTACTGTATATAGCATATCCAACTCAACTTTGAGTGCTCATAACTTTCATAAAAATAAACATATTGTAATAAAAATTTAAAAGAATACAATTGAGATTTTCTATAATTAAAATCAGTAATAAAGAAAATTAAGGGTAATGAGAATCAACACTGTAAGTAGTGTGCTCATATTTTTTCAAAAAAATATATTTAATTTATTATTTCTAACAATATTTAACATTAAATCATTAAAAAAACAAGATATTAACAAATATTAAGGAATATAACGATAAAAAACCAACCTTATTAATAAAAAGATTATAATAAAAAAGAAAACAGGAATTTTAAAAAAGGATTCTTTTCAAAAATATATGTTTACTAGAAAAATTAAAGTAAAGAGTTTCTTTAATTAATTTTGAAAATATATAATTAGAAACTGTAAATTTTTGTAAAAGAAAAAATATGTTAGTTAAAAACTTTCAAAAAATTAAAATATTTAAAAAATTTAACAATTCTAATGGTAATTAGAAAATAGAACGAAATTGCTATTTAATTAACTTCATTGTTAGTATTATATTGAAGAAAACCTAAATCGAGAGTCGAAACTTATATAATTCTATTATACTTTCTACCCACGTTCATCTTACCGAGTTTATTTTATAGATTTTATTGGAATTTTTTATTTATTCTTTTTTTATAGCCAATATTTTTGGAATTAATTCTATTACATAAATATCTTAATAACACGTTCGAGAATTTTTGGATTACAATGAGAAATAAGAATATTACCATCTTTCCTGATTTTCCTCCTTGACGCTAATCGCGTGAAAATAGAACGACATTGTTATTTAGTTATTTACGTTATTAGAACTTTCTTACATAAATATTACTTACTTTGATCTCCTCAATATTCTGAGCAAAGATGAAAAAATAACAGGAATTCTCATTATTTCATCGTGCAATGCAGAAATCGAGAAATTAAATGAAGATAAAAGAAAAAGTCAATAAATTATACAAGAGCGGATATTGTTCACCTTATGACGCTCAAAACTTCATTCTTATGCAACACTATTCATCAAACGATTACGAAAATTTTATAAGAAAAATATTTCCGGAGTTAAGAGCACAAATGTAATAAATTTTAGATTAAATTGTATAAAAAACATACATTAAATATATTAAAATATATTAAAAAACATTTTATTTATTAGAATATATTATCGACGTATCTAACTTTTATAAAAAAAATAGAACATTTTATTTAAAACTCTTGAAACATTTTACTTCATTTTATTTAAAATTCTTTACATCACACTTACCAAGAGTGATTTTACTGAATTTCTAAAAATTTAACTAAATACAAATCTAAAAATAATTTTGTTATTTGTTATCAAAACAGTTATACGATAAGGTAATACAATTTCAAAATTAAAACAATTTTGAATAAAATAAAATTTGAATCCAATTTTTAAAGATCGAATTAGATACTCTCATTGTGCGATGGGTATTAAATAAACAAGAAAAAATTGAATTTAAACTTCGGAAATTGGATTCAAATCTTATTTCTTTCGTTCGGAATTGTATTATATTCGAAATTGTACCATAATAATTCATTTTACCATCATAAAACATTAAATCTAGTTGTTAAAAATATCAAAATCTTTTTGCAGCATTACTTATCATGCTTGAATTTCCTACGTAATCATTTTTGCAGTCCAATAGAATTATTTTCAGATTTGTATATTTAGTTAAATTCTTTACGCAAAATCGTGCATATGTTCCTCATATTACGCTTCATCGGCTTTTTATAATTTATTTCGGACCCGGACATGTGTAAGCGTGCGATAAATCTTCTTTATCCCGAGAACCGCGCAGAAATGTAACAATCAATCTCGATGCTCGATTTAATACCTGAGTGGTTAGAATAGAGAACAGCATCAAGTAACTCTCCTGCTGATCCTTAATGATGTCAGCGTTCTCGTGCATGCCGAATACACTAGGCGCGGTAGTCATCGGCAATTCTCTCACGTAGTCCAGGAACTCACTATACTCGCTGACTGACGGTATATAATAAAGGCCGCTGGGATCGAACAGATAATTCCGATCGGGCACGATCACGTCCACGTGATAGAATTGCGTCAGGATCGTGTTCAGGGTCCGTCGGTCCCACTCATCGGTCACACGACCGCCATAATTGCATTCGCCTTGAAAAAATAGAGGATTTAGAGGTCGCGCTGATGGACACTTGTTGTTTACTAGAGCCTATCAATGATTCGAATAATATTTCTTTCCGTAACATTTTATTTTTATAATTCTTCGTTTCTAAAACGTCAATTAATTCAATCCATTGAATTTAATGTAAATATATTTGTTTATGTTATATGTTAATATATTAGGTGTTGGAATTAATTCGTAGCGTTTTACAAGTGATGGGAAGTACTTTCATTAATGTATTTTTTAATGCTCATGTGAAATAAATAACATTCTTTCATTAAAAACGCTACGAATTAATTCCAACACTTAATAATATATTTATTTATTATATATTAATGTAATATAATTAATGCTCTATAAAACTTTTAGAATAAATCTCACTTTTAAAGACTGAAAATTGAGCCACTCTTTTTCAAAATTGGCCCAATTTTCACTCTTTAAAAGTGAGATTCTACTCAAAAGAATTTATAAATGTAATTTTTCATCTTTTTATATTTTTATACAAGGTTGAGCGTATTTAGTTTCCAATTCTATTAACAAAGTCCATTGTTATAGTCAACGTTCAGCTTAATTTGAAGTCTAATTAAAGAGATTATCTTTGAATTTCATTATTTACTTTTATTAACATTTATTTTTACGTCAATTATATTATGAACGTGAACTAAATTTTCAGCTTAATTCCGAATTCAATTAAAAATACGTGAACCTTCATTAACTACTTTTAATATATTTATTTTTATATCTATTCTTAATGTAAAAGTCTTGCTCGAGCACACGATTGCATAAAAGATATAATATAAAAATTCAGATATAGGAGAAATAACGGAATTTAATTCGGATACCGGTGAGGTACTTCAACGCGGTGAACTGAACGTCGTCGTACTGATCGAGTAAGATCTTGAGCTGTAACACGCTGATGCGCAAATCCGTCTCGTTGAACTCGTACTGATTGTTCCACCCGATCGGCCCGAACTTCCGTCGCTCCTGCACGATGGCGTGAAAGAAGCAGAGCGAGAAGAGCAGCCGTTTGAAAGTCTCCCGCTGCTTCGACGTGTCGAAGAAATCGGGATCGCATATCGGATCCTGCCGCGATATTTAAAAAAAACGAATCTCTCAGAATTAATCTCTTATCTCCTTGGGACGAGCGAAGTGCGAAATTGTCTTTACCTGGTGAAAAGACCGCAAGATATTCGCGCGCAGTCCTTTGGGAGGCTCGTTCGTCATCTTCACACCGTTCTGCAGGACGCTGACAGGAAAGTGCTCGACCGGATAACTCGTCAACCACAGACGGAAGTCAGGGTGTACCGTTTCCCTCGTGAAACTCTCGCATATCTTAAGTGTGATGAAATAAAAATAATAGGACAATGAATAATGCAACGAAAGGACTTGTTAAAAAATTATATGAAGCTACACGATGAAAATCTATTATTTTAAATACAGCTAAAAGTTTGAAGAGTTGGATATAACAAAAAATTTGTAGTAGTTATATATTTAAGTTCAAAATGTAATAAATACTAAATCAAATAATTCTAAGCTTAATAATAAATCTAATATCTCTAAACTTAAAAATTTATTAACACATTCATTTAAAGAATAATTGAATTAAAAATTTAATAAATTTTCATATTCTCCAAAAGTAAAATTTGTGCGACTTTAAATTAAAATTAGGTGAATCTTTAGGGATGCGTATAATGTTAAAGTTAACATAGATCTTTCAACTGTGTAATCTCCTATCGCAGAATAAATTTGATTTGTACGAAAAATTACTTTTTCCAGAGTAATCATAAAACTCTTGACGACGTGACAATTTTGCAGCACCACCCACGTGCCGTTTTTTACACCTTCATCAATGAGACCCTCGGCTATGACCCCTTGACCTTGGCCCAGGGACAAGGAGAACAGCCTACCGGCCCCGAAGCCCTGATCATCGGCGAATTTCAGCAGGATCGCCATGGGATCCGCGCCGGGTGTCAGGACGAATATCAGCGGGATGCAGGAGTGCGAGTCCGCGAAAGACGCCTCCAGATCGAAGGGCGGTGGCAGGACGTATTGTTGGCCTAATTGCTCTATCGGATGATCCAAAATTCAGGTAAAAGTGAAGTAGCGACGAATAGTTTTGGCTTCAACAATTCAGTCAAGAATTTCCCCGGCTATATTATGTATATAAGATTTCTTTCGTATTTTATGATGGAGGAAAATAAGGATATGAAGGGATTAACATTATATGCGGAGAGACCTTCTATTGTTGCAAAGAATTTAATTTCGCCCTTTTGCACGAAATGCACGACCTGCCCCAGATTCCCCCCGTACCGTATCCTTCATCTGGATCGATCTATTCTTAGATTTTGGTGACCTCTTTTCTTTTTTAACATAACTTACCTTCGACGAATAATTGCGTCGCCGGTACTATCTTGTCAGGACGAATGCAACGAAGTATCAGCATCTTCTCGAATTTATTCAATTCGTTCCAAGGAGCAGGAAAGGTTGCAATATGAGGTTCCTTATGATCGAATATCTTCTTCCACTCGTCGATATTTCTTGTGTATGAGTCTCTTATTCCCTGAACAAATTACAAAGCCAACCTTGATAAGTAACACTTTACGTTTCTAATAAATTTCTAATAAATCTATAACAGATGAAAGAACTTCCGTTAAATTTCTTGAAGATATTCGATCGATATTTGCAAAGAATTTTTACAAAAAAAAAGGCGAAGACATCTAATAAAAGTAAAATGTGACTGTCGGAGCGCAGTTAAACATTTATTATTGAAACATTTATTATTACATAAGAATCGCGAATGGTTATAATATAATAAGAATCATGTCGCAACGTTTTGTCCATTTGATATTTTTTTAGCAATGAAAAATACATACACAAGTATGACTCGTTCCTTTACTCATCTTCTTATATTTTTATGTGTTAGTTTTTTCTTTTTGTTCTTTCTCTTCAATTATTTATTATTTATTCTTACTCAATTTTTGTCTCTTAAATTCTAACTTATTTTTCTTCTTTTTTACTCGTTTTAAATTTTTAACAATTCACTGGATTTCTTCATTTTATCTTTGTACTTAACAGGCCTCTGACCGACGAATTTGTTATTAATAAACTTTTACAACACTAACCTTTGAAAATGCGCAAAATTATTGTTTGACATAATTGTAAATAATTGTCATTTTAAAATTTCATATATTCTTGTGTCTAGCATTTCATATAACATCTTATCTCCTTTATTTTTAATTTCGACACATTGCTCTCTATATTTTCGATTTATACTATTTATTCAATTTTGATAACTAATTAAAACCTTTTCAACTCTCTTTTCCATGCTTTGTTATTGTATTAGATTTTGATATTTTTTATCAAAACTAATGAAGATTAATTAGAATCAAAACGTTTTTATTATTTCTATATTTTTTGTTAGAAAATAAAATTAATTTATTAATCCTATTTCGTAACATTCATTATTGCTCTCTTTTGCTATCTTTTTAATTCAATATTTGCTGTCATTTTTATGGTATTGAAGAGGACCAAAATTATCGAAACGTTTGCGGTGCGATTATCGTTCGCAATTATGTAATATTTCAACAATAAATGTTGGACATCCGCATTTAGCTCTCATTAACTATTTTTATTGTTTTTTTTTTATAGATTTATTTTTTTAGAGTTTTTCATTTTTATTATTGATCATCTCCGGAAAGTTTACCGTGAATCCTGGCACGCTGTCCAATCGACAAAGCTCGTCCCAGGATCTCGCTGGCAGCCATTCGGTAGGATTGGCAAAGGGATTCTCGAGGCCGACGCCGCCGGTCAGCAGGAACATCCATTGGACTATCGAGAGCTGGCCTTGCTTGTTCAACAAGTTCACGGACAGCAGGAGCGAGAAGAGCAGCTTGTCCTTCTCAAAGAGCGAACGGCATATGTTGACGTAAAGCGAATAGGTGAAATACTTGGTGAGGTCCTTCAAACGCTGCATTATTTCCTCTACTTGCGGAGTGTTGTCAATCGTATTCTTGAAAAGATTGACGAACCAGGCGAGGGAGTATTGGTACATCGGATCGATATTCGCCAGCATGACTACAGAAAAGATTAACGGACGGTATATTATATCGACAAATGGTGCCTTCGTAAAAGTGTCTTATTTGCTTAATTATTTTCACATGATTTCTTGTAGAGAAACTTTGAACAGACTTTTACATATGTATTATTATATATATTTTAAATATATATAATTATTTTTAAATATATGTTATTGTTTTTTATTTATATTTAGGTATATTTTTACTTATTAAGTACATTTTAGATTTATTTTAAAAAATTTTAAATGAATTCAAAGAATGTATGAGTTTAAAAAGTAGGTTTTCACAGATATTATTTCTATATTATATTTTTTTATATTATTTTTATATTAGATAATTATACATATTTCATTCTTATATATTTTAATCAAATTTGATTGAAATTTGAATGAAATTTTGAAAACAATTGGTTTAAATTAAGTGATTTTCTAGATTTACTAATTTTTTCTCAAACTAAATAAATGTTACTCTTGCATTCTTGCTCACCAATCGTGAAGAAAAGAACGGTACTGTAGACTGCAATTGGCGTATACTGCAATCTCGCCGCGTCGATCGACTTCTCAGTAATTTCAGCGGCAGTCTGTTTAGTTTGAATCTCGTTAGCTAGATTTTTCGATGAACTCAATACAGCGATGGCGGTTTCATCTTCGAGGATATTCTTTTTGGACGCGGATAACACCTCCAAGATCTTATTCTCTATCTCCTTTAACATCCTGAAAAACGTTGCAAAATATTGCCCGTCGGAGCAACGGTAATCCTGAATTGCGAATTGGCAAAGCTCTTTAGAATTTAATATTTATTTACATATAAAATTTATTTCATTAATATTAACATCAACATATATTCACTTTGTCAATACGGAATTATCGACACTTAATTTTATCAATTAAGAATGAAATGGCTATGAAAATTATTGATGATAAATTTTGTTCGTTTCAGCGATATAAATATATTTTTAACACGCAATAATTTTTAAATGCAAAAAATTTAAATAATCGTTCAATCACATTACAATGATTTAATTATTACTGAACTTTTTTAAAGATAATCTGAAAATCAATTGAATGAAATATGTAAAATAAAAAAGTGTTTTATATATACTTTTTATTAGCCGCTCCTTGAATTATCAGCTGATTTTTTTCGTTTTCGAGCTCGGGTTTTTCCTTCGCAACGACTATTCCTAGAAGTTGATCGTCCAGACCCACCGGTGTGATCATGAAGTTCAATAGAGTCACTTTCACTACTACTTCTGGCAAATAATGTGGATTTCGCAATTTCGTAGTGATGTAAAATCTATGAAAATCACACACATACACAGTTCAAAATTTGTGCTAAATTTAATACATTTTACGTGTCTCAAACGATTCACCCAAATTTTACTGAAAAAATATGCTTCTAAAATTTGTTTCTAAATTGTATCAAAGTGTTCAATTTTTTGTTATTTTTTTCACATAATGTTTTACGTTTTAACATATTCATTTTGTATTAAATTAATTTAATTTAAGAAACATATGTTTTCAGTAAAATTAATCACAGTTAAAATATGTTAAATTATAACACATTAATTTTCATTTTTTGTATTCATTTATCTTAGAATTTATATTTTTAAACTACAATTTTTTAAATGTTATTTTTATGTTACTTATTTAAAATTTGCATTATTTTTATACTGAAAAACATTAAATATCAATTTAACATAAATATACGATAATAATATAATCATATTATTATGTTAAATTAATACTCGATTCAAAAATTCAATAACATTTTAACAAGTGTCAGTTTTAACATAAATATAATGTTTTTTTACTATACAGAAATTTTTATCATCCAAGCATATAAACGAATCTCATGTATAAAATTAATAACAAATATAACAAATTAATAAAAATAATTTACATCAAATATTAATTTATATCATTATTAAATTTATATCATTATTAACTACAAATTATTAAAAATATTATAAGTTTATATTAAATTTATTCCTATCATCAATTTTTTAATAATTTTAGGTACACCCTACCAGATATTATTAAAATTAAATAAAATGTAAATGATATAATTTATAATAAATTACGCTTATAATCAGCATGTCAAAAACGAAATAAAAAATTCAAGCACGTTGACAAACATACCGAAATTTATCGGAATACTCAATGATGCTGTCGCCGATCTTAATACACAACGCGCCGCCGGATCTGAAGGTTTGCTTCATCAATAACGGTTCCAGAGCCGCTTCCAGTTCTTCGCCGATGTTCTCCAGCAGTACCGGCTGTCCGAACTGCACAGCGTTCTCCAGAATCCTCATGTAATCCGGCTGCGTCAATCTGATGACGTTCAGATTCGACGTCTTCTCCATATTCTTCACCCACTTGTTTGCCTGACCCTGCGGGTCGATCATGAGCGGCCAGCGACGCGAGTTTGTGATGATTATGGCGTTGTCGATGGAGAATAGATCGCTCGGCAAGCCGAATATGTTCCAGGCGCGGATAAGTACTGGATCACCTAATATTTGCGTGAGTTGGAAGTCCTGAGTACATACCACCTTCAGATTGGTGCAGAACTCCACCCAGTTCTCCACCTGCCTCTGTCGGTATTGCGTCGTGAAGACGCCGAGATAGGCCACCACACCGGAACCGATTAGGATATCGCCCGTTAATTTGTGATAGATTTCCCCGAGCGATCTATCAGTAATCACAAAGTCAAATTATTTCAAATTATTTTGGATAAAATTTCTAAAGAATGTCTATAAATAGAAATACAAATGCCAATCAGAGCCAACACTGAGTGTTCTTGTGTTCTTGTAAATTCAAATTATTTATTGAATATTAAATATAAGATGTTTCGACTCTATGTTTATAGATCATCTTCAATAATAATTAACAGTATTATAGAATCGTCTTATATTCAATAAAGAATTTGAATTTACACATCTAGTGTAGGTTTAATTGATGTTTTTATTTTTACAATTTGAATATTAATTTAGATTGCAAACTAAACTATAAAGCAGATATAAAAATTAAAATTAAAAATTAAGATTAAAGACAAAATAATGGTCTTGTAAACTATGTGATATTAATTATAGCTTTTTAAAATTCAAAATCTTCAAAAAATGGTTTTTAGACAGAATATCACTAAACAATAAATTTTGATCAACATTTTGTTTTTTAATAAGTAATAAATATTTCTTGTAAAACTTTTAACTGAAAAAAAGAAAATGTTTTCATCATTTTAAAAATATTTTCATTAAAATTTCATAATTTTTTAATGTTTAGAAACTCAAATTCTTAATATATGTAATATAGAGGAAAGAAGGCGATTATGGAACAGGTGAGAATTGTGAAATAGAATCACAATGTTTTGTATAATTTGCGCTGTATTTTGGAGACAACCGCCAAAATTACTTAGCAGTTTGCTAAGATATAACATTGCTAATCTTAATGTCTGTATTTTTATAAAGGCTACATTTCAATTTGAAGGTAGCAAATAGTCTTGTCTATAAGGTCTACACTCTAACTTTGAAAAATATATTAATATTAATTTTGTAATTTCAATCTAGCTTGGAGGTCTTAAAAGTGACTTTCAAATGATCTACGTAATTAAACTAATATCTACATAATTAAACTAATTAAACTAAATTTGATAACGAGATACGTGCATGTATCCAACGTACAAAAAGTTGTATTTTATATTATTATTACTTAGCGGTCTCGGCCCATCTGGTGTACTCGCCACCGAGGCCTCCAATAAGCTCTTCGGCCCTCCTCAGCTTCATTTCGCACTCTTTCACCTCATCGGTCATCGCTTGGTATTCTAATCTTCGTCGCGCCAGCAGAGTCTCCAATCGGGCCAATTTGTCTCGCACTTCCTGCAGCTGGTTCCTCTTCAGCGTCAGCTTTTCCATCGCTGCAGAGTAATCAGCTTCGGCCTTCGCCAGAGCTTGCTTCTTCGGCGCCACTACTTTAGCGACCTTGTCGTATTCCGATAGGGCGAACACCCACCGACAGAGACCTTCGCAAGCGGTCGACACCTGCCTGATACGTTCCGGATCGAAGTTCGGATTCGTTAGGATCGTCGTGCGGATTTTGGTCATAATTCGCTCTGGGATGTTGTCCTTATCGTAGTTCAGCAGCGATTCTAGGAACCGAATGTCGCCCAGAATGCGAAGCGACGCCTTCCAGTAGTCGTCTATTAGACCCTCCGGGCTCGGAACCCTGTCCGGCTTCACGTCCTGTACAATTTTCAAACGGATTTTTAACCTTTCGATGCTGATGATGGGTTTATTAGACTCACTCAATTACATTCCTTCGGAATTGGATTCACTAGATCTACTCAGTTATAAAATCCTTTTATCAAAACATAAACAATTCAATTTTCATTATGTTCCATCCACAAATTTGGATTGTTCTTCATCAAAATATACTTAGCATTTGTTTTTTTTTTATACGAGAGTTATATCATTTTAGCAGATCCACGGGGGTCATGATCTTCCCTTAAATCTCATTTTAAAAAAAAATTAATAGTAAAATGTTATACATATTTTTAATATTTTGAATCTCAGTCTTTATATTCCAAAAATATTTTTTTATACTTTTAAATAATACTTTTTCAATATGATAATTTAAATAATAATTTAATATTTTATATTTGATCTTAAAAAAGAATTTTGTTTACGACAAGTCTATGACTTTTTGGATCAACCATACATTTTAATTTTTTAATTGTGCGTTTAAGTCAACATAAATTAAATTATAAATCTCACAGATCTAGCAGTCGGTAGTTGTATTGTAAATTGTGACATCAGCTCCGAAGGGAAGAAAAATCAGATTTGAAGCAACTTTGACAAACTTATGTATATGTATATCCATGATTATTTCATATTACATATTATAATATATCATAATATATATTTATATATAATAAATTTACATGTTATATTTTGTTATAATATCTGTTCGTCTGTATTTTATGACACATTAATGATACAATCAATTAGATGCTATATAAATATGTATTTTGTACACATATTAATATTTATGTGTTATTCCTCGTGCAAGTTGGAAACTAAATATAATTTAACGTCGATTAATTTTCTGTTTCTGTCAATAAGCAGAGTACACTTATTTATTTGTGTATCGTTTATTCCATGATTATTTAATATACCTTTAATATGCAAATCGCTTCCATGACCAATCGCACACCAGCCGGCGGACGTTTCATGGATTTGACAATCTGGATGTCCTGAGGAGTCAGGGTATTCAAAGCGGCATTCGCCGCGTCCAGTATTGGCATCACTTCCTGAAGATTCGCGTCGCATTCAGCGCGAATTTCATTGGCTTCTCCAGCGACGACCTAGCATGAGCAAATTATAATTGTTAGTCGTTATCCCTCACATTTATTTAAAATTATTTATAATTATTTATCACAAAATAAATTAATACAAATCCATTCAGAAATGATAATGGAATCGACGTCGATCAACGTCGAATCGATATCGATGTCGATTTCATTATCATTTCTGACTGGAATGTTTCAATATATCCAAAGAATTAAAGTAACTTGATTGGAAACAAACTTGGAAGATTAAGACCGGTATTAATAAGTCAGTTCTTATTTTAAGAAGTACCTTAATAATGTCTTAAGATGCTAATATAGCTCTTTGATTCATGATATCTTAAGTACAAGAATCGACTATGAATACCTTAAGATTAAAAATTCAGAAATTGATCGAACAAGCATTAGAGTCTTATAACCGTGCAATATTAAAAATTAAATTATTCAATAACACTGTTCAACATTCAATTTCTTTCTGAAGTGTCATAGTACATATTTCAGTAAGATTTTTTTCCACACTGAACATAATGCCGTTGACAAAATTTGCATAGCGTATCAGATTTCCGAAACTGAGATGAATGGAGAAGGTACTTTTTAATTATTTTTGACATTTTTCATGATAAAACAAAAACTTAGAATTCAAGATTTAAACTTTCTATAATAATTACACAGTTCAATAAAAGAAATCACTCTTTTCTTTTCAAAGCTATAGTACATATCCCAAAGATTTGTCTTGCACTGAACACGATGCAGAATTTGCATAACACATTTTAGTAATTGAGATGAAAATGAGCAGAAACCACCCCAATTTACTGTACACCGCAGTTTACCCAAAATTCTCGTATGCTACGCAAATTTTAGCTAGTTCAGTGCAAGAAAATCTTCGGGGTATATTATGGTATTTTGAAGAAAATGAATAAGTAATGTATTAAAAAATTAATACAAAACATTAAAACTAAATTTAAGACATACAGCCTTGGCCAAAAATATTATGCATCTTATTAATTATTACTTAAAATTTTAGCTGAAAGATTTGTGGCATTTACTGTAAATTATCTTTTGTTTCAAGAATCCTTTAAACTTACATATGTATAATATCGGTAACCAATAAATAACAAAGCAGATAAAAGAATTCTGGATGAATAAAAAAAAATATTAGTGTCTAATATTTTTAGCCAAGACTGTGGAGAGCAATTGAACAATTTTTCATACAATAAAATCTATGTGAGAAATTAATTATTAAATAATTCAAATAAAATAATTATAATATGTCAACAAAAGAGACAATAAAGATAATAAGATATTGCAGTTCTGAAATCTGTTCTCACCATAGCAGCCTCCTCATCTTTCTTAACGACCTGCTCCATCTCGCTGGCTTCCTCTCTCTGTCGCTGCACATCCAGGAACATGCCTTCCACTTCCTTCGCAGTCACCAGCAGCTTCGGCTGAAGAGCTACCAAGACTTGCTGCATCCTGGTGACCTCTTTGCGCGTAGTGTCCAGCCTGTCGAGGCCAGCTTCGTACCTCATCTTACCCTGCAGTACCTCTTGCCGTTTTCGATTCAGGAGATCTTTGAACGTATTGATGAGCTCCAGGTAGGACGTCGGCGTGACGTAATTATGACGAGATAACCGCTTCAGGAAATCCCTTGTCAGCGTCTGCGTGGACGTATGGAAATACTGACACATCGCAATGCAGGCGTGACGTTCATCGTTTGGCATGTCAATCTCGTCGAGGAACTGCGTGGCAACCGCGAGCAGGGCATCCTCGGGCCAGGGTTGCAGCCAGTCGATGGTGCAGCAGTTCACCAGTGCGGGAAACTTGCGAATTCGGGTGCGGAAACTGTCGCCGATCGGTGACATTGTCACCACTACGTGCAGGTGTTCACGCACTGTCTGTACAAAGAAGTTGAAGAGAGCCACTGGACTGCCGTCCGTCTGCACGGATCTAAACTCGAGTTAGAAAAGTTAAATATTAATCTCATTTTTATTTTTAATTATTATTTTAAGTATTTTAATTAAAATGTATCGCTTCAACCTTTTTATAGAGTATAATTTTGAATATTTCTCGGCTGATTGAAGTTCGAACGTTCTCGGAGTGATTTTTTAAAAACAGTTTGTTCCATTCCTACTTTTGTACAAAGTAACTTCTATATGTTACAGAATAGAAAAATTACTCTGATTGAATACATATGTCAGAAGGACATTCTTATGTTTGATAAATCATCCTTCAGGTTACTTAAAAAATTTCGGTTGCATCAAAAACAATTTGTCCCATTTTCAAGTGCACAGAATAACTTCTAAGTATCAAAAATAAAAAATATTCTGATTGAATGCAGAAAACATCCTTATGCTCGATAAATCCTTCAAATCGTAAAAAGTTCTTCCTACATGAATTAAGCGTTGATTTTTTTTCTATTTCTATTTTTGCACAGAGTAACTTTTAAATGTCCAGAAAATGTTTCGACATATTTCAAATTTTCTAATTCGATCAGAATATTTTGTGTTTCTGTTTGTGGCATTTATAATTACTTTGTAAAATAAACTAAAACAAATTGTTTTGAAAAAAATTGCTCGGGGAATGTTCCAAACTTCAATCAACTATATTTCTCATATATTGGCGTATTTTCTTTATTTTTTGTAATCCAATTCTTTGATTTTCAATTTCAAATGATTTTAAAGCTTAATTTATAAAATGATTAATTTCTGTTTTAAGCTTTAATCTGTATTCTTCAAGTTTATTAATCAATTTCATTAAACAATAGGAAATTAATTAATATTTTAAAACGTAAACATCTATTTTAAAATGTAAATTTGTATTTGCCTGATGAAGAAATCTCTCTCTAACTATAATCTTCCAATTAATGTTAACATTTATCGATAAGTGAAATCCATTAAATAAATATCATTTTTAAAAAAATCTTAAAAAAATCGTGGCAAAATCAACGTGAAAGATAATTACAAAAGCCAAAATTAAAAGATAACATTCTCTATATTTAATATTATTCAAAATTTTCCGTACTTTATTACGTTGCGAAGAATGGTAGCGTAATTATTAATTACTGAAACAATTTCGCTCTTATTATATAGATTTAATAAATACGATGTATGTCACGGAAGATGTAATAATATTATCGCTGATTAATCAAAAATTTAATTATCCGATTTCAGTGAAATATTAATTCTATTCATGGAAGACAAACTTGTCCCTCTGTCGATCGATGATTCGCATTTTCTCGCAGATCTCGGACTTCTCGTCCGCTGCAAAGAGATTGGGCACCTCGCCGGAGTTGAGCAAGTTGCTGATGTCTTCGAGGAAGGTTTCCTCCTTGATCTGTGTGTCCATGAAGAGGAAGACTGTATGCAGGTCGCTCGCTGCACTTTTCTGTAGGATATTCTTCAAATCTTCGTGCCACTCGTACATGCCATACTGCTGAGATATCTGCACCTGGAAAAGCTCATAATCGGCTATATGAGACGCCAACTTCGTCAGGGATTGCCGTCCGGAACCGCCCATGCCGACCAGAAGAGCATGATTGCGTGGCTGCATCATCACTCGGCAGATCTTCGAGAGATGCTCTATCGCGAATCTGATGGCAAATTAATTTGTCTAATTAATTGTGTGTCTAATCATTCGCTGTAAAATTTATCTCGAGATCTTCAGCAACTAAAGCCTTAACGACGATGCTTTTAATATTCAAAATAAGTAATTAAAAATAAGTAATTAAACATTAACCAAGTACTTATAGTATTAAATTTTTTTAAAGAAAAAAGTTATGAATTAATTTCTATTTTAGAATAATATATTAGAGATATTATACAATATCTAAGCTACTTTGCCAAGTATCGAAGATTTTTAATAAAAAATGTAGACTTGGGGAAAATTCTCTGAACTAAGTATAATTTTACTTCTTATAAATTTTCTCGACAGCGATTGAAGAAATCTTCACATTGATAATTTTTTTTAATTAGTATGAAAAAAATAAATTTTAATAAATATTTATTTGAATATTTCTAAATAAATATTCACCAAATGTAAACATATATTTATTTGAATCAAAAACCATTAATTTAATTTAACCATATTATTTTCTTATTAAATATAAATATTTATCTACTGTGTATGTGCTGTACTGTGTAAATTTATATTTACTTGATACTATTCAAAAAAGTATGTATTAAAATTTGATAAAAAAAAATTGTTTTCCAGATTAAAAAAATAGATCTCTCTTTTTGCTTTATATAACTGTTATAATGCTAATTTAATATGATTAAAGCGATTTTTTCAAAATTAATTGAAAACATACCTGAAAAGAACTAGATTCATTGGCGTCTTGGAGATATCGTTGTACTCTGTGAGATATTCCTCTACCGCTTCAGCGAGGGCATCCCAGTCTTGGATTTCTATGTACTGCTTCTCTTCGGCGAGTGGATCATGAAAATCACAGTAAATGAGATTTCGCAACTGTACTTCCGTTATTTCTGCACCAGGCTCATCCTGTAAATCCTGAAAAAGTCGATCCATGTTGTCGCCCATGTGTTCCTTTATAGTCCTTCGAATCTGCTTCACCAACCATTTACTATCGGCTTCGTCAACCAACCGATCCCCGTAAACTCGGAGCACTTCGTGGACCCATAGCCGCTTTATACTTATCTTAAAAATGTATTAAAAATCATTTAATTCTATACGATAAATATTTTTTACATATTAATATTTTTCGCAAAAAACTTTTTATAATCTTTTAAGATGCTTATTAGCATTATATCATTAAATTAAAAATCATTAAACAATACTTATCAATTTAATTTGAATGTTATTATTCCAGTTTCAGTTTAAGATTGCTAAGACCGAAAATTAAATCAATACGCAGTTTTCACAATTAGATATGTATAAATTTATACCGAAAAGTCCTTAATACACAGAATGAGTTATCTGCGCATTTTCTTTCCTTAAAATATTGGGAGTAATTAATTATAGGATTTATATACAATTTTTTTAAATACATAAACTTACAAATATTTTCCAAAGATGTTAATATATAAGAATTGCATAATCATTCTTGTACACTTGTAACAATAATGTCATAAAAATTAACTCAAAACGTAAACAACCCATCGTGTGTAGTAAAAATGATTGGAAAGTCATCATATGGATATTAAGGAGAACCAAGAAATATGCATGAATTTCGCTCAAATATGTTTTAGTACTTATTTCCTATTAATTCATTCAATTGACAAAACGTAATACTAAAAAATTCGCGAGAAATTTGCAACGAAAATTTTAGAATTTTTATTTAAATTGCGAATATTATTCGTATAATTGCAAACGTTATGATTGTAAAATAAGTTTTTTACATACGTTGCCTGATCATTCATTTAAATTTACATTCTGTAAAAAGTTACATAAAGAGGCGCACGAGAAACTTTCGATGCAAATTTGTCATAAATACTTGAATATTACATCGTGCCACTTGCTCATGAATTAATGAAGAGTACTAAAACATAAAGTTAGGCAAAGTCTGTTTACACTACCTTCCCTTGTAAGATCCAGCAAAAACCGAATAATGCATTTTTCTACTTAGTTGATGTATATTAACATATCTCTCTCTCTCTCTCTCTCTCTCTCTCTCTCTCAGTCTAATGTTATTTATTATTATCTATTAAATTATTCTTTAATTATTGAAGTGAAGATAATGTAATGAAGTTTGATATATTTTTTTTAAAGAATGATTTTAATTCTTCAAAAAAGAAGATATAGGAACAAAAATATCAATAATTTTACAATTATTCGCTTTTTTCTCAAAGTAAAAAACAAATTAAGAAAACAACTTTGTACAATTTCTATTTCAATAGTTGATATCATACCAAATCGATGATGGTTTCGGGAGTAGAAAGCAGCACGCCCTGAATGACCCGCGAGAAATCCCGCAGATTGAATAGATAATGTGACTTTGCGGGGGTTGGCAGCAGGTTCGTTCTCGTCTCCTTATACACGTCCAGAGTGGAGTAGACCAGTTGATTAATGCACGGATTAAAAAAGTCTGGGAAACCACGGGTAGTAAAGTGCCAGGCGGTAATCTTGCTAAATATAGTGATCAGGACGTCGTCATCGAACTCCGAGATTGCCAGGGTGACGAAATGCCGCTTAAACCGTGACGTGACGTCACGTCCGCCAATGGGCGGACCCATCGCGCATATCAGCTGAATGTCCACGAGCTTGATCGGTACCACCTCCTTCCGATCGTACCAAGTCCAGTGATCGAGCCATTGACGCAAAAGCTCAATGGGGGGCTGCGCGCCAAACTGTTCCTTCTGCGGCATCGACACGTCGTCTACGAAGATCACCCAGTGCTGGCCGGGCGGCGCACCAAACAGACCTTATCAGAAATAATTACTAAGTAATAATAGTGATGATCATGATAATAATAACAATGATCATAATAATGATAATGATAACTAAAGACAGGTAAATGGGCTTTTCGACAAATTTAAAAACAATTTTTTGAATAAAAAATGATGAAATTACAAATGTAACAATTGATATGTAACAATTAATATGTATAATTATTTTCAAAACAGACTTTTGCCTAAAGTTTTCTTCATCTTCATAACTGGACAAGTTTTTTTGTGGCAAAAATGACAAAATTACGAACGTATCTTAAACCAATATTTATGATAGGTCCTTATATTTAAGATCGTTTTATATAAATACAGTGTTAAGATGTCAAGCTAATCACAGACCGATGTACAGTTGGTTCTTATGTGTATATATGACCGTCTTAAGTACAGTCTGAAGATATTATAAGCTTAAGACTATCTTAAGTAATGTCTTGAAGCTGTATTAGCATCTTAAGACATTACTTAAGACAGTCTTAAAATAAAGACAGATAACGAATATCAGCCACAAAGCTGTAGGCTAAGACATTACTTAAGACGGTCTTAAGATAAGAACAGACTGTAAATACCAGCCTTATAATAATTGTAGAACTATTTTCAGAATAGCATTTTGCCTCCTCCGCTTCTAAAACCCATCAAGTGTTATATTTTTTGCGATACTTTAAACGACCGCAGTTCTATGTCGATCATGCAAACTCGACGAAAAAGTTTCAGCTTCAAGATCATATACGGAACTGAAAATAAATTTTTTTTTTTTAACTTCGCCCGAGATGTTCTAAAAGCTTAAAAAGTCTCTTCTTTAAAATGCTCTTGAGCAAAGTTAAAAACAACTCTCTTTTTTTTGCAAGAAAAAACTTAACGAGATTTTGATCTCGTACTTTAAAATAAGTTTAAAATGCTCTTTAGAAAAAGCTTTATAATTATCTTCCACAAAGAACTTTATGGTTTGAAATGTCCTTTTAATTTTATTAGAATAATCTTAATAATTTCCAGTGTTAGTAATTTATATATATATATATATATCTTGTTTATATTGATATACATATATAAAATAGAATATTTTAAATAAAATATTGTCATCCGTCAATAACAACTTCAAAAATAAGACCTATAAAATTTTAATTGAATAGCTCACATAATGACTTCTTCTTTACTTCACACATGATTTTATTATAGTAAAGTAATTTCAATAATCATACAATACAATAATACGTGAAAAAAAAACAAATATAAGAAATGCTGAAGTATAAAAAGTTTAGATACAGATCTGAAAATAATTGTATTAGACCATCAAAATAATGATGTAGGAAACAAAATAATTATGTAGGAAAGCATAATAAACAATGCTGCAAAAAGTTTTAATATTCTAGCATCATACTATATATTAATATTCTTAGCTTAAGCATCTTATACGTTCTCATTTTCCAAGGACAGTCCTCGAATTGAACTTTCTGTCCTCGGACAAAATTTGTCCCCAGAATGTCCTCGAATTATCATTCTTGGATTATTGGCACTACAGGAACGATGTTATTATAAAATATTTTAGTACAGTATATGTATATGCAACATGATATTTTTTTAGCGTCCAGTTTCATAATTCTGTGATTATCAATTCTATTCCATCGATAATAGTCTATCAATTTAGTTGCTGCAAATGCATTAATTGTTTAATTATCGCTGAAATAAACAATTGACGAATAACTACATTTTATTTGATCTACCCGTATTTCTTTCTTCTTGTTCTTTCTCATTTCGGTATAGAAAAATAAATATTGCAATGTTAGCACTGATAATAATGTGCTATTGATAGTAATTATAAAAATATAGTAATTGATGATAATTAAAAAAATATGGTAAATATGGTAAACATTGAAAACATTTTTATAACATTAATATTGTATATTAAATATTGTATATTTCCGGTTTACTTATACAATTTGTTAAACAATATAAAACAATATATAAAATAACAGTAATTTTATATATGGATTAACTTTTTTCATGTGCCAGCATATTTCGCAAAAAAGTTGAAACCTGTCCCCGGATTCAATTTAAAAAAATCTAGTAATCTAATAACGTTACGTAATTACAATATTTTGATAATCTAACAAAATTATTTTCAGAGATCTATCTTGTTAAACTTTTAGATACTTCAGCAAAACTGTTTTTCCGTGTAATTTTAATAAAATGAATATTTAAATCGAGAGACAAACCTTTCTTCCTTCGATCCAATTTGCTCATAATGATATCCTGTGTCTGATTGGCGGTAGTCTGCGCCGAAAATATCACAAAGAGTGGTTTGAAGATCTCAGGATTGTTCTTCTTCAGCAGGAACTCCATAATATAAACAGACTTTCCGGTGCCCGTCGGTCCGACCAAAAGGACTGGCTTGTGATGGCAAATGAGGTACCGGAAGAGATGGAAATATCGGACGGTCTCCACCGTGGAGACGATGATCTGGTTCACCGGTATGTCTTTGGGGATCGGTGGAACATCCTTCAGATCCTCCAGCCAGAGGCTCCACCTGCCCTTACCCTCTTTGATGTACTTGTAATCGAAGACTGATCCGGTGATCGGCAAAGAGACTATATAGGGTTCCCTCGGATTGCCGATTTCCGGCGATATGTCAAAGTGTTGGCGAACTTCCTGCGGAAATTCGCGTTCCATCAACGCCCTGAAGAGAATATTAAACCACTCGCGATAGTTGGCCATCAGTGTGACGCCCATCGCCCAGATGCACGAGAAAAAGAAGCAACCCTGTGAAAAGAATAAGACCGATATTCATAGATCGTTCTTATTTTAAAACAATAAGTACTGATGGATCCACGAAAAAGAACCTATAAAAGCTCTCCCTTTGAATTCTCCTTTTTCAAAAATATTTATAGTGAAATGTTATATAATATTTTTGAATTAATTACAATTTTGACGTTTCAAAAATGTTATTTAATTTAAGAAACTTCTAAATATAGAAAACATAGATTCTATTTATATTCTTCTTCTTTTGTCTTAACGTAATGTTAAATAAAAATGTTTTATAAATTGTACATTTAAATAATACTTTTCAATATACTTTTCAATATAATAATTTAAATAATAATTTAATGTTCTATTTTTTTATATTTGACTTTATAAAAAGGCTTTTATTTGTACCAGTGATCTCTTTTTGACTTTCTGAATCCACCAATGTAAGACTAATATTTTAAGATGTCAATGCTGCTTTTTTTAATTCATAATATCTTAAGACTGTACTTGAAACAATCTTAAATTAGATTCTCTTATAAGAATCAATTATAAATACCGGCAAATATCTTTCTAAACACTTCTTCTCTAAAATGACTTCATGCTTTATAAAATGATCGAAATGTCGATAGACTCAGTATATATTTAAACATAAAATTATTAATACTGGTTATTAGTTTAATTTAACGGTAATTGTAAAATTATAATTATATAATTATAATTTAATTAATGTCTAAATATCTCTCTTATTTATATAAATCGGTGTCAAATCAAGACTAATAATCAATAAATTAATATTAATTATATCCGTTTAATCTTTTTGTGTTTATTATTATTAAGAAAATTATTATTAAGCCATTATTATTAAGAAAATAAATAAAAAATAGCAAACTGCATTTTTTTAGAAATACTTTTTTATATATAATCAGAATTTTTTCTGTCAATGTAAAAATTAAACAAAATGGAAATAACTGTATAAATAAAAAATAACTACTTGTTATTTTTCCTGTTTAATTATTATTATTGGTAAGATGAATAAAAAATAGTAAACTGCGTTTCTTTGAGAATCGGAATTTTTCTGCCAATTTAAAAGTAAAATAACAGTATATATCTGAAAAGGTATCTGATGATTTCACAATTTATGTAGTATAATTTAAACTCACTTCTACTTGCGCTTTCATGTCCAAATCGGAAAGCGCGTTCACGTACTTCTGATCGCGAAAATCATCCAGGAAGCAGTCGTACAGATACATAACTGAGCGCGTTAGATTAGCATCCGGCATCGTTATCATTTCCTGCAGGCAGAGAGTAGACCGTGAGAACTTGTAATTTCCGACGGAAACGAGAAAAGTTTCGCGTAACACGAACAAAGTTTATTTGTTTATTCTTTTCCTAACAATTGATATTCTTCAAGCATGAATCCAGAATTGAGCGTTGGGATTAAGAATCTGAAGACTTTAAATTTCGTGAGGAAGAGCAGTTTTTTTAAACCTTTGCGCCACAACGACGTATCAGATGCAACAGAGGCGGACAAAAACGCAGGTACATGTCTTTCAAATGGTTCTTAATATCCTCGGTGAAACTGAGCGGTAATGTGTTCAACCACGAGATCAAAAGTGGAGTCCAACCCAGACTCACCGGCTCCATGTAGATCATACCACACCGTGACACCGTGGCAGGTGATGCAACCTGATAATAATAATAACAATAATCTTTAACTTTAAGTTTTGAATGTAAAATTTAAATTTTCTACTTATTTTCTAGAAGCAAATATTTTACGCTTAGAAGAAAAGGATTAAAAATCATGATATTATTTTTGGATAGAAGACATATGGAGAAATCAATTTTGGGTCAATCGTTTAATAAAATTACTTTAATGAACCTACATAAATTTAAAATAATAATGCATTTTTATATTACTTTTCAGTAATTGCAAATTTAAAAGAGATAAAATTTAGCTTTTTGTTTTAAGAAATTTTTCGGCATACACAATAATAAGATAATCATTTTCCACAAACGGACTTTGATAGAATGTTGAATCAAAAATAATTTATGAATTACCTCCAAATCCATAGGCTCGAAAATCAGATTTGTCGTAGGTGCGAGCAGAATGATCTCTCCGGATGTAAGACAGAGTTTCTTATTGTCATCCAATACCGTATTCATGTTCTCGATCCAAAGTGCATCTACTGGGCCGTCGAAGATCAGCCACTTCCTATTCAAGTTAATGGAAGCGGCAAAGGCTCGGTAGGATACCGCCAGAACTCCGTCACTCCATTCGTGCGACGCGGGATCGAATTGGCCATACAATTGGCCCATCGTGATGGCCTTGGGATTGATGACGGTGATCTCTACGCGATGTTCGTCCATCAATTTTCTGTCTTCTAAAAGGCCGAGACAATCTGCCAACATTCTGTAGGCTGAAGTTTTACCACCGAACGGCAGCCCAACGATCATGAAGCCGTGGCGCACGATCATCATTTCGTAGATCTGCTGGATCTTCTGCAGGAAGTAGTCCGTGCACTGCAAATTTGCCGTGGCGCACGCATCCCGTGTGCATGCGTTGATGTGGGTATAATCTGGCGTTGGTAGCACAACGCCGGGAAACAGGTCCGAAGCTATTCCTGGTGTTAAAGAAAATCCCTTAAAATCCTTTTTTTGCCAATAGTAGATTAACTTTAATCTCGGTTTAATACTCATTTTTTTATAATCGTATTTAATTAATATTTTTATGAATGAGCTGAATCATTTATGTAAAGAAATCACACGTATTTAAAAAATTATCCATTTTGCCTACATATATTTTTAACAAACAGAGTCAAACAAATTAGAAAAAAAAATTGGACGGATTATTGTTTCACTTCTAAATTAGAAAAAAAAAAGATGCAAGAAGAAAATCTACCTTCAAAGAGTGGTAGATCGTGGACTAGAAACTTTGGCAAATTAACATCCAAGATACTCCTCAGCATCAAGATATCCTCGGATTCATTGGGATAGCGAAGCTTCAGATTGCCGGCGGCGATCAGCACGGATTTAACTGCCCTCATGCCGTAATCATAATGATGCTGACTGCTGAGTTGTTCTGAACAGAGCTTGTAAGCGGTGACGATCTTCACGGCTAACGGTCTACCATTGTAGAAGCCGTAAGAATACAAGGTATTCTCTGCAATAAGAGCATAATCAGGCACCATCATTGCCACTGGCCGGAAGAGGGCCTTGAGATTGTCCGGCAGTTCGGTTCTGCCGGCGTAACCCGGATTCATAGTAATGAATACAGCGCAGGTATGATCGAGATAGATCTCCGTGCCCTCAAAGATCATCTTCTCGGCACCGGCATTGATCGCGCACTGAATCGTCAGGATCTGCTGCGCGACGACCGACAGGACCTCCAGGTCGATCCGGTTGAATTCATCGAAGCAAGACCAGGCACCGCACGAGGCGAGACCCTTGAAAAACTTGCCCAGCGCGATATAGTCGAGGCCCTCGGAACAGTTGAAGACCACGCACTGCTTGGCGACCGCCTTTGCCAAGTCCTTCGTGGTCTCCGTTTTGCCAGTACCGGCTGGTCCTTCGGGTGCGCCGCCCAGGTGAAGGCCCAAGGCGCCGAAAAGGGTGCGGTAGCATCGATCCGTCAGGGGAGTGATTACCAGGCGAGATGTATTGCCGAGGTATTCGCAGCCGTAACGTATGTATGAATTGATCATATACGCCCACATGTTGTCCTCCTACTCGAACAAGATGTAATTGTAATAAATAATGCAGAATCGGAAGTAAAATATTGAAAATACAATAGAGGCAACGAAGCAATTTGACAAATTACTAATACAACTGTAATTATAAACGCCATTTTGATTATATGTATTGATTTAATAAATTCAATTAATTTATTAAATTTATTAAATTATAAATTTAAAAGGTAAAAGTTAAACAGAAAAATCGTATTACTATACCTTTTTTAAATTTATAAAAAAAAGTGAAGTTTTTTTCTCTCTTTTGCAAAAATGCCAGAAAGCACATAAACATTCTATGAATGTTGTATAAATATTTAAATATCTGTATAGAAATACTATTCTATAGAAATATTTAAAAAAACTATCAAATATTAATCATATTTTTATAATACATTTGAATAACTTACTATTGAATATAGATATTTACTGAATGTACATAAAATATTTTATACAATATTCAATGGAATATTGAACGTATATTTTTATATATGTAGACCTAATCTTGTTTTAAAATAAGTACATTGTGCATATATAGTTCATTAACTTTATGAATATTCTGAGGAACATTTTGTAAATCGTTTTATTATAAATATATATAATAAATTTCTGAATAGAATGTTCTATGTATATTCGATTCAAATATTCGGTAATTAAGAACATTTAAACTTTATAAAATTATTCATAGAATATTTTACAAAATAATTCATAGAATATTATATAAAATTATTCATATTTTGTGCTATCTAGAAATAAGTTAAAAATACACTAAAGTAACTTGAAATTAAGTCTTGCAACGCAATAAATATAATTTGAATATTAATTAAACAGACGTACCAGCCAATAGTATCTAAGTTGGCACAACCATCTGAAGTCGGTACTTTTTACAACTTGCTCCTTGTAGAGGTCCGCGAGAACGTCCTTGCTATGAACACTCAAAGTAACCAGCGCCTCTAAAAAAAAAAACAACAAACACTTCCCATTAATATATAAAATTATTAAAAATACTCCAAAATATTTTAGAAGCATCAGTTTAATTACGTACCCAACGTGATGCGATTCTGCTTCGAAAGGATTCCCCTGATCAGCAGAATGATGTCGTTGAGCTCTTCCTGGCATTGCACCAAGTATCTCTTCAAACCAGCCACTCCCGTCAGCATGGCCTCCTCGACTTGTTGCGTCCAATACGTCTGATCTACGCAGAGAACAGTCTGACCGGGCCACTCGAGGACCCAAGTCGTTCTCGGCTTCATGTGGTACGCCAGGATCGCTTGGTACACCATGTGACGCACGCTCTTCCTCATTTCCGTCTCGAGCTCGATCAACCACTTCTCGACTTGTCCTCTAGCAATGGAAGTGGATATGATCTCTAAGATAATAACCTCCTCGCCTTCCGTGGATCGCATCGCTAGCACTTCAAGCTCTTCGTTGAACTTCAGTCGAGCTATACCCTCGAAACACTTCTTCAAATGCGGCTGCACGCTGAAGAACAATTTCACTCAATAAAAAATAGTCTTATCCTTCAAGTTCTTGAAATAAAAGATCACAAATAAATTACGTTACTATTTAAATAGATTATTTATAATTACATAAACAATTTATTTAAATTGTATTTGATTGTTCTCAGAAAAACAATCAAGTGGAAGAATAGTCTAATTTATCTCTCTTATCATTAGTAAAATAAAAATTAAAATATACATAGTAAGATATATCTAAAATAGAAATTTAAAAACATGAATAAGTATAAGATCAAATTTTACGAAATTAAAATTATACATTATTAATTTTATATGTAAAATTACTGCAAATTGTTATTATTACTATTATACATTTAGTATTTCTGAATTTGAGATTTTATAAATGACTTACCGTGTCGGATCTTTCGTCTCGGAGAGAATCTCCAGCAGCTCGTCGTTAGAGAGGAAGAAGAACCTGGGGAAGAAGAGTCTCTTCTTCTCCAAGTATTCATTCAGACCTTTTTGAATTAGTTCCAACAACCCAAAGCCCTTTTTCAGACGCTCCAGCATCTTCTCGATCTCGATGATAGCGAGAACGTGCGGCTCGCCATAGACATTCTTCATGATCTCCCGCCAAATCTTGTCGACCTGCGCAAACTTCCTTCCTTCTTCCGGCATCTGCTGTTGAATATCCGGCGAAGTGAAGATTGGCTCCAAGTACATCCACGTGCTCTGCACCTTCAACCACTGGTCCAGAATGTCCTCCAGCAGGTGCAATGTCTTCTCCCATTTGCTAAAATTAAAAAATTTCACTTCAAAATTAAAAAATTTCATTTCAATATTAAATAATTGTTATTATACACAAATCACAAATGTAAAACTAATAAAATGCCAACTAATAAAGTAAAATTAAATAAAGTAAATTAATAACGTAAATAAAACATATTATTTATCAAATAAAATAAATTTAATTAATTAAATAATAACATTAATTTTATGAGTTTGAAATTCATAATTTTATCAATTATAAATGTAATTTGTAATTTATAATATCAAAATAATAATTAATATTTATCAATATTGAAAATATAATATACTGAAACAATAAATAAATAAAATTGCAAATGAATTAGAATGCAATAATAAAAATTATAAGTAACAGTATTTGTAGAGATAAGATATGTGATACAGATTATTACTTTTAATATAAAGAAGATAATAATAAATTAATAAATGACAATAAATAAAAAAACAATAATTTAATTACTAAAAGATACATTAAAATAAATTGAGGTTCAAGCTTCTGGAAATGTTCATTATTTTCAGCGTTAAGCTCTTCGTACAATTAATTCTTACATTATTCTAGCCTCAAAAGGTTTGATGTAAGGCGAATTTTTAATGATCACCGCCTTTGTAATGTGATCATCCAGTAAGAGCTGTATCTCGTCGACGCTGGCGATGACGAAGGTGCCGGTGTCCTTATAAGGATTCACCGTAAAGGTCAGATCGACCCAGTCTCGATGCATCTTGTCCATGCCTCTTTCCAGAGTGTCCTCTTTCGTGGCACCTTCGGAGAGGCCCTCGAATTGCGGAATGAAAGCGTCCAGACCCATCATTAGGATCTTGCCCAGTGTTAAATCGGCATCGAATTTGATCGGAATGCCCACAATCGCCGAGATCTGATCCCAGTGCCGCGCTTTTATTCCGGGATTACCCAGAGTCATCACCACTGGCATCCGCTCCTTAAACTCTTCGATTCTCTCACGAACCGTGGCCGCTAGTTCACGCACGTCCGGCTCCTGGAACGTCTTCTCCAACTTGTAGATTATCCTACATTCGATTTTATCAAAAAATCAAAATCACAAATGCGGCATAATAATAATATAAATCACATCGTTGTTAAGCAATTTTTAATTTTTATGCCTAAATTAAATCAATTTGATGATTATAGCCAAATAATTATAGAAAAGATAGATATTATCGTAGTAAGTAGAGTTTTCTAATTAGGTAATAAATTTTGACTAACTTTTAGTTTCTCAACTAGTAACAAATGCATATATCTTATAAAGTCTTTTACACTAAAAAAAGATATGCTTTTCAAAAATTAAATTATTATATTTTTAATTTTTATAAACTCTGCTTTGAATTTCTTATATAGATAATAACGCAAATTTAATGTTATTAAATGTTTTTTACAGTATATAAATTTATAATATAAAAATAAATGTGATAATATGCTTTTTTCTTGTTTATGTATGATTTTAGTGATATATTAAAATAATAAAATTTATTGACAATATTTAACGCGTTAAAAAAATTACACTGATTTACAAGGTTCCTGTTTCTTAACACCTGAATGATGAATTTTTATGTCTTTTATTATATAAAATAAAAAAAAAGAAGTTACAAAGAGTTTAAATTTGTAGTTTTTATAATAAAATCCTTGATTTTTTAAAATCTGAATCTTTTACTTTATATTCTTTTTCAGCAACTATAAATACATAAGAATAACTATCCAGGTATTGAAAAACAAAAACCTTGTAACATACAATGTAATTTTTCTCATCCTTATCTTCTATTCTAAAAAGATAATTTTCTTTTTATTACAAAATTTTGTTCTTGGTTTTGTTATAACTTCGCTATAACTTTGAAGAATATCGACCTGTAATACGTTCCTACGTCATTGTCAATATCTTCGGGATTGTAAGAGCCGATTGTGCTGTTTATCCATTTGTCATATTTGGTCAAATACTCGCAGATGCTGTCGAAGAGCTTCTTGAACGATATCAAACGATCAGCAATCCGTTTTCGTAACGGATATTGCGTGATTTCCCAACCGAAGGCAACCTCCTCCTCGTTGAACTTGTCGATCTTGTCCATTGCCATGATCAACCGGTTCTCCAAATTTTGCGCCTTGCGCTGATACTGATACACCTCCTCGATGTCGCCCCAGTATTGCATCTCTTCCACTTGTTTCACGTACGAGTCTAGTTCCTCAACGAATTTCTGATATCTGACTGTAAAAAAAACCAATCGTGTCTTTCAAAATATATTTATACGTAACATTAACGTCAAAAATAAAATAATTTTAAAAAAGGCAAACACAAAATAAATTAATTTTGATAAACCCTAACACGAGGCATGTAAAATATAAAATATTTTTGACGAATTCAATTTTTTATTAAGTGTTATTTTAAAAAATCAAATATTCAATTTAAAAAATATGTGGTTTATACTTTTAGAAAGAAATAAATTTATTTCTATGTAACGAAATTCTACGAATCTCAGTTTAAATTATTAATAATACAGTCATGTCCAAAATTATTACTGAGAGAAAATGTACTAAATATTAATAATATTTGTTTGAATGATACTAGCTGAATATTTACACATTTGTAAACATACTTTTTTGGTATATTAATTTGATTCAGCAATAATTTTTTTATTTGATATAAATATTTACCGTATTTATTACGGTTTATTTACCGTAAATATAAATGTTAAATTAATACTATCTAAACAAATATTTATTAAAATTTAATACATTTTTTCTTGGTGTAGGTATTACTAATTAGTTTTTTTTTTAAATACAAATTACTGTTTCTTTTAATGATTTCTTGAAATTAATTAAGATCCATGCGTGCCTATTTTTCTGGAATTTATTGCATAATTGTGTTTAAATGCTCCATGTTAATATATAGTTATAGTTTAAAAAAATAAAATCATGTCGTAGATTGGTCTCCACAAAGTTCTGACTTCAATTCAATTAAACATTTAGGAGGTCACTTAAAGAAAAAACTTTGTAATCGAAAATTCATTTCGAAACAAGGTTTATAAATTAAAATTATTTTGAAAAATTGGGACGAATAATCCATTTACAGAAAACTAGCAGAGAGTTTATCAAAAAGAATTACAGAAGTTATAGAACAAAAAAGAAGTACATAATAAAATATTAAATATTAATAATTTATTAATAAACAAAAGCTATTAACTAACTTTATCATACCTATTTGAATTTATATGTACTAAAAATTATGAAATTTATAAAGATTTCTAATCTTGAACATAGCTGAATATAATTCAATTAATTAAATTAATCCAGATTATTGTCGAGATCAGAGTATCATCGAGGGAATGATATCACCTTTCAACGCATCTTGGTATTCCTGCATCTTGTTCTCCATGATCACTCGATTGTCCTCGAAGATCTGGGGCATTCTGTGATACCATTGGAAGACCACGTTGTTGTTACTTATCTCGCTCTCCGTTAGCAGCCAGTAATCCGACAGGAACGCGATGTGCTCGAGCACGTCCAGCAGTCTGAGCTCCAGGTTCTTTAGAGTGACGTCACTGGTTCGGACGAACTTGATGAGTTCCATCAGAGCCGCGGTATTGGGAGGTGGGGTGAGGATTCGCTCGGATATAGCTTCATATTCCGCTGTGGCACTGGATACAGATTAGTTTGAGAGAAATGAACGCTATATAACATTCGGGGATAGAGAATCATAGGGGAAACTCAAATTAACTGTACACAGAATAACATTTTGTGTCTTCCAAAGATCCACCCAAATTTTAACTACACAAAGTAAATTGTTAGAAAATAAAAATAAATTACAAAAGAAATTATAACATAAAAAATATAACGTTGACACGATTATGAAATATTTTTTCAGTAAAATTAACATTTATAATATATAAATTAATGCATTTGATTCATTTATCTTAAAATTGTTTTTAAATATATTATTTTTTATTATTTATCGTCTTACTTATAAATTGCATTATTTTAACACTAAAAAGTGTTGAATATCAATTTAATATAAAATATTTAAATAACAGAATCACACTATGTTAAATTAACAAGCAGATATATTAAAAATTCAACACAAAAACTTTAACATAGACTAATTTTAATACATATACGTCATACAGAATATTTTCTACTATACTCCAATAAAATATGTAGTCCTCTCAAAGTAATGATTATCTTTACAGAGAAAGCCACTATAGTGACGTTAAAATGTAATGAAATAATGCAATAAAATAATAACTTAATTAATTATAACTTAAATCTATAACTAAATCTTATTAAAAAAAAGATTTTAAAAATAGATCCCGTCTCTTAAATCAATCTTTAAATAATTTTGAAATCCACGCTATGCACAAATTTGCTAAAATATTAATTAAAAACTAATAAATTGCGAAAAGTTAAAGGCAAAAATTAACGAAGATTTTTAACACTTAATTTTAAAAGGTTTTAGATGTTTTATATATATTTAATATTCACTTCTTCACCGTATTCTGATATCGGTCGACAAGGCGCTGAATTAGTAGTCCTTTGAAGTACTCAACGTTCTCCACCACGACCGTAACGAAGGGTGCGTGAGAAACTTCGAAGAATCCCGCGAAAACTGTCCTCTCGATATCGATCGGTATTTTTCCGGCGAGATCGTGATAGAGTTTAATATTCTTCCCGTACTCCTGCAGCTTCATCCTCTCGTTTAGCAAGAAAGCCTCCGTCCGGTCGAGTTCCTCGTCGTTGTAGAGGTGAGCGAATCTACAAAAAAACGGACGTTATCGAGCAGTTTATCACAGCCACCTGCGGCAATAGGATCGATAAGTACTTTCTCAACTCTGCCATCTTCTGTTCCGGGATTATTCTTTCATGATCGATCAGCTGATTTATCTGTCTCTTGTACTGCTCCACGATGATCTGCGATATCTGCGGCTGCGAAGCGCACAGGAAACTGTTTGTAATAATAATTTAAGAGACAAGTATTTTAACAATTCATAATTTATTATGTAAACATAAATGTATGTAATTTCATTGTTTACACGTTAAAACGTGAATTTATAAAATTGTGGTTCTTTGAAATTATTACATTATTTTATATAAATAATCTTTATAACAATTATTACGTATAAATTTAAATTATTAATAATAATTTTTTTTATCATGTATATACAGGATTCGAGATAGACAAAATAATATGAACAAAATAATATGAAAAATATGCCATCAACTTATATTATTAATAAGAAGTTGACCTTATTACAATTTGTCTTAAATACAGATTATATCCTTGTTGGATCAGTATATGTCATACATGCTTGAAAAATATACTAACTGCAATTCCAGTAAATAGTAACTAGTAATAATATAACATCAATGTTACAATTTCACACTTAACTGTATAAACACATATAATATATACATACATATTTTACGTAACAATCATGTTGTTAAATGCGAAATTATAATATTGATATTACGTTATTATTAATTACTTTATGTTTATATATTATTCTTCTCTAACAGAACATCTTCTAATTATTTAAATTAGAGGAGGAAATTTGTTTCTTTGCTTTTCAAAACCATAATGATATTTAAATCAGAAAACTACATTGGTTAAGAGAAATGTAGACATTTTGGGGAATAAAGAGAAATTTTTGGAAAATAAAATAAGAAAAAAATTTCCTTCTCCAGTATCACTATATAAATAATTAAAAAATATTTTATTAAAAGAATAGTACATTCCATTAGTAACTATTAGACATTGAGTGACTGTTCCAACGAGAATAAAATATGTATTAAAAATAAATGATCCAATTTCTTATTAATAAAACAAGTAATAAAATAAATAGTGTTAGGTCTTATATTATTCTGTCTGTCCTTTCTATTTGTAAACAATTACTGAAATTGAAAATTAGTACATATATATTTTAGATAGTTACGTAATAATGAATTAAAAGATAGAGACAGGAGAAATGATTTTATTCCGATTCTTATTTTATGATCAAAGATTTCAGAACAAGAAGTCAGTTCTTCACTTGGATCTTCATATTTTATGATGTGGAACCTTGAGAAATTCTCGAGGTCCTGCCCAATCAATGTAGAGTTGTGTCTCTAATCTTTCAAAATTCCTCACAGCATCGCACATCGCCGTGAGAATGTCGCAAAGCAATTCCTTAAAGATGTCGAAAGATGGTTGGAAAACGAGTTCCTTGGAGATCACGACGACGTTCATGTTAAAGCGGCAAGTTACGGGCTGTGAATAAATACAAAAGAGATAGTATGAAACGGTATGGCTTCCTTTGCCTACAAATCATTTGCCTACAGTGCCAGTTGCTTGCATCACTTTTGCCGATAGTTCGTTTGCGCAAAAAAATTATTACCTACAGCTTAATTACCTACATGAATTTTTGCGTACAAATAAAAATTTTAGAAATGGAATTACATTGGCCTACATGTATTATCTATTATATACAAATATTATTGATAATATTATTATAATTTGATATTAGCTCCAATATTGGCCAGACATTGGCCAGACAATATATTGCCAAGATTGGCCATAAATTGAGGCTCCCAATATTAGAACGTCAATTTATAATCAATATTGACCAGAAATTGAGGCCCCAATATTGGCAAGAAGTAAAATTTTCAAAGAAATTCATTATCATAATTATATCTATTTATAAACTTATTTTTTTTTCGAGTATTATTTGCTCATAATTTACAAAAAAACAAAATAATGGAAATCAAGATAAAAGCAAAAATTAAAATTCTAGAAAATTAAAAAAAAATTGTTTTTCAATAATACCTACTTATCTACAAAAATATTGTGAAAACAAAGTCGAAGATTCAAAAAAAGGAAAATTTTTTTACTTTTCTAGATACTATCCATTCATAATTTGCAAGAAATGTAGAATAAATGTCAATTAAAATTGGGTGAAAATCGAGATAAAAGCAAAAATGAAAATTTTAAAAAATCCAGAAAGGTTATTTATCAATAATACCTACTTAGGTGCAAAAATGATATAAAAACAACATCGAAAGTTTAAAATTTAAAAAAGAGATGAATCGTTTATATTTTTCTGATTTTCATATTTTCTATCAGCTCATAAGTTGTAGGAATGTTGATTAAAAAAAATTTGATTAAATGTTAATTAAAATCGCTTTATTACTGCGTTTTGTTACTGTGTTTTTTTTCCTACGTTTTTTGAATATCTGAAAATGACACAAGATGTAATGTAATGTATTGTAATATTACCCAATATCTTATAGTAAGTAAGAATGTACAGATTTTAAACGGTTCATATTATATACATCAATTGTTTAAATTTTACTCATATATTCTTTTTTTTTATGTTATTATTATTAATCAAAAGTTTTGCATGACAATATATATATATATCAAAGTAAAGACAAAAGTGAGAATTCTAGGAAAAGTTACGTATCAATAATACTATTTGCAAAAATTAAATAAAAACGAAGTCTTAAAATTTGAAAAAGAGGAAAGTTATTATTGTTATTGTTTTAAATACTATCCGCTAATAACCTACGGAAGATGCAAAATAGACAACTTCTAAATTTCGCCATCAGCTGTCATCTTTTGTTTATTTTTAAATCTCCAATTGATTGTCATAACATCTGGGTTACGCGCGCGATAGGAACTCAAGGCGAACGAGCGGACAAGCCTTGAAAAGCCTTGATAAGCAGAAATTGATGGAAATTGTGTCTCGTATCGTTCAATAATGTTCGCGCGACAGCGGATAAGCGGAGGAAGGAAATGCCGAACGCGTGCGAGTTTCCTCGTCTGAAAATCATTTCGCGTCGATCGATCGCAAAGGCAGATATGTATATTCACCTTGCCGCTTACGATGTAATTAATGAAAGCCAGCAGAGAGTGTTTGCATATCCTTAAAAGCTGCGCCTCCATCACCTTGCTGGCACAATCGAAGAACCGTTTGAACTGCTTACGTCGCAGCGGGCTGGGCACCATATTCTTTCTATTATTCTGTTACAAATTTAAAAAATCAAAGGACGCTTCTAAGGATGTACTACATGTATTATTTAAAAAAAATTTTTAATTACAAAAAAGTTATATGTAACGATAAATAATACAAAAAGGCAAACTTGAATCAAACGCGAAAGGCGGTTGGTAAATAAAAAATTTACGTGGAAAGATTAAATCAAAGTCGATATTAAGTAGGTAAAAAAAAGCACGTTTTTAAAAAATGAGATTAAATAAGAAAATTTTCATTTACACTATAAAATTGTATTAGATATAAATTTAATTTTGAACTGTTTTTTACGAACATTTATTTTTATTCCAAAAATATGAATTTTTCAATTCCAGTCACTGTTTGCAAAGACTGTAGATCTAATACATCTTTAAATAGATTTATCATATAAATGATGGGCGAAAATAATAAACAAATAAACAGACAAAGAAAGTGAAGACTCGAAATCCAGAAATAGCTTTTAATTTATTCCAAAATTCAGCCGTCGGGCACAAAATTAATATTAATAAATACTATTTAATAAATACTATAAATATAAATATTGATAAATAAAAGAAATAAATAGAAAATCCATGAAAGCTTAACAGGAGACAGAGAGAATAAAAATCAAGCAAAATAAAGTTGATTTGCCTGATTCTACTTTTAATGTAATGTGACGATAATTAACATGTTATTTCTTTTCCAATGCTTTACCACGAGAAATATCTTTTGAATCCCGCTATACCAGAAATTCTTCAGAATTTTCCAATTGGCGACGATCTGACGAATAATTAGAGTGTGAAAATTCATCAGATCCCAGCTTTCCTTGTGCACGACGATGTGCTCCATATTGATCAGCCGGAATGTACTGAAAGAATTGACGTTATTCACTAGAACAAGTCACGACAGCGCAAATTAAGTGTGTTTATAATTCCGATACCGGTAATCGCGAGCCCAATGATCCATTGTCATTCGCATGCATGGATTTATCAAATACAGATCGGTATACAGAATTTCGCGGCAATGCTCTACCTGCTTCCGTAAGTCCAGCAGAATATACCGCTCCTTTCGAATCATGTCGAACTGCAATGCGATCAGTACAATTAAATCGCAAGAACTTCGATCTCTAGTCTGCATTTCGCAATTTTTTAAAATAAGCATCGACAATGAAATAAAATAAATCGATATTCACAATACACTTTTGTTACTATAATAGTTATCTACATATGGATAGGATTTCAGTAATTCCATAAGTAAAAAAAATCTATTTTTTGGAGGATTGATAAAAACGTTCTAATTTTAAAAACTGTAATGCTAAAAATAGTTGGAAATTGTAAAAATATGTAAAAATTGCCTTGTTATCTCACATATTAAATGAAACTTTTAAAATCTATTTCCCAAAAAAACTAAAAATGAAATATTAAAAATATTAAAATATTTACTTATGTCGTTTTTTTAAAAAATGAACATTTCTATACATATGAGAGTGTTTTTTTAATTAGAAAATTCTGTAAATATAATGATAGCCTTCTAAAAACGTTATAAAATAACAGATTGTATAAATGACATTATAATAAAATAAACGATATTTATTGTTAAAAAATATACAAAAAAAATACAAAAAAAGTAAACTCATAACATTAAATCCAATATAAATTACAATATTTCATTAATGAATATAATATATTTTTATGTCTATGTAAGGAGACTTAAATCACTATATTGTAGTAAACTTGATATTTAGGAAAGAAATACTCAATTAATATGGTCTTTGAAGAAAATCGTGTATCTACCTTTCCTGATTCTGAATCCCCTGATATTTCAATTTGGACAAAAAAATTAACTTACATAATTTCTGAAATAATCAATTCATTGTACGTTGAGATAGAAAATCTTGCACTGAATATTTGAAATTTAAAACTCTCAGTCCTATTTAAATCTATTTTTAATAAATGTAAGTCTTGATATTTCACATTGAAATATTATTCGATATTTTTCTTATACTTCAGAATCTTGTCGATAAAACATTAAGCTTATCTTCAGTTACCTCCGATCTGATTTTATTCTCAAATTGATATAGAAGTCTCATTTATAATTCGATCTTTCTTCCAATGGCCAACCTGTGATGGATATTCCTCGAAAGGATCCGCGAGCGCGAACTTGACGATAGCCTTCTTCATGTTCTTTGTGAAGTCCTCCTTAATCTCGAAGATCAGATCATCGGTAAAATTGAAAAATTTCTCCCGTAGACTGCCAGGAACCAGATCGAGTATCGCCTCGACGAAAACGTCCTCGATGCTCACTGCGTGAATTGTATCGACTCCATTGCAAATGTAATAATAATATTTATTGATGTCCTTATCGTCACTCAGATCCACATCCTTTTCCAGCTCTGGTTTCACTATCAAACCCACCATAAATCTAATCGCAAGGATCGGGATTCATTTAAAGAATTTCTTTGAACTTTTTCCAAGAGAATAATATAATAATTAATCAAGTATCATTATTTTCTTAATTGGCATTATTAGCAATATAAATCGTTTCACTTTATATTAAGTAATTGGTTAAGCATCTGTTGAGTAATTGATTTTTCATCCCTTAATATACTCATACATTTAACATTGTTTTATAATTCAATTCAAATTTCATTTTTAATTAATTAATAATTTTATAATTTTATTAAGTTAATATAATTATGTAGATTTATATAAATTAAATAATTCAAATTTAATTATATTTACGTTGACTGTGCCACATGTTTAGATCTGATATAATACTTGAAAACTTAATTTAATTACTGCTTTAACTTTGATTGTACCAAGTAAATATTCGAAGTTATTTGGACATACAAATTTCGGGTTTGCTTTTTGTACCTGCGAAACTTCTCCTCGCGAAGACGTTTCATTGTGTGAGGTATGCCACGCAATTTTTGTATCTTTCCTTTAATTAGAGCCTCTCGTTTCCTCTTACTTTTAGGACTAATCAAGTCCGATGGCAGAGAAAATAGCGGTTCCACCTTCGTTTCGAGGATCTTCGGTATTCGAATCGCATCCTCGGATTCGCACCTTCGTGCCTTTGTTTTCTCCAAACGAGATGAAACTTCCATAATCAATCACAATTATGACAATTAATGTCACAATGCGACATTTAACAGAATTCTAATTTATCTCTGGAAAATATACAATAATATCACTGTTCGCGAAACTCCAAGCAATTTAATTCATACACGATCTTTCTAGAATAAAATATTTTAATATTGCTACGAATATTAATTAAATTCCGAATGACAAAGGGCAAAATTACATTAAATTATAAACACGCGTCAGATATATACATTTGAAACAGAATATTTATAAAATGCAACTAGATAATTATTTCATATAATTTTTGGTTATTATTTACGTTAAAATATATATATATATATATATATATATATATATATATATATATATATATATATTATATATTGAAACATATTTTTACGGATTTGGTTTCAAATGAATTTATTTATCTCAAAAATTTATTCAGATAAATAAAATATTTTATTTAAAAATACTTAATACTATATAATTAATAAAACTATAATAATATTGTAAAAATAATATAAAGTGAGGGATATATGTATAATAAATATTATATATAATAGATAATATAATATGAAATAATAAAGATATAAAAAAGTGTAATCAAATATAATATAACGTAGATAGATATTTAAAAAAGAATACGTCATTTTAAATTATGTTATATTAAAAATATATTTCTAACAAAATATATAATAACATTAAATAAAAAATACACAATAATTATAATTACTACAATATTTATAATTATTAGTCTAAACACTTATACAAATAATTTATAATTACAATAATTATTATTTCAAAATATTTACATTGATATTTCTACAAAATTTAGACAGCATGTCTGGTGAAAATTTTTCTCAAAATGTTTATACAAATTAGAACACTTTTCAGAGATATTAGAAAAGTTTATATCTTTTTTTATGTATAAATTCTAAAATACTCTAAGATTTTTAAAATTTCTTATTCTATAAAATTTCTGAAAAAATATCTTAAACTTTTTCAAATTTTATAATATTACAGAGAAATTATAGGATGAGAACTTTTAGAAATAAAATATTTCAAGATTTATATACATGAAAAATTAAAAAAGAAATGTACTTTCTCGGCATTTCTGAAAAGTATTCCAATATTTGTATAAAAAAATCTCAGAAATTTTCTTAAAGATTAAAAAATTTTGAAAAATTCTAAAATTTATATAAAAATTCTGAAATATTATATGAAAAATTTTCACCAAGTACTAAAAGGGGACAGGGGCCTCGAAAACGCCCTCTTGATGGAGAAATGATTACGGATTTGTGGTGTATTCTAACCTTCAAACACGGTGAGTGTTTTGTACCGCTGAATCGCCGCGAAATAGTTCTAGATTTGCGAAATCAACTCGATCTGCCACGAATATTCGCAGACTAGCGTCTCACGTAATTAACAGCCAAATTGATCCGCATTTGTGCGAGCCACGCGTATCCTCGTGTCATTCATGCGCATCTGAAAATTCTCAAACTACATCCTCGATCGCAGTTTCTAGGCAACGTAGTCGATCGATTCGGCAGAGTTAACGAATCCCGCGAAATCGGCGAGCGAAGACAGTCCTCGCATTTGCATCTCTTTCCTGTCTCCCCTTCAATGAGAAGCAATTCCAATCCTGCAATTCCGATTCTCTCTTTTAGGTTATGTTTCAGGAACCACCTGCGTCTCGATTGTCGTGATAACCTGAGACCCAGAACGACGCGAAATGTCACGATGTGACCTCGCGATTTCCTCGAGAATTTACATGATCTGATTTTTCCTACGTGACACATTTTCTTTCCTATACTCAGCATTTGTATCAAACGGAATTGGTCGTATCAAAGGATCTCTGTGAGAATAAATTTTACATCTTTGATTGACATAACTCAAAAACTATCCATTATTGATAATATATCTATGATGATCTTTTGTTTATCATATTATAAGTTATATTTCCTGTTTAATCCTTCGGAGCTGATATCAAAATCTATAATACATTTACTATTAGATCTGTGATGCCCATTTAGTTTATATTAGTTAAAAGGTACTAATTAATTTCAAAAAGTTCAAACTCGTAACTTGTATAGAAAAGAAAATGAATACCAGGTGTATCTTAATAAGGATAATCCATAAAACTCCGCATGTATAATCATATGGATAATTAAATCTCTACGTTCAACAGAAAAACAGCTTTATAAGTTTTAAGATTCTGCAATATGATTGGTAATACGTTTGAATAAGGAACACTGAGAACAAGACCAATTATATTAAAGAAATTTTATAACAATACAAAGCTGCTTTTGTTACTGAACACAATACACTATATAATCACATAGCATAAATCTGCAAGGAACATCCTAAAGATGTCCCTATATCTTTTAAATATTCTGAGGACATTCAGAAAACATCTCTTGGTTAAAATGTGCTTATAATACTTGGATAAATGTGCTTATAAATGTAGGAATATAACTGCAATGTGATGAACAAAAAATGATCATAGATAGATATCAATAATGGATAATTTTTGAGCTATGATGTATTAAAGATATAAAATTTATCTTGATTAAGAGATCCTTTGATACATCATAGCTAAAAAGCTAATAAAACGAAAGATGTCAAACATAAATAATGATTCAATAATGGATAGCTAAAAAGCTATCCATTATTGATTCATTATTTATGTTTGACATCTTTTGTTCATCATATTATGAATTACAACATACATGGAAACTAATTTATTTTATCAGAATCCAATTTTCCATATAATTAGTGGATGTAACATTAAGAAAATTAAATTAACACATTTTATTGATAATAAATTATTTATTACCTCAGAAATTGGCATTAATTTAATATATTTTGTAGATGATTCCGGCTCAGATATTCCGCCTGATTCACACAAATGGCCTGCTCTGGCAGGCCACAAACAAATCTCTGCTAGCTAAACTGCGCAAGAAGACTGGTTACACATTTGCAAACTGCAAAAAAGCTCTGGAATTGCACGAGAATGATTTGAATAAGGTAAGGCTCTACGATTGCTTAAGCATGCGTTCTGCGACTCTAATTGACTTACGACGGAATCTCTTAGTTTTTCCTTACTCCAGGCTGAGAATTGGTTGAAAGAACAGGCGCAGCAGCACGGCTGGACCCAGGCAGCCAAGCTGAAAGACCGCAACACCAGTCAAGGACTGATCACGGTGACAGTAGATGGGAATCATGCCGCACTGACCGAGATTAACTGCGAGACTGACTTCGTCGCACGGAACAAAAAGTTCCACAGTCTCGCAGAGACAGTGATCTCCGCTGTATTGAACCATGCAAAATCCCAGGACGTTCAGAACGAAGTACAACGAATTATTTTCCATGCAGACAGTCTCAAAGACCTGCCAGCCGCAGATGGCAAGTCTCTGAGCGACCATTCCGCCTTAACTATCGGCAACGTAGGCGAGAATATCAGTCTGAGGCGCGCTCTCGCCATCAGCGTACGATCACCGGACGTGACACTGTTCGGCTGCACACATCCGGCACCGATGAATCCCATACCTATATCCTTCGGCAAATACGGCGCCCTTGTAGCCATTAAGTGCGAGGAAAACGATAATATGTTGGGCACACAGCTCTGCCAGCATATCATTGGTAGGTTTCATTTGTCACAGAGATATATCTTAATGCTAAATCAGACCTGTCCAATTTGAGCTCCAGAACCAAAATGCAAGGCCATCAAAGCAAAAAAATTCAATGTGGATAAAATTTCGGAGACTGTAAAGTATTGATACGCATCTGAGTGACGCTTATCAATACTTTAGTCTGAAATCTTTACTCTGAAATCTTATGAATTGAACCTTTTTGCGTTAATGGTTTTGGGTTTTGGCTCCGGAGCTCAAATTGGACAGGCCTACTATAAACGCTTTGAAACATTTTTTTATTGATCAGTTAGTAAAATTCTTTCTTCTGATTGGTCAATCAAACTTCGAAGTATTTGTAGCGTTAAATGGACTGCACTTTGAATAATTAGATTGGAAAAATAAAGGACGACATTCACATTGTTTCTTTGTAGGCATGGACCCGCAGAAAATCGGTAACCCGCGGGTGGATGAGCCGCACAATAATATGGACGAGGAGCAGTGCATGATCTATCAGGAATTTCTGCTCGATCCTAGTCTTTCTGTGCAGCAATTGTTAGCGGAAGCGCAAGCTGAAATCGTCGACTTCGCGCGTTTTGAGATCGGTGAAGAACTTGACGAGAAGTCGCCACTAAAGAGTGCTCAGACTTGCGGCTGATGTCAATTTCAATGTCCGTAAATATCTGATTTCTTATTGTCTATCATTAATATTAATTTTCACGATATTACTTTAATTATGAAATCGAAGAAGGACAGAGAATGTGAATACAAATTCTTAAATTGTTTATATACCTTTAAGAACAAACGTTTATAAAAAAAGTGATAGATTAATGTCACTCTCAACTTTGCCATTATGTGTAGTATATCGCATTACTGTAATAAAATCGATGATAGTCTAGCGTAAAATTTGAAACATTATTTCATTAAATCTTTTAACGTGCACAGAAAATTTCAAATTTGTATTAAATTTAACATATTTCGTGATTTACCTAAATATTTACTCACAAGAGATAGAGAGATATAAATATTATGTAAAAATTATCTCTTGAATAAAATTAACAGTAATATATTAAATTAACATTTGAATATGTTAAAAGTTTAACATAAAAATATTTTAACAAGCTTTTGATACAAGTACAAAAATGTTTTTTGCTGTATCAAATTTTAAGATTCATTACGATCATAAAGAATTAAATTATTATACCAAAATCAAAAATATGAATATTTTTTTCTTGTGTTTTTCTTATGTTTCCTTTAATGTTTATTTTTTATTATTTGATTGGTTCGATAAAAATGAAAGAACATCTCACACGAGATTGTTTGAATATTAAAATGAAATGAAATATAAAAAAATAAAATTACGATTCGAAAATTTGTATGTACAGTTAGATAAAAATATACGCTATGAAAGATCCTCGCGATACAAAGTGCTTGCAGGAGTAGCCTTTGCTTTGATACTTTTTAGCTTCCTCGCAAGCCGGACCGATTTCCACAGCCACATCCGAGAATCCTTCTTCCAATAGGGTGCGATATCCGCAGGGGAATGCCTAGTGCCCTGCAGGATAAATCCTTTTCTCAATCCTTTCCTATGAACCTTAATTTTTAATTCTTTTCTGTACAATACGCTTTTTAAATTAAATATATGTATAATAAATAAATAAATCTATATATAAAAAATTAAACATACAAAACTACTTTAAATTCTTGTTCTGTATATTTTTTTTATTATACATTATTATATATACTATACCTTTTTAATATTCTTGAGAATAACTTATTTAATTCTTTTTGAATATCTCTGACAATATATTTTTACATAAACATTGAGTTTTTTTGATTGATTTTGAAAAATCAATCTGTTTTCTGAAAGATCAAGATATGGATAAATTATGAATAAATAAAGGTATTCATACCTGGAAAATTAAGATTTCTGGTCCCTGGATTACCAATTCGAAGGTAGATTTTTCTCTCGTCTTGAAAACTGGAACAGTTTCCTCCTGCTCGGAATCATTGAAGTAATCCGTCTGCATGTAATTTGTTCTGAAGCCTGAATGATTCGTCGTCTCAAGTTCCAGACTCTCCAAAGCGGATGTGAAATTTCCAATATCCTTGCAAGTCCCAATTTCAACCTAAATAAAGTTTCATCAAGAAAACGCAATTATTTTCATATTAAAGTGTTTAATTTGGATAGATATAAAATTAAAAACAAAAACTGTACATTAGCTCGTAATTTCAAAAGAATTAATTAAAAATTATATTTACTAATTTATTAATTTTCCAGTACAGAATTTATAATATGTAATATTTATTATTTTTTAATTCTTAATTCATTATTATATATATTATATAAATTTTTTATATTTGTCAATTCATTGAAAATTTATCTGTACGGCCGTTTTAATTTAAAATTGAAGTAAAGTAAAAAATAAAATTGGTTTAATTAAAAAATCGAAACTAAATAACAATAATTAAATGAAATCGTTATAGATAGAATTAAATTGCTTTTAGAAATTTGATTTATGAATATGTTTAATTTCAATAAACCTGAACTCCTTCGGAGCAAACGTTATGATCCAGAACTGCAGCAGCGACAGCATCCTTCGTCCTCTCCGCGGGATGATCGTTCTCATCCCACTTCAAGTTCTCGACTGTCCGGAAAGAGAAAGTGCACGTTGTATGTTACAAGGAGGTTCACAACGAGCGTCTCTCTACCTCGATGTACCGCTCGATTGATCCGATTCCTCGTTTCGCCAATCCATCCTCGCGCCGTCGAAGGGTGGTAAGACGGAGGCAGCCCTCTGACATTTGTCGACGAGACTCGCATCCCTCGCTTGCCGCCTTCGAGCTGTCAGGGAAAAATGCGCAGCGAGCGCACTTTGTTTCAAGGACCGGATCGAACTGAATTTATATGGCTTCAGGAAACTCGATGCTGGATTAAAAGAGACTCTCTCCTGTGCTGAGATTAGACAGAATAGTACAAAGAATAATATGTATCTATATTTACGTCTTGTACGTATATAATGCGATATCAAATTTTAAAAAGTGAGTATTATTTTTTATATCTTCTTCTGTTAAAAAAAAATATACGTTAACTATTAACTATATACGTATATTGTTACGTTATTTATATTATATGATAATTGTAAAGCTTTTGTGCAACTTTAATCTTTCGTAACTTAAGTAACAACTTCAATTCTATAAAAAAAGTAACAAAAGAGTTCATTCCAATTTTACATATATTTATTCTTGAGACTGTATTTTTCAACACATCCACTAAAATTCTAAAAGATCCGTATTTTTTATATCAGTCCAATTTAAAATTTAGGGAATTAAACGACTCCTCTAAATTTATTGGGGTCTAATATTTCCAAAATATTAGATTTTTCAAAAACTTATAAATACACGGTTATAAAAAATCATTAAAAACCATAAAAGTACATATTTCGTTTAAATATGTACACCTTAATAACGCACCAAACATTTTATCAATTTTGATATCTGCGTGTAACATTCAACATGTAATAATTCTCATTATTTTGTTAACCCTATATTGAAGACGAACAAAGGAATCTAAACGTCTGTATTTAACTTTTACAAATACATATAACTTTTATAGAATTCCATCAAGTGGCTTTTATGAATCTTATTTAATGTAACGATTTCTTTTTGCTTGAAATCTTTGTCTCTACACATTTTTTGTTCAACTTCCTCTATCTCTGTCCAATCACGATTACAGTTTCTTATCCGATTCCCATTGATTCTGCCAAGATCTATCCCAGCTTCCTGCATTCTTACGAGAAGCGGGTTTAACGCACGTAGGAGCGGAACGGGCGCGAGGGGCCTATTACGTGTTCTAGGACGTGTAATAAACCGCCGTGATCTATCTATCCGTGGCGAGGTAACGTTGGAAAGGCAGCGGACCTCGGAACAGGTGTGCACGTGTGTGCGTTGTGCCTCACGGCAGCGGGATGCCAGGATCTCAACGGGGCCTGACACGCGCTCGCGCTCACGTATTATATATACGTATTCATGAGGCCGCGCACCTCGTCCCGGGCCGCCTGCCGTTGCCGGTCACGGCTGGCCGGCCGGAGTTCCGGGGCCCATTTCCGGACACTCGGCTGTACGGCATCGCACCGATACGGTCTCGTTTTCAGCTCGGGGAATATCAGTTGTTTCGCAGTGTACAGTTAGCCGCCGCGCATCATACGCGAACGGAGCTCGCGCGTCCTGCTTCTTCGCGCGTATCCCTTTCCGCAGTCCGCGTGGTAGAGGCGGTTTAAATGGGCCCCGGGTTCTTCGAGACGTCGCAGAACAATGGACTTCCCCAGGCGGGTGAGTGAGATCATTCCGTTCGCGAATCGCTCTCAGATCTCTACGATCGCACGGAGGTGTTTTTAGAATCTTTGGTTTTAGATTTTCGAACTCCTTACAGCCCTCAGAAATTTAATGCTAGTACTGGCCAATTAAGGATTTATTTTATTAAAGGTATTGTTAAGAGTACTTTTAGTATTGAAAATAAGTGATTAATTGGCCAATATTAAATTTTTATAAGGGAGAAATCTACTGGCCAATACTGAAAGTATGATAGTAATTAATTACTTATTTTGAGTATTAAAAGCACTATTGTTCGGTACTTTTAATATTCCAAATGAGTATTTAATTACTGTCTTTCAGTAATTAATTAACCAGTAGATTTCTGTGAGAGAGGACGAAACTGTGAGAGAGGATTAAACTCATAATATCAAATTATACCCAATTTTAGTTACTTTTAAGACAAAATCTGTTAATTTAAATTTTGTTATTTTAAATTTCTGAAAAAATTAATTGACAAAAATAGTGTTTCTACATAAAACAAACACAAAAAATGCAAGTGGGAAGCCATAAATATAATTTTGCCTATTTGGAGAAATAATGATAAATCGATTCACCGAAAAAAAAGGCAAAGAAAAGAAGCACGAAGTATGTTCTTCATCTGAATAATATATTTCTATATAAAATCTGTTAATATTTCTAACGTCAACTTTCTGAAAAAATTATTCGACAAAAATAAAGTTTCTACAAAATATACACAAAAGAAAATGCAAGGAAGAAAACCACAAATATAAAACTTTTGCCGGAAGGAATGATAGTGAATCAATTAACCGACCTTTGTATTTAATTCTTTAGTTAGTAGATAAATCGTCGAGTACCTTCGAATAGGTCGAATCTTTAATTAATCCTCCGGAGCTGACGCCAAAATTAACAGTTACTGATGTGACTAAAACCCTATACAGCACAGACATCCCTTAAATAAAGTAGAACAATTTACATTAATTAAAAGGCACTAATTAATTTAAATAAGAAATTTAAGGAATTCAAATGATAGTTCTTTATAACTCGTATAAAAAAGAATTAATACTGTAACAAATGTATATTTTAACAAAAATAATTCAACTTTGCGGATGCATAAAGAAAATAAAATTGTTTACCATTTCTATCTATTTCATCATAAAATCTTTGAATCTAATTCTAGAGAATGACAAAGAATGACAATTGAGTCAGTGTTAAAAAAGAGTGGCTCAATTATCAATTTTTGAAAGTGAAATATTAGATTTTCCACTTCAAAGATTTTAGAGAGATTGATTGAATGGAAAATAGACCCACGGTTGAGAATTAAAAAGGAAATAAAAAAAGGAAATGTCAATACCAAAATTCTATTTCTCAATTCCGCAGCCTTCACATCACCTGTTACACCGCCATTGAACGAACGAATGGCTAAGAGAAAAAAAACGAGTCATTCTCTCCTACGAGAGAGAGACTGTTCGCGGTCGAGCGACTGCGAATTCTCACCTTTTGCCGCGATTCCCGTGCAGAGAGATGTGGGCGACAGTTACGACTTCCTGCCCTGTCGCACCGCAGGCGATGATCGTCGCGGATGATGCTCGAGCCGCGCGTGTGCGTGCGTACGTGCGTGCGTGCGTGAGGCGAATGCGAGGTGCGCGGGCCTCGTGGATGAATGAATCGCGGTACACGCTCGTGCACGCACGCACGCACGCACGCACACACGCCGGCGGAACGAGACCAGCACAATGCGACGGCGGTCGGCAGCGACATAATGGGATCCCGTCTTACTGGGATTCGATGTGGTTACAGGTCAATCAACTTGGGTCGAAAGCCAGCGGCACAAAAGCCGCTCATTTTCCTGAGAATGAACAATGACAAATGCGGGTCGCGATGGGAAGTCTTTCGAAAAATCGTTCCTCTTGGAATCTGTCCGAAACGTCCGCTTTGATGGCACAAATGTCGTCTAAAATTGTCATAGAAGCGTCGGAAAGAACTGGAAAAATCAATTCAGACATTTAGTGTTTCATCAAGACAAGATTTCTTGTCTTAAAGAGCATTTCTTGTCTTGATTTTCAAGATAAATTTCGTTATGTTTATCTTTATGTTTATTTATGTTAACACTCGATGAATTTTTAAATATATGACATCCGACGTGTGGCTTTTTTGCTCTTTTATTTATATATTGTTAATTAACTCTTTGTAGATGAAAGGATATAACCCTTATAATAAGAATCTAAAAATCGAGTTATACGATAATCAGATTATTTTGTTAGAATTTTAATTAAAAAGTTCTGACAGCAGAATTGAATTCAGCGATCCCGAAAATCCTTAGAAAACAAGGTCTTCTTCAAGTTGCTTTGTTAGAAAGCTTCGATCATCAAAGGGTTAATTAATTATGAATAAATTAAAATAATCAACTAAATAAATAAACAGAAATGCATATTCTTCGTAATTTGTGCAAAATGATTATTTTGTTCACACAAACGTCTATAAAAGCGTTGTATAAGAATAAATTATCTGGCAGAGTTCCGAAGTTCCTTAGACATTCTTCTAATAATTCTAATAAATAGCAATTTTATCGAAGGATTCGCATTTCCACCCAAACAATTAATTAACTAGAATAATTAACAAAATAAATGGAATTGATAAACTTGTGTATAGCTTTCCGATTAATCGAACAATAATATAAATCAAATCGAACTATTATTATATATATTAACAAATATGGAAAGCTAAATTAAGATTATACATATATTAATAAATATGGAAAGCTAAATTAAGGCAACCTTCTTTAATGTGCTAAACGCTCTTCCGGCCAAGCCTGCGTGTGATGCGTCGAACACATACTCGAGTGTACCTGAGAGGCGAAGATTCTCTCGAGCTCTGGTATCCCAGTTTTCAGTTCACTCGCGAGCGCGTTCGTTGCAAAACTCCTCGGCTCGCGAATGTTACATCCGACGATGCTTTCGCGCACGCCGGAATTAATTACCATTAATTACCGCACGCGTGCGCCTATCGGACGGCCTTAGAATCCATTTTCGAGTTCCAGCAATTTTCCGCGGCGAGAACTCATTTGAGTGCTTTGACTCCTCATTCTCGACACGCGATCGCTGGATACCACTGTCTCGCGAGAGTCTCGTCTCAACACACGTCGACTTATTCGTCATTTTGCGGTGTAATATTATTTTTTTAACGTGAGAAATAAAGTGCAACTAGAAAAACTTCGAATCGTCGAGAGGAGGGGAATTTTTAAACAATCTTGTTATTTATTGTGGACGAATATGACGACTGTGCTGTACCCTGAAATTTTAAATACCGTCCCGCAGGACGACAGGAGCTGTCGCAGCGATGATTCCGGAGGCGAAGTCTTCAGGAACATTCCGAAGAACAGCAGCATCTTTCGAATCTGGAGAATCGAGGTAGTTATTAACAAAGATAATTACAATCTTAACTATAATGCGACGAATAACTATAATGCTAAGATATTGAACTAATTAATTATTATTTATAACTTATTTCCCGGGAAAAAATGTTTCACATACATAATTATGTATAATTATATAAAATTATATATAATTATATAAAATATATCTATATATATAACATTTTTTCCCGGGTTATTTCTTAGTACTTATTTACTCTAATTAGTCTTAGAGCGATATTCACAGCTCGTTCTTATTTCAAGACTACTTAATATAGTATATATTTTAAGGTGCTTAAGATACGGCCTTTTGATTAGTTCGTGACATATTGATCCGGGAAAAAATGTTTCATGTATCATTACATAAAATGATATACAATTATATAAAAAAAATTGACATATTTTATATATAATATATATAACATTTTTTTTCTCGCGAATACTATACTTAAGACATTGGCCTTAAATATAAGAACTGATGGCTTTATTCACAGACTGGTATTCATAGTCGATTTTTATATTCAAAACCAAAATTAATAACTGAAATAGACTCAGTGATTAAATCTAACAAGATAAGTAATGCCGATGTGAGCCAACACAGGATCTTACATATTTAAGTCTTAAATACATACAATTTTAAGATGTCTTGAACCAATCAAAAGGTTCTATAATATCTTAAGACATTTCTTAAGGCGATCTTAAAATAAAAACCGACTATGAATATCAGTCTTAGATATAATTATTGTTTCATATCGCATTTACGATTCGTTTCGCCTCATTTGGTATTACGTATTCACTTTTAAACAGGGTCTACGCGCTACGGTCGTAAGCAGCAACAACATGGGCCTCTTCCTCTCCGAGTCAGCGTACATTGTGTATGCCGTGTCCGCAAAGGACGGTGCACTTCCTTATCCGGGCATGCCGGTATATACTTTTACTTCAATTGTGTTACGTCATTATGAGAAAAATATGAAAGCGTGAGCACCGCTTTGCCTAACAAAATCCACGCCCTGGATCCCAGAGTATAATTTTTCTTCAATTTGTAACTCTTCAAGTTTGCCATTGAAACACTCCTCCGCAAAGAAAATGAAATTTCTCGCGCACGCGACTGTAATGTACAAGGAAAACTTCATTAGAAAATTATGGTACTTGCAAAAAAAGAGAAATCGCGTTTAAAAAACTCAGCATTAAAGGATAAATATCCAAGTCATTATATCATAATTGAGTTAAATAAATTATTCTTAATAATCAAAAATAAATTAATTTAACTTAAAAAGAATTGTTAAAATCTTCATAATTCAGAAAGAGTGTTTTTTAAGGATTGCGTAATAAAAATAACGAAATGATATTTGACCATGTTAAAAATATATATTCTTTTTGCCAATATTATTCAATTAGTCAATAACTATTTGTCAAATTGAAAAAATAGTTTCTCTCATTTTCTGGGTAACTTAATTTTTGGGTCACTTTTGAAAGAAATCTAATACTAATCAATTTAATACTAATTAAAGACAATAATTAATTGCTTTATTTTAAGTATTAGGAGTTGTTCAGTGTATTTAGAGTATATCCAAATAAATAATTAATTATCGCCTTTAAATATATAATAAATTAGCCAGTATTAAATTTCTCTAAGAGAAAATAAAGGAACGGTTCTATCCTTTTGATAGATCAAGGATCTGAAGGATATCTCAGTGATGCGCGCCATCCATTTCTGGATCGGCGTCAATTGCGACTCGACGGTGTCCGGCGCCGCGGCGCTCCGCGCCGCCGAGCTCGACTCGCAGACGTCGGCGATGATCCTGACGCGCGAGGCGCAGGGTCGCGAGAGCCCGCGGTTCCTCGCCTACTTCCGGCAGCGGCTGGTCGTCGAGAATCTGCATCACGAACCACCCGACTGCACCCTGCACCGTGTCTCTGGAGTGGCTGTGCCGATCCTGACCGAGCTGAAGAGAGTCCACTGGGAACACTTCAGCTGCCGGGACGTTATCCTGGTGGATGTCCGTTCAAAGTGCGTGACAGTTCAGGGCAATCGCGTACTACGTGACGCGAATAATTTTGCGTAATTGCCGGATGATGTCGTAATCCACTGGTGAAAGTTTCCGCCTGCAAAAAATATATATGCCTTCCGAGAACTGACAATGAATAATAATAGATCCGTTCCTTTTTAGCGTTTATATGAGGTATAATTTATATTATCTATAAACTTTATGATTTACTTGGAATGGATATTTTAGAAACAATTTCAATTTCCTGTCTGATCTTCCGCTATTTAGAAACTTAGAAAATTCTCGTGTAATCATCTCCTCTCTCTTTTTTTTTATTTTATAGTATAATTTAATTTTTTGCTTTTAATCTTAAAATATAATAATTTTTTTAATCTTTGGCAAATTTTATACTTAATAAAATAAAATAAATAATATTAAATATAAATAATACCTAAGTAATAATTAATACACTAAAAAAAATTATAGTAACAATATTATTTTAATTAAAACTAATTAATTTATTAATAAAACAAAAATCACAATTGATAATAACAATTCAATTTAGTGAAATTTAATTCTCAGCTATGCTTTTGCGCAACATAAATTCTTATCGGTGCTCCCAACATAATTTCTTCCCTATTTTCTATTTTCCTTAATTCAGCAATTATAATATCATTTTTTTTCTATTAGTTTCGCAAATGAAATAATAAAAATCCTGCAATTTCTTTAATATCTGTACTATATATACTTTGTACAAAAATACAATTAAAAAATACTCTTCTTTCGTTCGTAGGGGTGTTGTCTTCCTGTGGCTCGGATCTTTGTCAGATCCCTTGCACAAACGCCACGCTGCCAGTCTCTTGGAGTCCCGGAAGGAGAATAACAACGGCCGTGTGGTAGTAATCGAAGATGGTTACGAGCAGACCCTGCCGGCCAACGACAGGGAGCTCTTCAGCAGCGTGCTCGATCCCTCGGCAAGGATAGTGGCGCCCGATCGCCAGCACCGCGTCAATCCTCCGAATCCCATCAAGCTCTACAAGTGCAGCGAGCAGTCGGGCAAGTACAAGGTCGCCGAACTCAAATCCGGCCCGATTCTACGCGACGATCTGACTTCCGGTTCTGTGTACCTGGTGGACCGAGGCGAAGCTGGCGTCTGGGCCTGGGTCGGCCGTGATGTCAATGCGCGGGAAAGATTGGAGGCCGTGAGAAATGCACGGGGTTTCATCAAGAAGAAGGATTACAGTGACGGCGTACCGGTGGCCAGGACAACGGAAGGTAGAGTTGAATTTGTTTTATCGTGTGATAGATGAATCTCTTTCGGAGGTACACAGTATTGTTTACAAATTTCTTAACTCCTTGAGTGTGGGATCTCAAAATGCAAAAGTGAGTTTAAAATGTATAAATTATTTTCATATATTTATATAGATAAGAATTTATATATTAAGAATAAATAAATAAAAATAAATAAATAGAAATCACAATTATATATTAAAGTTTTCGAGGTTCTGAATTATACTCTTATTCTACCCTTATATTATTAAAGCCGCTGATTATACATAGTTACATTATACGACGGCTGAATTTAATGTCAGATATATGTAATTCTGCGTTTTACTAATATTTGTGATTTTACTGAAAATGGCCAGATTATGGCCGAAATGGTATCGTTTTGTCTATCATACATATACAATGCATGTCGGCAATTTATTCTTTTTTTCTTATGTGCTTGTCTTATAATATCAAAGATAATTTTTGCCTCTTTCTTTTAATTTTGACTTATTATTTACGACTTATTTGTACTTTTCTTTTTACTATTATAGACAAAACGATACCGAATCTTTACCCGATACTTATTCACAGATCATCCAGTCTCTTTCTCCCTCTTGATTGCTTTCCCTTCCCTATCCTTCTCTTCTCTCCCTACTTTCTCTCCCTTCCACTTTATTCTTTCCTTCTTATTATTTTTTTCTCCCTTCCCTTTCTAGTTTTCCATTTCAACCTTCTTGTCTTTATATGTCGTACTTTATATCTTAGCTTCTTAGAGAGACGATCAATTTCGATTCCAATCGCATTGCCTAATATATAATATATCATTTCGACACACACATAAGGTATTTATTATAAATTTATTTGTTCTAAACTCATCATACATATACAATGCATGTCGGCAATTTACTCTTTTCTTCTTATGTGCTTGTCTTATAATATCAAAGATAATTTTTGCCTCTTTCTTTTAATTTTGACTTATTATTTACGACTTATTTATACTTTTCTTTTTACTGTTTGCGACTCGATTTGTACTTTTCTTATTATTCTTATTATTTTTATTTACTTCTACCGTTAATTTATTATTACAATTTATACTTGCTAATAGAAACATGTTCGTCCTTATACACACATACGGTTCGGAGGAGCACATTTTTGTCAACTAATCGTTTGTTTGATTTCCTCTCAATTTCAAATGGAGCGAGCTTTATAGTTAATTTGCGTCTGAATGCGAATTTTACTTGATTTCTTATGTTTTTATCTACGTTATAACTCTATTGTTAATTACCGTTGTTAATTTATTTTGTCACACTAATTTATTTGTCACATTGAAAATGATCCAACTAGGATCGAAACGTTTGTTTTGTTCACCTTCTGATTGTCAAATTATATTTTACGTTTTCAATTTTATGACATAGTTTTATTTCAAAAAATTTTTTTAACTACTTATACAGTTTGTCAATTTATGTTTTAGGCTCGTAGCCCTTTTTCCTTTTTTACTTATTTTTTATTAATGTAATGAATAATTAAATTTCACAAACAACATCCAGTGCTATGGTTTCATGCTTCCTTTTTTTATATGTTTAAAATATATTTTAACACACACATTTCAAAAAATATTATACAATATAAAAGAAAGTGTATCATTTATTTTATATAAAATTTTTATTTCAGTTATTTAAAATAAGTTTTTAAAAATATAAATCCTACTATATTAATTTTTTTAAAAAATAAATTTTAAAAAATTTTTATTCGAAATTTGAAACCCTTGAAAAACTAAGAAATAATTTTCGCATAATTTTAATAATATTTATAAAAGGAAACTATTAATTCAATGACGTCTATAGACATCATACACTCAAAAGGTATGAATGACAAAAGGTCGAGAATAAATGTAAATAAATATAAAAAAACTCAGCAGCCAAAAAAACGATAGACGTATTTAAAAATAGAAATTAATTACGCGGATGATTGAAATAAAAATAAAATGATTGAAATAAACTGACAGAAACTGGGCTTAAGCCTTGAGAATTTTTAGGTTTTTTTAAATCGTAATAATAATATGTAACAAACAAGAAATAAAATGAATAAAACAAATCAAAGGTCACGAACCAGCGGAAATGAAGGCACTGTTGAGGGGCTGGGAACCTTCAAAGATGAGGCCATTGACTTTGCCGGTGAGTTTCGAGCCTGATTACATGAACGAGAGGCCCAGGATGGCGGCCGAGTGTCAGCTGGTGGACGACGGGTCTGGCGAACGAACTTTGTGGAGGGTCGAACTAAAAGAGGGCATGGTCCAGGTGGAGGATGATAAGGGCATCTATTACGCGGAAACCTGCTACGTGATGCTGTACAAGTACGGACAGGGACGAAGGTGTAGAAATATTGTACGTGGAGCTTTCTTCTGTATAGGCAAAAATAAAAATTTTTATGCGGAAATAAATCAAAAATATTGAAAAAATATTGAAAAGGATGAGACAGCTTTTTCTTTTAGTCTACACAATTTTACGCGAAATATTAAAGTCCTTAGGGAAACAAATTCAGCATACGTATCTCACATTTTTAAGAATTGTTCATGTTTAAAATTTATGAAGGTTTCTGAAAAAATATTTAAGAATTCTTCAGATTTTCTCTTTTCGAAATTACAAAACTTTAAGACTATTTAGAATTTATAAAAAATTTTATAAAAAATTTTAGGAAAAATACGAACTTATCTCAGTATTTTTGAAGTGTTTCAATTTGTATAGAAAAATCTGAAAAATTTTTTACAGAATTATGAAATTATACAAAAATTTTAAAATTTATATAGAAGTTCTAAAAATTTTTTTATCAACATGACATTCATTTCATGGCTAATTACTGTAAAAAATTTTAACGATTATATCGCTCTTCTTCAGGTTTACTGCTGGGAAGGCGTCCACTCGATTAAAATGGATCGAGATGCTGCTTTAACGGTGGCTTGCCGTCTATCTGAAGAGACGAACGCGCAGTTGGTGAAGGCGGTCCAAGGCAGAGAACCGCCTCATCTCTTGCAGATCTACGATGGGAAGCTTAAAATACTCGCCGGACGTCATCGTAATTCGCGTAAGGTGTCCCTATTATTCGATTAAATAAAAGTTTAAAGAAATAATTTTTAAAAAATATATATATGTATATATATATATATATATATATAAAATAATATCGATAATCAAAAATAATGAATAATATCAATAAAATATCAAAAATAATAACATACGAATATAAAATTTTTAACAAAAACTTTTAACTTTTAAGAATCTTTCATCTTTTTCTTTGACTGAAGAGAATTCTAATTTGAACCGAAATATGAATAAAGAATTAAAGCTCCGACTTGATAGATTGATTCAATTGCGTTTGGAATTGTTTGTTTGCATCCATTTATACATTATACCGCAATTAAAATATCAAAAAAGTTTGTATATTATGGAAAGAAAAAATAGAATACTTAAATTTACATGAAAAAAATTTGAAAAACATGCATCTTAAAGAGAACATAGGATTCGAATTTCTCTATTTTTTATAATAAAGATTCTCGGTTTGCAGCGCCAAAAAAATATCTGGTTAGAGTGTTCGGCTCGACGCCGTACACTTCAAAAGCTGTGGAACGCCCATTACGAGCAAGTAGCCTGGACTCCAGTGCGGTATTCATCCTTTTCTCCAGCGCTCCGATCGTCTGGTGCGGTGGCAAGAGCACTGGCGACGCGAGACAAACGTCGCGACGTCTCGCGCCTAGAAACGCGCCTCTCATCACTGAGGGTAAAGAAAGTGACGACTTCTGGGCCGAGCTTGGAGGTAAACCGAACGAAAAAATAGAACATCTCGAAATCCCAAACACAAAGTCTAAAATTGACATAAGACGTCTTTAAGTCGACTTTTAGACATAAAAAATGTCTTATGATCCGATTTTAGACATTTTTTGTTGTCTGAGATGTTTTTCTAAGATCACATTTATTATCACAGACGTTATGATGATTTATCCTCCTCAGGAGTAGGTGCCTACAGCACGGAGACTGAAGAAGTCGGGGAGGAGTTAGACAAACACCTGTTTCAATGCCGAACCGAGAATGGCCTCTTTGTGGGCGAGCAGATCCTTGGATTCCGACAGAACTCTCTAATACCGGAAGCTGTTTGGTTGCTGGATGCTGGCAGCGTGATCTGGATATGGATAGGCAAGTTCTCCAGCCCGAGGACGCTGCAAGAGTGCGTCGAGGATGCGACTGTGTATCTCTACACTCATCCCGCAAGTCGAAATCGCAACACGACCATTTCCGTGATCAAACAAGGTGAGTTCCAGACAACACACAATCAGTTCGAAAAGATCCCTTCACGATCGATGACGTATTTGTCGAGCCAACAATTTGTAAGTGATAAAAATTTAACAAGGAAATACAGGAAAGTATCTACCTCCGATTTTGAATTTTTAATACATTGTAGTCTAAACCAAAATAAGATACACATATTTTTTTACGTGCTTATATTTTTAGAAGGTAAAATACTCAAATTTCTTTTGAAGCGAATTCGTCGAAACTATAAAAGATGAAAAAAAAAATGTTTCAAATAAAATTGATTTAAATGAAACTATTTCAAATTATTTTAATAACGGTAAAAAAAAATGTTAATAAAAAATAAAAACAATTTTTAAAATTCTTATTATAAAGTACTCTTAGAAATATTCAATTTTTATTTTAAAAAATTGTTTTTGTCTTATAGTTTCAATATTCGCTTCGAAAAAAGAATAATTGAATTTATACGAAGGGCCTAGACAACATATTAAAAGTTTATTAAAAAATCAGAGGAAACATTTTTTTTAGTAATAGCTTAATTTGGCTAATATCTTTTATAGATTTATTATTTATCAGTCCTTTCTATCGCAAAAATTTTTTAATCTTTATGTATTTTTTTTTTACATTTTGTCTATATTTTTATTTTCATCGTTTCTTAGGTTTGGAGCCAGCTACATTTATCGGACTGTTTGACAATTGGAATCATAATCAGCTAAGGGATTACAAACCGTTCGAAATCTTCTGCACTCTGCTGGAGGATAGAGATCAATCGGCAAGGATACAGACGACCTCGAAGGCCACCACAGACTTCGACAATTACATCAAGTACCCGCCCTCAATGCTGAAAAGTGAACCGGATAATTTGCCGGCCGGTGTGGACGTTAGACGCAAAGAAATGCACCTGACTTATGACAATTTCATTGCAATCTTCAAAATGGAACCCGCGGAATTCGAAAAACTACCGACATGGAAGAGACAACGTCTCAAACAAACTGCTGGACTCTTCTAATGATGTTCTTCTTTTAACTTCGATTCCAATTCAAATATTGTCCCTCCTCTTTACGGAACCAGAATTTAGAAATCATACATTTATCCTTACACAATGTTTTTATCACAAGATCGAACTGATTTTCAACTGTTAAGTCTCATTGTTTGGAAAAATGTATTTATTAACACATATAGAACGCTAGATTAGTTAATAGAGTTTTATGCAGACGTGTCCATCACTTCAGATTCGATTGTGCGCACCGTCTCCTCCTCCACAATGATTGGCTGTATAGTCTTTGTGAGCACCGATGTAGTACCGGGCTTGTAACGATAGCTGATCTGCCGCACGCCCTTTACGCTGGCAGTATCATATGGCCGCAAATACTCGACATTGTTCTTGCGAATGATGCAGAGATCTACGTTGGATCCTGACGCAAGATCGTTGAAGACACCTGCACGAATGGCGTCCGCCACCAATTTCTTCGCTTCTTCTTCCTAAAAATTCAATTCGTTTTCTCAATTCAAGAACATGAAGATTTTAATATAAGAAATACTTTTAATATATATATATATATTTATATTATTTATATTATTTAATATAAAAATATATATACATATACATATTACATATACATATATATATATATATATATATATATACATATATATATATATATATATATATATATATATAAATTAATTGATACACATATAAATATAAATACATATATTAAGATCAATACACAAATCAATAAATTTTGTAATCAATAAAATTTTGTCACCGTTCACATAAAGTTATATCTAAAATAAATATTATTTTAGACTTTAGATTTGTCAAATTTTTTGGGATACTCAGTTTTCTTTGAATTCCAAATTTTATAAATGTATTGCAGGTATTAAAAAAAAAATTACAAAAATTAGATATCTTTTTATACTTAAAAGACAAAAAATTTAGCGATTATGTAGAGAGCCTGAATCAACAATTATTTTAATAAGTAGATATATTTTTGTACATATAATTAAGACATAACAAAAAATTTTTTATTTAAATCATAAATTATATTGTTAAATATAAATATTGACCTCACTGAACTATTTCACGTGTACATAACATTCATTTTTATATGGAGAATATCTTCTAATTTCAATCACTTTTTGTAGAAACTGTACATTCTCAATACATCTTGAAAACAGTAGTGATTATTTCAAATCTAATAAATCTAGGTACTCGACTGTACGATTAAAAACTCCATACCGACATATCAGACTTCCACGTGCTCTCGAGTACCGACATAGCAGCCAGCGAGCCAGATCCCATAGTGGTATATTTCAGCTTTTCGGTTGAACCGTGAGGATAAATGCAATACAGCTGAGGTCCATCCAGATCAAAACCTCCCAGGATAAGAGCAGCACCAATGTGGCCCTGGTAGCGGAATAGCATTTGTTTTATCAATGTGTTGGCAGTGCACACAGGCACAACACGGCCAGTATTCAGACGATGTAGTTCCAATTGGCTAGCTATCATTTCTGTAGTCATTTCAGTGTCGGCAGCTGTACCAGCTCCGCAACAGCTAAAAATAAATAATTTACATTTCTCTTAATGCATTTTTCGTAAAATTAATTTTGTATAAAGAAAGGATGCTATGTAACTTACTACATATTAGGAGCGAGATAATGGATCTTCAAGCTGTATTTATCAGCTACAATAGTATCCTCAGTTGCTCGTGTATCACCACCGAGAATAACGCCATCCTTATATACCACACCTGCGATTGTGGTACCTGTTTTCTTGACTTTTGGAGTGTCAAAGCCTTTTTTGACCAAGAAAGTATTCCTGTGCAAAATAAATAAAGATTAGTGGGATCAATATGCTTCAAATCAAATAACTATTAAATATATATATTAAATGTTAAATATATGAAATATATAAAATTTGTAATTTAAAATAATAAATATACTTCTTAGATGCATATTAATGTAATAAAAACAAAATCTTGACAATTGCTTTATAGAACTTTTTTAAACTAAGTAAGCATGGAAGTTGCCGATCAATTTAACTTATATTAATTAAAAATTATAATTAGCACATTATTTACAATATTAAAAAATTATAGAAAGTATGTGTGTCCTCTAGTAAACTTTTTCCTCAGAATTTTTATATAAATTAGAACACTTCAAAAATACCAAAAAAAATCTATATCTTGTCTTCTAATTTTTCGTAAATATAAATTTTGCAATATTCTAAAATTTCTCATTTTATAATTTTGAAAAAATCGTTTTTTTATTCACAAGAACGGTGATTACTAATATTATATGGTATATGATAAAAACTTTATTTTATCGTTTTATAAAATATTGCTGTATTATGACACAGCAGTATGCATTTTAGGTTAGAATAGCTATCAGAGTTATAAATTTGTGAAACAAGATAAAGTTTTTACCTTTGGCAGAGGTCGAAAGAAAAACCTGGCGGCGAGATTTCTGGTACAAGAAGTGAACTCATGATTCGTTTTGTGTATCAAATATCGACAGTCAAAATTACAAAACTATTAAAAAGCTATCATCTTCTTTTTTTTATTGACTCCGCCAACTAGACAGATTGGAACTGAGCATTAAGTATCCGCAGTACTTATATGAGTAACAAAAAACAATATGAGGAATGCGAAAGTCTAAAAAAGCAATACAAACTCAGTTGCACGTTTGAAGCTGATCTTACTTTCCAAAAACGATCACGTCGGTAGACGATGGTGAAATAACTGTCAAAAATGATACAGCTATAATCGAAATAATCTACTCCACTATACAGTACACAGTAGTCATCACTCGATACTGTTCGATACTTCGAGTTTCGATTACGATTAGTGCCATCAGCAATGGTAGAAGGAATTCATTTCTAACAGCCAATAAGAACGTGACAACATATGTCGGCATGTTACCGCGGTTATTTGAATCAGGCGTTATCAAAATAAAAAGTAATTTTCCACAAGCTTCTTCTAAAGTAACGTTATGTAACTTCCACGAAAAATATTTTTGATTGTAGGTCTGATTTACATACTTTATAAATTAAAAATTTTAATTGATATATGAATATATCAGATCAATTAATTTGCTACTTAAAAATTCTATATGATTAATTTTAGAAGAATACAAAATGCTTACATATGTTAAATATATCACAGATTAGAGGCATTGTCTAAATTAAAAATGTAAAAATAGCTATTTTCAGTTAAATTTAACATTATAAATGTGTCAATTTAACATAAAGTTTCTTTTTAAATTGTGTCAAAATATTACACTTCTTGTATTAATTTTTTACATAATATTTGTTATTTCCTAACATATTCATTTTATGTTAAATTGATATAAAAATTTAAGTGGACCGTTTGAAATATGTGAAATGTGTTAAATTTAACACACATTTTTTTACTGTGTATATATATATATATATATATAATTGTTAAATAATTAAATATTATATATATATATATAATATTTAATTATTTAATTTAATTTAATTTAATTTAATTTAATTTAATTTAATTTAATTTAATTATTTAACAATTGAAATATTATAAAATAGGGCAAAATATATACTTAGACTTGAGGTACGGTCAACGCGATGCTACAAATGCTTTAAAGCAATTTTTGATTGGTCACTTTGTAAAATTCTTTTTTCTAATTGATCAACCAAACGCTTTTATATTACTCGGGTTGTTTATTTTAAACGCAAGTAGTTATTATTCGCAATTCGTAATTATATAGAGTATAATTTTTGATGTTCCAACATTATTGTCCGTATTCATAATCAGACTTTGATTGACTATTAAGCATCTGAAGATAAATTTAAGGAAGCCTTAAATATATGGCTTGACTATGAATACAGACAAATATCTCAATTTGTTGTTCAAGATGTTGTTAAATGATCTTACGTTTCGAGTTCTATTTACTTTTTCTAATTATACTTCTAGTCCCATTAATAATTCATTTAACATTGTAATAGATTATATAATAGAAATTAATATAGAGAATTGAGAAATATATAGTATAATACGACATTTATTTAATATTATCTTTTAGTGAAATACATTTTTTATTTATATGTCAAGTCTTAGAATAAATTTTTTGGCAGAAAAAGCGATATCATAAAATGATTCCATCCCAGCCAACAAGAATGGATTAAAATGGATTGAAATTTTTTTCTATCTGAATGCGTATTTTTATATAATAGCGAATACTTTTTTTTTTGATTTAATTAGATTTAATTGGATTCAATTAGATTCAATTGGATGCAAATGGATTGAAAAACTGCATTTCCTATTCAAAATTTTGAATTGAACAGTATTCACAATGCACAGAAAAAAACTAATATTATTTTTAGATTGAAAGGCATAGAGATATGCAATTCCTATAAATAAATAAAAATACATTCAGGATTACAAGAGTATTATTAAGTTATAAATGCGTCTACTAAATTAATAAATCATAAAATTAGTACAATATAATCAGTTCCTAATCACTTTCAGTTTAAGGAGCTGCGCACAATAAAAGGAATAGGAAACAGGGAACAGAGAATAAGAATTTCAAGTATTCCACAATACATGATTACTGATAGTTGAGGTGATTGGTGATAGGACATTGATATTGATAGTAGAGGTTGAAATTCTTAAGGCTTAAACACAATAGGCAACAGAATAACGAGCCGTCTAATCAGAGCTTTAGGATATAATATCGAACTTACACATTAGAGCTCTGATTGGCTCGTTATTCTCTATAAGCCTTTATTCTTTGTTCTCTGTTCTCTGTTCCTTTCATTGTGCGCAGGTCTTAAAGCTAGATGGCGATGAATAGGCGGGAAAAAGCGTAGAAAGCCGGTGCGCAGTTGTACTTGGAATTAAAAATGCACGCTTTCCTGAAAACCGGAAAACTGGGTGCTCCGGCAGCGGAGGTGAAGAAACCATCGACCTCTCAAGCCAAGGACAACAAGAAGGACCTGACGCCATGGGTGGAAAAATAGTGAGTGCGCGCTAAGGCAAGATTAATATATTTATAACCTCTCGACCCTTTTACGCAGATAGAGACATTCCACACTGAGATTCTGTAAGGGTCAGAAAAACTTGAGCAGTAAGATAGAGCATAAACAGTAAAGAAAGCAACATGTTAGATTTTTCACTGTTTATATTATGGTTTCTACTAAGATTGATCATTTAGTTTACTGCTTACGTTTTACTGCTCGAAGTTTTTTTTACTGCCATGGTCCTAACTATTATTTTTGTGCAGGTTTTTAACCATATATAACATCTGTACAACGGTAATATTATATAATCATATCAACATTGATATTAAAAATTACAGAATACCAGTATTGCTATTAACCTTCCGGAACTGGTGATGTATCTGGATGCGTTCGTAGGCTTATTCAGATAAATTTTCACAATTGTATAAATATATACATAAAGAAAATTATCCAGTTGCATTTTACTAAGTCCATGAGAGAACTACGATTGAATCATTTTCTTTATATATGATTACACAATTATGCAAATTTGTCTAGATGGATCCCCTACAGCATAGATTTCCAAGGGACATCCTAAAGATATTCAGAGAATGTTCCTATGTCTTCTGAACGATTCCAGATGTCTATGGACTCAAATTATATTCCTTCGGAGTTAAGGATAAATCTTAGACTCACTCAATGATATTCTTTGTTACAAATTTAAATTGAAATATAAAATAACCTTAATATTCAAATAAATTCTTTTTATATGAATTATATAATTTCCTTGAACTTAATTAGTGCATTTTAGTTAATGTATATTAAGTACAGCTTTGTCCAAAAATATTAGGCACTTATATTTTTTCATTTATTTAAAATTCTTTATTTATTGTCAAGTATAGATTACTGGCAATATATACAAGTTTAAAACAAACAAAGGATAATTCAAAGCAATGTCAAATCAATTTTTGAGCTAAAATTTTAAATGATTTGTAAGTTACAATTAATAATGCCTAATATTTTTACCCAAGGCTGTTTCACAGATCCAGTATCAATAACTGTGTTATAGATTTTGACTTTAGTTCCAGAAGGTTATATTTCATTCTTTTCTTTTATCTAGATATTTTTATCTAGAAATTATGATTTTTCTTTTAAGAAAATGAAAAGAATTAGGGATAAATGTTTTCATTTTATTCATATTTTGTTCAAAGCCGACCGAAAAATGTCAACGATATTGTGGAACAAACAGAGGTGGTGAACGTGATACGGCAGGCAATGGAACATGGAGATTTTCCCAATATGCTGTTTTACGGACCACCAGGTACAGGCAAGACTAGCATCATCCATGCAGCCGCGAGGCAGATGTTTGGTAGCATGTACAAGGACAGGATATTAGAACTGAATGCTTCTGATGACAGAGGTATTCAGGTTGTAAGAGAAAAGATCAAATCCTTTGCGTTGCGCAGAGCTAATCCTAACGGACCAGAGTAAGTTTAAGCAAACTTTTCTTGATCTAAAGCCATAATGGCTTTTTGTAAATCTATCTTTGTAAAAACTCACAATAATGAATTGTGCATGAAGTAATAACATAAACAATTATTTGATTAAATGACTAATGCCAATGATGAACTAGTAAAAGGTCTGATGACTGCAGAACCATTCAGTGCAAAAGATTGTTCAGAAAAAGGCACTTTGTTGTGATCAAGGAGAATTAATGAAGTATTTTAATATCTTTTATTAGCAACAAGATAAAAAAAATGCTCATAATTGCAGAAAGAACTACAAGATTAGTGAACTTCTGAGACACATGAGCAAACAACTTCAATTTTCAAATATTCGCGGAAGTTGCGGAAAAAATAATTGGTGATTAATCAGCGCGTTTATTCAAACTATAATAGAAATTGTAAGATTAACAAAAAAAATATTATTGAGCATCAATATGCGTTTTGATGTGACCTTCCTTTTTTTAATTACATTGTAAATTTTTTATATTTTTTATTATTGACAAAATTATTTTATTATTGACGAATGTAAAATTAATTTGATGTGAATATTTGAGAGTTGATCATCTTATTTGAACATCTCGCGCTCTGTATTGCAGTTTATGATCAAAAGTGCAAATCTGAGGCATAATATAATTTTTATTCAATTAAAATTGATAAAAATAAAATAATAAAATATAAGAATAACACTAATTTTTTATATTTACAGCGGAAAGAAATGTCCACCATTCAAGATTATCATCCTAGACGAGGCAGATAGTATGACTGGTGCCGCGCAAACAGCCCTTCGTCGAATTATGGAGAAAGAGTCGCACAGTACGCGCTTTTGTTTAGTGTGCAATTACCTGTCGCGAATCATCAAGCCGATAGCGTCGCGCTGTACGAAATTTCGATTTAAACCGCTGAGCGATGAAAAGAGTATTGCCAGGCTCGAGTACATATGCAATGAAGAAAACCTAAAAGCCGATAAAAGCGTCTTAGAAAAAATCGTTGAAGCATCAGGTGGTGATTTAAGACAGGCTGTCATGTGTTTACAATCGATCACGCGATTGAAGGGAAAAGACTATGAGATCACCGCAGATGATGCACTCGACGTTATTGGAGTAAATATATATTCCTATAAAAATTAGAGAATAGAAGTTTTATATGACAAGACTGAGTAATTGCGAATTATGCATTTATTACTTTAGTTAATTCCCGATGAACAAATTAATATACTGTGGGAGGCTTGTAAAAAAGGGAATTACATTAATGTCCAGAAGTCACTTGAAAATTTGCTGCTGGAAGGATATCCAGGAGCAAAGGTATTGTCTTAATTATTTTCGCCATTTTAGATATAAAAAAATTAAAAAATGTTAAATAATGATAGCAGAAAAGTATAAATAAATAATTTTATCATGCATATTGCTTAAGTCAATTTTGTTTAATTTTATTTATGTTATATTTTAGGTAATTGAACAATTAAACGAGAGAATTATTTTCTCCGATGAATTAACTGACAAACAAAAGGCGATAATTGGCGACGTGCTTGGTGTAAGTGGCTTTTTATATAAATGTGTATACACATAAAAAAAAATAATACAAGGGTAATTCAATTTCTGTCTAGAATTTCAGTAATGGCGAAACAGTATATGTTTAATTCCAATTTAGATTTCTTTTTTCTGAGTATTCCATCTTCATATGCTCATATTTCTCTCAACGTTTTGGCTGTGACGCCTATCCTTATAGAATAAAAATCTTTGGACTGCCGAATTGTTCGGCAAAGATCACCGATCTCCTTTTAAATATATTCCTGACTTTTATACACCACTCATACAATAAAATTGAAAAGTGTGTTGTCAACAAATTGAGTTTGTAAACGTAGTAAAATTTCTAAAAGATTAATCACTTCTTTAGTCGAAACTTGACATAGCTCTACTTTAGCTTGCAGTAAATTAACTTTTTCCATGTTCGCCGCTATTCTATAACTAGTAATATAATACATCTCGGATCAGTCTCACTCTATAGCAGAAGGAACTCTACTGTTATGAGAGATTCAACAGTTGTAGGAAATTTGGCATCTTTTGGAGAATTTGAAAATTCTGGATAGAATAGTTGAGCCATTCATATAAACCGCAATGTAAATAAAGAAAAATTTTTTTTTTTAGGAATGTGATTTCAGGTTAACAGAAGGAAGCGATGAATATATACAACTGTTAAATGTGTTTTCTACTACCTTGATGGCTTGCAAATGATAAGAAAAATTAATTTTCCTTTATGTAATATATTTATATTCGTAGGTTTACGTTATGTAAGTACTATAAAAAATTTTATATATTTTCATAGAATTGTTCACGTTATTTTATGATTTATTGACCTTTTATAATCTTTAGGTATATCAATGTAAAGAATAATTAAGATTGTTAAAAATGTGCAAACAAAATTTTTTTAAATATTTTAGAATTGGAAGTTCTAAGGAAAATAACTGTAAGCTTTTAAGGATTGGCGGATCAACTCATCTACACCTTATTTGTAGTGCAGATACATATCTGCATTTTATCACATTTTTCTCTTAGAAATATTTTGTCATGAGACTTCTGCCTCATGTTTTACGAAGTAACGAAAGTTCGTACAGAGTACACAAATTTTGCAATTTAATTCTTAGATGTAATAAATAAAATCTACACCTCAACTGCACTTTAGTGCAAATATCAGAACGATTTTTTTTTTTTTTCAAATTGCTCTAGAAAAATCTTTGCTTACGAATATCACGATTACATTGCGAGTTTCTCAATATTTTAGTATAATTTCAGTATTAAAAAAAATCCGTTTCCGACAGAAGTCTCTTGATAAGCTTTAAAGTTCCTAGCTAGCTAAGGAATAAAAACACCAAGATATAAAATATAACTAGCACGTCTAGATATTTTTTATCTAGAGATATATATGTCTAAAAATAAACTAGACACAGTAGCGCCACATTTACTAGAAAATCTAGGAGCTTGATGCTGACCAATCTCACAAACGCGCATCTAAAGTATCCCTATACTTCGCTTCGAATTTAATTTTCCAGACTTCAAAAAAAAACAAAGCGTCATCACGAACGATCGAAGTGTCGAATACAAATAATAATAAACTCTAACAAAAATTCCGAACGTGTAGAAAAAGAAACGTCCTCAATTACACGAAGAAAACTCATTCCGGCGTCGGTGGGAACGGGGCTCTCAGCGTCTCGGCGCCGACGCCGTTCGTTGAGCACCACTGACGCTCGGCGTGTAGGGGCGTCGTTGCTACTGCGTGCAATGTGTATCGTGTAGGCGTTGGCGAGGAAGGAGGCGAGAGCCGCGAGACCGCCGCCGTCGCCGCTCGCTCTCTTCGGAGACGTGTCGTTCGTGAAGGGCTTAAAAAAAAAGACGGACAACGTGCGCATTTACGTGTTCGGAAAGCCGGTGGCAGCGTTCAGCCGCACGTGCGTCATTTTCGTGGGTACCGTCGCGTCGCGCGAGCAGTTCGGATTCCCTTTTCGCTCCGAAAGAAAACGGCTCTAACGCTCTCTCGCTCTTGCTCTCCGCCCTCTCCCCCCTCCCCCCCCCCCCTCCTCCGATCGTCGTACTCTGTGCCTCTAGAGCGGCTGTCTAGCCTCGTTCCACGACACGACGGAGCCACGTCTCCACGTTCCCGATAACGCGGGTGGATCATTGTTATTCCGCGAGTGGTGGAAGGTCGCCGCCGACACCGCCTCCCCCTCCCGTGCGAACGGCGTCCCCGTGGTCGGTGTCGCGTCGTGAAAGAAAGGGGAACGGGGGCGTGAACGACGACGACGACGACGACGCTGCAGCATCGTCCTTCACTTTGGAGTAACGTTTTGGAGTAACTACGTTTCGGAGGATTCACGTCGTTTCTCTCCTCAGCGATATCTCTCCCTCTCTTTCTCTCGCCCGCTGGCGTAGAGGTCGTGACTTCCGGAGAGAAAGGAGAGAAAGAGAGAGAGGCATAGAGGGAGAAAGAGAGAGAGAGAGAGAGTGAGAGAACTACTCGCGAGAAAGGCGTGCTGACCGCGTTCCTCGGCGAACAGGACCAGCAGCAGGAGGCCGATTTCTGTTGGATCCTCGTGACACTTCCTGACGTTCCACGACTCACCTCAAAACGACTCGGTCTCGTTGTGATCCACGAAGGTCCACATCGCTCTGGCTCTACGAGGTCTACCGTCCCTTTAACGGAGGTCCATTTTACTCCGGGGATCTCGCGGAGGTACATTAAGAAGAAATATTAAACGCGAGCGGTGGGACACTTGGAGGAGGATCGCAGATATGTTCCCGTCGCAAGGACGCTAAAACGAAGGAGGGCAGAAGAGGAAGACGTTCTGCGAGCCGCAGCTTCCCGCGAGAGATGTTCGGCGCCCTGAGGGGAGATCCGACCGGCGAAGCGGGCGGCTAGTTGCGGTGCATGCCTCGGCGCGGCGGTGCATCCTGTCGCATCCTGCGCGATCCTGACGGTCCTCCACCCGTCGTCCCGTCTCTGCGAAAAAAGGACAGGGGAGGTAGGCAGCGTTAATCGCTTGGTCTTCTCGATTCAGTGGAATTTCAATACATTCGAAGGATCGTCCGTTTCGAAGGATTACCCGGAGTAAGAGGACTCAAAACGGTACAGCCGGTGCGCCTCCATGTGCGCATCGAGGTCCTGAGGAAGCGCGTGGCCTGACAGGACCTCGTGCCGGTCGCTTCGTTAGATCGCGAGGATCGCGAAAGGAGATTTGACAAACTCGCGTGTCCCTTTCTTCGATCAAATCGTCCCGACTCGGCCGTCCCCGTCCCCAATATACGTGATAACGCGTTCCGGCTGTGGATAAAGGCGTGGATGGTACCGGCAGGCTTGCGGGATCACTCGACAACAACGACGGCAGTCACGAGGCGGATCGCATTACCTGCGGCAGTAACGGGTGTCACGGCTGATACGTGGAATGTGACGGGATACGTCGCGAGCGGAGTAGCGAGTCGTAGAAAAGGTAAGTCGGGAGAGACAATTTAGCTCGCGAGTATATCCCACGTATATTAATAGTATATACGTACATCGCAGTGTATTTTCTGCATATAGTACCGATATATATATATACTATGTATCTACTGGTAAGATATACTATATATATTATTAATATATATATATATATATAAATTGATTACAATACATGATGGAGTATTCTAATATACGCTTATTCGTTTCCCTATCAAAGTCTAATACATAGGTTGTATTATCATCATGCTTGTAACAATAATTTTTTGTTCTGTACTAGCATGCATCCTCAGGTAGGCTCAGAATAGCAGTCTCGCTGGCGCCTCACCGTTTATCGTGATGAAATAAATAAAAATAAAGCCAGATCTACGCAGAACGCAGGTTGCAGGTCGCAAATAAAACATATTTTACATTATAATAGGTCGCAGGCCGCGGAAATTGAAGTTTACCCACCTTCCTGCATCCTGCAACCTATTATAATTAAAATTTAGGTTAGTTTCTAGTCTTGCGACTCTTGCGACCTTCATTCTGCGTGCTACGTAGAGCGGACTTAAGATACCAATATACGTAAGATATACCGCGTATATACTACTAATATACGCAAGATATTAGTAGTATATACGTAGTATATCTTATGCATATTCGTAAGATACGCGTCGAGGAGTACCTAATAGTAGCTCCGAAAGCTCGCACGATTGGCCATACATTCGGATTCTAGGTCTCTCGAGAGACCCGCAGGATATATACCGAGTGTCCTGTTCGCGTATTCTCTTTGAACCTGCGGCCGCCGCGTGGTGCTCTTAGCGTGGCCGGCCGGTCTCTCCTCAATTTATCGAGCAACGCGGAACTCGCCGCTTTGCGTTTAATAATGAAGAGCCACCTTCAAGGATCAAACTTCGGGAATGCAAATGGGACTTTTATCCAGCCTTTAACTTTGCCTAGTTTTTAATTTGATCGGATTTTGATACACTTTGAAGAAACTTTTACAAGGGAGACTTAACAAGGGGGGGAAAAATATCATCGTATATATTTAATATGCAAATTTTAATCCTAGTATCTTTGGATCACTTAAATATCTTAAATTTTATCATTAAATTTTAATTAACAAATTAAATTGACAATTTAATATGTGGTATTATTATTTCTAGCTTTAATTTAGGACTGCATTTTCAAGGCTGGGTTTGGCACGAACGTTTGAAGAACTCTGGGGAATGTATTTAAATATCCATATAGAAACATTATTAGGCCTGTTACTAGACCAGTTATAACTCCAACCGTATTTGGAGTTTCTTTACTTATTTAATTTATTTAATTAACAAAATTTTATTAGAATTCGTTGTGAGAGAAAAATATAAAAATCCTTTCATCCCTATTAAAATTATAATTAAAATGATAATTGCAAAGATTTTTTATAGACTCATAAGATTGAAAATTCAATAAAATGAAAGAGGGATTAGATATTGCTTATTATATATAATAACAGGTTTAATTTCTTTTATTATAACACTGAAGATGATCGCAGTAAAAGTCGAAATGTTTGTTAACTTTGTGACTTTCAATCGTATATAATATCTATTAGAATTAAGAATTTACTCGGCTCATTAATCCTCTTTCGCTTTATTTAAATTTACAATATTTCTGAATCGTTGAATTTTCTTTAAGACACCCTTAAATCTTAAATGTTATACGGTAGAATCCTCTCGTTTCTTAAACTTGAATCCCTTCGAATTCTTACATATTTAAGATCTTACATCCGTTTCGTATCCTTTTTCTGTCTTCGATTTTGCAGATATTCAGGTCTCTAAACGCCTCGATCACTCCTGAGCTTTGGCTTTTGAGTTCTCCCAAGTTAAATAAGGATCTATCGTGCAACATTAAATCTGGAGTTCGTAGTACCTTTTTTTCCTCTCTCTCTCTCTCTCTCTCTCTCTCTCTCTCTCTCTCTCTCTCTTTCTCTCACACACATACACAGCATTTTACTTGCAATCGGTCGCCCCGAATCCCCTTTTCAGTTATAAAACGAAACTAGAACATACGAGTGTTTCGAAAATAGTCATACTCGTCGATTGATTATTCACGTGGATTTTCACGCTGTCGCGACCTCGGTATACCGCGTGTTACCCCGTGAATGATTATCGTGAGACTCGGACATAATTTGCATTATCCGTTTAAGCGGGTTCGACCAATCGTGGTGGGCAATCCGATTAATTATAATTATGTTGTACTAATGAAGCTATTCATCGTCCCTGATCGACTTGTGAGGCAAGGAGATAGGTCTTTGAACTCCTGACGTTATCATTCTCGAATTAGATCTACGATAGTGATATCGACATGTATGAATTATAATATAATCGACTGTTGTCTACGGAAGACCGAATGAGTTATATCTTTTATTAGAGACCTATAAGCACACAATATTTCTAAAATGTTATATGAATATTATATTTATCTTTTTAATATTCGTATAATATTCTAGAAATATTGTGTCTCTTGTAGGATATAACAGAGGCTGCGACCACGAGCACTTTTATCAAACCAAAAGTAAACAAGAAGGGTATAGAGAGTGTCTCAGACTTTGCGTGATACCCGTTAATAGATTCTTGAGATTTCAGGACAGAAAATCCTAATATCAAAATGTCGAGCGTATAGTTAAGAAGAGTTCAAAGTTAGCCAACAGAACTGTCCAAAATTGGCGCGCTCAAGCATGGCACATTGCACAATAGTGAAGATATTTTTAAGCATCAATTTTATTCTATAATATCCTTTCTTCTAATCATCTTTACACTGTACAACTGTATTGTTCTTTACTGTGCCATGCTTGAGCGCGCGAATTTCGAATAGTTTAATTGGTTAACTTTAATTGGCTAACTTTAAAAACTATTGTAAAAACTATTTCTATTTAAAAACTATTGTAGCGTCGACGTTTTGATATTAGCATTTTCATCTCGAAATGATCTCAGAAATCTGCTGTTAAGTGTCGCGTGAAATTTGAAACATCCCGTACATATTGTCTTTTTTATGTGTGCTGTCTTGTTCTAACTGATATTATTTTATTAATTTTAGCTTAGGTAAAATTGGTACTAAAATTGACAAAAACAGCCACTAATGAAAAGTTCATCTCGCAGCCAGATTTTGTCATAGAATTTCTACTTTTAACTAAAATTATAAGCTATATTTGTAATAATTATGACTGTAATAATTTCCCTCGCGGCATAATCCTGCATGAGAATGACATTCATGCACTGAAAAAAAATAGTCTGATTAAACGGGCAAAAGAGCCAAACAAGAATGACACTTTGTTGAAACCAAACAGAATTTCTGATTGTCATAACCAGAAATTCTGTTTGGTCTTGCCAAAATGTCATTCTTGTTGGATCCCTTTGTTGATTTAATCTGGATATTTTTCTCAGTGTAATTAACAAAAGACTTAACAGTTAATAAATATAACAAATATGTCTATACAATAGAGATGACCAAGTTCGAAATATTATGGGAATTAATTTTATTAATTTACATGAATAAAATGTTATCAATTTTTCTCCTGCGTTTGCTCGTTTAATTTGATTCTTCATTGTTATTCTTGTTGCAATATAGATTTAATTATGTTTTTATCCAAAATTAAAAAGGATCAATAAAAAATAAGACTTGTAAAATATAAATATACAAATGGAGTTATATATTTTAGTCGGATATTTTGAATAAATACATATTTTTAAATATTAATGTTTTCGAGATAAATTAAAAAGGCTAGTGATTTATTAATTTACCCTATTTTACGACTAAAATTATAAAATAAAATTAAATAATTAATAGCAGAATAAGAAAAGAAAAGGATAAATCCAAATTTAGCTCATTTTGTGATTCTCGAATTTCGAATCGGGGCCAAACGATGCTATATGATGGAATTTAATTTCAGTAAAAATTTAAGTTGAGCATAACATCTTTTGGCATACAATTCGATTCGAAATTCGAGAACCATAAAATATATAGGGTCTAAAGAACCATGTCCTCGAAGTCTCTCTTTATCGAAATGTTTTGTGTTCAGAAGACAAGTGTCTCAGGTATCAAGTCAGTTACATTTACTGATTAGATTGACTCTTAAGATACGAAGTTACAATACAGAACAATGATTTCTAAAATCGTGAGTAGTTCCTAAAAAATTTCGGATCGTATATCTTCGTGTTTTATATAGTCGACTTTAATCCCGGCCAGTTAAAATCGTCAAACGACAATCGATTTATACAAATCATTTATAGGGGATATGCAATAAAAGAATCGCGATTTGCGAGTTTATTAATTCCGTTTAATTCAATTATAAACATACGGTATCCTCTTGTACAATTTAATTCAATTGACGTCAGTGTAGCCTCGGTTCCTTCGGTCGCGCTCAGCGCTCGGTTTGCAAAAAGAGTCGCGGCAACGGAAACGACAATCGTAAGAATCCACGGAAAACGAAGTTCGTCTTCCGCGTTATCAGACCGGGCGTCGTCGGGCGGGGGATCGATAACGAAGCCAAGCGTATTTATCCCCGAGAGCAAGTCCAGACCAGGCGCGCCGCGATAAAGCTCGAAAGTTAGTATCTCTTATCTCGAGAAGAGAGCGGAGGCTCGCGCGCGTAAGGAATTCCCATTCCTCCCCTTTCCACCCCCTGTCTCACTCTATCTCTTTATCCCTCTAGACTGCTTTCCACTTTTCGTACTTCTAATTAAGCCGCGGTCGCGCTGAGAGCAGTACAAGCCGGAAATAGAAAATTAGAGCGAGCCACCGCCATCATCGCCGTCACCGACGTCGCCGGCGCCGTGCGGCCATGCGGGATTTCAGATCCTCTTTTCGGATTTGAAAATCCGCCGGCACACAGATCAAAAATTTCGCCGAAAGGTCATCCGCAGGAGACCCGAGAGAAATCCAACAAATAGATTTCTTGGAATATATGAAACATACTATATAAATCCTGTTTCAATCCTGTTTACTAAAATGTTAAAACTCAGATATAAGGGCCACGTGAAGTTTTTCCGATTTCCAGGACCAGCGAATCTTTCCTTTTCTCGCAACTTGACACTTCATTTATTTACACGAAAAGGAGAACGGTTTTGCTGAAGTATCTACAAATGTAGCTATAAGATACAGATTTGAAAATAATTTTGTTGGACCATAATAATTACGTAGGAATCTTAATCATTGTCAGAAATTGTTTTCAAATTTGTATCAAGTCAAATTTTTTGATATTTTAGTAAAACTATTCTTTCCATGTACACAGCACTGTCATTACACCAAAAAAAATGAAATACCTTTTGCCTGCTTTTTGACAGAAAAAGTAACTTTTCGAGTATTAAAATGATAACTAAAAGTAAGGTAAATATATCAGTAGACATGACCTATTTATTGGATGAAATGACATAAAGATTAAATATTAATCTTTTAATGATACGCAACTTTAAATAAACTCATTGTTTATAAAAAAAATAATAATAACGAATTTAGAGTCACATAATCATTAAAAGCTTAATATAAAACTTTTGTCATTTTGTCCAACAATTAGGTTATGTTCACTAACTGCTACGTTTAGCTTAATATTTTTTAGCAAATTTTCAGAGCAATTAAGGCCATTAGTGAACAACAGTGAGCAATTGTTACACGGGGCAGCTAAAATATGAAAACATTTGTTTTACAAATTTTATGTCAGCTCAGGAAGAAAAGGTCACTATAGTGACCATTTTGAACGATACTGACTTTCTAGTCAAAAAGAAAAAAGATAATAAAAAATAACTCAGGTGACGGTATAGTGGCGCTGCTTCTTAAACATTGTCGAATATTTTAGAAGTTGGTTCTGATGTCATTTTATAAAGAAAAGTTCTTCTGAACAAATGATCTCAAGACTTCGTTTCAAAGACAGGATATTACCTTCATTTTTTATTTTCCAAAGGATTTGATTCAATTGATCCATTGACGTACAAGTTTGGGACGGCACAGTATTACCTAAACCACGTTTTCATATCACTGATTTTTACAAAACGGTGACTACAAGTAAAAAATGAAGGCAATATCCTGCCTATTTGCTGCTCCGAGCTTTAAAAAAATGTTCTTCATTTAGAAGCTATTAAGAAAAAACGATAATGTAGAACTTTATAAAATGTTTAATATCCTGAAACAAAGTCTGTGTCAAATCATATATTCATATCAGCTTTTCTTCATGAAAAAAATGATTTTAAAAACCAACTCTTTTATTAATATACTAAATAAAAATTAAATATTAATATACTAAATAAAAAAACATTAAAACTTTTAATTAAAACTATAAAAAGGAATGTTCATAAGAGCAAGCATAAAAAACGCGATATTTAGTGTATAAGAATTTGTAGTGACAAATATATTTACTTTTTAATTACATATGTAAGAATCGATCGAATATTTCAAGTACAAAAATGATATGTCGATTATATAGTAAAATTTTATCGTTATAGTAGAATAACTAAATTATTAAGGATGGTTTAAAATTAAGTTGAAACGTTCGATCGCTTCTTAGATGTATAATGAAGAAGTGAATATATTTTTACTTCTTCATTGTTACTATAAATTACTACGTACCTACACTGTTAAATTCATAATTATATCCAATTTAAATTATTTTATTCATTTCTAAAAGTCGCCATTGTTTTTATTTAGTATAATTTAATTAGAATAATACAGTTAAATAAAATTTAATTCATTAATTTTAATTTATTTATTTACTGTTTTAATATTTTAAAAATTGATTTAAAAAAATTTATGAGGTTGTTTCTTTTGAAATTAAATAATTCAACCATAGTGGATTCATTTACATTTTGACATATCAATACATAGAAATAATTTGTACTTTTTTTAACTTAAAAAAATTGAGTTATCATTGCTTCTTTAATATCTAACAGTAAAATATCACACTTTTTAAATCCTACTTGTCCTCATTCCTTTTTATAACTAATTAAAATATTGCGCAGTATTTAAGAAACACCCAGTATGTGGAAATGTTTTCGCATGTAATATCTTCCAAAATAAGAAGTAAAATATAAAATGCAAATGGATAATATGCGTACGCTAGTAATCCAATATCTTGCTACACTTTCCATATTATTTTCTCTCCTAATTCTTAATTCATGTACCTATTACATTTCATGTTTCATTACTCTGTTAAAAAATAAATTCGATATAAAATTTTCAATATACTCTATTCAAAAATTAATTATACTTTCTTCAATTTACAATTCCACTCGCGTGTTTGATTGATGACACTAGAGGTCGAAAAGCTCGATAATGTTCAGACATCAGTAATTATATCGCCGATCTACTATCGCGTTGCTGCCAATCATCAAAGTGGAAACTCACCGCAGCTTCCCTTCGGCCCGGATCGCTTTCAATTTCCCCGACTTTTCCCCGACTCGCAACAACTCCACGACCGCCTACTGTTCATCATTCGCGAGACAATGTCAACCCCGCCTCTTCCTGTATGTGTGTGTGTGTGTGTGTGTGTGTGAGTACTCGATATCAGCTCAATATCGCGTCCGCGTAATTTTGGAGTGGACGACGACGCATCCCCTCGTCGTGACTTACTGCCCCGTCGAGAATACCGTGTACCAACGAAGAGGGACGAGGACACCACGTCGTCGTGCCGGAAAATAAAGCCTGTAAACGTCGGATGCGAGCGGCATCTCGGCCCTCCTCAGGTCGAATTACGTCTCTCTCGCGGGACGCAATTCGGAATTGCGGACCCACGTAAAAAGCCCTAGTAATCCGTGCGCATCCCTCTCGCCTAATTGCTAATTAACGTAATTAGTCGCTCCTGAGAATCACTCTTGGAGTATTATGTTACTCCCGGCGATCGAAGGTTCGTCCGAATTTCTTGTACCACGAGAGACAGTAATTCTTTTTTTTTCTTTTTACTTTTAAATTAACAGAACAACGTGACGTTTCTTTTTCGTTATTCCGGGCAAAAACTTCTTCCCCATTTTAACCATAAAATCTGTGATAGTCGCGTTCCATTAACGTAATTAATTTGTTCGCTTGATTCGCGTCGCAGTTCTGTCACGTTATGCAAGTAAATATAATATAACATAAATATAAATGATATCTTATAACATAAATGAAATTTATGTAATATAAATGAACTGTATGTTAATAATTATATTTACAATACTTGTGTGGCATGTGGAATAACTGTGAAATGTGAAACAATTGAAACAATTACATTGTATATGTTATACGAAAGTTACTTAATCATTAATTTAATAGTCTAATTAAGTAGTCTAATTTAACCGATTAACTAATTAATTTAAAATAATAATTCCTGTACAGAATATTTATATAAATTATTTATTAATTTACAATATGTATGCATAATTTAAAATAATAACGTGAACATTCCTGCTATAGAGTATTTATATAAATTTTAAATTATGTAATACTTATAAATTATATAGATACGATTTATAAATAAATATAAATAGATTCAAACAAACAACGTACCTATATAATTTGTAATACATAAAAACGCACACGAAATTATTTCTTGAAACGATAATGTACAGGAAATACGATTGTGACACATTTTTTGCGGTAAAACGTTTTCTATTGGCCCGCAATACAATTTCCTTTTCGTCCATAGCTTCTTCGGGATGTATAGTCTTCACAAGTCTGTCTAATGGCCGGAGTGACATCCAACGTTCCGCGCGTTCTCTCTCCTGCAACTGACTTTATTGAACCGACATATTTAACGTCATAATGACTAGGATGCCGACGATCGCGACGATTGTTAACCGCGGAAATAGCGCTGTCAGTGTCACACGCTACACTGGCGATTGTCGCTGCACCGGCTACACTAATCCCTCTGAATTATGCTGATTTTTATTCAAAACACGCTGCACTTTATCCGAAATGTCAACGCTTGAAATGAGAGGAATACTAATCGCGGTTACGTTAATTAATGCGCGTTAATCCTATCTAAACGGATAAAAGCAGGTAGCGCTCTCGAAAAGTCTCTTCTATTATAAAATTTTTTTGTTGGAAGTAGAAGAGAACGAATCGGGAAATCAATTTCGTATAATGTTATTGATGTGTTTATTGATGAATCTAAAAGAATTCTATTTATTACTCGTTCCTGCTTCGACATCCTCGCGTCGAAGAAATTTCTATTAAAAATATGTGCTCATAATTTATGTGCACAAAAAAAAAATATTAATACACGTAAATATTTTTCTGTTACTGAATAACTGTATTATTATTATTTAACGGTACTAATATTTAATAGTTCTTTTATTATTGTTTATTATTAAATAATTAGTAGTTTTCACGTATTTTTGAAAGCATTTTTTTCATTAAAGTTAAAAGAAAACGATCATTAAAATAAAAAAAATTAATGTAATAATGACTGTTATTGATATAATTACGTAATATAAAATAAGTTGTGTATTTTTTTTTTAAGATACACGAGGAGATATAATAGGAAAAGTGCAACAGTTTTAGCGAACTATTTTATCGTACACAACTCAATAAAAATACCGTCGCCGTGGGAGGGGCTGATAGTATCGGTTATCATTTATATCTCGCAGTGGGAATAGTTTTGCCGGCAAACGTTAGAGTGCATGGCGTACCAATTTCTCAGAAGAGACGACCGGTGACGTGACGTTCTCGCGTTTACGTTGCGAGAACTTATCTTCCATCCGTCTTGCGCATATCGCAAAAATTACACGCGCAATTCAGTAGATTAAGCAACAAGCGACGCGACATGCTGCCGTTCAGCTTCGTTAATCCGGCCTCCGCCGGATAATGGAACTTAACGTTATTGTTAACTTTATCAATTAACGCGTACGAGCGTCTCGGGATAGATGTGTGATGTTACGCTAATCTTACGTTGCGCCACGTCGGTTTGCTTCAAGCTTTTAGACAAACACGTCTTCAAGCTATCTGTTCTCGCGCTTGACATTTTCGATCCGATTGAATTTTTTTCTATAATACAAGAACGCGTATATCGTTTGTAAAATAAAAAAAAGTATGGGAATAAGTGATATATACCAATATTATTTATTACATATCAATATTTTCAATATGTACAACTTATTATATTATGTACAATTATGTACATGCATATTCAGATATTTTATGAATTTTATCTATCGTGAAATTAATTTTTTTATCTTATAATGATTCCTGCTCGTTTAATTTTAATGATAAAATGCTTCAAAATGAAAATTATTAATTATATATTAACAGAAAAATATCAATATTAATAGATATTTTTTTATTAATATAATAAATTCTTAATTTTTTAAAAGTGTATTTTTATTAAAGTTAAAAAATAAAAAGTTAGTAAAATAAAAAATTTAATAACAGATAAAATATTGACCTATCTGAATAATCGTACGCATAATAAGTTACATGCATTGAAAATATGTAATATATAAATATTAATATGTATTACTTGTTCCCAGACTTTTTAAAAATAAAATTATTACAATAAAAAATTAATTCTTACCTAATTGCTGATTAATAACGTAATTAGTCGTTCCTAAAAATCACTTCTAGAATACGTTACTCTTTATTACATTATTCTTATCTATCTATAGCACATTATCCATTTTTTATAATTTACTTTTCATTTTTCCATTAATATTACAAGTAATTCTCATTCATTTTTAAAGGTATTAAATAAAACATTAATATCTCCAGTAAAACCGCGTAATCAAAGATTTTCATAATAAAAATCAATATAGTAACCTGATTAAAACGGGAGCGATTGAAGGGCCAGTTTTAACAACTAAAATCATAACAACAGTTAAATTTGAAACAAGGCTTCGTTAATCTGGCGCGATAAACGGCAAGATTCTCGGAATTCTCCGAGTTCATTTCCGTTCCGCCGGCATTCCTGCGGTCCGATGGTGCGTTTAGGATTAATAATAAAGGAGAGACTACTTTGGCGTAAAGAGTCCGGAGTGCTCTCCTGCGAAAGAAGGCCTCGCATGCAGCTTCCATGCCGCTCCACGCGAGAGTATCTTCAATCATTCACGCGATTAGGTCTCGATCGCACGCTAAACGCAATCCCCAACGCGCTGCCGTTTCTCCGATGGCAATGACCGAATCTATAATTCAACCGGAATTCCACTGGAATAAATAAAGGGAGCGAGCTCGAGGTCGAGGAGAGGAAGGAGTCGGAAAGTCCGTGCGGGAAAATAGCGAGAGTGATGTGAATGCATGCAGTTTTACGAAGGAATGCGTTCGCGTATAATTAAATAAATCCCGCTCCGAATTATAATTATGTATGTAAAATAACATCGGGCGCGCAGGAATAATTACGGTATATGTAACTGCGCGCTCATCTATAAGTACGATAAAATCACGCGTAAATCTATCGAAGCCCCCCCCCCCCCGCGCAACAATTATACATGTGTGAATTACAAATAATTAATCTGAAATTTAAATGCGCATTTACGTGATCTAAATTATTAGTAAAATCGTGGGGGGGGGGGAGAGGGGAGGGGAAGAGGAGGGGGGGTTTGCGCAATACGGGGTGCGTTTTGCAGTGGCGTATTTTGATATATCGGTACCACCGACATCGCCCCAAATTGCATGTGCCTTCATAAGTTAATGGCGAACGATAACGCACAATGTTGTTCCAACCATGATGTAAGAATGAAGATATTTTATTTTGCGCATAATGGCGATCGAATATGATTTTCGGGCAAATTTCTAATAGCGAGAGATTGCCTCCATATTGGCTTATAAATTATTTTGGACTAATTTTCTGATTGGTCATCGGATACGATTGGTCTCGGGAACGAAAAACATTTTGTATTCTTACAATGTGGTTTTAACATTAAAGCCAGAAACACACAGAAAACATGAGACATTAAGATGTAAGTTATATAAGCGGATTGGCGGTTGGCAATAACCTTACATTCTCTATTGTGATTGGTCGATTCGCTTACTGCTTATTGGCTTAGGGTAGACCGGGGCTCGTTGGTACAAGAAACAAGTTGGCACCGCGTTTATATTTTTATGGCAAAAAAAACAACGAAAAAAGTTACCGTAAAAACCGTAGTTTTTGTATAACATAGATATTTTTCCCTATAAGTTTTATTTAAACAAGCATTATACAATGAAAAAAGAGAAAAATCTGATTCAAAAAGAAGCAAATAAATTATGAACGTTTCATAATTTCGTATTAATGTAATTCGGCTCAGTGATGTATTATTAATTAAAAGAAAAATGTTACTATGACGTGTTATTTTGAGTAATAACAGTAATTTGTTATAATAAAGTGATTAAATCAGACATGTAAGGATGGAGTACGCTGGCACATATTTAAGGAAAGGTTAGTTTCACTTGCTTTACCACGCGTGTGAACATTCAGTTGCAATTAACTTAATTTTGACAAAACGTTTTATATTTAACGTTTCTATTATATATCCAAAATTAAAATAATTTATATTTGTTTTCTGTAACAACATTTTGATTGCTGTTTGATTATTACAAAGTAATTTTAAAAGATACAGTCTTTACTGAGAAGTACATATCTACTATCTGTTTTTTTTAATTCTATTACGTTTTTTTTAATTTAAAGTTCATCACACACAGAGCCTATACATGATATGTATCAAATTAACTCACCTATATCGGAGCAAATTATCTACAGCATGTTCCCATTTCAATAAAAAGAATAATACAAAGAAACTATACAGTGTGCAGAACCACTCCTGGAATAAAAATGTAGAGAAAGATACTATTATATTAATACATTTTAATTGTATTTAATAATTAATTGTTTAAAAAGTCTAATGCCGAAATTCTGAAAACTGTGCTAATAAGTCCTGGTCTTCCCTACGTTTTTTTTGTATGTGTCATAGACTCTAAGTTTGTACGTTTTAGATCGAGTGTTTAAATATCATTAAATCGTTGACAAACGGGAGAAACTGGCCGCGATGCAGAAAAACGGGCACGACGAACAGGAAATCGACGCGCGGCCGATCAAGGCCGATTAGGGCAATCAAGCGGAATTCTCAAGTAGCGCGTAATCGGAAATACCTGAGCTGCGTTGCTGAAATTTAGCCCAAGATTGCAGGACCATCCTTCTCTTCCCTCCCCCCCCCCCACCATCCCCCCCTGCTCGCCCATTAGCGCTGATTCAACCGTATAGTCACGGAATGGTAGCAGGCTCGAGTCGACTCCCGACTGACCCGAATGAATTTATCAGGGGGACCTGGAGAGACAGGATGTCACTTTCTTCCTCCCCGATCTCCTCCCCTGCCTCTTGCCGTCTCGAATTCGTTCTGGTTAATTTTGAACCGTGTTAGAGGAGGATTTCGAACGTAGATACGTCTCGTCGATATCTATAAGGATCTTCGATCCGAGAATGAACGAGATAATTTCGAGCGAGAGGTCAATTTGCTGTTCATCGAACACGAAACGCGCGCGTCACTGAATACTTTTGGTAGAAAACTGAAATATCTTATTTTCGAGTTAATTTTAGAGTTGACTATCGAATTATTATTATTAGGTTGTTTGAATCGGAATGAATTATTTCAGGAACTCTTTAAATTAATTTTTGTCCAAATTGAGGTATTAGGGAATTCGGAATTAGGAAAAAATAGATACACAATTTCCTTCAAAAATTATATTAATCAAGCTTCCTCTGTCCTAGATATCAGATCTACAAAATTATTATTCGCATGAGAAAAAATGATTTATGATTATGTGATTTATATTTTCCTTACATTATCTTAATTAATAAATTACACTAGATTAATTAATAAATTACTTTAACATATTAGAATTTAACGTTTGACCCTTTTTTTTATAAATTATGTATATTTTTTAACGATAAAGTTAAATATCTTTGTAGGCTACATTGAAAGACACGTTTGGTATGAATAATCTTAACATATTTTGTTGATATATGTGACTAAATAAAAACCTTTTTTACTTTTTAATTAAAAAATTTTACTATTTCAATTAAAATTTAGTTATTCTAACCTAATTTTTAGATCTAATTGAAATTGTATTATAATTTGGTTAATTTTTAAATTCCAATTAAAATTCGAATAACTTTAAATTAAAATTATGTTCTAATTAAAATTTGGTTAATTTTTAAATTGAAAAATAAAGTTTTTTTTTGTTAATTACATAAAAAACAAAATAAATGGTTATTCATATTAAACATTTTTTTCAATGTACAACATATTATTTTGTATCTTTAAAAATCTGTTATTACATTTGCAAAATCTCTCAATTAAGAAATTCTCAAGGAATTCTATTGTAATATGTACGAAAATACTTATTTGCTTCAGAAATAACATAAGTCAATATTATCAAAATCGATATTTTTTATTAGATATACGTGTTAAAAATAATTTCTTCCACCCACGTAATGTATGAAATAATGAGACATTTTTTTCATATTTTTAATTATTTTTACTACATTTATAAAAACTGGACCGTCTTTTTTTAGTTCTTCAAAAGTTAGATTTTTGGAAACCACTTACTTTGGTTTCTGAAATGACCAATTCGTTTATCGTCGGAAATTTTCAACATTATCTCAGATAAATCAATATATTCTCGTCGTTAATATATATAATTGGGATTATATTAATTACCAATCCCGAAATGGAGCAAATGGCGAAACACTACGTATTCGGCGCTTCAATTTCGAGAATGAAGCAGGCTTGCGGCCAAGTCGCGATTTGGCAAATAACGGTGTGCCCTGGGGTGTCGTGAAAGGATCGCGATTGCAAAAAAAATCGCGATACGTGCGACACTTAATGACACGATCGTGCTGGGCCGCGGTGTCGAGTCGCATCGCTGATGTGCCGCGCTTTCACCGTCGCGAGCATATTTGATCAGGACAACTTCTTAACGTCCTACTTCGCCGAGCATTATTGTGCAATACATGCATTCCGCTGGAACTGCACCGTCGTGACGTTCCAACAGTCGAAACATCGCGGTTGCGAAAAAAGTGCATCAATATGATGCGCTGCACTCAGCGATAAACGGATTAATTTTCGGGAACAACCCCGAATTTTGCAGGTACCGGAAAATTTATTAGATAATTGAAAATTATACAAAGTGAGGTAATTACGAATTGGATATAATGATTTTTAGAATAATTATTACATTATTAAGATGATTATATTATTAGTTATATTATTAATTACATTATTAAGATGAAGAATACTACATTCGATTGTAATCTAAATTGTTATATTGAGAGATAGTTTTTGGCATTTGTGACTATAATTGTATAAAATATAAAATTATATTTTTTATTTATTTAACAAATATTTATTTTCCGTATAAATATTATATTAGTAGTATAATAATTCAGACAATTATTTATTAAAATTTAGTTCATTTTTCTTTCAGTGTATATACTACAAAATGTGGTTTACAATTACAGTAATGAAATTTCCGAGGAATGTCACAGAATTTTTTGTCAAATAATTTTAAATATAACAGCAACAACTAACAATATCTTTATAATGACTTCTAACCATTATCATACCATGCATAGTCACAAATACCAAGAATTTTTCTCTCAGTGTACATAAATCTAAAGAAGGAATGTAAAAAGATTACTACGAGATCGTATAATTTTGCATAATCATGAATTACGAATTCATAATTATCACGTTTACTGGGTGATGAAAGATAAGTAGAATAACTCGGATATTTTTACGTTTTTAAAGATTTAAAGGTAATTCGATAAAACGAGCGAATCTTAACGGTCGCGACGCACGAATGATAGTCGTACGATAATCGTTAATTAAGCACGACCGTTCGTCTCTCCCGTGCTCGTTCAGCACTTTTGTCCCGTCTAATATCTCACGGTCGAAACGTCCGTTTTTACCGGACGGTCGTCTCGTCCGGCACCTTCGAGCGGCGTCTTCGGGGCGCTCCTGCGAGAGAGAGAGAGAGAGAGAGAGAGAGAGAGAGAGAGAAAAAAGACGAAGGATTCTATACATATCACCGGAATTCTTCCTAGGGGCCAGGAAATGGCTCTCATCTTCGATGGCTTCCTGCCTGTGACAAAAAGAAAGCGCGAGCGCACGTCTTTCATCGTCCTCTGTTCCCTTTGCGTTCCTCTCGTCTACCCCCACGGCGCTTTTGTTCCCGGGGTGCGTCGCGACGCACTCGAGACGCCACCGCAGAATGCGGGAGTTTCGCCGTTTGTCTCGTCGTAACCGGAAACGGGGAACCAGGGACGAAAGAGCGTTGCGTTCCCCCCGTTCGCGATCAACGACGTTTAATCCTGCAGTAAACGCGACGTTCGAGCGGGCGATTTCCTGGAGCCCTTAATACAGACGGCGAGATAAGTGGTTCGACATTTTTCACGGCGACGATGAAAGATGAAGATTGATGGATGGATACGCGGGAGTGGGATTTATACGGGAGAGAGGAGGACTTTAGGGAGAATTAATTCAGCAATCTCGTAACCGTCGCGCACACGCGTTTCCAGAATTATTTGACTCGTGGATATTAATTACGGGAATGTAGTTCTATTGACGTAACGTAAACGAGTGCAAATTTATAACACGGATCGTTAATTATAATGCTCGTATTCAGAGATTGAGATTGAGATTGTGATTGAATTTAACTAATCAGAAGAAAGAAAACTAATATCAAGTTTCGTGAACTTTGCTTTGATTCTATAAATTCAATCTCAATTTCTCAATCTTAATTTCTAGTCTGAAACGATTTTCGACACGCTCTTTCTTTTTTTTTTTTTTTAAATAATAATACTGTTTTTTTATTAAGTAGTGCAGCGTAACGCTACTTCATTCAGAGAAAAAATAGTTGCCATAATTTAATATAATTTATTGTCATTTTTGGGATAACTATACAGTTGTTTTAACTACGCAGATACAGTTGTACTATTAATAATAATCATGTACACTACTTGAAAATCTTTAATTTTTTCTTATCATATTTTTAGTTCTTATTACTACATAAGTGAATTTTAAAAAATGATGGTTATATTCACTATTATTGCGATTGCATTTACCGAATAAATGTTTATTACCATTTATATCTTTATATTTTATTATACCAATATTTGAAATTATAATTTATGTACAATTTTTTCATGTTTGAGAGTTTTGTGTTTCATGTTGTTATTAACAGCAATAATAACCAAAAAATGGAGCATCTAATTTTACCATGCAATTATAGTCACAAATATCAAACATTTCTTTCGATGATTTATGATTTTAATATCCGATCGTCCAATTGTTTATAAGATTTCTCAGAAACGACGTAACTTTTTCAAATTTTGTTTCCAGCAATAGATACTCAAGGATCTTAGCTTCATCGAGGTAAAATATGAATTAAATCAATTGATCGTAAGAAGGTCAAAGTTAATTTTAACAAAGTTCTTCCAATAGTTACATGTTTTTTGCTACACTTAGTTACATCCGTTGCAAAGAGTTTATTATATATGTACAAAAGATGTAAATGCTTCGCAATCATGGGCTTTAATAATGGACATTATTTGTAATAAATTTTAACATGAAAAACAAACTTTGAACAGCAATTTCACGTACAAGTTTCCATGGAAAAGTACACAAAAAGAATGATGCTGAAGTATCTATAAAATTTAGTTAGATGCAGATCTGAAATTATTTTGTTAAATTATCAAAATAGTTATAATATTATATGTAGGACACTCAAGCTAGTTGCTAGAATGTCAAAACTTCTTACAGCATTGCCATCGTACCTGAATTTTCTACATAATTCCTTTGTCCAACAAAAGTTATTTCCAGGTCTGTTATTTCCTAGCTATCTAAATTTTTGGATATTTCAGCAAAATTGTTCCTTCCATTTATATATTATTTCTGCCAATTCCGATCAATTCGGCGAAATAAAAATTTTACTCCAGTAAGATATTCGTGAATTTGATCGTATTTGCCTAATCTCCTTTGGTTTTGCTAGATCCTAATTTACCTCTCCTACGGTTTTCTCTATTCTTCCATACTTCAATGTCATTTCGAGCTACGTGACACGCCATCAATGCGGGACCCTGCGATTTTCTTCCCTGCCCATTCGACCCTGATGTGCTGAGGCACCCTCGTGCGCCGGTATAGAAACGGCATACAGGGTGTCCCGAAATCAACGGGTATCCTCTTCTATAGTGGAGAACGTTAACTGTCCTTCCTGTTTTCTTCACAACGATAAATCACAACGAAAATAAGAAACTTCTAAAGAATACTTCCCTTTGGGAATTACCAAGAGAAAAGGAAAGAGGAAGAAGGAAAAAAACAAATAGCAAAATCATGATTCTCGGCTAATCTTCAAGCAGAACTTGCCTCAACGGAATTTCATCTCGACTTACGAAGGAATTTTATACGCAGAGCTGAAGATCCTCTCGATTTTTGTCTCGGTGTTTCCAACGAATGAAAATTCATCAAGAAAAAAAGGGAAAACGATAATAAAGTTCTATACGTTAAAGTAGCGCATAGGCTCTCCATTTTTGACTTACTAATCACATTCTGTACCAATAATACTAAGTGCTTATTGGATTGGGGTCACAAATGGCGATCGAAATCGCCAATAGGAAAATTGTCGGCATTTTGGACTCAGATCAAGGGAACGAGCTACTTTATATACAGCTTTAGTCCGTGATGGTTCTGGGACACCCGGTGTACCGTGCGTACGTGCGTACGTACGCCGTTTGGTCGGGGGCCACGCACATGCGTGCATTCCCGTGTCGCTACGTTCATTCATTCAACACACATCGACCTCGTTGTATGCCGTAGCGAGGACGTAGAAGGAGGGGACAGGTCCGTCGGAAGGAGAACGGGGAGAGGGCGGTGGGAGAACAGAAAGAGAGAGAGAGAGGGGGGGAGAGAGAGAAAGAGAGAGAGATTAGCCAGGGAGCAAAGAGACCGGGGAACGAGAGAGACAAAAAGGGAGGGGTGGACCCTCGCCATCCCCCGGGTGCACCCCATCATTTTTCTCGACCGGACCGTGGAACGTAACGTCACTTTTCCGCGAGCAGATTTTATACGGACGAGCGGTGCGCAGCTCGAATATTTGCGCAGTTATGTCATCAATCATTTAATGACCGATGACGGAATCCTCCGGCGGAGAACGTCGAAGAACATCCGCTATTGATACTTCCTGCGACGCTCCTTTGGTTAATACGTATATTAAATCGATTGACGTGACGTGGAAGAATTAATAAAGGGAAATTATGTCTCTAGTAATAATAGTATGCACTTGTGGGTTAGGATCAATGTTATTATCGATACGTTATTGCCCTCGATTCGTTCGGTCCATTCTTTCAACGATGTACTGTTACTGTCACCTTCATGTCTGATCATATTGCGTCCCTATTATTTAAATGTGTAAATGAAGAATCAATAATGAATTATATCGAAAGGTATTCAAAGGTACTTAAAGGTAACCGTGCAGCACAGAAGCTTGCAGGCGACATTGCCGCAACATTTTCAATGTTACTGCAATATTACTGGGATGATCTATGCAGTATGAGTGGCGCCATCTTCATTGCAGTTCAAAGAATGTGGGAAAAGTGGGGAGTGCTAGTTCATGTGTACATGATCGAAAGTCCATTCGTTCACCGCATAGATCTGGCACGTTCGAGTTTGCAGATGAAAACGTCGGTGTACTACGAAACACGATTTTTAAACAGCGAGCACGTCCAAACGTGCGCACATGTTTTCTTACGCGTAGTCGTGTGCAAGTGCAATATTGACAATGTCATAAAATTTAAACGCGTCACCCAGCGGTACCCACAGAGTTGTATTTTAATAACAGAGGACGGCTCGGACAGATTTCAAGTGGTACAGCGAAGCCAATATTCTATTTCTGAAATTGTCAGATACACCAATCGCGAAATCGCTTTTGCTATAGAATTTAAATTAAGTTTTTTATCTCTTACAAAATTTTGTGGGTTTTCTCTCTCATCTTCGTTTTCTTTTTTACATAAATCAAAAGTATATATTATGGATTTCATCTCCTGCCGTAAAATCTCCTACGTTAAACGTGACTAATTAAGAAGGATTGAAGCAATTTTCGTTTCAATTTTCCAATAGTACGTTCGTGTGAAATATGTTCTCTCACTCGATTGTAACATTAACATGACAGCCAAAAAGCGATATTCTTGAATTTCTCTTTTTGTTCCAATTTCTTCATTCTTTACTGTTACATTCCATTTTTTTGCGCTTATTTTTCGCTTTCATTTCTGTACTCATTTTCTCGAAAAAAGATACGAAAGACACTTCGCGTTCATAGATCCTGTTACAGTTAACCGAGATCGTCGCGTGAATTTTGTCGAGTCTGGCGTTCGCGTCACGATCGCGATTGTCTCGTTTTCCGACAGCGAAAAAGAACGAAAGACTTGGAAGATAGATGAAGATGTTTATTGTTGTTCTAAGGCCACCTCTCTAAGAACATAAAAATAGGAGAAAAATATAAGAACAGCAAAATACAATTTAACAAAAGTAATACAATAATCGGACTTTACATGTCCTTACTTAAGCTTTGCGATTTTTTTTTATTTTATGCTGAGTTCAAAATTGAAAATTAATGGTCAAGTTCAAAAGAGGAAACATTTCTAAATGTCAATAAAAATATGAGACATATATTTATGTAGGTATAATATATATATTTCCCTTCTTTTCGTAAAAAACTGTTAGAAAAATGTAAAATGAAATCCAATGTAATTTTATAAGATTATAAGTTTATTAACAAGTTGACGTGTATTTATCTTTAATATCAAAAATTTATTGAAATTTATAAGAATATATGGAGAACTATTTTTCAAACAATGGACTTATTTACAATGTTTAGCAGGTGAATTAGAATCCATCAGCTGGAATAACAAAAGTGTTAAAAAAAAAAAAACGTTACAATCGATGCTTGTACACTCAACAAAGAGTACAGAGAGTCCTCTCTATAAGATAGAACCAATATGGCCAATCTAAACACACTAAGTGTACACACATCGAGTGTGAGTTTTTTTGTACTTTTGTTATTCCAGATGATGAATTCTACTAATTCACCAGCTAACCATTTCCTCTCTTTGATACAAAATATTATGACAAAAATATAAATTAAAAGTATATAATGTTGTAAAATATGAATATAGAACTGCAACAACATGAACTACTGAAACAAATAACCATCTTTTAATATATATATTATAGTTACACTCTAAATTTCTTACAGTGAAATCTCACTCCAAAAGAGTGAAAATACAATCATATCCTTGAAAAAAAAATGAAAATACTTCATTTCTTGAAAAAGAGTGACAATTTTCACTCTTTTTAGATTGAATTTTCTTTTGGAGTGAGATTTCACTCCTTTGACGTAAAAATTCACTCTAAGAAGAACGAAAATTGTCACTCTTTTCCAAGAAGTGAAGGATGGTTGCATTTTCACTTTCTTGGAGTGAGATTTCACTGCAAGAAATTTACAGTGTATAGGAAATAATGATTTATCTACGAAATATTATGTCACGACCATGACATTCTGCTTTATTGACGATAACAGAATGAACAAATTGAGCAATAAACTGATGGACAACCTGTACTAACTACTACTGCTGTCTGTTGAATTAATCGTGCAATTATCTACAAACAGTGAATAGGTCGTTTCGAATACACACCCATAATGGATCAGGTTACTTTGCAACAAAAGTAAATCAAATACTTGTATCACTGATACAAGTAAAATACGAAAATAAACTATGAAGCCGGAAAAACGACATATGGAGGGAACGGTCGCCAATGAAGAATAAAAAAAAACCTCAACTATATCAATAATAATTAAAGTAAGAGAAGAGAGAGAGAGAGAAAAGAAGTTCAGAAAGGGCGAGAGCATCTTTTCAACAACACACCGTTGCCACAGAATGGAGAACGAGGTTGCGACGGAGTTCTCATTCCCTCGCGATATCGTCGTCTGCTTCCCACCCTCCTCTTGGGCTCTTCTTCTCTCTACAGTATTCTTCGTCACCCTTTAGCTTCGCCCCGCTCTGTTCTTCTCGCGCGAGCGGACGCGATGCACGCTCCTCGCGCTTGTACTTCCTGCGATGCACTCCGGTCCCTTTTTCTCGACTTTCCTCTACCTCCTCCCTCCCACCCTTATAAGAGAGTACCACCCGCTCGTTTTAGCAAGGGGTGAACGCGAAATAAAGCTACGCTATTGCGCGAAGATATTACGAGGAGATCTCGTTTCTGTGGGTTTAATATATGCTTTCCATTAGATAAATATACTTTTTAAAAGTGTAACATTGAAAACTTTTTTATTAAAGGTGTTCGATAGCGTTTTTATTCTCGTGAATCGAGTGGCAGAAGCGAATATGGGCCACGTTAATATAATCGATGTTCGACAAAAAAATGACTTTTTCGACACCGGAATAAGATTAATCATATTTTTTTTTATAGGTTTTTGAATACTGAATATAAATGTGTTTTTTCAAAATGTTTTATTACGTTACATTTTTTTTAAAATTTGCAATTCGATTTGCAAAAAAGGATTTTTTACGTACTTTATTACATTATAATTATAACGTATTGGAGAAATTTTATTGTAATTAATATTAAGTATGTTGTTAGGGATTTTCACGCCTCGAAATTCAGTCCTCATTTTTTAGTATTGGCTAAAATTAATAAAAAATTCATAGTTAAATACGGGATTTATTGCGGAAAAGCTGTGAATTAAGTTGATGATTTAATAAATAGCTTTCAAATTATATATTTATTTAAACTTAAGAGGTTTTTTTTAGACCGTTGAATTAAATCTTATATCAAAATTGACAAATTTAAAATATGGATTTAATACGACGGTTATTAAGAGATTAAATTTGAAAAATGTCCGGATTATTGCAAAATATATGGATGTCTTTTATGATTTTGAATTTGTCTTTTCCGCACTTTTCCTCAACAGACTCCATATATTTGATGAATATTTTATTAATCATAGCCGATACTAAAAAGTCTTTTTAAGAATTGAGAATCCTAACAACATTTTTAATTTTAACATTTTTAGTTATAATGTGATAAAATATAAAAGAATAGCTCTTTTTTGCAACTTTATACAGAAAAATATCATTCTACTCCATTTATTGTCTTCCTTTTAAATAACGGTTATCTCTAACAAAGAATATCTTTTTGATAATAATGTTAAATTATACTTATATAAATTTTAGACAAATTTATTATTATAAATATACTCAAAATAAGAATTTATTTCCTTTTGAAGAATATAAAATTGATCGAAGAGCCAATAACTTTATACACAAATCGAATTTGTCTTATAACTAATTTAATAATCTTGATTGAAGTTTAAACTGACTAGAATTCGAAACATATTTTGAATAAAGATGCTTATGATGGACTTATGATATGTTAGTAGATATACAAACTTTTTAAATACTTAAAATAATTGTTAATTACTGTTTGCACACAGTGTATATTTTTCTGTGTATTTAAATGTAAATTTCGCAAAACTATGACGTGACGGAATAATTTGGAAGTCGGATTTGCATTCAGCGTCCAAAAAATAACAGAAAATAACTAATCTTGTTCTGGTGTGTTTTTTTTTGTCGAACAGTATAATCGTCAGGTCGCAATAAATCCGAAGACTCGCGAATTAAGTCTACCCGGGGTGGTTGGGAGCAAGAAAATCTCGCTCTCAGTGTAATTTTAGTCCGACTTTAAGTCAACAGTTCTTAATTTGAAGACAAACGTTAGAAAGTTATCGGAAAGAGAGAGAGAGAGAGAGAAGGAAAAAAAAGGAAAAGCGGAGACTTGAAACGATCCGATGCTTACACAAAGCTCGGAGACGTTGTCAAAGGACGTCGTGGAATCGCCGAAGAATCCCTCGGAGGATTAAGGCGTCCGGGCGCTTCGAGCTACTTTAAATAAAAGAAAGGAAAAAAAGGAGGGTCTCGTCGACGACGGGTACGGGAGAAGCTCGATCCTCCTTCATTCTCCCGGATTTGCATCTCCAGAGTCGCTCGAGGGATCGAAGGATTTGCGAAAATTCGAACAAATGTTCGCAACCGCGTCGCGACGCGTCATCCGAACCAAGTGGGGTTCTCGTCGTAAACCGGCGTCGTCGATTCTGCATTACACAATGCAGCGAAGGGGGTGAGTCTGCCGAAACCGTACAACGCCCAAGGTAGATAGATAGGTAGGTAGGTAGGTAGATAGGTAGGCGTCAACCGACGTCGACGCCGCGACGCTGCTGTCGAAGAACGCGACGGAGTGAGAGAGAGAACCGGACTTCGAAGGGGGTGGGACGCCCCGCGGCATCGATCGCGAGATAGTTCCTAGAACGTGCGATTGATTGATGGTCTCCCCCATCCCCGTGCACGCCCCGTGCGAACTCAATCGCGCTGGGAGGAAGAAACTGTCTTTCTCTCTCTCTCTCTCTCTCTATCGGCGAAAAACCCTTTTTCTCCCCAGACTGGAGAGTGTCATCCCTTACCCCGTATGAGAGTCGACGTTCCATCGCGAGTTCCGTGGGGATAACTGTGGGCGGATCGACGGATACCGGGAGAGCGTCGAGAATCCGTCGAGTTGGACGGACCACCTGAGATAAGTACGTTGCCGACCTACATCCGCGATCCGAAGGATGAGGAACGGAAGAAGTACAGCTGCTTGGAATTAACGGCGCCATGGCACTAATAGCTGTACGCGGCAGGAACAAATGCGCGGTTATAAAAGTGAACAATGGCATAATTGAAAGCAAGAGTAATAAAGTAGAAGTTACACAGTCGCGATGTGTATCCGAGTGAATAAAAAGTGAATAAATTTCTCATGCGAAGTAACACCTGTGTATCTTTACCGATTGCCCCATCTCCGAATTCCGCACGGTGATTTATCGCCCGGAAAAAGATACATTAATTCTGAAAGTCAATTGAAAAACTTGCAAATTCTTTGGATTAACCGAATGAATTCGAAATGTTGTTTCTATAGAAAAAAATGTGTATGTATCTTAAATGTATTAATAATAATAATTAGTAATAGTTACACGCCCCGCGTTTTAATCAATCTGGTTAATTTTTTCCGAAATTGATGATAATGAATGTTTCGAATACAATAAAAATTCAGAAACAGTTTCGAGAAGGATACGTTTATATTTTGATATATAATTCCTCTAATTATTTTGCACATAAAAGTGTTAAAGTAAAGATATTGAAAAATTAATAAATTACGATATTTTATATTTTATTCTGGCAAATTTTGACATAAAATATAAAATATCTCGTAAACTATTCATTTTTTTACTTTAATATTTCTATGCACAGAATAATAAAACGAATAAATTGATTTAATGAAAACATAATGGCTTTTAAAAAAATTATGCGCAATTTGCGCATTTTTATATATAATAATAATGAAATAATAGTAAGAATAATCTTAAATGTATATTTAAGGTATGCTGAGGAAAAATGTATTAAACTAAAAAAAATATTTTTATCTAAACAATGCCAATTAAATATTTATTCAATAAAAAAAATAATAATTAAATCGAATTAATGGTTCTTATATCAAATAAATATATTTTTGTATTTAATAAATATTAGTTGGCATTTCAAACAAACGATAAAATTTAGTATATATATATACACAGATTTGAAAATAATTTTGTTGGACTCTCAAAATAATTATGTAGAACGCTAAGCGTTAATTTTGCAAAAATATTAATATTCTAGCAAGTTTGAATGTCCTGTATAATTATTTTGTAATGCAAACTAAATTATTTTCAGATCTGTACCTAATTAAATTTTTTAATACTTCATTCAACAAAATAGTTCTTCCTGTGCATTACTTATTATGATACTTACATATTACTTAAATTACTACATTTAAGATATGCAATTTAAAATTTACCACTCACTTATTCTTTGTCACATATAAACTGTATAAATTATTACATCTATATATACGCACTTGCAAGAGCGATTAGGCTCTAACCGGACTTTTTAATTAATTAATTCTTTAATTGCGCACGAGCCAATTAAATTATGCCAGCAAGATGCTAAATAATTTAATTACAGATACAATGACAGAAACTAAAGAGAAACATCAATCCCATTAATGCGCGACGAAATGCCGCGCGTTATGCCACGTCGAAAAAAACATTTACCAGAACACAAATTCGTCAACACGGATATTTTCACGTTTCGCGCATAATGATGAAGAATTGTGCAACGCGCCACATATCGCGCACGCAAAAAAAAAAACGATGATAATAATAATACACTCGCCGGCGGTCGTTTTCGGTGCGGTGATTTTTTGTGTCATAATTTCGACGACAATTTATGGGAAAGCGCGAATAATCACGACGCGAATCCGAGGCTGATCACGCGAGATTTACCGGAGCGCAAGGAGAGGGGGGGGGAGGATTTTCGAGCTGCACCCTCACTCATCCTCCACCCTTCACCCTCCGTGACGGATAGCTCGAAGCGGAACAGATTGCTCTTATCGAGCGGGCTCTCGCGCTGCATCGATCACCGATATAATGCTGCACGTCGGCACGTTTTTACGTTTCCCGATTCGACTCCTTTCTCTCTCTCTCTCTCTCTCTTTTTTTTCTCTGTCGGACCGAAGGACCGAGATTTTCCGTGTTTTTCCGTGCGATTTGCCCGGCAATCGCGGCGGAACACGCATCCGGAATCCTTTACGCTTTCTGCCCGATAACAATTAATTCGTGTGCTTTGGAAAAAAAATAATAAATGGATGAATGAAGAACAATAAATGACACTAAATAATGGCTGGCACTAAATAACCACTATATGGCTGGTATTCATAATTAATTCTTATATTCAAGAGCACTATTCATAATTCGTTCTTATTTTAAAACCGTCTTAACCCTCCAACACCACCCCGAAATTTTTGATCATATAGTTTACATTCCGGATCGTTGAGGAAAAAAGTATATATTTTTTATGAACTGTATAAAAATCTAAAAAATTCTTGTACACTTGTGAAACTTTTAACAATAAGTTTTTATTATAATATAGTAAAAACCGAACTCTATTTTATTTATTTTTGACATATTGATTTCTGAATAAGAATTTTGAGAAAAATTCGTGATATCAACTGTGACTTAAAAGGCACAAAATAGTGCTGGAGGATTAAGTAATATGTCTTAAGATGCTAATATAGCTCTCTTATTGGCTCCTTAAGACAATTTCAGATATAAATTCGACTATGAATACTATCTGAACGAAGACTATCTTGAGTACAGTCTTAAGATATTATAAACCAATCAGAGGCCGATATTCATAGTTGATTCTTATATTTGAGACTGTTTAAAATACAGTATTACAGTATATTAAATCTATAATGTGAAATTTAATCTAAATATATCGTTATTTTCCAAACGGTAATTAAATTTGATACTATATCGTGTTAATTTGACACTGTATAATGTCAAATATAACCATTGTTATAGTATAAAATAACGAGATAATTGAGTAAGAGCGGTGGCGACTTATATTAGATTAAATTTCACACTATAGATTCAACTATGTAAGATAAGCCAAGACACTTAAAATGATTTTGAAATAAGAATCGATTATGTAAATACTAGCTAGAGAGTCGTATTAGCATTTTAAGATATTACCTAAAACGGTCTTAAAGTAGGAATAGATTACGAACCGGTCTGTGATTATTACAAATATGTAGGATGCCTCATTCGATCTGAGCTGGAGCTTAAGCTTCGTTCTCGTCCAAAACGAAACATTGTAGCTTACTATCTACATTGTCGGAAACATGTGTCGCCAACAATGTAGATCAGACCTGTCCAAAACTTAGCTCATGAGCTAAACACTCTTCCCTCTCCATTGTCTCGTTGAAGACAGATATATGGAAAGAACGTTCAAGTACCTAAAAATTTAGCTATGGTATAGGTCTAAAAAATAGTTTTATTTGAATATTAAAATAATTATGTACGCCCGGCCAAATTAATTACTAGAGGAACTTTTGCAGCATTAACTTATTGCATCATGTTTGAAATTTCTACGTAATTATTTTGGTAGTCCAACAAAATTATTTTCAGACGCATGTCTAGCTAAATTTTTAAATATTGCAGAAAAGTTCTTTCCGTGTATACGGAAAAATTTCATTCTATTGCTAAGAAAAGTGATTGCTTTTTTTTTAAGTAATTTTCTTTTTGACAAAGAGACAAATTTTCTTGATAGTATTTTTTAAATATACTTGTTACAAATTTTAGAAAATTTATAATGTACTCGGATAAGAATTAATTTCCTTTTAAAGAATATTATAAAACTGAAGTCGCAGAAGCGACTTTTTATATAATAAGCCAATCGAATTTGTTTTAATTTAATAATCTTGATTTAAATATTAACTTACGATTCAGAATATATTTTGAATGATTTCAATGTTCATGATGAACTTATGATGAATTTGCGGATATATGAATTTTTGAAATATTTGAAACAAAATAACTATTATTTGCGTACAATATGTATTTTTCTGTGTATAGAAAACAAAACAGGGTAAATGCTAAAGTCAGTTACTAGACAGAGAGCTCTAGTTATCTATTCTTTCTTTATTTTCTCAATGAGACAATAGAGAGGAAAATGTTTAATGAATTTCCATGAATTAAGCTTTGGACAGGCCTGATTTGTAGATAAAATTCAATTTAAATGCAAGAAATTGTGAGATACACGTTACCGGTAACATTTTGTCAGATACACTGTTGCATCTATTTTGTCGATAAATATTGGAAGTAACTTAAAAATGGCATCGTATCTATAACAATGTTGTCTACGAGTTTATATTTTTAATATCAACGAGATAAAAATAAAAAAACTATACATTAGTTTCTAAACTTTAGAGTGAATCTCACTCTAAAAAGTGAAATCTCAATCACAAAGATTAAAAACTGAGCTAATCTTTTTCAAGATTAAATTTTCATGGTTAAATTGGTTAAATTTTCATTTTTCAGAATGAGATTTTACTCTAAAAAATGTATAGAAAACAGAAAAATTTAAAAAGTTTCGTTCTATGAACCAAAATATTACTGTAACAACACAAATTTGGTTGAAATGTACCGAACAAAACTGTAATTTTATACAAACTAAATTGGTATAAACAAATATTTTTGTTATCTATAAAGTAAAAAAATTTCGTAATATTTCGCAGAGGCAACTGAATTTTTTGTTCTATAAACAATATATTTCATTACTGATAAAAATACCTCAACTGTACAGTTTTGCTAAAAGTTATAAATTCTTTTTCCTAATGTAGTGTCGTCGACATGAAAACACATGGAAACTTCAGTGACATGGTTTGTGACATTGCTACATTACGGTTGATATTACAGTCCGTTTTTATTTCAAGACCGTCTTAACTTTTTGAAGCTCGAAGTTTTTTAACAAAGTTACTTAAGGAAAATCTTGTTTTCCAAGAGTTTTCGTGGTCGCTGAATTTGATTCTGGCCTTAAAAATTTTAAATTCGCTTTAAAAAAATAATCTGATTATCGTGAAACTCGATTTTAAAAAATTCTTTGTATCGCTGAGTTTGAAAATATCGAATTTCAAAAGTGCAGTAACCTCCATGAAGGAGGATTTAGTGTCAAAAGGCTCATAAGGACCAAAGTTTGGAAATCTCTCAGTATTAACTGTTTATATAACACTGATGAGCTTCGAATAAAGCGAAACTAGAAACTTAACGTTACAGCGTAATTAAAAACTCTCTAAAACCAAGTTTTATGATAATCAAATTATTTAAAAAAATTCTGTCCGTCATATATTAAACCTAAATCTCCCTATTACTAAATAAAGACTTAAGTTTAATTTAAAAGACATTCGATCCGGCGATTAAAATTTAAAATTAAAAAGAATAATTGGCTGATAACATATTTATTATATTTTTATAAACAAATAATCATTAATATATTTGTAATGAAAGTATTTCGCCAGTAAAAGTACACAAAATTTCATACAACAATTATTATATCTATATATTGAGTCATTTAAAAAGTATCCGCGGTTTTTTGTTCAATTTTTGAATGAAAAAACCGCGGATACTTTTTAAATGACCTAATATTTAAGAGAGAGAGAGAGAGAGAGAGAGAGAAATGTAAAATTTTACATTAAGGCGGCGATCGCCAGGATCGTTATCCATGGAAAAATATTTGCTTCTGACAGTTAATTCTAAATTTATTTCTTCCTCGGCGTCTCTCGCGCGGGGTTTCCGTGTCCCGCATAAAATGAGGATAAATAAACTTCCTGCGTGCTGCCAAGGTACGACGTTGTCACGAGAATTTAACGATTCCACGAAGGAGCGAGGGAAAAATCGCGCAAGAGGATAAACGCGGGGGATTGTGCGACACCCGGTCTTTTTTCTCTCATTTTCATTTCTCGCCGCAAGTCCGCGAACTCCACAGAGGCGCGAGTTCATACGGAACGCGAACAGATCGCGGACTATTTCGCAAATGAGAACCAAGAGGGGAAGCCGAGGGAGAGAAGAGGGTAAATTATACAGCAGGGTACCAGGTCTTTCGAGAATACCGGCCTTCCCCTTACGTGTAATTACGCGATCGTATTTACATACGTGCGTCAGTATTATCGCCCGGCGAGATCTTTATTTTGCATTCGAGCGAACCCGGCACGCACTGGAACTTATATACGAATCGGTGGCGTCTCGCGTCGACGGACAAAGACCGGAAAAGTACCAATTTCTTAATCGTAACGCGTGCGACTCGATTGTTGCCGACTGCCTGTGCAGTGAGAAAAAAACAATCTCGCGGATATAATAAAGGAGCGAAAGCGCCGCGTGAGAGAAAAACCAGGGAAAACGTAAAGTGACCCAGAATCTCACAGTCTCGCCTCTCGGTCGGTTTATCCTGCGGACATTGTTAAATTCATACAATATCGAATTATAGCCAATTTGAATTGTTTTAAATCGTTTTTATAGATTGCTGCTGCCTATTATTATGATATATTGTTAATTTAATTAAAATAATGAAGGTGAACAATTTAAAGAAAAGATATTATGAATTTTGATTAAATTTAATTTATTGTTTGTTAAATGCGGGGTTATCACAAATTCTTCATCCTATATTTCATAATTTTTCCCTGATTTCCAGACAAAATTTCGTAATTTTTTTCCTTGACTTTTTCGTAGTACTTATTTTGAGAGATGTTGAAAATAAATATAGGTTATCACTTGGAAGTTGCTGAAACTAATCAATTGTAATTTTTAAACGCATTTATATAGTGAATAGGAAAAATAAATTTTTTAATAAAAGGCATTTGACAGTTTTATTTACATATAAAGACGATTAGAAGTATTTATATCATTTAATTAAATGTTTCTAAAAATACCAAATATCGTCATATTAATGATATATACTTCCGAAATATACTTGTTGAATTCTTCATGAATAGAAGATTAAATAAAGTTTTTTAAATTTCCGTAATACGTATCATCAAGAATTTAGCATTTCAAAAATATATAAATCTTTAAGAGAGAGAGAGAATAACGATATTTAATATTTTTAGAAATATTTAAATTAAACACAAATATTTCTGATCATCTTTACTTTACATGTAAATAAAACTGCTAAATGTTCTCTATTAAAAAATACTTTATTTTTCCTATATTTGCATTTAAAAGTGACAGCTGATTAGTTTCAGCAACTTTCTAAAGGACACTCTAAATTCATTCGAGTGAAGTTTCATTGAAAAAAAGAAATGATTACCGAATCACTAATTTGAATTTTCATTCATGTAGAATGAATGTCATGTCGTGAATATTTTCATTCATAATTAAAGAGTGAATCTGATATACTTCACGTCATTGTAACAATTAAGAACGGTTGAAATGAATATCGACAACTTTTTTCAGAGATAAATGCAAACAAGACTGTACGTATGCTAAATTTAAATATTTTTTTATATAATTGGGAAAAATTTGTGTTAAATTTAACACAAAATGAATATGTTAGAAACTAAACGCAAATATTATATAAAAAATGAACAAAAAATGCAACACTGACACAATTTATAAGTAGACTGTGAAAACATTTTTTTTCTGTAAAATTTCCATTTATGATATGTTAAATGAGCACATATTTTATTCATTTATACATCTTAGAATTTATGTTTTATTCTCTTATTCATAAATTATATTATTTTAACACTAAGAAATGTTAAATATCAATTTAAAATCAAATATTCAAAAACAATCACATTATATTAAATTATCTCTCAGATTTATTAAAAATTCAACATATAACATTACCACATAACAAGAACTTGAATGGACTGTTTTTAACATAAATAAATACAAAAATTGTTTACTGTGTAATTGATCTTTCATTCGAAATCATCTTGATTGATGTCCAAACAAATAAAACATTCACAGTTGAAGATAAAAAGTCATATTTATCATTTTTATAAAGTGATATGTCACTCTCTGTTCCAAGTGTACTTAGTATTTTCATTATTAGTATTTTCATTATCAATTGGAATAAATTTTCACTCATTTTGAGTAAGATTTCACTCTAGACAATTCCGAGAGTAGATAAATATAATTCAGCATATAATTAAAGATAATTTAAAATTTTTTTCTATCACGGAATTAAGAATTTTAATCGCGAATATACATTAATTTTAATGAAAAACTTCTCGAGGTTCAGTTGGAGTTAATAGAAATTTAATACGGAGTTTGATATTTTCGCCGAGGCGGTCGGATGCGAATTTAATTAAAAATCCGCGACCCGGATTATCAACCGATCGTGAAATTTTCCAACGGAGAGAGACCCCTTCCGGAAGAGAGATCTTCATCGATCGCCGGCGGCGGGGCGACGATTTCTCATCCTCCTCCTCGAAATGGAGCCGCGAAAAGGCGCTCGTGAATCCGTCGTGTGACGTATGAAAAAAATCTAATATACCTGACACCATTACCGGGGATAAATCCGTCCCGTGGGCGACGTTGCCCCACATTTTCATTCGCGAGTCCACGCAGCGGGGAATTACCGATCCGACGCGGATCGTCAAACAAAAACGGGACAGGCCCAAATCGGGATCCGAGAACGGGAGACATGGCGGGCGAAATGAACATCAACCGCCGCAAAGTGGATTATTAAATCCGATTTAAAAATTTGTGCCGATCCGAGGCGCGTTGCCAAACACCGGCGGTCGGCCTGATGGCATTATATTACCTCCGAGCGGATTATCGAGATATGCACGGTAAAAAAATTTGTTATCAATCACTACGCGATTCAACAGACGGAACGAAAATCATGGCGGTCGGGGGAGAGTGAGAATCGACCGCGAAATCCCATTAAAAAAACCACCGATCCGCGGCGAATCGGCCAAATACAGCGGACATTATTAGCCCGAAGCAGATTATCGAGAGGAGATCAGTCGAAAGCAGATCAAACGCGGTCGGTAATCGATGTTTTTTCAACAAAATGGTGTTGCGTGTTTCTCTCACCGTCGTTTTTCGTATCGCGTTATTTCTACTTAAGTGTCACGAGAGACTTTCTAAATTCGAAAGATAATCCCGGTAAATTACATCCTTGGCTAATAATCATCTTTCTCTCTCGCCCGCATCTTTATAGCGGATGAAAAAATTGTTATTACACACCCAGATGAATTAACAAAGGATTATCCGTTTCCCTTGGAGACTTCCTGTCCCTCTCCCTCTCCTTTCGCCCCTCCACCATACGTTATTTCTCATTATCGTCCAAATGCGGCAGTAATTGGTTTTCTATCATTGCGCGCGGCGTTAATGGCAATTTTAAATTAACGCCGGTGGATATCCGACGTAATTAACGGTTCAACTGTTTCAATCCGAAGGGGAGGGCGAATTACTGTCGTCGCAGGATTGTTACCGAAACTGGGAACATCCCCCTCCTCGTGTTTTACGTCGCGACGCGTCGCGACGCCATTTGCCTGTGTAAGTGATATCGTGTAAAAAAATTATTTTTAGTTTTTGAGATGCTTAATATAGCGTCAGATAATTAACAGTTTTCCAAGGTACGTATTTGCATCAGTAATATTAAATTGCTTGTTAATTTAATTTGTCATATTCACTGAGAGGAAAAACGTCGAAGTATTGCGAAGCGAATGTTACACTTAATCCTCGATATTTATTAATTATGAAAAAATTTTATAACGAAATATACATTTCTGTGAAGTATATTTCATTAATTTCCCAAAAATAAAATGGATGGTTTGTTTGCTAAGAATAAAGTTTTATTTCAGTGAAATAAATATATTTCTCATCAATGAATTTTTAAGTATCTTTCTCAGTGTAAGTTAAATGTATCAGTTAGTAAACCCGTGTTTATTATACAAAATCACAAAAATTTTATTTACAGATATTAAGCTTTTAATGACATATATACGACTCTAAATAAATTCGTTCTTATTAAATGTATGAACGATAAATTTATTTAAAGTACATATATGTATGTCGTTAAAAGCTTAATATTTAAAATTTTTGTCGTACCATCCAATAATTGAGTTATGCTGTACTTTACGCCTTCAGGATTGTGTTTTAAAATAATAAATCGAGAAATAATCGACGCACAGTTTGCCAGAACTGGAAATCTTATAAATTCGCAAGAAATATTATTATAGGCGCGAAGAAAATCGAAAGAAAACCGCCTCCGACCGAATATAGCATTTTTCTCTTGTGTGTGTGTGTTTAATATCTCTTTCGGATGTGCACTAAATATCCGCATTACGGCATCGTTCAGCGCACTGAGAGAAAAATGTCGAAGTATTGCGAAACATTACTTAAGAAATTTGATTGTGACGACGAAATATATTTCATTTCTGTGAAATACATCTCATTAATTGCAAAAAAAAATAGATGGCTTATTTGCTAGGAATAAAATTTTATTTAAATAAATATTTATTTCCGTGAAATAAATATATTTCTCACACAAATATATTTTTAGGTCATCTTTTTTTCAGTGCGAGCCGCGACGACGATTTCGCGATTTTTCTCCTCCCGCGCGACGAGGCGGGGATAAACGCCCGGACACATCTCTCCTTCTCGTCCTCCTCTCTTTTCCGCTTCCGCTTCCGGCACGATGCGGTACGCGCCATCCGCGCATGATTGTTAATATACCGTTTTATTAATTCACGAGAATTGTCACCGCCTCTCCCTCCCCTTCGCGCGCTTTTAGGAGCGCCTTTACAAGCCTTTGTAAGGGTCTTTATGACTCTCCCCTTTGCAACGACGAGATGAATCTTTAAGAATGAATTTCACTTTACGCTTGCGGGAACATCGGCACGCGGAAATTGCGGTACCTCTCCGCAACGGCTTGTGAAATTGCTGGTAATAATAAATTACAAATCGCAATGTAATAAATATCAGGAAGTTTTTTTGTATTTGTGTTAAAACCGGTCCAGTCGTGTTCTTATGAAATTTTATATTTTACGCGTTTTCAACATATCTGAATGTTAATTTAACGTAATGTGATTATTTGAATATTTTTAATTGATATTAAATATTTCGTGTAAATTGCAATTAGAAAATAGCGTGCCGAAAAATAATCGCGTAGATAAAAAACAAATTTATTAGAGAATCCCTTTAAATTAGCACAAAAAAATTTGAGTGGACCGTGTTGCGACACATGTTAAATTTAACACAAATTTTCCAACTGTGTACGTAAATCACAATATTCGGGTGTATATAAACGAGAGGATGTGAAATACGAACGAGAACAAATAGTGTAAAAATATCACTTCCCATTAATAAAAATGCCGAACGTGAATGGCAAAGTGATTGATAATAAGATGCAGGAAATTATGGCTGAAATTATCCTGAATCGATATAAAATAAAACGGATCAATCTAATTGCTCGAAAATTTTGCTCTCTCACGTCCACATCTCGCGAGCGAACTTTATGCCGAGGCGTCGCGTAAATTAAACGCATTATGATCGCAAATTCATACAGTGTACTCCTCGGCCAAACAATAACCGGAATGGGTTCGTTATTTTTCCACTGCGGCGGGTAGTGTTCATTTCGCCACTGGCAATCAAGTGACTCTCATTAATAAAGCATTTGGGGCATAAATTAATTATCGCCCTGGTCTGTCGTCCTCCCACACCTCCCACCTGTCCGCAAACAGGGAGTTTTCCGTCTGTTTTCTCTTTGCGGAATACACCGTTGATCGCAATCCACTCGATTATTCCGATCTATTCGCAAAGTCGACAGTCTCTTTATCGCGAGAGAAACACGCCGGATTACTTTCGTCGGATTACCTTTTCTACACACAGACAAATATTTTTCTATTGCTAAGGAAAAATGATTATTTAATTTACTTTCTTCCTTTTTATCTTCTTCATCTGCTTTTATTGGGAGCATCTTAAAAAAATCGTTTTTAATTCAATTCATTTCGGATTTCAATTAGTAATTCGTACTAAACAATTAATACTTTTCAAAATGTTGATTATTTTTTAGTCAACATATACATTATTATATACAGCAAATCTCAAATGAGATGTTGATGGAATTAAATAGTTTTATTGGATAATGTCTTCGATTTAAAATGTAGAATCAGGGGTTAAATAATTATCTTTAACAAAGAATATTTGCATGATAATAATCCTTAAAGTATGCACTGAGAAATCCATTTAGTTGAATTAATTAATTTCTCGTTTGGACATTGGCAAACGAATCGTTGGTTAATGTAATAAAATAATTTAGCTGAAACATTTGGTTATTGTAACATTTTACTTGTTTCTGATAAACAAGTTTATCCGATGCCAATGTTTACCAGAAACAAGTAAAATGTTACAATAACCAAATGTTTTGCTTTAACTAAATTATTTTATTCGATTTTATTGCACCAAGAATTTGTTTGCCCATATCCAAACAACAAATTAATTCTTTCAATTAAATGGGTTTCTCAGTGTACTTATTACAAATTTTGGAAACATTCAAAATAAGAATTTATTTTCTTTTGAAGAATATATTATGAAATTAATCGAAGGAGCGACTTTGTATAACAAGCAAATCATTGTCTTAATTTAATAATCTTGATTAAAGTATCAAACTTATTAGGATTCAGAATATTTCGAATAAATTTGTGGCTATATGAACTTTTAAAATGCTTGAAACAAGTAATTATTACTTGTGTATCTTGACGATCGAATAACGCGAGCTATTTTGCACTGCGAGCGATACGATTCCCAAAGCCACCTCTCGTCCTCTCTCTCTCTCTCTCTCTCTCTCTCTCTCTCTCTCTCTCTTTCAATCTTTCTTTCTCAATGGATACTAATTTACGTCGAGGTTTTCGTAGCCGGTCTCGGAAAATCCGCGGTAAATCGAAAAGCGCGATAAAAGGGCTGCCCGGGCGAGAAATTAATCGTTGCCCGGAAGGTCTCGGACGTGTTAGGTGATGAATTAAAAGGATTTCTCTCTCCACCTATGGGTGAGATCGTTATACGGTGGGCCAACAACTAATTACGGATTACAGCACCTAAATCAATCGCCAGAGCGCTCCGCGAGGTGTAATACAAATGAAGAATTACGATAACCGGATGAAGAAAAGATAACAGCACCAATATTATGCTATCGGTTTAACTTCGTATTAAATGTAATTAAATTCGTGATTTATCAATTTTTAATTATTCTCTATCTATACAGAGAAATGCGAGTTTTATATTCTAGATTTAGATTTTATTTGAATACAAATGTTACTCATGTTAAGCTGTCAGCTGATAAAAAATCTCATATACACTGTTAATCGTCCGCTGATGGAATGTTGGATTTTAAAAGCACGATTTTTTATTGTAAATTTGATAAATTTAAATCCGTAAAAAATAAATAAAATATAATCCAACTTATACGACAGTAAAAACTTAAAGCTTTCCCAAATATGTAAGAATTTTTTCAGATTTTTATACAGAACAATAGAAAAATTTGTATTGAAATTTGAAAACCCAAGTTGCGAATAAAGGTTGAAAATTTCACATTGCCGGCGGAGGAATTGAATTCATATATAATATCAAATTACATCCAATTTGAGTTATTTTTAATCATTTCTGCAGGTTGCCATTGCTCCTATTCAATGTGTCGTTAATTTAACTGAAACAATGGAATTAAACAATTTAGCTCAGAAAAATGTATTAAATATGAGATTCAAATTTAATTTGTTATTTACTAACAAGTGCGCATACATGGAGGTTATAGATAACAAAATGTTATTTAACTCAAGGATTATCATTGTTCCTTTAATATCTAAAAGTATATAAATTAATAAAATAGAACGTTTTTAAACAATTTTTCATGGAACATATGCAAATATAGATATACTGAGAGAAAAAAATTATTGCAATTATTATAATTTGACTACAATTTATTTCATTTCGGTGCTAACTATATATTTTTTGTAAAATTATAAATATATGATTACTATAACATTATAGTAATAATAACTATATTAATGAAACTTCTAATCACAATTATATTACCATGCAATTATAATCACAAACATCAAACATTTTTCTCTCAGTATAAGATAAGATCGTTTTCTTGAATGACGTGTTCAAAGTTACAAAAAGAGATTTTCCTATTTCTTTGTTTTGCAGGGGACATCGTCTACTGCTCGGGAGCGAGAGACGCAAATCAGCTGGTATGTCAAATAATCAGCTGGTTGACTCCTGTCTGTAAGTGTCTTTCTCTATGTTAAAATAAACTGTCGATAAAGACTGCGGCAAAATTCTCATACGCTTCACCGATTATCGTGTAAAGGAACTAATAACATTTGTGTATCCCGTAATACTACTCGACCTCCAATTCATTCATTATCATTGATCGCGTTGATCTCCATAAACCATTGCACTTTTTACACACCTCGGGCAGCTCTCGTTCTTCGACAATTTTTTTTCCTCTTAAAAAATTTGCAGCCCCTTATTTCTCGCAGTAAGCTCTCGCAGTAATTCACGAGGCATTTTCTCGGGCTCTTGTAGTAAACTCAACTCCAGTCTTACTCCCTGACGACTTTGACGTTAACTTTCCTTTGCGATAATTCAGGCATAATTACAAAGTTACGTGACGTGAAGGATTAAAAAGGTTTCGGCGCTTTAAGCTTCGGGATAGTAAATAAACAACGAAGCCACGTTTTCTCCGTGGATTTTCAGCGAACTCTGCTTCAAGTTGCGTCGATTCGAACTTACCGGCTCCCTCCATATTTAAATATCGCGATCGTTTAAAAAGTCCCCGAGGCCGCACGATGGTGCGTCTCCGGCGAAAAAGACAGTTACAATGACACTAAAGTTCCTATTCTGTAATGACGCTGCATTGTCGTTGTAATGCATCGTACATTATAAAAAAAAAACTGCAACGACAATGTAACGATGTCGACTGTCATTTAGGTCCGATTTTTCATTTTCTGGTTAACTTGTGGTTTAGAATTAAACACACTTTGATGATAATGTAAAAATTGTATCTTTCTAGCTATGATTAATTACTAAACTGATGCTTTTGTAAAAATTATTCATTAACACAAACCATCAATTTATGATTTTTCTATAGTTAATCACTAAACCGATGGTTTTTCAGCGGTAACTTTATAAATTACTCACTGCAGAACCATCAGTTTAATGATTTTTCTAGTTGTATATTTAATCGTTAAGCTGATAGTTTCCTAGTGATGACTTTGAAAGTTACTCATTACAAAATAATCAGTTTAATGATTGATCATAGCTAGAAACATACAATTTTTACAATAAGGAAACAATGTAAGGCTCAACATTAAAAATCAAACTAAAATGTCACAAAGGCCACGAATCACAATTAGTTATTCGACGCTAGAATTAATACTCTTTAATAATAAATGACAAACGTTTCAACTTGCATTTGGTCATTCTCATGTTACATGATATAAAATTCAATAACGATTGTAAATTTAAAATTTTAAATCATGTGTGGTTCTCAAGCGCGATAAAATAAAAATCGATGGTAATAGTAATGTAAAATTAATGATAATGTTCGAACGCTCTTACGGAATGACATTGTTACCGTATTACGCTTGCGTACAATTTTTACATTATCAGATTGAGTCTACTTACAAGTTAAATGAAAAACCCGTCCTATAAGAATTATAGAATAGGAGCTTAGACCCCGAAAGTAAACAATTGAGTAAACAAGCGGACAATTTTGATAATTCTGCGAATAATCAACATTAGGCTGGTGAATCGCCGGATTGAGCAGAGACAGGAGCACAACATAACTCGCACTGAGATCACGCAGAGGTGACTAACATGCATTAATCATGCGATTACTCACGCCGAAACTCGAGAACGTACAGTCAATTTTATACCGCCGACTAATCGACGAGACGAATTCTTCCCGCGAATTTTCTCTGCTGTCGCTACAAAAACGGCGATGTACGTAATCTTATTAAGCCACAATTGGAATAATAAAGTCGTACAAAGGATGTCAATTTGCGGATCGCGAAACGGCTGTTATCACGAGGATCTCCACGGCCGTAAAGCGTTACGAACGCATTCTAAATTGCAGCGCGACCTTAATTAGCTCCTAATTGATCTGGCATCGTCGTGTAATTTCTAATTCGTTAAACCCGCTAAGACGTACGTTAACGCTTTCGGAGTGAGTAACACCGCCGCTTCATCGACGAGCATGTTTGCACAATCGTTTAGCATGACCGCAGTGAACGCGGCCGAGGAGAAGGATGCTCCGTTGCAAATTAGCAACATTCTCCTCGAGATCATCCGTCACGCCTATATAGCCGCCTGCATTCCCTCGTGTTGTTTTCGTTACTTGGTTTGCTTTTCATTACGCACGAAATGTTGCTCGTCGTCGTGCAGACGATTTTCGGAATTTACGATATAATTTGCGTACTCTTCGATCGATTCTTTTGCGGAAAGATGATTTGTAAATGACTGGTATCTATTCTTATCAGTAGCTGAGAGCAACATTTTCGAATTTATACATAATATTGGGTCATTTAAAAAGTATCCGCGGTTTTTTCATTCAAAAATTGAACAAAAAACCGCGGATACTTTTTAAATGACCTAATACTTGGAAAAAAGTTTTATTGATATATAACCAATCTCAACCTTTTGATTAGGACAACAAAGAATATGTGTGATTTTAGAGTTTTTATTGGAATATGTGAATATTGTTGTCCTAACAAAAAAATTTTGTTTTTGTAACCAAATTTGATTATTCTAATGAAATTTTTGGTTAGGACAACAAAAAAGTTGAGGTTGGTCTCATATCGAAATCTTTTTCTGAGTGTAATTATATATATTTACTAATATATATTGTAGCAGTAATAATCGTAATTACATGTAATTATAAGTAACATGTAATTATAGTTACAAATATCAAAAAATTTTTCTCTCAGTGTGTATGAACTTTTAATCTCGGTTTAATTTATTCTTTATCTTTTTCTAATTCTTACAAGGGAAGGGACAGAAGTGGAAGCATGCTTTTGACATTTTGTTGCAAATAGAGATGAGAGTGATCTAATCTCGTTCAGTCGGTAAATTACGGTAAATTATAACACTTTATTTAACTCATATTTTCATATATATTTTTTTTCTATACAATATTCTTATATTATATGTTATATATTATATTGATATATTTACTATATATGTATATATAGCATGCAGTTAATTAGGAAAGTACATAAAAATTAGAGGAATTTCAACAAATTTTGAACATACTATGTACAAAAATTTAAGAAGAATGATATTAAAAACCTTATTCTGTAACTTTTAATGACTGTAACGATATCGTTACATTATCTTTGTGTAGCTTTTTTAGTATAAAACTTGTGCAGTGATGATGTAATATCCTTATTCAGTCATTAAAAATTACAGAATAGAATATCCTTAGTTTCAATTATGTATTTTTCGAGTAGTTTATACTTATAGAAGAGTCTTCATTGAGAACAACAAACCAGCAAGACTTCAATGATACTAAAGCTTGTTTTCAAATGTAGTTCCATCAACTCATGAGAGTAGATTTGATGAGACGAATGTTGTTTGATCTTTTGCATTAGTGCGAAAATCATGTACGCAGTTATTTGTGCATATAAGATCTTAAAAAGCAAACAATTTTATCAAAATTATTAATATTACTGTAATTTGAATGTGAGTAATCGTCATATTGAATATCTGGCAGAATTTTACATCTGTAGTTGCAATAAATAGTCCTTCGTGCTTTTATTAAGAATGCCAAACTTTAATTTCGGACACCTGGGTTTTTTTTTTAAATAAATATAGTAACTTCGATGTTATCGGATCGATTAATCACTTAAGCAGGATAATAGCTTTCAGCTAAAAAAGGAAAAAACTTAAGTTACAGTTTCAGGACTAATAGACTTTCATTTAATGCACGTTATAAATACAGTTCAGATTAATGCGAACCCGAGTACAACTGTCTAACTGCATTGTCGAGATGATGATGAAAACGCATTAATCCGAACTGTATTTATATCATCTATGTATTGGAAAAAAGTCAATTGATTCTAGAACATTGCAACATTTATAACTTTTTTTCCTCTTTCGCTTGAGGTTTCCATTATCTTGTCAAGTAATTAATCAGATATACAATGACTTCAACATTTTTATATTTATTGATTATAAATTTTATAATACAATATATTATTAATTTTTGAAAAAACTAAGGGGTGTCTGAAGTTAGAGTATGGGATTATAATGTGAACACAATAGACTATTTTTTGCAACAAACCGCATTTCAAAAGCGCCTCGGTCGACAACTAAAAGTAACTTAATATCAATGTTATAATTTCACACTCAATAATGTAACTATTATGTAACATCACGTGTTATATTACTTTTAGTTTGTGTCGACTGGGGCGTTTCCACTTCTGGTCGTTCCCTTGACAGAGAGAGAGAGAGATAAAAAAGTAAATTAAGCCGAGATTAAAAAAAAAAGTTAATCTATTATACATTGTGAAAAAGATATTATTCTTGATTTAATACCAATTAAGCCCCCTAATTAATAGGAATCAATTAATCTATTTGAATGAAACTTAAAATGGATCGTAGTAAAACTTCGCCAAGGAGAGATCAATCCTGAATCGATTGAAGAATACGGCTGCAAGTTCGATAACCTGTTTCATGTCATTCTCTTGTATGTGTTGCGTGTGCTACATTCCGATCAGTTATAGATTATTATTTCAGACATGAATGAAATACCGCCGTAAAATTACCACTTCGACTGTCATGTCACATCTGAGTGATGTGTGAGTTTCCGCAAGAGCTCTGTCACCTGTTTGAAATGGTTTTACCCAGTTAAAATGATTTCACGAGGTATAAAAAATTATACGCAAATTATATTACATTAAAACATTAAAAAGACAATAAAATATTAAAATAACGTACTAGATATAAAAACAGAATGATTCATTTTTTCAATTTCTCTTATATTTATCTCTATTTTAATCAAAAGAAGATATATTACTTCGGTTTGTGAATAATAGTTTTTATTTATACCTTCTGAAATTATTAAATATATAATAATAAATGTAAATATATATATATATATATATATAGATTTCATATTTATTTTTTATTTATTACTTTTTTTATTTATTTTGCAATCCAACTCATATTTTATAAACTATCGCGCACTTTTCAACTTTGGACATTCCAGAGCTCAACGCCAATATCAGCTTGACAGTCAAAGTGTAACAATACTATATCCTTGTATCAGAAAATAAATAATACGTAGTAGAATTTAGTTTCATGTATTGTAAAATATCAGCTATCGTAAAGTATTTCCCTCTTTCTTTCTCACTTTCTTCCAACTTCCTTCTCTTAAACAATACAGTATACTTTATAGAGGATTTCTTCACATTCCGTAGGATGTATAACAAGTCTAAAGAGAAACATTCGTTTTCAGACGCGTCCTACAGGAGAAAGCCCCCGACATGCCGCAATACACGTAAGCTCACTATAGTAATTTACGATATCACGCAACGCCACGTACGCACTTCCGTCGATCTCACATTTCTCTGATTCACCTGCCGTAGCGGACAGGGCGACACGGATTACCATGGGAGTAACGGACAGGCGGACACCCACTCGTTGCACTCGTCTCATCTGTCCGTCCAGGAGGATCCGCTGCTTATCCGGACCCACAAGCAACAGACTTCTCAGCAAGTGAGACTGACTCCCGCCGATATTTTCCCGACCGATATTTCACGCGCGACTTGTCCTTTCGAAAGTTCACTCACCCTTCGTTGTCGTCAAGTTACAAGAGCGACTCTTCACGATCAGTAGAGCGACATTGAAGGACATTTCAAATTTCTTTGTTTATTATTTTATTATTTAGATATTTGTTATGTTTTTTATAATTTTTATACACAGGATTATCATAAATTCCCTATCCTACACTCAGGAAAAAGTTTTGTTGATATATGACCAACCTCAACCTTTTTGTTGTCCAAAAATTTGATTATTCTAATCTGGTTGGTCATATTAAAACTCCAGATATACCAAAGTTGCATATTCCTTTTATCTGAGCTAAAATGCCGATAACCTTTCTATTGGCTATTTCGATTGCCATTTCGATTTAGTTGTCTGTAGTCCAATAAGCGCTTAATAGATTATTATAGTATAGGATATGATTAATAAGTTCAAAATAGAGGACCTTTGCGCTACTTTGGTATATTTAGAACTTAGCTCACACATATCAACAAAATTTTTTTCTGAGTGTAAAATTCCATAACTTTTCCCTGACTTTCAATAATTTTGAAATTTCTTGTATTTTCGTCCTGATTTGAAAACCGTCAAATATTTTATTGGACCAATTTAACATAATAATATAAATTATTATTAATTTTACTGATATTACTTGTTTTTTTTTTAATTATTAAGTAGTATTTCAAAACAGTGTAGGTGCGATGTACCTAAGTTGAACTTCTTTAAAGTCAAGAATTTTTATTTTCCAGAAAATTTTATAAAATTCCCTAACTTTTCTGACCGTTTCCATTTCCCTGATTTTTCTGATTTCTAATTTTGTGACAATCCTGATATACGTTATATTTTACATAGCATTTTATTTATCGTACTCATGTTACAAACATATTTGCCGAGAGAGATTTTTTTGTTCGATCACACCGATATCTGTCTCACCTCTTTTATTCTTAAACGTACATCTATGATATAAAAAAAAAAAGTGAATTTGCTCGATTAATTTTATCTGAAATCAACGGGACTTTTGTCGCGCTCCATTTCGAAAATCTAATCCCGCCGTCGATGTCGATATAATCGCATTACGTACAACGCGCGAACGCGTAGTATTAGCGTACATGTTTCGCGCAGCGAAAATCCCGTTGAGTGAACACGCGCGAAAAAGAGAGGAACGAGATTTTGTGTGACTGACGGCGCGCTTCCTTCCTTCAGGTGACGACTGTGACGAAAGTCGTGCGTGAGGTTTCCCACATGGAGCCGGATCCGGGCGCGGTCAGTTACATGTCGGTGCCGTTAATGTCGCAAGACTATCAGCACGCGGACCCGCGCTACCCCGCGGACCCGTACATGGTCAGCTTCGACCATTACGACCCGTACCTGGGCTACCCGCCACAGCCAGGATACCCGGGACCCCATGGCATCTACATGCCACGCTCGCATTCTCCCCACAGCCCCCACAGCCCGTCGGAACACAGTCGTGCTTCGCCGCCACACGGTACGTAACTATCACTCATCTCTTCTCACTCTCCGATCTGATTACTTTCAGCTGTCGTAAACAGCGTAAACAGCACTGTCAGTGACAAATTTATCCATGAGAGAATTGAACGAATGTATTATTTATTGTAATGTAATGCCGCTTGTCAAGTTTAAATTTTTAGTTCATGATATATATCCAACAAATTTTTATACGTATAAATATATGGTAATATGTAAACTTGAATGAAATATTAAATTGAATTTAATATATTGTTTATTGTCATGTACAAGTTTATATTAGGTGTTGGAATTAATTCGTAGCGTTTTTAATGAAAGAATGTTATTTATTTCACATGAGCATTAAAAAATACATTAATGAAAGTACTTCCCATCACTTGTAAAACGCTACGAATTAATTCCAACACCTAATACATTTATATTATACATGTATAAAGGACGATCTAAAAATTTAAAATTTACAAGTGATATTATACTATAATATGTAACATTAATTATCAATTTGTGCTTTGTACTCTTAGCTAAGGCTATATTCAGAAAAAAATCTTACTGATGTTGTGACAACCTCATCTTTTTTATTGTTCTAAAACTTTGGCTAGAATAATTTTTGATTAGGACAACAAAAAAGTTGTGGTTGGTCATATATCAACAAAATTTTTTTATACTAAATTCAATTTAATATTCTGTTCAATAGGGGATATACATATATATTTGTTTTCAAAGTTTATTCATATATATATATATATATACATACAGGGGATGCATAAAATAATGTGAACACCTTGGAAGTACACATTACTTGCTTGTCTTCATTCGCCTTTAATACACTTTAAAATCATTCTATTTTTTTCAAGATTCGTCTGTTCTTTAAAATTTCAACATTTTTCTTAGTCAGCGCAATCGCCTGATTGAAACATCACCTAACATCATTGTGAGCTTTGGAGAGTAGAATAAGAAATAAATTTCTTCTTCCAACGTCTTTTAAACAATTGGAAAATGTTCTTAGAAGAATTACAATGAACTATTTGAGCATTATCTTCTAACAAAAATGAAGTTTGTATTAAAGAAAAATGATAGGTCGACCTATTAATGAAACAAATACTTTCCAGGTATTTTCACATTATTTTGTCTACCTCTTGTAAATAAGGTAATTTAAAAGTTTAAAATTAGCATTAGTATTACAAAAATAAAACGATAATTTCTAAGCAAAACTTTTTCTCCGTGCCGAGAGAGATTAAATGTAACCGTTTCGAAGACGTTATCTTATTTCTACGACGTCTCGTGGGAGAGATGGCGCACCAAGTGAATCTTCGATAACAACATAAACACGGTGATCTGTTTTCCGCAGAGTACATGCGCAAGGGTGCACCCTACGTGGAGGGTAGCTATAACGACATCGACCCCGGCTTAAACCCCGCTTTGCAGGACCATTATCGCATTACTCCAAGTCCAGGCGGTCCCGGGGATCAGTATGGTAGGTGGACCAGACTGCAACAAGTGCGATCCGAGGAGGTCTCGTGTTCGCCAGGGCGGCTGGCAAATTCGATTTTAGCGCGCCGTTCACCCAGGCGTTCACGTGACCGCGATCAGATCGTGTCACGTGGGAAAAAAACTCCCTCGTACTACGAGGATACCGCATAATTCACTTCGATTATCTCCCGAACGTTACTCCACGTTCGAGATCGAATCGGCAGCACGCGGAATATGGATGGCTCCGGCGAGCCCTCTCAACATCTTCTTCATGGTGGAGGTCACATCCACCATTTATCTAACTTGTGTCCCTCTGGTCTCCTTTTCCCCTTCCATCTGTTAAATGACTTCTTTAATATCAAAACGTGGATTAATATTCCCTCCTCTTGAACTTTCGTTTGTGACTTTATGTCACTTATTATACGTTCGGATTCCCGAATGCTCTCTACATTGTTAGATATTAAAAAAACAGTGATAACCCAATTCTCTTGAGTTAAATGACATTTTGTTATTTTTAACTTCTATATAAGTTAAAAGCAATTCATTTCTGTAGTCTGAAAGTAAATATTATTAACATATTGAGTAAATAATAAACTAAATTTGAGTCAAATTTAATATAATTTCTTCAATTAAATTGTTTAACATCGTTGTTTTATTAATTAAATTAATAACATATTGTGTAGGAGTAGTGGTGATCTATAGAAACAATTAAAAACAACTCAAATTGGTATAATTTGACATTATGAATTTAACAGTAGTTACCAAAGTGATACTACATTGTTATTTATAATATTAAATATCATTTTATTACTCCTTACTTAACATTACGGGAATAAAAGAAGGATAAAATGGTACTTGAATGTTTTGACTGTACATTATCAACTAAAAGTAGCTAAAAAAGCCAATATCAGTAAAAAGATTTTTTTTCATAAAGACTTTTCTCTTGAGACCAACTGCAAAAAACAAAACAAATTAATTATTTAGCTTTTAATGGGGCTCTTGCAGTGCAATTACCATACTTTGCTGCAGAGTTAGGTAAATAACTTTTAAACAAGTAAGTGGATTCAAATGAACTTTTGCAAGAATATTTATTAGTTTTATTAGTATACATGAAAAATTTGATTGAATTCCTAATGCTATTTCCTCATCAAATTTCCAAATAAGCACTGCACGTGATTTTACATAAGATCCAAGGCAAGTAAAAAAATTAAATAACTTTTAAACCAATAAGAGAATTGTTCTCAGATTTTATAATATAACTCATCAGATTTTATAACTCAGACATAATAATAGAATTTATAAAATTTGTATATTTTTAGTAATTCCGAATTATAATATATTCTTAAAGTTATCCATTTTCTATTAAATGCGATTGAAAAATGACGTTATCTTTTTTCCGTGATCATTACGTAAAGTCGGACAGACGTTGCACGTATAAGAGACTTAATTTAATCTGCCACGACAAAATTATATTTTAATTCTGACCCGCGATATAATTTTCTCTGAATTTAATTCGAAACCACATTGCTTCTTTTTTCAATGTCCGTTTCGTTTATGAAATTAAATGGAACATTAATATATTCGTGAAATAGAAAGTATATATTGCAATTAAAATTAATAATTGTCATAAATTGTCATAAATTGCAATTAAAATTAATAATTGTCACAAGCAACTAAAAGTTTTGGATATAAATGATTAACGATATTCATATTACGTCGTATTTCCAATAATTTATACGATATGTTGTTTTCCAAAGCAACATGTGTATCTCTTGAATGACATTAATATCTTCGAATCTTGAAGTGCAAAGATAAGCAGTTATCGCTGGAGATAAACGTAAGTGAATTATGCGCTTTCGAGAGTGAGACTTCCTTTGGGCGACAACTTCGATAAAAACGATATTAAATCGTAACCAAGATTAGTAATCGATGGCCTTTTCCGTTGCAGATGAGAGTAAAGTGGCCTATGGCTACGTGTCACCGTCGCCGTACGGTCCTGTGGGATACGTGCCCGCCGTGGGGGTGGGACCAGTGCCAAGCGATGTACCCGGCTACGAAGAAGGCCACCCGGGAGTGCCCCTCACGTCGGCTGTGCCACCCGGCATCTTCGAGGACGAGGTGCACCTCCAACGGCTGCAGTCGCGTCATCCGGTGGTGCCCGGTATGGCGAGCCCACTCGACGATGAGCAGAAGTCCATGCGCTGGCGGGATCCGAATCTCTCCGAGGTGATCGGCTTCCTGAGCAATCCCAATAATATAATCAAGGCAAACGCGGCTGCGTATCTGCAGCACCTTTGCTATATGGATGACCCAAATAAGCAGAAGACGCGTAGCCTTGGTGGCATACCGCCGCTGGTGCAGCTGCTGGACCACGACAATCCAGACGTGTACAGGAACGCGTGCGGCGCGCTACGGAATCTGTCGTATGGACGACAGAATGACGAGAACAAGCGCGCGATCAAGAATGCGGGCGGCGTGCCGTCTTTGATCAACCTGCTACGACGGACGTCCGATGCGGAAGTCAAGGAGCTTGTCACGGGAGTGCTGTGGAACTTGTCTTCGTGCGAAGTAAGCGGTCCCTCGAAGTGCGTCCTTTCATCGCGCGATTAGGAAAATTAGAAAAAAGAGAAACTTTTCGTGCTCCTCTATTTGTTTACATTGAGCGTTTCTTAGGTACTGTCTAATATTTTGGGAGTTGATTTTTGAACTCATTTTATGAAGAAAAGTTCATGTATCATTTCAAACTTCAAAGGCCCTGTTTCTGATACAGAATGTTGAAAGTTTAATAAATAAAATTATTGTTCTTTCATTGTCAAATTATACCTATAATTATATCTAATTTGAATTATTTTTAATCATTCTTATAGGTCGCCACTATTTCTATTCAATATGTTAATTTAATTAAAATAATAGAGTTAAACAATTTAATTCAAGAAATGTATTCAGTTTGACCTAAATATTTAGTTCATCATTTACTAATTATTACATTAACATGGACGTTGTTTACTTTGAACCTAAGCAATTTCATCATAGAAATGGATCGATTTACATTTTAACATATATTATGGAAGTTAAAAATAATAAAACATTGTTTATAATTCAAGAAATTGGGTTACCATTGCTCTTTTGAAATCTAATAGTTCTTCTGACTTCTGCTAACTTTTAACATGCATTTCAGGATCTGAAGAGGTCGATCATCGACGATGGCGTGACGATGGTGGTGAGCAACATAATAATACCTCACAGCGGTTGGGACCCGAGCTCGTCGAGCGGCGAGACTTGCTGGTCCACCGTGTTCAGAAACGCGTCCGGCGTGCTGAGGAACGTATCGAGCGCGGGCGAGTACGCGCGGAAGAACCTGCGCGAGTGCGAGGGCCTGGTGGACGCGCTGCTCTACGTCGTGCGTTCCGCGATCGAAAAGTCCAACATCGGCAACAAGATCGTCGAGAACTGTGTGTGCATCCTGAGGAACCTGAGCTACCGTTGTCAGGAGGTGGAAGACCCTAATTACGACAAGCACCCGATCCAGTCCACGGTGCAGAACAGAGTCACCGCACCCGCGAAAGGTGAGCCTAGGAAGTGCAGTAGGGGAACTTGTTTGAAGGAATCGATGCGCGACAGCAGTCTATATTTCTTTTCTTTCTCTACCTTCTTCAGGAAGGAAGAAAAGAAAAAAAAGTCGAGAGAATTAATCTAACTTTAATTCAAATTTAAGCTGCATTTTTAATCTGATCGAAAGATATAAAAGTAGAATTGTTACGTATACAAAAACAATTTTAATTTATCAGGTGTACCTTAATTTCAATTTATTTTCACTTCTCTTATTTATTTTTTATCACTAATTAACACATAAAAACATGGTAAAAAATCTCGCATTAGAAGTTTTAATTTTACTACAAAAATGGAAATTGGGAAAATGCGAGACGCGTTTTTATATCTTTCAGTCAGATTAAGCTTAATTAAATTAATAAAAAGTAATTTTCTCATTTCTTCAAGGATTGAACGCTAGATTTCTCGTATCGAGAGTGACGCGAAGACAAATGTGCAATCGGGAAATTATTTTATAATAAAAGTACAATAAATTTGCATAGATAACCGTGAACGTGCAGCGTAGTACTTAATGGTGTACTTTACGGGGAAAAATAAATTGCGAAGATAGAGGGATATCTCGAGCGTTGCTTTTGGACCGAGTATGTTTTCCCGCAACATGCAGGAGTCTCCCTCGGTATGCATGTAGCTGCAGTCAGAGCGTTTGTGTGTGTGTGTGTGTGTGTGTGTGTGTGTGTGTGTGCGCGCGCGTGTGTGCGTGTGTGTGCGTGTGTGTGTATGTGTGTATGTGTGTATAAAGATTGGGTGGGACAAGTGAGGAGAGGAGGTAAATGATTCACCCCTTAAACCAACCATGAAATTAGATCGGAGGGGACATGCAGCTTCCCTGTTGCAGACACTCTTCCATTGTGCAAAACTATCGCGACGTCGGCCTTTAAAAACAGTTAATTATCTCGCGTTAAATTCAGACAAAACTATTCGTCGAGATCTCTTATTTTAGCACACGTTTATATTTATTTTTTCACTGTCGAGTTTGATTCGATTTTTTAAATCACATTGTCGCGCGAACGTTCGGATTTTTTTTTTTTTCCATAAAAACCATCCGAAATATTTACGTGCGAGTTGTTGAAATATTTACGATTACATTTATTCGAAATAAGTAACATTGGCCCGAATGAAATTGTACCATTAATTCTCCCACTCGCGTTTCACGGACACGAAGCCCGCTGATATTTTACGGGCGCGTAGTCGGTAGTTTGTAGATAGTTAGTTTACGTAGCGTATTAAATTTGATTAAAACTTCCGGGCCAGTTTACCGAGATGAGGTAGCGCGAGGACGAAATTTGTATCGCTTCGTAAACCGTAAATAACGCACTTAGAAAAGTGACGATAGCAAAACGTTGCAATTAAGGGTAGATGATTTGCTGTAGATAGACAACTGTACTCACAATCTCCTTCCGCAATTAATTCATCCCAGACTGTCCTTGGTTTCGATTTAATTTGCCTTTTACTGGTTTCAAGACGGATGGATGTATACAGTGTGTCCAGAAATCCATTCCCATACTTCAAATGTGACACAACTAAAAAAAAAGAAATAATTTTAGAATTATTATATCAAGAATAAAGTAGATATCTAAATTCTTTAGAATGGAATCTCACTTTAAGAAGTGAAAAATGAGCTCGACTATAGAAAAACAGTTCAATTTTCAATCTTTAAAAAGTAAGATTTCACTCTTCAGAAGAGTGAGATTCACTCTGAAAGTTTTAAAGAGTAAAGATTACTCTATCAATCATCAAAGTAAACTAACTTAACTTCACAGTCCGCCAAATAACTTGTGCCGTTCTTCAGGTTTTTAAAGACATCATAATATTTCCTATAAGAGTGATACATTTGAGTTGTCATTTTTGTAAATAAAAAGAAAATTTCTACGGAGAATATTTGGAGTTAAGACAGTTTTGATAATCAAAGTTTGATAATCAAAGTTTAAAGAAGAAATTTCTTATTTTAAATTTCTTTTAACTGATAAATATAAACTGCTGGTGATATTTCGCGATAAATCACTTTTTACAAATTATTCTGGATCTGTTATAATTTTGTAAAACATAAAATGTTACAACTAAAAAAAGGTGATTTTTAAAGGTCGTAAAACGAAAATAATTTTTGAATATATTTTTCTTGAATATTATTTGATTAGTCGATAAGTTTCAAGTTAAAAATAGTTTTATCCCTTTTCTAAACTTAATGTTTTGAATTATGTCACTTTCGAAGGGGAACAAAATATATATACATATACAACGAATATATCTTTACATATCTCTGTATTGATTGAGTTGTTTGTCTCCTCCCCCCTTTCTCTCTCTCTCTATCTCTCTCTCTCTTTTAGACAACATTTAATTATCCCTAGTATGTCCTAGTTGAACACTTAAAGAGTTTTTCCTTCTTTCGGTTTATTTTGGGATTCCGTTGACGAATCACACAGATTTTTTATGAATCCTAGCTCAGCATGGATTAAACTGTGTTTCAATCTTTTTAGCATACAGTTTATGTCAAGGTAAGCCCCCTCTTGCAATTCCATTGGTAAATTAGTTTCCGTTCGAAGACATATAGTTATTGCATGCTTTGCCTTGCCAGATCGTAAGCCGACTACGTTGCATTATATATTGAGTTATGAATTTATATTTTCCCTATAAAAATAATTATTTCTTTTTTCTTTTTATTTAATGTTGTAACTGCTATGTTCTTAAGCGATGATTTATACTTCTGTATACACTGTCTATGTATTTGCAAAATTGACCAAAATTCCGAAACAAAATTGACCGACAATGAACAAATTCAGCGAGCTTGCTGCGAAGTTTGGCATATGGTTTACAATTTCGTTTCTAATTTCGTTTATTACGTAGATAAATGGCTCGTTTAATTTAGCAGGTTAGTTAGAAAATTTAGAAGTGTGTAACAGGCGCCTTAGGAACACGAATATGCGAATCGCACTTGTCTCGATATCGCTCAATGTTGCTCGATGTTTCACCGACTTGCTGTTGCAAATACCTATCGCGGAATAAGGAATCTTATAGAAAGTGATTCGATAATTGGACACAATTTAATCTAATTCCGAATATCAAAACTCAATGTGACATTTGCCTCTTTGGTTTCGTAATATTCCCAGTGTAATTCCCTGACGGCTTATTAATACGGATCCTCTGTAATTCTGCTCTAGGTGAGAATCTGGGTTGCTTCGGCGGGAGCAAGAAGAAGAAGGATGGCCAGCCGGTTCAAAAGGAGACCACCGCGTCACGTACGACGAGTCCGCGGACCGAACCAGTCAGGGGAATGGAATTGCTCTGGCAGCCGGAAGTGGTCCAATCGTATCTTAGTCTCCTGCAAACGTGTTCGAATCCGGAAACGTTGGAGGCTGCTGCAGGAGCTCTGCAAAATCTCGCGGCTTGCTACTGGCAGCCGAGCATCGAGATTCGCGCGGCCGTACGCAAGGAAAAAGGTCTCCCTATATTAGTGGAGCTCTTGAGAATGGAGGTAATTACATGGTGTCGAATATTTAATTTAGCGAACACGCAAAGAGAACCTACGCGATTATAAAATGCAGATGTTAAATTAAATTATAAATTAAATAAATGATTAAATTAATTAGATTATATTTGAACTGCCTCAATGGAATATTATCCAATATTAATTTAATTATTAGGTGTTGGAATTAATTCGTAGCGTTTTTAATGAAAGAATGTTATTTATTTCACATGAGCATTAAAAAATACATTAATGAAAGTACTTCCCATCACTTGTAAAACGCTACGAATTAATTCCAACACCTAATATTTTACTTGCTTTCTCCATTAATCGTATGAAGTGTTACTCACACTGACGCTTGTTCTAATTTCATATTTGTATAACAATTTCTGATATCTAATTTTATATATTATGCTTTACGGTCTACACTTCCAATGTTTGTAGAAAGTTATTAATGGATAGTATATGCATTGTTAATTTTACTGCAGTAAATAACAAGAAAATATCTTTTTTTAGTTTCTGATATCTATGTCTTAAGTTAGTTATATGTATATTTAATACGTATTGATAATATTTAATATTTATAACTCTGTGAAATGAGTAAAATTTAATATTGTGACCACAAACATTAGATTAACGTATTTTCTGTGACTAGGTGGACCGAGTAGTCTGCGCGGTCGCAACCGCGCTCAGAAACTTGGCGATAGACCAACGCAATAAGGAGCTAATAGGCAAATATGCAATGAGGGATCTCATCCAGAAGCTGCCGTCTGGAAATAATCAGCACGATCAGGGTACAAGCGATGACACGATTGCCGCGGTGCTCGCGACTCTAAACGAGGTCATCAAGAAGAACGCCGAGTTTTCGCGGTCATTGCTCGACGCCGGCGGTGTCGATAGACTGATGAACATCACCAGGCAACGCCAGAAATACACGCCGCGCGTTCTTAAATTTGCAGGTAATATTTCGAAACCGAATTTCAATAATTGTCCGATAATATGCATCGTTAAAACATCAATAGTCGATTTAATGAATCCGCCATTATATCAATAGATAGAAATTATTCCATTTGTGTGTATTTTTAGGGCAAGTACTATTCACTATGTGGCAACATCAAGAGTTGCGAGACGTGTACAAGAAGCACGGTTGGAAGGAGCAAGACTTCGTCACAAAAACTGTTGCCGCCAGGAATTCAGGGCCTAATTCACCCAACAACGCTAACAGGTAATTATCGCTCATAATGGATATAATAAATAAAATTAGGTATATATATATATATATATATATATATATATATATATATATATATATATATATATAGCTGCCGTAATAATAGATAATTGAAATGTCGAGATGACAACATAATTATTAAATTTAATTAGTATTTATAATTAAAACTTACATTAAGTTACAAATATAGACGGTAGGATAATAATTTAAATTAATTTTTCGTTATTATAAGTTGGCTATCTTTCTGTAATTGTAAATAACCTTTATTTCTCTAAGTTTTATTTACAATTCTTTATTACAAATATCGAAAATATTAGAATTAATATGTTATCGTCATTAAATTAAGTTTATTTATTTTTTTCTAAGTATGAATTTATTATTTTCTGGTAATTTGATTTCTGGGACTCCGCTTATTTTTTGTTTATGGTTTATTCGTTTTGTCGTGTGAATTCACTTAGTTCGCGATACTTACTGCGGAGTCCTCACTCTTTTCTTTCGGGCAACTCGATTCTACGTTAAAATACAGCTACGATTGCAGCACTCTGAATCGACCGATGGCAAGCCAGGGAAGCACAAGATACGAGGATCGAACGATCCAGCGAGCGAACATGAATTCGAATAATGTCGGTCGACCTACTATATATCAATCAGTAAGTAATAATAACTAACAGCATCATTAAAATAAATATACGCCGCGTAGATACACACCATAGGATGAGAAAAGCGTATTCGAAGCGTAGGAAAAGAAATCACACGTGCACATTATATATGCAATTTGAGTCGTCGGTCTTACGAAAAAATTCACTAATATTTAGTAAATAAAAAAAAAGCAACGATTTTTGAAAATAACTATAAAAAACTCTCACTTTTAAAATGTGAAATCGCATTTAATGATACCGCAGATTTATCAATTTTTCTACATTTTTATATTTATATTTCACTCCATGTGTACTTATTATTAAATTGATTCACCACAAATTATTTAATGTGATAAGAAAAGTAATTAAAAATTTACTAATTTGATCACTTCTTTCATAAGACCGACGAAGTATTTCGTCCTATTAATCTCGATTGCCATGATAATTTTCTAATATTCGCGTCGTTATACAGATTAGAATTTAAGAATAGTCTTTCGACATAACTTCCTTGAACACACCAGATGGATCGTACACCAATAAATAATTATATTTAACTTTGTAGTTAGTGTTTACTTAGACTCGCAAAGTGATACAAACGCGACAAATACACAATTATGTACCTAGGACGATCGACGCAACTTTTGGCGCAATCGATTGTGCCAAAAAGAACAAACATCACTCCGTAATTTTTAATCGAACATACACAGCCATTGTAATTTGCGTGCTAAAACGTACATGATCGAATTGCATGATTTATGATTGTCTTCCTACAGTTTGGGTGATCTTGTAAGATTTCCATTTTTATCGTGCTTTCCGTAAGGTAGATGCAACAGAAAATTGTATGCATTAGAACGTTTTCCAAATTCGAACGAACATTTCTAATAAATGTTACTATGTCGAGTTAAAGATTAAAATTAGTCGCCATATGTAATACCGTGTTCATTAATGCGAATCTGGTTGTACAAGAATCCACATAAATGTTCACGCAACATTCACGCGAATTAACGCACGAGACCGGACCAAACTCCCACCTTTTAATAACGCGTAGCTACTTTCTAAATCCTGAAACTTTTTGCACGGTTTTCATAACGATTTTCCAACTTGCTACTTAATTTAACTAACTGCGCGAGAGGATCTCTAACGCGTAATGTAATCTTAGGAACGCACCGAGCAGTGTTGCTACTAACGACTTTAGGTCTAAGCGAGAATACTCGAGGTATTCGCATCATGTTGTACACTTTTGTCTCCGGAACAACGCACAAATTTACACTAACAGGAGCTATGGCTGACGTGATCACTGCCTAAACGAACACCCTCACACCATCACTAACGATGGCAATTATTTTGACTTCTAGCGTACAATGAGAAAGTAGTTTCACATACATCAATTGATTATCGAGAAAAAGTATTTGTATTGAGCTAGGAAGCGATTTCGATTTCCTATGCATTTTTCCAGTGCCCTGCTAGTTATATTTTATTATAGCGAGGTATAACACGCATTTACAACTAAATTATTACGTAGCTTATATAGTCTGTACTGTATACCCGATTTTGTATATAAGCTTAGGAATGATTATATTAATCTTATATACGTAAGTTACAATACACAGAATATAATTATTATGGGTGTTCGCAACGCCATATACGCCGTACTAAATTATTATCCCTTCAGTACGCCGTTTCATGAAAATTTATTTTGATGATAATACTATCGAATATAAAGCCTAACGGAAAATCACGTCAAATTGTTTAGCTTGTTGATGTGTAAATTGGAAGACTTTTTATAAGGGAAGATTTCATTTTTGTAACGCTAGAACATTTACTATAAAAAATATGGGTGTAGATTTAACATGTGTTTAAATAATTCTCATCGTATTGGTGTTGTTATAAATGTGAAGATTTAATACTATGGATTCTAAGGATGTATTACATGTATTTTTTTAATAAAATAAAATTATGAAAAAATTTTCAAATTTTTTTTTACATTGTATTTGAAAGTATACAATAAGTTTGGCGGCGATTTAGCATTTGGTTAAAAAATTATTTGAATAAGTAGCGTTTTAAAAAAATAATTAAAATAAAACGATATAAATTTTATTTAAACTATAAAATTGTATTTTTAAATATAAATACTGTCCTTATTGAACTATTTCATATGTTTATAATATTCATTTTTATACAGGAAGTACAAATTTCCAATTCCAGTCATTTTTTTGCAGACCTCTACACCTGGCATATCCTTAAATCTACTGTTTTTATACGAACACCAACACGGTGAGAATTATATAAACCACATGATGTTAAATCCACTTATTTTTTTAGAGTGTTTGAATCCTATTTCGCATTCCGTGCATAAAAAAGCACAATAAATCTCTTCCTAGATTAAATATTATTATATATAATTTTGTAGCACACGTACACACGTATACACAACACACGCGATTTCATGTGCGACTTTATATCATCTGTGTATCTCAGCTACGAATTTACTCACGTCACCGTCGGAATATTTATATTCTGTATTTAGCCGATTACTAAACGCAATGTAACAAACAGGAGCAATTACTTGAAAATATGTATATTAGATAGCCTATATACCTGATTGCAAATAAAGGTCAAACATATCACATCTTCTTCGTGGTTTTGCCTACACATTACAGTGTATTCTCGATTATCCGGAATATAGGGAATAATTACAAAAAAGAAACACATAATACAAATCAACATACAATTTACAGCAACTCAAACAGAAATTACAATATAAATAATATTTTATTCGTTATATATTCTTTTTAATAATATATACAGCCTTAGCTATAAGTACAAAACGCTCTCAAATTATTAGATTTTTTTGAAAAAAGAGATAATATAATAAAATAAAAAGCTAATAAAAGACTAAAATTATTGATTATAAAAATAAATATTATTTAGTAATAAAACTATTTTTCAATTTATTTTTTTTTTGAATATAGAATGTTACACAATTTGTGCTTAATACTTTTAACCAAGGCTGTACATATCGCGTAAAAAAATTTTCAAAAATCTCTCTACATTTATCTCTACACTTTGAATATCAGAATAATGTTTTATTCAATACAAGCCGTGATCAGATTAGAAATTGAGATTGGATTTTAACCAACTAGAAGAAAGAAAACCAATCTCAAGTTTAGTGGCTTTTGCTTCGATTGGTTAAATTCCAATCCAATCTCAATCTCGGTTTTACTTCCATCGACAACTTGCGAATGTACGGACGATCGAGGGTACAGTGTGCATAAAATACCACCCCAAAGTGTCTGAGCTTCTTTCAGCGTCTGAAGGGTCGAGGCGCCGCGCGGTTCTCCCCCACCCTCGCCCACCCCCCCTCGCAAGAGAGACGCGCGACCACCAGTTGGCTAACCGTTGGCTTGTGTGTGTGTTGCAGCAGCCGAAACCCGGTGAGCCGCTCTACGCGCAAGTTAACTTGGAGAAGAAAAAGAAGCGGCAGTACGAGCTGGGGGTGGGCCAGGGTGGCCAGGTGGGTCAGGTCGGCGGCGGCGCCGCGATACCTGGAGGCGGCGGCGGCATAGCTGGACCAGGCGGCGGCGGGGGTGGCCAGTGGGTGCCGGATGGCGTCGGGATGGTACCAGACGGTACCGGTGCCACGTCGGTAGCGGCGACGGTGGCGAACCAGGTGCCACCGCCGAGCTCGACCGCCGCCGCCGCCGGTGACTCCTGGGTATAACGGGTCCTACAAGCGGGTCCTACGCGGGACCGCCGGGAGGACCTCGCCAGAAATCACGGCCTCGTCGCGTCCCTCCACGGCCGCGTCGAGCGACCGTCGCCTCCGTCTCCGAACTTGTCCATGTAGCGGAGGCGTATAGGAGGGATCGTGTCCCCTACTCCGGGGTGATGCCTCCGTAAAATCCCGGAGGATTGAAGATGTACGAGGGATTGGAGGAAGAGCTTAAAACCTGGGACTCTGCTCGATGTAAGGGACTGCAAGACGAACATCCGTTAATTTATTGGGCACACCCCTTCCGGATTCGCGAGAAATCAAGATTGCCGATTGATGACGTTATGGTCGAGTTGGCTGGGCATAGGCAAGTTGAGGGAAGCGTTTGTTGCAGGGTATTAAAGCGGAGATATCGAGAGTATAGCGATTATATGGAAAACAAGAGAAGTACAGAGATTTGGGGAACCTTAATGGCCTCCCCCCCGTAATAGAAAAACCTGAGTACGCGTTATGCTCGGAATATTGTCGAAAGAGTACGCGCGAAAGTATTATTAAAAATTTGAGAATTACGCGGTGCACTTCCGAAGGATGGCGGCGGAAGAGCGACGAGACATTACGCTTTATCATTGGAAACAGACGTCCATATTATGATTAGGAAGAATTTCGAGGGAATAACGCAGGAAGTTTAACTACGTCGAGTTATCGAACAAATGGCAGCTGAACTTAGGGTGATAAAGATAGGCAGCTTTCAAGTTGAAGAACGAGGTATATTGATCTATTTGAGATAGAACTACGTACGTGTATATAGAGCTGATTGAAGGACCGACGATTAGACGAACGAGCGGATTAACGGATCGACAAGAGGAATGGAGAAACGGTGCTCCTTTCCAGTGCTCGCAAGTCAGGATATGCTACCAATACGATTGAACGGAAGATGGGATTCAAACTGAAGCGGAAACCGAAGATCAAGAAACCGACCTCGATCACATTCGCCAGGATAATTCGCGCGAACGATCGTCCTGCCTTAGTTTTGACGATGCGAGAAAATCAACCCTTTCTTTATGGTTTCTCCCGCGTCGTATATACGAGCGGCGTTGTTATAACGGCACGAACTTTAAATAGCCGGGAAAGGAGAAAGGGGTCGAGATCAAAGGGACGTGCCTAAGATATAATCGAAACGTTTCTTTGGTACACTTCAATTAAGTATACATGAATTGCGAGAGGAACTCCTTGGCCGACCTTGAGGGAGCTGGCCTTGACGCATTTTTATCGGAGTCCGAGAACCCCTATCGTCGGAATAATAAAGATCGAGATCGGTAGCGAGGAGAGAAGAGCAGCGAACGAGTCCACCAAGTAGATCCGGCAAACGCGAGAACGCACTTGCAGATGCACGCACCTGCAGTCTTGATATATGATAATAGTTATCAGCGAGAGAGAGAGAGAGAGAGAGAGAGAAAGAGAGAATGAGAGAAAAAGAGAGAAAGAGAGAGAGAAAGCGACGTCCAACCACATCCGCAGCAGTAGTCGCACTAATGGCTCTAATACCTTCATTGCACAATTCTAAATTAATATATATACATACATATATGTCTGCGTATAAATATATTATAAACACGGCACACGTATACGCACGTACATATATACACGTATACACACATAAGCCCTAAGTGTATATTTTAAGATGGTATTAGCGGCAGCAAAATGCGCGAGCGTATACCGATCATCGCGAAGTACTGTGCTAAGAATAAGTTAGGTGTGTCTATGTAAGTATTATAAATAAGTAAAGGCGAAGAAGCGCCATGGCGACTTAAAGAGAGGATCATCCACGATTTTTACGCAACTCGACAATTTATGGAAATATATGTATACGTAAAAAATTAAATATAATATATATATCTAATATATAATTATAATATATAATTACAATATATAATTAATTAATTTTATACCTTAATTAATTATATTAACATTAATTTTATATAGAGAATTATATATTATAAATATATATATGTATTTATAATATAATTATTATATTTAATTCTATTATATTATATATATTTTCTCTTTTGGAATGTATCACAGATGACTCAATTAAATAACGCAGAACATTCTGCATTCTGTAATTATTGTAATTATTGAACAAGTTTTTTGATAATTGTTATTACTTATACTTGAATTTATTATTTGGTGGATTTAAGTTCGCTGAATGATACAGAGAAAATCCTTACGATCCTCGGAAAATTGAATTGCATTCAGTTTAAAGGAAAAGGAAGGATCTGTATATATACCTATTAGCAGAAAAATATCATAACAGCCAATTAATAATTAATCCCGTTACCACTATAAGAAATATATAAGAAAGAGAGTTGCACTTACTTCTTTGTAATACTTAGATACTCACCATCGTCGCGCACCATCGTGTATGCGGCCATTATAAATATTCGAAGAGATGAAGATATAAATAAATGAATATATTATATATAAATATATATTATATATACACATATATATACACTGGCGACACATTGGCGTAGAATTTAGCATATAATTGTATTAATGTAAACTTCTGAGGCTGTGGGTGTGGCACAAGGATGCTGATTTATTATACGAGCTGCTGCACTGTTGCAACCTGTGCGAATCTTAGGAAATTACACTTTTAACTTTTGAGGTACGCATGAATCCTGCCCGTGCGTGAAAGTGCGTGTCAAGGTGGAGACGCATCGTCGTCGTGTACACGCGAGCTCACGTCTCACCATGATAGTATTACACCGTCGAATGGATGCGGCTGGATTTTTATATATATCCAGACAATGTGCAAGAAGAAGAGAAAAAGTTATAATTGAAGCCATTCGACATTTCTAACGGGAAATTTTTAGAAGAATGTACTTTATTTTTTAAGTAGAAAATAATTAGAGAGGTACAATATTATATATTTTATTTTTTACATTTTATTCTTTTATACGCGTATTTGTTTTGTATATTTTATTTTAGAGGAGCGTAATATTTACATGGTGTAATAATTTATATAATTGATGAATAAAATATATATGGCTCGCGCGCTCGATAAAAATGCGAGCATATGAAATAAAATATTATAAGAACAAATAAAGCATGAGGGGAAACTCTGCGAAATAACACCAATGATTAAGAAATCAATGCTATTAACACCACTATTGATACCACTTTCAGCATTATTAATTATTTACGGTGCAATATGATAAGATGCGAGCTCACGTGACGTAATAACGGTGGACCTCCACCTTTAATCGACGTTTTGTCCTGGAACGCAATCCGCGGTCGATCAGCGGCGCCTTAGAGCCATTATTATTGCTATATGACATAATTACGTAGATACAATTAGCGAGCAGCGAGACCAATGTATGTCGAGCCCATGAACACGTGCGAGAACCACAATAGCGAACATGAGAGAGAGAGAGAGAGAGAGAGAGAGAGAGAGAGAGAGAGAGAGAGAGAGAGAGAGAGAGAGTGTGTGTGTGTGTGTTTGAACGTGTTAACGTTATTCGATGGTTACAAGGTGGCATATTAATTAATAGCCGATATACATATTAGATATAAAATATATATCCCTGTTCTCTATTTCTTAAAGTAATATTACGACAGTTGATCAGAGAGGAACACGCGATGGAACAATGACTGCTCTCCGTAAGAAGACGATCGTCCGTCCGAAACCTTTTAAACCTTTTAAATTATTTCATCGTTAAAATTTTGATTAATTTAAAGAATTGAATCATAAGAGTGGACAAAAATTTCGAGAAAGTAAATATTACAATAGAATCAAACCTGGATTTTAAACTGACTTTAAACTTAGCTCGATGTATTATCTATTTATGCGACCACGATGTATTATTGCTGTAAAAGCGATATGAAAAGGAAACAAAAAATTTATATACTCAATTTAGATACAGGGGTTATAAAATGTCTGGTCACAAAGTTTTGTGTTTATCAATCATTAGTATAACATATATTCACAAAAAAACTTCGGATTGTTAGTTATATCTTATTAAATACAAAAAGTAATAAACATTCAAAAGAAATCTATAACTTTAATATAAGGCGTTTTGAGAACACATAACAACGATAGCCATGTAATTTTCCATGAATAAATTCTCTCAGCCACACACAATAGAACAGTTTTCAAAATAGTTTCCAGTTCGTCAACCAATAAAAATCTTTCGCTGCAGGTTTTTGGTATTTAATAAAATTTAATTGACACTGTCCAGAGTTTGTTTTTTTTTTTTTTGTAAATGTACGCGTTCTTATTCAGATAGTAAACTTTTTAAGTAAAATTTATTATCATTTTGACGTAAAAATGACATCTTTATATTCTGACATCAAGAGTTCTTTTCATTATCGGAGAATTCTCTGAACACAGTAATAAATTGAAGTCATTATATTTGTTTCATTTCAACTTAGTGCACCAATTCAAAAAGTTCATCGATGAAAAACAGACTTAAAACGACGACAAATAACGTCAGTTTGTCACACTGAAAAAAATACTAAATTTCAATAAATATTTGAATAGTTTTAAGTAAACATTTACTAAATGTAAACATGTATTTATTTGATACAAAAACTATTAATTTAACTATCATTCTTTTATTGAATAAATATTTATTTACTGTAAGTAAATGTTTACTTGGTACTATTAAAAAAAATATGTATCAAGATTTGAAATATTTTATAGTGTATCTGAATAATGATTTGATAAAAACTAAAAACACAAAACTTTGTCACATAAACTTATTGTCATCCTCATAAAAACAATTTATTATCCAAATTGCAGTCTCAATATAAAAGTCGACGCGATAATATCGAATTTTGGCTTCCATGATTACCCATTAATTGTGTACGGCGAGTTGAATTGAGTTGAATTGATTTGATTAAGATAGACGATCGTCGAAACAGTGTTATTCTATCACGTACTACTCACTTTATTTCGCGGCGACGTTCTCGAGGGAAATTGTACGCAGAGAAACTTGGACCGGATCATCCGTGGCATCTAGAAATGGAAATGCTGGTGTGAGTCTGCGGAGAAGCGAACTTTATTTCACCTATTTAATTTTTTTGTACAGTATTTTTATGTTATCACACATTTTAATTCTACAAAGATTTTATCTCGCAGCATCTGTAACATGCAAGTTTTTATCTCGCGTTATGCAAATTTTTAGAGAGAGAGACGACGCAACGCATTATTTGTAAGTAATCCGACGATTATTTTAGTTATTCGGTATAACGTAAGTTACTTGCTTTTACATTGCTTTCTTTTCCTTCGGAACGCGCCATCTCTAGAAATTAACATCCTCCGCCTTTCTATAGAATTTAAGAAAACGGATAAAACTTTGCGAAATAGGACCGATTAATTTATTATTTCTATCTTATGTTCACCGCGTTTTCCTCGTTCGAGAATTTGTACATTTTTTTAGCTTCTAAGGTATTATCTGAAATATATCATCCTTATTTTTCGAAAAGTGTTTGAGAAATACACTGCAGACAAATCTCCAGACAACGGATAAACAATTTTTGTTTCTATTATTTTTTTCTTTTCATTATTTTATCATTTTTTTCTTTTCAGTTATTTGTTTATACGATCCTTTCACGAGTCTCGCTTTTTGTTTTTATCTTTTTGCTCGACGAGAATTTCGATCGCCGAGCAAAAATCCAATCCGAGGAGCAGTACACTGTAAATTTTTTGGAATGAAGTCCCACTCCAAGAGAGTGAGAATGCAACCACTTTTGAAAAAGAGTGAAAATTTACTCCAAGAAATTCAGAGGGTATTTAGTGGCGGTTTCATACGATCATTTCCATCTCGGTATGGATGTCATTGCATTATCGTTACATTATCACGCGAATTAGGAGAGACTGTGTGAAATTGCGCTCGAACGAGCTGACTGATGTGTCTCTCTCTCTCTCGCCGGACAAGGTGAGAGAGGAAAGGAAACTTTCGAGCTTATCGCTCGCTCGGACTGGCTAGCAGATCCGTTGCGCTCGTGATAAACACAGCGTGATTAGTGAACGCCATAGTATTATTAAACCGGTACACCGGCGTGATCCTTAGAAGATTTTGGACCATTTGGCAAAGTGACACGACGCGATCTCGATATCGATCGATCTCGTCGGGATTCGTCGTTCGTATCCGCACAGAGCGTTACATTCGAGATATGATCGAAAGCGCTCTTTTAGTTCCTACCTTTCTAAATTGTCAAGTTGAAGGTGCTTGGAAAATTTGAAATGTGCCTAAATTCGATATATTTCGAGGTTAAATCGCTGATTAAAACTGCGTGAAAGAGAGCAGAAATTTTCAGCTCCTACACTGCAAATCCAAAAAATGAATTTGATACGTGTACGTAATTTAAATAAAATCAAAGAAATTATAGGCTCTGAAATGAAATAAAACAATGAAATTGTAAATGTCTTTATTGATAAAAATATACGTTAAAAATATATCGATCCACGGTTTATGTAATCTATGTAATTTAATTGTTCGATACGTATTTTAAACCACGAATTGAACAAAGTGATTTTTTATTTTTACAGATTTTTTGTTGCTAAAAATGAATCCGTAAATGAAATTACTCTATCACGTTTTTGAGAAAATTGAATTTAAAAGTGCTGAAAATGGCATTTTTTGATACTTTTGAACTAAAATTGTTCAAAAACATGTGACATAATAGAGCAATTTCAAATATAGATATATTTTTAGCGACAAAGAATCTCTGTAAGAATCACTTTGTCCTATTCATTCTAGAGAAAAAATTTAAATTCATCGAATAATATTTTTTGATTAAACATAATTTATTATGTACTATACATGCAAAAATGAATTTACACATTTAAAGTGTAGTATAGTATTATTTTTACACAGAAAACTAAATCACACGCATGTATTAAAGTCATTTTAACTTGGATTTGCATTGGCAGTGTATTTACAAAGAAATCTCACAAAGTATCGAATTCTGATTTTAATGAAACTTTGTATACTTACTTATATAAATAATTTAGAAGATATCGACAAATAAACAAGATTAAGAGATGGAATTACTCCTCATAACAGTTTCCGGTTTTTTTTTCAAAATTATGGTTTAAAAATATTATTGACGTAGAGATAAAAAGAGATAATTTTATTATGAAATTTTGGTATTGGACATTTTTTTATATCTCAAATTCGTTCGACTATTCATTACATCTCGAATAGTTTTTAAGATATAATGAAAAAAGCTGAAAACTGCTTACACATTTTGATGGTTTCGTCCCTTAAAACTGTTTATTCGCCACTACTAATATTTTCTAAATTAAAGATTTTCATTAAAATCAGAATTTAACACTTCGCAAGATTCTTGTGCAACGTGTTATTTAGGATATTAATTCCTATTTGAAGAACAATCGGTAACTTTATTAAGATTTATACGCAATCTGAGTAAATTATAATTAGGAAACAATTAATTATAAGGTTGTCATTTTGTGACATTAAATTTTTATAAATTATTATAAATTGGAATAACACATATAATTCGGAAATTCTCATTCGAAACTTATCACTAATCAAACTATATGCACTTATGCACTTTTACGATCGAGGCAACGAACAATCCCGACGACTGGCAAGAAGTCTCGCATGCATTCGAGTGTCCGAAGATTCGGAGGACAGGATTGATAAATGAAATATGTCGCGATAACAAACGTAGAGCTGTCTCCCGCGTGTTTGTCTCCTCGGCGGCGCAATTTTTGGACCTCGTGTTTTTTGTAGAATTTTATATTGCATACCCACGGTAAAAGAGCATGCAACGAGTGACCTCATCGTTTCTATGAATTTTGATACTACATCGTGTTGTGCGAAATCCGCGAGTTAGTCGCATTTTAGACGTCTGAATCGACGGCCTGTCGTCGCCGACGAGGAGATTGATATTCGACGGATGGTCCTAAAACCGGCGTGATTATTTTATTCAACGCATTACGTATTAAACACGACGTTAATTTCTCATAGGCTGAATCATAAAATGACGACACAGGGTGTTTACTATAATTTTGTAAAAAAATTCCCTGAGAATTCTTGGATTTTCCAGATATTTAAAAGTAAAAATTAATTAATAATTAAGTTTCAGTCCAAATTCGAGGTAAAGTTTAGAAAATGTTTTTATTCAATTTTGAAATTAGAGTGTAAATAACACAAATTATATATTGTAAATTAGTAGAATATAGAAATTCCACGAGACTACATTTATAAAAAAAAAAAAATCAAAGAAACGATCAAAGAGAAACAGAATTTCAAAGTGAAATTTCAAAATTTTCCCTTATATTATAAAATTCCACAAAAATCCCTTATTTTTAAGGGTAACAAAATCCCTGAAAATTCCAGATTTTCCGGGTTTTTCTAGATAAACACCCTGGGACAAAAGTACTCGATTAATAGCTGCTGCAGGGCAAGTAAATGTATATCGAGTATTCTAATGTACATATTATTACATAAATATGTCGTGACACTCGAGACTCTTGGGGTTCCATTGTGGCTCCCCGAGGCCTTCATTTAAAATTTAATTTTCGGCTTCGACAGCACCGCGAGATTCTTCCACCTCGGGCATCGTACGGGTGCTGAGATTACGATGATCACGATTTAAAGATCGATCGATCGATCGACCGATCGACGACCAGACCGAGGTTTTGATATCCGCTTTTCATTCTTTGTGTGTACACTACTGTCCCACGTATAACTCCAGCGTTTATAATTTTCTACGAAGCACAGAGATACAGAGAAGATGAGGAGAAGGACGAAGGGAAAAGGAGGCGACAGCTTCGGAGGCGTATATAGAAAAAGACTGTTCCCGACGATTTTATAAGGATGTAAAAAAAAAAAAAAATACGTCGCGCATCAAGCGGAAGCGCTCGATGAGTATTAAAAAGTGAGGGAGGTAGACTCTCCGTATCCCAGGGTCGGCATAGCCGAGACATAAAGCGACGTGAAAATGTAGAATTTATACAAATGCGCGATGAACGATAGCTCATCACTTAACCCGACAGTGGCATTACAGAGTATATCCTCTGACACCTTTCGCGAAATTAAATTTTCTGAATTAAATTTATGCAATATATTGTACTTATGAATCACAGTTAGATTCTATAAATCGTAATCGGGCAATTCATATAAAAAAAATAATTATGTACTGTTAAACAAAAATGTTAATTTTAACTTAAAGACGTAATAGAATTTCTAACATATCCAAGTGTTAATTTAACGTATTATTTAATTACCTTATATTAAATTGATAGTCAACATTTCTCGTCAAAGTACCATAATTATTTAAAACATTATATTATGTTTTACCTGAACTATATATTATATGTGTGTAACGTTAGTATAATTAATTTTTATTATTAATTTCAATACCCTTTTATTTTTAATTACACAAAGAAAGAAAGAAGGTGTAGTCTAATTTTCTACGACGCAATACCACTGTCGGATTAATTGTAACAAACCGGGGCGACCCTTTCGATATGGAAAGGTAAGCCTCGAAAGAGGGTGGAGACAACACTAGGCGTATCTTGGCACCCCTCGCGTCACTGTATTATACGCATTTACTCGCGCAGACCTAACAATCGGATGTCTTTAAATTGATAGCTCGGCTATAGTTATTAACTGATTATACTTGATATTACGACGACGCTAGAGAAGACGTTGATATTATATATTAAATATAGTATATTGAGATCTTTAAGGAGCCAACGTGTTATCGAGAGAGCATATTACATATTTTAATATATAATATTGAGTTGTTGAGAGCCGCAACATACCGCAAAGCTGCCAGATATATTCGCCTAAGCCGCAGCGTTGCGCGATTTAATTGCGCGACAATACGATACAATTATATTATTATGTTACTGATAGGACGAAACTTTGTGTGCCCCTTAATGTCTGATAATTGCTTGCGAGACACAAGAATCAATTTTGGAAGGCGTACGAATTGAAAGGGCACACTAAGAGAAAAGTTTTTATTTGTGACTATAGTTATATGTTAATTATGGTTATTATTGCTAATGTTAGTAGTATTAATATATGTATGAATCTATAACAAATATATATAGTTGACACCGAAAATGACCATAAATTATAGTTATTATTATTATAATAAAAATGGTTGCAATTTACTATATAATTTAGGTATAATTTATAGTCATTTTTTGGAACAATCAGATAACCATATTAAATGGTTTTTGAGTAACATGTAACTATTATTATATAGTCACAAAAAAATCGAACTTTTCTTTCAGTGCGGAGTACACGATTACGAGCAGAATCAGTGGGTAGTAAGGGGTTGATAAAAAGCGACAGGGTGTTTAAAAAGTCACGCTGCAACCGGAAGGGTATCGATTTGTTGTCACGTCTACTTTCTGGCTGTACTGACCGATTATCCTACAACCGGCATATAAAAACGGGGAGAATTGGGACTCGATAATGAGATTTAATGACCGTTCACGGGGTGTTCAAAAATTCATCTTACAGCAGAAATAGCAACCGAATCACCATGTCGCATGTGTTTTCTGGTTATATCGATCGCCGTATTATTGAATACACGGAGAAAAATATGTAAAATAATATACGCTAGAATTCTAGTAAATAGAATTGGCAGATCCATATAGAAACAAGCTACTTTTGTAAAATTTACTTTACTTTTCTGATAAATAAGCGATCGTCGATAGCCATATGTAAGGTACTGCTTACATTTCGTAAAGTAAATCTGTAATTTACCATCTCAAATATCCGGTTGATTAATTAGAGTTTTTGTTAAAATAGACAAATCAGAATTTTCTGGTTCGTCCATTTTTAATCAAACATTCTTGTCAGTATACTTTATCCTAGTAAAAAATACTTTATACTAGTATTTTTTATCTGACAAAATTTACTTTATTGCGCGATGAAAAAATACAAGTATATACAGTCTTGAGAATATAGTATAGTTTACTTTACTACAAGATAACAATCACTTGAATGAATTTATCATAATTATAGCGTACTTTTTACTTTACACCTCCGGTATTTTTACTTTCGGACAAGTAAAGTTTGTCATAAATTCGACAAAAGTAGCCAGAATATTTTACTAGTCTCGTAAGGTAAAAATTATAACTCAATCATTTTTCTCCGTGCACCCCCGGCGACATGAGAGAGACGGCAGGGAAGACAGTCCATAGAATGGATTTTTAATAATTGTTCGTTTATCTCGCCGTTGCGTTTCGTCCGAGAAAGGATCCGATTGTTGGGCCTTGCGCGGCACAGCAGGTGCTCACTTATAGCACGTAAAATCATCATGTTTGTACAAACCGTTCGCAAGGACGACGCTCCTTTCATTCTCAATCCACAGTGCGATAATCGTTCGAGTTTTATGCGATATAAGAATCGTACGAGTCTCTCACTTTGCATTTCTCACGGCTTATACGGGGTAGACGACCCACCTTTGCTACAAATCCTTCGCGAAACTTGTAATATAAATTTCTAACGAAAACACACAAAAACACTAAAGAATTTTTACCTACCTTCTTAACAATCAACTATCTATTTTTAATGTCGTATACCTTCTTGGACACTTCGGACACCCCGTATAAAGTCCTCGACGGAACTTCATTTCGCGATCATCATTATCTTCGTATTTACGCGAAAAGCTACAATTGTTATTACAAGGATGCACAATTTATTCACGTATGTTGTACACATAATCGCTCTATCTTCGATAATCCTATCAACCGTAGATATTTATATCGCGACTCAACCTATGATTCCGATAGGGTAGAAAATAATCCACTTTTGTACGCTCCTCTCTCGATGTGGTTCAATTTTAATATCGATTTTTTTCTGGCCAAAAAGCAGAGTCGGTACACCCCATTCTTTCTCTCAACTTTTACATTAATAATATTAATGAATTTAATAATTAAATATTATAAATTAATATCATTAATTTAATTATAAATATATTAAATTAATATTATTAATTTAATAATAAAATTATTATCATTTTTTCTGTTTGTCACATTACTCGATATATATTTTCAATCAGGGTGTATTTTATATGATAATTAAATTTTATAAATTGCTAGTAAATTAAATCGAATCGCAGTGATGATTGTCAATCGACGATGTTCGCCGTCATCGAAATTATTTCAAAGCGTGTAGCGATTATGTAATTGACGATTCTACGTAATATCATTCGCGACAGCTCCAATTTGTTCCCAAGTTCGTCCATCGATTCGACCGATTCGGAATGCCGGTATTTATTCCCGGGTCTATTTCTCACGATCATACGGCCTTACGTATCGACTCGATCGACTGCTAATTCGTACGCTCTGCTATTTCTGCTAATTCTAACCGAGCGGGGAGGAGGAGGGGAGGGGTTGAAGTTGAGCACCGCGCTGATCCCGATTTCCGACATCTCGAAATAACGACCTAACTAATTAAGCCGAATGGCCGAAGACACGATTGTTCGTCGCGTCGAGTTCCGACACTCAGTGTTTTTTTTTTTATATATATATGAAATATATTCAGAAATTGAAGATCTCGCGGAGCTCCTCCCCGAAAAAAATCGTCGTGTCGGCCTAAAACCGGAAGGCCACTACTCGGTAAACTCGGCGGGGACCTTTCCTTTCCCTCAAGAAAAGATTCTCTAAAACAATCTAAAAAAAAAATGAGTGTGAATTTAATATCATCGATGTTAAATTTAATTCTTACTGTGTTGATATAAATGGTGAGGATTTTATCATGAATTTTAAACCATAGTTAAATCCACATTCATAATGTTAAATCCACCCCATGTTTGGTGTGTTTATATCAAAATCAATACGGCGAGAATTACATAAACATCGCACACAATATTAAATTTACATATTTTTTAGAGTGTATCGAACGATTTTTTTATCCGAACGCGCGATTTTTCACGATATATGCATCTAGCCGCATCATAGGCCGGAATTCATAGTCGTAAATAATTGTCAATCTTTGATTTGAGAGCGCAATTAATTGCAAATTCATATTTTGGATTAATAATTTACGATCTCTGTTTTACGATTCTGTGCTGAAAAAATCTGTTAATATTCATGGTTCATAGTTTCTATCTTCAATTATTATAAGTCAAATAATCATAGATTCATCAAGTAACGCTTTACTCATAATTAATAACGAAAGTTTTTCTGTTGATATTCTATTTAATCTCAAATAATTATTTTGAAAATATCTCCAAAATATATAACTATTTAATAATTTATTATGAATAACTATAACCGTATGATTAAAGATATATTAGAAGAAGAAGATGACAATATGTTAAATACTCGTAAAATGCTTTATGTACAGAGTTTATCATCTATATAAATAAATAACGCCTAAAATCCACATTCGTCGAAATATCGAGTATTTCACAAATCAACGTTTCATAAAAATTAAAGAATATTTGAAGACTATAAATCCTTATAAAAATTAAGATGCAGATTGACGAATAACCAGAGATTTATGAAATTGTGATTATTCGACAATCAATGATCGACTATGAACACCGGTCATCATTTCCAATCAATTCACCCCACACATTCACCAATCGCGATCGCTGTCACAATCACTGGCGGTTTGAAAAGACTGATAGCGTTAAAGAAGAAAAAAAGAAAGAAAGGATGAATCCCGTGCATTGATCATCGTTTCTCCCTAAAGTCTCGGAACAAGGACTCGGAGAATCACGATTGTCATAATTTCGGTGAGTTATCGCAACTTTCGGTGCTACAAACGACGGGAAAAATTACTGTCGTTTTCCGTAATCGTTTCACATAAACACGCAGATCTGTCTTCACAGCGTAGAAATTAATCTGATCTCGCGGAGATTATATCGATTTCGATCCCCGCTTGGCGAGTGAAAAAAAAACGGACAGGCAGGATGAAGGACCGAATATATCTCGTCTCGTACCCCGCAAGAATTCTTACGTGACACGTCAAAAGTCAAGAGTCTTAGATAAATCAGAGATCATAGAAGAATATGATTTTGATTGGCTGTCTAAAAAGCCTAAAGAGTATCATGATCTGATAGTCTGATTGACTATCGTAGGTAAAGAACTACAATGGTGCTGGGATCACGTGATCATTTAGACAGCCAATCAATATCCATATTAGGTCTGTTCACACTGCTTGAAATCTCCAAAACTTTTACACTTAAAATGAGATAAATATAAATATATTTGGGCGAGAAAAGAGAGAAAACGAAGATGCTGAGTATAAAAAGTGCAAGAAAAAACGCGAACAAAATGACGGCGGTGAATTAACCTAACCCAGAGCTTTATATTTATAAGAGTGTCGCTAAATTACCGCCATGTTTGATCTAATAACTGTAAAGAACTACTAAGTGCTTATTGAATGATAGATCAATTAGGTAAAAAAACAGAGAGCATTCAAATTAGCCGACAGGAAAACGCGGAGGGAAAGGAGTCAACAGGAAAATCTTATTATAATCGAGATAAAAGCAATGCGATACTTTTATAAATGTAGAGCTCGAAATCTAACCTCAGGCTGTGTTCCGATATACGTCTAGGTTTTCAGTACTGTATATCGGAACGGTCTTAATATCAAATCTCTGATTATCTAGAGGTCTGTTCTTTTCGAAGAGTTTTGAACTAGTTCTGAGTTGGTGCAATAAGTTAGAGTGAAACGAATTATCTGTTTCACTCTAACTCATAGCACGAGTGTACACCAGTTCAGAATTTGTAGTGGAAAAAGAACAGACCTCAGGAATCTACTTGAAAGCCAGAAAAGAATAAAGAAAAGCTTGCTGGCCTCGACTGGTGCATCATCATTGGTAAACTTTTACGAAACGTTCGCGATCGATGATCGACGACGATCCACGGCGCCGCCGCTGAAAAACTATATTGTACTTCCCTACTTGGAAACGTCGAATTATTATCCGGGGAGGGAGGGAGGGAGGGGGTGAAATCCCGCCGTCGTTTTAATTAAGAAGAGGAAAGGAAGTCGCGAGACGGGGATGACTTACAAGTGCCATGGATCGACGATCCACTCGACGAGGCCGTTTATAAACTCGAACAGGGAATGAGAAGAGGGAGAGGAGGAAGGGGGCGGAGATAAAGAAAGGAAAAAAAAAGTAAAAAAAAAAATCGTACTCACGCATACCATTACACACATGTAACACGCGCATTAACGAATAGGAAAATGATAGTCTACTGTGCTGCATACGTATTTAAATTAACGGAGCATTAAATAAGCATGGGTGTGCATCTTAGATGTATTAGAGGACCTTCACCACCACCACCACTATCACCACCATCACCACACCATCACGCGTTTAGTGTTAATTATGAAATGTTACAGGGCGATGATGGCAGGGGATGCGAAGGGAGAGGATCAATCGCGTGTTGCGACGATTAGGATCTTCCATAGCTGTAGATTTTGGGTTACGTACACCGCTGTTCAAAAAGAATCTGTTCAACGAGTTATTGTTATTTAATTAATTGTTAAAGAAACGAGGATTAAAACGTGGGGGGTCCGTAAATCCCTAAAGTCAAGAATGGCAACACGACTTAAGCAACTCGATCAAAGGATTAAAAAAATTTGTAGATTCATGAATATTCGGAAATTTTAGTATCTTGAAAATTTCTTAATTGACAAAATTAAACAATTTTTTAATTAAACGATTAAAAATTTCTTAATTATAACAAATTTTTTAATTTCTCAATTAGTTAAAAGTTTGCGAGTTTGGGAATATCTAGATTCGAAAAGTTAATGATTGCAAGTCGAGGGAACTCGAAGTCGAGGATTTCAAAAATCCTAAGCGAAAGAATCTAAAATCATCATTTTGTAAGAAACTAAATATTACGATTCTTTTTGGACGCGTGATATTTGTTGACGATAATTTCGAGCACTTTAATTAACGTAAGTGTACAGTCATGTGTTTCGTAGTTCTTGTATAATAGTGAATATATTTCTTAGGATCGTTAAGACGACGATGTCTTCTGATTGTCGATAAGTTTTCAGACGCCACAATCAGGATGCTCGATCGTCAAGAATCGCTCTATCGTTATCATTATTCGATTTCCAGCGCGAACTGCTGGCGCAACTTTACGCCTCTGATAACGAAGCAGGAAAGTCTTCACCGCAGAGAATAAAAAAAAAAAGATACAAGGACAAGCGAACCTCTCCCTCTCATCCCCCGGAAAAAACTCGTTGGGGATAAAAATCGTCGCTTTCATTTAACTCACATGTGTTTCACACACGATTCAATTGCGAGTGCGGTTCTCACTGACGGACTGTATGTATGTATAATTTTTAAGACGGTTACAAAGAAGGCGTATTGTCATTATTTCATCGTTGTATTATGTATTGTTTATATCTCTCGAAAGAGTACCACGTATATACGATAATAATTATAATAAAGATCGACTAGTGTATTTCGAATCCGACTGAAAACAATTAAAGAATTAAATTGCGCTGACACGTGCGTGTGTCTTTTTATCCTTCGAATCCTTTTCTCCAGTCTCCACATTGTTCATCATTAATCCTTCGTAGGCAGTCTGAGTCTTTTTTTATTTAGATGAAATTTTTTAATTTCTTGACACAAATTTCAATTTTTATTAAATAAAGGTTTTAACATTTGAATTAAATAATTATTTGTGTGTGGCAATGTAGCAGAGATGTCAAAAAGTGAATGTTTCTAAATTTTTTGAAAGCCTAGAATACAGTAAATAAAATTTGGGTTGGACAGAAAAGGCCCAGAGTGTCTACGAGTAAACAACAATACGTATGTTTATGAAATATTAAACGGAAAAGAAAGATATACAAGGTGATTTACTTAAATTAAAAACCTTGAATATGTCATTTATTTTTAATGATACGAAAAAGTATTTCAGATGAAAATGGAACGTTTTCGAGGAGGATGTATTTAAAAAATCATATAATTTCATTCAAAAAGGAAAGTGATTTTCATATCTTTTTGACGCTTCTACTTAAAAAAAATATGAGCAAAATACGTCTCCCTCAAACCGTTCCATTTTTATCTGAAACATTTCTTCGCATCATCAAAGATAAATGAAATATTCAAGAGCTTCAATTTAAATGAACCAACCAAGATTTATATACTTTATAAAAAAAAAACTCTGAAAGATTCTCGAAAATATAAAAAAAATGCGTAAAAACGAGGACTAATGAGAGTATAGGTAATTGAAGGTCTAATTGACTTGTGTAAAAATGGTCTTCATCCAAATGCCTAGTTAAACATTTCAGCTTCGCTTTGAGTCAATTTGATTTATAAATCACTGCTGAGAATGATTCAGAGAAGATTCCAAACGTTCAACCAATTGTAAGTATTTTGTATTAAGATCATTTTTACACAAATTAATTAGCTCTCATCACTTACTCTCGTTAGTCCTCATTTTCACTCTTCATTCTTTTTTTTAAATATATACAAAATTTATCAAATTTTATTTGGGATTTGTCTAAATACATTTAATATTTTATTCCTCATATTTTCTAAATATATATGTTCCGGTAATTAAAAAAAGATGCCGGTTTTAATTTTAATCGATGACGGATACGCGAAAGAATGGAAAACGTTTTCAGCTCTCAGATAAAGAAATAAAATGTAGCGTAAAATAATTAAAAAAAAATTGTCATAGACTTGTGTATTTAAATAATGAAGACTCGTTGTAGAAATATATATTTTTCGTTGAATCAGAAACCGAAGGGACGCGCAGTTCAAGGGATTAAAGCTCCTAACGGGCACGTAATCGCATTTTTTGACTTTTCGTCTCTTCGATTGCGATTTTATTGCGTGTCTGAAAGAGTACGCCTCGTCGCCGAGATAACGAGATTCGCGTGCGAGATTCGCCGGTCGCGCGCTTTTTGCACGAAAAAAGAGAGAGATGGGGGTGAAAAAAGAGAGGAAACGAAGGAACGTAAGGGCAGATGCGCGCGGTTTTATTCCATAAAAGGCGAACTCACACGGAACGAAACCCGGTTCGGCGCGAGGCTAATTGTTAATTAAGACGTGGATTGCCGTGCGGATTGACAATTTGCAATTGTAAAATCCGTTCCTCGCGCGTAATCTCGTTCGCGTATCGCCCGAGCGAATCTCGCTCGCACGTTTCCAATCGCATCGAAATTGTTTCGCAAGTGCCGCTTCCACGCGCGGAAAAACGAATTTCGAAGAAAAGTTTCAACGAAGTGTGTGTGTCCGGACTGACAGTCGGAGCTACGAGGTGTTTCGTAAAAAACTTCGAGGATGTCCTAACGTGAATTGAAAAAAAATTCACGATGAAATTCGTTTACTGGATTAAAAACCGCAATAAAAATATATATCACGCGCGCGAAAACAGAGTTTAATTTAATTTCGACTTTTGCTTAAATCGTCCTCTTTTAATTCTTCGAGTTCTTAAGATTGGAAAAAAAAAGAGTAAATGAAGGAGTTAATTAAGACACAAGATTATTATTAAAATTAATGTAATCAGAAATGTAATCTACAATTTTTGCCCTGCTTACTCACTGAAGAAACGAGAAAAATACATAAAGAAAATTATATTTAAAAATGAGTATTTTGTAATGAAACAACATTTGCAATTGATAAAATAATTTGTAAAATATATATTTACTAAAAAACTTCCCTCGTGTTCCGGTAATCAATAAATAACGCATATTTATGTAAAATTGAATTATACCTAACCAGAAAACAAAACAAGCTACATGACAACTGTCAAATTGAGACAAATATGATTTTATTCTATTCCGAAATAAAGGGAGAGTTTTTCGGTATATTTTACAAGTGTATTTTATGAAATGCAAATATTGTTTAATTGAAAAATATTTCTATTTTAATACTTTTCGCGATAATTTTCATTATGTGTTTTCTCGCTTCTGACGTCATCAATCTGAACTTCCATGCTGAGTAGTCAAGAATCTTAATAGTGATTCCAAACAGCCAATCAAAAAAAATTGTCATAGCAAAGATATTCTCGGTGGTTTGCCTTCTGAAAGATGATCAAATAAAATTATGTGATATTTAGCGTATTTTATGTCATCGCTATTTATATTCCGCCAAAGGCATTATAAACATCTTTAAATCGAAATTACAGATTTAAGCAAATTCTCCCTAAGTATATCAATGATTTGTTTTATTAAAAGCAATTTAAATGTTATTTTCTAATTCATTACAAGTACTTTTTAACAAAAAAAGTTTCAGATTTCTTCTATGTTATATTTGAAAGTAATAAAAAAAAGCTTGGCGGCGATTTAAAATTTGGATCAAAAATTATTTCAATAGTGCTTACCAATTTAGATTAACTTTAATCTTGGTTTAGCTTACTATTTATCTTTTTCTAGTTCTAAGAATTACAGAAAATTATAAAGAATAAATTAAACTAAAATTAAAGTTAATCTATGTTGTTAGAAATGGACATAGGAAGTAGATTAGTTTTTTTTAGAAATAATTAAGATTTAATGAGAAAATTTTTATTTAAATTATAAAATTATTTTGTTAACTGAAATTATTGATTTGCTGAACTATTTTATATTGTATATAAAACTTATATTTTTACATGGAAAGTATAAAATTCCAATTTATCACTTTTTGCAAAGACTGTACTCCTAAATATATCCTTATTTTCCTTTACTATATAAAAATATTCCTTTACTGCATAAATATATATTTTTTAAACAGACACATTTTTTTCTGATTAAATATTTTCCTAAAAAAAGTGGGACATAAACGTTTCCTCTCGCGTAATTTCTTCCCAAGAAGGGAAAATTCTGCGTCGTTCGGGTATAGGTTGCGAAGTATAAGAAATAATATGAAGTAGGTCAATCGTATTTTAAGTCGACGAAGTCTATACACTTCGATGAGCGGGGCCAGCTGCAACCCGAGATAAGAGGCGTCGCCCACATCACATTCCCCGTGAAACGGAAAAGTGGAAAATTTATCCCATAATTTCTAGAGACTTAAAATCTCTTTCTTTATTTTCTTACTTTTTATATAAATTTTGCGCGCTCATGCGGCACAATACCAATATTAATTAATCGGTTCCCTTCTTTACAAACTTGATCTCTCTCTCTCTCTCTCTCTCTCTCTCTCTCTCTCTTTCTCTCTCTCTCTCCCCTCCCTTCGATTACAATTTAAATTATTGTATCTTTGAACTATTGTTTTTAATCGTCTTTCTATTTTCTCCTAAATTGAATTTATATTTTTTTTATTTCGATATTATGCAGATGAAACGAAACAAGAGCGACAAGTATTTTTAACATTGAGAGATCATAGGTTTAAGAATCTCCAATAAAAATTATCCGGGAATTTCCATGGAAAAAGAGGAAATTGAATGAAAGAGAGCGACAGAGATAAAGAGAGAAGTTAAACATTTGGGAAATAATCCACTTTCTATTGCGTCAAACTGATTCGATCGAAACCAATCGGCAACTCGCATCGGTGGGCACTGATTTTCGTTTCACACCCCCGTGAACCCGTTGCCATTCCACCCCCATACGAGGCGAATGCGAGAGGGGAGCTTGGCTCGCTGGAGCAGCAGGTAAGGATAGCGTCCCAGTTTTACGCTGGCCATCAGGGACTACTAGTGCCATCGGAATACACAATAATAGTAATCGCTGCGATTGCGTTATTTATAAAAGAGAGAGATTTAATTTGCAACAAATTTAGCGTGATACCAACATTCAACATTCATATCGATTTCAACTCATTTCTGAAGCAACAAAGCAAACAATAACTTAGTTCGAAAATTAACAAATTAATTGGGTCATCATACTGCGAATAATTAATTACAAATTAGACAGATTTTATATTACAAAACTAATATCAATTAATCACACATTAATTCGTTAAGTCAATAAGAATTAAGATTTAAGAATCTACGAGAGAAGAAAGAAGGAAACAGATCGTTAATTCTTTCGAAATATTCACGTTATGACGAATGACAACGCGATCGCCGCGGATACTTCGAAAAAATCCATGGACTTCGCGCGGAAGGAGCTGAGCGCGATATTGGACAAAATAGAAGACTTGAGACTTCCAATTAAAGCCTGGCGGATGCTTCGTGCTCGTTCGCGACTGCGACCAACGAAATTGATAAAAGTCCGCACAAGGCACCTGTGGCTCTTGTTGCTGATCGCCACGTGGATTGTGGTGCAAGTCGCGTGGACGTACGTGCTAGCGTATCGACATAGTAAGGTGAGATGCAAATTTCACGTTGTCTAATAATTCATCTATTTCTATTTCTATTTCAATGCGATACATACAGCCTCGGTCATAAGTATAAAGTACCTTCAATTTATTCCCTCAAAAGAGTACTGGCCGTAATAAAAGCCAAATCAGAACTAAACATATTGATGTTATAAAAATATTATATAATGTGGTAAAAACAAATATTATTTTTCATTAAAACTACTTTTTGATTTACTTTCCATTAGACGACATTAAAACGTCTATGTCAGTTTTTCGAGGTGATTTATACTTATGGCCAAGGCTGTATCTCTCCTTCAATGCGAGTCTATATTAATCTCTCGATTAGACGTCATATGATATAACAGATCGCATGTCGTAGATTATTTTTACTTAGCTAGGTAAATTAATAATCATATTTAAGACGACAAAAAGACGAAAGAAGTTGAGTCGAACAAAATCGCGATTAAAAATAAAAAGCTCCAATCAAAATTTAAGGAGAATTAATGTTTGCTAGAAATATTAATTGCACTCTGTTACGAGTCATGTTTTCGAGTGAATCGAATAACTGTGAAACATTGTTCCAGTGTTGGATAACGACGCCCTCGTTTGTGCAAAAACTTTTCCGACCGCCCCAAGACTGTTCGATCTGCCAGGATATTCAACAGGTTGACAAACTCTCCGCTGTCGATCCAACGATCTTTGAACAACGGTATTAAACCGCGTATTGTTAACTCAGTAATTCATGCGCGGTATTCTTCCATTTCGAAACGTCGCTCAATAACAAAAATTCATTTATTCCCAATTAATTTATTTACAATGAAAATTATCCTTATTTTTCAAAAAAGATTAAAGTTATGTCTCAACTATTATTCGTAAAAATCTAATATATTATTAATCTCGTTATTTATTGTAATAATACTGAAATATAATTAAATCAATTCCCATCTTAAATATCATTTATAAAAAAATATTTGCTTATATATTACTAATAAATTTCTTCACTTAACACCGTTAATAATAAAATGTCTAAAGAATTAATTTATTTCTCTTACTATTTAAAAGAAAAGAACTTAATCTTTATACGCAGAAAGAATAATTTTGCTCAAGTATCTGGAAATTTAGTTACAGTAGAAAAAACTTTGATCAAAATTTTATGGTAACAAAAATTTTTAAAATGTACCAAACAAAATTAATTTTGTACGAATTAAATTGTTCAGTTAATTATTAAACAAATATTTTTATTTTTTATAAACTAGAAAAATATATTTTTCAGAAACAATTAAGTTCCTACTTATATAACATAATAACATTTAGTTGCTATTAAAAAATATAATTTAATTAAATAGTTTTGAAGGAATAATTTTTTTTCTACATATTGTGTGTATCCAAAAATAATTTTGTTTAGCTACTAAAATAATTATAGTAGGAAACTAACAATGATCAACATTGCTAAAAGTTTTAACATTCTAACAATCAGCTTGAGTGTCATATATAATTATTTTGAGTTTAACAAAATTATTTTTAAATTTATATCTATAGCTAAAATTTTTAAGTACTTCGGTAAAAAACTGTTCTTTTCGTGTAGAAATTAATTTATCACAATCATTATTTGTTAAACGACTTCCGTTTGTAATTAAATTATTTACTTACCCGCGGCGCGTTTAGCAATAATATATCCATACGAGCTTAATAATTCAATATCTCTCTATTTTACTTGTAATCAGCTACGCGTATTCAGGGAAGCCAGTAGTGATAAGCGACGCAATGACAAATTGGACAGCATCTACAGTGTTCTCCTTTTCGTTTTTCAAAACGCTCTATCACGGAGAGGAAGCGAATTGCCAGTTTTTCCCATACAAAACGGAATTTCGGAGTCTGCAGGATGTTTTCGACATGAGCGCCGATCGAGCCATGATGGAAAAGGGAACGACGCCTTGGTATGTCGGATGGTACGTAAGTAGGAATCATACTTGACTTTTGAATACATAAAAGGGGGCAAAGAGCATTGTTGTTGAGATTCTGCAGTCTCTTTTTCGCGGTACTACTCGATATTTTCGATCGCTGAATTTTTTTACTAAATAAAGTTATAGTATAACTGTTTACCAACTGCTAAAAAAAATGCATAAATTTTTACGAAGAATTCTAACAACTAATTTGAATTCTACATAATTATTTTGACAGTTCAAATAAGAATTATTTTCAAATCTATAAAAAAATGACGTTATCAACATCATTATTTTAATTACAAATTTTATTAAAACAAAGACAATGATATATTTATTAATAAGTGTTATTGAATGAATAAAGTTTTATTAAAACAAGAGTATAACATATTTGTCTCATTAATAGTGTTATTAAATTAATTATTTACAATTAAAATAATACTGGTGATATAATATAATTTTTTATAATTAAATTTTTTAGATACTTCATCAATCCCATTCCATATAGATAATCTTTAGACAGACCTCAATAATTGTCTTTCATTCTCAATTCATAATTATCGAAATCATTTATTACTATATATAAGACTTCGAAAATTATGAATCCAATAAACGCCCTCATTTAATTTTCATTTGCCTTCCATGCGAAGATAAAGTTTAATAGAATAAATATGACGATGTGATTTTCCAATGTAAAATCAGTATGTTAATAAAATTTTCTTAAAAGATATTTCTTAAAGAATAAAGAATAATAAAAGTGGGAACTATTAAACGAAATTTAAGTAACAATTTTTTCAAATTGATAGTGAATTAATAATTAATTTTTTATGAGCATGTTATGATCGATATAAACGAACGCTTGTCATTTTTAAGCAATTTCATAACAATTATTAATTTCATTATCGGAAAACCGTTCGCAACAACATTAAAATAATCGCGAACGAAATAAATCAGTCGCGCAAATGTAAAATATGGAATACACACACCGATCGACGCACTGCTGCCGCATTCCTCCGCAGAGCGCGTTCTGTGCAAGCATAATTATCGAAAATATAGAATATCAATTAAAAATTGCCGTGCGGACGACGAATAAATAACATTTTACTCGGACAATTCGTAATTGTCATTTTTCCGTTGTTCAGTTCACCGAGAGGCGAATGCGAGACGAATGCCAAAGCGAGTCGCCAATTATTATCGTGCGACGGCGCATCGAATCATCACGGGCAAATTAAACAAACAACTCATGTACGAGCCGGTAATAAATGAATCTGCTCGCCGATCGCGATTGCTATTTTTTTCGGACCAGCACGTATGTACTTAATTAACGTGACGACACTAGCGCTCGTTGCTTTTTGCAACAATCTCTAAACAATCGCTCGACACTCGCGGTAGTTTGACATTTCGACGAATTTAATTAACGAATAGGGTCTAATAAAATTACGGCTAATTAACGCGACATGATAATGCCCGTTTATTCTTTACGCTCCCGTAACAGTGAATTTTTAATTAGGTGTAGCGTAGGACCTCAATATTGCCGAAATCCGCCAACTGTATTACATACAATGTGATGATGATCGCCCGATACTTTTCTCGACATTGCTGATACTGTTCGTTTTATATGATATTTAACAATGGAAGCCCAAGTTTAGATAATCTTTAATCGCGTCGCAAAATTGTATTTATGACTTTATCTTGATTATTTTGAAATATATATTTAATACATATTTTAATAATAATAATAATAGCTTTTTGAGATACAATGCTATAACAATATTTATAGGAACATATAATACAAACGTAGTAAATTAAACCTCAAAAGAGGTTCTGCGGCATTAGCAATAATTGCTGCTTTTTGGACTAACTTTAGCAACTTTTCTATATTTAACGCCTAAATATAGAATAAAAATGAAAATAGATATGCATAAATATGTTTACATCAAGAATGCAAAAGTAGAGGAAAGAGGGACAGAGCTAGTACTTATAATAGACACGCACAGTACAAATTACGTTTAGAGTGCAACGAGAAACGAAATTAGACGTAAAGTACACATGTTAAGTAATACAAAAACTTAAAAAATGTAATGCGACATAGATAGAAGTAATTTGGAAGGAGGAAAGACAGGAAGAGGAATGGATACCATTAGGTAAAAGATTGAAGTACCTTTTACACCTGTGTGAAAAAAAAAGTGTCTTGATATTTAAATGTGCGATGAAGGAGAATAAGGAATGAAAACGAATTTTTTCGGAATAAGGAATGTGGTAGGAGCTGTATCGGAATGAAAATGAGAATCGAAATTCTCTTGGTTTAGATGCAGATTTGTTTCAAAGATACGATGAAAAACAATAATGAAGAACATTAAACATCGAACACAAGTGTAGAATGAAGCACAAGTGTAGAATGAAACACTGATAAATATTAAGATACCCAGAGGCTTGAAACAATGCCAATGGTGTCAGATGATCGAACTGATACCATATGTGAAACAAAAACATGAATTTATATGTATTTTATATATTTTAAATATTTTATATAAAAATTTAATTTATATATAAAATATATAAAATATATATAAAATATATTCAACACGTGTATTTTATAATAAACGTATTTTCTCATTTTTGAAATATTTGTTGCACTACAGAGCACGTAAAATTATAAATAAATAAATCTAAATTTTAGGATAAATAAAATGTTATTTCAAAATATGAAACAAATTATGTTATAAATCGTCTAAAGTAGATTTAATTTCGTAACTTAAATATGAGAGACAAGACAAAAATTTTTAATATCACATCATAATTAATTATAATATTAATTTCGCGGTTTTGCTCAATAAATCAACTACGCTCAATAATCGTAGCAAATGTAAAAATTGCAATCACTTACCGATTATTATCGAGGTTAACCTTAACCCGAAGATGATCGATTGTAGAAATTCAATTGTACGAATGATGCTACAGTCGCACGGAGTTCACTTGATAGAACTGTCAAGATATACTGCGATGATTGTCTAATATTTCTTGAATAAATCACGAATATATCGATGATCGAAATAATCCTTCACGACGATACTAAGCTCACTTTGCAATTCAGATTTCTGGCTACAGTTCCAATTATAATTTTATATATCATGTGTTTCGATGTTTATATTTTAATATACATTTCGCATGTGTAAAATATATATCAAAATATACAGCTCTGATAAAAAATAATAAGCATTTATATTTTTTTCAATCATCTAGAATTCTTTTATCTGTATTATTATTTATTAGTTACCGATATTATACATAAATTTAAAAAGTTCTTGAAACAAACATACAGTAATTGCCATAAACTAATTTTTTAGCTATTATAAAACTTAAAATAATGATTAATAAGATGCCTAATTGTTTAGCCCGAGAGTTTTCTAAAATAAATCTAACTATTGCAATCCTATGACAACTTCACACTGATGCTACGACGGGACGTAACTTCTCTTCAAGATCGTCACGAGGTCCTCGGAAAATTTTCACTGGACACTATCACTACGCGATCACTCAATGATCAATTATCGTTTCGATCGACCGGAAGGTTCGTTGAGAAATTTGTGCTCCAGTAAATGGATCAATCGGTCGGAAGGTCGGAATCCGGACGATTCCGAAACGGGCGGCAAGCTTCGGGGTTAAACGGCCATAAACACGTCGTTCGCGAATATATACGTACATATCTATTGACGGAACCATCGATCGCGACGATATATGGTAATTGACGCGCACACGCAATTAACTGGCCGGTTGCTAAATTCCCGATTCGTGTTCGACACGACTTTGGCGCAAGAAAGAGAGAGAAAGACGCGCGCACACCGCAATTGTGCCAACGCTCCGACTGCTCTGAAGTTAGGTGCGGAGAGGGGCATAAGCGCGACGAGGACGAGCGAATCAAAACAAAACACAGGCGCGCGGCTACGTTCAGGCAATCGGAATTTGCGTAAACTTGCAAAATATGCAGTAGCGCGCGGGACAATATTTTTGAGGGAAAACAATGTTTATCCGTGCAACATATATATTTTCCTCTGCGCTATTAATATTTAAATTTTGCTACGCTCTAAATAAAGCGTCGGTCTTTTATTCTCCCTTGATTGTTGTAATTGAAAAAAGTGAAAAGCGAATTATTTCACTAAAATGGCAATTCTATTAGTATTATTAACTTGTCTCCGTTTTATTCTATGTCGATTGATATTATTAAATTTATTTATATCTTTCTTTTTCCTTCCTAATTGTAATAAATAGGTAAAGAGAAAAGCATTTTGTTAATGATAATTTTCGCAATATTATTTCTTTATGTCTAATACACTGTTCGATTAATGGAATATTAGATGAAGGAGAAATTATTAGAAAATAATTAAAGATATATCTCGATTTTTATACCGATATTATTCCTTCTCTCGGTTATTATAAATGACAAAGACGGGAACTGTTTTATCAATGACAATTTCTTCGGTATCATTATCTTATGTCCGGAGTCTACCACGTCGATTAATATAATATTAGATTGAGAAGAAATAATATTAGAAAATAAATGGTATTTAAAAACCTGTACTTAACTGACGACGTTGCAATTAATAAGGAGTTCTTTATTCTTATTTTTCATTTAGAGAGCTTCTGAGGGTTTCCAGACGAAATAAAATTAATTACTTTTACCTGTTATCTGAAATACTTAAAAATGAAGAATAAAAGAGTTATTGTATTAAAATTTAAAATTATGTATATGTTTTTTTACAAACACGAGAAAAAAGACAAAACTGAAGAATTAAGTTTACGGACTTACGTATCTTGTGAGTTTACATATACTAATCTGCGAGTATTTTCACGGCTTCCGACAGTTCTTCGAATCATTAACGTTGATGTACGATTTCGCTAACAGGCTTACGAAAAAAAATTACATTTCCAATGTCATACCGATGTTGAGAAATTATCGATAGAGGATCTCGATGAGATCAATCGATGAGTTTCGTATTTTTGATAAAATTATCAAAGAAGAAAAAATAATATCTTAGTTTTTCCTCTTTCAGTTTGTTTTTCTTATAATGCTTTCTCACTCTTTTTTTCCTCTTAGGAGCAATTGCGACGAGAAAATTGGCGTAATATTGAGGGAGCATTATCAGAGACCGTATTTTCTTCCCGCCACTGCCGAAAGCAAGAAAACGGATTGGATTTTCATGGGAAGTAATGGCTATGGCGCACCGATGCACGTAGGTTTTATTCAAAATTATATGAGTTTTATACGAAATAATAATTGTATTACAATTGTATAACAACATTCTTTAAAAGACTGGCTCAAAATTATTTATTGACATTAAATACACAGTACATTACAATAAAGATTTATTATTAATCTTATGTTATATTTTTAAATAAATATATACATGTAAAATAATACATATTTGCGAAAATGTTGCATTTTATTTAATCAAAATTAGTTACATATTCAATCTCTTTAACTCTTTTCTCTTTCTTTCTTTAACTTTAAAATATATTTCCTAACCATATTTGTATTTATACATAAATATATTATTTATATGTAAATATATTCAATGTTGAAGTATACGCTTGTGTTTAAGTATATGGACGACTATCATTAATCGTATATTTTGAAAATATGAAATTTTTCCAAGGTGGACGATGTGGATTATCCTTCCTGGCAGGCGCAGATAAAGGGTGAAAAATTGTGGATTTTAGATCCGCCGAGAGAGTGTCACTACACATGCAAGAGGCTGGAAGTGATTGTACATACCGGAGAGATAAGTGAGAGCCACGCAATATATGCCAATAAACAATGATCGAATTAATTGCAAAATTAATTACTTTCCTTGTTTAGAGTTAAATGTGGTCTTTTGATCGATAGTTGCATTTAATGTTTCCGAATTGGGTATTGCTCGCTCACGTTTAACGCTGAAATGCAGGGCATGCGGATATCGTTTATATCCTCGAATTGGAGCAAAAGAATTATTTCATTTAACAGTGTTTAAAATAAAATCATTGATTGAAATTTTTCTCGAAAATGTGTAAAGAAACTTCAGGAGAAATATTTCAGAAATAATTGTGATAACTACAATAAAATTTACTTTTATTATATTTTATATTGTGTTTTCAATTTTTTTTGCATTGCTCTGATAATTGTAATTTTCAATTGCAGTTGTCTTGGATACGAATCGATGGTACCACCAAACGAAAATCATTTCTGATGATATGAGCATTACCATCGGAGCTGAATATGATTGAAGCGAGCAAAGTTCGAAAGCTGATTTAATTATATGACAGATTATGTAACGAAAACAATCGACAAAGAATTTGTTATAAAAAAGTCCCTGTGTGCAAATATATTATACAAATAAAATGTGATAAGAGTAAAACGCACTGTACATTTAATCATAATTCATAGAATATTTCACAGTTGAACGGAAGCGCAATAATTTTGCAACATTATATGGTTAACAATATTGGTTCTATCTCGATATTATATGTCATTCAATCTATCGAATATTTGGCAAATAAAAGGAATTAATCCTCGTATGAATGTACAGATAAAAATATAAACTAATAAAATAAAATATGAAAGGTATAGAAAGAAGGATGTTCAATATTTTATCATTATTAATACATAACAATTACTATTATAATGTTAAAACATTTTATAACTAAATGACTTAAAAATGAACGCGAAAATTTTACTTGTATTCTGTGATTAATTGTATTATTTCAATTTATTTTCTTTTCTTTAAATAAAAATTATTAACTTTTAGAACAAATCGAAAATTATTTATATAATAATTATTTATATAATAAACCAGTTCCATTTTAGTAAGTTACATAACTATATTTTTAGATGCTACTTATTGATAAAACCAATCTATTTCTAAAATTATGCTCTTAAAACTAAATGACTCATTGGAATCTTATTGCTTTTTAATTAAATGTTATTTATATTAAAAGAACGATTTCATCAAAGTATCCAAAAATTTAGTCACATCTAAAAATAATTTAGACTACTAAAATAATTATACAGAATAAATAATTATACGCTCAAGTTAGTTGCCAAAATATCAAAACTTTTTTTAGCATCGCTTATGTTTGAAGGTCTTACATTACTTTGATAATCCAGTATATATTTTATTTATTAAAAAAATTATATTAGGTGTTGGAATTAATTCGTAGCGTTTTACAAGTGATGGGAAGTACTTTCATTAATGTATTTTTTAATGCTCATGTGAAATAAATAACATTCTTTCATTAAAAAACGCTACGAATTAATTCCAACACCTAATATAACAAAATTATAAATCTTTATAACGTGAGAAACGTATAGTATATTAAATATCAATAAATTTTGACAGTCATCATTATGATATTTATAGATCAGTAATCAGCTAAATTTTTAGATAAACTCATGAAATCATTCTTTCTATTGTACAATACTTTCAACTCGAGCGAAAGGCTTCCATTAGACTTGACCAAGGTAAAACCCCATACTCGGTTAGCTGATACGCTCCCCCGTGACGTATGTCCACGAATGTGGTCGCGTGCTAAGTTTACGGTTCCCCGTGTATAATACGTGTGTGCGTGTGCTAATCACGCTCTCACACGAGGTAAGTAAAGAGGAAACGGCCCCCGCGCATGGCACGGGCCCCTCATGCAGATGGCGAACAAGACGGGAGTCGCACCTGGCGGCAGGTGAGCTCCTACTGTGGGGGCTACCCCCATCCTCCATTGCGGGAAGGAAGGGGGGAGGAGGATTCGAAGGGGATTCCCCGTTTGACTACCCTATAAGTGCGCTATACGTGACTCGGTTCTGTCGTCTTATATAGGATCATATGTTAGCCACTGACTGGCATTATTAAAAGGAAAGACAGAGAGAAGAGAAAGAGACATCAATGTTTTTTCGTCAGACAGATAACGGACGATTGCGCAAAAGTCCTCCTTGAAACTTTTACACGCGCAAAGTTTTTTAGTTTTTTTAGTTTTCTTTGATCTAAATGTCAAAATACTTGGAAGCATTGATTACGAACGCAAGTATTAATTTTACTTAATGATATTGATTTAAATGCTGACTTAAACATTTGAACAAATATATATTAATTATATAAATATTTATTACATAATGAATATTTTTTTATTATACTTTTCTATTATATTATAACTTATTAAGTTGTATAAAAATAAAAATGATGCATACTGTATGTTAATGTGTATTAATTAAAAAAAGTTATCTTTATTAATTTGCACTGATATAAAAATGATATTAATATATTTAATCGTTATACATTGGTTAAGGAAATGCTATTTGTACTTTCAGAAATAAATGTTATTAAAGATAGTATAAGGCGATAAAATGAAGTTAAATAAAATTAGGATATTTGGATAGACGTGAAATATTAATGTGAATTTAGCTAGACGAATCTACTAATAATAACGATCGACTATTATCGTACATCACGTAAATTCTATCAAATTACGAGGAAACGATACTTCTTCTTAGATCGTAAATTATGTTCGCGTAAAAAAGATTCATTACATTGAATTACGTAACTCAAATTATGTTTAATGATCAGCAGAAAATAAAAATATATATTATATTAATAAAGAAATCTCCTTAACCGAGAATTCACCTGAAATGTACAATTTTTTTTCCTATTTTTTTTTTGTTTTTCTCATATTTCCTCGTTTAGATTTACTTAAACGAATTCTTACGTTTTTTTATATTTATATGACTATTGTTATTTACCGAAAGATAAAAACAAATTTACAGAATTATTTGTAAGCTACACAATTTTTATTTAGGTCATTTTATAAAATATTACATAAAACTTCAATGAAATAAATCACAAGATAACAAGTCAAATAAAATTTTCTTTAATCACTCAAAACGTGTAATCCCTCTCGGTGACGCTGTCATTCCTTTTTTCTTTCACTCTGATGGAACTGTTTATACTTACGCATCTCCAAAGTGATTATTAAAGGCTCTGAAAATTACAGAGAGAGATGGAGGGGATGAAGAGAGGAAGGAGACTTTGACATCTCTCTGATGTATCGACGCCCATGTATTACATGTATACACGCTGCTCCAGTTACGCCAATGAGTACGCCTGTATATCGTTTGTGTTAATTACACGGAACAGCATATCTCCACTTTCATGTCCGATCTGACGTCTATGATCTATAAATGTTTGTAGCAATCACTAATAAGTAATATCAACCAGGAAGGAGATCCGTGAAACGCGTCTCAATACACTCGAGAATTATTTGATTACAGAAGATGTATGTAAGTCTCAGTTAAACCTTGGACAGATCGATAATTTGTTCAGTATTTTATATTTTATTTATCCTTAATTTCAATGAAATTATTATAATTACCAAATTACTAAAAGTAATAGCTTTTCCTTAAACGTAGCATGAAAAATGTAGTACATATAAGAAGCAACATTTCAATGTGTTCATAATCGAACAAAGTAAAAAAATCTTTTGAATTTCTGTTAGAAACTCGATCTTCGTGAAAATTTTTTGTGTTGAATATATCCAAGTATTAATTTAATATAATATGATAGCATTATTCGAACATTTTGTGTTAAATTGATATTCAACATTTCTAAGTTTTAAAATAATGCAATTTATGAATAAATAAATAATTAATGTAAAAATAATACATTTTAAAACGTAAATTCTGAGATAAATGAATAAAATGTGTTAATTTAACATATCATAAATATTCATTTTACTGTAACGTTTTAATATTGTAAATATTAAATTTTCTGAAAAAATATACTTTCACGATTTGCTTAAAAATTGTCAGTGTTATATTTTCGATGTTATTTTTTAATATAATATTTGTGTTTCCTAACATATTCATCTTATAATAATACTAGAAGAACCGAGGTAATTATTGGCCGAGATAATTATTGCGATTTTTTAATATTATTTCTCATCTAAAAGACAGGATTAACATTACATTATTTTTCATGTCACAGATAATTTAAAAATTCTTTGACTTTTCAATAATCATGTCTTTACAATACTTTACATTATATAACGAAATTTGGTTTTCCGTTACTATTTTAATTTTTTTATTCATAGTGATTTATCCACTTAGTCCTTTTAATGAAACGTTGATATCTCTAGTGTTAAATTAACGCAAAAATTTGAGTGGACCGTTTGGGACTCGTGAAACATGTTAAAAACACAAACTTCTCAATTACGCACCGTAGAATTTTTGTCACTATTTGAAACAATTGAAACTATAGAGACTTATCTTTTCCTTTTTTAGTTTATCTTTTTATTTAGTTAAACAGCTTCGCGTAAAAAGTACGCCGAGCTTTTTATTTTAATAAAATGATGGGATATTTAATTATACGACACGACCACTTTGATGCACTACTTTTGTTGTTAGCAATCATCGTCCAACCGAGTCTGTAGAGTCCCATAATGCGAGCGTAATACTATGCACAGAGCGAGTGATGAAATAATTATAGATATCGATTTCCATAAAGAAAGTGTACGGCGACGACGAGGGAAACGCGAGGACGTGTATCATCTGCGTTCCGCGCGTTTGGCGGGTTAACATTGGTGTGGAAAAAAAAAAAGAGGAAAGAAGAGAAAAAACGCGTTACACATCGTCACAAGCCGGGACCGTTCACTCGTTTTATTGTAGCGAAATTCGCGTTAAAATCGCGGCGGGAGGAGGATAGGGTCGCGGGCACGAATATCGTCGCGTATTATCGCGATATCGCGGGGAAGGCCGCGGGCTCTCTTTCGATTTAATTGCATTCCGCGGGAACGACGAGCGAAAAGCCGATACATCGGGACCTCGTTAATTCGCAAAAATCATCCCGGCCTCGCGGAGATCTTTTTGCGCGGATCGAATTTCACGCAACCGTCGCAATCGGGAGAACTTTTTGCGCTCGAAGTCGTATCCGAGGATTCGCAAAAATTGCAGCGGTCGCGCCGCGGCGACTTTTCCTGCGATTCATGAGAATCGCGCTCATTTAAATTCCGCGACGTATAAATTTTTAGCGTGTCGCGGCACAATCGAAATCCGTAAATTTTTCATCTAGTATTTATTTTCGATTTTCCACGATCAAAGAATTACGTGTGTGCAGGCTCTTTCACGGAATGCGCGATTTATTTCAGGTATTTCAGGGAAATTGCGAGAACGTCGTAAAATTGGAAAAGTGGGTCGCAACATTAAAAGGAGGACGCTATTATTTATGAACGGAGATTTCGCGATGGAGGCGGGCTATATTTAGCCCAGGAGAATTTACATCCTTACGACGTCTTGTCTGTTTGATGTCTCCATTTTCGGAAGGGCGCGAGGCGCTCCTCGCATGATGCACCGCGGACAATAGATATTCTTCCCTACGTCAAACAGAAATAAAGGGTGGGAGTAACTATGCGATAATGAGAGCACGTTTCTCGCGGATCGATCCGATTCCTAAGTTCCGCCGTTTAAGCCACCGTGCGGCGAGTTTCCGACGCGACGATCGAAAACCGGATTTAAATCTCACGGCGAGTCTCGTGATTCAGGATATATCGGATCACTCGAGCTGTTGTAGCAAACGTAAAGAGGAAATTATTATTTGTAAAATTGCGATGTGTCTTACATAATTTGTGTTTAGTATCATGTAATGTTATTTAAGATTTTATATGGATTAATTCATTAATTCTTTATGAAGATGGCTTATGAAGTAAGCTGAAATGTCTCATCTCTTTATATTGTATTCAAATTTATTATTAAATATTTATCTTATTTACTCGTTTATAGGCTTTTCTTTGTCTTTTTATTGTTCGCATCAGATATATGGACTCTATAAAAAGTGACTGAAATTAGAAATATATACTTTCTGTATAAAAATAATTGTTATATTATAAATATGGAACAGTTTAATAAGGTCAATGTTTATATCCAACAATACAATTTGATAGTTTAGAAATTTTCTCATTTTATCTTAATTATTTTTAAAAAATATTTACTTCTTACTGAAATAATTTTTAATCCAAATTCTAAATATATTACACTTATTTATAAAAATATTTATACTTTGAATAAACTATGTATATATAAAAGTTGAACTTATAACAATTTATTTTTCTTAAACAACGCGTTTTTATTTACTTTATTTATTATTATTTTTATTGTTATAAATTAAAGTTGAAAAAGCAACGACAAAATTTTTAATTTTTTTCGTAAAAATACTTTAAGTATTCAAAATGATTCATGCAAAGTTTTATTGCAATTCAAAGATTAATTTTATTGCAATTCAGAGATTAGTTTTATTGCAATTCAGAGAACAAAGATTTAGAAAAAATAAATACTTTGTTTATTTACTACCATTACTTTGTTTTTATAACAGTCTGATTTCATCTATTCCTGGATATCGATCTTTTCCATTATACATGATTTTTGAAAGAAAAGTATTTGGCATTAAAATGCCATGCTTGCCATGCTTATTGGCAAGTACATATATTATTTCCATTGAGATATATTTATGGAATCTACAGTTTAACGGATCCAAAACGCTGGTCAAAGATCTCTTAATCACCAGATAGAGCCATTTTCGGCTCCTTAAACGCGAAAAATCGCGTATGTGGACGTGAAGGTGGGATCTACAAATCACGAGTCAATCGCACCGACCGGCAAACCACTCGACGCCTCTCGTTTATTTACAGAACTAATTTTTGCGTCGCAATATAACTTTACATAAATCGCCTTGAATGCTTACAAGTACAATACTTATACAAAAAATTAAATTTTTTATCATGATTCTATACCCCCATACATTTTTGTTTAGATATAAGAAATATTACTTCTTATTGAAAAAAAACTTTTAATCTAGATGATAAATCATCGCTAAATTTTTTAATATTATTTTTGAGTGCTATCTATAATAATCTGTATCTTTTTCGTAATTTTTTTCATTATTTTAAAAATATATACAATACATCCTTAATTATTTTTTAAAACATGTCTACTTATTGAAAAAATTTTTCATCCAGATTCTAAATGACTACCAAACTTTTTGTATTATACAGTATAGAAAAATTTGTATTTTTTTATAATTTTATTTTGTTAAAAATATGTTTAATATACTTTTAAGTGGGAACAGCCACAGTATCTTAGGTATAATTTTATTCAAAATCTTGTTCCCAAAAAAAAAAGAAAAATTGATCGGATATCTAGATGGGAGAAGCTTCTTATTTTTATATCCCTCCCCCCTTTATCTCATAATATAATTATTCTTACAAAAACTGGAAAGTAGTAATTAATTATTCATTTTAAGGATTGTTCACTGCTTTTAATATACAAAATAAGTAATTTTCAGTATTAAATTGGATTTCTGCCAAAGTAAGAATTCAGCTATAACAAGATATAATCTGAAAATAATAAAACTAAATTTTAATAAATATTTGTTTGAATATAGTTTTAAGTAAATATTTATTAAATGCAAACATACATTATTTAACACAAAAATTATCAATTTGTGATTCAACTATCATTTC